>NC_136462.1:94338200-95588200 GCF_902686455.1 Sciurus vulgaris
AGCTGCAGCTGAGGAGAAGTCCGCCCTACTGGAGCCCAGGCCTTCAGCTGAAGAATATATTCATTGCCCAGGCTTGGGGGAAGCTTGGCAGGGAGAGGCCTAGGAAATAAGTATCTTGACCTCACTCCTTTTCTATCCTCTAATCTTCTGCTGGTGATTTCCACTGGATGAACCCAACGGAAAGCCAGAAGATGAGGGAGACCAGTCAATGCATACCTTTCAGATCTGCCTTCAGTGCTCAGAGAGCAGACAGAAGAGGGTGGAGAGAGATCTGGAAGGCAGGTACTCTCTCCTTGATTCTTTTAGTTATGCTATTCCCTTCTCTAGGTGTACCCTCCCATAGCATTTCCACTTACTGAATGCTTCCAGTCTTTTCCTTTCTGCTCAGATTTTACCATCTTTGTCAAGCTTTCATTGATTACTCTTTTTCTCATCATGAGCATTTGGCTCATATTGATTACATGGCACTTTGCTTCTGGCACTGGGTAGTTAGATGTGTGCACATTTTCTCTAACTTGAGTGGGGATGTGTCCTAGTGCTTGGTGTTTTCCTCTGCACTTAGTATTTTTTGGAATGAAGTTCCACCTTCATTCAGTGTGTAGACAGCTGATATATAAAAGTATTGAATAAATTAACCCATCATTTCATTTTTGCCTTTTGGCAAAAATGACTGAGCTCCTTCATTGTATCAGGTGCTGTGCTAGGTACAGGGAATAAAATAGCAAATGTGTCTCATCAGGCCCTCACATCACCAGAGCTTGCATCCTAGTGGAAAGGAGTACATGTTGGTTCCCCTCCCTCTACAGTTATACCCTCCAGAAATGTCCTTTGCTATTTCCTCATTTTAACTATGACCCAAATCTCAGCCTGGTTCCAGCTTTTCTAGTTCCCCCCAGCTCACATTGATGCTGTCAGGCTTATTAGCTATTTGTTCCTCTTGGGACTTCCTTGTGGTCTCTAAGTTATTTGTTGACATTTTGATGCGTCTACTTCCCCACGGAGATGGAAACATCATCATGGTTTCAGACTCTAGTTCTAGACACTCTGGTCTCTTCTATTACCATGGACACTCGTGGGTATCGGGCCCTTTTTGTCACTCCTGGGGTAGTCTGGACTGTTGGTGGTATAGGCAGAAAACCTCTGTAGTCTACCAAGAGTATAACAAGAGCTTTTTGGTCATCTCTTCAGGAATGGTTGCCCAAAATTTATGAACTTTATTAAAACTTACTTTAATAAATATTATTACAATTACATTGATTATTATTTTCCAACACCTACATAATCTTTAGTGAAGAGTATTAGGCTTGGCTTCCATAAATATAGATTTATATTCCAGCTCTTAGATTTAGCTAGCGTGCCATTTAACTCTCTGAACCTCATTCTTGATATCTTTTAATGGAAGTAGCAGTACCTAACTCATAAAATCATTGTGAAAATTAAGATGATGTATATTTCCTATTGCTGTTGTAACAAATTACCACAAATCTTATGGCTCAACAAAACTTTTTTGCTGTGTGTGTTTGGTGCTGGCAATTGAACCCAGGGCCTTGTGCCTGCTAAGCAAGCTCTCCACCACTGAACGCCCCAGCTCCAACAATACAAATTATTATCTTTTAGTACTATATCAGAAGTTCAGCACAGGTCTCACTAGGCTAAAATCAAGGTGCTGGTAGAGCCATGTACCTTCTGGAAGTTCTGTAGAGTTCTAAAGTTCTAAAGAATCTGTTTCATTGCTTCTAGAAGCCTTTCCATCTTCTAGAAGCTGCCTGCATCTTTGGTTTACTATCCTCTTCCTCCATCTTCAAAGCCAGAAAGTCATCTTTCTGACCGTCATCCCATGGTCACATCTTCCTCTGCCTTCAGCTGGAAAAACTTCTCCATTTTTAAGGATCTAGGTGATGAGATTGGGCTCACTTGGGTAATTCAGGATACTCTCTGCATCTTAAGGCCCTTAACCACATCTATAAAGTTGCTTTTGCCATGTGAAGTAACATGTTTACAGGTTTTGGGGATTAGGATATATTTGGGGGGGATAATTATTTGACCTATAATAGTATATATACGGTTCCCAAAGAGTCATATCCATTCCACATGCAAAATTTATTCACTCCAGTCCAAGTTGTTCCAAAGACTCAATTCATTACAGCATTCAAATTATAATCTAAATCTCATTAGCTCAAAAGTCTCAATTTCATCATCTAAGTAATCTAAACTATGTATGGGTGAGGTTCTGGATATGGTCTCTTCTGGGATATAATTCCTGTCCCTCTGTGGACCTGTGAAACTGAGGAAACAGGTTATCTGCTTTCAGAGAACAATGGTAGGTTAGGTATAGGATAAAAGTTATAGATGTTCTGGTTAAAAAGGGGAGAAAATGGGAGGAAAAAGAAGTCACCTGTCCCAAGAAGTTTCAAAATCTAGGTGGACAAGTTCTATTAGGTTTCAAGGCCTGGGAATGATTAATTCTCTGTGGCTTTAAACTCTGCCCCGGGGACACCAGTCCTTTTTCATGAAATGTAGTATGTGTGTGCAACAGAGTAGTCCTTGTTCATTTTTGTTTAGCATATATTCCCTCAGTTTATCTCTTTTTTTCCTCACATTTTCTAAAAGCAGCAGGAAGAAATCAAGCTGCATCTTCAATACTTAGATCATAAATCTCCTGAGCTAAATGTTCAATGACATCTTTTATAAATTCTACTTTTTACAGAACTGCAATTCTGTTAATCTTTCTGCCACTTATAACAAGGGTCCCTTTACTCCAGTGTCCAATAGCATTTTATTATTTTATTCTGAGCCTTCATCAAAAAGTAATGTCCATCCATATTTCTACTAGTAGTCTGTTCATGTTGATTTAGGTATTCTCCAAGGTGAATTTTGTTTTGTCTACCTCTTTCTCAATCTTCACTAACATAGTCATTAACATTCATATTTTTACAGTATGTTCAAACAATTTATACCTTTTCAAAGTTGTACTTCTCAATGTTCCCTGGTCTATGAGGATGTGGGCTGGATGTAGGATGAGTGGGAAATGGAGAATAGCAAAAAAGTTAAAAATATGTTAAATATTCTAGTCATTGATCTTTTCCTTTCTAATTTATACCTTTAATGTTATGCTAAGAAAATTTTTATCTTACTCAGAGATGACATAAATGTCTACTTAAATTTTCTTCTAGCATTTTTATGGCCTATTTTTAACACTCAAAAATTTAAATTAGACCCTCTAACATTAAAAAAAGAAAACCTTTCCCTTGACATTTGGCTTATGTTATCAGCAGTTGGCAAGCTCTACTACTCTTCCCTTAGAACCTAAAGCTAAGAGATTGGGAGTGAGACCAGGACTGGGGTGAGGAAATTTCTCTCCATTGGCATAGGTCCTTAGTAGGTGCTCAATGAATACTTTGGAAATATAATTGTGACCATACATATTTCATGTATTATATTCCTTTTTTTTTTGTACTGGGGTGTAGACCCAGGGGTGTTTAACCACTGAGCCACATCCCTTTTTTATTTTGTATTTTGAGACAGGGTCTCACCAAGTTGTTTAGGGCCTCACTAAGTTGCTGAGCCTGGCCTTGAACCTGTGATCCTCTTGAGTACCTGAGATTACAGCATATTCCACTGAGCCTGGCTTATTCTTTCATAAAGATACTCTTATACACTGGCATAGATAAATGTTATTTAATTTGTACACTTTAGTTCAGGAAATAAATTCTTTAAGTAAAAATATAGTTTATGTTTCCTGATTTTCAGTTCTGAAATTTTAGCCATTGCTTAAGTTTAGTATGTGTAAAAAAGATCAATTTGCCCATATACGTATATTTGCAGAAAACTCATTCCTTAAACACCCTTCTGAGCACTTCTGCTGATGCCACTTCTTTATCAAGGCTAAGTGGATAAGAGAGATGTGAAGATTTTCACTGTTGGGGAAGATAGTTCAAGTTTCCATAGGGCAGATCTTAGGGTGTGACAAAGGCAAGGAAGGCCAGGTGCCACATTCTTCCAGAGTGATTACTGAATTAAAAAAAATCAAAGTATAGCTATGTTATTTATTTGCAAAAACTTGGCCCAATCACCCACAGAATTACAACATTCTTCAGTAGCATGCAATTAAATTGCTTTCTAAATGCCACCTGACAGTTCAGCAGATATGTAAAGAGAAGGAGCAGAGCAGAAATTTGTTAAACATGTAAAATCTTCCATCTGACTGAACAGTTGGCACATGCATTTTAATGTAGGTGTATTAAAATGCACCCTGGATTTGTTTTAATCGGGTATGGCAAGGCCCACAGATCAGGAGATGACTGTCATGAAAGAACAAATAGAAGGCCCAACATGCCATGTAGGGCCATATGGGGAAGCACCTGAATAGGTCAGGAGGCAGGAAAAGTGAAGGGGAAGTGTGGGCAAAAGCCTATGTCATGGCTTTTGTGAGGCAGGGGGAAAAGGCTGACCAGATTTGGAATTGGCTGGTTGGAATAATTAGTAGACTCTTAAGTACAGGGGCTCCCCCTAATTGTTTGATGTCTGGCCCTGTGTTGATTAGGGTTGAGGAATATTGCCTTCTGCGGTATAAGAGGCAGGTAAAGGAGGTAGATCCCAGTATGGGTTCTGGATTGACTGGTTTACATATCAAAGGTGTGCTGCAGGCAAGTCTTTACTGTCTCCAGGAGTTAGCTAGGTCTGGGAGGGACGCTCTCTCTGGAATTATTAGCAAGGTCCCAAAATATCAAACCATCATACATGCAGAAAAATATAAACCATACATCTGATTGTTAATACCAGAACTCAAAATATCTCCAGGAAAAGCACGCACCAGCTGTCTTCCTGGTTTCAATGCAGTGCCCTTGACAAGTGCCATGAGCAGTTCTGCACAAGCTATCTGCAAGTGCATCAGATTGAGGTGAAATCATGTGAAGGAACTATAGCCTTCGTAGGATAATGTTTGACATTTTCTTGGCACTTGAAGTAATAATAAACCAGTGACAGTAACAATTTCCTTCTTGAGATTTTTCTGGATTTAGATCTGCCCTTCTATAAATAAGGGGGTGTGATTATGTGTCAATTCAAGTGGGCCATAGAGTGCTCAGACATTTGGTTTAACAGTGTCTGGGTTAGTCTATGAGGGTGTTTCTAGATGACATGAACATTTTAATTCATAGACTGGATAAAGCACATTGTCCTTCCTATTGTGAGTGGGGCTTGTCCAATCCATTGAACAAAGTAGAAGAAAAAGGTTAACCCTCCCATGAATGAGAGAGAATCCTTCCTGCCAGAGTGTCTTGAGCGAGAACATTGCTCTCCTGCCTTGGGACTCAGTTGGAACATTGACTTCTCCTGCCCTGAGCTGGCCTTTGGACTGGAACTATACCACAGGCTTTCCTGGACTCTGGCTTGTTGATTGTAAATCTTGTTGGCCTCTATAATCACGTGAGCCAATTCCCCGAAGTGTCCTCCATATATTAGTTAAGGTGATAATGTTTATTTTGGTTCCTCCTCTCATTCCTTTTGACTTTCTTCAATAGAATCTTGGTTTTAATTTCCATTGACTATGTGGCCTGGAGGATATAACTGGTTTTCTTCAGCCTCACTTTTCCAGGTGTAAATTGGGAATAATATCTACTGTGAATTGCTTGCTAGCTGCTGCTAATGTCTACACTGCTGCTGCAAAGGGCATTCAGAAAAATATGCTTTGTATGAAAAAAGCTCATCTTTCAGAGCTCTGGCTGCTGATATCATGTGTCTTCAAAGATCATCTTGTGCTCTGAGCTTCAGTTTCTAAGTGTTTATCAAGAACTTCAGTGTTGGTCAGGGGTGGGCCCTGTGCAATTTAAATCTCTCTGCATATACATAGGAAAGGTGATTTTTAAGTTGGGTTGCTATTCTTTGTGTTGCTCTTATCTTATAATCACTTGAAGTATTTCCAGAACATTTCAGTGACTGAAAAGCAAAGCTAATGTCCACTCTGTTATTAGGTTTCTTGTTTTTTGCTTTTTCATCATTCATTTTAGTTTTTTGCGAAAACTTTGAAATATATACAAAAATTGACTACCACAAGGAACACCCATTTATCTCCACCAGTTGGCTTCAAATTATTATTAACTCATGACCCATTTTGTTTCATCTTCACCTCTACCAATTTCCAAATACTGTAATATTTTTGAGCAAACTTCAAATTATTTTGGCCATAAGAATCTCAGTATTTATTTCTAAAAGGTAAGTACTCTTAAAAATTGTATCAATAGCTGGGCATGGTGGTGCATGCCTGTAACCCCAGTGGCTCAGGAGGCTGAGGAAGGAGGATGGCTAGTTCAAAGCCAGCCTCAGCAATTCAGTGAGGCCCTAAGTAACTCAGTGAGACTCTGTCTCAAAATAAAATATGAAAAGGGCTGAGGATGTGGCTCAGTGGTTGAGCGCCCCTGGGTTCAATCCCTGGTACCAAAAAAAAAAAAAAAAAAAAAAAAATATATATATCTATATCTATATATATATATATATATCTCAATACTATTATTGCATTTCACATCATCCTCTTAAAAAACTTAATTTTCTTTGATTTCACATCATCCTCTTAAAAAACTTAATTTTCTTTGATTTATTTAGTAAGCTAAAATCTTAGACCATTTATTCCCCTTTCACCTCATTCCTTGGGGTACAAATAAGCTATTTTAAGTTTGAATGAAAATGAAATTCTACCAGTGGGCATTTTTCTGAATTGTTGAAGAGTCAGTTAGAATTAAACTCTGTCAATTAGTGATGCAATTGTCTTAGTTTGTATTGTACTGCTGTAGCAGAATACCTAAGACTGGGTAATTTATAGAGAACAGAGATTAAGGTGTAGGGTCCTATGTCTGATGAGGATCTTCTTACTGCATGACATCATAGTAGGAAGCATCACATGGCAAGAAAGAGTAAAATAAGGTCAAATTCACTTTAATAACAAATCTACTTCATGATAATGACATGAATCCATTCATGACCTAATCACCTCTTAAAGATCTTACCTTTCAACACTGTTGCATTGGGGATTAAGTTTCTAATACTTGAATAATGGAGAACATATTTATATCATAATGGTGACCTTAAGCAAGTTCTCTCATCCTACTCTGTCTCAGTTTTTCATCCATACAATGGGGATACCATTTATAGAGTTGTGAGGAGTCTCTGAGGTAGTATAAATACACCTAATAATCAGTGTGAGCTACTATTATTATTATGAGAGTTTTGCCCCACTTTTTCCTATCAAATCCTGTTTTGTGGAAAAACTTTGAGAGATATGACTAATGACAGCCTTAGGACTGACTAAATTAAATGGGCTGGAAGGCCCATATGTGAAGGACTAGTCCTGGAAGAGCAGTTTTCCAGAGTCTCTCCATCTGGGCAACTGGGCAAGATAAAGCTCACTTGTGCCTAGACACTGGAGCCCACAGGGATCAGGACCATTGGAACTCAACTAGCAGCTCAGTGCCCAGGTCTGGTAAGATGACAGGGTGAGTGGCGAGAGCTGGAGGCTATTCGTCATCTGTTTTACTCTTTGGTTTTGGAAGTGATCTACAAAGTGATCTGTTAAAGGTTGGCCTTGAACCAGGTATACGGTGGTGTATGCCTGTAGTTTCAGCTACTCAGGAGACTACAGGCACCCAAGTGATGATCACTTTGAGTGATCAGTTTGAGACCAGCCCATGCAACACAGTGAGACCCTGTTCCCCCCTAAAACAAACAAACAAACAAACACCCAACCCAAACCAAAACAACACAACACAACTAAAGAGTTGGCCCTGTGGTTACTGAAACTAAAGCAGAGTGGGGCCTAGACATTTGAGATAAAACAGTAGGCTTGAGATAAAACAGATCTATAATGGACCACACACTCTCATCAAAAACAAAATAGCAAAAGAATTGGCTACAAGATTTCTGATTGGTGGATCTTTCATTAAGAAAGATGCTCTGAATAACCCTTGCTTAGATGCCAGCTCTATTGGAATTCAGCCTGATGTCCTGGCTGCTCACAACGC
Organism: Sciurus vulgaris; assembly: GCF_902686455.1. Taxonomy (NCBI): domain Eukaryota; kingdom Metazoa; phylum Chordata; class Mammalia; order Rodentia; family Sciuridae; genus Sciurus; species Sciurus vulgaris. The sequence goes on from NC_136462.1 coordinate 94,346,213, forward strand.
AGTGAGTGGCATATCACATGACACAAGATTAGGGCGCTTTTGACACAGGCTGTTCATATTGTTTATTCAGGAAGGGCCTACTGTGGACTGTGCAGACCAGACCCTGGAGCCAGCCAATAAGTGATATAAATGGGAAGGACCCAGGCGGCTGCCTAACCTTTCCGTCAGTAGGAGTCTTCCTTCACTTATGATGTAGATATAGCAAAGCATTTACTTTGCTTCTTTAAGGGAGGCACTAAAATGATTTAGGATTATCTGAAAGATTTTTATCTAACTTAAAAGCATTACATTACTTAATTTTAAAATATATTGCATGCACCACTTGTTAAATGAGAGTTAAATTTGGCTTATGTAATAATGTTTTAAAGTGTGTGTTTCACATTTTAAAAATATAGGGATAAAGTGACTGGAACTTTCTATTCTTTATCTTATTTATTTATTTATATTTATTTTTTAATCTTTTTATTGATTTATTTTTTTTACCCAGGCTAGTTTGAACTAGTGGGCTGAAGTGATCCCCCTGCCTCAGCCTCGGGAGTAGTTGCGACTGCAGGCATGCACCACCATGACTGGTCTTATTTCTTAAACAAAAATATAGGTTCCTGGGGTGAGTGAGAAGTCATATTGGATTCATGCTTCTTCCTTGTTTTTGTTGACAGAGGGTTTCTATTTCTTCTCTGCTGATTTCAGGGTCAGGTTTGGCCTTCTTCTTTCTTTTGGTTAAGATTGTGTGGCTGTCACTTCCATAAATGTCTGTTTTTTGGGTTGTTGCTGTAGACTTGCTTTAGGTTAATGTCAGAAATTCTTGTTGGTTCCTGAGTGATGCTTTCTGACACTTCTAACAGAAAATGTCCGTTTTGTTTCCCTAACACCTACCATTTCCCCAGTACCAACTAGGTGCCCAACAGTTCAATTCAATTTTGACATTAACTCCAGGAGTTAGTATAGATCCCATATGTTCAAAACTTAGTCCCACAAGACTGCCCCCTGCTTCAGGCACTTTCCACAAATGAGGCCCCAGGCAACCACACTTGGGTCTGATCAACACAAATTCAGGGTTTCCTATGATCCCCTTCAGGTTGATAATTAGCTAAATAACTCCCAGAACACAGGAAAACACTTACGTTTCCTGGTTTATGATAAAGGGTACAACTCAGGAACGGCCAAATGGGAGGAATACAAGGGGCACAGAGCTTCTCTACCCTCCCTGAGCACCCCACTCTCTTAGTATCTTCGTGTGTTCACCAACCTGGAAGCTCACAGAATCTCATTCATTGTTCAAGAGTTTTAGTAGAACTGAGACCGCAGTGCCCCTTCCTGCTGAGGGTCAAGGGCAGGCTCAAACTTCCAACCTTCTAATCACAACCACAAGTCTGATTTTTCTGACCACCATCCCCATCCTAAAGTTATCTAGGGGTCCTACCGTGAGTCACCTAAATAGCATAAAGTTTCAAGGGTTTTAGGAGTTTCATATTATGAATGGTGAATGACTACCAAATTTGTTTTTATTATACCACTGTTCCAAAATGGGATATTAAAATATGATTATAGGCATTTTTGCCCTGGATTATTCTTTGTCTTTGATGTTGTATCATGCTTTGTCTTCTCCACAAATTTTACTAGATTATGGAACCTGGGTTTTCTGATCTGGATTTTTAGATAATGTTATGTTGTTAGTTGAGATTTAGGGGTGTTTTGAAACTTGAAGTGTTTTTCTAAAGCATTTGTGATTTTGAGGTTGTTTATAGTGAAAAAGTGAAATCTGACCGCAAAGACTAGGGCCCTCTGCTTGATGGCTGATATTAATGAAGCTGATAAAATAGGTACCAAGTACTTTGTGTTTACACTGAAAGAATAGGCTGAAAGAACAAGCCTTCTTGACTTAGTGAGGGAAATGTCTATGTAAATTTCAAGAGAAGACTGAGGTCAAACAACCTCAGCTGGAGTAGCTGGAAACCAGAAACTCAGCCAGGCCTCCTCCTACACTGAATTTTATTATTATTATTGTTATTATTTGAACAAAACAGAATAACAACAACAAAAACAAAAACAAAAAACTCCTTCCATAGGGCTAAGTAATGTCAGGATCATGGAAAAATGTTTTCCTTTTTCTGAGAAGTGAGGAGTTTTGCTGTGATTCTGTCATTCTGTGAGCGTGCAGAGAGAAAGGCAGTAATTGCTGACTGTGTATTTACCATGAAATACCTTCTTCGTTCCCTGCCAAATAGCAATATCCTATTTGGTGATTCCCTCCATTCTTCAATCTAAAAGAAAAAAAAAAAAACTATTTGAATAATTTTCAAAATTTACGATGTGGGGTTCATTAAAGAAAACTTGAAAAGTACACACCAAGAAGAGGATAAAGGTCCTTTGTAGTTATACGAAACCATTGCTAACATTTCAGCATCAGTGTCATGAAAACTGGTTACTCTTTTCTGGAAAGTTGTGGCTAATATCTTAATAGCATCACTTAATAGCATCACACAAGCATTGCTTTGTTGTTGTTTGTGTTAGCTCACTTTCCGTCATTATGAAAATATCTGAGATAATCAATTTGAAGGAGGCAAGATTTATTTTGACTCATGCTTTCAGTTCATGGTTGTTGACCTTTTTTCTTTGAGCCTATGGTGAGCAGCACATCACAGTGGGAGCAGGTAGAGAAGGTCTATTCCCCTCATGGCAGCCAGGAAGCAAAGGGAGAATGGAAGGCTGTGAGGTTCCACCACCCCCTTCAATATCCCCAATAACCTAATCCTTCCCTTAGGTCCCACTTCCTATATGTTTTACCACCTCCCAACAGTGCCACAGGCTGGGGACCAACCCTTCAATACATGGGCCTTTGGGAGACATTTAAGATCCAGACGGTAACATTGTTGATGTATAATTTCCTGGAGATCACAGAAGCAGTATAGCATGGTAGTTTAAAGTAGAGCTTCGGATACCAAAGTGCCTGGACTTGACCTTGAGAGAGTTACTTAAGTGCTGCCTGCCTCAGTTTTACATCTGTGAAATGAGATGATAATGGCAACACACTCCCAAGTAAAAAGCTATGTAAAGGACTTACATGTTACTTATTATCATTGAAATAAATATTTCATTATCATAAATATACTTACAAAGTTGAAAGTCATAACATACAGAAAAGTGGGAGAAATAAAAATCACTTATTATTGTAAAATTCAGAGAGAAACACTGTTAAAGTTTTGGAGTTTGTTTTTTTACAATGTATTTCCTTTTAGAGAGTTGAGATAATATTGTATTTCCATTTGTATCCTGAGCATAAGTGTTTTATATACTCTGTAAACATAATTTTAAAAGATTACATGAATCATCTCATATAATCATACTTTACTTGAACTTTCCCCAGTATTTTGACATTTAGATGACTTTTTGTTCCCATGTTAAATTGACATAATCAGAGATAACCTCAGTTAAAACAGTCAGAGACCAGAATGGAGACTGCAGTTGTTGTTTTAGTTCCAAGATGTATCCAGGACTAATCCACAAACCAGTTAACAGAAGGGTGACCATATTATGAATAAGTGTGTGAGAAATATTTTTATAACAGTTTTTTTTAATTCATTAGTATTAGAGGTTATTTCCTTAGACTAGATCCCCAGGATCAGAAATGCGGGGTCAAAGGATGATAAATGTTATTCTCTGGAAGGTTGTATTGATGTTAGATATACAGCAACAGTGTCTAATCCTGCCCCACTCTCTGTGGACCTCCAAAGCTCCTCCCTTCACACCTTCCTGCCCCAGCTCTGGGTCACTTCTCAGATCTGAAATATTGAGGAATAGTTGGCATCAGGGATGCCAAAACTCTGAACTTGAGTTAATTCTAATTTAAATTAGCACCCTTGACTCCTCCTCACCTCTCCCCCTCCTGGACCCTTTCTTCTCCCTTTCATTACCCTTTCCCCTCTCAGCTTTCTCTAATCCCCTTGTGCAGCCTTCCTTTTCTCCAATCATGGAGGATATGATGGAATTAAGTTGTCCCCATTAAGAAGTTAGTGACCTTAGTAGCTAGAATCCTTGTTCCTCAGTGGGGTATTTGCATTTTAATAAAGGGTTCATGGAGTAGTGTTGAACTCAAATGACTGAACATAATGGTGACATCTGGGCACTATAGTACCCAGAGAGGGTGATGTCTTGGGTTATACAAATTGTACAAGTCTGTGGTGTCCTAGATATAAGGTCCTAGATGTAAGGCCAGTGCCATGGATGGGGTGAAGCGAAGGCCAGTCTCTGAGAAGCCTCAATTTCCTCTTTGCCAAAGCACTAACTTCAGAATAGAAATATGTTTTCCTAAAGGTAAAATGGGTCTCTCAGAGGAACTATTAAGGAGAAATTGTTTACTGAATTGGAAATAATAAAAGACTGGTCAGCAGCATGTGCAGACTCTTTACATAAAATATAACTTTATGATACCAGGCAGGGCTCCTTTTATGGCTTTTTTTTTTTTATCATCTGGTTGAAATTGCTAAAGGCGTGGAGGGCTTTTGCTTATGCATCTGTAGCCAGTGATTTGATTAAATTGCATGTCCCTGGGAAAGCAGAGCCAGGAGGTCTCTGCATGGGACTGAGACCCTGATTAGCATGCTCAGACCTCAAAGTGGCAGAAGGTGGGTTACTTGATGGACTATTTCTCTTTCAGGAAGGTCACAGGTACCTTTTAAGGCAGGGAGTGCTCTAGGTCGCTATTTGTGGACTTGCACATTTGTTTTAATGGGTTGAAAAGTCAAAGAGTGTGCGAGAGGAGAATGGACACAATCAGATAAACTCCAGGTTTTACAGATGGACTGGGATGGGTAGAGACAAGTTCTTAGAAGATATTAAATGGTAGGTTATACCTCATGCAAACACAGCCCTAGTTGGCTTGAAAGTAGGAGGAAGGGAAAGTAGTGAATTGTCAGTTTTTAATCGTGTGAGCTCTCGAGGCTTTAGAACCCCAGCTAGAGGGGAGAGTGGTCTTGAGAGGCGATGGGGGGTACCTGCAGAGGCTGGCCAGACATCAACCTTCCTTGATCTGTGCCAGAGTGGTCTTTCTTTGGCTCTCACTGCCTCGTCTCTTCCTTTCTAGCCTGATCCAGCCGGATGATGGCCCCACTGGTCACGGTGGTGTCCAGCCCCCGTGCCCGGCTCTTTGCCTGCTTCCTCAGGCTGGGCGCTCAGCAGACTGGCTCTCTCCAGCTGCATGTGGGGGCCAACTGTGCAGCCAAGAACCACTATGAGGTGCTGGTCCTAGGTGGGGGCAGTGGTGGGATCACCATGGCCGCCCGCATGAAGAGGAAAGTGGGTGCAGAGAATGTGGCCATCGTTGAGCCCAGCGAGGTAAGTCGCCCCTTTTGAGTACACTGTGTGTGTCTGTGTGTGTGTGCACGTTAGGGGTACGGGTGAGACTTTCAGGCACAGGCCTGCATGTCTTCATGTTAGTGTTTCTTCTCCTGGTTATAAAACGCAGCCTTTCTGAAAGGATTGGGAGAAAGTGGAGGAAGGGAGAGAGTGAGGACAGATCTCCTGGTTTTTTGTGTTCTCTTCTGTCGTAGTTCCTTAGGGCTGCCATAACAAATGACTACAAACCAGGTGGCTCAGGCAGCAGATATGTATTCTCTCACAGCTCTCAGAAGTACCAGACCAAACTATTGACAGGGTCACACTCCCTTTGAAGGCTGGGTGGGAAAGCTGGGCAGGGGAATTTATCCCACGCTTTCCTCCTAGCTTCTGGTGGTTGGTGGCAGTTCTTACCACTCTTGTTGCTTATAGATGCACCACTCCATTCTCTTGCTCACCTTCACACAAAGTTCTCTGTGTCTCTATGTCTTCTCAGAATAAGGAATCCAGTTATTGATTCAGGGTGCAGTCTATCCAAGTCTGGCTTTTATGTGATTACAGCTGTGAAAACTCTTTCCAAATAAGGTCATGTTCACTGGAACTGGGGTTAGGACTCTAACATACCTTTTTGGGAGACACGCTTCAACCCATGGTACCCTCCCACCCCAACCTCCTGTTCAGAGGAAAATCAATTGCCATTGTACTTTACTATCTCTGTTGCTGTCTGGAGAAGGGAGGGTGGGGAGGCCTCTGGAAAGCTGTCAATGAGTTTGAGAAATTTAAGTGTAAGTGGATTATAAACGGATTATAAGGGAGAGAAGGAAGTTGCTATTAGGAAGGAAGATCAAGTGAGGCAATGTTCCATGAAAAACATTTTAAGATTGTACAAAAGTTTCAGAAAAATATTTAAGTATTTTGGCTGTTTGCACAACGTTTCCCAAGGAACTGGGTGTGCACCAGTCGGGATCTCTGTTCTTGGGAAAAAGCAGAATGGGTCCACAACCTGCTCTGAGGGGAAGGGTAGGATGGAAAGACATAGTTCTTCTTCAGATGTATCCCCAACCAGGAATAAGGCTATCCAGACCCATGATGGGAGAGAAGACTAGGGGCTGCTGTCAGTTACTTTCATTTTTAAAGTCACTTCAGTTCAGGGACACCACTTTAAGTAACAGTAGTCTGGGAGCTGTATCAGGTGACTGTTCTCTGCTGCATGCCGTCTTGTAGCTAATCCCTGCCTGGTCTCCCAGTGGTTCTCTTTGTAATTAGTCTGGCTCCCCTGGGGACTGGATACACTCAGCAGCCAGAATCATGTCTGTCTTGCCTCTCAAGGAAGTACAGTGCAGGAGCCCTTGAAGCTGCCAGTGGTTTAGGCTTTTAGCATCCTCCCTTCTGTGTCTGGTTGAGTGATTGCTAGAACTGATGTTTGTGGTCTAAAAAAAATCTGAGCTTGTATTTTTGTTACTCTTCTTGTTCATGATGGACTTGAAATTGATGTGTTCTTAAAATTGGATACCTCTGTCATCCTTCTCCTTGATCACACTCATTATTGATTGTAGGGAGATTGTAATCATTCTGTGTTCTCTTCACCTCCCTGTGGGTGTTGGCTGCTCTGGCCAGCCAGTCTGAAGCATTTTAGCAATATTAAAAACTCTTTGTCACCTGGTCCACCCCATGAATATGAATCCTTGGAGGCCATTAAATCAATCTGCCCTTTGCCCCTGAATCTAGAGCTTTCACAACTAACTTAGACCAAGATTGGACCCTCTGAAACAAGAGGACTCCAGAAAATATTGAAAATTTGGGCTTGCGTTGCACTGTGGGACAGCATCTATTGACTTGGAGTGTAAAACCTCTGAGAAAGGAGGACAGGGGCTAATCTGAAGTGTCTGCAGTGCTCCATGGGCTTGGGGAACACAGTTTGAAGTTAGTGAAGTTTCAAGGCTCCCCAGAAGTGGCCCAGACTTCACATTATCTCCACATACTTTTCAGGAAGCGTGTGTAGGCTTCTGGCTTAATTTTCTATATATTTGTGCACATAAATGTATTCATAATGTGTGTTCATTTGTGTATGTGTGTGTGTACATATTAAACACCAAGTCATACCTTAGCAATGAATAATACAGTGGTCATTAAAGATAGCTTATGCCTTTTTCATGATCTCGAATGAATTTTTGTGTTGGGTGACTATCCTTCAGAGTTTAACAAAATAGAATATAGAAACAGGGCAGAACTAACATTCTGGACTAAGAAACTGACTTTTCTAATACAATGATCTAAAGATCAGGAGGGAGTAATTGAGAGAGTCTTGCTCCAAAACCTTTAAACAAAGACCCTTTAGGTCAGGCTCATATTGAAATAACTGTCCAAATGCTTTATTTCTCAGAGACATTTCTACCAGCCAATTTGGACACTGGTGGGTGCTGGTGCCAAACAGTTGTCCTCCTCTGGTCGACCCACAGCGAATGTGATCCCATCTGGTGTAGAGTGGATCAAAGCTAGAGTGGTTGAGCTAAACCCAGACAAGAACTGCGTCCACACCGACAACGGCGAGGAGGTAACCTTCAGGGACCTTTGGATTTTGTTTTTGTTAATCTGAGGTCTTATATGAATGCACAACCATTTTCAAACTGGACAGTTTCCTGGTGAAAGAGTGACATACGTGTACATGTTTGCATGTATGTGTGGGTTCCGAACACTGCACAAGGTGGTAAGATGTGTGGCAAATGGAGAAGAGATGGAGGGACTGAGTGATGTTAAATTAATAAATAAACTACTAAGACGAGTATTTGTTGAACATCTGCTGTATAGCCTATTGATTAGTATAGTATCTTGCATCTGAGTGCTTATTGAACAAATGCTATGGCTATATGTTAAAAGAGCAGACCCCTCCTTCCTTCTCTTTCTTTTGAAGTAGTTGACTTTTCTACTTGACACCTGGCCTGCCAGAGGAAAGGGATGTTGGGAAATACTTGTTCCGTGTCCACTAGGGGGCACGTTTCCAGGGGAGTCCTATCTGTGACTCAGGTTTATGCCAGGACTGAGAATCGTTGCTGCCAGAACTTGAGGCTCACAATCACTATTTAGGAATCTCCTCCTTCCCACACCTCCCAAGAATCAAAACTTCTCAGCAACTGCTGCTCTGATTGAGGAGGGTGGTGAGACTATAGGCGACAAATCCATCTGCAACTTCGTGTCCGCCTTCTGCGGCTGAGCCCAGAATAGCTGCAGGCAGCCAGCCAGGATGCTCTGTTTCAGTCTCCTGTGGTCCTTGGGCTCCTAGGGTGTTATTGACCTTTATATCTGTACCTTCTCCCTTTAAATTGGGGCCTGGCATTTTCAGAGTTGTAGAATCTAAAAGCTGGTGAGAATCAAAGGTTTTGAATCCAACCCTTCCCTCTTAGCAAGGATTCGTTTGCTCCATGCATTCTTAAGCTTTCCTTGGGTCATGCATGAATCTTTAGGAGTACCTGTAAAAGCCCTCCGTAGAAAAACACACGTGTAACCAATTTGCATTTAATTTCAACAAGTTCAGAGATTCTCTGGAGCCTTCCCTAAACCTTGATTAGGAGGAGTAGCTGCCTTATGGCATTCATGATCCAAGGCTCTCTGGCTTCCATTCATCATTCCACAAATATTTATTAAATATCTATAACAAGCTAGGCACAGTTTTAAGCATTGGGAATACATGAGTTGAACAAAAAAGAACAAAAAGACAAAAATCCTGACTATCCTGAAATTTTTTATCTGAGTGTGAGGAGGACATAATAAATAAGTATAATGAATAATAGACAAAATAAATAAATTATGTACTATGTTAGAATGTGTTGAGAATTATTGAAAAAAAAATGGAGCTGAGTTATTGGATTGGAGCCCATGGGTGTGGGGGTTGAATTTAAAACAAATTTTAACCCTCTTCATGTTTTCAGACAGGTAGATTATGTGAAGTTCTTCTGCCTTTGCCAGGTCAACATGTACCTTCCTGTGATTTTTTTTCCCTTGTTCTTTCTTGGACCCCTGGGGTATTATTGTCCTTAATATCTTGCTACCTTTATAATACCTTTCTTACTCCTTGGTCTGTAGTGTGTGAGAAAAAGCCTTTCTTTTCTGTGCAGAAACCCTTCAACTCTGTGAAGATGGCTGTTACATTCTGTGTGAGTTTTCTCTGCAGGTAGACTTCTCCCCTGTCCCGTGTCCCTTGGCTTTTCCTTACCTTTCATGGTTTCTAGTCCCCTCGGTCCCCTCTTTACCCTGCCAGGGATATCATCTGGCTTGTTAATGACCCTGTGAACCAGTAGCCTAGAAGAGAAGGAAACTCCACAGAAGAGCCCAGAATGGAGCAGGATTGTTCTCTCCCACAATCAGGTGCTGCCTAAGCTGCCTTTGCCCTTTCAGTGACAAAGACCATAGTGCTGATTCATGCTGAGCTTGAGGCCAGTTCACATCTCTGGGTCCTTTCCACATGACCCACTATGAAGTCAGGCCTCTCCCATCCTAGAAGAGTGCAGTTGTCATTGATTTTACCTAAAAGCAGGCAGGTACATATACACATATAAGAAATATATATATGTGTATGTAGTTATTTTAGTTAAAAATTTAAATTTATAAAAAAACTTTAAATGTACAAAAACATTTTCATGTGTCAGTGGTTCAGGACTTCTTTATTTTCTTGTCTCCAGGAGGTCAGATGGAATTACCCAAGATTCTCAGTGCCAGTCTCCTGTTCACAGGATGCTTCTCTTGTGTAACTCATATCGCCCTTGGTTCAGCAGAACCTGCCTCATTGAATAGACCCCTCTGCATCCTCTGTGGTTTGGCTCACGTTCCTCTTAGGACTGTGGATTTGTCTCATCTCTTGAGACTGAGAGCACATGTTAGTGTTCTCACAGCTGTGCCCTACTTGTTACTCCCAAGATTCAGACACCTCGTCAAGTTGTAAGGTCTTATTTTAAGGTGGGGGAAGAAGATGGTTCAATGTGGGGAAATTTTCTTCCAGGATTTTATTAAGCAAAACTATTTCATAGGCAGACAGTCTCAGAAAAAGACAAAGACAAGGCATCTCCTATGAGATATCATCTTCTTATTTGAGTTCATCCTGCCAACCTGTTGAGATCTTTTGGATTTATGATTCTGTCACCCAATTAGCAAATTTTCCTAGCTGTTACCCACAGATGGCTTTATTTGAAGTTTTAATTTGATAATACGTCCCTAGAGAACTTATTCTAGATTGCATAAATTAATCAACATTCTTTAGCAAATATTATTCAATTTACCAGTCATTCCATTCTTAGTTTACACTTTTCTTATCTTATCCACTAGGTGAAAGACTGAATTGAAAGAACCATGGAAACCCAGACTCTGTGTCTCTGACTCTTCCCCGACCCAGTGATCTGTTTGGAACAGGTCTTACAGGCGCTGTGTAGACTTGCTCCTTCTCTGGACTCTACCTGGTTTTATTCTCTTCATTGTTCCTGCTGCATTGGCCTCTCATTTCCTTAATTGCCTCTGCCTCCTTCTTACCCCAGGACATTGAGCTTCCCCCTCCACCCCTAGCTAACACCTAGTCAGATTTAGCTTAGAAATGACCTCTTGGGCCTTCCTTGACCTATTAGAATAGATCAAGGTCCCCCTTATTATTTGATCATAGCATTCTGTGATTTATTAATTATCTGATAATCTTCTCTTTCCCACTAGACTTCTCTTTCTCTGGAGAGCAGATACTGTGTCAGTCTTATTCATTCATCATTGTACACTCAGTACCTAGCACACTATTTGGCACATGGAAGGTGCTCAGTTAATATTTGTGAGCAAACAGTGTTTCTGTTTCTTCATTTGTAAAATGGAAATAGTAATATCTACCTTACTGGCTTATTTTCAGTCTTAAATGGATAGAAACATGGAAAGCACTTAGAACAGTACCGTGCACAGGGTGAATGCTCAAGGAGTTTTATTACTTTAAAAAGAATGCAAGAAAACTGAAAGAGGAAATATTTCCTGAGTGTGTACTGTATGCCAGCACAGTCTTGATTGCTCACTGAAAGCAGGCGGATCATCTCTGAGCACTTGTTGGTATTCTTCTTTCTAAATTACTGTGAGGCATCTATTTAGTAGACAAACTTGGAATTTTGCAAAGGATTAGCAGTTTATTTACTGAATTCTTGGTGTCAGGATTGACCTCCCCCAGCCTGAATGAGGTGAGGAAACTTGCCCATATTCAGCTTTCTAGTGAGGTCCAAACTGTTCTCTGTAATTGCTCCAAAGTTTTGACCGCAAGCTTTTGCAATTCCTTAGGGTTTAGGTCATCTGGCCCAGAAACTTGAACTCATTCATAAGCCTTGAAGCTTTTTTTTGTTGTTGTTGTTGTTATGGTTCTCTTACTGTCGAGGGCTTGTTCTCCATTAATGATTCCATGTCTCCCCATTTCTCCATAATCTTAAAGTTGTCTGTTCCTAGTCCTTGGAAATAATCACTGTTACACTCTAATAAATTTATCAAGGTATACACAATTAACAGTGTTCCTATATTTCATCTCTAAATTATCACCCCCAGATCCCAGGCCTCCTCTCACCTCACATGCCCTGCTGACTTCACACAGTTCAGTCAGCTGTTCGATGGGCCTACTTCAGTACTAAGGATTTCAAGGCACCAGTTGTCTATGGATAGGAAGAGCATATGGATGAAGGTGCTTGTATCACCTGTCTATTCTGATAAATTGTCATTTGTGCAAGTGACTTAAATCATCCATCCATCTATCTGTTCATCTAATAAACATTCCTGAGTTCCTCACTTTAATTTAGTGACTGTTTGATTCTAGCAATATATGGAATAGAAGTAAAGCTTTTCCTCTAGTAACATTCTATGTAGTGGGAAGGATTGGACTCCTGTGTTTCATTATGAGTACTATAACATCATGCATGCTGCACTAAGGGAACTCCAGGAGGGGTCAGTGGCAAGGGTTACTAAGTCATAGGAAAGCTTGGTGACCTCAGAGCTGAATCTCCTGAATTCTAGGGCAGGATTTCTTCAACCACTTTTTCCCTTTGGCTTCCCACATGAACCTGAGTATTCTTGGGCCTTGGAGCCTCTTTCTTTATCCAGGCATTTGCTCAGCCTGCTGACTTTGCTTTTCCACTTGGTACAAGATCATGATAGTCACCACCTATTTCTCCTTGCCGGGCTTCCAAGCCCCATTGTAATCATTCTCCAGCTCTAGTTTTTTAGGCATGTTCTTATGCTTTTCATCCTTCTTACATACTTTCTGGTCTCAACCTGTTTTCTCCCTGATCCTAAACCTGCATTTTCATCATAATGTTTATGTATATTATTATCTTCCTAATGAATAATCACAACACCTTTATTTGAAGAGGGGACTTTTTCATATATAGATCATTAAGTAAGAACAAGAACACTGTATCACAACCTTTTCAATGATTCTCAAAATAGCAGTTTACCTTTTATGATATTGGTCCAATTCATATGACAGCTCAGATTCACACATTATCTTTAGATTTAAATAAAGTTGATTGCCTTTTAAGATCAGGAAGTCATTCTCCCACCCCTAAATATAAAAAAAGTATTAATACAAGCATTACACAAATAAGTGTAACCTCTATTATTTTTCAGTTTTGTAAAACTTAGGTGGGATTTCCAGGGTTAGGCAGGTGACACAGTATTTGTGAAGCAGTGAGGTTTGAGGTCACAGATGAGGGGCAGGATGGCCAGCCAGAGTGAGCATCCCTCCCTGCCAACCCTGAGCACCACCATCTGCCCCAAGACATTCACAGTGACAAATGGAAACATGGTGCTGACCACACACATCTGGGGCCAGAGTCATTCCTGGAGCTGCTGCCTTTTGAGACCTGGTCTAAAAGAACATCTTTTTGTGTTGCAGATATTCTACAAGTATCTTATTATTGCTCTTGGAATCCAGCTGGACTATGAGAAGGTACTGTTTGAAATTGTTGCTGTGTTACAGTGGCCTACTTATGCCAAGATCAAACACTGTATTGGGTTGCTTTGTATTCATTTTTAACAAGAAAGAAGTTCTAAGGAAGCCTCTCCTAGTTTTATTTCTCAGTGGTGCTTTTATGGCGTAAAAAGTCTTCTCTAAGATTTTGTCAATGATAACAATGTGCTTTGTGATTGCCCTGTTGCCAAATAGCAGCCATGTCCACACTTGTGGGACTGAGTTTGCTGTATTAAAGATTAAATTGTACATTGAAAGTAAGAGTTAGATTATGAATTCTTAAGCAGACTTTAAGGGCAAAACACCAGCAGTTAGTTTGTCAGCTGCTGGAAGGATCTGGGTTTTGTTTCACAGAGGCTGGATATTTTTTTATATGAAACCACAACATAGTATAAACACTACCCTAGAAGGTCCTTAGGTCTCTACTCTGTGAGCTTGGGAACCAGATGCCAAGAGTTGTGAGATTCAAATTTATTTTTCCAAGATGTTATGTAGTAAGTCAGCAATTGCTATGATTTCCAGAGATTGTTGGGACTGTGGGTAAATAGTTGAAACACATAAGCATCGGTCATAAGGTGTGGGAATGAGATACCACAAGGGTCTCATCTGAGGTGGCTCATGAAGGGTCTCTGAAGTAAAAACCTGAATCATTCCATGTGCAGGATGGGGGTGGTGAAAATGTCCTGGGGCATGTCATGCAAAGGTTTGGAGTAACCAATGGTGAGAATGTTGCAGGTCATGGTGCCATGGATCATGTGTCTCATATAATGACAGATAATCTATGGAGTAGACTGTGTGGAGAAAAGTGTCAATTACAACTACTTTTGGGAGGTTCATGCCTCCCCCAAAGCCCTATAGTATTAACTTAGCAAAGCACATCTCTATGGTACTGGTTCCCTACTGGCTCCCGGTGCCTTGTGAGGAGAACTGAAGAGACTGGTGCTGAGAGTTCTTAGCTATTTTGAAGCAGCCATTATTGTGGAATCTCTACAATGTGCCAGGAACCATGATAGAAGTCTGATGCTGACTCTTTACAACTTTGTGTGAAGGAAATATTCTTATCTTTACGTAAAAGATGAGGAAGCTGGGGGAAAGAGAATGCAAGTAACTTAGCCATGCTGGCTTGCTGCTTGGCACTCTTTGATGGCAGTAGAAAAGTACTCAGTTAGTGTAAGCCAGAAAGGAAGGGGGAGTTGTTTGATAAAAATATCGAGATATCTATGGAACTCCAGGACAGGAATGTGGTGGGCCTTCTGATCAGGGTTGAATCTTCAGTCTGGGTTCTCTTGGGCCTAGACAACCTCTCTCTGTGCATCAGTCTCTGCCTCTTTCTCATGCCAGCTTCACTGGGTGTCTATTGCAGGAAGTCTTGCTTTCTGGTCTGCTCTGTGTGACAGGACAGTCCTCAGCTTCCCAGGGCACAGACTGTTCAGCCAGAGGGCAGTCCCATCTTATCTCTCTGCTGACTTTTACTCCTTCCATCTCCTCCCTGCCTGGCATCTCTCTGCTTCAGAGTTTCCAGGAAGCAACTCTGATGGATGAGGGGTCATAAACCACCATTTATGACATGGTCTTCCTGAAAGGAATTTGGTTACAACTTTATAACATCTTTTCCCTTAATAACAGCTTCATATCAGAGAAAAATAATGAAGGTGATAAGAGTTTGGTTGTATAATTATCTTTTGGATAGTGGGTTTTGCTTTGGATTCAGGAGGTGTGGCAGTCTGGTGGGAAGACCCCTTGGTGGGTGGTCAGAGATCTTACTGTCTAGTTTCTAAGATTCTGGGTATGTCTCTCAGCCTTGCTCTGCTTCAGTTTTCTCATCTGTTCTTTGGGATGTTTTCTACCTCCCTCAGAGGTATAGTGTTTGGTGAATATCCAGTGTTAGCATAGATATGATACTTTGTAAGCATTAAAACATGAGATGATTTCATAATCATTATAGTTGTTACTGTTATTGAGACTGCTAATGCTATTATCATCTAAACTGTAACAGGAATGATCAGTAACAAAGGAATAGTTACTCTTGACATTGAACGTGGATAAGTAAAGAATGCAGGCCACGGATGAAGGACACTGTTTCCTTGAGATCCAAGGGTATATGGAATGACCAGTCCATTTTGATGACTGTTTCTTGATGGTTGAGGTTGAATCTGCCCTTGCTGAGAATGAGTGTTTAAGTCTGTCTAACTCAATCTGTGACATCTTCATGGCAGTCTATGAACCCTGTAACATTCAGGATAAGTATCTAGTTAATCTTATTGGCAGTAATAAACTTAACATTTATGCACTGACCACTTGTGTGTCATTTTCCTAAGCCCTTTGCAAATACATAGTCTCATATACTCTTACCAGCAACCCTTTGGAGCAGGTATTTTTATCCCCATTTTATAGATGTTAATTGTAAGCTTGTCAAACTTCATTGTGTCTCAGAATCACCTGGAAGGTCTAGGGTGGGACCTGATAATCTACATGTCTAGCAAGTTCCCAGGTGGTGCTGGTGCTGTTGGTCTTTGAGTCCGATTGGCTTAGAAATATTAGATAATTTATTCAGGGGAATAATACTAGTAATTGGAAATCTAGGATTCAGATCAGGTCTGTAAGATTCCAAAGTCCATGCTTTATAAGTCAGTTACCTGACTTTATTGCCTTTACCTTTACCAAGTATTTGATCTGATACAACCTGAGGGAGGGTAATTTAAGTTTGGTCTTATAGACAATGTAAGTGAATGGCTCTTGGTCCTGCCTGTCCTCCTTCTTCCCAGTAAGGTAACTGGTTCTTTTTAAAGGAAGTATGACTGTTATCCTGCCTTCATTCTGAAGGCGGAAGAGTTGTATTCAAATCAAATCACCATCCCAAGGCCGGGGAGGTAGAGGTTTCCTGCAGACTGGACCCATTCTGCAGTTCAACAGGTGACTTTAGGTACCAAGATTCTGGTCTGAGAACTCTCATTTACCTGCCTGCTCCACCTGTGTGAGTACTGGGGGTTAATAATAATAGAATATTTGAACATTTGTAGAAATGGCAGAGAACAAGGACTCGAAAGGTATTTGTATTCTGTTTAAAAATAGTTTTTCTATGTGATTGGTTGCAGATTAAAGGCCTACCTGAAGGTTTTGCTCACCCCAAAATAGGGTCCAATTATTCAGTTAAGACTGTAGAGAAGACATGGAAAGCTCTGCAGGACTTCACGGAGGGCAATGCCATCTTTACCTTCCCAAATACTCCAGTGAAGTGTGCTGGAGCCCCTCAGAAGATCATGTATTTATCAGAAGCCTACTTCAGAAAGGTATGCTTCCTCTTCAGTACAGAGGGGAGGGACAGACAGTGCAAACACAGTGACCACCAGAAGTCTGTTTTTTTGTCCCTATCATAGAACCTTTTTTATGTCTAAATTTTTATTACATATGTAGAGAATTGTATAATTTTAAGTTTACAAGAAAAAAGGGAATAGTCACTCATAATCCATTTGCTGTAATAAAGCTCCTGTCATCAATTTGACATGTCCTTCCAGAGGTTCTAACAACAGGCTTTTAAAGAATATTATTACCATCATACGGTACCCACCAATTCATTTGTATCACATACTATTAATTTTTATGACATAGTTTTTAATATGTGTATAAAAGTCCACTGAGGAACTATATTAGAGATTGTTTAAACACTTCCATATCTGTAATTAGACAATTAATTGTAAATTATTCATTTTTCTATATCATACTATCCTCAAATGCTTCCAAGTCAGGTTCAAGGTTTTGAATTTTTCTTGCTCTTGATATGCATTTTTGCAAATGTAATAGGCAAATGTCAATTTTAAAGGCAAACAAATGTTCAAATGGAACTTTGAACTTTTGTGGAAATAGATTTTGGGTGGAGGAGGCTTTCTCAGAATTCTCCGAACACCCTTTGTGTAAGGTCAGGTCTGCAGCTCAAGTATATCTGGCATGAGATTGTGAGGACAGCTGTTCTCACCCACTGTGCCCATGTCCGCGACAGGACATTTGGGTCACCAAAGTGTGGCTTGAACGAAGACACTGGTAGGACTCAAAGCAGCCTGTGGTTCTATAAAGGGACCCATGTGGAGAAGGGGTACGGAATCTGGGACTGAAGATTTGTTGAATATGCACTTGGGACTTGGCACTGGTCAGGACTCACCTGAGTTCTGTAAACTGCCAACAACCCTGTAGGTTGGGGAATTAAGAGATAGCTCCAGTTATCATTTCTGACTCTAAGAAAGTTTATTCTGGACCATAAGGGGTTGACACAACCTTTTGAGGTTCTTACCCATTTATCTTCTTCATATGGTGAGATCCAGGTAAGCAAGTTCTAAAAGGAGTGAAATAAATGAAAGGGCAGGACACCAGCTATTTTTTCCATCCTGGGAGTTCCCTTTGCAAAACTCTTTTCTCCCAAGTCTTGGATGTCCTGGGAGGAAGGTTCTCTCTCAGGTGCCATGAGACCTTAGCATTTGTGAGAATACTAGCCTCTTCAGAACACCAAGGCCATAGAAACTGTTTTGGTCACTGTTATTCCCTCAGCACCTATAGCAGTACCCGGCTAATTGTAGGACTTCAGTAAATACTTATTGAATGATGGAATATGTGAATATATGAATAAGCAGTTCAGCTCTAACCTTTCTTTACCTGGACTTGACCTTTACCTCTAGCCTTTGCTAGAACAAACCTTTAACTCATGAATGTATTTAGTTGTTATGTCATGGACAGAAAATAAAAAGAAGGTATTGGATCAACCCTCACCTCACCCTACCAGAGAATAGAGATATAAAGATGCAAAAAAGCTGACAAAATTTCTTTTGAGGGTTTTAATTCTTGTCTGGGTTAAAAAATATATGGCTAAAATATGCTCTGGTATTGGTTGTTTTTCTTCTTTCATTTTTCTTAGACTGGAAAGCGACCCAAGGCCAATATAATTTTTAACACTTCTCTTGGAGCAATTTTTGGGGTTAAGAAGTATGCAGATGCCCTGCAGGAGATTATTCAGGAGAGGAACCTCACTGTTAACTACAAGCAAAACCTCATTGAAGTCCGAGCTGATAAACAAGAGGCTGTTTTTGAGAACCTGGATAAACCTGGAGAGACCCAAGTGCTTTCAGTGAGTGTCAAGGCCAAGCTACTGCCTTTCATCTTGTCTGCTGACCTGAGGGTGGACACAGACTCCCATGTCCCTGTCCACTATCATCATGTGCCAGGGAAGGCTGGTTAAAATGAGCATCTGAGGGTATTGATTGGATGAGAGTTGGGAAGAACAAGTTGGAAGAGGCTGTGTCAGTGGGAGGCAAAGAGGGTTTATCTACTGGTGGCAAGTGATCTTTTGTCCCATTCCTTTGACCCTACTTTTTCTGGTACCACATCACTGGAAGCAGCCAAAAATATTTCAGCTTTCCAGTTATTGACTAGAGAGTTGAGGGAGGGTTTCCTGAAATGCAGGACATGGTGATTGTCTCAACTTGCTGCCTGTGAGAAGTAGCCCTTCTTGTGAGCAGGAAGCAACACTGTGGGTAGTTCAAGAATAATAGGGGTGTCTTTCCCCTATGGAAGGGGATGTTTGTTAATATCTTCCACTTATGCATAAAAGTCAGCACTTAGTCATTCTTGAAGTATCTGGCAGAGCTATCACCTTTTCTGGAAAGATCTAGTTTTTGTTGTAAGGGTTTGGCCTTTATGTGTCTCGGTTTCTTCTGTGAAGTGTTGATAGTACTTTATAGAGGCATTACAAGGATTAAGAACATGATGCAAGGGAACCTGGAAGAGAATATTTGTTTATACCATTCTGGCAAGAGCTGTTAGCAGTAAGGAAACATAACAGTTTTATGTTATTCATTCAGTGTTTAAGGAATAAAGGGTTCCATAAAAAGGAATTTTGAGATGAACCAAAGATTAGTCTTCAAAACATGAAAACTTCAAATTTTAAGCATTTTAGCTGAAAATCTTTTTAAAATCAATTGCACATATCTTCCCTTTCTTAAATGAAGTGCACTCAATATCATTAAAAATGTTACTGATGACTCAGGGTCATAACTTCAAAAATCTTATATTTGGAAATAATCTCAAATTTAGAGAAGTTTCAAAAAATAAAAAGAGCATAAAGAAAATTGTAAAAGTATTTACCTAGATTCATTTATAGTATTTTATGCCATTTGCTTTAGTTATATCATTTGAGCTCTCTGTATCTATCTATACATCTCTACCAATTTCCCAAAGATAAGTTACATACATATATAAAATATTTTTAGATCCTCCTTACCCCTAAATACCTTAGTATAAATTTCCTAAGTTAGGGGAATTTTCTTACATAAACACAGAAGTTACCAACTTGGTAAATTTGGCACAGATACTTATTTTTTTCTTTTTTTGGTACTGGGACTCAAACCTGTGGGTTTTTTTTTTTCTTTTGTTTTTAATTTCAAGACAGGGTTTTGCTAAGTTGCCGAGGCTGGCCTAGAATTTATAATTTATACTCTTCCTGCCTCAGTTTCCCAAGTCACTGGCATCACAGGTGCATACCACCACACCTTGCACAGATATAACATTTTAATCTACTATTTGTATGCATTTTTGTCAACTGATGCAACAGCATTGACAGTATTTTTCTCTCCAGAACAGGACCTTACTGACCTCTAATATGTAGTCAAATATTACATTTAATTATGAGGTCTCTTTAGCCTCTTTTAACCTGGAACATTTGTCTTCTATGGCATTGACCTTTTGGAAAAATACAGCCCTCCTTCTACCATTTTTTAAAAAAAATACAGCCTTTCACATTTGGGGTTTGACTGTATTTTCTTGTGATTAGTTTTAGGTGATGCTTTCTATACTGGACCATTGCATAAGCAATGTTGTGTCCTTCTAGGGAACCTCATTTGCATGTGCACAATGTTCATTGGCCCTTTACTGATGATGTTTATTTTGATCATTGGTCAAGATATAATCCAACTTTTCCACTATATAATTACTATTCTTTTTCTCCCCTGCTAATATGAAAATCTGTGGGGGAATACTATAAGACCATTTAAACACCCTACTCATTAAATTCTCTCTGTAGACTTAGCATCCATTAATGACACTTGCCTAGTCTAGTCTTTACTATGGTGGTTAGAAAATCAGAATTCCATCTCCTCTACCGGTAGGTTTTTGGCATTCTGTCACTAAGAGCCTTTCCTTCTCTCTTAATCAATTACTGGTATGGACTCATGAATTGTTATTGCCCCTAATAGTTTATCATTCATTAACATCTCTAATTATGTTGGTGCCCCAGTTGTCCCAGATTTGGTCAGTAGGACCCTTCCTACCATCTCCTGGGTCACCATGTTTTTCAGCACTTTTTTCACAGGATGTCCCTGGTCATCTGGTTCTACCAGTTCAGGGTTATCATTTTGAAGAACTCTCATATATGATGTTCACAGGGCCAACTGAAATAAGTAGGGCTAGTTACCATTTTACAAAAGGGTCTCTGTTTTTTGTGTTCATCTGTATCATTTTTTGTAGTTTTTCTGGCTTTCTGAAAATTGTGATTTTGAAAGATTAATTCCCCTATCTTCAGCTCTTTTAAATATTATTGACTGGAAAGTGAAAGAGCCAAACTTGTTAAATTTTACATAAATTAAAGGTGAATGGAATACAGAAAAAAGGATTATAATACCTGAATAGTTGCCTGGCTATAGTAGCGGATTGATAAATGTTGAATAAATACAACTTCCATTCATCCATCAAGGCTCATCTGAAAGATTCCCCAAACTGGGATCAGTGTCTCTTTGGATTCCCATAACACTCTCCTTACCTATTCTCTTGCAATACAATGTAATATGAGACAGTACAAGACAATACAGATTATCTTGTCTGTTTCTCCAGCTGGGTCCTGTCCTCAAGAAGGCAGGAGTGATGGGCCTTTTAATTAGGTATCCTCATTACCCAGAGTAGTATCTGGCAATGAGTAGGTATTAGAGAAATGTTTCTTGAGTGTACAGGCAGATGAATGTGTGGAGGGATAAATAAAAGGAGTAAAGAATGGAAATAAAAAGTGAATGGACCATGAGTGAGGGCCCAAAGCACAGTTCCATGAGCACAGTGTATGTATTTGGGTGAAGGAACTAACCTTTTACTTTGGTTCAACTATGCTCTGGATAGTTGGGGTTGCAGGCAGGGACTTAGATAAGTGAATGGTTATTGTTCTTCTAGGAAATTTGTAAAGAATGAAGATATTTATGTCTCCTTTGATTATAGGATTTCAGGTCAGCTATTCTTTCCTTTCCTAACATCTGAATTTTTAAAAAATCCACCAGAAGTCTCATAAGCAGTGGTTCTCAATGCTGGCTGCAAGGGAATCACCAGGGAAGCTTTTGAAATGTGCTGACACCTGGGTCTCCAGCAGAGATTTTGATTAATTGATCTGGAGTGCAGACTGAGGCTGGGGAGTTCAAAAATTCCCTAATGATTCTAATGTTTAACCAGGATGGAGAACAAGCACATAAAAAATTAAATATATAGCCTAATAATAGCCTAATAATCTTGGAACCTCAACAGAGAGCTTATGAGCTGATCTAGGTTTTCTAAGGTTTTAAGCATATAAACCTACTTTATATCACAGAGTCCTAGAATTGGAAGGGATTTTGGAGATTATCTACTCTAATGAATTTCTTTATGGATAAGCAAACTAATGACCTTATAGGCAAAGTGACTTATTCAAGTAACAGCATTCTTTTTTTTTTTTTTTTTTTTTTCTATCCCAAGACCCCCCTCCCCACAAACCCTAAAGAGCTGAGTTTTGTGATTTAAGGAACTGAGGTCATGGGACCTGCACCGCCAGTGCAGAGGGGTCAGACGCTGCTGCCCTGTTCTGCACACACCCGTCTCGGAGCTACTTCCTTTAGATGGCTGTTAGGACGGAAAGTACTGAGCCTCCATCGCAGCTGCTGGCCTTATGGGGGATGTTGTGTCTCCCCTCCTGGTCTGGCAGGAACTGGGTCTCAGTCTTGCTGAGGAACGTATGGGACACATAGTAAGGATTAAGTAAAGACCTGATTAACTCAATCCAGTAGGCCATGGTCCTGAGGAGCCTCCAGCCTGTGGGGAGAAAGGGCCTTTCCCAGATAGAGCCTTGGATCTGACAGGGGAGGCGGACCCCAGTCTCAAAAGGGATAAGAGGACTCCACTCACAGAAGCCCCAATCTGAGTGCAAAAGAAGTCACAGCCTCTGTCCAGTGGGAGCTGTGGTCATCTGGGGGTGGGCACAGTTCTCCACCAGGAACCCTGATCAGGTGGGGAGGATTTAGATCCAGCCCCTCACCACAGTGGATTGACAGCCAGGGGAAATTTGACATTTGAGCAGAGGAAGTTATGACTCTCCAGGGGTGTTGATGGCATCCTCCACCTGTAGCTAAGAGCTACTGAAGTCTGTAGGTCCCAGCACAACATCTTCCCAGGGACATGGGGACAGGTGAAGGGAAGTGAGAAGCCTGAGGCCTCTCTTCTGTCCCCTGCAGGGTGAGCTTTCATCCTTCTTGTGAGAACAGGTCGGGATGCAGGGCTGGGGAGGGAGAGGGAGCAGGGCCAGGGCTGCCAGGTCACAGGGGTGAGTGCCTCCAGATGCCATGCTCCAGCCTCCCCGGGCTCCTGCGTGGGAGGCCCTGGGATCTGAATAGGAACACCGATCTGTAGCAGGTACTAGGAGGAAAAGAAGGGGAACTGCATATTGTTATTAATCTAATTAGGGAAAAATCCCAGGGATGGCAGGTTTGCGTGACTCCCTGGCTCAGCCGCCCTGTTCCTGGGCTTCCTGCTCTGCTCCCTCTGTTGAGTGAGGGAATAACGCCCAGGGAGAGGGAGCAGCTGGGTGGCTGATGGGTGAGCCGGGGAAGGACAGTGGGATGAATGGAAGGTGGCCTGGACTTCACTTTTTGCCACTCATCCCCAGCACTGAACAATGGGTGTATAGATCTCCGCCAAAAAGACAGAATTTGGCAGAGTTTTCTACACCTTTAAGGTTGGCCTGGCTTTTTGTTTTCTGGTTACCCATTTCCCCTCTTCCACCTCCTCCTTTTCTTCCTCTTCTTCATTCTCTAGGACCTTTGAGGGTGACAAAGCTGGGAGGGTCCTTGTCAGCCAGGGATTTAGCAAGAGTAAAATCAAGAAGGGGGAAGGCACGGGACTGGGGTGTCGTGAGCTGCAGGGACTCTGAATGGAGATCACTCATGGGAAGCAGGAGGGACTGTGAGGGACCGTGAGTGTCAGATCCAGAGGTCCCTGAAGCTGGGTCATGTCTGATTCACTGTGGCGTCTTCGGTACCCAGCACAGTATCCAGCGTGCAGTACGGGTACGACAAATGTTTGTTGAGAAAATGAGTGGCATTATCTCAAAGACAAAGCCCAACCTGGGCTTCAGCCGACAGAAGATGGTTGAGGGGTCGAGTGATGTGATCAGAAGCTTTACCCCCAGGGCATAGGTTCTGCATGGGGGAGGGACCTCAGAGGAGCTAGTGGGGGCTAGTGCCTCAGAGGAGGGCACGGTCCAGCTGGAGAGAGAGCCAGCAGGACCGACTCTAAGGCCATGAAAGTGAGCGATTGCAGGTTTGCCGAGGTGCTCCAGAGCAGGAGCGCACAGTAGGAGGAGAGTCTTAGAGGAAGCTGTGCTCTGATTTGGGTTGGTGAGGGCAGCTGGGAGGGCGTGTCTGGAAGGAGCAACAGCAGGAGCAGGGGCAACTGATGCTCGTTGGAGGGGCACAGTGAGGAGGTTGTTCCACCGTGTTTAATAGGATCCTAGAACTGCAAGATCCTTCATTTCTTTTTCCAGATTGCCAAAGTAAGGCTCAGAAGGAGAAATCAGAAACCCAAGGTTACAAAGCAAATGCTAAGAGGACCAGAACCTTCCTGATCTCTGTCTAGTACTTCTCCCTGTACACCATATCACCAGCTACCCTTGCATATGGAGCATGGAGTGGACATTTAACCAGCTTAGTCACAACGTGTCAAGGGCAGAGAGGGAATCCTTTGCCCTTCCGTAGAACTGGATAATTTTCTTATCACCCCTTTTTATCTTAAATAGGTGATTTGACACTTTCCTCTATGTGTTTTGCTAGTTGACCCAATTTCCCAGCTTCTAACATGGCCTTTGCCAGTTTCAGGGACTCTGAGTACCTCTTCTAGAATAAAATTGAAGGGCTGGATGTTATAAGTTGACAGCTAAGGGTCAGAGAGAGAGGAACCAAAATCCACCACCACCTTGATTTTAGTAGTAATAGAAGCATCAATAGATTCTTTCAGAATATTAGTGAGTACTACTCCAATACCTTATATTCCCCCATGTCTTCTGCTGAAGGGAGCATGTGGGCTCAGTATGGAGAACTCATGTCAACCAAGAGCACAGCTCTTTAGTTTATCACCATCCTCCATGGAACATGTATGATCTTGGAGACTGTGTGGATTGGTTTAAGCACTCATTGTACAGTACTCCATGCAGCCATGCTGCAGTGTAAGGAGTAAGGAAGATGTATGGAGGGACAGTTTGTAGGGCTCTAGAGTGATTGAAAAGATGCAAATTTGGATATTCTTCTTCTGTATAGTATGAAATGCTGCATGTCACACCGCCGATGAGCTCACCAGACGTCCTCAAGGCAAGTCCTGTGGCTGATGCTGCTGGCTGGGTGGATGTGGATAAAGAAACTCTGCAGCACAAGAAATACCCAAATGTGTTTGGGATTGGGGACTGCACCAACCTTCCCACATCAAAGACTGCTGCAGCAGTAGGTAGGATAACCAGCTCTGTTTCTCCTCTCAAACTGATGTCTCTTCAGGTCTCCATTGTAACAAAAATAAGAGTTTGGCACAAACAACATTACACTAATAATGGAAGAAATTCTTGTGGCCTAAAAATGACTTTGATCTTCCTAAGGCAGTAAGAAGTTGTCAATGAACCTAGTGTTGTATGAAAAAGAAGCTTTTTAATGTTTTCCCTACCCCGTTTGTCTGCTTTTTCTTTGTTTTTTGTCTTTTTTAAAACTTTTATTTTTGCCTACAGGGGTGTTCTACCACTGAGCTTCATCCTTTGCCCTTTTTATATTATTCTGAGATAAGATCTCACTAAGTTGCTGAGGCTACCCTTGAACTTGTGATCTTCCTGTCTCAGCCTCCGGAGTTGTTGGGGTTATAGGTGTGCCCCACAGTACCCTGCTTTATCTGCCTTTTCTAGGTCAGAGGGGTTGTTTTTAGGGAAAGAAGCCTGAATTTTCCAGTTCTCTAGAATTCTGTTATTTCTCATACTGCCATACTCAAATCCTGGGCCTTCTGGGCCCCTGACACCAGATAGGTTGGCTATTATTCTCTTGCCTGAAACACCATAAAGCTAGAGAAGCATTTGTTTCCCTAGAAAACACATGCAAGTCAATGAAAGCTTGCAGACCAGAAAATTGTTCTGTTAAGACAAACACAGCGGAGCATGCCCTGATTGGTACACGATTAAGGCCTTAGCCTGGAAAACTAAATTCTTCACCTCCATGTTCTGCTCTAGCAGTGATGGGGAGAATTGCCTTTTAGATTGTGTCCTCTACGGACAGGAACTGTCTTCTCTGGATGTTATAAAACATGGACCTCCCTGCTGATGTGTACGGTAGTGTTTGTGTGAATTACATACCTGTGGAACATACTGTGCTACTTTCACTACTTCAACATTAACTCATTTTGTCCCAATGTCCCAGATGTGGAACACCTATAAAAACTTAAATATCTTTTATAAAATGTATATATAAGCACACAATCATAATATAATTATAATATTATACTATTAATTGATATAATTATAGATAAGTGCCAGATTTCCAATCTACTTTAATGCACCTGTGTCAACTGCATTGAAATATTCACAGAATTTAAAACTTGGGATGTAATGGGTTAAGACAGACTTTATAGGAAACTCACTGAGTGACTTTTTCATCATTATAGGTAATTCGATGGTCTGAGATTTTTAATTTCAGAAATCTCAAACCAATGAAAAATTAGAAGGAAAGTACAATGAATACTCACATGCCTTTTAAGTATTAACCAGTTACTAATGTTTTGTGACATTTGCTTTGTCACCCTTGGTACTTTTTGCTGAATCATTTGAAAGCAAGTTTGACATGGTGATACTTTACTTTAAATACTTTCATTCTTCATCTCCTAGGAGAAAGGACATTTTCCTCCACATCTATATAAGACCATCATCATGTCCAAGAAATTTAATATTACTTAATGAAATCATCTTATATATTATCTACTTTGAATTTTTCCAGTTTTCCTAAAAATGTCCTTTGTAACCCTCCCATCCCCTTAAAATCCTGTCAAGGACCACATACTGCACTGGTTGTCACAGTCTCTCTGGTTTCCTTTCATCTAAAACAGGCCTTCTGACATTTGTAGTTTTGCTTTTATGACATGGGCAATTTTGAAGGGTCTACACATCTAGACTGGTCATCTCGTAGAATATCCTAAATTTAGAAATTGTCTAGTTTTTTTTTTTTTTTTTTTTAAATTTTGCCCTGCTAAGCAGTTGCTCTTACCACTGACTCACATCCCTAGCACTGTCTAGTTGTTTTATTATGGTTAGATCCAGGTCAAATGTTTTGGCAGGAATCTATACATGAAGTTTTTTATCTCCTACTGTGGCACTTCAGGAGCCATTTTGTTAATTTTGTCTTGTTTTTGGTGAAGCTCAATTTCATTACTTGGTTAATTAAAGAACATCCATTTTTTTCCTCCATTGCCCAAACACCTTTTTTTCTTTGTAATTTATATGTAGTCTGAGGGGCAATACTTTGAATTACATTCATTTAATGCAAGCCTGCAGCATTTATATGGTAGAAATACTGTGATGGGAGGCCCAGACTATGTAACTTTTGACTTACTTCTTACTTAAGCATTTAATTCAATATTTCAAATAGATAATATTAAATTCAATCAAACAAAAAGTAACATGCAGAGCCTTGCTCCCAGTCCTGCCTTCCATTGGCTCAGCTTCTATGTTCCCCCAGCCACGAAGAGAGCGTCCCTGTTGTTTTTATATCTGTTTTCTGTGAGTCTATATTCCCTTATATGTTTTCCAGAACTATTGTACAGATCCACCCTTGATTTATATTTGTGTTCTTTTCAACCCATTTCATATCAAACAGTACTGCAGTGAATGCTCTTCTTTGTCATTGCACATCTGTGACTGTCTGCTTGCTTGTGTCTTTAATGTCTAAATAACAATAGTCCCAGCTTTCTCCAAGTAGGTCTGGATTTCTCATTAGGTTCCCCTCTGCCAGTCCTTTGAGTGTCTGGAGGCAATGTTCACACTCACTCTGCAGTCACTCCTTTGCTCTGTTTGCCTCCCAGACTCTCCAGACCATTATGCTATTGTGAGCAAAACCTTGTCTTGCTGTGTTGAATATGGCTTTCTTGGGGCTCCTGCCTTCCTCTGCTTCTCTCTGCCCTAGGAATCTCCCTTAATTACCCACAGCTCAGCACAATCAAGACCCAGATGTGGCATTTAACAAAGATTAACTGAAGGCTTCAGTGTAACAGAAGGAGGTGGTAATACAGGGAAGAGCACAACTCAGGTTTGCCTGTGCACTTGAACACTGAAGTGTGGCTGTTTGCTGGGGCCTAACCTCTCTGCAGTGGCACCAACTGGCTGGCTTCTCTCCTTTTCCACTGGCCTTGTTGCCCTGCAGCAGGGGCCTCCTCAGGTCTTCTCAGTGCAGATTCCAGACTCCTTATGGACTTAAAGACAAAGTTTTCCAAAAGGGAAATTTTATCTTTAGAAATAATGCTTTGCCCACAGCGAATAGTGGGCAATTTAATAGCTTTAAGCAGAGTTGTTTCCTCCTCTTTTTTTTTTTTTTTAACCTCTTTATTCTAGGGGAAAAAGAATATCCTTATTGCTTTTTTAAATTTGAGCATAAGCAAACTACACTTTGCAGGCCAAACACAGCCTGCTGCCTATTTTTGTACAGCTGGCTAAGAATAGTTTCTATGAGGGAACATTTATAATCAATTTAGTGATAGGGAACAATAACTTTCTTTACTTATTCTAAACAAAATTCCATTATTCTACTAATTAGTATTAGTAGACCTAGATTATAAAGTTTTATTATTTTTTGAATTTCATTAACAAGACTTTTTGTGGAAGGTTGTTTTTCTTTTTATTATCTAAATCTTTGCTTTTGGTGTCTTGACCCACAAGATTTAAATATTTTCTGTACAGAAAATAATTTCTGATCCCTGATTTCCCAATTACACTTTAATGAAGCACTTTACGATACAAAAGCAATGTATCTTTTTGTGAAAGCAAACCGAGTGTTTTACCTCTAGACATAAAGTAAACCCAATGTTTTATTTCTGAATTCTGCTCATTTCTTTGGAAGGGTAGTCTTAATTATCCAAAATTCAATCCTCAATGGGGGTTATATAATATTAAGTAATTATTGCTCATATTTTTGGATATAAGAATGCTATTGTTTTTGAATTAAAGTCACCCTCCTATCAGAGATACACAGAAATATTTAGTGAGTAGGTATGACGTCTGTCTGCTCTAAAAATATTACTTGTGTCACACACACATATCTCACACACACACACACGCACACACACAGAGCATGTGTGAGGGGATAGATGAAATAAGAATGGCAGAGTTTGAACATTTTAATAATTAAAAAGTCAGCTTCTCCACTGTTGCCATTGTAAAACAAAGACACACATATGTAGGTATGCTGAAAGAGAGAGGTCAATGTAGATAGATGCATGTAGACAGATCTACATCTATGTCCCTCTGGTCTAGCCTCACCCAGGCAATCCTGCAGAGTGGAAGGCATGATATTTTTCAAGTTGGATATGCTTGGGGCTGCCAATATAGGCTTTCTGTGAATAGATACATAGGGGTGTCCTGGATGGCCATGGGACACAGCACACAGACCAAGCTGACAGCCATCAGCCCCCAGGAGGAGGGGGAGCAGGGTTGGAGTAGGACCATCATTAAAATCCTGTTGAGGAGAGATGGCTCTTTAATTTCTAAACAATAGAGACTTCTCTGTGGGCTTCAGATGACTGAAGGAGCCCCCTACTCTGGTAATAGAACTTCAAATCCTAAGGTGGGTCTTGTTCCACTCATAAGGTGATGGGAAATGGAATCTTAACTTGTCTACATTAAAGTTGTTTGCAAATTAGTTTTCATGGAAAACCTAGATACTTATATTTTTTCTGACTTTTCCTCTTCTCTTATAGCTGCCCAGTCAGGAATACTTGATAGAACAATTTCTCTGATTATGAAGAATCAAACACCAATAAAGAAGGTTTGTATGCCTTGTGATAATCAGTTTTAATTATCACCTTCTGTTCTGTGTGAAGGTGGTGTTTTCCCACAATCTCGCCACTTTATTAATTAGTTTCTTCAATACAGGCACTTTAGTTTTTGCCTTCAGTACTGTTTTTTGGTGACACAACATATTTTTAATTATACAAAAAATTAGAATGTACAAAAAACAAAAGAAAAACATTGTAACCACTCAGAGCAAATAATAAATTCTATAGTTTGTATACAGTCCCATAAGGAAGCTACTTCCCAGTTGAGTCTTATTTTACAATTTTAGTATGATGGCTACACATCCTGTCCTCTGGTGACTGGCTACAGTCGTGTGATTCTTGCGGAGTTTGACTACAAAGCTGAGCCACTGGAAACCTTCCCCTTTGATCAGAGCAAAGAGCGACTTTCGATGTATCTCATGAAAGCAGACCTGATGCCTTTCCTGTATTGGAATGCCATGCTAAGGTAGGTGCATCACCTGGTCCTGGTGTGGAGAGCACCCCTTTTAGCAACAGCACCACCTTGTGAAGCGTCATGAGTTCAAAGGGGCATTGCAGCTTCCACTTAAAATGGGGCTTGCTAGTGGAATGCCCATCCCTCCACCGCCAGGCTGTGACATTTCTTATCAGTGATGGCAGCATTTTGAAGGATTCAGAGCCTCAGCCCCACTAGGGAGGACCCTCACCCCTTGGGTGAAGAAAAGGGGTTCACTCTATCACCACAGGGAATGCTGCCTCTTTTCTTCATTATGGCAGTGGCTAAGTCTTCTGTCTTCCATGTTTTGGCCCTTTTTTGCTGGTGGATGAATAAATAATAACAGTAAATCATTTTCACATATCACATACTTTCTCATCTGCTACCCTACTTTTGTTTTTGTTATGTTTGGGGAAAAATAAAAATGATTAGGAGCACACACTTTGGAGCCCTGCCTGGGTTTGAATCATGCATCTGCCATTTACTAATTTTATGTCCTGGGTAAGTTGCTTAAACTCTGTATTTAAGTTCCTTTATCTGCAAAAAAATTGCCTATCATAAGATGGAGATTAATGTGACAATATAAGAAAAAGCCAGGTAAAAGTAGTCATGTGATAGTGGAGTAATGCAAATTAATAATTCCTCTCTTTGTTCCAAAAATTGATGATCTCATTTGACTTTTCCAAACTCAGATGAGATTGGTAAGTCAGGATATCTATATTAGTGGTCTTCAACCAAGAAGAATTTTGCCTTCCAAGGGACTTGTGGCAATTATCTGGAGACATTGCTGGTTGCTAACAACTAGAGGGATACTAATAGCATATAGGGGGCAAAGGCCAGGTTACTAGTAAGCATCCTAAAATGCATAGGATAATCCCTGTAATAAGTAATTATCTGGTCAAAATTTCAATATGGCTAAGGTTGAGAAATCCTGACCATTTAATTCATGAGCAAGTGAAAGCAGAGAAGATAGAAGTTTGCATGTAACAGAGGCTTCATACAGGTTTGCTGAATTGAATTGGCATGTTCAGGCTCATGCTACAAGTCAATGTCAAAGCTAGGACTTGAAGTAGATTGTCTTCTTCTAGTCATGGAATCTTTCTCCCTTGGTAGACAAATTTTACTTTGTGTGCTGATAAGCATGCTCTGTGATCATCCTGGCCTCTACTTTCAACATCCTGCTGGCTGGTGTCACCCCTTCTCTTTTGCCTCAATTAATTTCTGTGTTTTTTTTTTTTTTTAGGGGTTACTGGGGAGGACCAGCCTTTCTTCGGAAGTTGTTTCATCTGGGTATGAGTTAAGGATGGCTCAACCTTGCTCTCCTTGGATGGCTTCTATACCACAAATGCAGTTACTGATTGACCCAGAATGGCATGAAGGACTAACCCTGTAAAGAGTTTCTTCAGTATCTCAGAATAGCCACCAAGTGGGCTGCCCAGGGTGGGCTTGGTTGTTTGGAAATATTCAAATGAAAGAATAATAGACTTCTATTTTCTAAATAAAAGTTTGTAATTGATTGAGTTTTCTGAGATATTTCTCTCTTGACTGGTAGGAATGAAAAATTATAGCATTTGGGAGAGAAAACAACTGGTGTTAGTGGAATAATTTATTGGATATCTACCATGAATATTCAACTTCTGTTATTCAGAGTCACAGAAAAGTCATTTTTAGGGGACAACATTGACCCCTTGACTCTTTCTGCTTTAGGACTCAGCAGGTGGACCTGCAGCCCAGCTGCTGCCCTTCTGGTCCTTTGTGCTGTTGGTGCTTTCTCCAGCCAGTGACTGAACACCATGTGTGGGCATGAAGACCAACCCATTCCTTGGGATATGGGACTCCTAACTGAGAGGTTTATGCTCTAGGAGTCTCCATCAGCTTGACTGAGACTTTCTTAGAACTGCGCTGAATCTGAGGTTTCCTGCTCAGTTCTCCTTCCTTCCCGCTCTCCTTTATCAGGGTTTCAATCTGCATCATGGTCTGAAAGCACATCCCATCTTCTCCCATTCTTTCTCTTTTCTCCTCTACAGCCATTTCTCCCACAAATCTTTGGCAACTCTGATTCTCCCATGGCACCCATTTCTCAGAGATGTCCACACAGTGAGGGTGGGTTAGAGGAATCTTGATGTGTGTGGCAAGCCTTTGCTCAAGTCATCTCCAAATTTGGTGAAAAAAGTTTCAAATGAGTTTGCCCTGGAAATATTGGAGGAAATATTCCAGTTTATTTGAAGTGCAGCAGTAGCTTCAAAATAATTTGCTCCCAATTCATTTATTGTAGAAGTTTAGTTTTAGTTCAATATGGCTTTTCGAAGCCACATGCATTTCATATTTATAAATGCTCCTAAGAGGAAAAGGCATAACAGTCTCTACAATGCCTTAGGTTCTTAAAACACTGGTTTTTGCAGTTTCAGAGAATGGGACTGCGATTCCTGGGAATGACTGAAGCTCTGGGTGGAGTAACTTTGAAATTCTTACAGAGTTAACTCAAGCCTCCTGGGTCTGTTTGTGACAAATGTATAAAACTTTCAAGCATCAGGGAATTGCTTCAGGATGCACATTATGCCATCCAGAATTGATTGCTAAGGCTGGAGGGAGCAGTGATCACTGTTGGCCAGCACATTGGTCTCCAGCTCTCACTTCTCTGAGCTAGGAAAGATAGAAATTGTGCTGAATTCCAGAAAAAACTTGGTCTTTGAAATCTTATTACCTTATCCACACATGTGGGCCTGGCCGAGGGAGAGGTCTTTCCTTGAGACTGCCTCTAAAATTGGGAGCAGGTAGCAGGAAGAAGGGTGGGAATAGGGTTGGGTTAAGGGTAGGGGTTTCTCTGAGGGTTGTGCCTCAGAGTAGGGGTGAGATTGAAGTTGTCACTGTCAGACAGATGTCTTCAGAGTCCAGAGTGACGTACTGAGTCAAGTGCTGACTCAAGGAATTCCCTTTAAATTCTCACCACTATCTCCTTTGTCACTCATTCTTTTTGGAAAAATTTTATTAATGCATTAAAGTTATACATAATAGCAGGTTTCATTGTGACATAATCATACATATATGGAATATAATTGTCTTCATTTCAGTGCCCGGTTCTTCCTCTTTCCCTCCCCTCATTTCTCCACCTGTTTCCCTTCCTCTACTCTGTCAGTCTTTCTTTTATTTATTTATTTATTTTAAATTGGTGCTTCATAAGAGTGGAATTCACTGTGGTATATTCCTATGTGTACATAGTATAATTTTGTTAGTTCCCTTCTCCCTTTTCCTGTCCCTCCTCTCTCCCCCTCAATTCCCTTCCTTCACTCCACTGATCTTTCCTCTGTCTTTGTGGGATCCACCCTTTTTCCCCCTTTGCTTTATTCTTAATTCCTGCTTTGATGTCAGCCCTGGGTGAGCTGTGGTGTAATAACAGACCTGAGGTTGAAATTCAGGAACTGCCAGAGTATGGGAAAGGAAGCTAGACTTCAGTCCCCTGGGAGAACACAGGGTTTAAGATGTAGAACTTTTTTGGAATTAACGTTTGAAATTTTATTTTTCTCATGTCTAAATTTTGTAGGAAATTTAAAGAACAGGGATAAACAAAAGGAATAAAAATGCCTCCCAAATCTACCATCTTGTTATGACAACTAATAACATGTGGGCATCTTTTTCTTTTTCAATATAATATTGTTGCATATAAAGTTTTTTGAAAAAAAATTGGATCATATTGTAAGTATTGCTTTGTGATCCATATTTTACACTAATAAACACTAAGAACTAGTGGTTTGTTGTAGAGAGGAGGTGATCAGTGTACAAATACTCGAGGAGCACAGAGCATGTGTGCCAGCTGAGAACGCCTAATTAATGAACCCAAGAAATGTAGGTACCTAGTAGGGTATTGATACACAGCTGGCACTAGGTAATTTTCACATGTAATTCTTGTAACAACCCTGTGAGTGAAATTATTAAAGACGTGGCATATTATTATTTTTGAGGAAGATTAATTTTGTAATACAGAGCTTAAAAGTAGCTCAGTTGATTAAAAAATTGCATTGGATAACTGGTCTGATTCTAAAAGAAATTCCCCCCCTTCATGCTATAAGACCACAGAGCTTTCATTCAGGACAAAAGTATTTTGATCATCTTAGGGAGGGGAGAAACAAAAAAAAATTCTTTGGGTAAATGAGGCATTCTGAACAAATTAATAAAAACTAGGTCTGTCGAGTTTTTTAAACTGCTAAGTAGCTAAGGAAATTGTATGCTGGAAGAAGTCAAGTTTAATACTTGGCAATAGATATGCAGAAAGGTCCCAAGATGCAGTTGAGAAAAAGATGGATAGTGAGATAATTTTCTACCCCAATATTGAGTTTTAAAAAGTAACTTCCCTGGTGTATAATATGCCACAGATGACCTTGAATTAGTATAACTTTCCATATTTGCATGTAGTAGGACTCATAAGATTACATCCCTCAGGTACAATTTGGACCACCCCCAGGCCTGCAGTGGGACAGAGGTGGAAGAAGGGCAGGGGCACTGGTGGTGTGCTAGGCATGAGCTGGGTTCAGGTCTTCTTGAGGGCCAACCCAAGGAACAGAATTTGGAGCTACAGAGCTGGATTTGGATCATGGCTTTCCACTGACTAGAGCCTGATGGTGTCCAGCTCAAGTGTATAAATCACCATTTCCTCACCTGAAGGGAGGGTCGTGACATCCTCTTTACAGAGTGGGTAAGAGGAATGAATAAATGGAGGTAAAGCTCTTTACCTCCAGTTTGGCACAGTCAGTAGCAACTCTGTTGTTGACTCTAGGAGTGTTATGAGGCTTCCTCCCAGACTAGAAATTCCTCTCCGTGTGGCAGAAGTGGAACCATGATAGGGCTGTCCGGCATTCTTATGCTAAATGAAGGGTGGGTGGATTTTCTTTTTTGCCACTACCTCACCTCTGCATTATTTCAACAGATTTTCAGACTTGAAAAATCACCAGTGTCACAGAGTAATTAGCCGGTGTTGGGGAGTGGCTGAGTGCAGGCCTGGATCCAGCCTTTCTGGGTCTGAATCACAGTTCTGCCTCTTACTAACTGTATGACCTAGAGAAAGTCATTTAAGCTCTCTGGGCCCCTGTTTTACTGGGTTATTGTGAAGATTAAATACAACAAACTCTTCTTATGTATAAGAAATGCCAAGTACTCAACAAATACCAAGGACTATTCCAGGTATAAGCTGTTATTAATTGCCTTACGTCAATCAAGAGATGAGCTATTACCATAGAAATGATGGGCTCCTTTTCTGGAGGAGTCCTGGGCAGCTGGTCTGGTGTCTGGACTCCTTGCAGATTAGCTTACAGAAGGTTCTTTGTATTCAGTCTCTCTTGATTTCAAATCACTCCATCTGTCTAGGGTGTATAACTACGTACCATAGAAATATACTGGATATAGAGGAGCAATGAGCAGAAAAATTCCTTATTAATTATTCCCATAAACATTTCACTTATTGAGTATCTAATATGTTTAAGAAGCTGGGGATTCATAGATGAAAGCCTTACCTTCAGTGAATTGTTTGATTATTTATGTGTCTGTCATCAGAATTGCCAAGATAGATGTCTCATCAGTGGGCTCTCATTGTATTCAGAGTATACCCCCTGACATATACCAAGTATTCAGGGGAAATGCCCAGAAGTATTAGTTATATGCTGAATTAGTCAGGACTCATTTGATTGCAAGAGACAGAAATTCAACCCAAATAATTTTAAACAAAAAGGGAACTTACTGGGCCATCTAATGCAAGGGTTGACTTAAGGCTTGGTTAGATCCAGGGGTCAAATAATATAGTCCGGTGCTCTCTCTTTTTATCTCTTAGTTCTTTTTTCCTCTGAGTCATTCTTCTACTATAGATAGGTATTCTCTTTGTGGCCAGGGAAGAGTTCTATGTACATGTCCCTTCACCTTCACCTCCTTTGTTTTCTAAATGTTCCTAGACTAATTCCAGGGGAGAATTATAGTTATCAATGAATGAATAAACAAATAAAGGCGTTTTCCCTACCTGAATGAGTGCAGGGATTTGCCTTCTTGTGTCTAGTTTTGTATTAGTAGGACCTAGAATAGTATGTAAGGCACAGAGTAAGTACTCAGTCAATATTTATTGAATAAATGATCTAACCAGCTAAATTTTGGTCATTGCTCACTCCATGTGTAGGGGAATAGGGCTCGCAACACAAAGAAGAAAATTGGTAGAAAAATGTTCTGAGCATTTGCAAATCATTATTATCTCTCTGGTCCTGAACAAGACTTAGGCAGAAGAGTGGAAGGTTCCCAGGTATGGGGTGGAGGTGAGAAGATATGGGTGCTATGGTTAATTTGGTATAGGTAGAATATTGGATCCCATGGAGATGGGGTGGGAAGTAGGCTGCTGGAGGCCTTCAGAATGTATCTTTTCTGTTGCTTTTATTTAACTCCACCCTCCACCTACTGCCCTCTGCCCTCTGATGGGTATGGATCCTCTACATCAATGATCTCTCCTGCTGCCTGGTTTCTGGGCTGACTATCAGGAGTGTGATAAGAGATGGGACAGAAGGAGGAGACTAAGGTTGACCTTTTTAATCTGTTGGTTCCCTCTCTGCAGGATTATCTTGGCTTCATAATGGGGTAAGACCAGTAATTTAAACTACAAGTTTACTGACTTTTGTAGAAATTTGATAGAAAATTTTAATCTGTTCAATCTGATACTTTAAGATATTGGTCTTGTATTTCAAAATATTTTTTTTTGTGGTGCTGAGGATTAAACCCAGCACTTTCAGTATGCTAAGCAAGGGCTTTATTTTATGCATGTTTTTGCATCATTTTTTAAAAGTATTTTTTAAAATTGTATTTGATAAAAGTACCAGTCTGAGAAGAATTAGATTCAAAAAACACAAGTAAAATGAAAATCGAA
The DNA here is from genome assembly GCF_902686455.1 of Sciurus vulgaris. Taxonomy (NCBI): domain Eukaryota; kingdom Metazoa; phylum Chordata; class Mammalia; order Rodentia; family Sciuridae; genus Sciurus; species Sciurus vulgaris. The sequence goes on from NC_136462.1 coordinate 94,383,200, forward strand.
GTCCAAGGCCTATTTCTTCAGCACAGCTCACTGGAGAAGCCCTGCTCTACAGGACTCTTTGGGTTTTGGTAACTACTCTCTGTCTTATGATAGGCGTAGTATGGAAACAGCTCCACAGTACAAGCCCCAACCGACTGCGTGTTCCTGTGTTTCCCCTGAACCTGGACCCCACATTCATAAATAGGCCCATCTTGAGGTATCCTAATTTGACTGGATCATCTACTTCCTGTTGGAAACCCAACTGACCCAAAATAACCTAAAAATGATGTAATACCTTTGAGGGAGTTCACAGAGCAGTGAGCAGAGACTGAGAAGCAGGAGTAAAGTATGGGTGGGGGAGAAAACTCCAGATGGAGGTTCAGGGGCAGGGTCAACTAACTTCAAAATGAGAAGGTCTTGAACTAAGGCAGTGGCACAAAGGGAAGAGAGAAATTCATCCATAGTTAGGGTATTATATCAGTCAGGAAAACAGAAACCATTATATATTTTATTCAGAAATTAAATATTACAAATTTTGGTAAATTATGACTTCTAAGACAAATGCAGCCCACTTGCCTGTTTATATAAATAAAGTTGTATTGGAAAAGTCTTAGTCTTGGCTAATTGTTTATGTGATATTAAGGCAGAGTTGAACAGTTGGAAGGGAGACCAGTGTGGCCTGCTGAGCCTAAAATATTTGCTATCTGGCCCTTTACAGGAAAAGTTTTCTGACTTCTGGAATATTAGGAAGTAAGTGCTTACAAGACTCTAGAAACAAGACTCATGGAAAACTATCAGTTTTCAGGAGACCAGGGAGCTGCTGAAATTGCAGGATTGCTTGGTCTGCAGATATTGCAGGATCTTGGCTGTCAGTCACACCAAAGTAGGTGACTGCAGGAGACACTTAGAAATTTACCCAAGCTTCATGCCTTCTCATCTGGCAAGAATGCCCCTTATTTGCTGATTCTAAAAGTGGTTATATTTTTTCAGTTATTTTTGTTGATATGGAGGTGAATGCAGAAAGAACAGGGATAGGTAAGCCTAGAACTTCGGGGTGACTACCGAGGATAGGGATTTAGAGGCTGAGATGACTCCCAGGCATGGGTGACTGTGATGAATTGTGGGGCTACTCATGGAAGAAAAGAAGGTTCTGGATAAGAACAAAGGCTCTGTCAGCAGGTTAGATTTCCCTATCCCTGCCAATTGTGGAGTGGAGCCATGGCCATCTGCCCCATTGGGGTTTTACTCAGATTTATTCACAGAGTAAAACTATAAAGTAGTTTTGACATACAAAGAAATTGGTATTCCAAGCCTGGGATTAACGGATCTTGCTGTGGCTGATGAATATCCGACTTGCAGGCTAAAGCAGCTATAAATCTTCCTCTGGGCAGGTTTAAAGGAGTTCTTCCAGAAATTGGAAAACATTGGCAAACTCTTTGGCTTGGGGTCCCTGTTTGCAGGTATAGGCTCATGGATGCCAGAGAGGGGCCAGAAGCAAAGCAATGAACTGAAAAGAATAGACTGGAGGGGAGGTGGTAAGAGGCAGAGGGTGGAGAGGAGCGAGAAAGGGGTAGCCCTGGGGATGGGCCTCATTAAAAAGGTGAGAAATGAATTAATTCCTGTGTGGGACCACACCTGCTGACTGCCTTAGGCCTCTGTCCCCATGTTGCTTACTGTCAATCAGGGCTCCCCCTCCTTCCCAGGGTAGTCTCCCTACTGTTGACTGGCTACCATATCACAGTATTGTGACAGAAACTCTATACTGCCCCATAGCCCTAGCTGAGCAGAGATGCAAATACCTCAATTATAATCTTTTTCACTCTAGCAAAAATGATTTTATTGGCTTTACTTCCCCCATTTGGTAATACCTAACTCATACATCCACCTTTACATCCTACTATGACACTTAATAGCCTACTAATTAGTCATTGTCTTTAAATGAGGAATGCCTTCTATGGTTTTTATGTTAATATAATTTTGCAGGTGCTTAAACATCAATGACTTATAAAAACAACATAGCAATCACTATGAACTGAATGTGTTCTCCCAAATTCACAAGTTTAAGCCCCAAATGTGGGCATATTTAGAGAGAGGGCCATTACAAGGAATTATGGTTAAATGAGGTACAAGGGTAGGACCTTGGTCCAATGTCCTTATTACAAAAGACACCAGAGAGCACTCTCTCTCCACCATGAGGACAGAGAAGGCAGTAGCCTGCAAACCAGAGAGTCCTTACTTGGATCTGACAAAACTGGGACCCTAACTTTGGACTTTGAACTACAAGAACTATGAGAAAGTCAATTTCTGTTGTTTAAGAATATTAGTTTTCCATCACTGTGACAAAATATTGGAGCTAATCAACTTATATGGAGGAAAGGTTTATTTGGCTCATGGTTTCACAGGTTTCAGAACATGATTGATTGGCCCCATTACTTTGGTCCTTTGATGAGGCAGAACATCATGGAAGAAGCATGTGGTGGAACAAGCTGCTCAGGTCATGGCGGCCAGGAAATGAAGAGAGAAAGAAAGGGACTGAGGTCCCAATATACACTTAATGAACATGTTCCCAGTGACCTAACTTCCTTGTACTAGGACCTACCCCTAAAGGTTCTACCACTTTGCAATAGCACCAGGAACTGGGGATCAAGCTGCATCAATGGGCTTTTGGGGGACATTTCTACCTCATAGCCTTAAATCATCCAGACTATAGCATTTGGTTATAGTAGTGAGAATTGACTAAAACAGAAATGGAATGGTGTGCTTAAGATGAAACTTTTTTTGGGAAGAAATTTACAAATCTAGAAAAGGGCAATAGTCATTTATGACTAAAAACAATATATTCATTTCCAAAAGGCCTGCAGCATTTTCAGGTGAACATGGAAGATGAGGAACAGAACTGAGGTTTGAACTTTGGTCTGTCCTCACAGTGTCTTGGGAAAATTGCCCACGTCAGGATTGCTTTAAGTTTTCTTCCATTTCAGCACTGTCCTGTTTCAGCTGAAAGTGTAAAGAAAAGGAAAGACTGTATTTTTCTAAACTCCCTGTATTAGTTAGCTTTCTGTTATTGTAAAAAGTACCTGAGATGAATCCACTTAAAAAGAGGAAAAGTATATGTTGGCTCATAGTTTTGGAGATTTCAGTCCATGACTGATTGACCCCATTGCTTTGAGCCTGTGGTATATAGTACATCATGGTGGAGGGGTGTGGTGGCAGAAACCTGTTTACCTCATGGCTGAGAACTGAAAGAAGGAGAAAGGACTAGGGTTCCATAATCTGTTTTGACGACCTTCCCTCAATGACTCAAGAACTCTCTCTAGGCCTCACCTCTCAAATGTTCCATCACTTCCCAATAGTGCTATGGGCTGGGGACAAAGCTTTTAACATATGGCCTTTAGAGGACACTCCAGATCCAAACTATAGCATGCTCTTACTTGCCAAGTAGCAAAAAAGTAATTTATTGGCTTAAGTATTTAAGAAGTCTTAGAAGATCAGGCATGGCTGTATTGAGAAGCTCAATTTCTTACTTTCTTGATCTCTCAGTTCTTTATGTTGGTTCCTTTCTCAGATAGATTCACTTCACAGGTTGACAAAAATGGACCCTGACAGGGTTAGACTTCCATAGTTGCAGAGGCTGTGTCTTCTGTTACAGACTATCTAGTGAGAGCTTTGATGATCCAAGCTGTTGGTGGCCTTTCCTAGATCAATCACAGATCCGTCCTTGGGAGGGAGGATTAGTGTCTTAGTCCTGTGTGAACCTCATGGACTGAGACTTGGGGTAGTAGATCATCTCCAAGGAGACACCGAGGTTAAAAACTCATGCTCACAAGGATGAAAAGGTGAACACATCCTGTCTGCTCCATTATCAGTGCCATTCATTCATTTCTCAATTACAGATTGTATGGGAACTGGCTGGCTGCTGGGAGTCCTCAGCTAAATAAGATGGGTTTCATCCTTAGAGGAGCTTGTAAACTAAAGTAACTCAATTTCTTAAGGAGGGATCTCTCAGACCTCAACATAGCATCCTCCCAAGCAGGCAGGGGAACTATAGCTCCTCTAGGGAGGGTGGGCTCTGGCCTACTGACACCATGGCTCACGCCAGCACTGATTTACAATAGCCCTTTCAGGGCCTCTCTGAGGACTTTGTGACATAACCAAAGAAGTAATGGTATGCAAAGAAGGAGTGGCAAAGGGTACAGCCCTCCTGGCTTATTCCTGGAGCCTGGGCTATGAGTGCCAGTTCTAGAAAACTGGAGCACCTGCCTGCCATGGAAACCTGGTGGGTCTCTATCCTTCATTCCTGACCTTATTTTGTAAACTGTGCCTAAAGATGCTTGGTTTGACCGGTGAGAAGTCACGCCATGTTATGAGTGTTTACCTGTTCTACCCGGTTAACTGGCAGCACAGTGAACTCTGAGTAAAGGAACCAAACTCCCAGTCACAGGGAGCCCCTGGCCGTGTCTCCAGTCACCTTCTTCACAGCCTACAATGAACAAGGACGTAGAGGCTCTGGATGTGTCTGTCTTTCTTTCACCTTTGCACAACTTCCCCAGTGTTGGAATGCCCCTGCTTTTCAGTGCAGAGAGCTTATTCATTCTTCAAGACTCCTTCCAGCACTAACTACAGGCAAGAAAGATTTGCTCTTCTGCATCCTCAGGGCATTGTCTTTAAAGTCCAGCTCACTCTGCTGAGCTGATGTATCTCACTGGGTCCCAGCCTCAGAGAGCAGGGGCTTTGCTTCCCCCTCACCCCTGAAGGTGCTCAATAAATACTTCTTATATGAAGGAATGTATCAGTGAGACAATGGAAGGGGTAGTGCTTACTGATTTACAAATGCAGGATTTTATTATTTTACTTCAACTTCATATTAAATTATAAGGCATTTATAGGCAAAGTAGTCACAAGCTGACCCATTTAGTCCCATTTTCAATTCTGTGATTATTTCAATGAAATTGAGACAGGTGCATTGAAAAGGATGGGAGTTCAAAAATCTGGAGCTTATATATATTATATTAATATTATACTATAATTATGATGTTATCATTATATTCTTATTATATAGTTATATTATATATTATATACTATGTTTAAGTTTTTATGTGTTCCACATCTGGGACATTGGGACAAAATGGGTTAACATGGATTTCTAATTTCTCTTCTAGTGTGAGACATGATGCTTGGGAGACAAGTCAGTATTTTAAATAAGACATGGGCTTATGTTTTCAGTAGGTGAAATTTAGTGTACTTTATGGACAATAGTAGAGAACAAAACTAACTTGAGGTTAAATATGGTCATTTTGGTTAAATTCCATGGGTGCTAGGAGGAGGGGAATGCCATTTCCCTCTGCTGGGTCAAAATCATTATCACAATCAGGATCAAAATGATATTAGTAGCCAAAACTAATTAAGCACTTTAAGGCATACACTGGGTCAGGAGCTTTGTATTCGGTTTCTTATTTAATCTTCAGGACCTCCTTGAGGGAGGGCATTACCTCATGTCTCACAGAGAACTGAGACTTAAAGAGAAGTAACTTGCTGGGATTGTGCTAGGAAGCCACAGGACAGACCAGAGCCACAGAAGGGCAGCCTCCCTTTTCTCTATTGTCCTGTGGACCTTGCTTTTCCTCTGGGTCAACTTGGACAAATAAAGTGTAAAATTTGTGTAAACATTTGTTTTTCTCTTGCTCTCATGCTCTCTCCCCTGTCCCCACTCCGTTTCCTGCTTCCCTGGCTTCTTTGTTTATTTCAGGAGATGGGCAGCATTGGAAATATGGGTTGTAGGTAGGATAAGAACATTTCTAGAACTGGAATTTAGGGTACATCTGGTTTACTGTGAAGTAAAACTTTTGAATTTTGGAGTCTTATAAAATCTGAAGTGTTGGTCATCAATATTACACAGGAATGAAACTATAAAGCAATGAGAGGTTTTTGCGAGCTATATTTGGAGAACCACGCCGTGTGTTCACACATAAGCTTGCATGCTTATCCAGTGCTTTCCTTGGGCTACTCCTGGGTTCTCCTTTTCCCTGATTACACTTGGGCCTGAAGCCTCGTTCACCTCTGAGTATGTTCTCTGGCAATCCCTGGTGTTAACATCCCTAGCACTCTACATATTTAAGTTCTCCTTATTCTTTGAAAAAGAGTCTTGGCCTTTTCTGATGATCTCATCTGTGAGTGACCACTCTACTTTCTGTTTATCAATTGATTAAAAGTGGTAGCTTTCAAACCAGGCATTTTTGTATCCATTGATTCACCAGATTTTAGGCTTCTGTAGGGTGAAGACCCTGTTTACTGCATGCATTGAAGCCTTACTCTGTATCTGTACTGGGTCTGAATACTGGGTAACTAACTGCATATCTGTGGTTTCCAAACATCCCAATCAATTTGTTTCAAAATACATTTTCCCAGACCTTTACATGGATATTCTGTCTAGCTTGGTTTGGGTTGAAGCCTGTGTGTTATGTACAGGTGGCTCCCATCACTGTGTCATCTATCTCTGCTGCAGTGATGCCTCCCTCAACTCTATCATGGCCTCATGGGGGTGGGGTATGGGGTTCCACACAACACTTGGAGAAAATCTTGGATCTGTTGGTAGGGGCTTAAAATGGACTGTAGCCACACCACACACCTCAGTGGCCTGAAGTAGTTTAGCTGGACTCCCAGGAAGTGGCGAATGATTTGGCTGGGAATTGGAAAGAGCTGGAGTGGAAGATCTGAGACCAGGAGTCTGGGGACATGGATGAAGCTTCAGGAGTGGGTATAAAGCATACAGATCCTGTGTTGATCATCTACACTCAGCAGAGGGTAAGCACAGTGGAGTAACCAGGTAGACAAGATGCCTCATCTGGTAGATGGCTGTCAGCCTCTGTCATTGGTCACCAGTGCTCACTCAAGGTGTCCATGGAAGGAGGAGATAAATAAAGGTATGGAGGCTCTGCATGGGCCAGGTGAAGCAGAAGCTTGGACTGGGAGGGCATATGCATGTGTCACTAGACATCCTGGGTGGAGGTAATGTGGGAGCAAGAAGGGGAAGGAGGAGGTGGCAAACAACTCCCCCAAGCCCAGAAACTCAAGGGCCACTCTCTCCTCTGGTGGTTCTCACCAATGAGGAAGGACTTTGGAACCTGCATTTCTAAAAGCCCTTGAGGTAAAGCAGGGCTCTCTCAGTCTTGGGAATCACCTTGGGGCTTGAAAGGGAGTGTAACATGAACAGGGATGAGCCAGGTGTGAGTTCCTGCACCACCACCTCCGCAAGGTGACCTTCCTCCTACACCAGCTGGGGCAAGGCTCAGTTCCTGACTTATTTATTTATACAATTTTCTCAGTTATAAAACTGGGTTCAAGGTATCAAATGGGATAATAGTGTGTGAATCATTATAAAATGAATTAATATATGGAAGGCATGTAAATTAGTATCTGAATTGCACAAGAGCATCATGAAAGTATCAGCTATTTTTATGCAAATGGTTGTTATTTTTAACAAAGTTGGGGCATAAAAATGAAATTGATGAAGTTCAAAGATATATCTGAACTCTTCCTGTCCATTGGTCTTTCAAGAACTCAGCAGTGGGACAAGAACTGCCATTTCTTTCTACTTTTAATTTGGAAATAACCTTAAACTTAGAAAAGTTTGCAAACACCAAGTAATGCAATGAGCAATAAATGACCATTACTTAGTTTTACCTATTGGAAAATTGCATTATTGTATGTGTTCATCTTGCTTCCTAAGTCTCTACGTTTATAAAATATATGTAATATATTTATATACATATACATACATTTTATACATGCATACACATTTCACATGTACTATTTGTGTATACTTCATTTTGCTAAACACTAAACTACAATATGAGGTGTGCTAAATATTATAGTAGAGATAGTCTTACATAACCACAGCACAGTTGTGAACCTCACAAATTTACACTGATATATTTCATTTGATCAATTGTCTGTGTTCCATTTTTATCAGTTGATTTAAAGATGATCTTTACAGCAATTTCCCCCTTCAGAATCCCGTCTAGATTGCATTTAATTGTCCTGTCTCTTTAACTTCCTCTCATGTTCCTCTGGAACATTTCCATGGCCTTTCTTTGTCTTTTATAACATTGATACTTTTGAAGGACACATGGCCTCCCCCTGTTAAAAAAAAAAAAGGGGGGTCTTTCCTCATATTGTGGCATTTCCTTGTGATGTCTGTAGCTGTGTACTTGGTTATTTATAGCAAGACAGGAGTGCTGGCAGATGAGCCAGGGCTACTCTTGCTCAATTCCTGGCCAGATGTCAGTGGGGGAATCAGGGAAGCTAGAAGTGCAAACAATGCCATAGGCATCAGAAAATCTTGGGTGTCGCTCCATGTAAAACACACAACTGGACAAATGGCAAACTGGGCAGGTGGAAATGCAATTAGAAATTCGAGCCAATAAAATCAAGCAGAGCAATGTCATTCCAAGTTTAAAGCCAGCTGCACATTTCAATGGTGAAATGTCTGATTTGTGAACAATGATACTCACTGGTTGTAAAATAGATGGGGTTGGCTTTTGTATATGTTAGCCCGAAGTTGCTATCATTATACCCATTTTAGGAGTGAGGGAACTGAGACTTTGAGAGGCAACACTTGTGTAAGTTTCCAGCATCAGAGCTGGAATCAGGATCTATGCCTGTCTAAATGTCTGGAAACCTTGGGGTTCTCCACAGGAATAGTACTTTGCACAAAAAGTTCTACTCAAGTGTTAGTTTGAGGACAATGGGCTATACATAAATCAGCAAAGCCATGAATAAATACTGGTTGTCTACAGAGTTGCTAGCTCCTTTAGCTTCTTTCTTTAATCCTCTTTTCTGACAAACCACAGTAAAATGACTTGGTTTCAAAGAATTTGTTACTTCAGGAAGAATTGCTCAGACCAACTTAATTTTCTTCATAGAGGTATTTATGAACCTTCTGGTTGCCAAAGACATATTCTTCCAATCTCAGTTCAAGAACTAACATCCTGGAGCAAGTGTGCTGTTTTGGAGAGTCCCCGGAGAGGGATGGCGCATGCAAAGGTACAGAGGTAGAAACCAGAGAGACAAGAGCTCTACAGTGAAGTTCACAGAGCCCATTCCCAGAATGCAAAGGTCAGGCTGAGCCAGATTCATGTTGAGGCTGTGTGTCAATCCTAGCATTTTTCTTTGGACCTTAGAGATGCCTCTGGAGTCCAGAGAATACTAGGGTGTGTGGTTTTATGTGTTTGCACATGTTATGAGTCAAATTTTGCTTCTGTCTCTGAAAAGGTAGATCATCATTTTAATTATTATTTAGCCCTACTTTTAAGTGTCTTGATTGTCATTTCATCACTGTAATAATAACTGTAACAATAATATAAAAATACCAGCAACAAGAATCATAATTGCCTATCTCACTGGGTATTATGGGGATAAAATGAGATAATGAACTCAAAAGTGCTTTGCAATCCACAAAGAATTATCATTGTACTGGCATATTGCTAAATACATATCATTATCGCTGCTATCCAGGTGTTGGGGGTGGTCAATTGACTTGGTCATCATGTGAGTTTCACCGTCTTTTGTTGAAGAGAGTTTATGTGATGTCAGTCTTCATTTGGGACACTTCTTCCTCCTCTTCTGGGGAAGGCAACAAACTTGTAAAATGATTGACCATGTGCCAGGTGCTTTACATCTACCATCTTATTAATTAAAAATAAAGACCTTGTAATTATATATAGGCATTATTATTATTCTTTTTCAATGAACTATTTAAGGGCAAGTTGCAGGCACAATACTTTTAAATACATCAGTGGGTCTTTCCTGAAAAAGGCATTTTTCTAAGCAACTACTTTAACAATCCTCCAAATAAGAAAAATCAACATTGATTTCTGCTATAGACCCATAGACCCAACTGTTCCAACAATGTCATTTTTTGCCTTTCTGGTGTGGGATGCAGCCCAGAATCCCACCTTGTGTTTATTGTCATGTCTTTTTAGTCTCCTTTAATCTGGAATACATACTCAGCATTTAGTTGTCTGGCATGACCTGGAAAGGCTTAAGGGGTATAGACCTCTCTTTGGAGGCTGACTTGGATCTGCCTGATGTGTCCTCATGACCAAACTTGAGCCATGCATTCTTGGCAGGATTCTGCAGCAACGATGCTATGCTCTGTTTGGTCCTTCATTTCAGGAGGCACTAGACACTAACTTATTCCTCAATATTACCCTTGGCACTTTGTGAGGTTGGTTTCTGTCATATTTCTCCACCACAAGTTCACTTTTTTTTTTCCCACTGTGATAAGAACATATTTTGTGGGGAGAAATTCTGGTATTATATCAACATCCCATTCCTCATTGAACCTCTACTCACCAGTCTTTTTTATTAATTTTTAAAAAAATTTTTATTCTAAACAAATGGGATACATGTTGTTTCTCTGTTTGTACATGGAGTAAAGGCATACCATTTATGTAATCATAAATTTACATAGGGTAATGTTGTTTCATTGTTATTTCCCCCCCCCTTTTCCCTCTATACAGTCCTTCCTTCCTCCATTCTTGCCTCCCTCCCTAACCCTAACTCTAACCCTAACACTAACCCCTCCTACCCCCCATTATGTCATCATCCACTTATCAGCGAGATCATTCGTCCTTTGGTTTTTTGAGATTGGCTTATCTCACTTAGCATGATATTCTCCAATTTCATCCATTTACCTGCAAATGCCATAATTTTATCATTCTTTATGGCTGTCTACTCACCAGTCTTAGTCATCATGATGGCTTCCTGGTGGCTGCCATATGGTGATTTCCTATTTCTATCATTCCATCTGCATATATTGACTGGTATTCACTGGAAGGAAGAGCTTTCCCTCTTCTCCCACTTTATTTATATTATTAAGGTCTCATGGATTTTCATTTTATCCAATGAGTTGTAAACTGTTATCACTATCATTATTTACTTTAAAGTTCCAGTTTGGCTAGTAATAACTGTTTCAAATTGACTCCTTTTGTCACGTCTTCATTAGTTTCTGGGTACTTCTTTACTTCTGACACAAGACCTTTGAGACTCATTGTACTTGTACTTATTTATTTATTTTAATCTTTAAGGTCTGATAGATTCACATTGTATTCAGTAGTTGTAACCCATCATATCTTTATTTATCTTAAAGTAAATGCTTTTTTTGCCTCTAGTTTCCCTTTGCTCAAATTCGACCTATATTTCCACTAGGTTAATCTTCTAAAATCTTGGCATAATTACTGTCATTATCTTTTTACTAAACTGGCAGCTTTGAAGGAATAGAAAAAAATTCCAAGCTTTTCATCTAGTATTCAGGACTCCCCATTCCCCTTGGCCATCTAATTTCATAAGACTCACGTGTTTCTCAAATGAGTGTTCTGAGAACCTCCCATCATCCCATGCTCCCTTTCACTCTCCTTTCCTTCCATACTTATCTAGAAACTACAATGTGCCAGGCACTGAGAACACAGCAGTGAATGAAATGAAGTTCCTGTTGTCATGGAGGGAGGAAGTAATCCATTTATTATCCTCTGACTTATATTATTTGTGGAGTATTATAAGTCAGGGGATAATAAATGTTGTGAGAGTGAATAAAGTAGGGTAAGGGGATAAGGCAGAATGGTGTGTGATTGAGGATGTATCTGCCTCTCTGCCTGGTGTGTGTGTGTGTGTGTGTGTGTGTGTGTGTGTGTGCGCGTGCTATTTTACACAAGGCATATCTAGTACTTTTCTACCTCCATGCCTTTGTGCATATCATTCTTCTCTTAGCCATGTTGTTCCCTGTAAACATTTGAACTTAACTTGAAGAGACATTTCTCTCTTCTTATGTTATCCTCCATTGCCCCAGACTGAGTGATTCTTTCATTCTTGGAACAAATAATGTTCATAGATAACATGGGCTTGCATGTCAGAGCACATTTTATTGAAGTGATAAAATACAATGCTTGGCAGCATCAATGGCACAACTTTTTGAGGGCAGGAGCTAGATCCATTTTTGTGTTCTATCCCCTGGTTCTCTTCTGTTTCCCTGTACCTGCAGATACTTGATCACTTTGGCTTCACAGAAGTCTGTGAAGATGGGCTAGAGAGAGGGAGGAAGATGGTGGCCTTGGAGCCATTGAGACGACGGTAGAGCCCTTTCCAGAATGCTTATCTGTGATCACACCCTACTTCAGCTTCTTTAAGTTTGAGGATTGGCTCTAGGGCTTAGGGTTTTATTTTCTGATTTCAGAGATGGCAGATTATTGACTGTTTCACATCATATTTCAACATCAAATGCTTCTGATGGTTATTTTTGATTGATTTTACTCCCTGGTGACTTTCTGAAACAGGTCTTGGGATAAAAAAAGAAAATCACCATGTTAGAATTCAATGCTATTAGATTAAACAAGCAAGAAAAACAAAGCAGGCAGGCATATAACCAATCAGCGAAGCCTCTTCTATTATCACACTTTTCTGTTTTTTTTTTTCAATACCCAAATAAACATAACACCTAACAAGTTTAAATACGAGGTCAGAAAACAAAAACAAAAACAGACAAATGAACAAAAACCCAATTTCAGGTACGTTCTACACTGTCCAGGAAGCAGAAGTGCGATTCCCGCGCAGCCTTTGAGGTCTAGGATAAATTGCACCCATGGTGCTGCAGGTGGCGCTGTGTACTCGGGGCACGGGGAAAGATTTCCGTTCGGGAAGGAATGGAATCTGGCATCTTTTTAGTTAAACTTGATCTATCTGCTCAGCTTTTGTGGAGCAAGTCTGAGAAACAGATTAGCCGATTTCTGACCCTAAACGGAGGGTCAGCCGTTCTGTGCTCAAATGTAGCATTCACTGTAGGCTGGATCATGTCGGGCTGGGCTTTAGAATTATGCCCATAGGCTGTGAAAATGACCCCACGGTGTTTCTTCCGAGCCTTTACCTAGAAGTCTTTCCTGGGTTTTGTACCTGAAAGCAGAAGCTACAGTAGCGTCACATTCCAGGCCTGTGGAGGGTCCGGGAGGAGGGTTGTACATAACTCATCAGTTTTCCTAGTAAACGGCAAGCCTCCTTAGCGTTTTAGCTGACAAAGCTCCATTTTCAAATCCAATAATGTCCTTTAAAGTGGGCACCTACTTGAATGAGGTCTTTATTGCCCCCAGCCGGTCCCTGAGTCGTTGGAACTCTTTCTTTGTTAGAAACCATTATGACCATTCGCAAAAATGGGTCTTGCCACATTAGGGAGGCTCTGTGATTGAGTACCGCAGATCACCTGGGAACAGAGAATGGGGCGCTGAGTGTATCATTTGTCAGCCAAGCTGCAGTATCTCAAATTTCTCAATTAAACTTGCAGGTTTCAGGTTTCATAAAATGAATTCGTGTTTTATTTTTACAGAATTTGAACATGTAGGATCTAGAGAATTGAAAAGCCCTTAGAATGGCAGACTGGATGACCTCCCAGTACATTACATTCTAATTCCCTTAACACATTTTCTAAAGGCATGTCTCACTTTAAGTATTCCTTACATTTTCTTACATTGAAGGGAATGAGATGACACTTCCCATTGCATTTTTATAATGAAGTTATTAAAGTTGAATTTGATTTTATTTTTTCCTCTTTATTGTTTTCAGATGTCTTTCCATATTTACGACCAGTAGGTGGCTCTGTGGCTTTCCTTGAGTTGACACAAGTTTGGTGACTCTTAATGTATGAAGTTAATTCAATTTTGCCTTGGCCTGTGGGGAAGTTGTGAGCTGTTCCATTGAGTCCCCCCATATCATCACCATCCTTAACTTCTGCCTTAGGGCACTGAGAACTTAAGGTTGTATGGAATTGTGTGTGTGTCTGTGTGTCTGTGTGTTGCCCACTGAGTAGTCAGATAGTGATTAAGTCAAGGGCCCTCATAGGCATCAGTCCTTTAGGATGATCAGTGGGCAGTGCGTTGTCTACTGTTGGAAATAGATTCTCCCCAGATCCAGAGGGAAAGGCGACTAGCATGGTTGCTTAGTGCTGGTGGTGTAGAGTATCTGCTCCAATGGATTGGAATCTGGACCATCTGTAGCACTGACTCAGCTTCTACTGGTCTCTCTGGTGCTGGGGGTTGTTCCCTGAATGCCCACAGGGTGTGGGAGTCTATTTCCAGATGTTGCCTGCCTGTGCTTCTGTGCTTCTGTTCTCTTGGTCCTTCTAGATGAGGGCCCTTTGTCAATTTCCCTCATCACTTCCTTTTCTTCCTTCTTCCCTATCACTCACTCTTTTTTGGGGGCGGGGTACTGAGGATTGAACTCAGGGCACTTGACCACTGAACCTCATCTCCAGTCCTATGTTGTATTTTATTTAGAGAAAGGGTCTCAGTGAGTTGCTTAGCTCTTAGCTTTTGTTGAAGCTGGCATAGAATTCGAGATCCTCCTGCCTCAGCCTTCTGAGCTGCTGGAATTACAGGCATGGATCACTGTGCCGGGCGGGCCCTATCACTCACTCTTAAGGGTGGGGAAACCTGTGTGTTTCCAACTACATATTTTTCTAAATATTCTTGTCTTACCCTTTGAGGTTGAGATTGCTGGTACTCACCCATACTTGGTTCTCCTTTTCTTCCCAGTGTATGTAAAGATGAAGCTTTCTAGACCCTCTTTATAGCTGGGTGACTTGTTCTAACTAATACTATTTGAATGGGAATGGTACTTCTTGATTTCAGGTTGTTAAGGACTAAATTGTGTTCTCCCTCACCAATTTATATGTTAAATCCTTTGCCTTGATGTGACTATATTTGGAGACAAGGCCTTTAAAGAGGTAATTAAGGTTAAATGAGGTTATAATGATGGGACCCTAATACAATATGCCTGATGTTCTTATAAGAGGAAAAAGCACTAGGGATGTGCATGCACAGAGAAAAGGCCAACGAGGACCCAGCAAGAGGGTGGCCATCTGCAAACTAAGGAGAGAGGTTTCAGGAGAAACAAATCTACTCAGACCTTGAACTTCTAGTTTTCAGAACTGTGAGAAATCAATGTCTATAGTCTGAGTCATCCAGTCTACAGTATTTTGTTAGGGCAGTCCTATCTGATTCATATACAGATTGAGGAATTTAAAAGTGGTTGTGAGTATTCCATTCTCTCTCTTCTGCTTTACTGAGCAAGAAGGGGTCTGTTCCAGACAATGTTGCTAAAAGATGGAGTAGGGAGCCCCTACCCGAATAACTTTTCTTGTGCTAAGCCACTGACACTTCTGGTTCATTTTTGTTGAAGTATAGCCTGACATTAATCAGGCAGACTAATTCAACCTGGACCTTTCCTTTTGAAAGCATAAGTTAAGCATGTGATCATTTGAATCTGCATTTCCATGGGATAAATCCTCCTTTAGGCAATGAATGCCTCATGCCTAGATACATGAATTGGGTCAACTCATAGCATAACTGGGATCATTCAAGTGAAGAGAGTTGGTCAACTGATCTGAATTTTATATTGCTGCAATTGCATAGGGCCCCAAGGAATCTAGGAGGTTTCTTCGTATTGTTCAAGTTAAGCCCTCCAGATCTCAGAGATTGCTGAAACTTTGAGGTGGGGGTTGAAAGCAAGGTGGGCCTCTGGCTTTTATCTTTTTAATGAGAGTAGCTCTATTTTTATGTCTGTAGGGTTTTGTGTGAGATTTAATTTAAATGAAGAGTTCTGTTGCTAAAGAAAGTTTAAAAATCACATTGGTGGTTTCAGAAAGAAATACACATGTTATGAGAATATCAAACCCTTGGAGTTTGAAGTTCAGTTTGATTTGGTCAGATTTTTATATTGATGGGTTCAAGGTCATAAACCTCACGTTCAGCTCAGTTCCTCCATCTTCTGGATGACTTGAAAAAACATTTCTGATCATGGAACTAGATTTTCACAAAGGGTAAGAGTCATTTGTAGGTCTTCATACATTAATTTGTTTTAAAAGAGCATGTATGAGAAATACCAGTGGCACACAGTGATGTGGCAATGATACTAAAACCAGAGTCTGAAGTTTCAAATGCTGCTACTCTCCATCCTGTGTAGACATTGCTAATTGATTATAGAACTCAATCCTGCAGAGTCCTACAATTCTTCTCAATACAGTGTTATAGGCAGTCTCTTCTCATCAATTAGTATTAACACATGAAATTAGACCATTTTTATCCTCTTTATGCATGATCAACAATGATTTGGAGTTTATCTATGTCTGAATGCTGGGTTTTAGAGCTGTGGTCTAACTGAGTGATCAGTAATTTTTGAAGCTACAATGAATAAGTTGACCATATATTTCAAACTTCAATTGGAAAAGGGCTCCACATAAAGGTTCTGGTGAAGTTGAATGCTTGGACTAAGAATGTATCAGTTAGTACCCGGACTGGTGACAGCACATTCAAACTGATGAAGATGCAGTGAATTTACTGCAGGTGCTGCTGACAGAGGTCAGTGTGAGGTCAAGGGAGCCAAAGAGTTATGGTGAAGCATCCAGGTACTAGCAAAGTGAGAAGCCATTCTCACCCCCCAGCTGAACGAGGAAACAGAGAAACAGTGTTAGAGGATCCTGAAAGAACTGGAAACCTGGGAGAGGAGCCCCTCCATGGGAACCCTCGGTGGTCTCGGCTGAGGAGCACAACTACTGCCAGAACAGAGGCAGGGAGGAGACTGGGGGAATAAACTCCCTGATCTCTCTTCCTTTCTGCCTTTTGGTCTTCTGATGCCTAGAGAGAAATGGGATTTTTCTTCCCCTATTAGTTCCTTCACTCGCCACCCCATATTAGGGATTGAACCCAGGGCCTAGCACATGTTAAGCAAGTGCTCTACCACTAAGCTATACATAAGCTATACACCCAGCATTTTTTTTTTTTTTTTCTTTTTAATTTTGAGACAAGGTCTTACTAACTTTTCCAGGCTGACCTTGAACCTGTGATCCTCCTGCCTTGGTCTCCCAAGGATTGGGATTACAAATGTGTTTCACTGAGCCTGACTGCTTTTGATTTTTAAATCAAGTCATTAAAAAAATGTGGGAAAAGAAAGGAAGGAGAGCAAAATTAAATAAAATAACGAAAGCACAGAAAGCTAAGGGAATCTGAAAAATAAAATATTGAGAATTGGTAAAAGAAAGTTAAAAGAAAAAAAGAGATAAATATTGTAATGGGAGTAAAAGACCAATATATAAAAAAGGTTAAGGTGTAAAATAATAGTGAAAGTTAAAGTAAATAAGATTCAAAATGAAAGAAAAAAGTGGAATGATCAAAACAAAGTGGAAGGGGTAGAATAAAAGCTAAAATCAGATTAAAGTTAAAAAATAAAAACCAGGAAGCTATGAGTAAAGTTTAAAAGTAAAGCAAATTTGTAATGAAAAGTAATGACAAGATAATAAATAAGATTTAAGATGAAAGATAAAATGATATAAACTAACAAGGTAAAAGGTTAAATACATCAAAGTGAAAGAGGATAACAGATTAAAACTCATAGAAAAAATGTTGAAAACATAAAAGTAGATGAGTTTGAAGCTGAAGTACACGATTAAGGAATTAAGAATGCTCTTTTGAGTGTTAATACTTTGACAAAGAGGATTAAGAGAAACATACTTTAAAAATAAAAGAAGCTTGAATTTAGAGAAATATATAATAAAAAAAGGCAGAGTAAAGGAAAATTTAAATTAGCCCAAATCAAGATAACTAAATTCTCAACAAAAATGGTTAAATAAAAATCTATGTAGAAAACCTTGAATGTTTCCCTGATAAACAAATACTTAATAACCACAAAAACATTTCTCTGTTACAAATTCCTTATGTAGGTCTGGGCCTCTAATGGAGAGTGCACTGTCCTGGTAACCATAATACTACTACTCATGGTTGGGTGAAGAACAAGACCTGTTGTGATCTTCTTTTTACCTTTGGCCTGAAAGTATCCTTTCTCTGCTTCCAACACACTTGTTTGCAGTAATGAAGTGACAATTGTTCTATAACTCAACCAGCTGAGGTTGGAGTCGGGTGCAAGCAGTGGTCAGCCCAAACTATGCAAAAAATCTTAGGCAATTACACATGGGAATGTCATTTGTTCTCCAATGATGGAAGAGAAAGATGACCAGGAGGCTAAATCAAGGGTGCAGATAGAGAAGCTATGGTGGGGAGAAGGGGAGAAATTAAAAATAGCTCTTTTCAGTGAAATAGGAGTGGAGGTTATCTTCTGATGGTAGGCCTAAGGATGAACAGAATAAACAGGATCAGGTGCAGCTGAGGAATGAAGGAGTGTCCAAACTTTACACTTCACCACAGTTGTGGTTAGGCAGCCTGACTTTGCCTAATGTTGCCGGAAAACATTGAATTTCAAAATGCTGATTCTCTACAAAAGCAGGATCTCTGCAGGTGATGGTCAAGAGCAGTTTGAATCCTAAGAAATTAGCAGAAGCAGAGTTACCTGGTGATGGATCTTAAGTGATTGATCTTGGGGACTAGCCAGGTCAGAAAAGACTGGTTGAGTGCAGAATGGGATCGAGTATTTGTCCAAAGGCCGAGAGAAGGCTCATGAGAGAAGGCCTGGGACCCTGGAGGAAAGAGCAACAGTGTTTACGTTGGTGTATGGGACATAATGGGACACAATGGTGGAAAGTCCCTGAAGAAGGTAGGGGAGAGTTCTGAATATCTGTTTGTAGCAATGAAGGGAAAGGGAAGAGCAAAATTGATTCAAGGGGTTATGAATGGAGGTGGTGAACTGGGCTAAGGAAGTAGGAACATGTGACTCCTTCCTCTTTGGTTCCGGAATTGGAAAGAATAGAGGCAGTGGTCTTTCCTAGAGAGGGTGGTAAAGGGGGAAGTAGGTTTCAGTTAAGGAGAAGAAAGGGAAGGGGAGAAAGGTAGGGAAAGAAATGCAGATGGACTCAAAGAATCTTTCTTCTGATATGAGCATGGTGGAAGAGAAGAGCAGGTTTGATTGAGCCAGGGAAGGGGAAGACTAGAGAGGAACAGGGCAGAAAGGAGGCTGAAAAGGGAATGTGCAGTTTTTGAATTGAGGATAGTAATTGTGGACCCCTGGGACTAAGAAGCAGACCTGATAATGTGGGAAAAGGGATAAAAGTGTAGGAAGTGTTGAGAGGAGTCTCTTAATTTGTCATTTTCCGGGATGCAGCTTGCCATGACTACAGCCATCTTGGTTATAACTGCCATCTTGCCTGCCTGCTGACCCTGGCTCAAGTTCCAAAACCTAGAGGATAACAAAGTTAATAAGATAGTCAGCTGAGCATTTCATGCCAGCCTCTGAAGCCCAGATTATTTGTTAACTGATGTTTGATATGCTAATAATTTTTTTTAAAAAAGCCCAGGTACATTACTGTTGGCTATGGGTAACATTTGTCTACCTTAGCATATAAGCCCATTCCTCCTGCCTGGAGGTGTGGAGATTCTCCTGTCTTGCTGCCACTCGAGACTCATTTCTATTGGTAAGCCTCTAATAAATTGCACTTTGTGCAATCTTGGACTTTGGTCTCTTGGTACCTTCTGTCTTTGGCAGTCAGTTCTTGTGTACTGGGCTTTTCTAAAATATCTTTGGACAATTTAGTGTAACTTATCCCATTCCAAGGTTTTGATAGGACATGAAGGACTCTTCATATTCTGCATATACTTGTAATCTAAGGACAGGGCTTTTATCATGTGGTTTTTTTTGGGGGGGGGGTCGGGGAGGGGTGATGCCAGCAGAGGCTGGGAATTGGGCCATTTAATATCCACTCCCAAGTTCTGATAGCTTACAGATACAGTTGCAACTAAAGATGAATGGTGAAAATTGAGACTAAAGAGTAATTAGGAAGAGTACTGGTTTGAGTCTCAGGATACCAAATAGGTTATTATAGATGGTTGGATTGCTAATACTGCTGTCAAAGTACCACTGATTCCTGGCATATTAGACAATAGATATAAAATACTCCTGTGTATCTGAAAAAATGTTCTGGGGCAATAGCTGCTGGCAACTTTTCTGTAGGTAATTACAACACAAATTCTCACACATCTGCTTAGTGGATGGCTTATCAGTGATGCTTAACGATGATAATTTGTTTCTGGTTGGTTGTGTTAAATCGTCAGCTATCAAACATTTTATGTGTGAGACCATTGGGAGCGATGAGATTGCAAGAGTTTTTTTTTTTTTTTTCCCCTCCAAAACATGCCCTCCACAGGAATATTTGTGTCTTGTGCATCATCTAGTGACTGTTTCTGTGAGGAAGAATCTGAATTATCAATTTGAATACCAATTAAATGACTCAAAAATATACTAGTAAGTGCATTGATCCTGGATAATCTCGTCCCAACAAAAAGCCTTTGGCTACTTTGGGAATTTAAATGCAGTGATAGAGATGACAGGCTGGCCACGGTGCCAGGATGCTCTGGAGTTATGCAGAAAGTGAGCTCCTGGGACCATCTAAAGAACCAGTTGTGAGAACCCCTTCTCCTTGGGAAGGAGCTGAAGGAGGCCTTTGAGAGAGAGAGTTGGACTAGATTGTCCATTTTTCCTCAGGGTAGGTGAGGAAAGGTTAAGTAATATACCAAAGGTCATATAATTAGTTCCTGTTTTAGGCAACGCTTGCACATGTTTTCTCCCTTCATTTCTTTTTCCACTTTTGTGAGTCCCATTCTTTAGGGCTATTACATGCCTAGTCTGCATTCATAAGGATAAAAACAAAATTGTCATTTTGCTTTTGTGTCTGCTCACCCCAAATGTGTGTGTGTGTGTGTGTGTGTGTGTGTATGTGTATGTGTATGTGTGTGTATGTTTGTTTTTCTGTAGTTTTACTCTAGTAGGATGAAGCAGAGATTAATCTGGGGATACTGTAAAATAGATTCAATCCCACAGAAGCAACCCCCCCACCCCCGGAAAATGTCCTCTAAGTGTACTAATATATGATCTAGGACTGAGCAGGGAGTCACTGGTTTTGGAGAGAGAGTGGGAAGGGGTCATCACTAAGCCGGCCTTAATTCTTGTGTTGTATGAGGGCCAGGGACACTGTGGGAGGCACCTTCTAAGGTGCTTCCCAATCAGCTCCAACTCCTAGTATTAATCTTTTCCCCTGGAGTGTGGGCTAGATCTAGTGACTTGCTTCTGATTAATTGAATATGGAAGAGTGATGAAGTGTCACTTCTGGGATGAGGTTTCAGAAAGACTATGGCATCCTGTTCTGCTTGCCTTTTCTTGCCCTCTTTCTCCTTTACTCGGAGGGAAGTCAGTTGCATGGAGAAATGTGTAAGCAAGTAGCAGAGGGTGGGCTTGGGCCAAGAGTCTGTCAATAACTGATACCCTCAGAGCAACAACGCCCAAAGAACTGAATCCTGCCAACAACTATGTGAGTGAGCTTGGAAGTAGGTCTTCCTCCAGTTGAGCTTTGAGATGATGGCAGCCTTATGAGACCTGCAGTCAGAGCTTCCAGCTAATCTTGCTCCTATATTTTAGACACACTGAGACTGTGATAATAAGTGTGTGGTTTTCTTAAACTGCTAGGTTTTGCATTAATTAGTTATGCAGCAATATATAAACTAATACAGACCCTTACTTCAGTGAAGATCGGTTGTTGGAAGGCTTTAATAGAGTGGAATGTTCCCCTTTCCTCCCCATATTAGTGTTTCTATAATTATGAGTTACTGCCTAGCGTAAGGATATTCATCTTTGGGCAGCTTGTTTTGTATTCAGTACTCATGAGATTCTGGCAGCCAACAACCTTCACAGCATCAGCCATAGCCTTGTGTCATGCATCTGAAGCACATTAAGAATTTTATCCAAAACTACCAACATTAATAGATTACCTTCACCACCAAGCATAGCCTATTTATTTTGCAACTTATGGTTAAGATTTGGAGTACATGTAAATTCCATGTGATAGCTCTTGAATTTCTGCATGATCCTGGGCATTTTAGAGCACTTATTATCATCTTTGATTTGAGATCTATCCATTTAGACATTCTGAAGCAATCTATTGCGGGCTTTCCTCTGCTCAGTCATGTAAGGACAGCCTTAGACAGGAATGATGCATGGGGACAATCAGTTTTGGTGGTCAGGGTTATCATGGTAGTGTCCACATCCAAATATTGCTTCTGATGTTAGTTCTAAGGAAATGCACATACTGCAACCAGAACTTATTAATTGCTCCTAAGAGTTGGAAGTTGTGTAATGAAAGAGATGTCAAAGACTTGTCTTCTAAATAGACAAGAGACAACATGGGAAAGGGTAGTAGAAAAGCAAAACCTTGGGAGTTGGATTGACCTGAGTTCAAGTTTTGGCATCATCTCTTAACCAGCATGGGACCTGGAGCACCCCCTTGCTCTCCTGAACCTCTACTTCATTATGTATACGATGAGGAGCATGATATCTAACTCAAAGGATGGTTGTGATTTATTTAATCAGGTAAAATGTATAAAATACTCAGTTTGTGTATGCTACTCAAAAAAGAGGAAGTCCTGCTTTGAATTTCCTAAGGTCTAACATGGACTCTGACAAAGGCTGATAATGCAGAGCCCTGGCTCTTGAGTTATTAATTGGCCCACAGGGGAATAGATTAAACTACTGTGGCCCTTGGGTGATTTCTCTGGAGGAGGATGGGATTTTACATTGATTTCTTTGCCTTTACGGGAACTGAGGTGTGTAGGTGTACAAGGACAGATGGAAAAGCGGGAGAGGCAGGTGGATGAAGCTGGTTGTTACAGGAAAAGGAGGAAGAGTCCCAATTTAATAAAATGAACTGTGAGGCATTCTTGATGGCATGAATGGTGGTACAACTTCAGCATTTGGGGAGCACTGAAGGTTTTTAAGCAAGGGAATGATACAATCACATTGTATTTTACTGATACTCTGGAGGTAGAATAAAGCACGAATAGGAGGTAGAGAAGACCAAAGACAGGAGACCAGTTAGGACGATATGACAAGCCTCCAGGCTGGAGGTCCAATGCATAAAGTGAGAATTTATGAATAATAATATGCAATTATTAAAATAATTAAATAGTTTCAAGCATATAGAAAAGTTGCAACAATTCCATAAAGAACTATTTTTTTTAAAAATCTAAATTCACCAGTCTGTATTTTGCCACATGGACTTTAGCTCTTTTTCAATCTACCTATCTGCATAAAATTATTATTTTTTTCTGAATTGATTAATAGTAAGCTACAGACATGGTGCCCTTTACCACTAAATACTTCAGCATGGATTTCCTAAGCACAAGGACATTATTTCACATAACCACAGTTATAATCAAATTCACAAAATTTAATATTGAAATAATAGTGCTATTTAGTATGCTTCCCATATTCAAACTTTACCCATTGTATCAGTAATGTCTCTTACAGCCACTATTTTATCTGACCAAGGACTGATCTTGGATCATGCATTGCATTTGATTGTTATGTCTGATTCTTCAATCTGAGACAGTCTCTCAATCTTTCCTAGTCTTTTATGATACTGACATTTTTGAGGAGCTCAGGCCAGTTATTTCATGGAATGTCCCTCAATTTGAATTTGCCTGATATTTCTTCAAAGTTAGATTAAATTAGGCATTTTTGGGTGGCATATAATAAAAATGTATCATGGAAGGAGGTACTTGATGTTATATCTTCTCATTGGTTGTGATATTAATGTTGATTGTTCAGTTAGGGTGGCATATATCAGATTTTCTGATATGAGTTATTATTCTGTTCTTTGTAAGTAATGAGTAATTTTAGGAAGATACTTATTATTTTCTGAGCATTTACTAAGTCCTAGGCTATATTAGGTACTTCATATACTTTATCTCATTTAATCCTCATGATAAAGCATGAAGAAACTTTTATACTCCGTTTTTTTCCCTCCATATTATATAGAGAAGACTTAGGTTCAAGGTCACACAAGAGTTCTTATTTTCTTACTCATACAGCATCTCTTGGAAACAAGCATCCAGTGTTCTTAATGCCAGAGAACCTGTTGCTTCAGGTAAACCTGTGTCCATGGAAGACATGGAGGAACCTTAAATGCATATTTCTGGGCAGAAGAAGCCAATCTGAAAAGGGTCAGACAATATGAGTCCAAATATATGATTCTGCTAGTTAACTTTCTGATGCTGTTACAAGATGCCTGAGAAAAACAACTTAGTAGAGGAAAGATTTACTTTGCTTATGGTTTCAGAGGTTTAAGTCTTTGGTTTGTTGACTGGTTCCATTGTTCTGGATCTGTGATGAGGCAGAACATTGTGATGGAAGGGCATGGTAGAGTAAAACGGATCACCTCATGGCAGCTGGGAAGAAGAGAGAAGCAGCAAGAAAGGGGCTGAGGACAAGACCAAACATTTTCCTAGTGATCTACTTCTTCCAAGGATGCTCTACTTCCCAGTGTCTCCATTACTTTCTAATAGCACCATCAGCTAGAGGCCAACCTTCAACATATGATGGGGATATTCCAGATCCAAATTATAACAATGACATTATGGAAGAGGCAAGACTATGGAGACAGTAAGAAGGTTAGTATGGCTACCAGGAGCTAAAGGGGAGCAAGGGATGAATAGGTGGAGCACAGCCGTCATTTAGATTGCTTTGATTCTGTAGTGGTAGATACGCTTGTTCAAACCTACAGAATGTTCAACACCAGTGGTGAACCTTAATGCAAACTTGGCATTGTATGATTATGATGTGTCAGTGTAGGTTCATCAGTGGTAACAAATGTTCCACTCTGTGGGGACGTTGATGACGTGGGAGGCTATGCCTGTGTGCGGACTGGGAGTATATGGGAAATCTCTATACAGCCCACCCCGTTTTGCTTGGACTTGAAACTACTTTTAAAAATAAAGCAATTTAAATAAAGGAGTGGATATATGTGGAAACTAGAGAGAAAAAAGGAAAAGAAATGTGGGGGAATCTCATGAAAATTGAAGAGAGATCAGTTGAATAGGGGAAAGGGACCAGGGAGAGGGAGGAAGATAGGGAATGATTTTGGTCAAATTATATTGTTATGTAGTATGCATGCATAAATATGTAACAAAATCCACCATTATATACAACTATAATGCACCAATAAAAATGTGGAAAACAAGAAATAAAACTTACATGGTCTAAAAAAAAGAGGTGGATTTTGACAGAGGTTAAGTATTTTTTTATGTACACAATGGAGTTTTACTTAGCCATAAAGAAGAATGAAGTTATGTCATTTACTGGTAAATGAATGCAACTAGAGAGCACCATGCTAAGTGAAATAGGCCAGACTCAGAAAATCAAGGGTCAAATATTTTCTCTTAAATGCAGAAGATAGAGAGAAATAAGAAATTTTTAAAAAGGAGAGCTCATGAAAATAGAAGGCAACAGAGGACTAGGATGACTGGGGAGGGTGGGGATGGGAAAGGGGAGGAACTGCAGAATGAAATTGACAAAATTATGCAAAGTGCATGTATGAATATATCACAATGAATTTCACTTTTATGTATAACTATAAGATACCAATTTTTAAAAAAATTAAGAGGGAAGACCAATAGAATAGAGGAAGAGTCTATTCATTTCCTTAGCCCATTTGTTGATTGGATTATTTGTATTCTTGGTATAGAGTTTTTTGAGTGCTTTATAGATTCTGGAGATTAGTGCTCTATCTGAAGTATGAATGGCAAAGATTTTCTCCCACTCTGTAGGCTCTTTCTTCGCATTGCTGATAGTTTCCTTTGCTGAGAGGAAGCTTTTTAGTTTGAATCTATCCCAGTTATTGATTCTTGCTTTTATTTCTTGTGCTATGGGAGTCCTGTTGAGGAAGTCTGGTCCTAGCCAACATGTTGAAGATCTGGACCTACTTTTTCTTCTATAATCTGCAGGGTGTCTGGTCTGATTCCGAGGTCCTTAATCCATTTTGAGTTTAGTTTCGTGCATGGTGAGAGATATGGGTTTAGTTTCATTCTATTGCATATGAATTTCCAATTCTCCCTCTCTAGTAATAAGAGAAATGCAAATCAAAACCACCCTAAGATTCCATCTCACCCCAATTAGAATAGCGATTATCAAGAATACAAGCAACAATGGAATATTATTCAGCTATAAAGAATGATAAAATTGTGGCATTTGCAGGCAAATGGATGAAACTGGAGAATATCATGCTAAGTGAGATAAGCCAATCTCAAAAAGCCAAAGGACGAATGATATCACTAATAAGTGGATGATTATGACACATAATGGGGGGAGGAAGCGGTTAGTGTTAGGGTTAGAGTTAGGGTTAGGGAGGGTGGCAAGAATGAAGGAAGGAAGGACTGTATAGAGGGAAAAGAGGGGTGGGAGGGGTGGGGGGAAGGGAAAAAAACAGAATGAATCAAACAACATTACCCTATGTAAATTTATGATTACACAAATGGTATGCCTTTACGCCATGTACAAACAGAGAAACAACATGTATCCCATTTGTTTACAATAAAAAAAATTAAAAAAAAAGAATAGAGGAAGAAGATGGGGGAGGAAGGGAGGGAATGGGAGAGTACTGGAGATTGAATATATCAAAATAAGCCCCACAATTGGGCATAAGTATAATGCACTAATAACAAAAGCTTGTATATACTTCAGTTCCTTTAAAATCAGAGGTCATTCTAATGAAAGGAGGGAGATGGGGAGGAAAAGAAATAGAGGAGGTTGAAGAGATAAAATTTTAAAGAAAGAGTGTCTGACTTGTGTGTGTGTGTGTGTGTGTGTGTGTATGTGTGTGTGCATGTGTGTTTGTGAGTTAGGAAAAAAGAAGAGCAAGGAAAACAAATACCCTTCTTGAGGGATTTGCTGCTAACAATATTTTGCATTTTCAACTACAGACAAAAAGCACACGAGTGGCTCTTTGATTCTGCCCTAAGGGTAGTCCGGGCTGACTGTGGTTGCTCTGCCTTTGAGAGTGAAAGGCTCTTCTTGGCCCCATAAACTGCCAGTTGAGGATACAGCCTGCCCCGATGCTCACTCCTTGCCCTGTCTTCAATCTCCAGTCATATGCCACTGACTTCAGAGGTAGTTAGAGATCAGACCAAGCCCTGACAGTAACTTCTGGGTAAGGGCCAGGAGAGACAAGACCCTCATTGCTGTGGCTTTGTGGGATGGAGCAACTAGCCATATGCAAATGGTAGGTGAAGGTCTTGAGGAAAACTGCCTACCTTGTGAAAACACAGGTTTAGTCAGTAAGAAAGGGACAAGAGGAAACAGGAAAACCTATGGATAAATGGGATATCCTAGGTAGGCTGGAAGCCAATTATCCTAAAAAAAAAAAAAAAAAAAGAAAAAGAAGCTGAAATGATAGGTGCTGCAGGAAGGTTTTGTGCTGCATGGAGATGAACCTGAGGACAAGTCTGAGGAACAGGATTCCCTCTCCACATGGCAGACTCAGCACTTGCAGTCACTTGATAGGGGAATCAATCAGCTGAGGAATCAGACTGGTTCCTTGTAGAAATGCCCTTCTGGTGTGAGTCACTCAGAGAAGATGAAAGCTGAAGTGAAAAAGAGAAGGGAGGTAGGCAGGGGAAAAGGAAAACACCAAGAAAAAGTGAGAATACAGGGACAGGACAGAGATACACACTTTGCCACTGGTCTGCTTAAAGATCTTGAAGAGCTGGTTTGGCAATATACTCAGTGAAAAGACTTATGCTTTGATAGAAACATCTCTTCATAAACAAATAAGTGAATATCTCAATTGAGAAACAGGAAAAATTGAGAGTATTGCTGACAAATTTGATTTTGTGTTTTAATAACATACTCATTTATCAAAATATTTGTCATACCAGAGAATATCTCAGAGATGGAGCCAAGTCTACCATCCAGGTCACCTGTGTTTGCTCATTCACATCCTATCTCCCCACTTTTTATCTCCAAAGAACTCCCTGGTCAGCTTACGGCATGTGACGTGAGACAGTGGTAAACAAACATGAGAAATAATATGGTTTGGTTTGGATATGAAGTATCCCCAGCTTCTAGGAACAGGGGATGCAGGAATATTCAGCGGTGAAATGATTGGATTGCGAGAGCTGTAATCTAATCAAGTCTATCCTAGTTTGAATGAACTAAGTGACTGTTGACTGTAGGCTGGTGGGGTGTGACCGGAGGAGGTGTAATCATTGAGAGTGCACCTTGGAAGGATGCATCTTCCCTGTGGACCCTCCCCTTTGCTCTTTGTGTTCCTGGCCACCATGAGTGGCTCTTTCACACCCTTCTGCCATGATGTCCTGCCTCACTTTGGGCCCAGAGCAATGGGGTCTGGCCAACCATGCACAAAAATCTCTGAAACCATGAGTCTTAAACCTTCCCTCCTCTCAGTTATTCTTGTCAGGCATTCTGGTGAAGTGATGGAAAGCTGACCAACACAAATGTATTGCTCTAACCTTATTTTACAGCATAGGTGGAAGAATTAAACACAATTATTCTGCTCTCCTCAGAAAGAAAGTGAATTTCAGCACTCAAGAGACTCACCCAGTGCCAAATGTGAAGTGGAACAAAATGATGATCTTGGGTAGCCATGATGATTCCTTCCTCCATTCTTAGTTCTGCTTCTGAGCCCCAGATCAGCTTTTTATGTTATGGTCAGACTAATTGTCCCAGGATTCTGAGGTTGAGACCCCAGCATCAGTTTTTATTTAAAAGCTCCTCAGGTGGCTTTATAGGACTGAGATGGAGAATTGCTGATGTAAGTGGTTTTGAATAATTGGATTTTGGTTCCATCAAAGACAACCAGGTTATGTTTGAGGGTTTTTGAGGCTGTTTTCATGAGGCAGGGTTGACATGGTAACTGGCCTCAGTCAGCACTGCTTCTATGTCCTCCCACCTATCCAATCATCCAAAGAAATTTGATAGAAAATCAGGAACTACCAAGTGACAGGAGATTTGAGGGAAGAACTGAACCAATAGGAGCTTTAAATGACCAACAATTGCCCCTGCTGCTTGGACACTGGTAAAGAGAGGGCTGGTCGGGGAAGCAAAGCTGTGGAGTGAGGTTGGCCAGGTGTAGAATGCAGAACAGGGTGTTAAGAGGGTGAGCAGAAATACCTTGGGAAGTAGAGATGGAGAAGGTGGTGTGGGCCACAGGCTTCAATGACCTGAGGGTTAGGTCTCAGTGACCAAAATTAAGCCATAACAAAGTCAGTTTTGAAGGGACACAAGTACAGTCCATCAGGTCAGGCTAGATAACCTGGGGTAGAGGAGCCACAGCACTGAGGTCCCAGCAGGGAGGTGCAAACCCCAGCTTGGAGAAGCAGACTGCCTCTGGACTGCCCTCCTTCCACTCTGGGTTGCAAGAGGAGGCTACTCCCTGTTTGCTCAACTAGCCTGTTCCCAACTATATAATTTGTGATGTCTAGTTCAAAGTAAAATTCTGCACCCAGAATGCAGGAAAAAGGAATGTTCAAATTATTAAAATATAAAACATTTTCTCTTTCTTCCATTGTTTCTCTCACAAATTGTCATGATAATTTTATTTGCTGTTAATTGTTTCTAAGTAAAGGAAACATTTAATTAACCTGAGTTTTACTGTTCAACTTTATATTGTGCAATGCCAGCTTTAAATGCAAATGGAAGAGCATACAATTCATATGCAGAATCACTGAGATTTTACAATTCATATTTCATATACATGCATGCCTGTGTGTTTTATTCTTACCAAAGACAGTGGAAACACTGCACAAATGAGCTCAGGTCATGTGCAACATTCTGGGTACATTCTCTACATTTGCCTTACTGAGGGTAAGGAAAATTGGAAAAGAAAGCAAGCATGGGTTCCTCTGTATCTTCCTCTTTCATGTCACTGTGTTCAATTGAAATGCCTGGAAGTAACTGGCAGTAATACAGGGATATGATAAGGTTCCTTGGTTGTTTGTATTTCTTGGAATACCAACGCCTTCATTCTGTGTTCAAAGAAAATTTTGGTTTGAAAGGAAAGTGTGCCTTCTTAGGGCTGTTAGTCCCCTGCATGCTCATCTTGTCTTCATTTGGAGTCCTGCTGATGCTTCAAGGTCCACCAGAATTTTGTGTCAAGGGGTATCAAAAGTGATCTATATTAAGGGGGCACCAAGGAACTGAGGGGGATGTGCATGTTGAGTGTATTGCTTCTACCCATGTGCAAGCTACATTGTCCCATCTGACTTCTCTTATAAGACACAGTTCAAAGATACAATTAAAAATTTCTAGGCAGGAACAGCAGAGCATTAAAGAAGCTCAGGGCCCTTCCAAGGGCAGGGCCCTATGTGACTGTGCTCATTGTACATCCATGAAGCTGGTTCTGTTGAGATGACAAGAGTTGGGAACTAGGGTTGTGGTTTTTAAGCAAGGATAATTTCCTTCTGGTTTTATTTTAATTTAGATTTTTTTAAATTGAGAAGCTTATTTTTATTTAGAAATGTTATCACTTCTGTAATTAACCTCACATTACAAGCTGAATCAGCTCCTGCCTGGATTAATTTGAGCAGGGGAATAGAGAGCTGGGAGAGGAGCAGGATTAGCAGCTGGGGAAGTCAGAAATCCCTGAAAAGCTGTCAATCAGGCTTGTTGAATGGAGCTGAGGGAAAAGCCAACTGCCTAGTTATCAGATCAGGGATGCCAGTCCCGGATGCTGGGAGACCCAAACAGTAGGGCCAGTGAGATGGCCAGGGAATGCAACAGACAGGGGCAGGGAAGGTGAAAACCCTGCAGAATTTCAGCAGAGGCCACAGGCAGCTGTCCTGCTTGGTGAGACTGATGCCATGGGAGCCCAGGACCACCAAGGCAGACATCCAGTCTGGCCACATTACAGAGTCTGACCTCATTGTTGTCAGTGACTTTAAAACATAGGACATTAGATTCTAGGGAACTAGCATAGCAGGTCAGGCAAAAAATGATTCTAGCTCCAAGAAACTAGAGGACGCAAAGGCAAGGATTTGGAAGCTGAGGACAACATGGACACTGGTTTTGTCACAAGAAACAAAGCAAGAAGTTGTCCAGCACCATGTCTGGTATCCAAGGCTGGGGAAGAAGAACCCCAGGCGCTATAGATGTGAGTCCCTCAGATCCAGTCATCCTTCTATTTCTCTTGCCAGAAATCAGTCCCAGGGCCTGAGGGTGGGTGTAGGGACCAGGTGGCGGTTTGGAAAGACAGGAGTGGGAGCTAGTTTATATGCCCATTTCTTCTAAAATGCATTGATTTACTCTTGGATTTAAATTTTGGATATGAGGGGAAAAAAAATCACGTTGGCTTTTCTTTTCCCAATTAGGATGTGGCTGCAAATCCTGAAACATACATTTGTGTTAGCTTTCAAACAATTCTAGGGGTTCAAAATTCACCTAATTCTGCGGTATTTTTCTACCCTCAGGAGTCTTGGTGCAAACAAAAATTCACAACAAAACTTGTTTAAAATCAACCAACTGAAAATAACATACGTCTGTGTATTAGAACCAGTTGGTATTATGGCTTAGGTATGTGATGTACCCTAACTGCTCATGTGTGAGGCAACTCATCAGATGTGAAATGATTAGATTATGAGAATTGTAACTTAATCAGTGGATTAATCCACTGATATGGATTAACTAGGTGCTAACTGTAGGAAAGTAGGGTATGGTTGGAGGAAGTAGTTCACTAGAGGGTGTGACTTTGGGGTTTGTGTTTTGTTCCTGGTGAGTGGAGCTCTCTGCTTTCTGATTGCTATGTTCTGACCTGCTTTCCTCCACCATGCTCTTCCACCATGATGTTCTGTCTCACCTTGGGTCCAGAGCTATGGAGCTGGCCATCCATGAACTGAACCTCTAAAACTGTGAGCCAAAATAAACCTTTCTTCCTTTAAAGTTGTTCTTGTCAGGTCTTTTGGTCATGGTAGTGCAAAGTTAACTAAAATATTTGGTAAACATTACATAATGTTTGTGGTTTGGCAATCATTTCCAAACCACATTTTGTGACCAAGACTTGATGGACTCAATTCAATGGCAAGCCTATCAGCAGGCTGAATACAGGTAAGGTGACCTTTCACAACTTAGAGGTTCTGGAAGAAGCCACGCTGATGTGATTCCCATTGCCCATGATTAAGGTTACTTCAGGTTTCACAGAACCTCCAGAATGTTCCTAGCTGTTGAAGACTGTACTTCTTCTGAATCCAAAAGTATTTGGATTCAGGAATCCAAAGGTATTTCATCACAGGGCACATGACTGATATGTTTGGGTGTGTGTGACTGTATGGTTAGGGGACCTACATTTCTAAAAAATATTGCTTCACTTTTGACTGTAGTTCATGACTATACTACTTCTTAGTTATTAACATATTGCCCCTTAGTTTCCAAATCATGACTCTTGTACCTGTTTATTGCCTCTTCCTTTTCCTAATCCATAAGGTTTTGCAATTCTTTGGGAAGCCCAAACAATAGTGTTCTTTATTCTGCAAGGTGGAAGGGGAAGGTGGTTTGAATTTGTGGGCATTTCCCTGCAGGGGTCCCTAGATCTGATCTAGTGACTTAGTTCCACATGGATAATGAATCTGCAGAGTGTTCACAGCTCCTACTAAGTTGCCTGATTTACAATGTGAAGTTAGCAGATGTAGGGCTGGTATGTCAGCCAATCAGAATTTCTGAGGCACGACAACACAAGGTCACAAATGAAGATTGTGTCTTGACAGGCTTTGAAGGGAAGTGAAAATAATCAGGCTTTGATTTGCACCTATGGTCACTGCAGACTCAGGAAGATGTCATTTTTAGATACTTCCTGTGTTTTCCTTCAGAGTCACAATACGTCAGGCTCGGCTAAATGAAGAACTAAATTAAAACTGTCATTTCAGCTCATAAATAACAGATGTCTAATGCATTTAATTATTTATAGTCTTGAATCTTTCAAAAATGAAAATGACTATACACATTTTTAATGCGGTTCTTGGTAATTTGCCGCCTGACTGATAAGATTTGCCGATAATCCTGGCTTGCAAACATGAAAAATAAAACTGAGACTGACTCGTTTATTTCATGAGACTGCTTCTTTGCTCCCTATGGCTTTGACAAAATTTAAATTAAAGTGAAATCTAATCACAACAAAATGATGTTCATATACTCATGTTAATAATTGAGTTTTCCAAGATCATGCGGTAGGTACTTGAATGCCAGAGATTTTTGCACTGCCTGCAAAAATCAATGCTTTATCTTTATCCAAACCTTCTCCTTGTCAGGAGGTTGTGATTACACCCATCAGGATTTTAGAGAAAACACAAGCACATGGTCCCTGAGCATGCCTCCAAGAACATACTGGCAAGTCTGTTGGAGTGTGGTTAAAGAAGGCCATTGTGATGCTAGCCACACCAGGAAGTATCCTTCTTCCCCAGAGTATTAGCCACCCTTCATTTTGGTACACATCCTTCACATCTCCATTCAGGCTCCAAAATGATTTAAGTTCATACTAAAGTATAACTGGCCAGTGTCAGATTTTCAGAATCATTTTTTCTTTCAGAGAAGAGAGAATATAATTAAAATGTCTTGTTTAGTTTTGTAGTTACTTTCTTGGTGGGAAAAATAATCCTTGCTTTTGGTTAGTGGTATAACAAAAAGTGGATTGCTTTGGGAGTAGTTGTACAATCCTAGGTTTGAATCCTGGTTATGACAATTATAGAACTGTTATAAGCTAGTGTCCTTGAGTAAGTTACTTAAATCTCCAGGGCTCAGTTTCTTTATTTCTACAATGGATGTCATCATATCTGCTTCCCAGGGATGTTGTAGAGAGTAAAAGAATATCATGCTAAGTGAAATAAGTCAATCCCAAAAAACCAAAGGCTGAGTGTTTTTCCTGATAAGTTGATGATGATATACAATGGGGAAGTGGGGGTAAAAAAAAAAAAAAAGAAAAAAAGAGTAAATGAGGAAACATATGTAAACCATACTTATTAAGGATGGCAGGGGGAAAAGCAACATATTGTTCATTGAAAATAATTATATTAGTTATTCCCAAAGGTTCTTTTCAGCCAATGGTCCCTGCATCCTCTCCTCCCCAACCCTATTTCACTTCTGTGAAATCTTCATTGACTTCTTAGTTTTACCTAGTGCTTCCCTTTGCAATGTCTCTGGACCATTTCTCCAGTCATTACAGCTCAAATGTGTGCTTTGGGACAAGGCTGTTTGTCCCCACTGCAGAGAAATACCCTTTCCCCAGCCTTCCCACAGTTAGGTGTAACACCAATGGTCACCAGTCGCTGGCACATCTTGGAGTCCATGGCAAGTACCTCAGAGATTTTGATGTGATCAGTGCCAGCAAGGATGCTGTGAAGGTGTCAGGAGAATATAGTTACTGGGGAGACTTGTTGAAGTGAGAGGTCATGGCTAAGATGGTGCTACTGTTTGTTCTCAGTTCTAGATGATTGTTGCCATGCACAGGTGTGGGCCCAGGGTGGCCAGGCCTTTAGATTTTTCAAGAGAAGTCAGATAACAAACTATTTACATGAAAACTTTCAAGTTTTAATGGGTGGTAAGCTATTCATGTTAAACAAAACAAAGTCTGTGAGTACCAATGCTGTGCTGTCCAAGATAGCAGGCAAGTCTGTGGGTTTTTTGTTGTGACCTATGGGCTGAAGGTATTTTATTGGCCAGAACTCTTAGGTGCCATTTATCTCTCAGGGGTCTTAGACCTCCCAGGAGCAGCTATAATTTCTTCTTTAGTAGCTATAAAGATTTCCTTCCTTCTCTCATGGGGCTCATGACATTTTGATGTAGCCATTTGGTTGCTGTAGTGATATTCATATCTATTTTTGTGACCATAAAATAACTATTGAACTTAAAAAAAAGTCAAGTGATGCCCTTAACCTTCAGTCTATTACTGACTTTCAATCCCCATTATCCTCCTCTCCCTGAATCTCACCCTCTCCTCAAGGCTTCCCAGAAGTAAGAAGAGTTTAGAGATGAGGTAAGAATGTGTGTAGCGTATGAATCTAGGTGATTAAAAGGTTTGCATTTTAATGGTTTCAGTTTTAGGCTTTGTGAAACACATCAATGTTAAAATATACTGCTCAAGATCTTGAAGAAATGAATGTTCTTAGTCTTATGTCCTCCTGGCAGAGGTTGTCCCTCAAAGACTGGGATACTTTAGGGTTATAATGTCCTGTCCCAAACTTGGGTAAGTAGGATTCACAACTCAGGATTGTTTGAATTTTGGAAATGTAATATGTGTATTACAGGTCACCTCTACCGCACAGCCTGGGGCTGTACTTCACAACCATATATCCCCAAATTTCTGTAGTAGATTATGAATATTCATTCCAATTGAGATAAAGATTGTAAATAGCCACATGTAAGTTTGGGTCAGGTTTTGAGGCTAAACAAATGACAGAAAAGATTCTGGTTTTCAGAGGTTTTTGGATTTTGGATTTATGGATGAAAAATTATAAATCTACACCCAGATCAAAGTTCTGCTGCTATCCAGTGGCAATCTTCTCAGCATGGTTTCAATGGAAAAATACCATTTTGATCTTCTTTATACTAATCCATGCCTCTTTATCTGATTAAAT
Organism: Sciurus vulgaris; assembly: GCF_902686455.1. NCBI lineage: Eukaryota > Metazoa > Chordata > Mammalia > Rodentia > Sciuridae > Sciurus > Sciurus vulgaris. The sequence goes on from NC_136462.1 coordinate 94,418,560, forward strand.
CTATAGAGTTACAAAAGGCTAGTTTAATTTCCTCTACACCAAATTCTTACAGTAAATATATATTTTGTAACGGGAAAATATATTAATAACTTTGCTTGAAATTTTGTAAGATTAGGGCAGTAGGCTGTCTATATCTAGTGTATGGACATGTGACCTGCTGAAAACTTAACTTTGATGTTGCTTTTCTACCTACTGCAGGAAGAAGTTTTTTCTGTGGGTCCCTCCATGGGAAGGGGTGGAAGGAATTCACTCCTTGCCTACCATCCTCCTCTTTCTTTCCACCTCTGGACTTTCACAGGAGTACAGACCCCTGTGTTTCTAGACTCTTATCAAATGGTTATGGTAGAACACTTTGGTTTCAGGGGTAAAAAGACACCCCTGGGGGAGAGGAGGCATAGTTGTGAGTTCTGTAAGGATGGATGGATGGATGGATGGGAGGGCAGATGCTTTGACTCACACTGGCATAATGCCTCATAGGCACCAGGATGTCCGAGAATGGGTCTCTGAATCAGTTGATGACTGATTGCAGTGGTGTTTACAGGCCAGCGAGCTTATCCTGGAGGAAGTGGAGCTGGGAATCTGCATTGGCAAAGCTCCATGGACCAGTAGTGCCTGGAGAAGGCTCAGTATCACTGCTGGGAGGCAGAGGAGGAACAGGGCAGGGAAGGTAGCTGAAAAGATGCCAAGGCTGTTTCCTGTTCAGGAAGGAGGCCTAAAATACTTTCTTCCTGGATTTTATAAATTCCTGGAGACATTGAACCATTCAAGGGAGTTTTGGGAGATCCTAGATGGCAATACAGGACTTGGAGAAAAGCAAATGTGACATTCTTTGCATCTTAAGACTGGAGGTATATTTAGAATTATTACAACTGGAAAAAAGCATAGTGCAGAACACAATTAAATCCAGGTTTTAAGAATCTGAATGTCTCTTGTATTATTCTGTAGTATTATCTGACCTAAGTAACAATGCTATCAAAAAGGGAGAAGAATAAATTGATCAAAGTTCTGATTTAATGGGGATATACTAGTTAAAGGAGAGTTGGAAGGGAGATGACAGGAAAGAAAAAGGGCATAGAGATTGGGGATTAGTGGTAAACCCACTGTATAGGTTTACTAGAATACCAATCAGCTTCCAGACAAAATCATAGTTAATCAGTGGTTTCCAGACTTGGATTCTTTGACCCCAGAAGTCAATGCAAATGACCCTATGACTCCATGAACAATTTTCTGAATCTCTTAGGTTCAGGTGGAAATTGTGCATTTTCCTCTGAAATGGCTGTGTGGGCCAGTGAGAACATACTTTTCTGGTTCTTTGCTTCTGCCAGAGAGTCTGTTGCTTGATTGTGAGAACAGTGATTACCAACAGGAATCAGGTGCTGTTGTATGGTTCCATGGTGTATCAATGATTAATAGAAAAGTGGGGGAAAACAAGTAATCAATGGCCCAACAAATGTAGTTTGGTAGTCCAAAATGCTGCCAAAACATAGTATTCATTTGGGTAGAGGAAATTTATAGAGAAAAATCTTCAGGAAGAGACTGAGAACCCCCATGGATGTGATTTTGCCACCCACGTTCTATGAAATCAAGGAGCCAGTCATTCCCTGTGCATCACTCCACCAACTAAATGGCATCTGTCCCTACAGGCTGTACAGATGGGTGACAGCTAGCTGCCTCCCGATGGAGCTGTTCTTTAAGTCATTAAATCAAGAGGAATACTTTTGTTTTCAGAACAGTGGAGGATTTTAATTTTCCCTGTTGATGAACATTTAACCACTCAAGTTCTCATTAAATGAACTTGGACCAGCCCTCCTGTAGCTTTGTTGACACAGGACTCTTGGGGTCTCTGGTTTTTCTATCATCTTCATTTACCACCTGCTTCAATCTCCTGTCATCTCACTGTGGGTGCTCTGACTCTTTTACACACGCATTTCCATGACTCCTACTCCTGACCCTTTGCCTCCCAACCTTCCCCTCTAGCCCTGGTCTAGTAGTGCTTTTCCTTTACAATTGTTCTATGGCTAAAAAGCTCCTACTCTGTAGTAGGCACTATGCTGGTTCACGTGCAAAATTCCTGGCAAGGACTAGTTGCTAAGTATATGCATATCACTTTCTACGTTCTACACTCATTGCTCATGCAGAATAAACCTCATAAATCTCATTTTACTCTTTCCATGTGAGATTGTGTCATTAGGGAATAGAAAATATTGTAGCTGACCTGGTATTCCACTGCAATGGGTGTTGTGTATGGGAGAATATGCACATATACTCTTTGCAGAACTGCCCTAAGCATCCTTGAAAGTGTCTGTGCGTGGAAGGGTACACAGGGCAATTGGGATTCTGCTGGCAGTCTAACTCTCATTTCGGTGCTGTGGAATTTCCTTCCAGGCACCTTGGTCTGATGCATTTAGGGAAGGACTCCTACTCTAGGCCAGTGATCTAGAAAATAGAAAAGGAAAGAAGAAATACTTTCAACCAAATCTGGGTTCACACTAAAACTCTCAGCATCCTATGAATACTGTCATGGCTGTTTAATTGCCATCCTCCTTTGGCTGAAAGATCAAGTTTTCTTCAGTCATGTCTGATTCTTTGTAGAGGGCTTGGGGTTTGCTAGTGGTCATCCCCCAACCTACTCTATGAGGTTGTGGACAGTCTGACTTGAAATGCTCCAAGTTTCCCCAGTTGGGGAGAAAATAAAAGCCTTAGTCCTTTAGATACAAAGCGGCTATAAAAACTGTGACTTAGAAGACGGAATGTGTTCTGCAGTTGAGGAGATCTAAAATCAGAAACCCAATTGTTTTTCCTGGAGGTTCAGAGGAAGAAACTCTGTTATAGCCTCCCATGGTTGCTGGCAATCCTCCACACTCTGTTTTGTAGATGTATCACTCCAATCCCTGCCTGTGTCTCCACATCACCTGTATGTCCTTTCTGTTTTTCATTTCCTTTCTTTCTTGTGCATGTCTTCCTCCCTCCCTCCCTCCCTCCCTCCCTCCCTCCCTCCCTCCCTCCCTCCCTCCCTTCCTTCCTTCCTTCCTTCCTTCCTTCCTTCCTTCCTTCCTTCCTTCCTTCCTTCCTTCCTTCCTTCCTTCCTTCCTTCCTTCCATTCCTCCTTTCTTTGGTACTAGGTATTTGTTATGCTTCAGATGTGGTGTCCCCCAAAAGTTCATGTGTGAGACAATGCAAAAAGGTTTGGAGGAGAAATGATTGGGTTATAGCCTTAATGTAATCAGTGGATTAATCCCTGATGGGATGAACTGAGTGGTAACTGGAGGCAGGTGGAGTGTGACTGGAGGAAGTGGTTTATTGGAGGTGTGGCTATGGGGTATATATTTTGTATCTGGAGAGTGGAGTCTCTCTCTCTGCTTTCTGATCATCATGTGAGCTGCTTCCCTCTGCCATATTTTCCACCATGATATTCAGCCTCACCTTGAGCTCTGAGGAATGGACCTGGCTACCTATGGCCTGAGACCTCTGAAACTGTAAGCCCCCAAACAAACTTTTCCTTCTCTACGATTGTGCTGGTCAGGTCTTTTAGTTACAGTGAGTGGTGAAAAAGCTGATTAAAACAGTATTGAACCCAGGGGCAACTGCTGAGCTATATCCCCAGACCTTTTTATTTTTAAATTTTGAGATGGGCTCTCACTAAATTGCCCAGGTTGGCTTTGCACTTGTGATCCTTCTTCCTCAGTCTACCAAGTAGCTGGAATTACAGGCCAGTACCACTGCCCAGTCCTTTTCTTTTTTAAAAAAAGAATTCTATATTATATTGGTTCTTTTTAGTTATATATAACAGTAGGATTCATTTTTGACATAATTATAAAAGCATGAAATATAATTTGTTCTAATTTGGTCCCTAGTACTTCTCTTTTCCTTGCCCTTCTCCCTCCTCCTGTTGCTTTCCCTCTATTCTACTAATCTTTCTGCTATTTACTTATAGATTTTTTTAAAATTAGCATCTTGTGGATGTATATGATGGTGAGATTCACTGTGGCACATTCACATATGTACACTGGAAAGTTAGGTCAGATGCATTCTACTGTCATTCCCTATCCCATCCTTCCTCCCTTCCCTTCATTTCCCTTTGTCTGCTCCACTGATTTTGCTTCTATTGTCCTTGCCACTTATTTTTGATTAGCTTCCACATATCAGATAAAATATACAAACTTTGATTTTTTTGGGACTGGCTTACTTCACTTAGCATGATAGTTTCCAGTTCTATTTACAAGCAAATGCCATAAAATCATTCTTTTTTTATGACTGAGTAATATACCACTGTATATGCATATTGCATTTTTTTTATCCATTCTTCTTTTGAAGGGCACAAAGTTTGGCTCCATAGCTTGGCTATTGTAAATTGTGGTACTATAAACATTGATATGGCTGCATTACTGTAGTATGCTGATTTAAAATCTTTTGGATATTTACTGAGGAATGGGACAGCAGGGTCACAGGGTGGTTCCATTCCTAGTATTTTAAAGAATCTCTATACTGCTTTCCAGAGTGGTTGTACTAATCTGCAGTCCCACCACAATGTATGAGTTTACTTTTCCCTCATCTCCTTGCTAACATTTATTGTTACTTGTATTCTTTTTTTGTGGGAGCGGATACTGGGGATTGAACACAGGGGCACTCAACCACTGAGCCACATCCCCAACCACTGAGCCACATCACAACCCTATTTTGTATTTTATTTAGAGATAGGGTCTCACTGAGTTGCTTAGCGCCTCACTTTTTCTGAGGCTGCTTTGATCTTGCACTCCTCTTGCCTCAGCCTCCCCAGCCACTGGGATTACAGCATGAGTCGCCAACACCCAGTTTGTTACTACTTTTGATAGTCCGGCTGGAGTGGGATGAAATCTAAATGTAGTTTTAATTAGCATTTCTTTAATTGCTAGAGATGTTAAACATTTTTTCATATATTTGTTGATCATTCATATTTCTTCTTTTGAGAAGCATCTGTTCAGATCCTTTGCCCATTTATTGATTGGGTTATTTGCTTTTTTGTGTTAAGGTTTTTTTTTTTTTGTTGTTGTTGTTCTTTGTATATCCTGGATATTAATGCCTATCTGAGGAGCAGGCAGCAAAGATTTTCTCCCATTCTGTTGACCCTCTCTTCATGCTCTTAATTGTTTCTTTTTCTCTGAAGAAGCTTTTTAACTTGATGCCATCCCACTCATTGATGTTTGATTTTTATTTCTTGGACTTTAGGAGTCTTATTGAGGAAGTTAGTTCCTAAGCTGACATAATGGAGTGTGGTACCTACATTTTCTTCTAGTAGATGCAGGGTTTCTGGTCTAATGCTTATGTCTTTGATCCGCTTTGAGTTGACTTTTGTGCAGGGTGAGAGATAGGGGTTAAACTTCATTCTACTGCACTTTGATTTCCAGTTTTCCCAGCACCATTTGTTAAGGAGAGATTATTTTTTCTCCAATGTATGTTTTTGGTAACTTTGTTTAGTATGAGATAACTCTATTTATGTGGATTTGTCTCTATGTCTTCTATTCCATAATACTTCTTGCGTGTTTTGGTTCCAGTATCATGCTGTTTTTATTACTATGGTTCTGTAGTATAATTCAAGGTCTGGTATTTTGATGCCTCCTGTTTCACTTTTATCCCTAAGGATTACTTTGGCTATTCTGGGCCTTGTATTTTTCTAAATGAATTTCATAAGTGCTTTCTCTAGTTCTGTGAAGGATGTCATTGGAATTTTGATTGGAATTACATTGAATCTGTAAAATGCTTTTGGTAGTTTTCCATTTTGATAATGTTAATTCTGCCTATCCAAGAACATGGGAGATCTTTCCATCTTATAAGGTCTTCAATTTCTTTCTTTAGTGTTCTATAATTTTTATTACAGAGGTACTTCATCTCTTTTGTTAGATTTATTCCCAAGAATTTCATTTTTTTGAGGCTATTGTGAATGGGATAGTTTTTCTGATTTATTTATTAGCAGGTTCATCATTGGAATAGGAAATAAATTGATTTATGAGTATTGATCTTGTATCCTGCTAGTTTGCTGAATTCATTTATGAGCTCTAGAAGTCTTCTGATGGAGTTATTTTGGTCTTCAAAATATAGGATCATGTCATCAGAAACAGATAATTTGAGCTGTTCTTTTCCTATTTATACTCTTTAATTTCTTTCTCTTGCCTAATTACTCTGGCTAGAGTTTCAAGGACTATGTTGAATAGAAGTGGTGAAAGTGGACATCCCTGTCTTGTCCTGTTTTTAGAGGAAGTGCTTTCAGATTTTTCCCATTCAGAAATAATGTTGGCCTTAGGTTTGTCATATGTAGCTTTTCCAATGTTGAGGTTAGTTTCTTCTATCTCTAATTTTTCTATTTTTTAAACATGAATGGGTGCTTCATCAAATGCTTTTTCTGTAGCTATTGAGATAAGCATGTGACTTTTGTCCTTGTCTATTTATTAGAATTACACTAATGATTTGCATATGTTAAACCAACCTTGCATCCCTGATACGAAACCCATTTGATCATAGTGCACTGTTTTTTTAATGTGTTTTTGTATGCAGTTTGCCAATATTATATTAAGAATTTTTTTTTAATCTATGTTCATCAAGAATATTTGTCTGAAGTTTTCCTTCGTTGATGTGTCTTTGGTTTTGGTATCAGAGTGATATTAGCTTTGGAGGATGTTTGGCAATGTTCTCTCCTTTCCTACTACATGGAATAATTTGAAAAGGATTAGTTGTTAGGGTGGTCTCAGGTAGCTAGATGGGGGGGCAGGGCAAAGAACAACTAATCAGCCACCAACAGATAAAACCTAGTGGTGTCTTCAACCGACCATCAATCAATGGAGTCCCCAGCCAATCCCAGAGGGACACAAGTCCCTACAGGATCTCCAGCCAACTGCAGGGGGACACTAAGCCCTCAAACCTTCCCCCACCTATCCTGGACTACAAAAACGCCACCCGGCTGGAGCTGTGGTGCGACTTCCCTGGGCCCTTTTCCTTGGTGGACTGGTGAATCTTGCCCAAGAGCTAATCTCAATAAAGCTTTGTTTAAATGCTCGTGGTCTGATCCCTTTTTGGCCAGCATTTGATCTTACATTTTGGTGCTGAAACCCAGGAGAGGGTCCTCAGGCCTCCCCTCATTAGGGTTGAGGTCTACCCTCTCCTTCAAATGAACCAGGAAATTCCTGTGCTACTTCCTTTCTCTTCACCTGGGGCGACAGAAGTGGGGTTAGTTCCTTGTTTTCCCTTGGCCTTTCGGTTGCACCTTCCATCACGAGGATCTGCCCATAAGTCGTGTGTGGACGCCAGACCCCCACCCATTCCATTCGGGCCCCGGTAGATTGTGGAGATGTCCCAGTCTCTGGCCAGCCCCCCACCATCCATTTTGTACCCCCAAAGGCTAAGGAGACGTCCTAGCCTTCGGCCCACCCGCCTCCGTTTCATGGGTGACCACGATCATTTGGGACACCTTTTTCTGTTCCTGTTTGCCCTCCAGGTAATACTGAATGGTCATGGAAAACTCCAAGTCTTCCTTAAACCCCAAAACTCCTTTAGGCTGTTTATATTTTAATTTTGCCAAATTAGCACTCACCCAAGACTTATGCCCTAAGTGGCTGGTCTTTTACTCAGCTGAGGCCTGGCCTCAGTATGTCTTGGACAATGACTCAAAATGGCCACCAGAGGGAACTTTTGACTTTTAATCCTCACTGATTTGGACAATTACTGTCGCTGGACAGAGAAATGGTCAGAATTGCCTTACATTCAAGCTTTTTGAGATTTATGTGCTCGCCCCTCCCTTTGTTCTACCTGCTCCACTGTCCAAGTTTTTCTCGCCAAAGATGGTCCCAAGCCTCTTCCCCATTGTTCTTCTGCATCTTCTTCCTTGTTTTCAGACCCACCAGAACTACTTCCAGACCCCCGTCTTGCCCCACTCTCCCCCTCCTTACTCAGGTCAAACTTCCTCCTCTTCTTTTCCTCAGGCTCCTCCTTTACCACCTGTGCAGGTCCCAGACCTGCCTGCTTCCGCTCCTCTTCCTTCTCCTCCACCAGAAGAACCCTCCCCTTCTCTTCCTTCTTCTCCTCTTACAGGTCCCTCCTCCTCTTATCTCTCTTCTCCTCTTATAGCCACAGCTCCTCCTCCTTCTTCTCCACTGGCAGGTCCTTCCACCTCTTCCCCATCCCTCTCCTCTCCTGTTAGTGCTCACACCTAATCTCATCAAACCCTACCCAGACCTCCTTTGTCCTCTCCAGGAAGTGACTGGTAGAGAGGGCATTGTGTGAGTCCATGTCCCATTCTCACTCCAGGATCTTTCCCAGATTGAAAAGTGCTTGGGATCTTTCTCTGCTGACACTTCTACTTACATTAAGGAATTTAGATATCTTTCTCGGGCTTATGATCTCACCCGGCGTGATGTTTATGCCATTCTTTCTTCCACTTTCACCCCAGATGAGTGGGCTCGCATCCAGCAGGCAGCACAAGATCATGCTGACCAAGTCTACCTAATGGATATAACCCTACCCACAGGGGCAGCAGCATTTTCAACTGCTGAACCAAATTGGAACTACCAGGAAGACCTGCAGGATTGCTGCCACTGCTTGTGTAGTCATAGCAGGCATGCAAGCAGTCTCCAATAAAGTGGTAAACTTTGATAAACTGAGGGAAATTACCCAGAATCCAGAGAGAATCTAGCCTTGCAAAGGCCCTTACCAAATATACTGAACTGTACCCAGAGTCTCCCTCTGGGACTACAGTGCTAGCAACCCACTTCATTTCTCAATTGGCCCCTGATATTAGAAAAAAGGTTCAAATGAGCTCAGAAGGGCCCTAGACCCTTATCCAAGATTTGGTAAAAATGGTCTTCAAAGAATATAATGCCCGAGAGGAATCGGCTGAACTGACCAGGAAGGCTCATTTATAGTAAAAGGTAATGTTCCAATCCCAAGCCTTGGTAGTTGCCCTGCCACCTGCGACTCCAGAGAGAACTTCAAAGGGGGACCGGCAATTCTCTCTGCCAGGGGCTTGCTTCAAATGTGGACGCGAAGGTCACTGGGCCAATTGGCGCCCAAACCCATGGCCCCCTTCCAAGCCATGTCCCACCTACAAACAAGCAGGGCACTGGAAGAGCAACTGCCCTATGGCTGGCACCTCCCCAGTGCCTCCGCATGGGGGTGTGACTGGCCAAGCAGTCCCTTCTTTTGAACTGTTGGGATTTGCAGAAGACTCAAGGAACTGGGACTCAAGGACACCCATCACCCTTGCAGAGCCCAGGGTAATGCTCCAGGTAGCGGATAAGTCCATAACATTCCTCATGGATACAAGGGCTACCTATTCTGTCTTGCCTGCCCACTCTGGGCCTTTGTTTCCTTCCCGGAGTTCCATTGTGGGAATTGATGGGAAACCCTCCTTCCCAAACAGAACAGCTAAATTAGCCTGTGTCCTTGAGAGACATCCTTTTACACGCTTTTTCCTGGTCATTCCCTCCTTTCCCGTTCTCCTCCTAGGTAGAGATGTTCTTCACCTCCTGGGAGCTGCCCTACAACTTTTCCCCAGGGATGCTACTACTACTCACCTTCTTCTATCTCTGGTTCTTACACTTTCTAACACCTTTATACCACCTGCCCTACTGCTGCTTCTAGACCTGGTCAATCCCCATGTCTGTGACACCTTCAAGCCAGTCATAGCCTCCCACCACAAGCCAGTCCTTATCTGAGTGTCCTCAAACTGAATTTCCTTCAAGTCTTCAATTTCCTATTTCCTGCACCCACATGGAAGGACTTAAACCCATCATAGACCAATTGTTAACTCAGGGACTCCTCATCCCTACTGATTCTCCCTGTAACACCTTCATATTGCTAGTACACAAATCCTCAGGGGCTTACCACTTAGTCCAGGACCTCCACCTGATCAACAAGGCAGTTGTTACCATTCACTCAGTGGTTCCTAGCCCTTACACTCTTCTTTCTCACATTCCTCTCTCTACCACTCATTTCACAGTCCTGGATCTCAAAGATGCGTTCTTTACAGTTCTTCTCCACCCTGATTCCTATTAACTCTTTATGTTCACATGGGAGGATCCTATATCCCTTAGGTCTCAACAGTTAATATGGACAGTTTTACCCCAAGGATTCCAGGACAGCCCCTACCTCTTTTGGCAAGTCCTAACACAGAATTTGGCTATTTGTGATGTAGGAGATAGCACTCTCCTGCAGTATGTGAATGACCTTCTCCTATGTAGCCCATCCCTCAAAGCCTCTCAAACTCACACTGCTCAGCTCCTTTATTTTCTGGAATCTCAGAGCTACTGGGTCTCTCAAACCAAGGCCCAGCTCACCACCTCTTCTGTCACATATTTAGGCATACTCCTTACTCCTACCTCTAAGAGCCTCACAACAGATAGAAACCAGGCCTTCTGCAACCTCTTGCTGCCTGAAACGGCAGATTGCATTCTCTCCTTCCTGGGTCTGGTTGGTTTCTTCAGGCACTTGGTCCCTAACTTTGCACTCCTCTCCAAACCCCTGTACCAAGCAGCAAAGCTGACCCCTCATGGACTCCTTACCTCCCCCAGTATGATAGTTAACTCTTTTTACAAGCTCAGGGATGCTCTCAAATCCTCCCCCCCCACTCTCTCCCCAATCCTAACCATCCTTTCCACCTCTTCACAGATGAAAGGAAAGGTGTCACCACTGGACTCCTTGCTCAACCATCTGGACCTTCCTATAGACTGGTGGCATATCTCTCCAAGCAGCTTGATTCTATGGTTCCTGGGTAACTACCATGCTTCTGGGCACTGGTGGCAGCAGCTGAACTAAGGAAGCACTAAAACTCACCTTGCTCGGGCCAATAACTGTGTTCTCCACCCATTGACTCCAGAACCTCTTAAGCCATAAATCCCTTCCCCTCCTGAGCCCATCGTGAATTCAAGAATTTATCTCCTCTTTATAGAAAACCCTGCCATCACTTTCTGCTCTTCCTCTTCTCTCAACCCTGCTACACTTCTTCCACTGTCCCCGCCTCCCTCAACCACCAGTCATTCCTGGCCACAGGTGCTGGAGGTCCTACACTCACCCCATGAGGACCTTTTTGATTACCCACTCTCCTCACCTGACTTAACCGTTTTTGTAGCTTGCAGTTGGGTGCTAGGTCCCGATGGATGCTGTAGAGCCGATTACACAGTAGTCACCACTGCTTCAGTTCTGGAAACCAGCTGCCTTCCAGAAGGGACCAACTCCCAGAAAGCCAAACTCTTTGCCCTTACTAGGGTCCTCATTCTTTCCAAAGGCAAATAAGTTAACATTTACACAGACTCCAAATATGCTTTCTTGATTGCTCACTCACATTCAGCTATTTGGAAGGAGAGTGGGTTTCTAACCACAAAGGGGTCTCCAGTGGTCAAAGCCTTCCTGATTTCCAAACTCTTGGAGGTACTTCAGCTGCTATCCCAAGTTGCCATCATACACTACTGAGGACATCAAAATTCCTCAGACCCTGTAGCCATGGGTAACAACAAGGCAGAATCTATAGTGCAAGGATTGACGACAAAGTCCTCAACAGCCCCCATCCTATTCTTATCCACTGCAATCAAACCTTAATATTCTCCACAGGAGCAGGAAGACCTAATAGCCCAGGATAGCCATCTTGGGGATGATGGCAGGATCTTCCTGGGGGACCAGGTTGCCCTTCCTAATCAGTAAGCTTACAACTTACTGATGGACATTCATAACTCTCTTCATAATGGCCCAAGGCCTCTTCTGCAGTTTCTCCAACCCCTCTTTTATTTTCCAGGAACGAGAACTATTCTCCAACAGATCCACTATGCTTGCCCTGTATGCTCCACAATATCCCCAAAAGGGAGCATCAAACCCAAACTCCCAATGCACCAGATGAGAGGCCATCAGCCAGGCAAAGATTGGCAGATCAACTTCACCCACATGCCTCGATACAAAAAGCTCCAATACTTACTTACTTTAGTTGATACTTTTTCAGGCTGGATAGAAGACTTCCCCACCTCCAGGGAAACTGCAGACACTGCGTCTTCATCCTCATCGATCAGATCATTCCCAGATTCAAACTTCCTGCATCTATCCAGTCAGACAATGGTCCTGCCTTCACCTCTCAGGTTGTTCAACTAGTCTCCAAAGGTCTCATCACCTGGAGCCTCTACAACCCCTACCAACCCCAATCCTTAGGTAAGGTTGAAAGGGCTAATGGCATCCTCAAGGATCATCTTACTAAATTTACTATTGAACTCAAACTCTCCTGACCCAATCTCCTTCCACTGGCCCTTACATGCTTTCAGGCAGCCCCCAGAGCCCCTTCAGGCCTTAGCCCTTTTGAGCTGCTCTATGTATGCCCTTTCCTAATCAACCAAAACTTCCCAGTCACCCGTCCCCCTTTGGCATCGTACTTACCCTATCTCACACTCTTGCAACAAGCTGTTAAGGGAGCATGCGGACCACTGTCTTCCTGTGCCATCCACAGTCTCATCTCCAACTGAACCACCAACCGAATCAACCATCGTTCCTCTGCAAACTGGGTGACACGGGTTTGCTCTGGGAATTGCATCCTCAGTTGCTGCAACCTCACTGGACTGGACCTCATATGGTTATACTTACCAGCCCATCTGTGGCCAAACTTCTAGGCCACTCCTCCTGGTACCATGTCTCCCACCTTAAAAAAGTACCCATCCCAGATACCTGGTCATGGGTCTCCACTATGCTGGGGCCCACCAAACTCAAAATTTCTCACCCATCTACTACTCCTACTACTCATTAATCTCTCTCAGTCCTCTATCCCAGCCTATAGGTGGCATTTCTATGTCCAGGAGATACGGTAGAAAGATGGGACCTCTACTCTCAGATCATAGTGGAGAAGGACTGTTCCCCCACAGGATGTGACTGGGAGATCACCTTCCATCTCATAGATTTTAACTCTATACAGGTCTCCTCTCACAGCCCCACTGCTATGACTTGCTTTCTATTTAACCAGATGGAAACATACTGCACCTATGGGGGGGGGGGTGCCCCTACCACCAGTATAAAAAGCACTTTGTTGGCCCTGTGAAGAACCCAGAGGGTAACTTATTGATTGGCCCAAATGGTGAGTGGAACTTTATAACCACCAATATCAAAGATCCCTGCGCCCCCATATGGGCCTCAGGGGTCAATGGCAAGCTCTACACATGGTATGGAGGCAAATTTCCCACAGCTTTGCTTAGACTATGCAGAGCTTATACTCAGGTGGTTCCTTCAGTTCACATAACCATCTAAGAGCAGGAAGAGGAGATCCAATGCCAATTCGATGAGGCCACTCATCTCAATGTTGACCCCTTCTCATGGCTTACCTTGATATGTCAAGGCCTTCAGTTTCTCAATTTGTCTAGGGTCAACAACATCATGGACTGCTTCCTCTGCTCAGGTTTGGAACGGACCCCCCCTAACAGCCGTCTCTATTAATTCCCCCCTTAACTCTCCCTCAGCACCTCACAGGAACCCCTCTCCACCTTTAGTGAGGGTTTCCCCTTTTTCACAACTCCTCAAAAAACTTTGCCTACTGTTACACTTCCTCTATCTTGGTACCTTGCATCCGAACTGTTCAGGTCTCTTCCTTGATATTTGCTCCTCCAGGATTCTTTTTCTGGTGCAATGGCACCCTAACAAAGAAATTAGATTACAATATGCCCTCGGCTTTCTGTTTGTCCTCTGCTTTAGTTCCTTAGTTAACACTATACAGTGAAGATGAATTAACCTGACTTATTCAGAATCCCATCCCTTGGTGAGATGGGCCATATTTCTACCAGTGGTGGTCAAATTCTCCCTAGCCTCCTCACTTGCAGACTCTGAATTGGGGGCAGGAGGACTTGGTTATGCAGTCACTGCCACACAAAAGCTAGAACAGCAACTCCAAGAGGCAGTAGAGGTCTCTGCTGCCTCCCTGGCATTATTACAAAGATAAATAACTTCTATTGCCCAAGTTTCCTTACAGATCCATTGAGCACTAGATCTCCTGATGGCAAACAAAGGAAGAACATGCCTTTTCCTAAGAGAAGAATGTTGTTACTACATCAATGAAACTAGGCTAGTTGAGAAAAACGTTGAGGCTCTCAGCTGTCTGAATGAAAGGCTGAAGCAACAACAATCAAATGGCCCCTGGTCAGGATGACTAGATTCCACTCTTGACACCTGGTTGACCCCTATCCTTACTCCCATATTAGTGATAGGACTCCTACTAATGATTGCTCCCTGTCTTCTCAGGTTCGTCCGGAGTCGCATGAGTGAGGTCACTAGAGTAACATACAACAAGATGCTCTTGTACCCTTACAGCCGTCTCTCTACTGAACCCATGTCTGAGCCTTCTCCCCATGATGCCCCCTAATAAGCAGGAAGTAGCCAGATGGACTCTGGTGCCCTATATTATCAAAAAGGCCAGAATATTAGGGCAGTCTGAGGCAGCTAGGTGGACTGGTGAATCTTGCCTGAGAGCTAATCCCAATAAAGCTTTGTTTAGATGCTCATGGTCTGATACCTTTTTGGCCACCATTTGATCTCATATTGGTATTAGTTCTTTTTAAAGGTCTGGTAGATCTTGGCTGAGAAAGAACCCATTCTAAGTCTTTTCTTTGTTAGAGGACCTTTGATAGCTGCTTCAATTTCATTACTTGAAATTGATCAGTTTACATTTTCTATATCCTCCAGGTTCAATTTGGATAGGTCAAACTAAAGAAATAGCTCGTGTTGGAGAGCGCTTGCCTAGCTATGCTCAAGGACCCTGGTTCGAATCCCCGGCCCCTCAGAGGGGAGGAAAAAAAAAACAATTTGGATAAGTCAATGTCTCTAGGAATTTGTCAATATCTTCAAAATTTTCAAAATAGACTGACAACTGTTGCCGCTGCCACTGCCATGGTCTGGAGGCCGTTTCTCCAAATTTGGCCACTGCCACAGTACCGAGGAGGCCTTTTCTTTGGACACTGCTGCCGCCAACTCACTCCCCCTATGCTGCTGCTGCTGCCACCCAGAAGTCTGTTGCCAGAGGGCTGCAGGTTTGGTTGCACAAAATTGCCTCCATTTTGGGCTGCTGACCAGCACCTGGGGGGTCAGGGGGTCAGTTGGTTGACTGCTACCACCATCTTGGGATGCAGTCACTTCTGCCTAGGGACACTGGTCAGGATCTGGAAGTCCAGTGTTGGGGTGCCTGCAGGTTAGGCTGTGCCTGGAGTCTTCCTGTTGGGAGTGCTGGTGATCGTTATATTGCTGCTTCTTCTCAGGGTCATTCCTCTATGTGAGTGCATCCATGGTGGTCTCTGCAAATTGGAACAGCATTGAGATCTTGGGACTGCAATGTGATTGAGCCCAGATCTGTGTGATAGTGACTGGGCCTTCATGGGCTGGTCTGGTCCTGACAATCCCATAAGAAATCGGAGACTGGGCTGAGAGACTTTTGAACTCCAATGAAGATGGTTGTTCAATTTTCCATTGAGATTTCTTTTTTCTTCTCTAACATCTCTGCCATATTTGAACCAGGTATTTTTTGTGCATAAATTTGTTGAGGGCTGTGATGTATGAATGGTGTTTTGCAGTTTTGATTCTTATATTTTAATGTTTCTTTGTATAGATTATTCCTCTCACTTCTCTGTTTTCCTGGGTTCTCTGAATGTTCTCCTGCTAATGGCCAATCTCTGTTGATTTCTCTTCCACCCTTCCTATAGATTTTTGCTCCTGGCTTCTCTCCTCCTTTCTCATAGACATCACATCTTATACAACTTCTCTTTGTCCAACATTTGAAATTGTAAGCCCTTTTAGCAAATTTACTGTATGTACTTTAGACAATAATTGAACTAATCATTTCTGTTCATTGAGAGAAAATTGTGGATCTTAATAGAAACTACTGAGTTTGGGAGTGTATATTGGTTGCATTAGGTGCTGTTCATATTAGTCTCCCCTTAAAGGCGAGGAACTGGAAACCTTCAGAGACATTATAAGTCTGCAGGTAGAATCAGATCCATACTGCTAGATGGAAAAATACATGAAAAACAAGGGAATAAAGCACCAAACAAACCAAGGTGCTCCAATAGCAGAATCCACTGACAATACAGTAGAAGAAATGTCAGTGAAGGAGTTTAGAATGTACATAGTTAAAATGATTTGCGAAATAAAGTATAAGGAGTGAAATCAAAGAGAAAATACAGGAAGTGAAAGACCACTTTAATAAAGAGTTAGAGATTGTGAAAAAAAATCAAGCAGTAATTCTCAAAATGAAGGAATCAATAAACCAAATTATAAATTCAATAAAAAGCATCACTAACAGACTAGATCACTTGGAAGACAGAACCTTAGGCAATGAAGACAAAATATATAATCCTGAAAATAAAGTTGACCAGGCACAGAAAATGGTAAGAAATCATGACCAAAACTTCCAAGAATTATGGGATAACATCAAAAGACCAAATTTAAGAGTTATCAGGATAGATGAAGAAGCAGAGATATGAATCAAAGGAATACACAATCTTTTCAATGATATAATATCAGAAGATTTCCCAAATCTAAAAAATGAAATAGAAATCAAATACAAGAGGCTTACAGATCCCAGTGTATGAAATTGTGGCAAACCCACATCAAGATATATATTATGTGTCTTGTGTTTATGTGTGTTTTATGTGTCTTGTGCTTATGCATGTTTTATCTGCCTTGTGTTATGTGTGTTTTATGACCAAAACACAGAATAAGGATAAAATCCTAAAGACCATGAGAGAAAAAAATCGAATTACGTTTGGGGGAAACCAATTTGGATCTCAACTGATTTTTCAACCCAGACCCTCAAAGCTAGGAGGTTCTGGAATCACATATTTCAAGCTCTGAAAGAAAATGTATGCTAGCCAAGAATTTTATTTTCAGCAAAATTAAGTTTCAGATTTGAAGATGAAATAAAAACCTCCCATGGTAAAGTTAAAAGAATTCACAACTAAAAAGTCTGCACTACAGAACATTCTTAGCAAAATATCCCATGAGGAGGAAATGAAAAACCAAAACCAAAACCAAAACCAAAAACAAAAGCAATGAAAACCAGCAGAGGGAGAACTACACTAAAGGAAAGATCAATCAAAGGAGAAACTAAGTCAAGTTAAAAAACAAAAATAAACCAAAATGACTGGGATTACAAATCATATCTCAGTAATAACCCTGAATATTAATGGCCTATTCTCATCAATCAAAAGACATAAACAGGCAGATTGGATTAAAAAACAAGACCCAACAATATGCTGTCCTCAAGACACTCATCTCACAGACAGAGACATACACAGACTGAAGGTGGAAGGATGAGGAAAACATATCACTCATGTGGATTGCATAAATAAGCAGGGGTTTCTATCCTCATATCAGATAAAGTGGACTTCAAGCCAAAGTTAATAGGACGGGCAAAGAAGCTTAAGGGAATTATACTGCTTAAGGGAATTATACATCAACAAGACATAACAATAATAAATATTCATGCCCCAAACAATGAAGGCTCTGTGTACATCAAACAAACCCTTCTCAACTTCAAGAATCAAATGGATGACAGCACAATAATACTGGGTGACTTCAACACACCTCTCACTATTGAACAGATCTTCAAAAAAAAAAAAAAAAAAAAAAACTAAAAAAACCATAGAACTAAAAAATACAACCACCAATAATTTAGACTTAACAGACATATATAGAATATTTGATCCATCAACAAGCTAATGCCCTTTCTTCTCAGCAGCACATGGATCCTTCTCTAAAACGGACCATCTCTTATGCCACAAATCAACTCTTAGTAAATACAAGCAAATGGAGATAATACCCTGAATTTTATCAGATCATAATGGAATGAAATTAGAAATCAATGATAGAATAAAAAATAGAAGATACTCTAAAACCTGGAGACTAAATAAGACACTATTGGACAATGAATGGATAGCAGAAGAAATCAAGGATGAAATAAAAAAAATACTTAGAGTTAAATGAGAATATCAGTACAACATAGCAAAATCCCTGGGACACTGTGAAGGTAGTACTAAGAAGAAAGTTCATTGCATTGAGCTTATTCATTAAAAAAAAAGTCAACAAATAAATGACCTAACATTACATCTCAAAGCCTGAGAAAAGAACAAATCAGTATCAAAAACAGTAGAGAGAAGAAAATAATTAAAATTAGAGCTGAAATCAATGAAATTGAAACCAAAGAAACAATTAAAAAAACTTGACAAAACAAAAAGT
Source organism: Sciurus vulgaris (assembly GCF_902686455.1). Classification (NCBI taxonomy): domain Eukaryota; kingdom Metazoa; phylum Chordata; class Mammalia; order Rodentia; family Sciuridae; genus Sciurus; species Sciurus vulgaris. The sequence continues at coordinate 94,436,764 of NC_136462.1, forward strand.
TGGTTCTTTGAAAAAATAAATAAAATTTATAAACCTGTAGCCATACTAATGAAGAGAAAAAGAGAGAAACTGAAATTACTAAAATACATGATAACCCTCATGGAAATAGTGAAAACAATCATGATATTCACTTGGAAAAGTAAGAGACCTGGAATAGCTAAAGGAATCCTTAGCAAGAAAAGTGAAGCAGGAGGCATCACATTACCAGACCTTAAACTATACTACAGAGCAATAGTAACAAAAATGGCATGGTATTGGCACCAAAACAGATACATAGACCAATGGTACAAAATGGTAGACACAGAGACATACCCACATAAATATAATTATCTCATACTAGACAAAGGTGCCAAAACCATACAATGGGGAAAAGGTAGCCTTTTCACAAATGGTACTGGGAAAACTGGAAATCCATATGCAGCAAAATATAATTAAACCCATATCCTTCACCCTGCACAACACTCAACTCAAAATGGATCAAGGACCTAGGATTTAGACCAGAGACCCTGCACCAAATAGAAAAAGTAGGCCCAAATCTTCACCATGTCAGCTTAGGACTAGACTTCCTAAACAAGACTCCTAAAGCCCAAGAAATAAAATCAAGAACCAGTAAATGGGTTAAATTCTAACTACAAAGCTTTTCCTCAGCAAAGGAAATAAGTGAAAATGTGAAGAGAGAGCCTACAGACTGAGAGAAAATCTTTACCACATGCACCTCAGTTAAAGCACTAATCTCCAGGATTTATAAAGAACTCAAAAAACTTAACATGAAAAAAACACATAACCCGATCAATAAATGGACTAAGAAACTGAACAGATGCTTCACAGAAGAAGATGTACAATTGATCAACAAACATATGAAAAAATGTTCAACATCTTTAGCAATTAAAGAAATGTAAATCAAAACTACTCTAAGATTTCATCTAACCCCAGTCAGAATGGTAATTCTCAAGAATACAAGTAACAATAAATGTTGGCGAGGATGTGGGGAAAAAGGTACATTCACACATTGCTAGTGGGACTGCAAATTGGTGCAACCATTATGGAAAGTGATGTGGAGATTCCTCAGAAAACTGGAATGGAACCACCATTTCAAGATATCTCACTCCTTGGTTCATACCTAAAGGACTTAAATTAGTATATTACATTCTTCATAAATTCTGGAAATTAGTGCTCTATCTGAAGTTTGTGTGGAAAAGATTTTCTCCCACTCTTCAGGCTCTCTTTTTACATTATTGATTGTTTTCTTTGCTAAGAAAAAGCCTTTTAGTTTGAATCCATCCCACTTATTGATTCTTGCTTTCACTTCTTGTGCTCTGAGGGTCTTGTTAAGGAAGTCTGGTCCTTAGCCAATGTGATGAAGATGGGGCCTACTTTTTCTTCTATTTAGTGCAGGGTCTCTGGTCTAAATCCTAGGTCCTTGATCCATTTTGAGTTGAGTTTTGTGCAGGGTGAAAGATAGGGGTTCAATTTCATTTTGTTACATGTGGATTTCCAGTTTTCCCAGCACCATTTGTTGAAGAGGCTATTTTTTACTCATTGTATGTTTTTGGCACCTTTGTCTAGTATGAGGTAACTTTACAACAAAAATACAAAGAAACTCAATCAATAAATGGGCTAAGGAACTGAACAGAGACTTCACAGAAGAAGATAGACAGGCAATCAACAAATATATGAAAAAGTGTTCAACACCTCCAATAATTAGAGAAATGCAAATGAAAACCACCCTAAGATTTCATCTCACCCCAATTAGAATGACTATTATTAAGAACACAAGCAACAACAGGTGTTGGCAAGGATGTGGGGAAAAGGCACACTCATACATTGCTGATGGAGTTGCAAATTGGTGCAACCACTCTGGAAAGTAGTATGGAGATTCCTCAGAAAACTTGGAATGGACCCACCATTTGACCCAGTTATCCCACTCCTCAGCTTATACCCAAAGGACTTAAAATAAGTATACTACAATAACACAGCCACATCAATGTTTATAGCTGCTCAATTCACAATAGCTGGATGGTGGAACCAAACTAGTTGCCCTTCAGTAGATGAATGGATAAATAAACTGTGGAATATATACACAATGGATTATTATTCAGCCATAAAGAGGAATAAAATTATGGCATTTGCAGGTAAATGGATGGAGTTGGAGAATATCATGCTAAGTGAAAAAAGCCAATCCCCAAAACCCAAAGGTCAAATGTTTTCTCTGATAAGTGGATGATGATACATAATGTGGGGGGTGGGGCAGAGGGGTAAGAGAAGAATGGAAGAACTTTTGGATTGTGTAGAGGGAAATGAGAGGGGGAAGGGGATGGGAGAAGGAAAGATAGTGGACTGAGACAGACATCATTGCCTTATGTACATGTATGATTACAAGAATGGTGTGACTCTACATTGTGTACAACCATAGAAATGAAAAGTTGTACCCCATTTGTGTACAATGACTCAAGATGCAATCTGTAAAACTAAAAAATAAAAAAAGTCAGAGTTCAGACAAATCTGAACTTTAAAATCCTTTTACATGCTGTCATTCAAATACTTCATTTTTTTTAAACAATGAATAAATTGTTTTCAAGGAAAAAAAAGCAAGCAAACAAGCAATGTAGTGGAATCAGCGAAAATTCAGAAAATGATATTTTTGTCCATCCCTTTTCCCTTTTGGGATGTGCGTTGGTGGAAGGGAGTCCATTTATTTCTTTTCTTTTACTTCTGGGTTTGACAATCACTTTCAGTTATTGTGAGAGGAGCCTACTAAGATTTGACCAAAAAAAAAAAAAAAAACAACAACAACAAAAAAAACCCAAAAAAACCCAAAAAACCCCAAAACAAAACAAAACAAAAGGCTGCAGAAAGCTTTCTTTTTTTTTTCCTCTTCCCTACCTCCCACAGAGAGGCTGCTTTCACACTGTCAGTCCTGTTCCATGCAGGAGAGGAGATGTGCCACTGTTCAGAAGACCAGGCTTGACTAGGGTTCCAGTACCATTCACCACCACATCTCCAAACCCCTCCAGGGAATTCAAAAGCCTGGCTCTGCACACCACCGCTGGAATGACAGCAGGCTTCCTAACACGTTGTCCCTTTTAGAGCAGTTTATTAATGGATAAATTGAAGCTTGTTGAAGTTGCCTTCTCTTAGGAAAATGAGAACTTTTCCAACACATTAGGCATACTTATTTAACATGCATAAGCAGACCATTTAAAAAGTGTGTACATGCAGGCATTCACACACACACACACACAAACACACACACAAACACACACACACACATCAGTATTTTGGAAAGAGCAGAATTGGAGTGGGAAATGCACATGCTGCAGCTGAACTGTGCCCTCCCTCCCTACAAATTCTTATGTTGTAGCCCCAACCCCCAGTATCTCAGAGTGTGATTGTGTTTGGTAAAAAGGCCTTTAAAGGGGTAATTAAGTTAAAATGAGTCATTAAGCAGGCTTTAATCCATTCTGACTGCTGTCCTTATATGAAGAGGAAATTTGGACCACAAATGAGACACCAGGGTACCTGTGCACAGAGACCATGTGAAGCTGCAGCAAGAGGCTGGCCCAGGAAAAAGGTTTTCAGGAGAAACCAACCCTGCTGACACCTCGCTCTTGAACTTCCGGTTTCCAGAAATATATTAAACATGAGGGGGTAAACATTGTTAGGTTGGAGCCCACAAAACTGCTTTTGACCAAAAGCATGGGGATGATAGATGGTAATGGTCATAGTATCAGGCCAAATCTACCTGCAAATCAAGGACTCTGTAAATGTTGGAGAACAAGTATCTGCTTCTGAGAGTCTCAGAGAGGCTGCACACTGCAGTTCTAGTGCAGTTTGTAGGAGTTCCTTGAGATCCTGCCTTCTTTGGAGCTGAATGCAGAAAAGACTTTAGGGAGAAAACAATCATTTCCTCTTGTCTTCCTAGCCTAATGGCTACCTCCCTTGTCCAGGGACATTTGGCATGCCTGGTGACATTTTTGATTGTTACAACTGAAGTGGCATCTAGTGGTTAGAGGTCAGGATGCAACTAAACATCCTACTACACCAAGGACAGCCCCACAACGAAAAATGGAGGGGCCTCACCTGTCAGTAGTGCTATGGTTGAGGAACCCTGCTATAGACCTTCCTGGGCAGTTCTTGCCAGTGAGCTCCAGCCACTGGCCTCCTTACCCTACCTTGGCTTTGATCTCCCCTATACCTGTTTTGGTCTCCAGGAAGCAATATCTATAGAAAGAATCAGGCTATTTCTGGGAGAGTTGATGGGAACTTGAAATTAAGAAATTCTGATGGAGGGTTGGAGAGGAAAGGGATGTCAGAGATATTTGATTTCCCTGCCATTAAGAAATGGGAAGTAGGGTTTAAAGAATGAAGAGGAACAAAGGGCACATATGCTAAGAGGATCACTTCAGGCAAATAAAATGCAGCCAGAGCCCAAAAGCAGGGAATTCAAACAGGCTGTAAATAAACGGCATCGGTTTTCAGATGAAAAGAGGACAGTGGGTCCCATCAGCCCCGAAAAGCATATTGACTTGGCAAACAGATTTCACGTTGACATTTCGCAGCTACCACAGGAACGACAAAGGCAGTAAAATACCAAAAAAACAATCTGATCCCAGTGGCAGTGCTGCCGCTTTAACGATGTTTCTGCACCGGCGTGGGGTTTCCGCGAGCAGCGTCGACGAGATCCTGCCCTTTCCAAACTTCCATGGAAATATTTTCCATCACGTTGACATTTCATTTAAAATGAAATATAGGAGATATTAAAAATTCATGTTCATGACAGGTATTATTTGTTTGACTTTGAAATATACAGTGAACACAGTGTTAATGAACAGTGAGCGAAGTGTCAGTGTTGTGTGCGTGCATATTCATGGGCGGCTTCCTGACTTCAGAAGGAAACAGTTGCAGAATCAAAGAGGGCTGACCTTTTATGGTTCTAAAATCCGTGAGTGTGTGGTTATGAATAATTGAATGCGAAATAATAAAAATGACCCCTTTTTGGGGTAGTTCAGGTAAAAGCAAAATGCCATGACTTTATCCTGGAAAAATGAACCTCAATTATTTTTGAATTTGCATGAATTACATGAATATCTCACTTGAAACATGACTGGGATGCAATCACATTAATTCACCCAACTGCCAGCATGCCATCTGTGTCTCTGCTGTCTGTCCTCCACCCAAGGACTGTGCAGTCTTTAGGTGTGGAGAGAAAGGCTTCCTTCCCTGGAATCCTCTATTCTCCTCTCATTTAGACTCCAGGGGAAAATTGTTTTATCTTGCATTGGGAGACACTTTTCCTGCATGGTGCTGGGTGAGAGAAAGGAAAAGGAATGTTTTGTGCCTGTTACTATTGGCATGAGAAAAGGGACGGGTGCCAGGCTGGGCCAATACATGGGAATAAGAAAAAAAGGGCAGGAAGGAGAACATACATATTTCCTACTTAGTAAGACCAGCAAGGATAGCTTTTCACTTTCTTTTACTCATAAAACATAATTGAATTTAGTGTTAATTTTAAAAACCAAAGTACAGAACTCCTGTGTTCTTAACCAATTTTCTGTCATGTAAAGTTCTGTGAAAGCATCTGGGTTTTCTCACTGATTGCTTTTATAAATTAAAAAAAGAGCTTCATTTATTCACAGATCTTTCTGGAAAGGCTGCCATGTTCTGGGCACAGGGGAGACATAGTTCTGGGCCTTGCAGACATTATGGACTAGACTAGTTGGGGAGGACAAATTAGGAACTAATAGTTATGAGTGATAAGCAATGTGGATGGGGAAGGAGGGTTACTGCAGGTGCTTGCCATGGGGAGCCAGCTGGGTATGGAAGTTTTGAGAAGTGTTTCCCTGCTGAGCTTGAAGGAAGTGTGGGATCTGGTCTAGTAGGGCAAACACCAGGTGTGGGGGCCCATGGAGAGAAATCTTTCTAAGATGATCTCAGATGCCACAAGGATAACAACAGGTAAACAAGGAGAGAAACTGGCTCTCAGGGATAAAACATGGCCAAATGAAGAAGGCCTGGGTTCTAGCATGGGTTCTACCATTTATTAAGGAACAGAGAGGTTGCAAGATTTATTCAAGGTCACACAGTCTATTGTTTCATTTGTAGTTTCTGTGTGAGGAGTGTGGTAGGGTAGGAGCTTGAGGAGTTTGGGGTTGGATTTAGTGATGTGAACTTTTACAATTTGAAAACTAAGCAATCTCTTATGTTTGTGCATGTATATAAAGGACATGATAATTCAATATTAATGCTACCCTGTAAGATTGTTTTTTTTTTTTTTAAATTAAACACCCTAGCACATTCAAAGTATATAATTTCAGGAAAGTTTAATAAAGAGACTATTAACAAAGGTTTGCAGGTAACTAGAAGAAATCATAAGAGATGCCAGAATCCTAGAGTTATTTTCTGTGGCTCTAGAATATAAGTTCTTTGAGAACAGAAACTTAGTCCTTGTTCACACTGCCTGGTAAAGTTAGGTACAGTGGATGTCTAATGGATAAAGTTGAGTGCATAATAAATGTCATTAAAAACCAACAATTTACCTCTGAATTAATGTCATAATGACGAAAACCCAGTGAGCAAAATTTTAGGGAGATGAACCTGGTCCCCAGTCAGGGGAACAGTGGGTTATGTGTCAACAAGTGGTGGTCCAAGTTTTCACTTTTCATCCATATGTTTTGACATTGAGTATGTTAATTCATCTTTTATGTCAGCAAGTTGAATATACATGAATTTTCAACAAAACAAATATTTTTGCCCAATGCAGATGTTATTAAAAAGACCAGAGAAACTGATCGCCGACTGCCAATGGAGCACCAGCTGTCTGCTGTTGCCTGGAAGTTCACTGCTACAGTATCTGTGAGTTTGATTACACGTGGCTGCCACCATTTTGAGACAACAGCCAGGCCCCGTAGGACCCCTGGCTGGACTGACTGAGCACCATCTCCAGGACCCCTCAGCCCGACTGATCACTCCCTGCCTCTGGGGCCCTCACATCGAATGACTGCTCCCTGTCGCCAGGACCCCCAGACCATCTGACTGCGCCCTATCACTGGGACCCCACACCAACTGATTGCACCAGCATCCAGGATCCCACAACCACACCAAACACACCGGACCTCCAGGATCTCTGCCAGACCAACCGCATCCCGCCTCCAGGACCTCCAGCTGACCATGTCCACCCCTGAGCTGCAGCTCCCTATTTGCCAACACATTTCGAAGCCAGAGTGGCCATCTTGGATAATCCTGGAAGCTGTAGCTCCGATCTTTGGGTGGGGCAAATCCCATCCTGAGACGCCTGCTGGAGGCTTGAAGCTCATTGTCAGGTACCTCTCATACATAAGGCTACTGAACACTGGGAGGTTTCATTAGTATATGAATGTTATACTGTAGATTTTCTTTTTTCTCCTTTTTAAAAATTTAAGTTTTTATTTCTTTACTTTTCTTGCTCTCTTTTTCTTTTGTTTACCTGTTCCCTCAGAGTCTCTTTCTCCCCTTTTTTTGCATGCTAATATCCAATTTCTTTTGATTACACTCTCACCCTTTCTATTTTCTAGAGCTTCTGTATATTCTTTTCTTATCCCATTAACAGCCACATTCTACATCACTCTAAATCCTCTTTGTCCTCTATTAGAAACTGCAGACCTTATTGCAAACCTGTTTGTTTTACCAAAGATAATATCTGAACTCATTCTGTTTACTATGACAATTTTGTTATTGTCCTCATAGGGGCTATTTGGTCTAGGATTGCATAGTGTCTGCTTTGGGCACTGCTAATATTGATCTCCCCTTAAAGAAAGGGTTTTGGAAACCTAAAGGGCCACTATAAGCCTATAGGGGGAAATCTGCAATACCCCAGATCTGCACTGCTAGAAGGGAAGATACATGAACAACATGAAAAAACAAGGGAAGAAAATGATCCAAACAAATCTGGATTCTATATTAATAGAATCCAATGACAGTAGGTTAGAAGAAATGTCAGAGAAGGACTTCAGATTATACATGATTAAGATGATCCGTGAAGCAAAGGATGAGATTAGAGAACAAATGCAGGCAATGAATGATAATACCAATAAGCTGAAAGAGCACCTGCATTTCAACAAAGAGATAGAGATTCTCAAACAAACAAACAAACAAACAAACAAAAACAAATGGAAATCCTTGAAATGAAGGAAACAATAAACCAAATAAAAAACTTTATGGAAAGCATCAGCAAAAGACTAGACCACTTGGAAGACAGAACCTCAGACAATGAAGACAAAATATTTAATCTTGAAAATAAAGTTGCCCAAACAGAGAAGATGGTAAGAAATCATGAACAGAATCTCCAAGAACTATGGGACATCGTAAAAAGACCAAATTTAAGAATTATTGGGACTGAGGAAGGCACAGAGAAACAAACCAAAGGAATGAACAACCTATTCAATGAAATAATATCAGAAAATTTCCCAAACCTGAAGAATGAAATGGAAAATCAAATACAAGAGGCTTACAGAACACCAAATGCACAAAATCACAACAGATCCACACCAAGGCACATTATAATGAAAATGTCTAACATTCAAAATAAAGATAGGATTTTGAAGGCTGCGAGAGAAAAGCATCAGATTACATATAGGGGGAGACAAATACGGATAGCAGCCAACTTCTCAACCCAGACTCTAAAAGCTAGAAGGGCCTGGACCAACATATTTCAAGCTCTGAAAGAACATGGTTGCCAACCAAGAATCCTATACCCAGCAAAACTAACCTTCATATTTGAAGATGAAATAAAATCCTTCCATGATAAATAAAAGTTAAAAGAATTTACAAATAGAAAGCCTGTGCTACAGAATGTTCTCAACAAAATATTCCATGAGGAGGAAATGAAAAACAACAATGTAGGTCAGCAAAGGGAGGAACTACCTTAGAGAAAAACCACTCATAGGAGAAACCAAGCCAACTTAAAAACCAAAAATAAGCCTAATGACTGGGAATACAAATCATTTCTCAATAATAACCCTGAACATTAATGGCCTAAACTCATCAATCAAAAGACATAGACTGGGCTGGGGAGATAGCTCAGCTGGTAGAGTGCTTGCCTCACAAGCACAAGGGCCTGAGTTCGATCCCCAGTACCACAAAAAAAAAAAAAAAAAAAAAAAAAAAAAGACATAGACTGGCAGAATGGATTAAAAAGAAAGAACCAACAATACGCTGCCTGCAAGAGACTTATCTCATAGAAAAAGACATCCACAGACTAAAGGTGAAAGGATGGGAAAAAACCTACCACGCACAGGGACTCAGTAAAAAAGCGGGGTTTCCATCCTTATATCAGATAAAGTGGACTTCAAGCTAAAGTTAGTCAGTAGGGATAAAGAAGGACATTTCATACTGCTTAAGGGAAGCATAAATCAGGAAGACATAACGATAGTAAATATTTATGCCCCAAACAATGGTGCATCCTCTTACATCAAACAAATCCTTCTCAATTTCAGGAATCACATAGACCACAACACAATAATTCTGGGTGACTTTAACGCACTGATGTCACCACTAGATAGATCTTCCAAACAAAATCCAACCAAAGAAACCATAGAACTCAACAACACAACCAATAACCTAGACTTAATAGACATATATAGAATATTCCATCCATCAACGAGCAATTTCACTTTCTTCTCAGCAGCGCATTGAACCTTCTCGAAAATAGACCACATGTTATGCCACAAAGCAGCCCTTAGTAAATGCAAAAACATAGAGATACTGCCTTGTGTTCTATCAGATCATAATGGACTGAGAGTAGAAATCAATGACAAAATAGAAAACAGAAATTACTCCAACACCTGGAGAATAAATTCAATATGCTATTGAATGAAACATGGATAACAAAAACGTCAGGGAGGAGATAAAAAATTCTTAGAGGTTAATGAGAATGATGATACCACATATCAAAATCTCTGGGACACTATGAAAGCAGTACTAAGAGGAAAATTCATTGCATGGAGCACATTCCAGAAAAGAATGAAAAGTCAACAACTAAACGACCTAACAATTACAGCTCAAAGCCCTAGAAAAAGAAGAACAGAATAACAGCAAAAGTAGTAGAAGACAGGAAATAATTAAAATCAGAGCTGAAATCAATGAAATTGAAACAAAAGAAACTATCCAAAAATTGACAAAACAAAAAGTTGGTTCTTTGAGAAAGTAAACAAAATAGATAAACCCTTAGCCACACTAACAAAGAGAAGGAGAGAGAAGACTCAAATTACTAAAATACAGGATGCAAAAGGAAATATCACGACAGACACCGTTGAGATACAGAACATAATGAGAAGCTACTTTGAAAATCTGTATTCCAACAAAATAGAAACTACTGAAGACATTAACAAATTTCTAGAGACATATGCTCCTCTCAAACTGAACCAGGAGAACATACACAATTTAAACAGATCAATATCAAGCAATGAAATAGAAGAAGCCATTTAAAATCTACCATCCAAGGAAAGCCCAGGACCAGATGGATTCTCAGTCAAGTTCTATAAGGCCTTCAAAGAAGAACTCATTCCAATACTTCTCAAAGTATTCCAGGAAATAGAAGAGGAGGGTACCCTACGGAACTCATTCTATGAAGCTAATATCACGCTCATACCCAAACCAGGCAAAGACACATCAAGGAAAGAAAATTTTAGACCAATATCCTTGATGAATATAGATGCAAAGATTTTTAACAAAATGTTGGCAAACCATATCCAAAAACATATTAAGATCGTGGTACACAAAAATTGTGTACCACGATCAAGTGGGGTTCATCCCTGCAATGCAAGGATGGTTCAACATCCGTAAATCAATAAACGTAATCTATCATGTCAATAGACTTAAGGATAAGAATCATATGGTTATTTCAATTGATGCAGAAAAAGCATTCAACAAAATACAACACCCCTTCATGCTCAAAACACTAGAAAAAATAGGGATAGTAGGAACATACCTGAACATTGTAAAGGCTATTTATGCTAAGCCCATGGCCAACATCATTCTTTTTTTTTTTTTTTTTTTTTTTTTTTTTTTTTTTTTTTTCCAACATCATTCTTAATGGAGAAAAACTGAAACCATTCCCTTTAAAAACAGGAACAAGACAGGGATGTCCTCTTTCACCACTTCTATTCAACATTGTCCTCGAAACTCTAGCCAGAGCAATTAGGCAGACCAAAGAAATTAAAGGGATATGAATAGGAAAAGAGGAACTTAAGCTGTCACTATTTTCTGATGACATGATTCTATATTTAGAGGATCCAAAAACCTCCAGAAAACTTCTAGACCTCATCAATGAACTCAGCAAAATAGCAGGCTATAAAATCAACACGCAGAAATCTAAAGCATTTTTATATGCAAGTGATGAAACAGCTGAAGGGGAAATGAGGAAAACAACGCCATTTGCAATAGCCTCAAAAAAAAAAAAAAAATACTTGGGAATCAATCTAACCAAACAGGTAAAAGATCTCTACAATGAAAACTACAAACCATTGAAGAAAGAAATTGAGGAAGACCTTAGAAGATGGAATGATCTCCCATGTTCTTGGATAGACAGAATTAATATTGTCAAAATGGCCATAATACCAAAAGTGCTATACAGATTCAATGCAATTCCAATTAAAATCTCAATGACGTACCTTACAGAAATTGAGCAAGCAATCATGAAATTCATCTGGAAGAATAAGAAACCCAGAATAGCTAAAGCAATCCTTAGCAGGAAGAATGAAACAGGGGGTATCACAATACCAGAACTTCAACTATACTACAAAGCAATAGTAACAAAAACAGCATGGTATTGGCACCAAAATAGAAAGGTAGATCAATGGTACAGAATAGAGGACATGGACACAAACTCAAATAAATACAATTTTCTCATACTAGACAAAGGTGCCAAAAATATGTAATGGAGAAAAGATAGTCTCTTCAACAAATGGTGCTGGGAAAACTGGAAATCCATATGCAACAGAATGAAATTAAATCCCTATCTCTCACCCTGCAGAAAAATCAACTCACAATGGATCAAGGATCTTGAAATCAGACCAGAGACCCTGCAGATTATAGAAGAAAAAGTAGGTCCAAATCTTCAACTTGTTGGCTTAGGATCAGACTTCCTTAACAGGACTCCCATAGCACAAGAAATAAAAGCAAGAATCAATAACTGGGATAGATTCAAACTAAATGGCTTTCTCTCAGCAAAGGAAACTATCAGCAATGTGAAGAGAGAGCCTACAGAATGGGAGAATATCTTTGCCACTCATACTTCAGATAGAGCACTAATTTCCAGAATATAAAGAACTCAAAAAACTCTACACCAAGAATACAAATAACCCAATCAACAAATGGGCTAAGGATATGAACAGACAGTTCACAGAAGATCTACAAGTAATCAACAAACATGAAAAAATGTTCACCATCTTTAGTAATAAGAGAAATGCAAATCAAAACTACACTAAGACTCCATCTCATCCCAATTAGAATGGCGATTATCAAGAATACAGGCAACAATAGGTGTTGGAGAGGATGTGGGGAAAAAGGTACACTCATACATTGCTGGTGGGGCTGCAAATTAGTGCAGCCACTCTGGAAAGTAGTGTGGAGATTCCTTAGAAAACTTGGAATGGACCCACCATTTGATCCAGCTATCCCACTCCATGGCCTATACCCAAAGGACTTAAAATCAGCATACTACAGAGATACAGCCACAACAATGTTCATAGCTGCTCAATGCACAATAGCCAGACTGTTGAACCAACCTAGATGCCCTTCAATTGATGAATGGATAAAGACACTGTGGTATCTATATACAATGGAATATTAATCAGCTATAAAGAATAATAAAATTATGGCATTTGCAGGCAAATGGATGAAATTGGAGAATATCATGTTAAGTGAGATAAGCCAATCTCAAAAATCCAAAAGACGAATGATCTCACTGATAAGCGGATGATGACACATAATGGGGAGTGGGAGGGGGGCAAGAATGGAGGAAGGAGGGACTGTGTAGAGGGAAGAGAGAGGTGGGAGGGGTGGAGGGGAAGGGAAAAATAACCGGATGAATCAAACATCATTACCCTATGTAAATGTATGGTTATGCAAATGGTATGCTGTTACTCCATGTACAAACAGAAATAACACGTATCCCATTTGTTTACAATAAAAATAAATTAAAAAAAAAAAAAAAGACCAGAACTCAGGAAGGTGGGTAGGATATCTGATTCACTGTAAGAACTAATACTACAAATGCTAGTAGTTCAGAGAAAGTTTAATTTCTGCTCTTTCCTTCTCGTCCCTCCTTTGTTTCTTTTTATATTGAATTTCTGCATCAGGTACTTCACTCGCTTCCATCCCTCCTCATACTAATAGCATTTGATTCATTTATGTTCTGCAATCCAATAAGGTTTCAAAAAGTTATCTTAAAATCCTGAGCAAAAAGAGTAAGGCAGGAGGATCATAATATCTGATTTCAAATTATACTACAGAGCTCTAGTAACAAAAACAGCATAGTATTGGCATCAACACAGACATGAAGACAAAATGGAATGAATTTTGTTGAGAAATAAAATCAAGAATTAAAAAGTGGGATGGCATCAAATTAATAATTTGATTAATTTCTGCAAATTTCTGCAAAGGAAATGAGAGTGTGAAGAGAGAGCCTACAGAATGGGAGGAAATCTTTGCCAGCTATTCCTCTAATATGATAAATATCCAGAATATATAAAGGACTCAAAAAACTTAATTAACACCATCCCCAGTGGGGAAAAAACCCAAATAACTCAATCAATAAATGGGCAAAAGAGCTAAACAAACATTTTTTAAAAGAAGAAATACAAATGGCCAACAAGTACATAAAAATTTTTTCAAGATCTCTAGTAATCAGGGAAATGAAAATCAAAGCCACGTTTCAGTCATAATGGCAATTATCAAGAATACAAATCATAAAAAATGCTTATGAGGATGTGGGGGAAAAGGTACACTCATACATTGTTGGTAGGGCTGTAAATTAGTATGACCACTCTGGAAAGCAGTATGGAGAGGTCTCAAAACACTAGGACTGGAACCACCATATGACCAAGATGTCCCACTCCTGGTGTTCATCCCAGAGAACTAAAATTAGCATATTATAGTGATATAGCCACATCGATATTTATAGTAGCACAATTCATAAGAACCAAATTAAGGAACCAGTTCAGATACCCATCAACAGATGAATGGATTAAGAAAATGTGGTATATATACACAGTAGAGTTTTACTCAGCCATAAAGAAGAATGAAATTATGGCAGTTGCTGGCAAATGGATGGAGCTGGAGAACATCATGCTAAGTGAAATAAAACAGACTCCAAAAGTTAAGGGTCAAATGTTTTCTCTCATACATAGAAGCTAGAGGAAAATAAGGGGAAAAAGTGTTGAAGGAGTCAAATATCATAAAGATATAGGGAAGATCACTGGAGTAGAAGAAGATCAAGAGGGAGGGAGGAAGGATGGGAAAGGGGAGGAAATGTGGATTGAATTTAACAAAATTATGCTACATGCATGTATAAATATACCACAGTGAATTCCACCTTCATGTATATGTAGAAAGCACTAATAAAAAATAAACAAGTGAAAGGAAGACCAGTATAGTAGAAGAAGGAGACTAGGAACAGGGAGAAGGGGAGATTAAGTGGGAGCACTGGGGACTGAAATGGAGTAAATCAAATTCTGTGCATATATGATTTTGTCAAAATGAATTCAACTATTACGTATAACCACAATGCCTTCATAAAAGTTTAAAAAATCAGCTTAATTTGACATAATGTCTTTATAATCTGCAGCAATTACCCCTTTCAAGGATGTTGGCATTAGGATTTTGAGAATAGAGAAAAATAGAACAAACAAAACTTCCCACTCTCCATAAAAGGGGAGATTTTTCTCTATTCTATAGATTGGGAAGATGATGCATGGTGAGAGGACTTTCTTAATGACACATAGTAGATTAGTCTGAATACACTCAAAGTTGGATAATTCAAGGACATTTTAATAAAGAGACTATTTACAAAGGTTTGCACATTATATTGGGGAAATCGTAAGAAATGATGTAGAATCCTAGAGCTATAACCAGTGGGGCAGTAACTGCTTTTAGAAATCAAGGCAAGAAGCAATCAGCAGAACCCAGATTTAGGGAGGGGTGTGTGGAATGGGCTTCCTGAAAGGAGCTTAGACTTTTTGGTGGAAGGACACAGCCATCTCTTTGTAACACCACAAGGAGAAAGCTGGGCAATGAATCTCTCCACTTCCTTCACTTCTGTTCTCTCTGACATATTTCCAGGGCTCCCTATCCTGCAGACTCAACTGGAAGCCAGAGGAAAGGGGGTCCTATCCAAGGACTGGTGGATCTCCTAGCACAAAGTGGGGTGGGCACATGTGGAGAGTGATCTCGGGAGCAAAGGAAGATATCTGCCACACTCATCATCTGAGGTTGGTTGGGATAGAGGTCATGTCTCTAGATTATACTTTCACAACTTGTCCCTGAGTCATGTCTTCCTCCAAAGGAGTGAATCTGAATTCAGATCACCTAACCCCAAGTCACCTTTGAGCTCTCTGCTATTTTATCTCTTGATCTCAAGGATATCTGACTAGAGAGCACAACTTTGGGTGGATATATCATTTATCTATTTGTCATCCCTGTACATCCTTAACATGGACCATGGAAAGTTGACAACTGTATATCTAATAATTGATTCTCCTGACCACTAAATATGAGAATTTGTTTCCTTGCTCCAACTGCAAGGTGATTTTTGATACAGAACAACTGATTATGTACTCTAGCTGCACACATCAGCATGCTGATTATGTGAAATCTCGTAAGGAATTATAGTCAATGCCAATCATTGTGTAAGCGAAGGTCAAATTTTACATCTTCCATTGGTGTCATCAGCATTTTTAGGATAAATCTTTGAAGCACACAAATTAATACTGGGATACATGTCAGTACTGAAGGGATCTGTAAGATATTAAATGCCTGTGGACTACATAAGAGAAAATGTGTGAGAGAGAAAAAGATACCAAAGTCCCCACACAAAAAAACTATTTAAACTACAAGGACTATGATCAGTGAACTTTTTAATAGTGCCAAATGCAGCTCAGATATTCCAGTTAGTCAGAAATACTTCTTCCAAATTTCAAATCTTCAGTAAGTGAACAGCTGTGGAGGAAGACTTGCATGCATCTGTGTGCACATGTCCACCTACATACATACATTGCTGGAGCTGCATTTAAAATTATAGCTGGAAGTGTATCTGTATAGGTAATAATATATAGAAAGTGGTAATTAAAACAATTCCTCTGGATCAAGACAGACTTGGGTTCAAGTCCTGGTTGCACCACTTATTAACTGAATGACTTTTCTAAGCCTCAGTTTTTTTTCCTATGTAAAAAAGGAGTCACAATAATACTATTTATCTCATAGGGTTTGTATCTAGGAGAGTGATCTAGGGGGCACTAAAAGTGTCTGTTTTTGCCATGACAGTACTGCATAATAACTACAAACTTTCAGTGGTTAAAACAATGAGCATTTATTGTTCATATGCCTGAGGTCACACAGATGTTGGCCAGGAAGCTCTGCACATTTGGACTGGGCTTGGTTAAGTGGCTATGGTTAATCTAGGGTGTCCTCATCTGGGATGACTCAGGTGACTGTTGTACTTCATGTGTCTTTCATTCTTCAGGAGGCTAGTCTAGGTATAGTCTCATGTGATGGCAGAGGGCAAGAATAGCAAGCAGAAGCAGAGAGACACTTTTTAAAAAAGAGTTAATTTTTAATTATTATTTTTATTTGTTATAATTAGTTATACATGACAGTAGAATGCACTTTGACACATCATACATAAATGGAGTATAACTTCTCATTCTTCTGGTTGTACATGATGTAGAATCACACCAGTCATGTAGTCATATATGTACATAGGGTGATAATGTCCAATTCATTCTATTATATTTCATACACCCATACCCCATCTCCTCTTTTCACTCCCTTCTGCCTAATACAAAGTAACTGCATTCTTCCCTAGCCAACCCCCTGCTTTATTGTGAATTAGCATCAGCATATCAGAGAAAACATTGGACCTTTGGTTTTTTGGGATTGCCTTATTTTGCTTAGCATAATATTCTCCAGCTTCATCCATTTACTGACAAATGCCATCATTTCATTCCTTTTTGTGGCTGAGTAGTATATATACCACATTTTCTTTATTCATTCATTTCTTGAAGGAAGGACACCTAGGTTGGTTTCATAGTTTAGCTATTGTGAGTAGAGCCACTATAAACACTGATGTGGCTGTGTCATTGTAATATGCTGATTTTAAGTCCTTTGGGCATAAACCAAGGAGTGGGATAGCTGGGTCAAATGATGGTTCCATTCAAAGTTTTCTGAGGAATCTCCATACCACTTTCCGTAATGGTTGCACCCAATTGCAGTCCCATGCGAATTGGTGCAACCATTATGGAAAGAGAAGCACTTTTCAAGCCTCTGATTGCCTTATGATTGTTAATACTCCATTGGCCAGGGTAAATAACATGGTTGAGCCTTAAATAAGAGCAAGAGGGAAACAGGTACATCTTTAGATGCAAAGAATGTGGATACAAGGAGAGATGAAGAATTGGGGCCATGAATGCTATTGATGTATTACAGGATACTGAAGTTCAAGTGAGGGAGTACTCAACCAGTACTTAGAACATGGTAGTGATTTAATAAATGATGGTACTTGTCATTTTTATTATTCCCTGTTTATACCACAATAAGCTTTATATCAAAGTTTTAATTTTTACAGATGGTCTTTGTGTACTATTTATGAGTTTTCAGAAATTCTTGCTTTAAAACAGAATAGGAGGTTTGAGTTCAAAGTCTGAATATGAACTCTTATTACACCCTCCCTGTGTTATATGGTGGAAAATTGTTTCCTGAGTAGCCAGACAGACCTGGTTAAATAGTGACTGTCTCCTTTCTGTTCTTTGATCTTGTATGCTTACGCCTCTTCAGTCTTCTTAGATGTAAAATGCAGATAACTGTACTTACCCTGTTGGTTTTTTTGTGATGATAAATTAGAAGAATGTGTTTTATATCTTTTTCAGTGTTTATCACACAGTTTTCAAGAAATAACTATTATTTATAACTTTAGTGATCTATGTTGAAAAATTAAAGCAATTACCAAGTTTCTACTACACAAATACAGTACCGTTAGCACATCAATTATTTTATAATTTTACATGCACATATTTCCAAAATTAGTATTAGTTTCTTATCTTATTATATGAACCATTTTTCTTACTTAATATAACATGACAGCAATTTCTGGTTAGGTAACATCTCATTATGGTTTAATTTGCGTTTCCCCGATGATTAGTAATGTCGAGAAACTTTTCATGTACTTTTTACCCAGTTTTATGTCTTCTTTGGAAAAACAGCTATTAAGATTCTTTGCCTATTTTAAAATTTGCTTTTTTTGTTTTGAGTGGGTAAGTTCCATATATATTTTGGGTATTAACCATTATCATATAAAAGTCTTGCAAATATTCTCTCCCATTCCATGGGTTGCATTTTCATCGTGTTGGTTGTTTCTTTTGCTGTGCAGAAGCCTTTTTGTTTAATATAGTCCCACTTGTATGTTTTTGCTTTTGTTTCTTGTACTTAAGGTGTCACTTCCAGAAAATCATTACCAATACCAGTGCTAAGGAGCTTTCCCCTGTTTTCTAAATTGTTGTTTACATATATATGATGGAATATTACTCAACCATAAAAGATGGAAATTCTGCCATTTGTGACAATGATCTTCAGGGCATTATGCTAAGTGAAATAAGCCAGACAGAGAAAGACAAATACTATAGAGTCTCACACATAGAATCTAAATATTGAACTCCCTGAAACAGAATGTAGGATGATGGTATCTTGGGGTTGGGGGAGAGGGGAATGTATAAGTCAGGGTTCTCAAGAGGAAAAAAATCAAGGAAGTATGATTATAAAAAGGAATTTATTAAATTGGCTTACATAACCAGAAGTTGGATAGTCTACAATGGCCATCTGCAGGCTAGACAGCTGGAAGAACCAGTAGTTGTGCAGTCCAAGAGGCTGAAGCCTCAGAACAATTGGAATCAGTGGTGCTACCCTAGTCCGAGATGGAAGGCTTCTGGAAACTCCCTGGAGAATCACTGGCAGAATCCACTTTGGAAGAGTGAAGGAATGAGAGTCCGATGTCCTCAGGCAATAGCAGTAGCAGTCAAGAACCTATTCAAGAAGACTGGAGCTTGTATCTGCTGCTGATTCCTTGTTCTTCCAACTTTTATTTCAGTCAAGCCACCATCCTATTGGGCAGTGCTGCCCACATTTAGGGACGGTCTCCACTTCAATTCACTATTCCACATGCCAATCATTCCTAGACATATCCTCATTAACGCACCCAGAAGCCTCATAATCTTCAGCATTTTTTGATCCAATCAAGTTGACAATTCAAATTAACCATTACAAGAGAAATGGAGAAATTTTGGTTAAAGGGTACAAACTTTAAAGTTGTAAGATGAATAAGTTCTGGGGATTTAATATACAGCGTATATAGCATATATAGCATAGTGACTATAGTTAATAATGTATTTTATACCTGAAATTTGCTAAGAGAGTAGATCTTTAATGTTCTCACCATGAAAAACAAAATAACCAACAGCAACAAGGTGAAGTGATAGATGTGTGAACTAATGATTATGGTAATCATGTAATGACATATTTGTATATGAAATCATCATGTTGTACATCTTCAACTTATGCAATTTTGCTAGTTAAATGCACCTCATAAAGCTGGGAAAAATAACATGACATTCTTCCACAAGAATAAATATAGGTAGGTCTATAGCAATAATTTTAATATATCAATCATCTCCAGTGTGATAAATTCTAATTTATTAAATCAGTATCCTATTGTTGAATCTTTAGATTATATCTAATATTTACTGTGGCAATAGTACTGCAATAAGTATCTTTTTAATATATTTATTCACTCAACTTGTTTCTTTAGGTTAAGTCCCTGTCATAAAATTGTTGAGTTAAATAAAGGCTAATCACTGAAAGAAAAGTTTATTGTCAAGTATGATGAACATATAGGAAAGTACACAAAATATAAATTAGAGATCAGCAAATCTTCACAAACACACTCCCATAATCACCACCTAGCACAAGAACCAAAACAGTACCAGGCCCCAGAAACCCTCCTCTGGTGTCCCCTCTTGGTCACCAACCCTGTCTACTCCCCAGAGGGAGCCACTATCCAGAACTGTTAACAGTATATTTAGATTTTCTACTTTTGAATTTAATATGAATGTGCTAGTTCTATATATGTTGTTTTGTTTCTGGTTACTTTCAATCAACATTCCAATTTTGTTTGTATTCACCCATATTGCTTAACATAGAAACCGTTCACTCATTTTCATTGTTGTATATTATTTCATTGTATAAAGAAGTAATTTATCTGTTGAACAAATTGGGTCATTATCATTTGGACTCTTAAGAGCAATGATTCTATTTTCATAAGTGTTTGTGTGAGTGCACATTTCTGTAGAGTATATACCAGTAGCAGAATTGTGGAATCATAGGTATGTATATGTTTATCTTTAGAGATAGTGTCAAACTCTTCCATGATGATTGTACTAATTGATGCTTCTACCTGTAGCATTTGAAATTTCCTGTTTGTTCCACATTCTCTTTAACACTTGACATTAAAAATGAGCTCTTCTGGAGGGAGCATTATGGTTTTACTTTGTATTTCTCTAATAACAATGTTGTTGTTTTGAATACCTTTTCATATATTTGAATCACTTAGATCTTCTTTCTTGAGAGGTGCTTGTTCAAATCTTGTCCATTTTTCTACTAGCTATCTGAAAGTTCTTTTATATTCTAGAGAACTTTTATTGTTAAAAATGTGTTGCAAATATATTTCAAACACTTCAGTTTGCTGTTATACTTTCTTCATGGTGTCTTTTAATGAACATAAGTACTTAACTTAAAGAAAGTTAAATATATCATTCCTACCTACTCTCCCCTTTACTACATTTTTTTAAAAAAAATATGCTCTATTGAAGAAAAGTTTCTACCAACTTGGATAATATTTTAGGAAGTTTTGGCTGCTAGAACAAAGTACCATAGACTGGGTGATTTATAACCAACAGAATTTGCTTATCATAGTTGTGGAGACTGGAAGTCTAAGATCAGGATGACGGCATGGTTGGTGTCTGGTGAGGGTCTTTTTCCAGACTGTGGACTGCCAACTTCTCTTTTTATCCTCCCATTGAGGAAAGAAGGTTAGAGAGCACATTGTAAGGGTACTAATCACATTCATGGAGGCTCCTCACTCATAGTCCAATTATCTCCCAAAGGCCCTGCCTCTTAATGGTGTCACATTGGGATTAGTATTTCAATATATGAGTTTTAGAGTTGAGGGGTCACAATAATTGCATAACAGATGACAGCAATATATTATCTTCTAAAAATGTTTTTGTCATTTTGGCTTTCGTATTTGCATTTCAATCTACTTAGAATTGAGTTTTGCAGAGAATAAAATCAGACCGAATTTTATTATTATTATATATGGATACCCTATTGTCCCAGCCACCTTTAGTAACAATATTATATTTTGCTCATTACTTTTTAGTCCCATTTTTATTTTACATGAATGTCCACATCTGTATGAAATGTTTTTGGGCTTTCTATTCTATTCCATTGATCTATTTGTCT
The DNA here is from genome assembly GCF_902686455.1 of Sciurus vulgaris. NCBI lineage: Eukaryota > Metazoa > Chordata > Mammalia > Rodentia > Sciuridae > Sciurus > Sciurus vulgaris. The sequence continues at coordinate 94,458,523 of NC_136462.1, forward strand.
AAACTTCAGTATTTGAACGGTACTATTTATTTACTCAATTCTTTTGGGGAGTAGTAGGGTTTGAATTCAGCTTAAGATTAATTTCTATTTCTTTTTGTACTGGAGGTTGAACCAAGGGGCACTTACTCTAAGCCATATCCCAAGCTCTTTTTTATATTTGTTTTAGAGACAGGGTCTCACTTAGTTGCTTAGGGCCTCACTGAACTTCTGAGGCTGGCTTTAAACTCATGATCCTCTTGCCTTAGCACCCTGAGCTGCTGAGAACACAGGCATGTGCCACCATGCTCAGCTAATATTAATTTTTTAAAAAGGCAAATATCATACATTTCAGAGGAAAAGGCTATTATTTTGCTATCTTTTTAAAAAAGGTAGTTTTCTTGAAGCTACTTTTCTTATAGAAAGTCAGCAGATGTAATGTCTCCTAGTTGTCCCAGCTATATGTGAAACTGCAGAAACAAAGTCAATCAGAGAATTCATATTTTCTCTTGGTTGATATTCTTTCATCTGTTGTTTTTGCAAACATTGATATTGTTTCTGGGAATTTACCAACTATTCTAGCTCTATATCCTCATCCTCTCAACCAGATGTCAGAAAACTGTGCAGACAAATAGGTGATTGTAAGCCAGCTCTTCTCAGAGACATTTGTATTCTAAAATAGTCATCTTAGAACAAAATGCCTCTAAAACCAATGGAATGGCTGTTACAATTATGTTTTATTTATTTATCTGTATTGTGATAAAGCAAGACTAGATGACACCTGATTCTGCAGCCAGAGAAGTAGCATAAGTCACTCAGACTCACCAACTTAATGTATGGGAAACAGGAGCAATGATCAGTATCAGAAGATATGTTTTTGAGATTTTTTAGAGATATCTTCTTAGTGACCTTAAAGTTTTACCTAATGAGTAGTGGTTTATTCATCTTCCTATAGAGGTTAATATTCTTCTTACTTAATTATTATGGAATTGAAAGATGAGATTGCAGCCCCTTGTTTAAAATTCTTTTAAACATAGGTGAAAAGACAGGAAAGCTTTAAGAAGGATCTTTCTTCTATTAAACACAACTTGCCTTCATCTTGTTCTTTTAGTGACATTTTATTGTACATGCTTCCTCCCAAATATGGTCCTTTAGTTTTTACGTCAGCAGTGCTTTTGCTACTTAGTTTTCTAAAAAGGACTCTTTTTTTCCCTCTATTTTTTTTTTTTTTTTTTTTGGTGAAGACCATGTACCCTTACTTTATCTTGGGTACCTCTCCTGACAGGGGTCAATTGACCCTGAAAGAAACACTTGTACTCCATTGCTATTCTCCTCTCTCTGGTTTCCATTCAGGTAAGTTAGATTAGACATGATTGAATTCATCCTCTTCAAGTAGTTTTTGAGTACCAACTACATGCTGAACACCAAGGTAGATACTAGCAATACAGAGATAAATTGATAGAGCAGGATTCCTGCTCTCATGGTGTTTATATTATAGTTGGGAGGCTGGACATCAAGTAAGAAATTACAATTGTGAAGGCAGTTTTGAATGATGCCAATTATAACTATGAAGGCAGTTTTGAATGACATCAAAGCTGCCCATTATGGTTTGGATCTGGAATGTTCCCCAAGGCCTATGTGTTGAAGGCTTGGTTACAAACTGGTAGTGCTATTGGGAGGTGGTAGAAACTCTAAGGAGTGAAGCCTGCTTGAGAAGTAGGTTACTGGGGGCATGTCTTTGAAGGACACATCTTATCCCCAGTCTCTTTCCCCCTGTAAGGGTTAATTTGAACTGTCAACTTGATTAGATTAAGATATGCCAATGATTAAGAGGCCTCTGGGTGTGTCAGTGAGGACGTGTCTAGGAATGATTAGAATGTGGGATAGTGAACTGAAGTGGAGACCCTCCCTAAGCGTGGGCAGCACTGCCCAATAGGATGGAATAGAAGCTGGAAGAACAAGGAGATGTAGATGTAAGCTCCACTCTTCTTGAACATGTTCTTGAATGCTGCTTTGATTGTTTTAGGATATCAGACTCTTGCTTCTTCACTCTTCCAAAGTGGACTCTGCCAGTGATTCTCCAGGTTGTTTCTAGAAACCTTGGTCTTGAACTAAGGTGGTACTGTTTATCTTCTTGTTCTGGGACTTCTGCATCTTGGACTGCACAGCTGCTGATTCTTCCAGCTCTCCAGCTGCAGATGGCCCTTGTGAACTATCCAGCTTCTGATTGTGTAAGCCGATCTAATAAATCCCCTTTTAATAATCATACTTCCTGTTGATTCTGTTCCTCTAGAGAACCCCAATATACCCCCACTTCCTGGCCACCATGAAGTGAACAGCTTTTCATTGCTGTGACCAAAATACTTAACAAGAACAACTGAGAGGAATAAAAGTTTATTTGGGGTTCATGATTTCAGAGGCTTTATTAGTCCATGGTCAGCTGACTCCATTGTTCTGGGCCTGAGGTGAGGCAGAACATCATGGTGGAAGGGCACGGTAGAAGAAAGCTGCTTAGTTTATGGCAACTGGGAAGGAGGTAGTGGGTAGGGAGAGAAAGAAACAGGCTAGGGACAAGATACAATTCTCAAGGACATGATCCCAGTGATCTACATTTTTCATCTATGCCCTACTTGCCTACAGTTAACACCCAATAGTCTATTCATGTTAGTAATCCACCAAATAGATTAATACACTAATGAGGTTACAGTTCATGTAACCATGTCACCTCCAAGCATTCCTGTATTAACATATGAGATTTTTGGGGGCTACACCTCATGTATAAACCATAACACATGCCCTTCCACCATGATGTCCTGCTTTACCATAGACTTGAAAATAAGGGAGCCAATCAACAATGCACTGAAACTTCTGAAACATGAGCCAAAATAAATCTTTGTTCATTAAGTTTTTTCTCAGATATTTTGCCATAAAGATGGAATATTGATTAATATTGCAGAATCACATCCAGGAGGGAAGACAGACATCAGTCCAGAGCTGTTACTTCGTTTTGGTCCAGATTCATAAAAATAAGACTACTGTGGCTTCCTCTTCCCTGCCTAATATTACTCCCTGTAATTAAATTGAAAAATAAATTCATTGAGCAACAAATAGGAGTCATTGTAGTGTATGTTGGGAGATCAGGGTTTGGGAGAAAGGAGAGGGACCAAAAGGTTGAGAAAGATATGATTCTTGACCTTAAATGGCATTGGACCTGGGGTTGGGCACAGGTCATAAGATAGAATCATAAAAGAAGAATGAACAATGTCCTCTGAGAATGGTGATGTGACAAATCAATGACTTTGATTTCAGGGAAAGAAGGTACAATTTATAGGGTCATTGTGAAAAGCTCTAGGAAAGAAGAGATATTTGTGGTAATCTTTATAGAATGGGCAGAGTTTTAATAAGGAAATATGAGGAAAGGCTTCTGGGTGTAAGGTCTAGAATGAGAAAAAACATAGAAGTGGGGACCAGTAAGCAGTTCCAATGACTGAAGCTGCAGGGAATGGTGGAAAGGAGCTGGAAAGGTAGATGGGAGGATCATGATATAGAGGACATTATGTCAAAAAAGGAGCAAATGTTTAATTGGGTTAGCAAATATTATTGGGGGAGAATTACAGGATCAGAGCTATGTCTCTTTGATTCAGCTTTTCTGACCATGGCAGGAGACAGAGTTGGTGGAAACAGGGAGAAAACAGGTGAGGAGGAGATTAAAATAGGTCTTAGCAAGGGCCTGTGAGTGTAAGAAGAGATTTGGGAGGTACATGATAGACCAATGGGCTAGAGGATGACTCTTCCTTCTCATTTTCCAAAATGATTCCAAGATTTTAAAAGTCTTGGTAATGGGGAAAAGATGATATCTATAGTGGGTAGTTACCATTTTGTTATTTTTTGACTTTCCTATATCTACTGTGTGAAAATGAAGAAAAGCAGGTTCCTGCCCTTCTGCGAAGAGGCTGGAAGGGGTCAACACTCTTATTAGCTCTGGCACCTAGGGTGTGGACACATGATACAGGTTTGGCCAATGCAAACTCCCACTGGGACATTGGGTCTGGAGGGGCACTATGGGGACACAAGGGCAGCAGTGGAGTTGAGTGAGGGTTTGGTGGCAGGGAACCAATAGAAGCTTCCTCACCTGACTTCCTAATTTCCATGGCTTTTGGTGAGTTCACCTTTTCCTGGACTCCCTTCGACCCTATTTCTAGGTCAGTTCTTCAGGCTTCTTATTAGTACTCTGAATTGCCCAATATTATTCTAATAACTTCCTTTTTAGATAGAGACAGTTTCTGTACTTTCAAACCCAGAACTGACTGATACATTGCAGTGAATAGATACAGGGAAATTTTGAGGAAGATTTGATTTGGAGAAGAGAATTAATTTGATTTTGGGTATGAAGGACTGGCAGGACATCCACTCATGCTTTCTATAAGGTTGAAATGAATAATGCATATTGAGAAAGAGGTTGAAGTTGAGTGATCCCTTTTAAAGATTTGGAGAGTATCAAACCCTGAAAGGAACTTGTTACCTCAGCTGTGGAACAAGCAGGTGGGATAGATACTTGACCCACTGATGAAAGTGATAATGAAGTCTACAACTTCATTAGTTGGGATGGCCATAGAAAACTAGGAAGAAAGGAGGCTGAAAGGACAGAGATTCAAGGCCCAGTTATGCATAGCAAGTGGGAGGGAGGACGAGAGACAGGCAGGGCAGAGCAATGGGAGACACTGTCAGTGTAGAAGCTAAAGAGAGTTTCAAGAAAATAAGACCTGGGCAACGAGGTTCAATGTTATATCAAAGTGAAAGAGCATAACTGTGGAGACTTTTATGTAAACGTTTTCTAAAGTGATGGTGGCAAGATTCAGGATGTCTGGAATCAAGGAGCTGGTAACTGTTGAGGAATCAGAGGCAGCTGGTTTAGACCATGTTAAAAGAATTTATGACAAAGGAAATGGAATGAGGAGAGTAGCTTGCATGAGTATTATCATTGAAGGCAAGTTCTCTGTGGGAATAAGGGAGCCCTGAACATGTCAAGAGAGCAGAAGAGGTGGAGAGGAAAGATTGCAAATGTTAAACTGCAAGAGAGACTACTGTTGGAACTGCTTTTTGAAGGTAGCAGAAAGAAGAATTAAAGCATGCAGGGATCCTGCTTGCTTTGGTGATAAAGGGCCTTTCAGAGGAAGGGAAAAGGAGCTGAGAAGGGGGAATTCTTGATCCAGCTTCATCTCTAGTCCATATGGGAGCTTCCTCTGAGATCTTTGGGTCCCCCGGTTTCCTCTTTTTCAATCCCATCTTAACCCCATATCTGAAGCTTTTCAAACTGTTCCTTTACTCCAGAAGCAGGAAAGGGACCTGGGGAAGGTCCCTTAGTTCTTTTTAACTCAACCCCTCCTTGCATTTCAGATACACTTCTGAAAAGCCTTCAGTTCCTTAATCCTGGCCTCTGCTCCCTGACTCCAATCCTTATTCAGAGGACTTGACTGTTAGGTTCTTATTTCCAAGTCACAGGGCCTCATTATCACATCTAATGCTCAGCAATTTGCAAAACTGAGCATACTGTAGTCTTTGATTTCACTCAGGTCAGGAGGATTATTTTTTTATTTTTTTTTTTTTTCTTTTTTTTTTATTGTAAACAAATGGGATACATGTTGTTTCTCTGTTTGTACATGGCGTAAAGGCATACCATTTGTGTAATCATAAATTTACATAGAGCAATGTTGTTTGATTCATTCTGTTATTTTTTTCCCTTCCCCCCACCCCTCCCACCCCTCTTTACCCTCTATACAGTAGTTCCTTCCTCCATACTTGCCCCCCTCCCTAACCCTAACTCTAACCCTTCCCTCCCCCCCATTATGTGTCAACCTCCACTTATTAGCGATATCATTCGTCCTTTGGCTTTTTGAGATTGGCTTATCTCACTTAGCATGATATTCTCCAATTTCATCCATTTGCCTGCAAATGTCATAATTTTATCATTCTTTATGGCTGAGTAATATTCCATAGTATATTTATACCACAGTTTCTTTATCCACTCATCAATTGAAGGGCATCTAGGTTGGTTCCACAGTCTGGCTATTGTGAATTGAGCAGCTATGAACATTGATGTGGCTGTATTTCTGTAGTATGCAGATTTTAAGTCCTTTGGGTATAGGCCAAGGAGTGGGATAGCTGGGTCAAATGGTGGTTCCATTCCAAGTTTTCTAAGGAATCTCCACACTGCTTTCCATAGCGGCTGCACTAATTTGCAGCCCCACCAGCAGTGTATGAGTGTACCTTTCTCCCCACATCCTCGCCAACACCTGTTGTTGCTCGTATTCTTGATAATCGCCATTCTAATTGGGGTGAGATGGAACCTTAGGGTGGTTTTGATTTGCATTTCTCTTATTACTAGAGATGTTGAACATTTTTCCATATGTTTGTTGATTGCTTGTAGATCTTCTTCTGTGAAGTGTCTATTCATTTCCTTAGCCCATTTGTTGACTGGACTGTTTGAATTCTTGGAGTAGAGTTTTTTGAGTTCTTTATAGATTCTGGAGATTAGTGCTCTATCTGAAGTATGATTGGCAAAGATATTCTCCCACTCTGTAGGCTCTTTCTTCGCATTGCTGATAGTTTCCTTTGCTGAGAGAAAGCTTTTTAGTTTGAATCTATCCCAGTGGTTGATTCTAGCTTTTATTTCTTGTGCTATGGGAGTCCTGTTAAGGAAGTCTGATCCTAGACCAACAAGATGAAGATTTGGACCTACTTTTTCTTCTATAATCTGCAGGGTCTCTGGTCTGATTCCGAGGTCCTTAATCCATTTTGAGTTTAGTTTCGTGCATGGTGAGAGATATGGGTTTAGTTTCATTCTGTTGCATATGGATTTCCAATTCTCCCAGCACCATTTGTTGAAGAGGCTATCTTTTCTCCATTGCATATTTTTGGCCCCTTTGTCTAGTATGAGAAAATTGTATTTATTTGGGTTTGTGTCCGTGTCCTCTATTCTGTACCATTGATCTACCTTTCTATTTTGGTACCAATACCATGCCGTTTTTGTTACTATTGCTTTGTAGTAGAGTTGAAGATCTGGTATTGCAATACCCCCTGTTTCACTCTTCCTGCTAAGGATTGCTTTAGCTATTCTGAGTTTCTTATTCTTCCAGATGAATTTCATAATTGCCTGCTCTATTTCTGTAAGGTACGTCATTGGGATTTTAATTGGAATTGCATTGAATTTGTATAGCACTTTAGGTAGTATGGCCATTTTGACAATATTAATTCTTCCTATCCAAGAACATGGAAGATCTTTCCATCTTCTAAGGTGTTCTTTAATTTCTTTCTTTAGTGTTGTATAGTTCTCATTGTAGAGGTCTTTCACCTCTTTTGTGAGATTGATTCCCAAGTATTTTATTTTTTTCGAGGCTATTGTGAATGGGGTAGTTTTCCTAATTTCTCTTTCTGAAGATTCATCACTTATGTATAAAAATGCGTTGGATTTATGGGCATTGATCTTGTAACCTGCTACTTTACTGAAATCACTTATGAGTTCTAAGAGTTTTCTGGTGGAATTTCCAGGTTCCTCTAAATATATAATCATGTCATCAGCGAACAGGGATAGTTTGAGTTCTTCTTTTCCAATTCGTATCCCTTTAATTTCTTTGGTTTGTCTAATTGCTCTGGCCAGAGTCTCAAGAACGATGTTGAATAGAAGTGGTGAAAGAGGGCATCCCTGCCTTGTTCCAGTTTTTAGGGGGAATGCTTTCAGTTTTTCACCATTTAGAATGATATTAGCCATGGGCTTAGCATAACTGGCCTTTACAATATTAAGGAATGTTCCCACTATCCCTATTTTTTCTAGTGTTTTGAGCATGAAGGGGTGCTGTATTTTATCAAATGCTTTTTCTGCATCTATTGAAATAATCATGTGATTCTTGACTTTAAGTCTATTAATATGGTGAATTACGTTTATTGATTTCCTGATGTTGAACCAACCTTGCATCCCTGGGATGAAACCCACTTGATCATGGTGCACTATCTTTTTAATATGTTTTTGTATGCGATTTGCTAAAATTTTGTTGAGAATTTTTGCGTCGATGTTCATTAAGGATATTGGTCTGAAATTTTCTTTCCTTGATGAGTCTCTGTCTGGTTTAGGTATCAGTGTGATATTGGCTTCATAGAATGAGTTTGGGAGGGTTCCCTCCTCTTCTATTTTATGGAATACTTTGAGAAGTATTGGAATGAGCTCTTCCTTAAAGGTTTTGTAGAACTCGGCTGAGAACCCATCTGGTCCCGGACTTTTCTTTGTTGGTAGGCTTTTGATGACTTCTTCTATTTCAGTACTTGAAATTGGTCTATTTAAATTGTTTATGTCCTCCTCATTCAGTTTAGGCAATTCATATGTCTCTAGAAACCTGTTGATGTCTTCGAAATTTTCTATTTTGTTGGAGTATAGATTTTCAAAATAGCTTCTAATTATGTTTTGTATTTCCATCCTGTCTGTAGTGATATTTCCTTGTTCATTCCGAATTTTAGTGATTTGGGTTTTCTCTCGTCTTCTCTTTGTTAGTGTGGCTAAAGGTTTATCAATTTTGTTTATTTTTTTGAAGAACCAACTATTTATTTTGTCAATTTTTTGTATTGTTTCTTTTGTTTCAATTTCATTGATTTCAGCTCTGAGTTTAACAATTTCCTGTCTTCTACTACTTTTGGTGCTGTTCTGTTCTTCTTTTTCTAAGGCTTTGAGCTGTAGTGTTAGGTTGTTTATTTGTTGAGTTTTACTTCTTTTATTAAATGCGCTCCATGAAATAAATTTCCCTCTAAGTACTGCTTTCATAGTGTCCCAGAGGTTTTGATATGATGTTTCTTTGTTCTCATTTACCTCTAAGAAATTTTTAATTTCCTTCCTAATATCTTCTGTTATCCATTCATCATATAATAGCATATTGTTTAATCTCCAGATGTTGGAATAGTTTCTGTGTTTTACTCTTTCATTTATTTCTAACTTCAATCCATTATGATCTGATAGAATACATGCTAGTGTCTCTATCTTCTTGTATTTGCTAACATTAGCTTTGTGGCATAATATATGGTCTATTTTAGAGAAGGATCCATGTGCTGCTGAGAAGAAAGTGTATTCACTCTTGGTTGGATGGAATATTCTATAAATGTCCGTTAAGTCTAAATTATTGATTGTGTTGTTGAGATCTATGGTTTCTTTGCTCAATTTTTGTCTGGAAGATCTGTCCAGTGGTGAGAGCGGCGTGTTAAAATCACCTAGTATTATTGTGTTGTGGTCTATTTGGTTTCTGAAATTGAGAAGGATTTGTTTGACATACATAGATGAGCCACTGTTTGGGGCATAGATGTTTATGATTGTTATATCTTGCTGATTTATGCTTCCCTTAAGCAGTATGAAATGACCTTCTTTATCCCTTCTGACTAACTTTGGCTTGAAGTCCACATTATCGGAAATGAGGATGGATACTCCAGCTTTTTTGCTGAGTCCATGTGCATGGTATGTTTTTCCCCATCCTTTCACCTTTAATCTATGGGTATCTTTTTCTATGAGGTGAGTCTCTTGCAGGCAACATATTGTTGGATCTTTCTTTTTAATCCAGTCTGCCAGTCTATGTCTTTTGATTGATGAATTCAGGCCATTAACGTTCAGGGTTATTATAGAGAAATGATTTGGTTTCCCGGTCATTTGGTTCATTTTTAAAATTTTGTTTATTTATTTGTTTGACACAACTTGTTTCCTCCTTTATTTGACAATTCCTTTAGGATAATTCCTCCCTTTGCTGATTTGCTTCTTTGTTTTTCATCTCTTCCTCATGGAATATTTTGTTGAGAATGTTCTGTAATGCTGGCTTTCTTTTTGTAAATTCTTTTAGCTTTTGTTTATCATGGAAGGATTTTATTTCATCGTCAAATTTGAAGGTAAGTTTTGCTGGGTATAAGATTCTTGGTTGGCATCCATTTTCTTTCAGGGCTTGAAAAATGTTGTTCCAGGACCTTCTAGCTTTTAGGGTCTGGATTGAAAAATCTGCTGATATGCGTATTGGTTTCCCCCTGAATGTAATTTGGTTCTTTTCTCTCACAGCCTTTAAAATTCTGTCTTTATTTTGTATGTTAGGTATTTTCATTATAATGTGCCTTGGTGTGGGTCTGTTGTAATTTTGTGTATTTGGAGTCCTGTAAGCCTCTTGAACTTGATTTTCCATTTCATTCTTCAGATTTGGGAAATTTTCTGATATTATTTCATTGAATAGGTTGTTCATTCCTTTGGCTTGTTTCTCTAGGCCTTCCTCAATCCCAATAATTCTTAAATTTGGCCTTTTCATGATATCCCATAGTTCTTGTAGATTCTGTTCATGATTTCTTACCATCTTCTCTGTTTGTTCAGCTTTGTTTTCAAGGTTAAATATTTTGTCTTCAATGTCTGAGGTTCTGTCTTCCAGGTGTTCTATCCTATTGGATATGCTTTGTATGGAGTTCTTAATTTGGTTTATTGTTTCCTTCATGTCAAGGATTTCTGTTTGGTTTTTTTTCAATATCTCTAACTCTTTATTGAAATGATCTTTTGCTTCCTGTATTTGCTCTTTTAACTGTCGATTGGTGCGATCAATCAATGCTTGCATTTGCTCTTTCATCTCATCATTCAATGCTTGCATTTGCTCTTTCATCTCCTCGTTTGCTTCTCTGATCATTTTAATTATGTACATTCTGAACTCCTTTTCTGTCATTTCTTCTGCCATGCTGTCATTGGGTTTTATTGATGTAACATCTAGATTTGTTTGCAGCATTTTCTTTCCTTGTTTTCTCATGTTGTTCAGATATCAGTGGACCGCTGAGATATTGCAGATTTCCTCTGTTGATTTACAATGACCCTGAAGATTTCTATATATATCCCCTCTTAGCCTTCAGTAGGCTGAAGTCTTGGAGGAGGTTGATAATGCGGTGCTCCACAAGGAAGCTGCCTCTCTAGGAGTGGTGGCCTTCAGGTGGGGTATATTCCCTGCTAGTGGGCAGAGGTGCCTCCACTTGTTGACCAATGGTCATCCAAAGGGGACCTAGGCTGCGGGTTGAGGCAAGGCCTGTTTGGGCCTGAGTCTCTGGTTTTACCGTCCTTGTGGGAAACCTCACCCAGCAGGGAAGACTCACCCGGTGGGGAGGTCTCGCTGGTCAGTTTTCTCCTAGAGGTTCCCCTCAATTTACAGCTACTGCCTGGGCTGGGCTGCCTTCCTCTGCAAAGTTTCCAGGGGCCCGGCCCTACCTCCTGGGCCTGGGAGCCTCACCCTTCGCAGATGAATCTCCTTAGGCTGCCCCTCCTCAGAGAATTTGCCCATAGGCCTGGAACCTTCGCTCCGCCCTTAGCCTGTCTCTGTGCGGCTCTTCCACCCAGAAGCCTCCTAGATCCTGGGACCCTGTTCTGCACCTAATCGCCTGGCTGCGTGGCCCCTCCTCTGAGGAGCCACCTGTGGCCCTGAACAATCGCTCTGAGTCCCAGAGACCCGCCACAGGCCTCTTCCTCCAGACAGCCGCCCAGTATGCCGGTGCGGTCACTAGGAGTCCAAGAAACTCACTTCGTGCCTCCTCCTCCCACCAACCACCCGTAGCCCGGGGCAATCAATCACTCCGAGTCGAAGTGACCCTGCCCGTTCCTCCTCCTTCTCCAGATAACCCCCCGGGTGTTCAGGAGCAGTCCCTCTGAGTGGCTCTGAATCCACGTGACCCGCTGCACGGGTCCTCTGGGCAACCGCCCGGAGCTCTGGTGTGGTCCCTCAAGACCAAGCGTCCCACCACGCTTCTCCTCCAGGCAGCCCCCTGTGTTCAGGAGCTGTCACTTTAAGACCAAACAACTCACCACTCGCCTTCTCCTCTGAGCAGCCGCCTGGAGCGCTAATGCAGTCACTGCGAGTCCAAAGGACCCGCCGCACTCCTCCTCCTCCTTCTCCTACTCCTCCGGGCAGGCCCCGGGGTTCAGAAGTGGTCAGGGTCCAAACAGCTCGCCACGCAGCACCTTCTCTGGCAACCGCCTGTAGTTCCCGTATAGTCACCCGAATCCAAGCGGCTGCTCCTCTTCCTCCTTGTCCTCAGGGCAGGCCCCGGTGTTCAGAAGCGTCGTTCTGATTCCAAACAGCTCGCCGCGCGGCTTCTCCTCTGGCAACCGCCTGCAGCTCTGGCGCAGTCTCTCCGAATCCAAGTGGCCACGCTCCTCTCCTCCTCCTCAGGGCAGGCCCCGGTGTCCTGAGTCCACACAGTTCTCCCCGCCACTCCTCCCCCGGGCAGCCGCCGGAGCCCCAGTGGCTGCTCCGAGTCCCAGCGCTGTGCCGAGCGGCCTCCTCTATGGCGCTCCAGCGGGGGGAGGGGCGTCTCGCCGGCAGTTCTACTTCACAAAGTTTCCTGCGTTCCGGGACCCCCGTCCCATCCGGGATGCCCCCCCAGGGGGTGAGAGTCACCCGGCTACTTTGAGTTGGTCCCAAGCGTCTCAATATCTCCTCTCTTGAATCCTGAGTTCTGGAGCAACACGTAATGCAGCCACCCTCTAGGCCGCCATCTTGAAAACCGAGCAGGAGGATTATTTTTAATTAACCATTTTAATATGTATAATTCAGTGGCATTTAATAATTCACATTTTGGTGCAACCATAACATTTATCTAGTTCCCAAACATTTTCATCACCTCAAAAGAAAATCCCATTGCCATTAAGCAATCACTCCCCATCACCACTTCTACTCCCCCTGGTCCCTGGCAGCCACTCACCCATATGCTCTCAGTCATTATGGCTATACCTACACTGCACGTTTCATGTAAGTGGGATCATTCAAAATTTATCTTCCATGTCTAGCTTCTTTCACTTAGTATGTCTTCAAGTTTCATCTATGTTGTAACCTGAATCAATACTTCTATTTATAGTTGAATAATGTTCCATTGTTTGTATATACCATACTTTGTTTATTCATTTGTCTGTTGAAGGACATTTAGGCTGAATCCACCTTTTGGCTATAGTGAGTTGTTTTAATATGAACATAGTGTACAAATATATTTTGAGTACATATTTCAATTCTTTTGAGTATATGACCAGAAGTGCAATTGCTGGATCATATGGTAACTCTGCATTTAACTTTTTGAAGAATTGCCAACATGGTTTCTCACAGTGGCAGTGCCATTTGACAGTCCCATCAGCAATTTAAAAAAGTCTCAATTTCTCCACATTCTCACTAACTTATTTTCCATTTAAAAATTTACTTTTTTATTATAGTTATCCTAATGGGTATGAAATATCTCACTGTTGTTTTGATTTGCATTTATAAAATAACTACTGATGCTGAATGTCTTTCTTGGACTTGCTGATAATTTGTATATCTTCTTGGAGGAATGTCTATTACCTTTTTACCTATTTTAAATTTTTCCTTTTTTTTTGCACTTTTTGTCATTAAGTAGAGTTCTTTATATATTCTGGAACATTATTTGCAAATATGTTCTCACATTTTATAGCTTTTTTCACTTTTAAAATTTATTTTGGTGTACAAAAATCTTTATTTTGATAAGTTCAGTTTATTTTTCATTTTGTTTATGGTATGTTTAGTATCATATTTAAGAATCTCTTTCCAAATATATTAACTTTTCTGATTTATACCTTCTGAGTCAGTCCCACTGTAGGGTGTTGAACAAAATACTGCCCCATAGTCTCCAGCAGCCCAGAGTGCCAGACCTGGTCTTCTCCAAATTTAATAGAATTCAGAGGCAAGGAATGGTGACTCAATATTTCATAGTATATTGATTAGCCACAAACCAGTTTTTAGGGAAACCACTAGTTGTTAACTTTTAGTTCTCTAGCTGCTGAATATATAAGTGACAACCTTGAGACAACATATACTTAAGTACACAGGGAGAAGTCTCTATTTGCGTAGCAATAAATTTCCTGTATAAAGAAATGTCCTGATATGAACTAGTTACTATATATAGACCATGTGTGCCTTATTTACATTACTGTCAGCCAGCAACCAAAAATATCATGGAAGGAAAAGGCTTGTGGAAAGAACATACTAGGAATTCAGGGATTAGGGTTCTAGTTCTGTTATTATCATCAAGTAGAGGTGTGATCATTGTGTTGATCTTCTTATTTATCTCTTCATTTATAAAAAAATTCTTTTGGCAGGCTTTAAAGCCACACTAGCTGTTTTTACATCCCAAATGTTTTCAGCTCTCCTTAGATACAATCTAACTGCATCCCACAGAGCTGTCTGCTGAGCTTCCTCACATTCACAGATATCTGCATTAAAATTGAGAATCCAACAGTTTTCTCTTTTCTTTTTGTAACTGTATCAAGGAAAGGATGCTTCATTTTAAAGTCAAAATATAAAAAACAGGACTAGAACAGAGTTAATTGGGATAAAGCCAATTTGGGGGCTGGACTGACTAGGGAAGATGAAGGATTGACGAAGAGGATTGATGAAGAGGATTGATGAAGGTGTGACTTCTTTTTTTAGAACTAGGAAAGCTATGATATGGCTGTATTTGTTTCAAAATTTGTAACTTTTCTAGAACTGAGGTGACCAAATGAATGATCTAGGAGAATAGTTAAGAATATAAATTCTAGGGGTCTTCTCTGTGAAGTTTAGATTGGGTCTTCTCTGTGAACTTTAGATTGGAACCAAGGCATCTATATATTCAAAATACAGCTTTGCACTAAATTTCAAATGCACAGCCAAGCTTGGAAATCTCTAAGTTCTAAAATTTATGTCCTATATCCTGTGAGATTATTGAAACCTATTTGACTGAACAATATTTATCCACATTGTTTGCTAACTATGTTCTCTGTGTATATCTTTTTCTTCTTTGAGCTTGAAAGAATAAGGGCAGTGGTTATTCTTTTTATCTTTACAACCTCAATAACAGTAGGTATTAAAAAGCTATCATTAAATTAAACCAGAAATATGCACATTTATTCAGCTCATAAGGAGGCATTGGTATGTCAGATTCTATACTAGGGTTTTATTGGGTATGTTCACTTATTTGTATTTATTTTTATGTAGGACTTTTTGCTCTTGCTTTTTCCTCTTAACACTTTTTGTTTGCTACCCCACATTGTATTTCTTGTATAAAATTGCACAACCATACAAGGACTCAGAAGAAAATCATGTTGATGTGATTGGTTGGTTGGTTATCTCAGCCAAAGAGGATTAGAAAACTTATGTGTCTGGACTCTCAGTCCTAAGTCCTTTTCACTAAACTGACAATTCTGTTTCTCTTCCATCCTGAGAATAAGAAAAAAGTTTTCTTTTGTCTCTTTCTCAAAAACACGGCCCTTTTGTAGCTCCCTCACTTCCCATGGAGATGGTCCATTTGAACCCTCCAGGTCTTGCATCCAGAATGGCTGCAGTTGCAGAGATAAAGGCAATGAAACAAATGCTATCAAGGCTTACTCTAAGCTCCTAGTACAGGGATTTACATGCAGCAGCTATGGAACAAACTGAAACAGTAATTGACCCCTGTGACCGTCTCTGATTATTCAAGGTGCAGTAATCTCAAGGGACCTCATTCATCTCTTTGCTGGAGTCTTAGCTGACTGAAGAATAATTACAGGGAATTCAAGTTAAGACTTAGAAAGATTTGTCACTGGCCGATGGGTACCACTGGCTTAATACAACTCAACACATTTATAATTAGTATAAGCCAGCTATAAGTAACCTTGTGTTAAAATGCAAATTATTAAAACATCTATTACCAAATAAGAAAAGTTTTAAAAATATTAGGGATTCCAAGCACAGGAATGTGTGGTGAACTTGAAAAGCTTGATGCTAATTATGTGCTTCACTGAATTAAAATGAATTGGTGTTATTAATAAAGACTCAAATGATCCACCCTGCCAGCCCAACCTTTTACCACCTTGAATTTCATTAGAAATGAACTTTTCAATTAAGATCTGTCTTCCCACACTCACCAAAAAGAGTTTTCCAGACTTATGATTCAGTTATAGAAGCTAAAGGAACATGGTAGGTGGGCATAGGGGTGGTAGGTCATGTCCAATTTGCCATGACAGCTTGCCAGTCTCTAATACAATATTTTAACTTCTTTCAGAGTAGTGTGGTACCTTGTCTAGGTCCCTGACATTGAATAATTTATTCAATAAAATGGTGCAGTTTAAGGGAAAATGAATGAAGATATTTACACGTGGTGGCAGCTCTCTAAAATAATATTTGCAGCCAAAAATTGGAATGAATCTGTCATCAACTATCTTGTAAGAAGAGAAGGAAATAGATAGGAATCAAAATGTTTGAAGATGTATTATTATTCTCAACTTAGATTATCCTAGGAAGAGCTTTTCCATGCAAATGAGAAAACATTCAATTTGAAATTCTTCTTGGAAACTAGATTGATTTGCAAATGTTTGACATATTAATAATTTCATAAGTAAATAGAGATAGAATTTAAGGCATGATTCAGCATTTCAAAAAAAAACAAAACAAAACAAAACAAAACAAAAAAGGATCAGGGGTATATTTCTCCTGATTTGGTGTTCTATTTTCACAGTGGTATAATTATTTTGTATGCTTTTCTTTACCTTTGATGCCTCTTTTCTTTAACTTGGATTCACCTATCTTGCCAGGTTACTCATAAATATAAAGAAATGTAGCAACAGAGCTAGTTATTTTCACCAGTTTATACACTTACCTCCTTCTCCCTGGACAATATCAGCTGGAAAAGCCTTTTTTGGCGGGGAGTTATTTGCACTTCTTCCCTTTAGATTGACTATGTGTGCTTTTCACTTCAGTAATAATTTCCCCATAAGATCTCCGTTTCTAGAAAATGACAGCTGGTATGGTTTCTGGTAAGTTCCTTGAGCACAGGGGCCTTTTAAAGACCGTGTTTGCTGCTGTCACCAGCGCTTGAGCCATGCCTGGTGCAGTGATGACATAATGGTCCGTCTTATCTCAGTCTTAGGTCTTCTTACCCACCAGTCCCCTGCACTCTGTCTCTTCAGTTCTCATCCCCAGCACACCCGACAATGATCCTCACTTAGGGGTTGTGCTCACACTGTCCTCTTCATGGAAACAGCTTCCCTCCTCTTCTCTGCCTAGTCATATCCCAGACATATTGTTTACTGAATGATGCTAGTCAACAAAGACTTGGTTTTTAATAGTCTGACTGTATCTCACTATCATTTGCTCTCACCAAATTTCACGAGAAACGGTTTGCCCTTATGGTATTTGGAGTAGGTGAGCAGCCTAGGTCCGATGCCTGACATTTTTATGTTGTGTTTTGTTTCTCAAGGATCCTACACTGTACAAGAATCTGCATGAGATGTCCAGTGGGTACTCAAACTGATTGACAGTTCTCTTCCCTCACTACTATAGTAAGTGATGGCTGTTTAGCTTTGATCCCTGCATCTGTTTTGGTCCTGACTTCAGGGAGACAGTTAGGTCAAAACATGGCAGACAGTTCCTCCCCCCTGTTTCCTTAAGCTGCCTCTCATCTTTCTGGATAGCTCAGCAACCTCTACAGAGAAGCTGTGTTCTTAATGTTTGGCTCTTTTCTGCTCTCTTGTGTCCCAATCCCAGCCCAGTTTCTCCTGTCTGCTTCTGGCTACTTTTGCCTTTGCCTTACTCTTTCCAGTAGTAACATATCATCGTCTTTTAAAGGTACACTTTTGGTTTGGTTATGACCCTTCTATACTTGAGAATTGTCACTCTCCATTTAAAAAACTCATTTCATAATTTGTACTTTTCACTGTCAGACTGACCTTCCCTTCACTTAGTTCAAATTACTGAGCTTTTAGTGTATTGAGCTACACTTTTCACCCTTAAATTTCAAAAATACCTTTTTCTGCCAAATCTTATTAAGGAGGGTTAACAGGAGACTATGACTATACATAGAATGTTGACACCCAAACAGGATCCTTGAAATAGATGACCTTGCATGTGGGCTCTTAGATAATTAGCAAAAGGGAATTGACAGAAACCAACTGCTTCCAAGATAGCACAGGGTCACAATCAAAAGAAAAGCATCAGGAATTGAATAGACAAACTGATCAAAGACTTATCAAGGAATCTGTGTCTTTAAAGAATATCATCAGGGCCCCTTTTATTCATTCTGTGGTACTTCTATGGCAGCATACTGAGCAGCGTCTGTATCATCTGCACAGTTCTAGGCACTCGGTGATACAGAGAAATGAGAGAGTTTTACTGACCTGCTCATAGTCCAGGGGTGTAGAAGCCAGGGTAGAGGCAACAGTGGAACATAAAATGTATTGTTTCTGGAATTTAAATGTGCTAAGTTTAGTTTTGGATCCATTGTATTCAAGGTATTTGGGACTATTCAGTAGGGCGTGATTTTCCCATTATAGACACTGAAGTTTTTATAAGTCACTTTTTATTATTGTGACCAAAAACCCTGACAAGAACAACTTAGAGGATGAAGGATTTATTTGGGCTCACAGTTTCAGAGGATCCTGTCCATGGCTGACTAGCTCCATTGCTTTGGACCTGAGGTCAAACAGAACATCATGGTAGAATGACCTGGTGGAGGAAAGCTGCTCAACTCATGAAAGAGAAAAGGAGGACCTGAGAGAAAGTGAATTCTTCCAGGGCACTCTCCCAGTGACCTACTTCCTCCAACTAGTGGTCCATTCAGCCATTAATGGATTAAGCTAGTACTAGATCCCTTGTGATCTAATCACTTCCCCAAAGCCCCACCTCTGAGAACATGAGATTTGGGGGAATATTTCAGACTGAAACCATAGCAAAGCTGATGTTACAAGGCCAGCTCCTGGTGATTTTGCAGAAGAGATGACCCCTGGGACTGAATGAGCTCACAGAGCCTTTGAACGGTACTGTATTTATTCCCACAATACTGTGTGATATCTTCTCTTCAGTACTGCTCATGGGAAAAGATGGGGGATTCTGTGAACATCTGAACCCTTGGCTCACCCTATGTGGAGAGCCATCCTTATCTAGCAGAATCAAACATGGTTGAGCCATGGGACACAGAGGTCTGACTCCTAGGAACTGGCAAGCCACCAAGGACTGTCCCAGATCGCCAGGGAGTATGTGGCGGTATGTGGGAGTGATTCCCTGTCTGGTTCTATGATAGTTTCCCTGAGCAAATTAACTTTTCTAACTCTACCCCATCCTGTTCATCACAGATGAAGCTCCTCCCGTCCAGGCCCCTTTACCTGTGTGGCTATAAATTAAAGAGAGTTGGGCTACTCCATGTTGTTAGAGGCCAGATCAGGTATGGCCCGATCTGTCATGCTCCCTCTCATTTAAAAAGAGTTTTGACTCTTGTGTGTTTATTGATTAGATAAGTTTATGGGTAATTGATTGATTTATAACCAACATTGTCCTCACACAGTTAACCCTTTTCTCATCCACACGGGATGTGGCAGAAATCCTCACAACCCTCCTTGAAACAGAAATCACAAAAGAGATGTCTGCATTCTATTCAGGTTATGAAGGCAATTAAATGTTTCATGATCTAGTTCTTGCCTTTCTCTACCATTTTTTAGGCTGACATCTGAAATGGCCTTCAACCTGATAGCCCTGTTCTAATCATCTAAAATTAAAGAAAGATGAAATGTTTGTATTTCTTAGGGAAAAAAAATGCATATCACTCCTTGCTGGGGCTTGGGAGGTAAAGCTCTCAGGGAAAACTGATTTACTACCTCAGTAAATTTAAAACAATAACTTTTTTCCTTGATACTAAAACACAAAGTCATTACAGAAAACTCCAGACAATATGGATAGGTAAATGACAATAAAAATCACCTGTGATTCCACCATCCTGATTCAGTGACTGCTAATAACACTTGGATCTTCCAATCTCTTTTCCCTATGAACATATTGAGACATATTTCATGATAGTTGGTTTATACTAAGCATCCTATTTCATAAACTACTCATTTCTGCTTGTAGTATGTATTGTTTTGCCAATTCACATTACTTTTAATATTCAAAACACAAGAATATCTCTTTTCCATTACTCTCATTTTTCTGTCTAGTTATCTATCTATCTAAGCTATCATTTCATAATTTTAATTTATACAGTGTTTTAAAAGCCCATAGGGATTTGCTTAACTCCAGGAATTAGTCATGGTCACTTTCTTGCTGTGGAAAAAAATCAGAAACAGCATGCAGGTTGCTGAACAGCCCCAATCTAGCTCTGGTTGCTCCTACTGCTGCATGCTGTTGCTCCAGTGTTATTACTTGGTGTTAGGGTTTTTATATTAGGTGTTCCCCAAAAGCTCATGTGTGAGACAATGCAAGAACATTCAGAGGATAAGTGATTGGATTATAAAAGCCTTAACCCAATCAGTGAATTTATCCCCTGATAGGATTAACTGAGTGGTAAATGTAGGCTGGTAGGGTGTGGTTGGAGGAAGTGGGTCCCTGGGGTCATGCCTTTGGGGTATACATTTGGTGAGCTGACCTTATTCTCTCTCTCTCTGTTCCTGATCATCATGTGAGCCATTTCTTGTCACCACACTCTTCTGCCATGCTGTTCTGTATCACCTCAAGACCAGAGGAATGGGGCCCACAGTCTATGAACTGAGACCTTTGAAAACCATGAGCCCCCAAATAAGCTTTTCTTCGTCTAAAATTGTTCTCCTCAGCTCTTTTATGTTCAGCAGTGGAAAAACCACTGAAACACCTAACCACACCAAAAGATTGGCAGTAATGGGGACATACTTGCCTTTGGCTCTGATGGTCCTGGAGCCTGAGATAGTTATTGACCACTAAAAAGAGCTTTTTCAGATTGATGCTTATGTTAACTCAGGAATAATTCCTCAGAGTACTGTTAGGGGTGGAGAGGAAAGTATATTTCTTGTATCATTACATTTATCTGGGTTGTACCATAGGCCCGGGCTCCCACACACATGCACGTGTGAGTGTGCACACACGTGCACAGAGTTGCAGTTGAATTCTTTAGAAACAGACACTAAGATGGAGATTGGGGTGTAAGATGTTTATTGGGGATTAGCAGCTGGAAAAGGAAGGAGTAAGGATTGGGCAGAGGGAAAAATTGAACCTATGCAGGCCTGGCAAAGCCTCAGCCAGCCTATTAGGAGCTCTGGAGCAAATATTTCCAATCAGAATCATCCTGTGTTGGGCCACAATGGCTGAGCCTTTACCCAGTCTCATTTAGTCACTGGATGTAGACTGCCTCAAGGAAGGACACAATCTTGGGCAGGGTATCTTCAGATTAGGTACACCCTAAAGGTGTCCCCACTCTCTCCAAATCTGGCAGCAAGTCTTTCCTTGCAGGGGAAGTCTGAGTGGTGGGCTCCTGGTCTACCACCATCCACAGCCTCCTTAGCTCCACTTCTTCATATGTTTTTTGAGAGCATCTCCTTTAGGATACCAGTGGCACTATGTTCCCAATGGAAAACTTAGAAGATGGAGATTAGTGGAATGGATGATAGGTCCTACTGCTGCAGTTGACATTCATTGTCCTTTTCTCCCACTGTTAATTTGACATTTTCTCATTTTCAGAGTCAGGGTCTACTAGCCCCAATGACTTAACTAGTGGTCACACACTAGACCATGGGGGTTAGGGAGACTTGATAACCATGCTCTTCTCAGGAAGGGGTTGTCGTCTTTACTCATATTGGGCAAGAGAGGACCAAAATTACTGGGTCACTCATATCCCTCCTTGCCATTGTGTAGCAAGATTCCTGCCTGATTCTCATGAATAAGAACAATTACTTGGCTAGTATGGTGACTGCTTTGATTTTGTTTGCTGGCCTTTGAATACAAGGAGCTTAAAGTGCTCAGGCAGCAGCTTATATGGTTCAAAGAGGTCTTTGCTAGTCCTCTGGCTGAAGTATTTCTTCTCTGAGAACTGAACCTCTGTCCCTGTAAAGCACAAAACTATGGAGACAGGAAACACAAATTTCCCAAGTGGTGGAGTGGGAATGATGGTGAGTGAAGTCATTCTATATTGAAACCCTTTGTTTCCTGGATCCATGCATTTTTTCAACTAGGAACACAGTGCCCCATAAGGTGTTTGATTCAATATCTATGCTGTGTCCTGTAGGATGGCATTTCATTCTCTCAGGGTATTGCTTCTAAGAGGACACTTCATGCCAAACTATCAGGCTTGCAGTTATAGGTGTCACAGTATAGGATCTAACCAGTAGAACCTGTGATTGCAGAAACACTCCTATATCTGGCACAGAAGGAATGTCTTACTATAAAACAACAAGTGTCCTTGCACCTGGATCTGCCCATCATGAGTTGTGTCCTATCACACAACTGGCATTTTGTGCTTCTTTAGTTTGCATCTCAGCTGGTCCCATCTCAGGAACACTCCCTTGGGCCTGTAGGGAAAGTCATTTCTATAGACTCAGAAAATTCAGGAACTCAGATCTGCAGGACATCCTCTTGGAGGTCTCCATTGCATATCGGGTCCTACCTAGGTTTTCCTAAGTAGGGCCTTGACCTTGGCATAACAGAACTGCTTTGTTGGCTCTTAACCTTTGATGTTCGGTCACTTAGACCACTAAATTCAAGGCTGGACCCTTATTTTTCTCTGTCTTTGCACTGTAGGAAATAACAATTTCATTCTGTTACCAAAGGGTTCCTCTAGTTTTTAAAAAAATATTTTTTTTAGTTGTCAGTGGATTTTTTATTTACTTATATGTGGTGCTGAGTATTGAACCCAGTGCCTCACATATGCCAGGCAAGCATTCTACTAAGCCACAACTCCAGTCCTCCTCTAGCTTTATAGTTAGTTTCCAATTACTTGTTAACTTTCTTGAGCATCTGGTTTATTTCTGAGGAGCACCAAAGTACCTTGGCCATAACCATCCAATCTCATTTTCCTTGTAGTTAATTTATTCTTCCATAACTTTCTTTCTTTCTTTCTTTCTTTTTATTTCTAGTTTGAATACTGTTGATTGACACATCCTATTGAAAGAAAGATCATGTCCAGATACTTCTAACCCAGAAATGAAATGGCTCCACTCTGGCAGATAAGTCATTTAACATCCTTGATATACATATACATACACACACACACACACACACACACACACACACACACACACACACATATATATGTTTTAGATGAAGAATGAAAGTTAAATGACCAATAATTTAAACAACCCCTCAAATTTCCTAATTCTGTATGAGAATTTCCTTTATCTCTAAAGATTATACAGATTTAAACTGAATATCTCTATACCTACAGCAAATCACACTTGCCATATCTGAGCTGAATGAAACCAGAACTTACCTCCTAAAAAGCAGTATTTGGTCCTTTTGCTTCCAAGCTATTATAACAAAATTCCAGGAACTGAAACATTTGCTGTGTTCTTTAGAGACATTCTTTTATTTAAACCTTTTCTAAAAGAATTCTGCTTCAAAGGTTTCACATGCAGCATTCAGGCATCTTAATGAAGACAGTCTAGCTTTTCAGAGATCATATATCATCATCTGCAGAGTTTTCATTGTCTTTGCAACAAGGGCTTCTCTGTTTTCCTAAGTCTAGAAGCCATTCAGATCAATTAGAATGGTCATGACTGTGTCTCCTTAATTACTGTTGATTAAACCCTGAAGAGATTTTTCCAAGGATCCTTTGATTTTATCATGTCAAAGATTTCATCCTTGACGTCTTGAAATGAAACAGGATCTTGTCCATGGATTTTCATCAGTTCTTGTATGACCCTAAAGAAATAATTAAGGGAAAAGACATCAAGATATCCCTTTTTCTCATTATCAAACAGTTTGAAAATACTTTTCAAAGTTGCAGGTTCCTTCCTGTTTTCTAATGCAAGAACAAAATCCAAGCAGGTCTTACAGCCCATTTCTCCATCATAAGTGAGACATTCCTGGAAAACATGATCTAAGATGTTGGTCATGGTTGCTGTTCCGTAGCAGGAGAGTTCTTTACTGAGCATACCATTGTGATCCTTATCAAGATTCAAATACTTAGGACAGAAGGAGGAGAAAATCAATTTGTTTCTTGACTCTTTTTGGATATTTCCTCATCCTTTAGCTCCAGTAAGTCCTCCAGGAAGCTGCATGCTAAAATATCTTGAATTTTAATTTTTCTTGTTCTTAGAGGTTCCTAAAAGAAGAAAAATTTCTAACTGCTGTACAAGCATAAAAGGAGTAAAAGGATTTTTCCAGTCCATTTAATTGTGGCAAAGTAGGGATAAGTTCCAATATGTAGTTTTCTGAATCAGATTCCGGAAGATACCCTTGCCCAGCAACATCATATGAACTGAGTCCTATTCTTGTTTGATGAAGTCAAACTTTTCTCATGACATAGGCAAAGAACTGCATGATGGAAATTCTTCCATACGAATCTGTATGAGGGAGTTTAGCAAAGACTTTTGCAGTGAAAAATTGCTGGTACTTTGGTACCAGCAACCTTCAAAACCTTCAAAAAATTTTCACCAACCTTCAAAAAATTTTCATAATTGATCATTGTTTCCTCTCCAATCACAGGTGATGTCTGGTTGTTTGTCTAACAGAAACCACAAGTTCTGTAATTCTTCATTATCTAAGAGTTCTCTGCTTTTCCTTTGTAGAAAAACAGCTCTGGATTCCTCCCTTAATTTATGTAGTAAGACTTCATCTTCAGCTGGCAGCCTATAATAAAACAGGGGAATGGTTTTATATAATTCATTTGTTTTTTCTACCACCTTCCCATTCTGAGTAGTATTTGGTAAATGAATCCATTTCTTTATCTTTTAATTCTTGTTTTCCGTTTTGATTGGATCGGTGTTGGGCATCGCTGCTAACCGCCTAGGAAGAATTTTTCAGTCGGTGGCAGAATCCTGCGCAGTAGCTCTGGCATTTGCTGTTTATCTCTAACGTTACTTTCAAATGCCTGATCCATTACCACCAATGAATGGTAAGAGGCAACTTGTACGTGGCCTTTATTTCTGATTAATAAGTATATTACATTAATATTATAATTACCTCTATGGCTTGGTCTCATGGTTCATGATTTCTCAAGGGCAAGGTAATGTCACATTAAGTTTTTTGTAAATTTTTTTGAATAAAGGTATGAGATATTTTATGGGAAGGTGGTTTTTGAGCGCTCTCAAATTGTTATCAGGGATTACTGTTTTTATTATTTAGGAGCAGAAGCAGTTTAAAATCCATTAAAAAAACAAACACACACTAACGATTCTCGCTGGCTCTTTGCGGTTCCAAAATCCATGGATATTTGTCACCGCCTGCAGTAACAACTTGCACGGGTCTTATGGGTGGTGGAGTGGAAACTGAGGCACTTCTATCTTTCTCTTTAGTGCACTGCTTTCTTGTTTATAGAGGATAGAGGAAATGAGGTTTACTTGCTTTGAGAGGAGAGAGAGAGAGACTTTGCTTAAGAGAGAAACTTTGAAAGACAGGCTTTGCTTAGAGCTTAGAGGAAGAGGCTTGCTACACCTTAAAGTCCTGCATCCTGTGAACTAAGGGTAGTCCACCCAAGGTGCCCTAGTGATGCTTCTCAGTTCTCCGTTCCCCGATCTGCCTTCTGCCGCTGCCTGCTAGCTGCTGTGTTCTTTCTTCTGGCTTTTCTGCTAATAGCTGCTGTTGTGTATGTCCCTACTAGCTACTGCCGCGTGTTTTTCCCTCTGGCTGCTGCCACGCGTGTGTCTTCTACTGCTTTTCTTCTGCTAATGGCTGCCGTTGTATGTCTTGCTCTGCTCACGCTTATATCACCTCCGGGACGCGGAGAGCAGGTCCACGCCTCTTACGCAAAGATTAGGCGAGATGCTCTGAGCAGGCAATTAGTGCTCGAGAACACATGCGCATACATTGTGTGCATGGACGAGAAAGTCACCTGAGTGTGCTTATGTCAATTAACCTCCTCGCTGCCTATGTGATCAGGCGCCACCCCGGCGCCACCAACATGGCACAGCCCCCAACAAACGATAAGAATTCTACCTTCATTGTTCTCAAATCAAATTAGATGTAGACCCACAATATTATCAGTTATTGGGTTCTTCATGATGATAAAAGCTGATCTCAACCTAGCTGAAAGTTGAAGTATTTAAGACATGCACTAATGATTTTTAATATAAAGCCTAAAATAGATTTTGAGATACTGATGCCATGTGATTTCTCTGGAGTCTGACTTTTAATTTTCAAAAACTACCTAATACATGCCAGCACTTCAGTGTGTTCATGCATTCGATCTTCATAATGACTCCATGAGGAGGTTCCTGTTGACATTTTCATTTTTTAGATGAGGAAACTGAGGCATAGAGAGGTCATAATTTCCCTAAATTCACAATACAACTCTTAAATGGACTATAGCTTCAGAGTTGTATCATGTCTATGCTATAGTTATAAATTATTCAACACTTAAAAATACACATATTTTTAAAATTCAGTCTACTAAGAAATATTTATCCACTCAGTTTTCAAAAAGTCTATGTAGTGAGATTTTTTTTTTTTTTTTTTTTTTTTTTGTTAATAGCAGAAATTCCAGATTGAAAGCAAACCCCCTACTCTGTAGAAGAGAAACCTGTGAATTGTTGTGTTCCGTGTACCGTATGGTTAAGGCACTATTTAAGTAGGATTTCAATTGAGGGCATATGCCTGGTACCATTGGTTTCTTACTTAAAGACTGAAAGTGGTATGCAGCACCCAGGAGGGGAGATGAGTGCAACCCTGTCCTTTCATTAATGTCAAACCTACCCTTAGTTCCTCTGGCCTTCCCTTCCCAGCCAGCTCTTTAACATAACCATGCATATCACTTGATCAGCTGGCTGCTCTGTGTCCTGCTAACTGGCATTTGAGGATGATAATGAGGACTTCCTGCACCGCCCTTATTCTAACAGGACTGACCCTGCTATGACATACCATAAATACAGCCCTGACAGAAGCCTGAAAATTGGTTCTGCTTGATTGTCTTTACATGGTCCTGTGACTCATTGCTTAATTTCTTCCTGATGCTTTTGCCATAAAAGTTCTGTAGCCTATAATTTTTGTAAAAAATATATCTAATTCCTGGTGTTAAAAATGTTTCAGGTAAGTAGTCACATTTATAGGACACCTAAATCCTAGGACAACATTTTACTTACTGCCTGTTTTTTAAAACAAGTGCAAAAGGCTATTGAACACCTATTATATGAGAAATATATAAATTTCACCCTGTCTGTCTCCTCCTTTTTTCTCCTAGGCACCATGTCCTCATTCTGTCAGAATCTCTGTTTTAAGATTGATCTCCTTGTTGATTGTCCTATGGTCAGATGTAACACTTTTGGTTTAGATCTCAGAACAAAAATAAAGCTGAAAACATTTCCAATCTTTTTTTTTTGCAACATGAGACAGAGTTTTAACACATACCCCACCCAGATGCTCTCAGCTTTTATCCACATCTGCGTGTGTGTCTCTGAGTTTTTGCATATCCTAAACATAGATAACTTGCACTGAGTACTGTTGCAAAAAACCATGTTCTAGCCACTGATGGTTCCCAGAGTGTCCAATCTACTCCGGGAAACCAAAGTTTCACACTGTCTTAGTGGAGGTTAGCGTCCCATGGACAAAGTATTCTATCATTATGTTCCCCAAGACCCGGAATGTGTCTGGCATGTGGCCAGTGGTCAATAATTGTTGAATCAATATGGCACATCCAAAGAAACATATGATTTAGTTTATTTCTCCTTTTTCTTAGGAGTCTTGCTTCTTATCATTGTAGGTTTACTAGCTGAAATATCTTTAGTTACATATATTTTTCTAATTATAAGAATAACATGATTACTTATAGATATTTTGGAAAACAAAAAAAACTAAAAAGGAATAAAGACAACCACATATTTACACAGTCTGTTTAATTTTCAAATTGCTTCCATCTCTGTTAAATTTCTCTGTTATACGATTGAATTGTTTCTCTGTGTTTTCTTGAAGCTCGCTGAATTTCCTTAAAACAGCTGTTTTAATTCTTCATCTGACTTTTATTCCATGCTGGTTACTAGGTGGTTGGTTTTAGCACCTAATTATGAATGTTAGGTAAGGTTGTGGTTTCCTGAAAGCTCTTGATTCTCTATGTATGTATTGGCATTGAAAGATTAGGTATTTATGTTAGTATTCATGGTGTGGCTTGCTTTGTACCTGTCTTTCCAGAAAGTCTAAGTAGCTCATTTATTTCTTCTGAGGCTGTCATCATTTCCATGACTGTAGCACTAGATGGTGCCCTAAGTCTAGGTTTGATAGGAGTTTGTTGGTGTGTTGTCACTGTTTCAGCACTAGAGGGCAATCTAACCCCAGGTCCCAAACTCACAGTAGGGGGGGGTGTTCAGAATAAAACAGGGAAGGACCTTTTGGGGCCAGAGTAGGTCCAGATACCTCATCCACAGCCACCAGCTTGAGGTTAGAAACTTGAGAATTCTGCTGAGTTCTAGGCATGTAGAACCCAATCCTGGGCTTCTACACCTTGCCTATGGCTGCCAACATCACAGTGCTGTGTCACACTGCTAGCCTTTAAAGACCAGTGCAGCACTTGGGTAGTGCCCAAAGCCCACACTACTGTGGAATACCTATTGCTGAGGTAGACTTGTGGCCCAAGACAACTATAGCCAGCCACAGGTGATGCTGCTGGAATAGAAGTTTGTTATGCTGTTGCTGTGTGTCTTCCCCTGGCATTGGAGCTATTTCAGAGGCTCCTTCCATAGACGGGCCTCGGAATGGGGACTGTTAGGATTTTCCCAGTGTGTTAGGTTTCAACAGTCCAGTACTAAGCTCAGGACAATGTCTTGTGCTTACTGTTATGGTTTGGATTTGAGGTGTCTTCCAAAAGCTCATGTGTGAGACAATGCAAGAAGGTTTAGAGGAAAAGTGATTGAATTATGAGAGCCTTAACCCAATCAGTGAATTAATACCCTGATGGGATTAATTGAGTGGTAACTGAAAGACTGCTAGGGTGTGGCTGGAGGAGGTGGGTCATTTGTGGCTTGCCTTTGGAGTATATATCTTGTATCTGGAGAGTGAAGTCTTTCTTTCTGATTTCTGATCATCATGTGAGCTGCTTCCCTACACCACACTCTTCTGCGGTGATGTTCAGCCTCTCCTCAACCCCTGAGGAATGGAGCTTGCTGGTTGTAGGCTGAGAAGTCTGAAACTGTGAGCCCTCAAACTTTTTCTCCTCTAAAATTGTTGTTGTCAGGTCTTTTAGTCACAGCAGCAAAAATGCTGACTAAAACATTTACTAGCCTGTCCTTCACCCAGCAAATGGGGTCTGCACACACTGTGTTGCCCAAGGTTTGTGTAGTGTTTGTGAAGGCAATCCCTTGTCCACCAAGACTGATGCTAAACAGGATAGCCCCTGAATCTCATAACTGGAAGGATCTGAGCAGTCCTGGGGTACACCCAAGTCTTTGCCACAGCTGCCAGTGATGAAGACTAAAATATGAATCTATTGAAGCAGAGTGCCTGTTCTTGGGACAGGTCTGGAGGCTCTGTCACTTGCACTGGCCTGAGGATGGCTAGGCTCCCAAGGTTGGGGATGAATGATGGAGACAGCCCCGCAGCTGCCAAGGTCAACTAAGTTGGGTCACACCTGAGTTTCACAGTACAGGTACAGTCTTTGGGGTGGGAGGTTTCCTGGGCATACTTTAAGGCTAGCAAATGTGTAGGCTGAAACTTGGATCTGTCCTGCTGGATCCCAGGTCTCTGTGGGAGCTGGAGCAGATCTAGACACTCTGTCTGTATTGACTTGGGTGTCATTGCCTTTGTTTTATGTATGATTGCTGGTTCTCACCATAGTGGTCTTGGCATTGGGCTCCAAGAGAAAGTCCTGTGCTAACTTTTGACCCTACCCCTCAGTGGATGGTTTGTTACCTGCACATGCTGCATGAGGTTGGGAGCAAGGTGGTAGAAACAGTCAACAGTATGGCTTACATATATATGTCCAACAACTAAGTTCATGGGTATTGGCCTGAGGTAGGGATCATTTGGCTCTGCCCAGCACTGGGTTTCATTTAGGCAGGGCTTGTACTTAGTTTTGAGTCTAAGTCCTGAATTTAATTTCCTTTTCCTCCCCCAAGTTTCTCCATACTGCTTGGAATTGGGGGATTGGTGCTTCAGGTAACTCCTTCTTGCCCTCTTTAAAGTTCTTTTTGTTATACTAAAATCAGGTACTGTGATCTCTTGTCAGACTTCCTTAACTCTTGTGTGAAGGTAGTTTGGTACATGAATAGCTGTTCCAACTGGTGTGACTGTGAGAGATCTTATTTTGCCACCATCTTGGTCCACTCTCCTATTTGTTGATTTTTGATTTGGTATCATAGTTTTTAGATGGTTTGGATCTTGTTTTCCCCTTGGAATTATATTTGGAATATTCTCCTCTATTTAAAAATATTCAAGACTATTTTTTAAAAGTCTACCTATAGAAGATTTCACCATATAGAATATCCTATCTTCCATTTCCCCTTTCAGATCCACTGTCTACCTTTCTGTGCCTTTGGAAGCTAATTTTACCAACCTGAAAAAGGGGTTCCTGTGCCTTTGGCTTCCTATTGGGTTTGATCAATAGAAAGTCCTGGGAGGAGATGGGAGAAAAGAGGGAGGAAATAAAAACATGTATATTGTTCCTTTGATGCTCTGTTATGGTTTAGATGTGAGGTACCCCCAAAGGTTCATGTGTTCATGTGTGAGACAATGCAAGAAGGTCTAGAGGTAAAATGATTGTTATGAGCACCTTAACCCAATCAGTGCATTTATCTCCAGATACGTATTAACTGGGTGGTAACTGAAGTCAGGAATGGTGTGACTGGAAAAGGTAGGACATTGGATACTTGCTTTTGGGGTACACATTTTATCCCTGGCAAGGGGAGTCTCTTCTTGGTGATCATGTTCTGACCTGGACCTGCTTTTCTTTGCCACATACTTCTACCACGGTATTCTTCTGCCTTGCCTTGAGCCCCAAGGATTGGAGCCACCTGTCTTTGTGTCTTTCCACCAAAGACCATATTTTAGTTAGCTTTTATGTCACAGTGACCCAAAGACCTAATAAGATCAATTTTAGAGGAGGAAAACTTTATTTTGGGGCTCATGGTTTCAGAGGTCTCAGTCCATAAGTATCCAGCTTCATTGCTGTGGATCAAAGGCAAGGTAGAATATTATGGCAGAAGGGCATGATAGAGGAAAGCAGCCAGGACATTGCATCAGGAAGACAGATTGAGAAGGGGTGTTGGGAGGGAAAGAAAGCTCCACTCTCCAGGGATGAAATATATACCCCAAAGGCACACCCCCTAGACCCACCTCCTTCAGTCACATACTACCTGCCTAGAGTTATCACTCAATTAATCCCCATCAGGGGATCAATGTACTGTAGGTTAAGCTCTCATAACCCAATCATTTCACCTCCAAACTTTCTTGCATAGTCTCACATATGAGCTTTTGGGGAACACCTCATATTTAAACCGTAACAGGTCAGTTCTATTGGGTTCTTTCCTTTTGAGATCTGGTAATTACTCCTCTCCTCATCCTTTTAGGCTAACATATTACAGCCAGCATTATTACACTGTCTGTTGTTTTCCTACACATATCTTTGTAAATAGTTACTTGAATATTCCATTTTGATTGTGTAATTTTTTCCTGTTGAAAACCTGATTGATATAATATAGACTTCCTGGGATTATATCATTACAAATGCTATTTTAGTTGTATCTACTTGTGCCTTAGATCCTGGTATCCATTCCTAATACTGTTTTTTAAAAGGATAACTTCTCAAAATAGAATTACTTGTTCAAAAATTAAAATAAAATGATATAAGACCATTTACATAGATAAATTGGTTTTCACTGGGAAATACCTCTTGAAGGGAGTCATTAGCTATTTGTTTTTGATAGGCCATTAACTGAATCTCATTCATCTTGTAGGTATCCCTAAAAGTATAAATCTTGGAGATGAGTAGGGCTCTGCCTCTCACTTTATTTTCATCTTTTATGGGTATTCTGAAATTTGTTCTTTTTCATGACATGTACATGACAGTAGAATGTATGTTTATTGTTGCTTTTTTATTAAATTCTTTTTATTTTTACAGACTGCATTTTGATTCATTGTATACAAATGGGGTACAACTTTTCATTTCTATGGTTGTACACAACGTAGATTCACACCATTCATGTAATCATACATATACATAGGGTAATACTGTCTGTTTCATTCTACTATCTTTCTGTCTCCCAGCCACTCCCACCCCATTTTACTCTATACCATCCAAAGTTCCTTCATTCTTCTCTTCCTCCCTGCCACCCCCCTTGTTGTACATCGTCATCCACTTATTAGAGAACGCATTTGGCCTTTGGTTTTTTTGAACTTGGCCTATTTCACTTAGCATAATATTTTCCAACTTCATCCATTTACCAGCAAATGCCATAATTCTTCTTTATGACTGAGTAATGTTACATTGTGTGTGTGTGTGTATATATATATATATATATATATATATATATATATATATATATATATATCACAGTTTCTTTATACATTCATCTACTGAAGGGCATCTAGTTTGGTTCCACAATCTAGATATTGTGAATTTAGCTGCTATGAACATTGATGTGGCTGCATCACTGTAGTATGCTGATTTTAAGTCCTTTGGAGATAAACCGAGGAGTGGGATAGCTGGGTCAAATGGTGGGTCCATTCCAAGTTTTCTGAGGAATTTCCATACTGCTTTCCAGAGTGGCTGCACCAATTTGCAACTCCACCAGCAATGTATGAGTGTGCCTTTTCCCCCACATCTATGCCAACACTTATTATTGCTTGTGTTCTTGATCATAGCCGTTCTAATTGGAGTTAGATGAAATCTTAGAGTGGTTTTAATTTGCATTTATCTAATTACTAGGGATGATGAGCACTTTTTCATATATTTGTTGATCACCTGTATTTTGACATATCATATATACATGGAGTATAATTTCTCATTCTTGTGGTTGTACGTGATATGGAGTTACATTGGTCATGTAATCATATATGAACATAGGAAAGTTACATCCATCAGATTCATTCTACTCTTTCCCATTCCCATCCCCCTCCCTTTCCCCTTTTCCCCCTTGTCCAATCTGGTAAATTCCCTACCCCGACCCATGCTCCCTATTGTGAGTTAGCATGCACATATCAGAGAGATCATTTGGCCTTTGGTTTTTTTGGGATTGGCTTATTTCACTTAGCATGATAACCTCCAGTTCCATCCATTTACCGGCAAATGCCATAATTTCATTCTTTATGGCTGTGCCTCTCACTTTAGAAATGAAGGAAGCAGTTATTTCCTCCTTCTACTCCTGCCCACTAAACTTGGGCATATGAAGCAGGTTCTGCCATGGTAGGCTTGCATCCTGGGCTTGAATCTGAGAGAGATATAAACCTGAAGACATAGGTGGCATTCGGAGATTGCACACAGTGGGAAGGGAAGGAGAGTGGCAGGTGCAGCAGCAATAATTATCTTGGGAACAGAAACCTCTGCATTGGTGAGTGCCCCATGCAGGTGGCCCCAGCTGTTGCCCTAGATAACTATGCCCTTGACTCTACCAAGGCACTCATCATTCCTGCTTGTGTTCTAAGTCTGGTTCTTTAGCCTCTTTTTCACTTTTTGGAAATTGATCCCTGAGTCATTATGAAATGTCCCTCTTTGTTTCTTAAAATATTCTTTGCTCTCAAGTTGACTTTATCAAATGTTGATATAGCCACTCTAGCATTTTTATGCTTAGTAAAAGCATAAAATGCTTTATGCATGGTACATTTTCCCCATCCTCTTACTTTTAACTTACCAATATCTTTATATTTAAAGTTCTTAAGATCTATTTTATTAGCAAATTTCGAGTACAATAGAGTAATGCTACCTATAATCATATTACTGTATGTTAGAACTCTAGAACTTATTCATCTTACATAACTGAAACTGTATGCTTTCAAAACATACACACAAATGCAAACTATGGGATGCATATGCTAATTACCTTTCTTGTGGTAATTATTTAACAATGCATGCTGGTAGGAAGATATTAAGTTGTATATCTTAAACACATACAATTTTTATTTGTACTCAAATAAAAGTATGTATCCATAAAGCTGGAAAAAATGGATTTCTTGTTACTCTACCATGCCTGAAAGCAAAATTGCCTCTCTGTCACTGTTATGACAGTTTTGCTCTTTCTTGGAAATTTCTTTTCTGTTTAATCAGTTCATTTCCATGATTTGCAATCATAAACCTCAATGGTGCAATACTAGAAATGGGGACAGAATGTAAGCCACAGATCCTCAGGAAAACTGAAGGAATGCAGGCTTGCTAGATAGAGCAAAGGGTGGTAAATTCCTTTGGATGACGGGAACAGTCTTTTGGCTGTTCGCTCATAGCGTGTGGTAGTGAAGCAACCCCTTGTGACCCACTGTAATGAAGAGCTCGATGAGTACAAAGTTTAGGGAAATCAAATGTCTCCTAGGATTGAAAAGTATAAGTGAGTGAAAATTGAAAATATGGCAGGATGGTCTGACACAGTCAGGATTCAGGGGACAGATGTAAGCTTCCTCTCTACTGTCTCTGACTGTCATGTTAGGGCTCTCGATTTAATTGATGTTATATTTGAGTACTTTTGGATTGGGTCATGGACATAATGAATTTCATGTTGTAGAGAATCTGGATTCTGATGATTTCTTTTGATGAGTCATGTTCCTTTCATTTTAGCACACATCCAACCAAGTTAACTGTGTGCTTCAAACTGCATTTTGTTGTTTGTTTTTTTCTTCTCCAATTCCAAACTCACTTCAGATCTTTTAACTTTTGCTCAGGTGCTTCCAGTTTTCTCTAGACATGCCTGATTTATGATGTGGGCAGAATTTGGGTATTCTCTTTCTGGCTCTTTTCCTTCCAAAATCTCCTTTCTTCAGTGACTACAGTTACTCTAGAATCAGTACTGATTCCCTCTGCCAGAAAAAAGTGCCTTTTTTTTGCACCTGCATCTGCTGCTTTGTGCATGTTTATTCAGGCTAGCAGCAATGGAATGAAAAACTCCACATAATGCTCTCCTTTGTTCATAGAATCTACTTTTCTTCACCCCCTTGTGCCTCAACATAGCTGCTTCTTGTGCTATGTCCATATTTCATAGTAGTTGTCTGGGAGGATCTTTACTTGGCCTCTATCAGAAGCTCAATCCTGGATTTAAAATATCTCTGCTTTTTCCTCTTCATGCTTCTGAGATGCTCCTTCCCAACAATTATGGCTGAAAATATGCCCCTCAAAATGCTCTCTAGCTTTGTTGCAAAATCTGAGTCCCTGAGAGTTACACGTTGAAGGGACATTAAAGATTGTTTAGAGGGAACTGTTTATTGCATGGTTCAGAAAACAAGGCCTTAATGGGGCAGGTCATTCACCCATAGTAAGGGGCAGTGTTGCTAGGGAAGGTGAATGAGAGGGGTCTGAGAGAGATACTGAAGTCTGTTGAGAAGAGATGCATCTTCTGAAGAGAGAGATGTAATTTGTGAAACCTGTTGGGAAGGAGCGTTGTCCTTGGTGCTTCTTTGCAGCAGTGATAAGGGTATTATAGATGTAGAAGCTTGAAATGAGGAAGAGAAAGGATTTCTTTGGAAATCTTGTCTGAAGCCACCATAAATTTTAGAAACATCCACTTGGAAAACACATCAAACATGTCCTCTCTGAAGCGAGTTGTCACATTTCATCACCATGGCTGTTTTCTATTTCAGTCTCTGTCTCCTAAAGCAGCTGTGTTCATGTTGGAGTGAGATTCAGAATGTGAGACAGAGCCTGACAGGTGTTGCCTCGAGTCAGAGGCCTTTATCAAAAAGCATAAAGGTCCCCTGCCTTTGTTTGCCCATCTGTGTAAATACAGACATATGCCATTCTCTCCAAGGCCCTCCGTCTCCATCTCCCACTGCTCCCCTGCTCCACGACTGACAGAATTTGAAAATGATGACCTCACGCTAGTCTCTTGCTAGTAGTCGTAGACATTCTTTATGCTAAAGCTGAATTTAGATCCCTCATTAATTCAGACACCTCAGTGGATTGGGTGGTAAAATGTCATAAATGAGTGTTTTCCGGATTATTTTGGTTATTGCTTATGTTCCAGAATCATAATAGCAAGTTAAAGGAACAAGAAAGAGAAGGAAGCTACGTCAAGCAGAAACCCAAGTGGAGGGGGTGAACATGCTATTAAACACAAATGCCTAGAAACAGAAGGGGAAGATATAAAACATAAAATAGTGCCTGAATGACCCAGACCTATTGTGATTTGTTGGAAATGGTGACTTGAAAGCACACATGGATTTCGAAAAGGTGACTTCATTGAAGTTTGGCACTGGAGTTACTTGCCCCATTGCATGGGCTAACCTATGAGGGATGAGACTCTGTCCTGCCAGCAGACCTGGGACTTGAGAGCCATTTGTTCACTTGAAGGACATGACTAAACACACACACACACACACACACACACACACACACACACACACACACACAAATAGAACAAAACCTCTCAGTTCTTTATTAAATGGGTAGAGGGAGTGGATTCCTGGACTGGGCAGGATGCTTTCCCTCACACGTAATCACCACAACATAAATATCTATGACATCTCTTCTAAGAAGATGAA
The DNA here is from genome assembly GCF_902686455.1 of Sciurus vulgaris. Taxonomy (NCBI): domain Eukaryota; kingdom Metazoa; phylum Chordata; class Mammalia; order Rodentia; family Sciuridae; genus Sciurus; species Sciurus vulgaris. The sequence goes on from NC_136462.1 coordinate 94,495,041, forward strand.
GGTTCTCTTAGTAACATGGGTGGGCATTCTCAGGTTTGGTATTTTTGTGGAAAGCAGAAGGTTCAGAAGGTATTTATGGCAGGGGCTAGCACCTGGGAGCATTTACATGCACTGGGATAGATGAGTGATTGAGTGAATATATAACTCACTGTCAGCCTGTAATAGCATCTGGTGACTGCTCTCCTAGGGGTTCATTCAAATAACCCTACAGGTACAGGCTTTTATTTGGAGGTCAGGAAGTCAGAAAATGGCAATTGAACACAAAATGATTTTCTCTGAAATCAGTTATTAAAAATAAGCTGTGGCCATCGCTAACTTTCTCATTTTAAATGGAACTGACACTATGACCAAATAATTGGTGGTAATTGCAGGCCTGGTGTCAGATTTAATAAACCTCCCAAACAGCAAATCCTTTAAAGATATCACTAGTTCTTTTCTGTCACAAGATGAGCTTTTATATCCTTTAGCACCTGATTACAGTTGCTGGTATTTTTCTTCAATATAATATTTCCTGTTTTTTAATAAAAGAGCTGTCATTTCTAATAAAAATTGAAAAAAATCATCCAAGGAAATAATACAATTGATGGGAATCACAGGTTGAGACACACTGAATAAGCACCCATCTTCAAAAAGTGGAAATCTAATCTCAATTGTATTCTGGAGATTGTTTTGGAATTACAGCTCACTGTATGAAATGGGAAGGAGAATAGGAGAGATTCCTAACTTCTGGGAGTCCTCAAGCTGTACGCCCCTTGTCTGCAGAAGGCTTCCCCCTTAAAATGAGTAGTGGACTCTTGATTTTGGCTGACTAGTAGCAGAATGCCCTTTTGATTGGAGGGGGAAATGGAAACACATTCCTTCTTTTCTGGGAGAATAACTTTTCAGTACTTCACTCTGTCCCACATTAGAATTATCTACCTGCATACCCTTTGTCACATGATTTCACAGTCCCATCCATTAAAGCAAGAAGAGTGTCTTTCTGTAGTCTGATGATGGGATTGACCACACAACCTGCTTTGGCCCACATAATATAGGTGGAAGGGGCAGCATATCAGTTCAGGGCCAGGATCTCACAAGGCATTATGTGCTTCAGCTCATGCTCTTTTGATTATGGCTTTGTACTTGAAAAAAACATGCCCATATAGTTTCTGGTTCAAAGAGAGACACGTGGGTCAGACCTGATCCCACCTGCATTCTGAAGCAATGCTAACCCAGTTGACCTATAGTAGAGAAATAAACACTTGTTGTTATAGGTCTTTGTTGTTTGAGGTGGTTTGTTATGCAGCATTATTATTGCAATAGCTGACTGACATGGACAACTAGCAAGATGTGGGGTGAGCTTGTGACCTAAGTATGGCCAACTATTTCTGACTGAGCTCTTAAAACCAGGAGAGGCAAATCATGGTGGGTCAGACAGTCATTATTCCTGGAAGCTGTGACTGAGTTAAAGTGAGTTAGCATGGCAGACGGTGGCTGTGGGTGACAAAGTCCTGAAGAGCCATGGTTAATGGCCAGAGAAACAGTGCTAGTGGTGGGTCCTGAGTGCATTGTGCCCACAGCTGGGTTTTGATTCTGCCTCATTGCTCTTAGTGTCCTCCCAAGCCTTATTTGCCAAGTTTTCTATGGTTCTGTGGGTCACTTAATATTCTTGGGAAAAATTCCTCTTCTGCTTTTCTGCTTAGTTTTACCAGAGATACATTGTCTATTCACAATGAACCCTCACCAGTACATCATGAATTGGGAAAAAAAAGTATTGTTCTCCCATATTATATTCCCTTTGCATGGCCACTTATTATATGTAGCACAGTGCTAGATTATCTCATGTAATCCTGACAGCCAAGCACATGGTATAGCAGAATGATTTGGAGCTCCCATCTCTCACTATGGAGTATGTTCTCTGTCTCTACAAACTATTGTCTCATTAGGCAAGTTGTTTAACTTAGTTCTGTGTCTTAGTTTTCTCATATGAAACTAAGAACAAAAAAATAACAATTTGTGTGCAGTTAAAGGCACTTAATATACCTATTCCATGATAAATTTTCCACCAGTATTCATTATGAAAGTAGTAGATAGGATAATGATGAACTAATGATGCTAGTATTAATTTTATGAGCTAGAAAATACCTGTGGTATTTGGGCTAACTCAGGTGCAAGTGGTAGAGCTGAGATCTGCCCTGTTGTCCCAGATCTCTGTCATTTCAGAGCATTTTAAGAGTTCATATGGGCTGGGGATATAGCTCAGTTGGTAGAGTGCTTGCCTCACATGCACAAGGCCCTGGGTTTAATCCCTAGCACCACAAAAAAAAAAAAAAAAAAAAAAGTTCACATAGCACAGTGGTTATAACCCATTCATCAGGCATGGTTCACATGTCTACAGCATTCTAATGTCTGTGTCTAGATTTTGAAAATACTTTGTGTGTGTGTGCTGGTATGGTAGTGTTAAAACTCATGTTCCTTTTAGTAACATAAAAAACTCATACCTCAGTGAATAACATTTTATTCAGATCCCTACACTCCCCACCTCTATGTTCTCATTTGAGAATTTCTACAGAATGATCTACTGTTCTGGTAAAAATTTATGTTTTGCATGTTCCATCTCTGGGGTTGGGGTAGGGAGAAGACTGGGATGTTTGTTGAATATTCTAGTTGATACTACAGGGCAGTGTCTTAACAGTGGTAAAGTGTGTCCTGAGCAAGGACATTGGAAGATGCATCCCTGGAGCCAGGAAACAACAGAGGGAAGGCAGGCAGTGGGCAACAGCATTATGGATGATGAATGGAAGAGTCCAGAGACTTCACTGCTTCACCATTTCACCCAAGACCTGCTCCCGGTGACAGTTCAAGACAATCATGGTAGGTTTGAATCTCAGCCCCAAATTCGAGTGTGTTAAGTATTACTTACTCTCATACACCATAATCCACAGCCACTTTCCTCTGGCAGATAATTAATACTCAGCTATTCTGAGGATTCCCCTTCTAGCACTACTGCATGGCCTCTGCTTTATGAACTTGGGTCCAGATTCCATGTGTCATTACTATGTGTCAAGTCAGACATGGTAGGAATATGGGGAGCTCTGGTGATTGGTCCTCTGTCTCAAAGATGAGACATCTTGTGTCCTGGTCTTTTGTGTATTGGGACACTGTTACTTCTTGAATATGCTGGGCCTCAGAACATCTTTGCAGAGGCTCAGACCCTACGCCTATGATATCATGTACTCTGAAGCATTTCTTCTCACGGTTTTGTGTCCTCCCTGGCTACAGTGTTCCAAAGTGGGATCTGGATCCTTGCTGATTTGGGGTTCTCTTTCCACTGCTCCCAAATATCAGGGAGTCCTTTCTAGTCTTCTCCTTCCTGTTTCTCTATTATCTTATGTCTCTGCTACTCCTCTTCAATACTTCTTTGTTCTTCTATTTTCCTCTCAATTTCCTTTGAAAGCTTGTGGAATTCTTCAGGACTAATTTTGCTTTATTATTATTTTAAAATTTTTATTTTTAATTGACACATGGTAATAGTACAAATTTATGGAGTACAATGTGATATTTCAGTATATGTATGCATTATGTGATGATCAAATCAAGGTAATTGGCATATTTACCACCTCAAACATTTATCATTTCTTGGTAAAATATTCAAAATCATCTCTTCTAGCTATTTTGAAATATATGATTAATTTTATTTTTTGAATCACATGCCTTCCCTGGGGCAATGAGCATAGCAGAGAAATCTGTTACTTGCTTGAATAAAGGGAAGAAGAAATATGGGAAATAGTCCCTCTTGATTAATATTTTGTCATTTTTTTCTAACTACTTGAGTAAAATTGAATGTGACCTTCTGTGGATGAGTGGAATTTACTGGCAGTCGCTTCATAGACAAGTTGATTTGCTATTCTGTGCCTCAGTTTCTTCATTTGCAGATAGCATTTCTGCCAACTCTCCAAGCTCAAGTCACTATTAAGAGGATGAATGGATTAAGAGGTATAAAAGTGCTTTGCAAAAGATTAAAATAAAACCCCAACTACTACAGATATCTGGACTCAGAGGAATGCTGGGATATTTTGTGTTGGCATGTAGTATTTTGATGTTGAGTTTGTAGAAAATATAATCACTGAGGAGAGGACAAGAGAAGTGAAGAATGAAAACAAAACCTCATATAAAAAGATAATAATGATGTTTCTCATCTCAAAAATCATCTCCAAACTGCCCGTTTTCCTCCCATCAAACAATTGATGGGCAATGAGATTGTGCTTATTTGCAGTTAAAGCGATTACAATGTTGACAATTAAAGTACATGCGGAACAGAATAATGGAGCAGTCCCATTTTATCACCAGTGTTAGCCATTTTCTCCACAGGGCACAGAGAGCATGTGGGTGAGCTCCATGCTCTGCATGATTTGCATGTAAAACTGTGTCCTCTTTGTAGCCTGGAAGCAGGCACCTTGGTGGCGTCAGGACCTGGCACTGGGTCATAGCACATATTATGGTCACTAGAGTCACTCAGAACTAACTGCTCTGGGTGTGGGCTCATTCCTCTCTCCCTCGATCCTTAGATTCGCTAAGGAAATGACTGACATGGGAGAGTCCTTTACCACAGCCATCACCTTCAGGCTATATTAAAAAATCACTGGGCTCGGAAATGTCTCAGCCATAACCTTGAAACTGTGGCCCTTCAGTGGGGAGACTAATAATGACCACAAATGCAGCAACCACAGGAAAGGGAAAGGGTTAGACCATGCTGCTGCCTTGTCCCTACCCACTCCATTCATCTGGGCTCATCAACAGCAGAAAGAGATGCTGGCAAGCTGAGCACCTATTTCTCTTTTGATTCACATTAGATCTTGCTTTGTATTGCTCAACTTTGCTTTATCACTGCAGTTCAACTGGGATGTGTGTGTGTGTGTGTGTGTGTGTGTGTGTAATTCCTGAGGACAATTCTCAAACAATGGACCATCTCAACTAGTAGGGGATGGATTAGTGGTTAAGTGCCCAGTCTTCCTTCTTCTTTTAGTGCAGTGGTTCTACACTAAAAGTGTAGCTCTGGTCTGGCAGTGTCAGCTCATCTGGAAACTTGTTAGAAAAGAAAATGTCTGCTCACCCCTTCCTCCCATGGAAACTTAGGGAGTGGGGCCCAGCAGTCTGTTTTCAGGAGGCCTCTAGCTGGTTCTTATGTGCTTCAGGTCTGGGAATTGCTTCTCCGGTGGGATGATTCTGAGCTGTTTCCCATCTTCTCATAGTCTTCAGAGCTTTGAGCCTCAGTTGCTCATAGTGGTTACCTGGGCACTAACATACACTCTATTGACCTTTCTGCCTTGCCTGTCTCACTTTCCCCTCTTCCCATTTGTACTTTATATCACCTCCCAAATAAACTACAATATCCAAGCCCCTTTCTCAGAGCCTTCTTTAGGGACATTACGAACTCAGGAAGTAAACCACCATCTGCTGAAGTCCTACCATGTGTGAGGTGCTTTACATACATAATCTCATTTAATTCTTACAGATGAGGAAACTAAACCCCAGTAAGATTAGTTGGTTGTCCAGGGCTACCATTTGTTAAATGGTAGAGTCAACTTTTTAATTCTTTTCATACTGACTCCAAAGCCCACACATATTGACAACTGCAAAGCCTGGTAGCTCATAAGTATGCTGGTTAAGAGCATGAGTTTTAGAATAAAATATTTGTGCATTTATAAGCTAGCTCTACCACTTCCTAATTATGTGAATGTGGGGAATTTTCTCTACTTCTCTGAACTTTAGTTTTTTCTTCTGAGGGCGTCTCACAGTAACACTCACCATAATATTCACAACCTTGTATACATGTGACACCATGATAGCAGAATGAGATTTTCTTTGATTGAAAGAGCAACTCATTCAGATAGGTGTCATTTGAATCCTCATTTTAAAGAGAAGAAAAATGAATAACTTACTTTGCACAACCAGCTCTTTCCAGGTAGGTCTCTTGAACACCTTCAAATGATTCTTGCTTAGTACAATTGTTGGTTTATATTGACATGATTTTACAGGAGTGTTCTGGGGAAGATGAGTATTGCTTCATGCTAATAGGAAAAAAAATTGGTCCTTTGAACCATCATGTATGTTTTGCAGGCAGGAACAGCAAGATCACCCTCCATCAAGAACTTAGCTCTGTCATCTATACCAACAGAGTCAGAAGCTTAGGGTCAGACGGGAATATCATAATAATGTGGTGTAACCATCCAATTTTATGGATAAGGAAGAAGATAAAGAGGACATAAGGAATCTGTTCATGGTAGTATTTCTCTTCAGTGGGACTTTGAGCAAGCCCCAACATCACCAAAGGAACAGCTGACCCAGGATAGCATCATGGCTTCTATTTCCTGGCCTGTGTTTAGGTAATACAACCTGCTTTTGCTGTGTTGTAAGTTACCAAAACCCCAACATAGTCAACAGCCAATAGCATACTGTTATTACTGAAAAACTATTTCCACCACTGTTCTTACCTGCAAAATCACCCCAATGAACAACTCCTGCAATTCAAAAGGGTCAAAGAGAGCACCCAGTCTGAGCATTGGCATTCCCTGGTGTAAATGAAACACAATAACAATTCCTTCTCTGGTTCCCCTGAAGTTCTTTTTTTCTCTGAAGCTTGTGTCTTCTGGTTACCTTTTCCCAGCTATTCAGAAACTTGGTAAAATCTCCAGAATTTCCTCCAGTTGAAGAGAAGAAAGTGAACCTGCAGCCCAGTAGAGCCTTGCCTCTTGTAGGCATGCCTCCAGACTCTGTGTGTGTGTGTGTGTGTGTGTGTGTGTGTGTGTGTGTGTTTAGAATGTTTAGAAGGTGAGATCTGTTGACAAAGATGAATGTATGTTGGTTGATCTTCAGGAATAGCCACAGAGGATAAAAAATATAGGTAGTATATAGGTCTGATAATTTCTTTTTTTAACATTTTGTGTGATTTGCAAGTTTTACTTAGAATTCTTTACAGTAAGCTCTGTAGAGTGGTGTGCTGGAGTATGGGCTTCTAGGGGACATGCACTGGACTTGTAGCACCTGTCCGTACGGTGCCATCGTGGCTGATTTCATTATACTAGTGTGACATCACTGAATGTGGGGCTAGAAGAGATGTGGACATTTGGCAGCTGGGTGCCAGTGAGGCAGCCCTAGCTCCAGATAGAGCCCCTGCCCCTATTGTTTTATTTTTTTATTGGCATATATTAATTGTGGAGAATGGCGGGTTTCATTGTGGCATATTTATGCACACACAGAAACATAATTTGATTAATTTCACTCTCTCCTCCCTCGTGTACCCTTCTCCCTTCCCTACTCCTGACCCCTTTCTTTTGTTCTTCTAATTTCATGGAATCCCTTTTTTGTTTTTTCCTTCTGGCTTCCACATATGAGAGAAACATATGATTCTTTTCTAAGTCTGACTGACTTATTTTGCTCAAGATTATGGTCTCTAGTTCCATTCATTTTCCTATAAATGACATAGTTTTGTTTTTCTTTACAGCTAAATAAAATTCCATTGGGGTATATATACCACATTTTCTTAATCCATTCATCTGTTGACAGACACCTAAGCTGATTTCACAATTTGGCTATTGTAAATTGTGCTGCAATAGATGTGGGTATGCGTATATCTCTAAAATAGGCTGAATTTAATTCTTGTGGATAAATACCAAGGAATGGTATGGCTGGATCATATGGTAGTTCTATTTTTAGGTTTTTTGAGAACCTTCCATACTGATTTCCATAGTGGCTGCACTAACTTGCATTTCCATCAACAGTGTATAAGTGTTCCTCTTTCCCCTGCACCAGCATTTATTGCTATTTGAATTCTTGGTGCTTATCATTCCAACTGGAATGAGGTGGAATCTCAGTGAAGTTTTGATTTATATTTCCCTGATATGCCTCAGGATTTTTAATAGAGTCTCCATTGGCCATCTCTGGCCAAGCAAAGGCCAGGTTCTTAGCATTGCCACATCCACATCAGTGGATGACCCCTGGAGATGGACCAGCAGCAGACATGCTGGCTTTCAGGACAGACTGAGCACATACACATTCCCCTCTGTCCTCACTCCGTTTTGGAGGCTGGCAGGGTCAGAGGACAGAGAGACGCCAGCTGTTGCAGAACATAGCCACCTCAGCACAGCCTTGCCCATTCAAAATGCTAAGCCGAATTCAACCCTATTACCTTCCTTATTCCCTTTTCTGACTTGAGCAATGAGAAAGTTTCCAAAATGTTCCCAAGTCAAGTTTATTTTGGTCAGGTTATGAAAGCATAATTAATTTGTTCAAATGTAGTAGACAAATTGAGATCACAGCATAGGAATTATTAAGTGGGTTGTTTATTGGGTAGAGTTACAAGATATAAAGACTATTAAAGCATGTTATTTACTTATATTTAAACAAAGTCAATGAAATTTGAATTTATTAGACTAACAAAGAGTGAAAATATAATATTTCTATGTAGAAATTAATACACATCAAACATTATATACATCATCAAATTCTCCCCGGGAGGTAAGGAGCCGTATGGATGAACTTTAAGCCAGCAGGTAAAGAGGTAGGTTGGATCACATTATGAAATATTATTAAATACAAAGGGAATAGAGCCATTTATGGCTTCACCATTTATAAATTTGACCAACCCTTTTTGAACCCATTTCTATTTCCTGCCTGCACCTTCTCCTGTGGGTAATGAATTCCACAAATTTATGACCTGCTGTGTGAAATAATACTCCCATCAGGTGCACTGGGAAACCAGCTCTTCCAGCAGGGAAGGTGACTGAACTTTCTGCCAGTTATTTCTGCTCATTAAATGTGGCAGGGCCATTTGTGAGGTGGAAGAATTTTCTGACAAATTATGTCATTGTGATGCATCATTTTCATAAATTATGTTACTATGCAGATTTAAGAAGCTTAAGCAATTGGTATAATTTTATCTTATGGACACTGAATTGTATTTCCATCTTTGGAATGACTGTTAAAGAGTGTAGAGAAAAATTTATGGCACTCATAGCTGTGAGTAGGATTTCTTAGTTTGCATTTTTGTATTCATCTCACTTCTGACCTTACTTCATGTCTTTCTTTTGCTTTTCCTTTCTTTTCTCATCCACTTTGGATCTATGCTATCTTGCTATCAAGAATAAATATTGGTGAGACACAATAAACCCTTTTGTATGTGAAATGAGAAATTGACAAAGAAGAAACACAAACATGCACAGATGGAGGCAGAAAGAAACACAGAGAAATGATGAGAGAGAGAGAGAGAGAGAGAGAGAGAGAGAGAGAGAGAGAGAGATCCTGGAGGAAAGACTGCAGTAACACAGAGACTTCCCTGTGAGGCTGCTTATGGAATTCCTGTCACTACTAACCTCATAAACCTCATAAATATAGCATTCTTTAATTGCTTCAAAGTTTCAAGTTTCAATAAATCCATCTCTGAATAATGGCCAACAAGCAATAAAATACATTAATTACTCAACCAAGTGACAAAACCTGTGGATAGTCCTATACATGCAGAATGCATGCCCATATTCCACTGTATTCTTTTTAATTAAATCAGATTTACTAAGGCCCTGCTTCTTGTTTGTTCAATTCAGCTCTAGCAAATGACATCCCACCTGAGGAAAACCTTTACAAAAGCAGTAACAAAAGGAACTATGGGCAGATAAGAGGCAGGGCAGTATGTAGGATTCTAAACAATAAAACAGTTTGGATTGAGGTTTTCAGACAGTGTATCTCTTTAGCATTTCATTCTCCTTCTCTCCTCCTCTTGCTGCTTATTGGAACTTTTCCCTGATTCCTTTCTTTCACAAGGTCCTGCTGCACAACTCAAACTCCTTTTAAACTCCTTTTTGTCCTTCAAGATTCTACCTCAAGCTCCTTCCCCTTGGGTATGTCCTTTTTTTTTTTTTTTCAGAGCAAGTTGGCTTTCTGTACCCTATTAGACCGTAGTCCTTACTTTTCATGTTTAAAGATTCATCAATCTGCAACAGAGTTCACGTTACTGATTTTGATTATTCATGTAAACAACAGAAAATGACTGGCTAAGCAGAAAAACAATTTGTTGGAAGGCCATATTAACTCTCAGAATCAAAGGAGAGGCTATTGAGCCAGGATGAGAAAGTGGGCAGGAGCCAAAGAAGTCTCAGCAGCCAGGAACACTAGGCTCGTGCTAGAGGAACCATCTGGTTGGGATGTTCCTGTGGGTGTCATTGGAAATGGACACTTGCTCTTGGTAGTGGTACTGCCACCAGATTCAGCTTGACCACCACTGTACCCTTGACCTTATTAGTGAAAATAGCCTGTGCCTTTGAATACTGAAGGAATGATACGAACACACAAACTGGACTTGCGAGCCTGAGTTATATGATTCTGCTCCAGCAGGTAGAGGATGGGGATAGGGAATGGTGAACTCATACCATGGTAAGGAATTCCCCCACCCTGGAAGGATATATGGATGCTGGGGGAATGTTCTGTGGTGGTTTCTGCTCTGGATCTCTCACCATTTAGCATCATGTGGGGTTCTGCAGGATTTGGCCACTCCTTTGAAAGAGAATAGAAGTCATTGAAAGGTTTTATGGAGTTCAGGGCATAACTGGACTTATCTTTAGTAGAATTACCTGAATTCTGTGTTGAAAGAGATTTCTCAAGGGCACAAATACAAAAGTAGGGAGACCAGCTGGGCCTTTCTTTAAATCTTTTGGGGAAAGGGCATGTGTTAGGATTTCTGATGGTGCCAATTTCTCTGCAAGCTTACTCTCCTTCCCTAACCTGATTTATTTCTTGGATCTCAAAACTAATGTATCCCGCTTAAACATAGATTCATTTTGAATCTGCTCTCATTGAATTTTATAATTTCTTTGCACTTTTTGGCCAGTTTCCAGTACAGTCCTAGAAGTCAGTGTCTTAAATAATTAGGTAGGCTTGCCATCTTGGATATTGACCAAATGGGTGAATGGATCCTTGCACATCAACTTGGCCAGCCCAGAAAGAGCTCATTTCCTATGCATAAACATGAAAGATGGTCATTTTGGAGACAAGCAGTTTCCACTCCCACACACACATGCATGCAAACTTCGTACAATATATACAGTTCCTATCTCTGCTTTCAGACATCTTTATATGGCCAAATTACCTGTGAATTATTGTGTAAATAATTTTCAACTCTAGGTATTCTTTAAATACATTTTAACCTTGAGTGCCTTGGCTGGCTTCCCAACTGCTAGTCTTCATCCATGCATTGACTGAACAAATGATAATTGACTTAACTTCTCAAAAATGTCTGTACTTTTGCCCAGCTCTCTGCTTATTCTCTTCATTGTGTCATTCCTTCCATTTGCTGAATTCGCTTGTTGTCTGAATGGCAAGAAATAAGATCTTCCTAAGAAGGTAGCAGCTTTCATGTTAGTTCAAGGTTCCCTAACTTTATGTACTCAACCAACATTAATTTCTTTGAGATTTTTGTCTTGAAAACCGTTCCAAGAGAAGTAGATGGAAAGCCAGCAGCCCTTACCTTTGGGTAGTTTCTTCATTTTCCTGTTTCCCTCTGACCATAGCTCTTTCACACACTCCCTATTTAATGAACAATTTACTTTCTTAGGTGGCACATTTCTACATGCCCTTTATTTTTAGTTGGCATAAAATAAGAGGGTTTGGGAGTAGAATATATAGTGAATAGAGTTTAAGTATTGGTATTTTGATAAATACTTGTTGATTTGATTATTTTTCTTGTAACTGCAATAATATTTTTGGTAATAATTTTTTCAGATGGAACCTATTTTTTAGTGACAAGAGAGATTATGAGAGAAAAATTTGCAATTGATTGGGAGCAGAGAAGAGAGGATACCAAACAATGATTTTAAAATCTGTACTATGCGTGAACTTGAGCCAAAAAAAAAAAAAAGCAAATAGAGACTGTAGCCAGACCTCATTTTGTCAAAATGAATTTCTAAACTTTTCGTGTAGCCTCTTTTGGGCTATATTCATTCTTTCTTTTTAAAAATTATTTGTTGTTTTTAGATATACATGATGGTAGGGTGTGTTTTGACATGGAACTTGAGAATCATGCTAAGTGAAATAAGCCAGTCCCAAAAGACCAAAGGCTGACTGTCCTGTCTGATATGGGAATGCTAATCCACAACAAGGAAGGAGACACAAAAGTATAGAAGTTCCTTGGGACTATATACTTGACTCACATCGTAACATAAAAGAAGTAGTTACGATCATCAACAACTATAAAGGAAAAATATCATGCAATCAATTTAATCATTTAAAATAAAATTATTTCCAATTTCTATAAAATATTCTTGATATACTTTATATATTTAATACAAAAGGGTTTATGTACTACTACAAAACAACAGATGTGAACTAAAACATGTCTCTTAATTTTCCTGTGGTAATTGTAGATAATACTCATCATTTTGTTTGCTTTTTTGTTATTTAGAAGGTTTATAAAAATAATTTTGATGACTTAGAAAACAACAGCTTCAGGAACATATATTAAGAGAAAAATAAGATATTTGAGCATCTATCCTGAAACAAAGTCATTTCTACCAACCCAGAGTGATACCCCATTGTTGGTACTCAGTAAATCACTGTCTTGGGTTGTGGACAATAGTGAGGGCCTGTCTTCCATGAAAGATCATGTTTACAAATAAAGGCATCTGTCCCTTGCACATTGTAGTAAAGGGAGGATAATTCATCTTCTCTTAACCCCTAATGCTCTAGTCAGTTCTGCCCTCTTGCCGATACCACTGCATTTTCTCTGCAGATAACACCAGACCATTTATTCACTTTATCTCCATTCACCTCCTAGTGCCAGTTACCATCATCTCTATCCTGAATGCAATAGCCTCCCAATTATCTTCTTGTTCCTACTCTTGTTTACCCTTCAATCCATTAGTCAGAATAATCATAAAGCACATAGATTAGATAATGTCACTCTCTGGTTTAAAATTTTCCAGTGGTTTTCCATTTACCATTAAACATAAAATGAAATCAAAACTTCCCATTGGATCCCATTGGCCCTGCACAATTTGGTCCTTCTTGTTTCCTTCTGTGTCATTCTTTTCCTTGCTCAGTTCCCTGTTCAGTTCAGTTCCCTGATTCTCTTTCAGTCTCAGGGCTCACCAACTCACTTCTATTGCAGGGATTCTGCCCTTGCTGTTCCTTCTGCTTTTCTGCCAGGAATTTTCTTCTCCCAGCTGTTTACGTGGCTGGCTCCTTCTCAACCTTTAGATCTCACATTACCTCCTTGGAGAGTCTTATCTGGCTTTGTGTAAAATAACCCACTCTCATTGCTCCTGTTATTCTTTGTTATATGTATTATAATCAGTAATTGTTGTGTTTATTGGTCTGTTTATTTTATTGTTTATTTCCCACTAGACTATGATAATACTAGCTAACTTTTATAGAGGACTTGCTATGTGCCAGGCAATACTGTTTAACATGATTTCATAATATCTCTGTTAAGGAATACTCATCACCACAACCCTATAAAATAGGTCCTATATTATCACTAGTTTACAAATAGGAAAAGTGAGGCATGGAGAGGTAAGGTGTCTTGTTCAAGGTCACATAAACTAGAAAGTGACAGAGCCAGGGTATGAACCCACGTGTCCTGGGGTCTGGCAGCTGAAACTTGCCCTGGTATGCTCTGTTGTGTGCATGATGATGTGTCTGCCTTGCTTACCATGTGTGCCCAGAGCCAGCTCACCAACTGAGGTGTGATGTGGTGGGGACATTTGTTCCTGTTGGTGTAGGTGAAAATCAATCAGATCCAATGAAACACTGGAGCAGGTAGTGGTGGTGGTGGTGGAGATGAGGCTAAAGTTCTGAACACTAACACAGAAGGAGAGAGGAGCCAGGCAGACCAGTTTTGTCTGTAAAGAAGTGACTGAATCATCTCAGTGTCTGTCATTCAGATTTCTCTGATACTAACCACTGCTAACCTCATCTGGGGCTTATGCAGAACAGAGGTATGCAAATTAGTGGTAAAATAGATGTTTTATCCAGGTGTATAACAAAATTGAGGCACAAGCTATATTGTTTTGGGCAATGATGGAGATAAACTTTCTTTGCTCACTTCCTCCTTTCCTTTTGCCAAAGGCCACCATCTTGAAGTCTTTAGGGTATCAGTGGAGACTGTGGTGACAGGTGGATCAGGAAGCTCCTGCAGATTGAAAGAATTTTGTGTAAGCAATTTCCTGAGCACTTCTCTCTCTCTCTCTCTCTCTCTCTCTCTCTCTCTCTCTCTCTCTCTCTCTCTCTCTCTCTCTCTTTCCTTACCCTACAATGAATCTGAGATCTGACAATTAAAGGTGGGGGCTACAGTCATTGGATTTTTGGCTTAATATTACTAATAACTTCATTGGTGACCTTAGCTAATGAGGCCTGGGGAAGCTTTGTAATTCTTTCATTCTATGAACATTTATTCATCACACATTTATTGGATATTTTCTGTGTTTCAGCCAAGGTGATAGGCACTGAAGTTACTATGTAAATATGATCCTTGACCTCAAGTAAGTTACAAAAAAGTATATGAACATATGAAAGTGTAATTAGTATAGGGAAGAATGGAATGCTTTGAGATTCCCCAGAAAGTCACATCTGATTCAGACTGGGGAAATGAGTGTGTAGAATTCAGCTTGGCATGACTGGAGCCATCTTGAGTCATAACTGCCATGATTATCCTGATTAACTCTGTTCTATTTGTCCTGCAGTTTCCAAGTACACTATTAGTAAACAAGACCACTGGAGTGGTTTGTGGAGTTTTATGACTCTGGCATTGTCAGTGATGGGATGTGTCTGACATCTTCAATATTAGCTTGAAATAAACCAGGCACATTCTGGCTTGGATGAAAGTCCCTTTTATCCTGACCACTATATATGCCTTTTCCCTCTGACCCATATCACTGGGACCCACAGGTCCTACCTCTGCTTTTCACCATGCTGCTGTCAGTAAATCCCCAATATATTGTACTTTGTGCAATCTGGATCTGTTCGACTTTCTTTGGGCTTATGGAACCTTGTGACTCATATACTGGGCTTGCGTTTTTCTGAAACAGAGGGGAAGGGCAGAGAAAATATTCTAGTGGAGATGACAATTGACATGAGTCTGGAAATATGAGCAAACCTGGACAAATAGGGTGTGAGCAAACGGGCTCTGAGTAGAATTGCAGGTGTATAGAGACTTGCAGGAATGAGACACTGGGAAACCAGACACTAAATGCAAGTAGAGTGGGCTATGGAGATGTGATCCTGGGTAGTAAGGCAGGAGCCTGATCATTGGTGCGTCAGTGGCTTTGGATGTTATCCTGGGGCTGTTGAGATTTACTGACTTCTTTTAGACAGAGGTGTGCTATTAGATTGCATTTTAGGAAGGCCAATGGGCAGAATGACTTGATCGGAACTAAGACTGAGAAGGCCAGGCAAGAGGCTGTTGCAGAAATGTCAGTGAAAAAGAATGGAGGCTTGAATTGAGACTTGGGATAGTAGTCTCCAGAGGAAGGGAGAGATTCTAGGGAATTCAGGAGGTAGAAACCTTGGGAATTTAGATGTTGTAGGGATGGGTGAAAAGAGACTTTAAATGGTTACTAAATTTCTCATTTGGTTGACTTGGAGGATAAATGGTATCATTTACTTAAATAGGAAAGAGATTGTGTATGTGTGTAGATAATTTAAGTTTTCGACATGCTGAGTTTAGAGGATTGTGGGCCATTTCAATGAAGATGTCCAGCAGGATGGACTATAGAACTGATTCATAATGGGGACTCCCTATGCATTTGTTAGCTGAATTGAAGTGACAGCACTCTGGAGGAAAGTATAGATCTGTTAGCATCACAGCACCATGTTTCATTTATTATTATTGTATAGATGGTGTTATTCTTAGGGCACTTGATGAAGTTACCTGGTCAGAGCACAAGCTAAGAGATAGAGACTAAGCATGGTCCTTATTTAAGGGATAGGGGTAGTGGAGACTGGAGAGGAGATGAAAGAGAGTAGTCAGAGGTAAGAGAAACTCCTGGAGGGAGAAGGAACTTGGAATCCACTGGGAGAGATATCAGAGAAAGAGGCATTGCTGATGGAGAAAAGTCAAATAAGGGAAGAATTGCAAAGTGACCATTTGGCTTATCAATTTGGGGAGGTTAGCTGAAGAAATTCTGTATTTATGCTTACACTTATTGATCTTTCATCTTTTGCCAGGCACAGTATGACCACTGCACATGAAATGACACAGGTGAACTTCAGCTGGGTTTTAGTGAAGTAATGGAGGCTGACTCCAGATCACACAGAGCTGATGAAACAGCAGTTACTGAGGAAATGGAGACAAAATAGAGATTAGACTCATGGGTAACTCATCTGTACAGGGAGGAAAGAGATTTAGTGAAAAAACAGAGTGGGTACAGTCTTGAGGAGTTTGCTTATCTTCCCTTTCCTTCTCATTTCTCTTTTCCTTCCATCCCCTTATCTTCCCTCCCTTCTTCCTTCCTTTCTTTCTTCCTCCCTCCCTTCCTTCTTTTCTCTTTTATTGTTCCTTTCACAGTTGAGAATTGTGAGACTTCTGAAGAAATTCTAGAGATGGAAAAGCAAGAGAGATGATAATGCTGAGAGCACCAAGTCTCTGAGGAGGTGGGAAGGTTTGAGATAGAAACTTAGGTGGAACAATTAGTCCTGGACAAGAAGAGGAACATCTCAGAGACAGAGGTGTGGTTAGGGTGAAGGCAAAGAAGTGGAGATGACAGGGGCAGGAAGGAGCAGAAAATGAAAGGACTTTTAAAATCATGTTCCTATTCTCCCTTGTGTGCAGAAAAAGGGGAGGTGGTGAGACAAGGGACTTAGAAATGCTAAGGAAGTTTAGAAACTGCTAATGTAGGAATGAAACTGAGACACAAAGAAGGACTGCAAGCCACACAGAAAGTCAAAGACTTTTGATTTGATGCTTCCCTACTTTCAATAAGTTTGTATGTGACTCTTTTGACAGTTCTGTTATGGAAAGGAAAAGAGGTCAAGAGCACTGGGCAAGGCCTGAGGATTATTGCATTTATGTCAACACTCTTCAGAGTCTAATCCTAGTTTTAAAAAAATCTGAAGATGAGTCAAGAAGAGTAGCAAGCATCATGCCCGTCCACAGTATTGAAACTTTACTGACATAATAGGGAATACTTCTTTTTTGTTGTTGTTGTTGGAAATCCATAAAAGCCATAAGACAGCCAGGTGGTAGAATTCACTACAGATGGCTTGAAGACCCAATAGTGAATGGGTGAAAGTGTAACGTTGATTCTCAGCTAGCAGAAATAATGAAAATCGAAGCAGTAGAAGGTGGCATCTATAATTATTTCATGCGTACCTTAACTTTTCATGGGGAGACACTGATGTATCTTTTTTCCTACCCTCAGTTCCTTAATAAAGAAGATCCAGAAAGAGGAACAAGAGCCAGGAAATGCTATGAATGCAAGGACACAGCTGTTGAGAAAGAAACTGCTCAAGCCTTTTGGGTGATGGGGAGGGGATTCATGAACTAGTGTGAAAGGACTGGGGACTCTGTTTTATTGTGTTGTTTAATGTGGGTGACATAGCGTTTTAGAGCTGGGAGGGGTATATGTGCATTTGCATGACAATCAGGGCTTGAGCCAAAGCCCAAAGATAACTTCATTTGCATTTCATCTCATAGGACACTGACTTCTGGTCCCTTGTGAAGTTTCTGTTAATTATGTGTAGAATCTTTTGTGATCCTGCCTGACCCACCAAATCCTCTTGCTTGCTTGAGCATAAGCCTATTATTCTGCCCTGCTTGAGATGTACAAAAGACTGCTTTGTGCAGTGCAGAAGATCACTCTATGTGTAGTTGCCATGCCTCCTCTCGTCTCCCTCACCCCAACATGAGTTTCTGTGTCAGATAAAGGATGAAAGAAGTACTGGGGGAATCTCTCCAGGGCTGTGGGTAAGGATGTGGGGAAGTAGCAGTTCCTCACACCAAAAGGACCAGAAGGCTTATAGCTGGCTTTCCTGGTTTTTATATCTTCCTGCATTCCTCACCAGAGAATTGGGCTGATGATGTCGTTTCTCATATAAATGCCAAGAAATTGACACTTGTATCTGACTGCCTAGTAAAATGACTGCCATCAATCATTACCCCTGCCTAATAGCATTACCATGTTAATAACAAAAAGATCTCACCAAAGACTTGGGATTTTTAATATAGTTAAGTGTTGGCCTGTGGCCATAGGTTGCTGTCTCTCCAACCTCCAGCTGAAATCTTGCTAATTCCACAAACCAGTCAGAGCTGAAACAATCAAGTGAAAGGCCTTTGGGGGAAGAACAGGAACTGTTAGATTTGAGTGGCCTTGCAGTAGATGGCGCTCTTTCCTCTGACTCCAAGCTGGTTTACTGTGCATAGTCAAGAAAGTTGCTCTCCAGGTAGCAGTGTTCAGAAGCAGCAGATGAAATGAGACCCGCCTTCTAATCCATCAAAAGCCAGATTTCACCGTAAGCTCCATCATATGGGTATTTGAGTTTCTAGTAATTATTACCTGTGTGGGTAGATTAAAAAATCTATCAAGCATCTATGCACATAACTTTGAACTTCAATTTTGACCAAGGTGAAGGTTTCTGTACCCTATTTTCATGAAGTACTCTAGATCATCAGAAAGATAATTTCATTGTTATCTTTTAAATTTAAAATTTATTCCTACATACTTGAAACCAAAGAAACAACTCAGGTTTTGTGGGCTACTTTGTTGCCTTTCACAGACTAGGTTTCAACTCTATAAACCTGGGCATTTACTATATAAAAGATTATGTTTTACTAAGGTTCAGCAAGAATATGTATAACCCTAATTAAAAGTCACTATTTACAAACCATTGCCTAATATCTGATGTGAATCTCCCCTCCTTTTTTCTTTTTTCTTCTTCTTCCCGCTATATCATTGATTTATGCCTCTAACTCTGAGGTCAAACAGAGATTTTAGCTTAAGAATGTCAGTCTTGTAATGAATAAATCGGTTAGGAATTCGTATTTTTTCCACAGACTCTGAATATTATTAAAAGATCAGTCTTTTTGGGCCATGATACTTTATATTCACTGTACAAGAATTAGAAAATATAGTGAGCAAAATGATAAAGAACCCTCCATATCACCAAAATGATAGCTTTTTGATATAATTACTTTTGTACACAGAACCCCTCTCTGCCATTTTCTCCCCCACTCTCCTATCCATGCATACAACAGACACATGCAACAGACACATGCGTGCACACACACCAAACAAAGCTGTCATGGTCTGGCGGGGAGCAGGTGGCACACTGGCTATTCTCTCTGCCTGGGGACAATTTACAAAGGTGGGGCAGGATTCAGGAAAATTGAGAAATTACAGGGGCTGCAGTGGGGAGCTGTGATCACGTCTTTACCTGAACTCACCTGTGAGTTTCCTCAAGGAGAGGTACTAGCAGAAGCTCTGAGGGCTGGAGGAAGGTAAGGCTGAGGGTTCTTTTCCCAGGCCACTCCATTCCAGCTTAGCAGGGTCTGGGTGCATCCCTTCACTGAAGGCAGTTACCGTTCTGGGCAGGCATCTTTACCCAGCGCTTCCTCTGAGTTCTAGTGACCTCCCTCTTTCTGTGCTATTCTAACTCTTTGCTCTTAACAACCTCTCCAATCCTTGTTACTGTCCCTATATCCTGCCCTCATCTTTTAAAATACTCATTAATAAACTTTTCTCAGCTACTGAGTTTGAATGTGCTGTTTTTTGCCTAGACCCTAACTAATGTTTCAACAATTTCCACAAATTTTTGGCCATTATATGTTGAATTACTTTTACCTCATTCTTTAATTTCTCCTTTTCTGGAATTCCAGTGAGAGATGTTTATAACCTCCTTGTTCTTTACCTCTCTTCCACATTTTCTATCTCTTTATCTCTCATTGCTGCATTTTGGTTGATTCCCTCATATTGGTGTCCTCATAAGCCATCTCTAATCTATTCTTTAATCTGTGCATTGAATTTCACATTTTCATTTCTAGAAGTTCTTTGGTCATTTTCAAACCTATCAGTTTTTCTTCCCCCATAGTACCTGTCTTGCCTTATGTTTTAAAGTCCTTCTGTTTTTATCATTTGAAGCATAATGATTTAATAGTCTCTTTTAGGTTGTTTGTCATGAACCATACAACTCTTCCAGTTTTCAAGGACAGTGGACCTTTCTTCATACCAATTACTTTCCCCTGTTTTTAACTTTTTAAAATTATAAACTCATTTTCAGCTGGAAAATATTTGTGTGTGTGTGTGTGTGTGTGTGTGTGTGTATGCACATGTGTGCCTTGGAATGTTCTGTTTGCTTTGGGTGTTAGAAGGCTTATTTGGAACACTTTTGTGTTCGCTTTTGCTGGAAGCCCCAGGGGTTTTGGTTATTTGGGGCCTACTTTTACACTAATTTATTGGCTAGAGATTCCCACACCACCTGCGTAGTATAAATTCAGGCTCATATACATGTGTGGAACAGGCTGGGTATGTTACTTCCAGGGTGTTGAGGGTCTCTCTTCCTCATAAAGATGGGCTGTTTTATCCCTACCCTGAACTACTGGGTAGAAGATAACTAGTCCACGTTACGGCCCTTTGAGAATGCTGGCTCCTCACACAGGTTTCAGTTCCTGCCCTCCATCTTGTGCATCTCGAGACTTAAGTTTCTTGCTCTTACATGGTTGTTAAACTCCAGACCTGGTTCACAAGCTTATGGGTTTGGCTTTACATTCCTTCTTTACTTCACGCTATTAGGGATATTCCTTTTATTTGGGCTTAGCTGGGTATTTCTTCTAAATCTTTATCCATCAATTCACTGAACTTTTATGGAGGTGGAGTTTCAAGGTGCCCCTACATAGAGTTCTGTATCTCACTTGTCTACATAGCCACATTTTGACAGAGAAAGATGTCCAGCATATGTAGTCCTTTTCTAACGGCTCCATGATAGAGTATGAAATAGAGGTCACCAGTCTTTAGAATAAGACTTCCTGGGTAGACACGCTGTCTCCACTGTTTACTAGTGCTGGATGCTGGGTAAGAGTCTTGTTCTCTTTATGCCTTATTTCCTTATCTGGCAAGTGAAGATAATAATACATCTACTTTGCAGGTTTCCTGAGGCTTCTGTAACCAATTGGCACAAACTTGGTAGCTTAATAGAACAGAAACTTGTTCTCTCACAGTGTGGAGGCTGGGAGTCTAAAGTCAAGGTATGTGCAGAGCTGTACTTCACATGGAGATTCCAGGGAGACCCCCTTCCTTATCTCTTCCAGCCTCCAGTTGGTTGCAGGCGTTTCTTGGCTGTGGCTGCATTGCTCTAATCTCCTCTGCTCCCATGTTCACCTTCTTCTTTGTGTGTCTATCTGGAACTCCATCTGTCTGTCTCTAATTCTCACCTAAGTCATAGCTGATGCCAGATTCAAGAACAGCCCTTACCCTGTGGCTGTTGGTGTGTCTCAAGCAGGTGTTGACTTTTGGCTCCTGAGAGTTCAATACATTTACTTTTTTGTTTGGCTCTATAATACTTTAAAAATAGTTTTAGAATTGCTTTGCCAATGTAGGGCTGGGGTGTGGCTCAGTGGTAGCATGCTTGCCTACCATGCATGAGGCACTGGGTTGGATTCTCAGCACTACATATAAATAAATGAATAAAATAAAGGTCTATCAATATCATATATATATATATATATATATATATATATATATATATATGAAACAAATGTATTAAAAAGAGCTCAGGTTTGTTTGCTCCTGTCTCCATCCTTAGTCTTTCGCCTGAGACTAGCAATATACAAATACCAACAGCATAAATGATGTGGACTAGTACTTCATTCCATTTAGTTCTTCTTCACTGTGGTTATAGTATTTATCTGAAACATAATTGTTTTGTTTTAGTTTGCTTTAGGTTTTAGGGTTTTTCTGTCATTGTCAATTTCCTTTTATTTTTTGAATATGTAGATCATTAGCAATGTTATCATAAGTCAAAACTATTCTAATAGGTATTCTTAGAAGTGTCACTCCCTGCTGAATCCCTTCTACTCATTCTCTTAAGTAAACAGATTCAGTGTTTTCTTATTGATCTGTTCTGTGTTTATTTAAAAGATAAACAGCATTTATCTTTTATTACCTGTTTCTGTTTGTTTATAAAAGATAAACAGATTAGGCTTTTTAATTTCCCTTTATTCATATGCAAAATATACTCTTTTGCCCTTTGAGAAGCGTCTTTCTTCATGGGAAAGTAGGAAGGGGACAGATGCCACTTCTTGATATTTTTGGAATTCTCCACATTCTTCCTAAAAAGGAAGTCTTCCCCAATGTCTTTGAGGGTGACCTATCCTTATAGGTCACCTGAACTGGCTGTGAATTTTAATATGCATCTGAATCATCTGGGGTCTTGTAAAAAGGCAGATGTAATAGCCTCACGTGGGCCTTGCTGCCTTGCTAGGTACCTAAGGGATGTTGCTGCTGAATGGGCCACTTTCTGAGAATCAGGACCCCAGACTTCTCCTGGTATGGCTAGACTGCACCATGGACAGTCTTCCTTGGTTCTGAACAAACTTTAGACTGCTGTTGCTGAGATGTCTGCTAGGAGCCAATACCCAATTGTCTACATTGGTCTGTCTGTTTAATTCAAGAAAGGAAGTTTGTGTCCATGTGCCTGGTGCTCCGTTTTGGTGGTAGTGATGATGGTATGCTGGAGGAGATAAACATGAAATGCTAATTCATAGTTTGATGAAGTGTAAAATGTCTTTCTCACTTATTTTTTCTTCCCAGTTCCTTCCTACTTCTCTATCCAATTGCCTCATAAAATGCTTGTTACCCACAAAGGTATTCAAATCATTTGAGCAGAGGTGTTAATTATGGAGTAAATACACCCACTTAGCCTGAAGAAGAAAAATGCAGGGTGTGACCTATGTCAGAGCATATTATGACAAAGGAAGTGCTGTTTAATCTCAGGTACAGGGTTAAGGTGTGTCCCCAGCCTCCTGATCTTTGGGCATAAATATGGTGTTGTTTTACCCCACATTTCCCAGTTATTACATTCTACCTTCTTATATATTCATTCCTCCTCAGAGCTCCCCAGTCATTTCTGGGAGAGGGCGTCCCTGAGCCAATCTTGGTTGTGTGCAGGTTCATCTACCCTTGCCTGTTGGCTCCATTTTCTTGAGGGTTGAAGCCTGTGTCCTTTTCATTTCTTTGCTCTCTCCTGGACACCTCCACATAAATCTCATTCTTGCCCTTTACCCAAACAGAACAAAACACAAAAATCATGTTTATCAATAAACCAATGTCTGGAGGAGGTAAGCAGCTCACTGGTCCTGCGAAGAGTGAAATTTCAGATGCCAATTTGGGCTAATTCTATGCTAATTTGCTATTACAGCATTGAAAAATCAAGTGTTTTGTTTATTCCCTAGCTTTAAATTGAGGGAAGAATTGTGTCCAGAACTGTATTGAGCATGATCAGGTTTCATTCTTGAAAAGAATGACAGTGATTATTCCAGACCTGTGGCTTTTAATTAGTTCAACTGCTTTGGTACTTACCACCTCCCCCAACAAACAAAAAGGTCAGGTTATAATAAGAAGGGCCTCTGCCTTTTTAGTCTGGAATGAAGCTTAAGAAGATAACCAGAGTCCCCTCTTACTGCATGGGGCTCTCTAGTCCCTTGAGGACAATAGTCATAATCTAAAATCTATTACATGTAATTTCAACATCATTTAGCACAGCTGTCAATCTGCCAAAGCAGAGCCCACAAACTGAGCTTCCATGGAGACCAAATCATCTTCCTTCTAAACATGTCATCTGCACAGTGGGCTGGAGGTCACTTGGAAGAGAGCAGAGGGGAACTTTGGTTTGTGTTCCTTTGTTCCCAGCTACTTACCTTCTCATAAAAAAATGTGTTCAATTTACAGACATATCAGCATAAACTCTTCCAGCAAGTGCAAATATTTACTTGGAGAGGAAAACAAAATAATGTCCGGACCAGAGCTTTCATTTTCTGTTAGACTTTGATGTTACTTTTTTATTTGAAGTCCAAGGAGAATAATAAATTGAATTCTTTTGTAAAAGCAAGGCATGGCAAATGTTGGATAAAAACTCAAGCTCAGTTAGTAAGTTAGTCAAAGAGAAAAATCCTGCTTTTTGCTAGAATCCGTGTGATCTATACATTGTTTTCTTAGCATCATCTTTAAGGTTTTTTATTTTTTTTTGAGGAGGGGGTGGAGGAAAACGCTTTATGTACATGTGACTGAGTTTCTGATTGACAGAGTTCACGGATGGTTCTTTTGAAGTGAGAACAATCTAATCCTGGAGCCACAGAACCACCCACAGATGTCACACAAGATCTCAGCTGTCAATATGCCACCTTGTTTTATTGCTATTTTCTTTTGCTCTTGGCTTCCACCAGCCATTGTTCTTCAAATAGCTGGACCAAGATACAGCATGCTGTGAACACATTATTTCTTTCAATAGTTACAATTAAATATTGTTGTTGCATGGCCATTAAGTTCGTTGTTAGGCAACTTAATCATTTAAAAAATATATCCAGTGAACCATTTTGTACCTTAGTGTTACTCTTATCACATGGGTCTTGGAGGTTAGGTGACTTGGAACTTAGGTTCCTCTGCCAAACAACAACAAACCATTTCTTTTTAAAGTGAAATGATGTAAGAGAATGTCAGGATAAAAAGCTATTCAGGACATGTGGTACAATTTCATTTTGTAGCAGTAGGGAAAAAATAAACGCAAAAACCTTGGGAGTTTTTGGTACTAAACTGTATCCTTGGGATTTTAAGTCACAATGCACATAATCACTGGCATGTAGGTGTTCTCAAATACCTGCTGTGGTAGCGTGGATATGACCCAGACCTGGCTGTGGGCATTGTTGGAGTTCTGACCTGCCTGGGCATGTCTGATGCGTGCTGGGATGGACTGCCAGTAGCTATTTGTGTGTGTGCATGTGTGTGTGTTTTGTTTATTTGCATGAAGGTGTATGTTTTTGGCTGGAGGAGGAGGGAGGCCATTTTGTGTCAGCTGTGTTAATGGTTATAGAAGCTGAAGAGTGGGGACAAGGGAGAGATGGGTAGCTCCTGGGACCAGGGCTGACACTGAAGAAGCTGTCTTCAGGACTGAGTCTCAGATCTGAAGCAGTCATTTCTGCTCTCTGTGATCAAAGTGTGACCTGTGATATAGAAACACCTTCCTATTTCCCTATGGATCTGGCATGGGAGAATCAGAGAAATGTGCCACCTGGGCCTCTGGAGGGTTTGCTGACTTTGGGAGCAGGAATGTAACACTTTTGGTGTGGTCTTGCATGGGCCTGGGCAGCCCAGGTGGCCAGGAGGTGCTGCTTGTGGAGGGTATATACAAGGAAGTCTGCAGTGGAGAGGAAGAATGTGGCAAATGCCATGTGGTGAGCACAAGTGACAGATTGATTACTGAGTGTGTAGGAGGTGGCCTCTGGAGGCTTGCAGATATAAGTAGCTGGAAGCAGGAGGACTATGGCCTGAAGCTGAAGGGTAAGAGCCTCTGAAATTTGAGCATGTATCATGACTTGCACCCAGAGCCTATTGGGACTTGGGAAAATTATAGTTATATCACCCAACCATTTTTTTCCTCACTAATAATTTAGCAATTATAATCCTGGGATTAGTGAGGATTATTCTGTAAGGTGTATAAAAATCACAGAGGGCTGATAAAAATTATCCCAAGTTGTGTATATCAGACACCTCTTGTGCCCTGCCTCACATTTTCTAGGCCTACCTTTGTTTGGAATCTAGTTGTTGCTGTGGCAACCAGAGGTGCTCAGCTGTAACCTGGCTGTGCCTTGCTTCAATTGCACCATTTATCACTTGCTTTCTATCCTTGGGCATCTCTGCTACCATCACTCAGGACACCTGCAGAAATGTGCTTGGGCATTCATGGTTACATGCCTAAAAGGAAGAAAGGTAAGTGACCATAGGCAACCCTTGAGCAATGGGTGAAGTGAGAATGTGAATGAATTCTATCCCCAACTTTATCTGGCAGGACAATTGTGAAGTGATATTCCCATGTCTCTTCAGTGTTCCCAGTGAGGGAACCTCAGTTGCCCAAGAAGGAACTGGCTTGATAACATGGCTTATTTTGGTTTCCCTCCTTTTTTATTTCATCCTTTCTAGTACCCACCCTTGTTCCTACAAAGCCTCTATTTCAGGCTCCATATTTAGGGGAATCCAGGCTAAGACAGAGTGAAAGACAGCTCTGCATATATTGCAGATTCCCTTATTTCCCCACTTACGATTTACCCGAATAAAGCTGGGGGAGGGGGGAGGGGAAAGAGGGCTTTCCAATATCCTATTGATAACAAATGAATGCCATTGTTATAAATTTAATACTTTTCTACTTTGACCCAGGGCCTGTTTTTATTCAGGAATCACTAAGACAGATCTTTGCCATTACTAAGCTCACAAACCATGTGGGGGAAGCAAAGGTACATATCTTACAAAGTACAAAAGAGAGGTTAGTGTGCTTTAAGAGTGTAGAGAAAGGGACTGTTAATTTGTTTCTGGGAGTGGGAAGACTCCATGGAGGAGAAGACATTTGATCTGGACCTTGAGAGATGAAAAGGCTATTGAAGACAGTGAATTGAAGAGTTGGAGAAGCTTAAAAAGAGTCTTATAGAAATGGAATTGGGGTGAGCTTCACTGTTCTTTCTGCTAAAGGGCCAGAGGCCTACAGCCCTAATTCTTCTTCCCTTTGTTCCCCTGACTAGTGTTTGATTGCTCTCTCACAACCTTCCTTCTCAGAGATATGCTGCACAGCCTTTTCTCCTTGGAGGTTTTATCGCCTCTGTGTAGGGGAGAGTCAGAGCTGTAGTTCCTAACCCTGCTTGTGCTGGCTGGCCGTGGGGGCCTTATTTCTGGATGCTGGAATCTGGGAAGCAGAGATACCTCTGCTTAAAGAAGAATGGTTCTGAGTGGTCTCCCTCCTACCACAGTTGGGATTGCTTCGGTTCAGATGAGGGTTGTGGTGTGATTGTCTAGTGCATGGCACACAAGTTCACTGCTAAAATAATCAAGGACAGGCCTTTTTACATTGAAGGTAGAGGTCACATTTGCAAGCTCCCTTCTCTCCCAGTTTCATTTGTACTGCTAATTATGAACTGTGGGTTCTTATACTTCTGAAGAGGTGGTGAACAGTGGTGTATTTCTTTTTTTTTTTTTTTTTAAATAAGGACCAGAGGTGCATTTATTTACCCAAGTGTGGAGACCTTGACTGACTTGTGCAGCATGGCCCTAGGAAGGCAAGGCTTGGTGGGAAAGGCAGGTGACAGGAAGGGCAGGATCATATTGTCCACTTCAGTCTATCTTTGCCATTAACCTGACTCAACCTTCTTTTGCATGTCTGCATCTCTTTGTCTCACTGGTATTCAAATGACAAGTTTTTGAGTTTTAATTTCAAAATAAAGTTAGATAAAACAGTCCCACAGATCAAACTAGAAATTGTTAATGACTGGAGGTACCTCTGCTTAATCAGTTAGCACTCCTGTGTAAAAAAAGGTCCAGTTCATGGGTGGACAGTTTAATGTAGATGAGGAAGTGGGCATGGTGCACATCGTATTGCATCTCTGGTTAATTCCATCCATTCTTCCTATATGTACAAAGACACCCACATGGCATATTCTATCATATGCTTGCATGTGGGTATTCACTTCTAAGGTAGAGGCAACTCAAAGGCACAGTGCATCATTCAGAGTTCCAACAGGAAACAGGTGATCTGTTCAAAATAATACAGTTTAATGGTCTTATTTATAAAGGGACTATTTATAAAAGTGTGAGTGATGAGGACCACTAGGGACAGAGCAGTACCCAGAGTTTATAGTATTGGAGCTGTTATCACCTCTGCTTCCAAAAAAAAAAAAAAAAAAGGGGGAAGAAAGGATGATTTTTGAAACTTGAAGAAGAGAGGATCACACAAGAATCAACTGCACTGGGAGGATCAAATGATTTTTTTAATCAAGAGACAATCATCCTGAGGCAATCCTGCAGGTAGGTATGCAGGCAAATACTGATCTTGCTTCCTCTATTTCCTCACCTGTATTTCCTGTGGGAGCTCTCTAATGGCCAGAGACAAGGAAAACCAGAGGGGTACATAAGCCATGCTGATATACTGCACACAGGCCAGCCTCTAGGCAAGGAACAGGACAGATAAGGTTAGACACTGTATGAACAAATTTCAGTGTCACTGTGAGTGCTAATCAATCTGTGCAACCACACTCTGCCATAACTGTCCATTCCCTGTTTTGTTCCACTGTGGTCCTACTTGTTATCCATCATTATTCCATTTATGGAATAAAAGGAGGCATGACAAGCACCTGTTCATGAATTAATCATAGGTCTCTTTTTTATTAAGCTTGGATTTAACATCAAAATCCTTCTGAACACAGTGGGCCAGGCAGCCACCCCTGATCAATTACCATTGATTTAAGATGCAAAAAAATTTGCCATTTCTCACCTGTTCAGTAAATCTATCATCTATCCACTTCCTATGCGGTAGTGGAGGAAATATAGAATATGATTAAAATAATTAGAACAAGATAATGAATTCCCTCCCCTTTAAAGAGCGGAAAGGACAAACAAGAATGGGAAGATGCCTTTTCAGTATTTGGAGTCACAAACTGGCATGAAAAGTTTTCTCCATCAATGCCTGTCTTAGTCTGGTTGTGCTACTATAACAAAATGCCAGAAATCTGGTAATTTATAAGCAACAAAAATTTATTTCTTGCAGTTCTGGAGGCTGTGAAGTCCAAGATGAAGACACTGGCAGTTTCAGGGTCTGGTGAGGGCCCTTTTCCTGGCTTACAGGTGGCCTCCTCTTGCTGTGTCCTTACATGGTAGAAGAGGGAGAATCTCTCTGGGATCTCCTGGATATGGGCGCTAATCCCATTCAGGAGTGTCTCCTGACCTAATCATATCCCAAGGTCCCACTTCCCAGAGCCATCACCTTGGGGGTTGGGTTTCAGCATGTTACTCTAGGGGACATAAACATTCAGTCCATTGCATGCTGTTGCTGAGCTCTCATTATTTAACTGCAGTATCCCATACATTGCACTAAGTGCTTTGCACAATTATGTCATTTAGTCTCCACAGCAACCCTCCACAGAACATTAATTATTTTCTCCATTTTATAGATGAGAAAGCTGAAGTTAAGTAACTTTTCCAAAGTGATGAGTAAACCGTAGAGATGACACTCAAATTCAGAGCAGACTGACACCAAAACTCGTACTCATGACTGCTAGGCAATACGACTTAACCTTCAATTGTTCTCTCATCCTTGGCAAACAATTTTGCTGGATAGAGAACAAGTGAGTTGTCTAGTCCCTCACTGGTTTCTCTTCCTCACAACTTAATTGACCTTTGCCTGGCTCTCCCGGGAAACCAAACACTGCCATGTTTATGCAGTATCCATGCCTATAACCCTTGCATCTCCGAGGCACCTGTGTGAAGAGCCTGGGGAATCATGCATTACATCACATTGCCGCTAGATCCAGCCCTCACCCAAAGACTTGGAGAAAGCTTTCCACTGGACAGCCCAGCAATTTTCTGGTCTCATCTCATCCTATGAAAAGGAGACTGGTCACAATATAGGCCAATAAAATATTATACAAAATAAAGAAAATCATTCTTCTTCTGATTAGGCTTTCTCCAACAGATCTCTGGTGAGTGAATTCCACATGTCAAGAATGTGTCAGATGCTGGGAGAATTGAAACGATGTTTTCATGATTGCTGCTTTCAAGGTGCTTAAAGACATCAGAATATGCCATAGTGCCACAGAGTACTTTCTAGTGTCACTTGCCATCCTTGGGTAATGTTAATTCATTCAGGGACTCAACACACATCCATCAACCTGGTACTGACATGACCAGTGCCCTCAGTATCTTCAACAGCAAAACTTCCTGGGATCTCTTTTGAGGGAGCTGTTCCAACCTCTTCTTAGCAAAGTGTTTCTCTGGGTCCTGCTAATTTTGTCCCTCCTGCTACTTTCCTAGTATGGTGGAATTTTTAAAATTTTTCCTATGCACCGAAAATACTAGAAGATTGAGGAGTCTGCTATTTTCTCTGTGTTATTCTGGGCCAGTCAGTTTCTCTCTCTGTGCTTTAGGTCATTGAGTGACAAAAGCTTCTGCCACCCAAGGTTTTAGAGTTTTCACAGATACCCTGAAATTTTCTTGGAACCAGGTTCTGTCAGATGTTTCAGTAATGCTTGGCAGGGAGGAGAGGCAGGGCAGTCCTGGGCCTCTTTACCCTCAGGGCAGGGAACTGCTTGTCTACTTGGCTGGATCATAGGACTGGGTGCTGCAGAGATGATGCTGGGGAAAGAACCATGCATAGAAACTCCAAGCTTAAGGGTTGAAATAGCAGCATATGAGATTCTTTATTTATAGTTGCTCTCAGTTTCCTGGAAAGGGAGGATGAGGTTCGATGTTATGTTAAAGCATGATTTTGGAAGGCAGTCATGTAGGATGCTTACAGAATTCTTTTATGTATATTTGGAGATCAAAGATGATTATGACATTTTACTCCACTCTGAACAAAAATAACCTGGCTAGGGGTCATGGCACACACCTGTAATCCCAGTTACTCAGGAGACAGAGGCAGATTAAATTAGTTTTTAAAAAATGTATTATTTGTTTTAGTCAACTTTTTTGTTACTGTGACCAAAAGACCTGACAAGAAGAGGAAAAGTTTATTTTGGGGCTCAGGGTTTCAACTGTCTCAGTCCATAGATAGCTGACTTTGTTGCTCTGGGCCTGAGATGAGGCAGAAAATCATGATGAGAGTGTAGTGGAGGAAAGTAGCTCAGGCCATTGTACCAGGAAAAAAGAGAGAGGGGGGAGGGAGAGAGAGAGAGAGAGAGAGAGAGAGAGAGAGAGAGAGAGAGAGCGCACGAGAGAGAGAGCGCTGTGTTCAACAAGGACAAAATATATACCCCAAAGGCCTACCTCCAGGGACACACCTCCTCCAGCCACACCCTAACTTCCCACAGTTATCACCCAGTTAATCCCTGACAGAGGATTAATGCACTGATATTGATAAAACTCTCATGACCCAATCATTTCACCTCTAAACTTTCTTGCATTGTCTCACATATGAGATTTTGGGGTATACTTCATATATAAGCCATAACTTTATCTTTTGGAATAACTAGACTCCTGTTTATTTTATGAGACTCATCTATGAATATTTCTGTCATAGCTGTTTATTAAATGTTTTAATTTTCTGCCCTATCTCTAATGTGGCCTTGAGGTTGTTGCAATTTTTCCATTCTCCTATAGTTAAATTCTTAGCCCATTTGAACTCTGTGCACATCTACTTAGATAGAATTAAGAATTCTCAAATTTTATGATTCTAATTTATGTCTTTATTATCATCCTTGGCCAGATTAACAATTGATTCACCTTGTAACTTGTCTTAATTTGAACTTATTTTGAGTTGATAATCATATGCTAGAATTTATAGTAATGATGTTGAGTGAGTTTGCTTTGTCTGGGGAATTAACAGTTACTGTTACTTCCATGTAACCTTTGTTCCTTCTGCTACAAGATATTGGAACTTCGAATAGTTATATGAACTTGGGGGAACAAGGGACAAACTCATTAAGAATAGCTTGTATATCAAAAACTAAAGTAACCAATGAACTGTGAGAGAAAACTTTGCTCCTAGAGTCCATTCTTTGGTTTTCTGATTTGAGACAGCTTACCAGAAGGAATCTCCAAATTTAAACGATTGAATTATAGATCAGAAGAAGATTATTCAGAAAGCCATGCAAGGAGAACTGAGCATGATTAAGCTGTGATTGCCAATGAATGAATCTCAAACTACTACATATATCCCAATGTACATCAAATACAGTGAACTATATAGCACATGGGCAGAGTCCATCCTTCTGCCTGTCTGGTATGTCTCCTGAGCTAAGAATGATTTTAAATCATAGAAAAAAAATCAAAGGAAGAATATTCATAAGTTGGGAAAATTATGTTAAATCCAAATTCCAATGTCCATAAAATTATTTTTCATTAGAATACAGTCATACAATTCATTTAGGTAATTGTCTACAGCTGTTTTGTGCTACCATGGTAGAAGTGAGAATTTGAAAAAGAAATTTACTACCTATAAAGGATAAAAAATTAACAGAAAAGGTTTGCCAATCCTTGGTCCATAAAATAGCATTCCACAAGAAAAAAAAATTACTACTGCTATTAATAAACAATCTCATTGAATTATGAGAGCTTGTGAGTGAATGTTTGTTCTAGTATTTTTGGGGGGAGAATTATGGTATGCTTTGTTTCATAGACAGGTCCAGAATAGACTTTAAACTTCATTCTTTCTATTTTGTTTTTAGGGGCACATTTTCCATTTTCTGTTGTTTTTATGAAAAAAAGTCATATTTTTTCTTCTCTTGGGGATTTTACACATAGCCAGGTTTCTGCATGTTAATGTAGATCAAAGAAACTGGGGAAGTAATGCTTAGGTTGAACAGTGTTGGTGTTCCTGTAAGGAATACATGGAAGAAAGATGAAACACAGGAATGCAAAGGTCCAAGGGGCAGGAGAAAGGAAATGGAAGTCCTTAATAGAGTCATCGTGATCATTTGTTGGCAATAGCAGACAAGCAAAATGCTGCTATCTGAAATTTCAGGAAACTGCTTGGATTGCAGCTTACATTGCAGTTGGGGTAGTAGAGTAACTGGATAGAAAATGCTTTCTTTTTTCCATTGAAAGATAGAATGAATTAATCTCTGGTTCTGGGTAGACACAGACAAGAGAATCTGAGTTCTGGAGGAGGGAGGCTAATCTGTGAGTGCTGTTTGTCACCAGCTATCAAGAATTTACAAGATGACCAAATTTCCAGATGAGAACCTCTCCCTAGGGAGAATGAATACTAAACGGAGGGGCATATTTTGCATTGGCAGGCTCATTCCATCTGTCTTTCCTAATCATACTTATTACTTACTGTGGAATATGGGCTGTTATGGTGATGTGAGGACAGAAACCATCTGCTTCACAGAATCTTAGAAACTTTATAGACCTCATAATGTCAGCAATAATAAGGGAACAGAGGATGTGACATCTGAAGACCAACTTGAAAGAGCACATGTTCATCATGGTTTACGTAAGATTCCCTCCCATCTTCATGACATAATTTCAGAGTACCCTTTTGTTCTCCCCCTCTCTGGTCACCTCTGAAAATCCCATTGTTTAAGAGACTTCCACCACAACCCTGATGCCCACTGTACTGACCTCAATTTCCTGCACACCACCCTGAGCTTCCCAACCTGTCAATGTTGAGTATTTTTTGATCAAGCGAATGTGGTATCTTGCATGTTATTGACTTTGTAGTAAGAAGGCTCTATGTTTTCAGTACAATTGCTGAGGGAATTTATTAGCATTTGCCTTTCCATTTAGAAGGAATACAGATTTTTATACTTTCCAGTTCACCTTCACAGAAGAGTGGATTTAATAAAAAAAAGTTGTGAGAATTTTTATCCCATTCTCTTGCGATATATGCTAATTGCAGTCACAGAAGACATTGTGGCCTGCTTTGAGTTTAGTAAGTTTTCTGATCTTTTGGCCATCACTAGAAATTGGTTACTAGAAATTTCTAGGAATAACAAG
Source organism: Sciurus vulgaris (assembly GCF_902686455.1). NCBI lineage: Eukaryota > Metazoa > Chordata > Mammalia > Rodentia > Sciuridae > Sciurus > Sciurus vulgaris. The sequence continues at coordinate 94,528,682 of NC_136462.1, forward strand.
ATATAAAAATTAAATCACAGAAATGGAAGATAACATGGGTCAATATTTCTTTTATCTTTTTCTAAGTGCAAACACAAAGGAGAAACTGTAGAAAATCTGACTTGTGCTAGAATACCATTCTATTCACATTTTGGGCTAAATAGTTCCCTACTGTGGGCGACTGGGCATCATAGATGTTGAGCAGCCTCCTGACCTCCACTCAGGAGTTGCCAGTGGCAGTCCCCCAGGTTGTGACAATCAATGTCTCCATTGCTAAATGTTTCCCGGGTGGGGGGGGGGGGGGGGGGCAAATTCACCACTGGCTAGGAACCACTGTTCTAGAATTTTTGTTTTGGATGCAAGGGAAACAAAACCCTCAAATTCAAGTAATATGCCTACACAGGCCTCATCTTGGAGATATAAAATTCCAGGGAACAAAGCAGATGCAGGGACTGGCTTGGGAACCTGTGTCTCTGATGGGTGTGTGGAGCTTCTCTCAGGGCAGCAGGACCTCCATCCTCACAACTGTCATCTTTCTCTATTTACTGACTGCCTCTCTTTATTGTGCTTCTGCTCCTGCCTCCTCTGCATGCACATTCCTTTGGCTTGCCAGCTCTTCTTCATGGAATCTATTTCTTTCAGATCCTGTCTTCTTGTTAACTGTGAGATACGAATTTAGCCCACTTATAACCAACCACGTTTGTGCTGTTACTTCAGGCTGCACTTATGTCACATGTGGCAGGTCAACCTCAGGAGAAGCTGATTGGGTCAAGTGCACACTTGTCATGCAAAAGTTGCAGCTGAGAAGGAAAGAAATCGGCTGGCATAAAGCCTGGGGGCTGCCATGGCTGCTTATTTTCAGGCTGGTGGCAGCTGATGAGATCTCCAGACTGAAGGAGAAATTCCATCTACCCCTCACCTGGCTAAGTCCCATAAATAACTAATCTGCATGAGATAAACTTCATAGAAAATTCAATATGTGACATGAAATTAATGTAAAACTAATTTTAGAAATCAGTATTTAAATGGGGAACACCCCCAAGAATACAGTGTACAAAAAGTCAGGAATGATCCAAGTCACAGATATTTTAAAAAATTCATGCAAACCATAAAAATATGCAAATTATTACAAATCTTATATACAGACTTGTCTTTCAAATTAGCAAAAAATTTAAAGATTATGTCATGGGTTAGGTCTGAGGTATCCACCAAAAGTTCATGTGTGAGATAGTGCAAGAAAGTTCAGAGGTAAAATGATTGAATTATGAGCTTTAGTCTAATCAGTGCATTAATCCCCTGATGGGGGATTTAGTGGTAACTATAGGCAGGTAGTGCGTGGCTGGAGGAGGTGGGTCCCTGGGGTGTGCCTTTGGGGTATGCATTTTGTCCTTGTTGAGAAGAGCTCTCTCTCTGCTTCTCCATGGCATGTCCTGAGCCACTTTTCTCTATCGGAGTCTTCTACCATGATGTTCTGTCTCACCTCAGGCCCCAAGGAATGGAACCAAACATCTATGGACTGAAACTGTGAGCCCTGAAATAAATGTTTGCTCCTCTAATTGTCCTTATCAGGTCATTTAGTCACAGCGTGGTGTCAGGGGGACTGTCTAAAACAGATTATAATTGATCTTCCATTGTTGGTGAATGACTAGCAAAATACATTTTTTTCAGGTGCCTCAAGAAAAATTACTTATGTTTGTGAAAATCACCCTGTTTTGGAGTATCTGGCAATATAGATGAAGCACCCCAAATTTTCATACCTTTTAAAGTCAGTATTTTCCTTTGAGAAAATTTACCTGAAATAAATTTTTAGAGACATGAGTCAAGAATTATATATGAAATTAAAATGTTCATCAGAGTATGTTTTATTCTAACAAAATATAGGAATTAGCTTAAGAATCCAAAAGGGGATTGATTAAAGTTATTTTCAAAACACATTTAATGATATGGGAAATGTTCAGAGTATTATGCATAGCAAATTAACAGATTACAAAGCTCTTTCTAGTGTAATTCAAATTTTGCCTTTTTATGGAGATAGGCATGGGATAAAAGCAGAAGGAAATATATCAATTGTTAAACAATGGTCATCTGCAGTTAGTGGTAAGGCTGATTTGTATTTTCTCTTAACATTTACATGTCTTTTAAACTTCCTACAAGAGTTCATTACTTACATATTTTAAAAAGAGGTTTAAAAATGTACCTTTGCAAATGGTAAATTTTAAAATGGCTTTTCAAGAGGTCTTTTCAGAGGCCTCACAAAGTGAGAATTCATTACTTACAGAGTCCAGGGTCTAGCCTTTCAGATCGAGAAACCCATTTGTTTTTTTCAGTTTACTAAATGCATAAAAATTTCTTAGGGGTAGACTCACATTATGTCAGTGTTTACAAAACTCTGAAACTCATGCCATGTAGGGAGGTTGGCACCCCAACTGCATGTGGACAGAAGCTCCTGTACTTGGGACCCTCTCAAACTTCAACTTGTGTATCTCTTCATCTAGCTGTTTATCTGTTTGTATTCTTTCTCATTTCCTTTATTAAATAATATACCAGTAAATATTAAGCATTCCTGAGATCTGTGAGCTATTGTAACAAATGCTTAAATATAATAAAGGGGTTGTGGGACCTTCCAATTCGTGGCCAGTCTGTCAGAAGACCTACAGTCTTCTGAAGAAACAGAAGAACACGCTCTTTCTGTGTTTCAGGTGGGCTTCCTGCTGGCACGCACTCGCACGCACACATGCATGCACAAAGCTGCATACATTCTAAAGTAAGATTATCAACTTATTTATTAAAAGATAAGTAAATAAGCTGAAGAGAGGGCCACATGGAACCAGAGCATGCATTCTGTGTGTCAACCCAAATTTCCAGTACCCTGGGAGCTTGCCAGTTCTACAAAGCTTAATTTTGAGTTATAATACTGTCCCTTTTATGCTCAAGGGTTATGGATCACCAATCTTTACATATATGTGTGTATGAATACAAATGATAGTAAAATAATGAAATGTTTTCATTTACTATATTCTCATACTTCACACTCAGGTCACCAAAATGTGTAGATATTTTGCCCCACACACTGACCAGTTCTTTGGTAGATACTGAGTGTCCTAAAACTCAATTCAATCTGCTACAGTCTGCCTAATGTTAGGGTCAGATCCCTCAGGTAAAGGGTTCAGTCACTTTGGATTCCAATCAGAAACCCAGGTGTGTGGGTGTTCTGATAGACTGGCCATGAATTAGAAGGTTCCACACCCCTTTCTTAGGTTTGATCATTTGCTGCAATTATAATTCACAGAACTCAGAAGTACTTAATATTTGCTGGCATATTATTTAATAAAGGACATGAGAAAGGATACAAATGAATGGCTAGATGAAAAGATATACATGTTGAAGTTTGAGAGGGTCCCAAGCTCCCATGGGAAGTTTCTGTCCCCATGTAGTTGGGGTGCCACCTTCCCCAGATGTGGCTGTATCCTGGCTCATCAGCCCTGTAGTTTAGGGGTTCTTTTGGAGGCTTCATCACAGAAGCATGATCAATTATTTACTCAATCTCCAAGTCCACCTTCCCAGAAGACTTGGGGTGGGACTGAAAGTTCCAAAGTTCCATCATGACTCAGTCTTTCTGGTGAGCACACAAGATCTCACCAAGGATCTCACCAGGATCTCACCAAGAGTCACCTCGTTGGAACAAAAGATTCTCCTGTCACCAGGAAATTCCAGGTATTGAGAACTCTGTGACAAGAGCCTAAGATGAAATATCAGAACAAAAGAAACGCCTATCATAACAGTCACTTAGGAGATTACAAAGAATTTAAGAACTCGGTACTGGAAAACTGGGAATAAAGACCAAAATTTGTATTTCTTATTATAAATCACAATATCCCAACATATAGACATATATACATGCATACAGTGGTTTATGCCTCACCATTTTTGACATACAACATTTAAAGTCATGCTCGTGGACTCTTGCCCTCCTTTACCTACCTCGCTACCACAAGGGAACTCTTAAGGGAAGGTGGAACAGGCTGTGTGCAGGTGTCCTGGCTCCAGCTTTCCAGTGCTCCAGTGCTCAGGTTCTCTTGATAGGTTAATACTATCATAAAATAGGACGAGAAATATACAATCCAGCCCTCTACTTCCTTGTCCCACTAAGGTGTTTTTGGGTTGGTGCAGTCAGTTTGCTTCCTCAGCCCTGTAGGCAAGGTACTGCTGCCAAGCTCTTTGGGAATTTATTATGTACAATCTGGAGAAAATAGAAAGGGAAAGGATAGGAGATATAGGGGTCTTGGCTTAGGAGTGAAATTTGATAAGGAATTTGGAGAGAAAGTTTCTGGAGTAACTATGGTGTAAAGGGACAATTCACAAGAGCCGAGTTATGGAACTAGCCCAGATGCTCATCAATAGATGAATGGATAAAGACAATGTAGTATATATACACAATGGAGTTTTACTTAGTCATAAAGAAAATCAAATCATGGCATTTGCTGGTAAATGGATGGAACTGGAGAACATCATGCTAAGTGAAATAAGCCAGACCCAGAAAGTCAAGTGTGGAATGTTTTCTCTCCTGTGTGGAAGCTAGAACAAAATAAGGGAAAAAAGTGTGTTTTGGGAAATCCCCTAGAAAACAGAAGGGAGATAAGTGGAGCAGAGGTGGGGAATTGAGGAAGAGGGAGGAGGAATGGGAAAAGGGAGGTGTGGTAGAATGAAAGTGAACAAATTGTTCTATGTACATATATGAATACACCACAGTGAATTTCATCTTTATGTATATCCATAAGACACTAATTTTGAAAAAAATATGAATAAATAGAAGGAAGACCAGTAGAGTAGAGGAAGCAGAATATGGGGAGGGAGAAAGAGGGGAAGTAGTAGAGACTGAATCGGAGCAAATTGTATTCCATGCATGTACAATTATGTCAAAATGAACCCAACTATTATGCATAACTATAAGGCACTGATAAAAACATAAAAAGATGGAGAAACAAACACTTGATGTTTTCCAAAATTACTTTTCTGTTTGCTAACTTTGTTTCTTTGGAGATGATACTGTTCTGAGTCTAGACTATGTGAATCATTATTTTATGGACATTTTTAAATTTTTGGCTTATTAACATATGTACACAAGGTAAATATAGAGAATAAGATAGTATGCACCAAAGAGTAAACTTTCCTCCTCTCTGACCACTAAATTTAGTTCCTTTTTCCCTGATGCAACCAGGTTATCCATTTTCTGTCTATACATGGAGAAGCATAGATACATGTTGTGGTTTAGACATGAGGTGTCCCCCAAAAACTCAGGAGTAAGACAATGCAAGAAACTTCAGAGGTGAAATGATTGGGTTATGAGAGCCTTAACCTAATCAGTGCGGATAGATTATCTGGGTGATAATTGTAGACAAGTAGGGTGTGACTGGGGAAGGTGGATCACTGGGGACATGCCTCTGGGGTACATATTTTGCCCCTGGTGAGCCTAGTTTCTGCCTGCTTCCTGATTTTCATGTCCTGAGCTGCTTTCCTCTGCCACATCCTCCCCCCATGATGTTCTACCTCACTTGGACACACCAATGGAGTTGGCCATCTATGGACTGAGACCTCTGAAACCATGAGCACCAAATAAACTCTTCCTTCTCTAAAATTGTTCTTGTCAGGTCTTTTGGTCGCAGCAGCAAAAAGTTGACTAAAACTATTTAAGTAATGCCTAGCTTTAAAAGAAGAGTAGAGATAAGACCTATTTTTCAGAAGTCTGCTTTGAAAATTTAAAAATCTTACCTAAAAATGTTCCATATTCATATATATGTTCACACACACACATACACGCACACACACACCCCCCCTATAGTCATCCCTTGGTATCCATGGGGGATTGATTCCAGAACCTTCTGTGGATTCCCAAATCTAAGAATGCCCAGATTCCTTATAGAAAATGATATAGTATTTGCATATAACTTATGAAATGATCTAATATGCTTTAAATCATCTGCAGAGTATGTACAATACCCAATACAATGTAAATGCTATGTAAATAGTTGTTTTGTTTAGGGAATAATAACATGAAAAACTATGTATGTGTTCAGTTCAAATGTAATTTTAAAAAACAACTTTCAATCTGCTCTGTATTAGTTGAATCCACAGATGTGGAACCCATGAGTAGAGGGCTGACTACATATTTGCCTCACTAAACATCTTAATCATGTGCTTTATAAACCTCACAGATGAATGAATGAAAAGGCACTGTTTCATTGTTATCACAAGCATTGGTCCCATTTTGATGCAGTGTCTTATTGGAGGTGATTATTGCTGGGTGATTTGTCTGCTTCTTACTGTCACGGGCTCCTCACTGATCTCCTCGTAGTAGACACAGTGCAGAGTAGGCAATTGCAGCAAGAGAAGGGAGCAAACTGAGCTGTTTGGCAGAATGAAGCCATCTGAGAAATGAAATATGAGAAAGAGGGGAGGATGAACACCATCCCAGTCTTCATTGATTTCAAGTTCTGTGGAGTTTTACTCAAAACCATTGTAGATGTCATGAACTCCAGGCCACACAGCCCAGAGTCTCTGGATGGCATATAACACTTCTCCATCAAGAAGCTCAGCGCATATCACATGGTGCAGGTTTTGAGTATTGGTTCATGAAACCTCAGAATAGCAATTTCGCTTTCAAGTACCCCACCTTGGACTTGTCTGTACAATATACACATATTTTTTCACATTCTTTCAGGTAAAGTGAAAGTGGTTTTCTCAAATGTGTCTAGGCAGCCATGGAGACGAAACTCAGTTATCACTATTCGCAGTCTCCTCTCTGGACATTGCTCTTTACACAGTGGCTGTTCAAACCTCAGGCCTATGGGACCCACATAACAAAACCCAGAGATGTTTCTTTTAATATCTGTGGTAAAACTCGGGCATTTATTTTTTCAATTATAGTTGTGGGGGAGAAAAGAAAATTGCAAGACCAGAGAGATGAAAGAGATTCCCCACAAGACACTTTTATTTATTTATTCAGGTTTTTCTCATCTCCTTTCTCGGCCTAGATTGCCCCCCTTACCACCACTTCAGCTGAGAAAGTAATTATAGACAACACCAAAGAGCACAGAAACACTTCCAGAGCCAATTCCAGTTATAAATGAGCCTTTAGGAAGTAAAGAGCTTTGTAGCAGTCTTAAAAATCTCCAAGCCTGGCTGGGATGTCAGGACTAAGGATTTGATCCATAAAAATTTCCTAAACAGCTCCACAGAAATTGTAACCATATGTTTACAATTTTAAAATGCATATCTGAACGAGATAAACCTGGCATCCAATGCATATGCCGTTGATGCAAATAAAGCATTTTCTCACGAATACCATTTACTTAAATGAGGAAGCAAGTTAGCTATGGTGGGATCTCAATGTTTCATTTTAGCAAATTGCCTTGAAGTGATGCTATGATTTTAAAATTTGCTTGCAACTCATTCTGCATCAAATTTCTGTGGGTAGGCTGTCTCAATGTCTGTCAACACTAGGACTTTCCTTCTATGGACTTGACTGTGCTATGATTCTTCTGATTACAGGGAAATGTCTATTTTTGTAGAGTGAGAGAGTAGGCAAAGGGGGTTTATTGACCTCTTGTTTCTTATCAAGAACCATGTTACGTTATCTTCAGATGGAATCTGGTCTGTCAGAAAATGCCTACTGTAACGAGTTCCTCTGAATCCAGTACTTGGTTGAGACCCTTCTGGGATTTTTGAGCTGGCATACATATTGGCATCTGCACTGGGGTTTTTGTGTCCATTGTGAAGACCTGAAACCTCATGGGGACCATGAGGTAGCTATTCCAGCAAAAGGTGGGAGAACATTCTGACCCCATTTATTACTTACCTTAAACCTGACATATATTCAATCATAACTTTATCTTATGTGAGTTTCCAAGGAAAAAAATTTCTCATCTTTTTAGATTTTTTTCTACCCATTCATGTAAATATCAAGCAAGCAGAATTTCTTGCCAAAATACATCCAGCAGGGAATTTGCAGGTTTTAAAGTTTTCTTTTCTTGGAGAAAATATATATCCCATAGGTTGTTGCCTATTTTATACCTCTATATATTTTGAAGATGTTCAGCAACCTTGGTGGTACTTTACTTAAGTCTAGGGTCCCACCTGCTCCTGAGGGAAGGAAACATCATACAAGATAGGGTCAAGGATTGGAGAATTCATTTGCAGAAGTGTTCCAAGGGTTTCTCCTCATATACAGATGGATTCTTTAAAATTCCACCCAGTAATGGTAGGAAACAAAAAAGTCTTCAGAAATGAATTGAACTGACTACACATCAGGTATTTCTAATATAATTCGTAGGGATTTGTTCCCGGATGTAGCACAATGACATTTTAAAATATGTGTGTTAATATAAAATTTGAGGTACAGAGTAAGGCCCAAAGATCAGGAATGGTTATCATTGGAAAGATAATTTGTCACTCAGTTTCTAAGAGAAGTGTGCATGACATGTCATGGGGAGCCACACATGGGGAGGTCAGTTAGGAGGAGAAAGGGAAACTGAATCTTTATTTTGGTTTCTGCAGAAGGCAAATTTAAGCAGACTTAGGATAGTGTAGTTTGAATGATTTTGGTGGGCTCTGGGGCATGATCCTTAGGTGTCTGGAATCTGGTCATACGGTAATTAGGGCAGGCATATAGTGGCCCAGAGCATCAGAGCCTCATAAGGGAAATGGTTGAAGATGCGAGATCTGGATTTTTGGTTTGGAGTTGAAGTGTGCTTCTTGGAGAACTCCTCCTGAGGAGAGGGTCCTGAATGAGGCAGGGGAGGTCAAGGCAAGGTAACTCAGACATTGTTTAGAATTGAAATTGTTTAGAATAAGGTAGTTCTGACAAATGCATGTAGGGTGCATAATAAAGTACATTCATAGAAGCTACAAATATGGTTCACACAAGTTGTTAAAATACAGATTCTAGAATCATTCTACCTAATAATGAATCCTGGTTCCCCACTATATATTGGCCATGTGTTATTTGACATAATCTCTAACTTGTTGAATCTTTATAATAACTCGAGATTGCAAGCACTAGTATCATCTCTGTTTTACATATATAACAACTGTATTAACAAAGAACCACCAGAACTTTCTCTGGAGTGAATAAGTGGCATGATCAGTGAAACTTCCTGTAACGGGCACAGAGCTAAAAGATAGGATTTACATACAAATCTTAAACCTCAATGTGTGACTTCACCTGTCTGTGGCCTTTGTCATCTGATTCCCACAAAATCTTGGATACATTTTCACTCTAGTTCCAACTCTGCAGTGCTTGTGTTTGTTTCAGCTGAGATTCACGTGGAGAATTTTCAGCTACTCAAGGAACACAGCCTTTCTGAAAACCAACTGATAATCTAATAACATTTTTCCTTCTCTAACCATCCTCTTTGCTACCATGGTTTTTGGGGAAATGAGAGAGACTTTCATGTCTTCTGGGCATTTTGCTTGCTCATCTAACCAAGTGTGAGTGTATCAGCCTGACCACATGGTCTACTGACATTGTGCTTCGGTGTTGCTGGGCTGGATTGTCAGGTTTCATGGGAGGAGGAAAAAAGTGTGAATCAGATGGTGTTTTCAACAGGAACAGCTGAAGCAGTTTGATAAAGCTTACTTTCTTGTGTTCAAACAGGACAGGCTCTTCCACTGCTCATGCTCACAGATAACCCCCGTGGGGACTGCTCTGGGCTTCCCATGTTTCACTGATCTGATTACAAGGAATTCTTGACAATGAATAATCAGGACAATAGATGCTATTTCCAGCAAGTACTGATGTAGTAATCACTCTTCCTGATGAGGGTACCAGATTGTTCTAAAACCAGTGAACTGAGCTCTGTGGAAACAGAACATATATTTTGGAGAAGCATAAGTTTAAAACAGTCAGAAACATTCACAATTTCCTTTTAAGCAACAGCAATATTGTAAATAAGGGTTCCCCAGATCCTAGCTCATGGGGAGGAGTTAGTTTAGGGAAGCATTAAAAAAGCAATGAGCCAAAAACAGACCCATCATCTTCTCTTTAAGGAGAGCTGAAATGATCTTTGCACCAAATATGTAAATTTGTCCTTGACTTATGGAGGCCATTATTTCTGAGACTTAGTGTGTAAAGATTCCTTAGAACATAGAAAGGATGTCTTCTTGTCTTGCTAGAATAGAAACATTTGAAACCTCCTGCCCAAGACAATGGACCAAATCTCTAAAAATTTACAGACCAAAGTTCCCCTTTAATTATACATTCTTCAAGGCAATTGTAGAAATGGCTTCATATTATTATTATTATTATTATTTTGCAGATAATGACAACTTTCTTATGAATTATCCAACTGGTGGACATTTAGATTGTTTCTAATGTTTATTATAGTATACCTTTAAAATACATGAGGGCCAAGTCCTGAAGTCTTTGCAAATTGTAGTACTTCCAAGTTGGATATCAGCACAGAAAAATCTTTACTTTTCATTTTTTTCACCCTCCATATGATGGTTTTAACTTAAGGAAAAACTAATGAATATGTCATCCTGACGGTTTGTGATCATTGACTATGGTCCAGAATTGGCAACCCATCTTTTCCTCGATGTTAAAATGAAAATAGTTCATTATCTTTTTTATTAAAATTCCAAAAAATCATTCATACTGTAAATTTTCTAAGAACCCAGGTTACATTCTGTAGTCTGGAATTCAGTATTTGAAATTGGGGCCATGTTAGAAAATTACAGCAATGAATACAAAAGTTTCAGGTTGCTATTATTATCCCTGTTCACTGTCCTCAGACAGTTTAGTGGTGCTATTTAGAAGTGTCAGTCAACCTTGGGTCTTGTCTCCGTCTTTATTTGAACTCATAAAATGTGACATTATAAATTCAGGAATTAAACAGCAATGCTAATACAGAACTACTTCTGGAGGAGGTGCATGAATGCTAATTATCATCCTTAAAATAATCCCCCAGACACCAAACATTTTTCTGAAATAGCTTTGTTATAATAAATACATCTGCAAATAATCTTTTATGAGCATGATTCATGTGTGCATACATTTTTTGACAGTGTGATAAAATGTAGGAAGTAAGATCACATTTTCACTCTTCCTGAACTTTCCTAGCCACCAAAGAGAACTTTAGGTAGTCCTGATGAATGCAGAGTGCCTTGCATTATTATACACAAGAGGTGGGTCCATGGCTTAGTAACTACTGTTTTATTTTTCTAAGTCACAAAATATTCTAATTTGACATTTATTTCATTCATACATTGGATCTGTCTTAGGTACAGGTGAAATTAAGGTCTCCCACTTGATTCCCTTTGAAGCTCCAGGAAGGCCCTCAGCTGTTTTCCCCATTTACTTGACTTCTTGAAATTCTACAGTTGGAGATGCATCCATAGACAAAGCAACTGTCCACACAGGTGTCCTTTTTTAAAAATGCATTTACTGTGCAGGATAAGATTTAAGACACACATCTTGGTATTAAGATATACACGTAATAGAGAACCGACAGTGAGATGTTAATATAAATAAATTCACAATGCTTAGAACAAATTGACAATGACTTTTAGGTTAGAAGACTATTGGTTGGAGGATTCTGAATATAAGGAGATTTAAAGGCAGAGATTTCTGTATTCTAATGATATCTGACATGAGTTTGGAAGCATGAGATTGTGATGTTCAGACAAATTTTTGGCCATGTGAAGTCTAGATATTTGTTGATGGATGAGTGGTTTATTACCATTATTATTTTTTTTTTTAACAAAAGTTGGGACAAAGAGTCTGTTAAAAGAACTTTTTGCTGTTTCTGGGTAGAAGAGGACATATAACAAACAAAATATAGATGTGAAAATATTGGAATTTCCAGGGTAGTTTTCTTAATTATAGGAAAGGAACATTTGAAATAAGGAATGTCTTGGTAACTTCCAGGGTTAAGAAAGTATGCTGGATTAGGAGGTCCTGGCATGGAAAGAGCAGATATTCTGATGAAGGATGGGGAGAGGGAGGAAAGGAAGGAGCCTTACAGTAGATGTGGCAGTGTCTAGGACACTCAGGAGAATCAGTCTTGTTTGAAGCGCCCATGTTTGAGACATGTTTCAGTGTAGTCCGTGAAGACAATATTCACAAACTGGACCAAGTTCCTACTATTCAGGCCATGAAGGCAGGTGTCTTGTCCAGACATACCCTCTTCTTTCAAAGGACACAATTGGTTTTATTATGGTTGGGCAAGGTTGAGAGAAACTGTTATCCTCCTCTGAGAAAACCACACCACTCCAAACCAAAGCCAGAGGAGCAGGAGTGACATCTGAAATATTTTTCTCAGCCTTACTCCAATATTACCTGTGTTGTTCATAAATAGGCAACATTTGAGCCATTCAAGCCACCATTGGCTCACCACATTGCTGCTGAAATTCCCTTCTATAGTCCTCAACTTTCCTGGCCACCCAGGGAAACCTTTTAACATAGAGCAAAGCCAAAAGGATCCTGTGCACTAAAGATCAAACGCTGTCCCCAAGAATCACCTCCTCCTAGGTTTGTGGCTTTAGGAGGAAAAGAAATAAGCGTGGCTATATCTGCCTTAGCTCTTGCCTTTCCCCTCTCCTTTGGGTACCTCCTTCTGGGCTGCTGACTCTAGCCACACCTCATCAGGGTGCAGTACAACCTGGCATCCTTCTTGCCCTTTCCCCACTGATGCTCAGGCCAGAAGCTGGCACTATTTGTCCCAAATGCTTATCTTTGTCCCAACCATTCTGAGGCCATGCACACAGCTGGTGCTATGTGTATGAGTGCTTAGGGGTCAGGATTCTGCTTCCCCTGGCCAGCCACTGACCTCAGAGTTCTTGGAGAATTCTCCTGAGCTCTTGTTGGTTTCCTACCATCCTGATTAGGGAACTGACACTTATCTCTTAGATGGTTTCTTTCTCTGGGGGAAAAAAAATGAGAAATAACTTCAAAACTTTTTATTGACCTCTTGGGATTCTGACTTAAAGAATTTCTTAGCTTGGAGGTGGTGGGTGTTGATGCAGGAAGCATCTCTTCCTCCATTTCTCCTGGGCCAAAGACATCAGACATTTGGCACTCTCCAAGGAGGGTGGCTAGGGATAATTAATGCAGCTGTCTGTATTAATATGTGATTCTGTGGTGCCAGCTCTTGATTCTACTTAAAATGCCTCTAGCTTCTCAAGAACATTCTGTTCTCCAATAAAGAAAAATTAAATTTTTCATACCAAAATTATCTCCCACTTCTTACTGATGATGCTCTAGTCTTTCATTTTCCATCATTCCACTTCCTAACTACTTATACCCATTTTCTTAGGCTGCTCCTGTAAGAGCCCACAGATTTCAGAATATTTTGAAAATATAGAGTGATTCTTCTGTTTAAAATAGCAGTCGGAGAATTTGAAGGCTCTTGCTCTGCCATAACTTGGTTCAAGTTCACCCCAGGATCATGCACCATTGCAGACGCCCTTCCTATCCTCCCTAAGCCATTGTCTGAATCACATCTGACCTCAGTGCCAAGACAGCACCCCTCTCTTTTTCAGGGTTCATTTAGATTTTTGATTATGACTTAACTCAAGCAGGATTTGAGGATAGGAATTCTATGAAGTAAAAAGATATTTGGGAAAGAGATGAAAAGATGCATTTATTGGGATAGGGAAAAGAGGACTAGCAATCAAAAAAGGTCTATGGAAGAAAACAACTCTGTCTACTTTACCACCATTTTTTAGAGTTGACTTTTCTTAGACAATAAGTTGTTTCATGAAATGAGTTTATTTGGAACCACACTACCTTGGTTAAAATTTCAGCTCTGTGGCTTTGGACAAATCACTTAACCTCTCTCATCTCAGCTAGTTCATGTGTAAAGTTAGGTGGTTGTGAGGACTCTGTGTTGAAAGTGCTGAGATTGGTGCCTAGCACATAGTTAGTATTCAACAAATAGTAATTCAAAGAAAGCTTTCTGTTTTTTGATCAAATACATCAATGTTAAAATGTCCATAATAACAATGATGATCATCACAAACCAATGCCTAGAATAGTCTGGAGCTGGAGGTGCACATATGCAGGCCTGGTTCTCAGGGGAGTCTAGGAACCTATATGTTTATACATGCTCTGCCAATGTTGGGGCAGTGGGAGGGAAACAAAGCAGATGAGGTTTCCTGGCCACGGTCAGACTGTAATCCTGCCCTTGCAAATAGAGGTCTGTGTTGTATATGTTTGCTCAAGAATGGAATGAGAGCCTGGCTTTCTTTCAATATGGTGCTAAACATCTGATGAGGGAGAGTTTAGGAAAAGATTTAAACCATTAGTGCTTTATAACAGCTCTATGAAAATCTGCTAGCTAAAATCCATTCTCTCTAATAATTACAATTTCCAAAACTCTAATAAGCTGCAAAGGTAGTGTAGCCCCTAATAAGAAGCATAAGTCTGGTGTAGAACATTTGAGCAGAGCTGCTAAGTGGGCTGAGGACAGCCTGCTGGCTCACTGAGGTGCAGCTTCTCACCCAGGTTACCAGGTGTCTCCGGTACAGGGGGCAACCTACTGCATAGGAAGGAACACTGGAATGAATCAAGATGCCCGGGACTCAGAAAGCTGAAGTTCTCTCTCTAGAAGAGAGGTTCATAATGCAAAATCTACCCATTTGCCAACATATGGCAGAAATCTAAAGAGGATGAAAACTATAAATTTCTGTTCAAACATTAGTAGGAGTCCTTACCTGTACTGTTGATGGAGGGACTGGAGTCCCTGTGTGTGATTTGGTATAACATGTTCCTGGGTGCTCCTGCAAGATGGGGACTCATCTTAAGCACATAAGTTCTACGCTTTTGTTATTATTTTTTCATCTTTAAGAAAAATAATTTGCAAAGGAATATTACTTGCAGCAAAAAATGTATGTATACTTCTACTTCTCTGAGGTGACTGCTGTGAGCTTGTTGTTAGTCTGGGTATTCTAAGAAGCAGTTGCCAATCTGCAATTAGACATGCAAGAGGTTTATTGGGGGAAAACACCTGTGAAGGAAAATGAGGTGTAAACTAGAGGAGAGAAAGAGAGCCATCAGACTGCAGTGCAGTGAGGGAGATAGGCAGGGAAGGAAAGAATATCTTAGATGATAGTACAGCTTAGGTAAGTGAGACCTGGCTAAGGACAATCTTTGACAAAGTCAGGAGTCATGCATCTCCCCTAAAGGGGTCTAACTTAGTCTCAAAGCTACAGTCCCCAGAGGCTGATCCCAGTCAATGACTAAATGCAGCAGAGAGACAAATACAGTCATGGGTTTCAGAGCACAGCATCTGGGGTTCATCTGTCACCTATGCTTCCTGCAGTAGGAGATCTAACAGGTACATTGACATGGCTGCTATCGTGTATAGTGTTTTACAGTTTTCCTGTGCCTATAGGATCTTGTGTCTTACACATACACAAATAGACATGAATATGTTTACATAACATTTTAAGTTGTGTAGATGAGGGCATACTATACATTTTGTTTTATATTTTTATTTGATAATAATTTCTCATGAATGTTATGTCAGTACATAAAGATCTTTCTCACTCCTTTTAATGGCTGAATGGCATTTCATTGTTGTACGAAATCTATTCAACTCATTCTCAATTGGTTCATATTTGAGTTTCTTCCAAATTTTGACTAATGCAATTAAGACCATCTGTGTTAGCTTTCCATCACAGTGACAAAATACCCAAGCAAATCAATTTAACAAAGGAAAAGGTTTATTTTGGCTCATGGTTTCAGAGGCTTCAGTCCATGGTCACTTGGACCTATTGCTTCGAGCATATGATGGCATATGGTGGGGGCATGTGGTGGAGGGAGCTCTTCACTTCCTGGCAGTTGGGGAGTGAGAGATTGAAAGGGTCTGGGGGGGGGGGGTCCTAATGTCCCCTCCAAGGCCCAGTGACCTAACTGTCTTCTACTAGGCTTTACTTCTTAAAGGCTTCACAACCTACCAGAAGTACCACGGAATGGGGACACATGAACCTTCGGAGGACATTCAAGGTTCAAACTATAGTGCCATCAAACTCAGTCTTATGTTCATTTACTTATGTACATATATATATCTTCTTAAATAGGGTAAATTCCTATAATTGGAGTTGCTGAGTCAAAGGGCATCGACATATTAACCTCTGATAGATCTGACAAATTAATATCCAAAATGATTTTACCAATTTGTTCTTCTACTGACAGTAAATGACAATGTACCATCTCCCCCTCAACCCTGGGTATTGTCATGCTTTGTCATTTTGCCAGTTTGATGAGTGAAAATAGCATGTAGGGTTTAAATAAGTCAGTTTGAAAGGAGATCTAATATCTGCTGTTCTTTAAAGCTTTCTGTTGGTGGGTCCGTGGTGAAACCCTCCTGTGAGCCTGGGGCGGGGGGTGACTCATCTGGGCTTGGAGCTCTGAACTCTGAAGGAAAAAAGCAAACTGGACATGGTTTCCTTGCCAAATATCAATCAATCACAAACTCCAAAAAGACATCAGAAATGGTTCCATTAAAGATTTCTTTTGAAATCTGAGAAAACTTCAGAATTCAGAAACCTTTTATTAAAGCGAAAATACTCTTTGACCTTCAGATATAATCTAGCATCTATGTTTTTCAGATGGGAAAACTGAATTCTTTCATAGAGTCTGCTCTTAGCCAAGGTCACAGAACTAGTTAATGACAGATTTCACTCTAAACCCAGATTTTCTGACTTCTAACCTAGTACTTTGTACTGTGAGAATATAAATAGTAGTTATTTTTACCATAATTACAACTGGAAATGCTGGTGCTAGCAAACCTCATGAAATCAAGACACTTAACTGAAACAGAGAAAATGAAAGCTGAAAGCATTGAATATTCAATATTTGAATAACAATTTATACATGCATGTCACCATGTAGCATGTATTAAACAAACACTGTTTATGACAAGTTAAAAGAAAAAGTTTAACTGTCACCCATGACCCTTCAGCTCTCTGACAAGTAACATTTTGTGTGGTTACTGTGCACACATAAATGCACATTAATGGCAAGTTTGGTAGCATAGGCTAAGTAATCGCCCAAGACCTTTATCATTTCTAGTTTAACCTAACAATATGGACTCCAGTCCCCTCTCTGACTCCTCAGAGTTGGCTGACAGCATTGTTTGGGTCACAGCACCTTTGCACACTGGGATAGAATTCATTTAAACGTGGAAATCTAAACTCTCAGGGAGTAACTGGTATCTCTGAGTATTTTTAATCAACCTTAGAAACTGAACCAAAAAGACAGAGCAGTCTGGTTAAGAAGAATGAAAGATCCCTTCCTGAAGTGAAGACAGAAGTTCTGGCCTCTCATTTCTGCTCTCAAAGGAATCTGTTAATACTAATCCTTTGGCCCTAAGTAGTGAGTCTTTCTTGTTTACATTTTTCTTTAAAATTATTTTGCACTCCCCTGAGGGACTTTATTCCTTCGTTATGATCTATCTTTCGTCAAGCCCCCATTTTCCAACTTTGTATAGTTTCTGAGAGTTCTGAGAGCTGAGATCACACTGATTTTTTTTCTTAACCTTTTTAAAAGGCACACAGAGTGAACGTATGGCTTACTGGGTTATTCACAAGGGAAAGACTTATGCAACTATCACTAAGTTAGGATATAGAACTTGGTCACCCATCCAGACACTCCTCCATGTTCCCATTACAACATCCTTCCCTCCCTCTCTCCCTCCAATGCAGCCCTTCACCTGATGCTTAGTAATCCCATCTGGCATCCCCAGATGCTGTATTTTAGTTTTGC
The DNA here is from genome assembly GCF_902686455.1 of Sciurus vulgaris. NCBI lineage: Eukaryota > Metazoa > Chordata > Mammalia > Rodentia > Sciuridae > Sciurus > Sciurus vulgaris. The sequence continues at coordinate 94,546,425 of NC_136462.1, forward strand.
CATTTTAATTTTCTTGCAAGTCTCTTTAATTTACAGTGCTATCTCCATCCCTTTTATTTTCCTTATAGTCTATCTGTTGAAGAACTTGGGAGTTTTGACCTGTAGCATTACCCTCAATCTGGACTTTGTTAATTGTATGACTACTGTGTAGATCACCATGCTCCACTGTGTTTTGAGGTTTCTGAAAGTGGGCAGCTAATGCAAAGTATTTATCAGATTTATGATTAATCCTTTTGATATGCTATTGGTGGTTGCATGATCTTTCATTGTGAGGCATATAATGTCTGATTGTTTATCTTTTTAAGATGCTAGCAGTGGTTGAAATTCAATATGAAGGTTCATTATTTATTGGGAGTAGCTAGATAGTTCAATTTTATTCTTCTCTTGTTAGTTAAAATACTTCGGTAAAGAAATACTTCCTCTTCTGTACTTGGTTATTCGGTGGTATTGTTCACATAAAAAAGGGTACATACATGCAAAAATGTATTGTGAGGTTTATAATATTTAGAACTAAATGTGTGACAATAGCATAAAGAATGGGAGGGAGGAAATTCTTTCTTTTTATTTTTATGGACTGTGTTTGATTCATTGTACACAAATGGGGTACAACTTTTCATTTTTATGGTTGTGCACAGTGTAGAGTCACACCATTCATGTAATCATACATGTACATAGGGCAATGATGTCTGTCTCATCCCATCATCTTTCATACCCCCATCCCTTCCTCCCTCTCATTTCCCTCTACATAATCTAAAGTTCCTCCATCCTTATCTTACCTCCCACCCCATTATATATCATCATCCACTTGTCAGGGAAAACATTCGGCCTTTGGTTTTTGGGGATTGGCTTATTTCATTAGCATGATATTCTCCAACTCCATTCGCTTACCTGCAAATATCATAATATTCTTCTTCTTTATGATTGAATAATATTCCATTGTGTATATATACAACAGTTTCTTTATTCATTCATCTGTTGAAGGGCATATAGGTTGGTTCCACAATCTAGCTATTGTGAATTGAGCTGCTATGAACATTGATGTGACTGCATTACTGTAGTATGCTAATTTTAAGTCCTTTGGGTATAAACCAAAGAGTGGGATAATTGGGTCAAAAGGTGAGTCCATTCTAAGTTTTCTGAGGATTCTCCACACTGCTTTCCACAGTGGCTGCACCAATTTGCAACTAAATCAATGAAGTTTGCCTTTTTCCCCACATCCATGCCAACATCTATTATTGTTTGTGTTCTTGATAATAGCCATTCTAATTGGAGTAAGATGAAATCTTAGAGTTGTTTTAATTTCCATTTCTTTAATTACTAAAGATGTTGAACACTTTTTCATATATTTATTAATTGCCTGTAAGTCTTCCTCTGTAAAGTGTCTGTCCAGTTCCTTGGCCCATTTATTGATTGGGTTCTTTGTATTTTTGGTGTAGAGTTTTGTAAGTTCTTTATAAATTTTGGAGATAAGTGCTCTATCTGAAGTGCATGTGGAAAAGATTTTCTCCCACTCTTTAGGCTCTCCACATTCTTGATTGTATCCTTTGCTGAGAAAAAGCTTTTTAGTTTGAGTCCATTCTGTTTATTAATTCTTCCTTTGATTTCTTGTGCTTTGGGAGTCTTGGTGAGGAAGTCTGATCCTAAATCAACATGATGAAGATTCAGGCCTACTTTGTCTTCTATTAGGTGCAGGGTCTCTGATCTAATTCCTAAGTCCTTGATCCATTTTGAGTTGAGTTTTATGCAGGGTGAGAGATACAGGTTTAATTTCATTTTATATTGTTCTGCCTGTCTATTTTGGTGCCAATACCATGCCGTTTTTTTTTACTATTGCTTTGTAGTATAGTTTAATGTCTGGTATTGTGATACCTCCTGTTTTACTTTTTCTACTCAGAATTGTTTTGGCTATTCAAGGTCTCTTGTCCTCCAGACGAAGTTCATGATTGCTTTCTCTATTTCTATGAGGAATGTTATTGGGATTTTAATTGGAATTGCATTGAATCTGTATAGTGCCTTTGGTAGAATGGCCATTTTGACAATGTTAATTCTGCCTATCCAAGAACATGGGAGACCTTTCCATCTTCTAAGGTTCTCTTCAATTTCTTTCTTTAGTGTTCTGTAGTTTTCATTGTAGAGGTCTTTCACCTCTTTTGTTAGATTGAGTCCCAAGTATTATATATTTTTTTGAGGCTATTGTGAATGGAGTGGTTTTCCTAATTTCTCTTTCAGAGGATTCATCCCTTATGAATAGAAATACATTAGATTTATGTGTATTGATTTTATATCCTGCTACTTTGCTGAATTCATTTATTAGTTCTAGAAGTTTTCTAGTAGAGTTTTTCGGATCTTCTAAATATAGGATCATGTCATCTGCAAATAGTGACAGCTTAAGTTCTTCTTTTCCTATTCGTATGCCTTTAATTTCTTTGTTCTGTCTAATTGCTCTGGCAAGCGTTTCAAGGACAATGTTGAACAGAAGTGGTAAAAAAGGGCATCCCTGTCTTCTTCCAGTTCTTAGAGGGAATGCTTTCAGTTTTTCTCCATTAAGAATGATGTTGGCTGTGGGCTTAGCATAGATAGCCTTTACAATGTTGAGGTATGTTCCTACTATTCCTATTTTTTCTAGTGTTTAATGTATGAAGGGGTGCTGTATTTTATCAAATGGTTTCTCAGCATCTATTGAAATACTCACGTGATTCTTAACTTTAAGTCTATTGATGTGATGAATTACGTTTATTGATTTCTGGATGTTGAACCAACCTTGCATCCCTGGGATAAACCCCACTTGATCATGATGCACTATCTTTTTAATATATTTTTGTATGCGATTTGCCAGTATTTTGTTAAGGATTTTTGCATCTATGTTCATCAGGGATATTGGTCTAAAGTTTTCTTTCCTTGATGAGTCTTTGTCTGGTTTTGGCATCACAGTGATACTAGCCTCATAGAATGAATTTGAAAGTGTTCCTTCCTTCTCTATTTCCTGAAATACTTTGTGGAGTATTGGTATTAGTTCTTCTTTAAAGGTCTTGTAGAATTTGGCTGAGAATCTATCTGGTCCTGGGCTTTTCTTGGTTGGTAGGCTTTTGATGGTTTCTTCTATTTCAGTGCTTGAAATTGATCTGTTTAGATTATATACATCTTCCTGATTCAACTTGGGAGGATCACATGTCTCTAAAAATTTGTCAATATCTTTGATATTTTCTTTTTTGTTGGAGTACAGATTTTCAAAGTAGCTTCTAATTATGTTATATATTTCAATAGTGTCTGTTGTGATCTTTCCTTTTTCATCATGAATTCTAGTTATTTGAGTTTTCTCTCTCCTCTTTGTTAGTGTGGCTAGGGGTTTATTAATTTTGTTTACTTTTTCAAAGAATCAACTTTATGTTTTGCCAATTTTTTGAATTGTTTCTCTTGTTTCAATTTCATTGATTTTGGCTCTGATTTTAATTATTTCCTGTCTTCTACTATTTTTGGTGTTGATCTGTTCTTTTTCTAGGGCTTTGAGATGTAATGTTAGGTCATTTAGTTGTTGACTTTTTATTTTTTTTAATGTATGAGCCCAATGCAATGAACTTTCCTCTTAGTATTCTTTCAGAATGTCCCAGAGATTTTGATATGTCATGTTGTTCTCACTTGCCTTTAAGAAATTTTTTATTTCTTCCCTAATGTCTTCTATTATCATTGCATCATTCAATAGCATATTCTTTAGTCTCCAGGTGTATGAGTAGTTTTTTATTTGTTATTTTATTGTTGATTTTAATTGTATTCCATTATGGTCTGATATGATACAAGGTAGTATCTCTATTTTTTGTATTTACTAATGGCTTCTTTATGGCATAGCATATGGTCTGTTTTGGGTAAGGATCCATGAGCTGCTGAGAAGAAAGTATATTCACTTGATGATGGATGAAATACTCTGTAAATGTCCATTAAGTCTATATCATTGATTGTATTATTTAGTTCTATAGTTTCTTTGTTTAGTTTTTTTTTTTTTGAAGGATCTATCCAGTGGTGACAGCAGTGTGTTAAAGTCCCCCACTATTATTGTGTTTTGGTCAATTTGATTATTAAAATTGATAAGGGTTTGTTTGATACACATAGATGCTCCATTGTTTGGGGCATAAATATTTAAAATCTTTATGTCTTGCTCTTTTATGCTTCCCTTAAGCAGTATGAAATGTCCTTCTTTATCCCTTCTCACTAACTTGTATTTGAAGTTCACTTTATTTGATATGAGGATGGAGACTGCTGCTTTTTTACTGAGTCCATGTGCATGGTATGTTTTTCCCCACCCTTTCACCTTTAGTCTGTGGATGTCTTTTCCTATGAGATGAGTCTCTTGAAGGCAGCATATTGTTGGGTCTTTCTTTTTAATCCTATCTGCCAGGATAAGTCTTTTGATTAATGAGTTTAGGCCATTAATATTCAGGGTTAGAATTGAGATATGATTCATATTCCTGGTCATTTTGGCTTATCTTTGTTTTTTAACTTGACTTGGTTTCTCCTTTGATTGGCTTTTCCTTTAGGGTAGTTCCTCCCTTTGCTGACTTGCATTGCTGTTTTTCACTTCCTCCTCACGAAATATTTTGCTGAGAATGTTCTGCAGTGCAGGCTTTCTATTTGTAAATTCTTTTAACTTTTGTTTCTCATGGAAATATTTCATTTCATCGTCAAATCTGAAGGTTAGTTTTGCTGGGTATAGGATTCTTGGTTGGCATCCATGTTCTTTCAGAGCTTGAAATATATTGTTCCAGACCCTTCTTGCTTTTAGAGTCTGGGTTGAGAAATCTGCTGGTATCCATATTGGTTTCCCCTTATATGTAATCTGATGCTTTTCTCTCATAGTCTTTAATATCCTATCTTTATCTTATATGTGTGGTATTTTCATTATAATGTGCCTTGGTGTGATCTGTTGTAATTTTGTGTACCTGGTGTTCTGTAAGCCTCTTGTATTTGATTTTCCATTTCCTCTTTTAGGTTTGGGAAATTTTCTGATATTATTTTGTTGAACAGGTTGTTCATTCCTTTGGTTTGTTCTCTGTGCCTTCCTCAATCCCAGTAATTCTTAAATTTGGTCTTTTCATGATATCCCATAATTCTTGGAGGTTCTGTTCATGACTTCTTAACATCTTCTCAGTTTGTTCAACTTTATTTTCAAGATTAAATATTTTGTCTAATTGTCTGAGATTCTGTGTTCCACAAGATCTGTTTTGTTGGTTATGCTTTCTATTGAGTTTTGAATTTGGTTGGTTGTTTCTTTCATTTCAAGTATTTCTGTTTGTTTTTTTTTTTTTTCAGAATCACTATCTCTTTATTGAAGTGTTCTTTTTGCTTCCTGCATTTGCTCTTTTAACTGTTTACTGGAATGATCATGCATTGCTCTCTTATCTCATCTTTTGCTTTATGGATCATTTTAATTATGCAGATTCTAAACTCTTTTTCTGTCATTTCTACTGCCATGCTGTCATTGGATTCTATCACAATAGCATCTTGGTTTGTTAGGGACACTTTCTTCCCCTGTTTTTCATATTGTTTCTATATATTCCCCTCTACCAGTGAAGATCAGAGGTACTGAAGTTTCCCCCCTGCAGGTTTATTATGACCCTGCAATTTTCCAGTACTTCTCCTTTGAAGGGGAGATCAATACCAGTAGCACCCAATACAGAGAAAATGCAGCCCTGAACCAGATAGCCTCTATAAAGACTTTAACATTATTGTAATAAACACATAAGTTCAATTATTCAATTACTATTTACAGTGTTTCTACTTGTCAACAAGAGGATGGGAAGGGTGTATGATGTAAGTGAGTCAGGGGGGCCCCTGTCAAAGGGCCTCCAGTCTCCTGTAGGTGTCTCAAGAAGGGATTTGCCCTTCCAATGATGATGGCCACACCCTCTGGAATAATTCAAAATGCCTGTACCAGCCTCCAAAGAAGCTGGGGATCCCCAGTGAGGATGTGCTGAGTCAGCAGAGGGGGCAGGTGCAGTGTCCCTCTGCGGTGGGGGTGGGGCAGGCTCTCAAGGTTTATTTTTGATTGCTTTCACTTTATACAACTAAGTATCTTTTAAGAAATTAAAAATAAGAAACATCATATTAATATAATATGTACAGATTATACTTTAATTGTACAGATTATACTTTATAAAATTATATACATATATTCCATATCCAATATTCTTCCTTTATTTGTGTAAATCCAAATTTTCATTTGTTGTCTGCCTGAAGACTTTATTTTAGTATTTTTTTATTATGCAGATGCCTGGCATTGAATACTCTTATTTGTCTAAAAAGATCTTAATTTTCCCTTCATTTTTTTCTTTTTTTAAAACTTAAAAAATTTGTTCTAATTAGTTACACATGGCAGTAGAATGCATTTATGCTTTTTGATAAATCATACATAAATGGAGCATAATTTCTCATTTTTCTGAGTATACATGTTGTAGGATCACATCGGTTATGCTGTCATATGTGTACATGAGATAATGTCTGTTTTACTCAACTATCATTTCTACCCCCATACTCCTTCCCCTCCCTTTGCTCCCCTCTACCTAAAGTAACTCTACCCTACTGCCCCCACACCCTTATTGTGAATTAGCATCCACACATCAGAGAAAACATTTGGCCTTTGTTTTTTTGGGTTTGGCTTATTTCACTCAGCATGATATTTTTCACCTCCATCCATTTACCAGCAAATGCCATAATTTCATTCTTCTTTAAAACTGTGTAATATTCTATCACATGTGTGTGTGTGTATAAAATCATATTTTCCTTATCCATTCATCTGTTGAAAGACACCTAGGTTGGTTCCATAATTTAGCTATTGTGAGTTGAGTTGCTATAAACATTGATGTGGCTGTTCACTGTTGTATGCTGATTTTAAGTCCTCTGGCTGTAAACTGAGGATAGGATAGCTGAATCAAATGGTGGTTCCATTCCAAATTTTCTGAGGAATCTCCATACTGCTTTCCATAATGATTGCACCAATTTGCATTCCTACCAGCAATGTATGAGTGTACCTTTTCATGGGGTATAGAATTCTGGACTAATCAATTGTCTTTCTTTCTTTTGTGGGGGGTGTGTGTATAAGGATTGGACTCAGGGGTACTTGACCACTGAGCCATGACGTCCCCAGCCTTATTTTGTATTTTATTTAGAGACAGGGTATCACTGAATTGCTTAGTGCCTCACTGTTGCTAAGGCTGGCTTTGAACTCTCAATCTCCTATCTCAGCCCCCTGAGCCTCCAGGATTACAGGCTCATTTTGCTTTTTATTTAATAATTTCCCTTTGTCTTATGGCTTATATAATTTCAGTTGAAATGTCTGGTTATATATCTTATTTTTCCTCTGTGTGTAATGTTTCTTTATTCTCTGGCTTTTTAAAAGATTTTTCTCATCTCTGTTTTTCATCAAGTGTGTATGTAAATTTTTTTTAAATTTGCAATACTTTGATTTCTCTGAGTTTTTTTTTAACCTTTTTTTTTGGTCTTACATTAATTTTTGGAAAATTCTCAGCTATTACTCTTCAGATATTTCTCTTTCCCTCTTTCTGATTTGTTCTGCTTTTTGGGTCTACCAATTTATATATGTTCAATCATTTGATTTTTTAAAATCACAACTATTTGATGCCCTGTGTTATTTTCTTATTATTTTTGTTTTCTTTTTTCTTCTTTGCTTTCCATTTGGAGATATATATATATAATATAAAAAATATATATATATTTTTGATATTCAAGTTCACATATTTCAGTATGTCCAGTCTGCTCATAAAATGATCGAAGAAAGTCATAATCTCAGTGTTTTATTTTTATTTGCATTTGCATTTCCATTTAATTCTTTCCAATAATTTTCATTCTTCTTTTGAAATTCCTTACTTGTTTATGCATAACTTCCAAGTTTGCCTTGTGATATTTTAACATAATTTATTTTTCATTTTAAAATTCACATTTGATAGTTCCACCAGCTGGGTTCTTACTGAGTTTGGTTCTGTTGGTTGCTTTAATTTTTAACAATGTGTGAGTGTATGTTTCTTTTTTGTGTGATTCATTTTTAAAACTGGATTTTGAACATTGTGTGCAGAACAATGAGAAGGGTCTCTCCATGTCCTGGCCCCTTCTCAGAGGCAGCCTGCTAATGCTTGTTACTCATTGCTAGGCTGGTGACTCTTGTGATTGGGGCAGGGTTCAGTGTTTAAAATATGTGTGTGTTTGTGTGTGTGTGTGTGTGTGTGTGTGTGTGTGTGTGAGATCTTACTCTTTTAGCACTTTCAAGGGAAATTAGCATTGGTAAGAATTTTTCTTTGAAGTAGTTCCAATCCTGGAAAATTATTTTTCATTTTATACTATCTATCTCTGAGATTTCACTCTTATTCTGGAAGTGTCTAAGGTACATGACCATTGGTTCTTATACCACATGGAATCTTTCTTAAGATTTCTATCACAATTCTTGCATGGATTAGTACTTCCTCATTGATCAAAATATGGGGTATCTGTATAACTTCTGAAAGATGAAATATAAATAGTGAGACAAGTCCTACTTCTTTTTTAAAATGTGCAGGGCTTAAATAATAGAGTCATATATTAATGGAAGTTTTGCTTTTGGTAGGAAATGACTTTCAAAGAAGTAAAATTTGTTGTCAGACAGATGTGGTTTAAAATCCTGTTTAGCTGTGTCACTTTTAGCAATGTAATTACTTTATCTGAACCTCAGTTTTTCCATCAGAGAAATGGAGATAATCTATTTATTCATCTTTTTCAAACAAATATGTCTTGAGTGTTTTCAAAGTCACAAGCATTGCTCTAGAACTTTGGAATACAACATTAATCAATAGAAACTTAGTCCTCAAAAGCTTCTATACATTCTGTGCTCACACAGAGGTTCCTGAAGATTAAATGAGACATAATGTGAAACTCTGAGTTCAGAGCTGGGACATGATCATTGCTCTATAAATGTTCATTCCCTCTTATATCCTTTTAGTAGATGATTTCTATAACTTTAAAATTGATACTTTAAATTTGTTTAGCTCTTCGGCATTATTATTTCAGTAGTCAGTGGTTTCCCAAGCAACAACTGCTAGGCAATATAACTGATGCATAAATCAATGTTAACAAATTTTGTTCTGACTCATAGCAGTCACTAGCATGGTATCTATTTTCTTTGTCCCCAAATACCTTCAATCTCATTCAGAAAGTCCCCAAATGCCTGTCTCACCTGGCCAGCGCAACATATTCCTGACACCTGTGGCCCCCTTCCTATGGTTTAGTGTCTTTTCTTTCTCCCCTACAACAAACATTTCTCTACTTGGCATTACCCATATTGGGATGGCAGCAGCTTTGTTCTATTCGTGGTTGAATTTAGTGAAGGAATATTCTCCTTGTACCTTTCTCAGTTTTTGAAGCAAGGACATGGGATGGAGGGATGTTATATTTTCGATTCCCTTGAAATGACCTCACCTTCATATTCTCCTGAGCTTTCATTTTTTTTTTTTTTTATTCTTAAGAGAACAACTATTGTTTATTTGCGCAGAATTCCCTCCCTCTTATTCTCAGATATGTAGCCCTCTTCTTTTTGGAATGCCTATTTCTTTGTTTCTGTGATTCTAATTTATATATGTAGGGGCTATGGGTCCTTACATGTCACAGGCTACTGGGTTATAACAATCACAGCACTGTGCCTACCTGTTCACAGTGAGTATGTCCAGGTACATCTGTATGATTCAAAATTCTGGGTTTTGCTCCAGGATTTTTCAAGGCAAAACTGACAAAGGAGATCAAGTCTCTTTCCAGATGGGAAGCTGTGGAATTGATTGGAAGTCTGCCTTCTCCCATCCAAAGCACTGCCAGCCTGAGGAGTTAATTGACAGGTATTTTTTCCTGATTACTTGAGAGATCTTAAGATCTTAACTCCTGAACTGTAGGTCTTTTTTTTTTTTTTTTTTTCCTACATGCCTGGAAAGATACTTCTAGATCTCTCAGAGTCATTTTAGATAATGTAGCTTTGGTTTTTCTTACATATTATGTGCTATTTAGAATATTCTGTGAGAATATTAGGGCAGATACCATTTCTCTCTCTCTGATATTAAAAGTGGCAAAGAAAAAAAAAAGTGGCAAAGATATCCTTTTTTTTTTTTCTTAATGTTACACAAGTAGAAAATGGCAAAACCAAAATTATAATTTAGGATTCTTAATTTTATGATTAGTTTCACTTCCAATATACCGTATTTTCCTTTTGTGACTTTTAAAATCTTACTAGAAAAATAATACCCACATATGTAGCCTGATGTTGCCTCAAGATTGCATCACCTTTGTTTCCCATCAGTTTTTCAAACCTCATCTAAGTCCTTCCTCAGGGCTTCCTACTTTAGCTTCCAGGTTTCCCCACAGACTTTGCAATCCATGTACTGTTCCTCATTTCTCTCACCAACCTTGGTGATACCATGGAGATTTTGTCTCCTATTCATATTAATGTTACTGATTCTTACTGACTACAGACCTGGGCACACAGAAGCCTGAGGTCTTCAAGTTATTCTTAGGTTGCTTAGACATCTCCTGTCCTTACAGCAGAGGATCACATCCAGGGAGAAGAATCCAGGTCTCCACAGGATGGAATCAAGGACAAACAGAAAGAGACATAGGGAAGTTGACAAAGGAAACAGTACCTACTGCAGGCACATTCTTCTTTGCAGAAGGCAGGTTTGGTGTGACCCTTAATTAAGCATCATTACTCCCTGTACTTAATCTGTTCACTGATCTGTTCTGCTACATCTTGGTATTCATGAAATCATATTGTAGATATAACCCCCACACAACCACCTTCCCTCTGTTTCAGGGTCAGAGACACTTGCCCCAACCAGTCCCAACTTGCCCTTAAACCAGTCCAGGGCTGGTTTAAGCAAAGATAGTCAATAGTGATGGAGTTATGGGGTTCAAAGTCAGGAAGCTCCTTCCTGCCACCATGGGGGCTTTGAGATCCTTTCTGGGTCAACTACTTTTCCTGCTGTTGCCTTCTGTGCAACTAAGAATAATATTCTAATAGGAACGTATTCATGAGTGAAATAATGCTTGTGTTAAGTACTAAATTGGTCATTGTGGTTTTACAATAAGTCTTCACATTCTTTGATGCTCCTCTCTCATTTACCCTCCCCTTGAGTCGGAACTGAACTTAGTGTCTTGCTTCTAACAAATAGTATATGGTGGATGTTGTGATGTACAATGTCTGAGATTAGGACATAAAAAGGCACTGTGACTTTCTTCTTTTCTCTCATGTGAATCATTCACTTTGGAGAATTTTTCCATTCAAGCAGCCCTGTGGAAAGACTAATTTGGCAAAGGTCTCTTGTTGGTAGCCTGGAAGCAATTGAGACCTCCTGCCAATAGTCATGTGAGAGAGTCATCTTGAAAGGGGTCTAGCTATGGTCAAGCCTTCAGATGGCCGTAGTTCTCGTTGACACCTGGACTTCTGTTCATGGGAGTTCTAAAGTCAGACCACACAGTTAAGCTGCACCTGAGCTCCTGATCACAGAAACGTGTGATGGTAATTGTTTATTCTTTTAAACCACTGAATTTGGGGTAATAGATAAACAGATTTTGCTTATGTACACTTATACTCGGGTGATAAAGTTCTGGATTTTGAGTTGAACATGAAGGGATGAGAATTTTGTGGGGTTTTGGAAGGTGGATCCATTTTGCATGTGGGAGGAATGTAAATTTCTGACTGAAGGCAGTTGTGGAAGTTTAAAATTATGTCTTCAAAGTCTTCAAATTCTTTAATACTCCTTTATTCGAAGGTAATAAACCTAATTCTTTTCTCTATCAATAAGAATACGCTCAGCTTCTTCAGGGGTGGGTTCCTGGAGTGTAGCCTGTGCTGTTGCACAGGTCCCATGCTCGAAAGGACTTCGTGTTTGGTTTATAGTTCAGTTGCTACAGCATGAAGTTTGTAGTTGTTTTTAAGAGGCCCCGCCCATTCATCCTGTACACATTGCAAGATCAGTCCTGCACTGCTTCTGCCACAACCTTGGGGACCCCACACTTCTTGGTAGTTGGTCTTCTATTCCCAGAGCTCTAGTGAGCTTGCCTTCTGTGGTCTATGAGAGCATGGGAAGCAGCTATTCATTTGACATTACTTAGGACAAAACTAATTTTCTCCTGGTACTCAGGTGATGACATCAAAATTTGGAGGTAAAGGCACTCAGGGAATGTTGGTGGTCAGTGGCTCACGTTGTTCTCCCTCTGAGCTCAGGGGGCACTTGATTCAGCCAGGCTCTAATCCTCCTCATCTCTTTCTTGGCCTCTGCTTATTTATGGGGCCACAGAGTATCCCCAAACCTGTCACTGCCTTGTTTCCCCCAGTTCTTTCACCTTGCTCTTTTCCAGGGATCATGATACCTTTTTATATCTGGGAAGTTTCTGGACCAGATCATTCTTTTATAGCATCAGAATTTAGTTTCATTAGTTAAGTTCTGTTTCTATCCAGGTTGAGCACATTCTTAAACCAATAACAATTCTCCTTGGGAGAAGAGACTTGAGGTCTTATGGACTAGAAATTCACTTTTTTGAAACTTGGTGTTTACAGCTTCCCCAAATGCAACAAATGGGGTGGTTCTTGGTTTTATCTCCTGAGGAGCTCCTCCATCAAGCAGGAGCTCTCAAGAAGGGACTTTTAGTATAAATGTGTCATCCATTCTGGTCTCAGTGTTGTAGTATTTTCTATACATGCTGAAAGAGCCTGCAAACATCATAAAGCCAGAGCTTAGGTTGCCATTTTATCTTCAGCACTTTCTACTGTGGCTGATGTAGTGTGATTTGCAAGATGCAAACTTTTTGACACTCCAAGTCTGATTGGAGAGCCTACAACTGTGCCTTGGTTTCCTTGGTTGACTCAACTGTTTGCCATTTGACTTCCTTTTCAGAGGAAGCTAGTTAGAAAAATAAGACAGTTTCAAAGGTAAAGGTGCTGTATTTATTTACTTCTCTCTCTTGACATGGAGATATCAAGGAGCTACCTGGTACACACTAGGAAACAACTTAGGGGGACCGAGAGACTTCTGGAGATGAGTGAGGTTAAGGGACTCATTAAACCAAGCAGAATTTGTCCAGATACCCACTACAGGCCTTGGGGCCTTAATTAGGTCAATATGTATTCTTGCCATGTACAGTATTAAACATTATTTTAGATCTCATAAAGGCAAATGCAGGGCTGCATTATTCAGGTCCCTCTCTGAGAAAAGACTTCTTGCTCAGTGGCAAGGAGTGTGTTTTCCAGCAGCTTCCTGTGATTTTCTACTTCAAGTCTACCTCAGCCTCTGAGGATTGTCCTAACAGACGATCTTTGCTCCATAGGTTCCTACTATGATGGGGGAGACTTTGTATGCATTTGAACCATCATTTCTCCCCTCTAACCCAACTTCTTCCCTTTCTTTTCACAGGTGTTCCTCTTCAACTTCCTATTTGTAGTCTTAATTCTGTCTCAACATCTGCTTCCCAGAGGACCCAACTGACAGTGGTTCCAGGAATGCTTGAAGGAAACAGGTGGTAAGATGAGTTTTTGGGCCTGAATCACTCATGGCCTCGCTGGCAATGAGAGCTGCATCCCAGGTGGTATGGGAGGTGGGCCCAAATTGTCTCTGGCATGAGATGTTGGCCCAATTGCAAAATCCTCTCTAGTGAATTGAGAGAATGTCACAAGGCAATAATTTAGGCATTTGAAAAAGATAGGGGAAATAAAAGCAAGAATCAATAACTGGGATAAATTCAAACTAAATAGCTTTCTCTCAGCAAAGGAAACTATCAGCAATGTGAAGAGAGAGCCTACAGAGTGGGAGAATATCTTTGCCACTCATACTTCAGATAGAACACTAATTTCCAGAATATATAAAGAACTCAAAAAACTCTACACCAAGAATGCAAATAATCCAATCAACAAATGGGCTAAGGAAATGAACAGACACTTCACAGAAGAAGATCTACAAGCAATCAACAAACATATGGAAAAATGTTCAACATCTCTAGTAATAAGAGAAATGCAAATCAAAACTACCCTAAGATTTCATCTCACCCCAATTAGAATGGCAATTATCAAGAATACAAGCAACAACAGGTGTTGGCGAGGATGTGGGGAGAAAGCCACACTCATACATTGCTGGTGGGGCTGCAAATTAGTGCAGCCACTCTGGAAAGCAGTGTGGAGATTCCTTAGAAAACTTGGAATGGAACCACCATTTGACCCAGCTATCCCACTCCTTGGCCTATACCCAAAGGACTTAAAATCAGCATACTACAGAGATACAGCCACATCAATGTTCATAGCTGCTCAATTCACAATAGCCAGATTGTGGAACCAACCTAGATGCCCTTCAATTGATGAATGGATAAAGAAACTGTGGTATATATACATACAATGGAATATTACTCAGCCATAAAGATAAAATTATGGCATTTGCAGGTAAATGGATGAAATTGGAGAATATCGTGCTAAGTGAGATAAGCCAATCTCAAAAAACCAAAGGATGAATGATATCGCTAATAAGTGGATGATGACACTTAATGGGAGGAGGGAGGGGTTAGTGTTAGGGTTAGAGTTAGGGTTAGGGAGGGGAGCAAGAATGGAGGAAGGAAGGACTGTATAGAGGGAAAAGAGGGGTGGGAGGGGTGGGGGGAAGGGAAAAAATAACAGAATGAATCAAACAACATTACCCTATGTAAATTTATGATTAGACAAATGGTATGCCTTTACGCCATGTACAAACAGAGAAACAACATGTATCCCATTTGTTTACAATAAAAAAAAAAAAAAAAGAAAAGAAAAAGATAGGGGAAATAGTTCATATAAGGAAAATGGAATTGGTTGGTTGTTATGAAGTTGTATTAATGTCTGTTAGAAGGATAATGAAAAGCTGAAGGCAGTAAAAAGTTGAAAACTAAGGTCAGAAGTCCTCTTTGGAATCTTTCAGAGAGATCTTTATTTTCAACATTTGGAGAAAAGAAAAAGACTAAACTCAGGATTAAACAGAATCCTGAGCTTCAAAGATACTTGGTTACACAGCTGAGGTACAGTGTGTGTGTGTGTGTGTGTGTACACACACATATTGTACCAAGGTCAGGGCCCTGTATGAGAAATCTGGGATTCTGGTACATGGAATGGGGACAACCTACCAGATAGATGTTGGCTCTCCAGCCTCTAAACTCTCAGGACTTACAGAAATGTTTATTCCCCTCTTAAGAGCTAACGCATATCTCTCCTATGTAAGAAGTCATTATAAGCTAGGTAATGAATATGCAGGTTATCTCTTGTAAGGGAATAGCTTCACGTCAAGATGTTGTCTCACCCATTCTGTTGGGTGCTAGAACTGTATTAGGTTAAATCTCAGAAGGACCCAATTGGGGATGTCCTGAGACTGATGAGAGAGGAAAGGTATTATACCTCGGAGGAGTTACATGACTTAGAGTGTACCAGCAGGAGTCAGGGGTTATCCATGGTATGAATTTAGAGGGGTTTTGAACAGAAATTTGAACAGAATATTGAGCATAAAAGAGTTTACTGGCTTAGAAACACTCTTAGGATAAAGGATTTGATACCTTGATAAAGGCTCAAGGGAAAGGGGCAAATTTACTGCTAATGTGACTTCTGGAAGTGGGAGAAAATGATGGTCTACACTGGGTGAGATGGAAATGCCAGATACTGGCGGAAGTAAATAAAAACATCTCAGGAAAGTGAACCTGTTGGAATGGAGATCTTATGCCAGGCCAGAGGATCCATCAGAGAATTACATTCTATGAGAAGGATCAGGGACACATACCATTTACTAAAGCCCCCAGGAAGGTGCCCTTTGCCAGAAAAGCACCCAACAGAATGGGTGAGACAACATCTTGACGTGAAGCTATTCCCTTACAAGAGATAACCTGCATATTCATTACCTAGCTTATAATGACTTCTTACATAGGAGAGATATGCGTTAGCTCTTAAGAGGGGAATAAACATTTCTGTAAGTCCTGAGAGTTTAGAGGCTGGAGATATGCCAATTACTTCAATCTAATCATTACACAATGTATATATGTAATGAAATATCATATTATACCTCATAAATGTGTATAATTATTGTGTGTCAAAAGCTTTTTAAAAAAGGAAATGTTAAACAACAATATATTCTTGGTATCACTAGAGTGCTACAGTGATGTGTTATACCTCTTTATTCTTAGAAAACCCTTTGGCCTGATTGACATATCTGGAATTTTCTTAGGATTTTTTTTTTTCATGTTTTTATTAGTGTGTTATAATTACATATAATACTAGAATTGTGGCATATTTGCATATACAAATAACATAATTTGCTTCTTTCCACTCCCAGACACTTCTTTCCCTTCTTTCCTCCTATCCTCAATCCCCTTTCCTTACTTGTCTCTTTTCTATTTATTCTTTAATTGGTATATTTTAATTATAAATAAAAATTGGGATGTGTTATTTATCCATACATGTACTTTACATAATTTAGTCAGCTTCATTTTCCAGTTCCTCCTCCTTCCTCTCTTCCCTCCCCTTCAATCCTCTTCCTCTACTGTTCTGTCTTCATGAGATTCCCCCACTTTTCAAAATTCATTTCTCTCTCTAGCTTCTGCATATAGAGAAAACATTCCACCCTTGACTTTCTGGGAAGAAAGGAATAAATACATTGCCAGTGGGACTGCAAATTAGTACAACCACTAATTTGAAGAATCAGTACAGAGATTCCTCAACTATGGAGGATACCATATGAACTACCATATGATTCAGCTATTCTACTCCTTAGGTTTTATCCCAAAGAATCGAAGTCAGCATGCTATAATGATACACGAATCCAACGTTTACAGCAGTGCAATTCACAATAGCCAATTGATAGAACCATCTTAGGTGTCTGTTAGCACATGAATGAAGAAAGAAAAGATGGCATATATACACAATAGAGTTCTACTCAGCTATAAGAAAGAAGTCATGTCATTTGCTGGTAAATGAATAGAACTGGAGAACATATGTTAAATAAAACAAACCAGTCTCAATATGTTTATGAGTTACTATGAACTCTTCAAATAAATTTTCAGTGTTTCAAAGATAGGACTCTGGTTCATTCACATTTTTGTTTGTCACTTTCTCTCTGGTCAATATCCAGGACACAAAAACACTCAATAGGTCTAGTTTACTTTTTCTTGTTTAGCATATGCAATCACTTGCCTATGGCACAGGCCAAAAAATGAGTTTTTTTTTTTTTTTAAAGCAAAGATTTTACTCAAATATTGTGTTCAGTTGTTTACTGTTTAAAGACCTACTTATGTCAGTATGTGGATATAAAACCTTAGCTAGATCATTTAACTTCTCTGATTTATGTTCAAGTTCTTCATTTGTAAATTAAGGCAACTAGATTTTATAATTCAAATCAGTTAACATTTAGTAAGCATAGAATACTTACTATAACCCAGAAACCTGGTTAAATAATTTCTCTTTATTATTGTATTCAATCCTTTTTTTTTTCTAGAGGAGAATTCCCTGATTTAAATAATTTTAATTAATTTTTCACAATCATCATCTAGTAAGTAATAGAATTGAACTTGAATATAGTCCTGAATATCTCCTAAACCCATGATCTTTACTGCTATACCATGTTGTCTCTGTTGTAAAAGTGAGTGAAATACGAAGGGAATTTTCAACTCTAGAATTTCTGAGAATTACCTTTGCTTTTAGAGTAGTAAAGAAATCCATGAGAGTGATTTCTTTTTTTTTTTTTTTCTTTTTTTTTTTTTTTTTTTATTCCTTATCTAGAGAAATACCTCAGCAAGCCTCAAAAGTAACCAAGTTGGTGAGGACCAGTGCAGTGCAGGCTGAGCCCCTGGGCCTCCTCCTCCTGAGGTTCATACACATAAGGAATTCTGTGAACAACTACTTTCCCTCTAATTTGACAACAATGAAAAGCTTAGTGATAAGAGGATGGAGAATGCAGGTTTTGTTGCCTTTTCACAGATTATATTCTTAGCAATCTGATAAGAGAAGAAGGAAGGCAAATCTGGAATAAAAACAGAGCCCATTCAGTTTTGAAAATGGGAAGAGAAAATTAAAATAGCAAGAGCAGGAACCAGTCTTAGAGGCAGATGATTTGTGACACTGCTAAAATCAATAAGGAAAAATGACAGAAAATTGTGGGATAAAGAGGAAAGAACTATCCTTCTGCTCCACACCAGGTACTTGTAGACTCTTTACACTCAACCTAATTGCTAGGTGTGGATCATTCAAAGTTGAAGATGGGATATGCATAGAGGATACTTGCTATCTTTCTCAACTTCAGTGGTTCTTTCTCTTGACCCCACACAGTCACACAAATTTTACCAAGGTGTGCAAGATACGATTCATGGTGAAGGCATGTGATAGTGGCTGGGATGGTGGTAAGTGGAACAGAGAATTCCAAGACTTAGAAGCTCCTGGGGTGCCTTTGCACTTTTCTCACAAAATGGTAATTGAAAAGTCTTATTCAATTAGAAAAGAAGCTTCCATGGAGCTATGGATAGGAAATCCTAGAGACAAGTAGCTCATGCTTCCCTCTGTTATCTACAAGGTGAGATGAACAACTCAGAATGTGAAGAGAAAACAAAGAGAAGAAATCAAGTTCATTCTGTCCAGAAGTCAAGAAAAACACTTCACTCAAATACAGCACATAATCATTATGAATTGGAACCCTAAGAAGGGTATGTACGTGGGTTCTTCAGTCATATTTACATATATGTACGTATATTTACATATATGTACGTGGGTTCTTCAGAACATATTTACATATATGTGCAGGGCTATATGCACATATGTGTATATATGTTTCTATACAAATAAGTAAAATATTGTAGAGTGACATGAAATAAAAAATAACTTTGTTTTAGTCAGTGAAGCATGTGTTCTAAAAGGAGGGATATTAGCAAGGTTCAGGACAGTTAGAGAGAACAAACAAGAAGTGGCTGAAGATAAGAAATACCCTTCTAGGGCACTTCTGCTTCCTCCTGCCTTCTAAAGTTTCCATCACCTTCCAATAGCCCATTCAAATTAATAAAATCCATCAATGGATTAATCCAGTGATGTGGTTAGAGTCCTCATGAGTCAATCACTATTCAAAAACCCCATTTCTGAACATTGTTATATCATGAACAAGCCTTCAATATGTGAACCTCTGAGGGATAAACCAGACCCAAACCATAACAACAATAATTGCCATATGGATATTAGCTAATACTTAGGCATTACTTCTTAGTACTTTAAATGCATTAGTAATTACAATTCTTCCAACAAATCTACAAGGCAGTGTTAAAAACAATAATAAAATTAAACAATGACTACATTAGCCCTTATTAATTCCCAAGAAAACAGAATCTTAGGCAGAGAGCTTCTGTGCTATTATTTTATTAGGAAATACAGTCTCAGGAAGCTTGAGGGAGGGATGAAGGTGAGTCGTACAGGCAAGGAGGCAGAGCCCATACAAAGTTGTGCTATCCAGCTGGCCACCAGTGTAATAATTCTCATACGTGGGAACAACATGTCTTAGAAGTTGCTTAAATTATGTGTCAGCACTGTCCCTGGGTGGGAAAGGAGAGATAAAGGAAGAATCTATCTACTGTTATCTCCCAGTAGTCAAAGGATTCACCCCATGGGGTGTTAACTTCCCCCACATTTCCTAATTGTGCATTTGTGCATGTGGGCACCAGTTAGGGTCTGGCTGCTTAGAAAGGAAGCACTCTGTGACAAGAAAAGAAAGTGGCAAGGCATGGGTTTAAAGTAAGACTGTCATTTGTGAAAGCCTAAATTAAGTAAGAAAGCATACAGAATTGAGAGAGACAGGGGAGGTGCTTTTTAACAAAACTTTGTTATTTCCAATCTCCCTTTTCTACCCCCAATTTCTTGTAGCCAGTCAGTGCTTTGGCTGCTCTGGGTTAGTTCAACTGTGAGATGACACAGACCTTCATCCCCTGGGGGTCTGAAACTTTAGTTTCTTGGTCCTTATTTAGCCATGGCTGCCACAATTGTCCTTTTAATGATTTTGGACATAGTCTTTCCTGTTCTTGTTGGATGAATTAGCTCCCCATGTAATTCTCTTGCCATTTTAGTTACTCCTTCTGTGTCTGCTGGTCTATTGACATGCAGAGCAGATTGACCAGGTGGTATACACAGCTTCAGGTTCAGTAGAAGCTCTATTGTTTTCCTGTAAAAAAGTTCTTTCTGTTTACCACCCAACTAGAATTTCTACTCCATTAGCATCTAAGACCATGAGGTTAGGAAGCACAAATTTCCCATTGGGTTTATAGGGAGTGGTAATGAAGATGGACCATCCTGACTTTCAACTCTTGATTCTCAAACTCATGTGTTCTAGCTCTTAGGGATAGGATGTCATTACTACACTGGTTCAGTTGTAAAAAAAACACACAAAGTATTATTCTACACAAGTGTCTTCACCAAATAATGCGTGGTGGATTCCTTTGGAAATAGATTAGTTTGCAGGCATTTAGGCAGTGCTTTGGGATCACCATCTCTGGAAGGGAAAGAATGTAAGGAATCAGGATTGGACAGGAGAGTTGGGCTGTGACACAGTTCAGGGAAGACCTTATTCTCCCTATAGGGAACTCTGAAGGTGCAAGCCCTTCAGAACTTACCCAAGTTGGAATGAGAAGCCTGAGTCTTCATACCAATATGCCAATCAGTCATGGCTGCCCTGGAAAGAAGTCATGCCTTTGGTGAGCTGATTTCTATCATGGTTGACGGCCGAGGTCTGTCTGTTGGCAGCTGTCCTAGCATCTGGAAGAATGTCTTTCTGCCTGAAGAGGAATTTGGGTATAATATAGTGTTCACCTCACAGAAATCCACCTTTCTGGTCGATTACTTGTCCCTGGGGTATAGGGCACAAGTAAGTTCTGTCATGTACCCATTGTTATACCTCTGTTACTATAGAGTGAGTTGCTCAATTTGGGGCAATGTTGTTTGAGATCCTTTGTTGATAGACTAGACCTTCTATAAAACTTTATATTATGGGGCTGACAGACACACTGAGAATAAGCAAGGTAAAGTCATACCTAGAGTGTGTGCCTTTTCCAGTAAGGATGAGCTGTTGCCTTCTCCCTGGTGGAAGGGGTATGTAGTTATCAGTCTTCTACCAAGTGGTTGGTTATTGTCCTTAAGGAATTATTTCATATTAAAAGCAAGAGATTTGGATGTAAAGTGCTGGCAGAAGGTAGGTCAGCCTTGGTGAGAAGGAGACCATAATACTGAGCATAGCGTCCAGTCTTGTCTTGGCAACATGACTACTCTACTCATTGGTTCATTGTGCAAACTTTGGGTGGCCAAAGAGAAAGACTGGTTATTTCCACAGGTAAGTTTATCTCCCTGGTTGTTGAGAATCTCCTCCCTGGTGAATGCTCACTAATGAAGACTAACATGAGAAACTGAGTGGCCCTTCCATAAGTCCACTCATAAACCTCTTCTACCAACTTCCTTCTCTTCAGTCTTCTAATCTTGTTAATTTCAAGCCCTTAACCAGCCAAGCCACTTGCCACTACCCATACATCCGGGTGTATCCTTCATATTAGCTATTTTTCTCTCCATACAAATTAGATTATCAAATGTACTGAATGCAAATAACCTCACTAGGATGACTTGATTTTTTTCCTCACTTTTAGGGCCACTCTTGAGTGGAACAGTAAGTCACTTTTTGATAATATCACCATATTGGCCCAGTTCATCTGTGAACCAGTTCTGATTTTTTCTTCTCCCTTAGTTCATCATTGATAATCCCCAGTGAGACCAAGGTTGTGAATAAAAGGAGAGAGAGTAGTACAACAGAGGTCAAGGATATGGCACCTCTGTTCAACTAATTTAATTGTGCTTTATCTCTCTTAAGGCCTGACTGCACACTAGGAGCTACTTTTAAAACGATAAGTAGTTTTCTTCTGCAGAATACTCTAGCATACTAGGGACCTGTCCTGTGCCTCTTCTATTTGGGCTTGCCAAAGATTTTAGACATCTTTGATATCCTGCTGCGAAGACCTTTAATGACATTAGATCTTCTGGGTCATATAAACTAAATAGTAAGACAACTTGTACCTAAGCCTGCATCTTATCTAAAACTAAGTCACCTGGTACATGGAGCAATTGTGAAATATACTGCTAAAATTTTCAATGTGACACATATGACCTCCCAAATCCAAAGAGACCATTAAGCATTTAGCACAGAAGGTAAGGATAGAAACAGTGTCTTTTACCTCAGAGAGGGTGTATGACATACCTCAGGCCACTCTACTATTAAACTCCCATTGATGTGGGAGGCCCCTGTACCTTCATAGGGTTTTTCTTACACCTTTCACTATAATGTATCTTTCTAGGCATCCTAAGTACAGATAACATGTTAGTTCAATTAATATGATGCCATCAACATACAGGAACATGAATATACTCTGTGTAATATTAAGATGATCACAGACCTTCTAGATTATGTTTAGACAGAGAATAAAAAGATTTGCTTTGTCCTTAGGCAGGACAGTTGAAGTATAATTCTGTCCCTCTCATATGAAGTCAAATATATGTTCATTCTCTCTATTGAAGGGGATAGAGAAGAATACATTCACCAGATCAATAGCAGCAGAGTGAGCGCCTGAGGCCATATTGCTTTGCTCTAATACAGATGCTACATCTGGAAATAGCATTTGCAGTTGGGGCTCCCACCTGGTTAAGATCATGGTAGTCTACTGCCATCTGCTACATTTTGCTGGTTTTCTCAGGTGCCAGAACACTGAAAGGAGATATGACTGAGTATCATCCCAGTTTCTTTTAGGTTTTACAGGGCAGTGCTAATCTCTGAAATTCTTCTTGGGATATAATATTATTTGACATTATTTTGGCCAACACAGGGACAGTTTTGAATGCTTCTGCTTTATATTTCCTACCATAATGACTCTCATTCCATAAGTTAGAGAATAACTATGGGAATTCTTACCAGCTTTTTGGTATATTTACCCACTTGGGCCCACTCCGATATATTCTTGGGGAAAAACTGTATTCATTACCCGGTTTCATAGACAATCTCTTTAACCAGAAAATCATGGAGGACATTTTGTGTTTCTTATTAGTAACAGCTCAGATCCTGTTATCTCACAATCCTCAAAAAATTGCATATTCATTCTCAACAAAATTTTAGCAAATCGCATACAAAAATATATTAAAAAGATAGTGCACCACTACTGAGTGGGTTTTATCCCAGGGATGCAAGGTTGGTTCAACATCTGGAAATCAATAAATGTCATTCACCATATCAACAGACTTAAAGTTAAGAATCACATTATTATTTTGATAGATGCTGAAAAAGCATTCGATAAAATACAGCATCCCTTCATGCTCAAAACACTAGAAAAAATAGGGATAGTGGGAACATTCCTTAACATTGTAAAGGCCATCTATGCTAAGCCCATGGCCAATATCATTCTAAATGGTGAAAAACTGAAAGCATTCCCCCTAAAAACTGGAACAAGGCACGGATGCCCTCTTTCACCACTTCTCTTCAACATCGTCCTTGAAACTCTAGCCAGAGTAATTAGACAAACCAAAGAAATTAAAGGAATACGAATAGGAAAAGAAGAACTCAAACTATCCCTGTTCGCTGATGACATGATTATATATTTAGAGGAACCTGGAAATTCCACTAGAAAACTTTTAGAACTCATAAGTGAATTCAGTAAAGTAGCAAGTTACAAGGTCAATGCTCATAAATCCAATGCATTTTTATACATAAGTGATGAATCTTCAGAATGAGAAGTTAGGAAAACTACCCCATTCAGAATAGCATCGAAAAAAATTAAATACTTGGGAATCAATCTCACAAAAGAGGTGAAAGACCTCTACAATGAGAACTACAGAACACTAAAGAAAGAAATTGAAGAAAACGTTAGAAGATGGAAAGATCTCCCATGTTCTTGGATAGGCAGAATTAATATTGTCAAAATGGTCATACTACTAAAAGTGCTATACAGATTCTATGCAATTCCAATTTAAATCCCAATGATGTACCTTACAGAAATAGAGTAAGCAATTATGAAATTCATCTGGAAGAATAAGAAACCCAGAATAGCTAAAGCAATCCTCAGTAGAAAGAGCGAAGCAGGGGGTATCGTAATACCAGATCTTCAACTCTACTACAAAGCAATAGTAACAAAAACGGCATGGTATTGGTACCAAAATAGACAGGTAGATCAATGGTACAGAATAGAGGACATGGACACAAACCCAAATAAATACAATTTTCTCATACTAGACAAAGGTGCCAAAATATGCAATGGAGAAAACATAGCCTCTTTAACAAATGGTGCTGGGAAAACTGGAAAACCATATGCAACAGAATGAAAATAAAAAATAAACCCCTATCTCTCACCCTGCACAAAACGCAACTCAAAATGGATCAAGGACCTCGAAATCAGACCAGAGACCCTGCATCTTATAGAAGAAAAAGTAGGTACAAATCTTCAACTTGTTGGCTTAGGATCAGACTTCCTTAACAGGACTCCCATAGCACAAGAAATGAAAGCAAGAATCAATAATTGGGATAGATTCAAACTAAATGGCTTTCTCTCAGCAAAGGAAACTATCAGCAATGTGAAGAGAGAGCCTACAGAGTGGGAGAATATCTGTGCCACTCATACTTCAGATAGAACACTAATTTCCAGAATATATAAAGAACTCAAAAAACTCTACACGAAGAATACAAATAATCCAATCAACAAATGGGCTAAGGAAATGAACAGACACTTCACAGAAGAAGATCTACAAGCAATCAACAGATATATGGAAAAATGTTCAACATCTCTAGTAATAAGAGAAATGCAAATCAAAACTACCCTAAGATTCCATCTCACCCCAATTAGAATGGCGATTATCAAGAACACAAGCAACAATAGGTGTTAGTGAGGATGTGGGGAAAAAGGTACACTCATACATTGCTGGTGGGGTTGCAAATTAGTGCAGCCACTCTGGAAAGCAGTATGGAGATTCCGCAGAAAGCTTGGAATGGAACCACCATTTGACCCAGCTATCCCACTCCTTGGCCTATACCCAAAGGACTTAAAATCAGCATACTACAGCGATACAGCCACATTAATGTTCATTGGTGCTCAATTCGCCATAGCCAGATTGTGGAACCAACCTAGATATCCTTCAATTGATGAATGGATAAAGAAACTGTGGCATATATATATATACAATGGAATATTACTCCACCATGAAGAATGATAAAATTATGGTATTTGCAGGTAAATGGATGAAATTGGAGGATATCATGCTAAGTGAGATAAGCCAATCTCAAAAAACCAAAGGACGGATGATCTCGCTGATAAGCGGATGATGACATATAATGGAGGGTGGGAGGGGTTAGGTTTAGGGTTAGGGATAAGGAGGGTGGAAGAATGGAGGAAGGAAGGACTGTATAGAGGGAAAAGAGGGGTGGTTGGGGTGGGGGGGGGGGGAATAACACAATGAATCAAACAACATTACCCTATGTAAATTTATGATTACAAATGGTATGCCTTGACTCCATGTACAAACAGAGAAACAGCACGTATTCCATTTGTTTACAATTAAAAAAAATATTTTACTATATCCTATGAAATAGTTTCACTAAACTAAAAAAAAAAAAAAGGAAAAAAAAATTGGATATTCTAGAAATTCCTTTTTCTGGTTTATAGTTACCCTGGCAAATGATCTTAGATCTTTTGAGGAGAAGCATTGGGGAAATATTAATTGTATAAACTTCTTGTGGATTACATAATTCTTCCTTAAGAATATCTACCTTCCTCATCAGTAAATAGACTCTGAATGCAGGAATGAGAAAACAAGAAAATAAAAATGTCATGGAAGCTGCTATAGTTTAGATCTGGAATGCTCCCTAAATGTTGAAATCTTGATCCCCAATGCAGCAATGTTCAGAAGTGGGGTTTAGGTGATGTGATTGGATCATGAAAATTCTGACCTCAATAGTGGATTAATCCATTTATAGCTGAATGGACTACTGGAAGGTGGTAGAAACTGTGAGGCCTGGTTGAAGGAAATAGGTCATTTCCTACATGCCCTTGGGGATTGTATCTTGTCCCTGGCCCCTTTTTCTTTCTCTCTGCTCTCTGGCTACCATGAACTAAGTAACTTTTCTCTGTATCAACCTTCCACCATGATGTTCTGCCTCATCTCAGGCCCAAAGCAATAGAACCAGCCAACCAGACACTGAAATCTCTGAAACTCTGAGCCAAAATAAATATTTCTTCTTTTAAATTGTTTTTGTGTGGTATTTTGGTCACAGATCAAATGAAAATCTGATCAACACAGAAGCCAAGGGGCTAGATAATTTTGGGACAACATTTTTCACTCCAACTAAATTTTTTTCCAATTTCTGGTCACATTAATCCTTTTCTTTGCCAATTAGGCGAGGCTATGTGATTGAGTACAGACCAATAGAATTCAGGCAGTGTAATGTACATTCTAAAGTATCGTTTATAGAAACCTCCCACATGACTTTCTGTCTTCTCATTTCACTGATTACGGTGAACAAAATAGAAAAGTAAGGGGTACCCAAAACACATTTTGCCTGATTCCTTTCCCTTGATTTTTCTTCTCTCAGATATCCAATGATTTTTGATCTTTAGGTGAAAGATGACCAGACCTAGAATTAAAAGCACTGGGTCTTCTTCCTGGTTCCACAACTTATTAGCAGTTTAAACCCAGATAAGGCATATAAGGTCTCAGAGTTTAGTTACTTCATCTATCAAATGATGCATTGAATAAGGTAGTATCCAAGAACCTTTTAATCCCTAAGGTTATATGGACCCTGAATATATGGTCAACTCTCTGTATTTGTGGGTTCCACATCCTCAGATTCAACTAACCATGGATTGAAAATATTGGGAAAGAATTAGGTACATTGAACATACAGTTTTTTCTTCTTCTTATTCCATAAGCAACTACTATGGTTTGGATATGAGGTATCTCTCAAAAGCTCATGGGTAAAGCAATGCAAGAATGTTCAGAGAACAAATTGAGATGGGGCCTAAAGAATAGTCAGTGTAGATAATGAGTGATGGGGTCAGGAAGATGGGGGCTGATTCAAAGGAAATAAAACTAATACCTCCAGAGCACTTCCCCCTCTTTCAACCAGTTGCTAAGGTCACCTGCCCCCAGGGAATTGTTCCTCTCAATAAGGAGTTGTTAATGAGTACTCCCTGTGCAGCTCCTTTCCTTTTGGGGAACCCCAGTCAACCCCTGGATGGCTGCTCTGTTCCTGCCTTTTGGTTACCACATAAGCAGAATGGGAGGAGGGGCCATGAGAAGAAAGGAAATCTGAAATCTATAAAGGGGGAAGACGCCCCCATTCCCTCAGGCACCAGCTTTGGACCCCCTCATCTCTGGAGGAGTCTCTCTCTCCTTAAACAAACAAACAAACTTTTTGCTCTTGCCTCAGCATTTCTCAGGTGTTCAATCTTCAACACCAGGGGAATGGGATCTGATCCTGATTCTCAGGACTGGTTTCAAAATGATTAAATTATGAGAGGTGTAACCTAATCAGTGGTTTAATCCACTGATGGATTAACTGTTGGCAACTATAGGCAGGAAGGACTGTGGCTGGAGGAGGTAGGTCACTGGGGGCATGCCTTTGGGGATTGTATATTGTTCCTGGTTAATGGAGCTCTCTCTCTGCTTCCTAGTTGCCTTGTTCTGAGCTGCTTTCCTCCTCCATGCCCTTCTGCCGTGATGTTCTGCCTCACCTCAGGTCGAGAGCTATGGAATCAGCCGTCTGTGGACTGAGACTTCTGACATGGTAGGCCAAATAAACTTTTCCTCTACTAATTATTCTTGTTAAGTCTTTTGGTCACAGCAATGAAAAGCTGACTAATGTACAGTATAATCACTAAACTAAACTAAACTAAAGTACAGTATAACTATTTGCATAGCATTTACATTGTATTAGGTATTATTAGGTACTATAAATAATTTAGAGATGATTTAAAGTATATAAGAGGAATGTGTAGGTATGTGCAAATATCACAAGTATTTGCAGATTTTGGTAGCTGCTAGAGGTTTTGATACCAATCCCCCACAGATACTGAGGGACCACTATAATTAGGAATTGATGCATATTAGGAAGCAAGTGGCTGATTTGGGGGTTAACCATTCCAGGGCTCTTTAACCTCAGCAAGTATTAAAGTCACTTCCTTGCTTGGCTTGTTTTGCTGGGAAGCTGGAGAAGTTCTGGTTCTGACTGGAATAATTTCCATTTCTTTTTTTTTTTTTTTAACTCTACTCAGATTGATGTGGGTCCTGAAGATTAGTTTGGGTTGTTGCTATTCCAGGGGAATTGCTAGGGTGTTCTTAATCTGTGCAAGAGGGTACCACAGCCCCTGTGTACTTGTGCTCTCAAGAGAATCTGGGTGAACACTCAACTAAAGCTCCCATGAATGGAACTTGTGTGCTTAACATCTTTCCCAAAATAACAGTTTTTTTTTCTGATCTTAAAAGAAAACCTCCAAAGAACAAGTAAAACGTTCACACCAAGGAAGAACATTTTATAATTATAATTATGTTACTCTAAAAGGCTATAATAAACTTTAAGCAAGTGCTTCCTATTTTATTTTCACTGCAAACAATTTATAAGCAGAACTGTCCTCTTGACATGATAATGAAGGAGCAGTCACACATGTCAGCTGGGGCAATTATGTTCTTCAGATGTCTGCTGTAAGTATTATATGATTCCTTCCTGCTGACACCTTATCAACTGTGACATGCATATTAAAAAGAACACCCAAGAGAGCTAACTTTAAAAACCTGAGTACTTTCAAGAAGTTCCATCTGTGCCAAGAAACCTTGTATCTCATCTCCAAGACAGTCTTCTCTTTGCTACCTATGTTCTTCTCAGACCTCAAGTGGAAAGAAAGTGCAGAACCATGTATTTTGGTAGTTAACACAGGCTAATGCTTCAGGGTCTTAAAAATATACCCAAATTATTATTTCAATGAATATAGACTCCAGAGTCAGACAGATATGGGTTCAAAATTTTGCTCTGACATTTCCTAGCTCTTTGGCTTTGGTCAAGAGGCAAACTTGAGCTTCACATATAAAAAGGTAAAGATACAGACGACATTGCAGGAAGAATTGCATGAGAGAACAAGTTATAAAGTCCTAGCCTTAGGGTTTGTCATAGGAACCCTGAAATGTTAGTTCCTCTCCTGCTCACATGTTATAGCAGGGCCCAAGAGTGCCTGCTCTGAGTGTGTCTTGGGGTGTTACCTAGTCCCTAAGTCCTGTGACCATTCTGTTGAGGAGGAACAACAGGGGTCGAGAGGACTAGAGAGTGTTTTGATTCAGTCTAACTCCCAAATCCGAGGCCTGCACATTATACATTTTCTCTCTGTCCTTACCTCCCATCTTTACTCTCTCGGAATGCAAGTGAGTTGGCCCAGTTCCTCAAAGTTTTCACCAGCCATTATCAGCATCGGCTGCTCATTGGGTTCCCAAAGTGTGATTTTCCTCATCAGTCACCAGTCTACTGAGAGGGTAGCTCCTCTGACCATGCAGTGTGCCTCTTAAGTGTATCAGGAAATAGCAGCTGGCCACCCTATCCTCTCCTCACCAGCCTGTGCAAGTACTTTAGGTAGGTATTTCCAGGTTGAAGAAGATCCCAGGACTCCTCTGCAGGCTTCCCCAAGCACTGTTATCTGGAAGGTCAAGGCAGGTTTTTCTTATGAATAACCTAAATCTCTTTTTGATATCTCAAATCTTGCCCCTCTTCATTCAGTTCACTTTTGGCTCCAAAATCCATTAGGTACTGAAGCTTCTATTCAGTTTAACAGGAAGGAAAGTAGATCCTACAAGAAAGGTTAATCATCTTTGTTGCTTTATTCTGAATTCTATCAAGTACGACTGACTCATTTTTAAAGTTTGGGGAATAAACTGCACAATCTTCTAAGGAGGGTTTTGCTATATAAAGAAAAATATTATATCTTGGCCTGTGGTCATACTATTATTTTGTTACACCCTGAAAATCTGTTTACTTTTTTTTCTACCAAAGTTTTGTATTGTTGATATATATTCAAAATCTCTTGCTATAGGTGGTTAATATCTGATAGTCTCACTAGTAACTGTTACAATAAACATTTTATCATGAGCTTATTTTTATGTGTGGTATGTGTGTATACATGTGCATGTGTGTATAGAGGGGAGAGGAGAGAGAGAAATGGTACCATTTATATGTATGTGTATGTCTATATTTTCTTGTCCCTCGGGTGTAGTAGAAAAACACTAAATTATGAATTGCATTTTTGACCATTCATCTTGGACCAGATTCTGGGGACAGGCTTGGGTGTATCTTCAGGAATACCACTTACTAATTATGAAACAAACTTGGACAACTCATTTCATCCCTCATAATTGTGGATTTTCTTAATTTGAAAGGTAAAAACAAAACAACTACTTTGCAGTGTTAGTGAAGAAATAGGGAAGGAGGGCAATTATAGACAATGTGTTTATAAATCCGAGCACATAGTGGCTACTCTACTACTCTTATTCTTGTGTTTGACTATATCTGTAAAGGATGGAAATAGGTTCTATGTCTCTTTCTGGGAGCAATAGTCCAAGTAAGACACCTTCGGTTAATGACCAGAAAACTCTGTGAAAATTCAGTAGTCTAGATCAAGGCCTTGACGTTTGCCTCTGAAAACTGAGGTCCAGATTCTAAAGCTGCTCTGGGTTCCAGAGACAATTATTTCTGGCTTTTCCATCCCTGCTGACTGTGTTTAGATAACCATTCTTCTGTTAAATTAATGTGGTATGATTTGTAACTCCTAAAGCTATTCAATTGCACTTGTTAGCTCTTGATTTTGTGAGTCATTATAAATTCATCATGTGAGGATCTGTTCTGGAATCACACAGGATTAGCGATGTTAGGCAGACTAGTTTATTATTCTCAGGGTTGTTCTTCTTTCCTCCTTTCTGAGTTGGTCCTGGCATTTGTTTTTATCTAAAATATGGAAACTTCCTAATGGAAATTTTATAAATATACATAAATACTAAGTAGCATGACAGAGATGTCCACCCATAAAATCTCCCATTACCACCAGCCCAGATCCTGGAGTGAGCTGGCATATAAGAACAGCCCTTTTCTGCCAATTTGGAGGTTTGCTGCAAGCTGGGGAGAAATTCAACCATCTCTAGTTGATTTAGTAATATTAACATTTATGGAAGACTTCCTCTAGACCAGGCACTGTGCTAAGCATTTTATGTGGATGATCTCTTTGAGCGTCAAAAGCACCATATGAGTTAGATTCTATTGCTATTTGTGTTTTACTTATGGGCCAGGATTCAGCATCAGGATCCATGTCTTCAAAGGGTAAACTTGGCATGTACTTAATGAAGACCCCAGACTTCACCGAGATAATATGGCCTTGTTATACCACCAGGTGTTTAAATTCCCAGAAATGGCATGACAACTCATTGATGGAGTCAGATAATCCAGTTCTTAGGAGTTGAACTTATAGAAATCACTTGATCTAACCTTTAATTTATGGCAAGTTTTGAAATTACTGACCTGTTCCAAGGCTGCCAGATCCTTGTTTGTAGAAGCCCCATGGTTAGTCATAGACAAAGGCAGGACCTGAGGACAGCAAGAGAGAAACAGTAGAGTAACTGCAATTATTGCATACATTTTTGTTCACTTATGAAAAGCATCTAAGATGTCACCTTGTGCCATTTTGTGCTGACTTACTGTAAGGTCTAGGACTGGGTTGGCACATGCATGGATATAAAAAGCATCCCAAAACGGCAGCAATTTGGTAGGAAGGGAGACATATGCAGACTCAGTTAAAAAACTTAAATCTAAAATAGGATTTAAAACGAAGGGTCATAGAAGAAAGCATGGGGCTAAATTGGGGGGAATAAGTTTTTCAGCATTTTCAAGTCAGAATAGCAGTTCAGAATGTCTATTTTTTAAAACAGATGTCAGTCACTTGTACAGTGAAACATCTGCATTATACTGATAACACATAATATTCAAATAGAACAAATATGTATAAATAAACATTTTTAATCCTCCTACATATTAAGAGTTCTGGTATTCTCATTTAGATGGTTTCATAAGTCAACATACAACTTCTCCCTCCTGGAGTTGCTAGGAGGTCATTCTTTTCTAACTAACATTTCTAAATTTTGAGTCTGATTTTTTTCTCTCCTGAAATTTCTCCAACTATGCAATATCATGAACTCATTAATACTAACATTATTTCTCCCAATGCCATATTTGTTCTTGGGTTTGAAGGAGAGAAAGTTTGATATTATAGGAGCTGAACATAATCTATTCATCAGGAGTCCACCTTTTGATTTTTAGTTCACATAACCTTAACACTTCTTTTTAATAACAAAAGAAGCACATATGTGGATAATAAGGTGACTCAAGCCAACTGAGGAAGTTGTTGTGTATTTTTGTTTTTATTGTTTGAGAAAATATAGGTACTATGCTAATAAATTAGTTCAAATAATTTAAGTCCTAATTCCCACATTAAGTTGAAACTTAAATTATCTAATTAACAGTGACTGTTTTAGAACCCAGAACTCAGATAGTTCAAAAGCATTTTAACTAGAAAAGCACTGGGAGGGACAGAAATATTTGAGTGTATAAATTTAGTACTTTTACCCCTAGCCCAGGAAAAACTGGACTCTGAGAACAGCTGAAAAAGGTAAATAGAAGACTCAGGATAATCCTGGAGTTTATATGTGAGCCGAGAGTTTAGGGATACAATTTTGTAGATGGAGTCCTTTCTCTGAAGTGTCTAAAACTAGTAGATCTGTTTGGATTTAGTGACAGAAATTTAATTTATCCTGTCTACCAATTACGTTTTTTCATGATTTTATACTCTCACATGTGACTCAAACCTATGTCCTAACTCTAAATTGGCAAATTACAGTTGTATGTGCTTATGGAGTACAAAATGATGTTATGATTTATGTATATAAGATGGAATAATTAAATCAAGATAATTAACATACCCATCACCTAAAAAATTCACTTAAGAACATTTGAAATTCAGTCTCAGAGCAATTTAAAATTGTATACTGTACTGTTACTTATCATATTCATCATGGTATCCACTTGATCTCAAAGCATACGAACAACAAATGAACTTTATTCCTCTTTCTGAGGCTTAGCCCCCTTTGGTCTTCATCTCCCATCCCCCTCCCCAGCCTCCGGTAGCCACCATTTTACTTGGTGCTGCTATGAGTTTGATTGTTGAAGATTCCATGTGTAACTAAGAACACAAAATTTTTATCCTTTTGTGCATGGCTTTCTTTCCTTAGTGGTCACCAATTCGAATCATGTTGTTGCAGATGCTCTTCTTAAAGGCTGAATGATACTCTATTGTGTATTTATACTACATCAAAGTGTCATTTGTTGATGGACACTCAGGCTGATTCCATGACTTGACTATTGTGAACAATGCTGCAGTGAACATGGGAGCAACATACTGATCTCAAATATTCAGGGTAAGTCCCCAGCAGTGGGGTTGCTGAGTCACCGGGTAGTTCTATTTTTAACTTTTAAGGACATTCCATACTAATGACATTCCCACCAAGTGTACAAGTTTTCCCTTGTCTTTACATCTTCACTGACACTCGTCATTTTTCATCTTCTTGATCATAGCTGTTCCAATAGATCTGAGATGGTGTTTTATTGTGCTAAGCAAGCACTCTACCACTGAGTCACAACCCCAGCTTTCATTGTTGTTTTAATTTGCATTTCCCTAATGACTACTAAAATGCAGTGAGCATGTTTTTTTATACCTTTTGTCCATTTGTATCCTTTCTTTTGGGAAATGTCTTTTATGTCCCTTGCTCATTTTTAAAATTTGGGTTATTTTTCTTCTTGCCAATGAGTTGTTTGTGTTCCTTATATAATTTGGATATTAACCCCTTATATGACTTAAAAACATTTTCTCCCATTCCATAGGTTGTCTGTTACTGTTAATTGTTTCCTTTGTTGTGCAGAAGTTTTTTATTAAGATATAATCCCATTTGTCTATTGTGTTTGTTATCTAACAGTTTATATCTAATAAAATATAACAAATTATTGTCTGGATCAATGCCATGTAATTCTTCCTTAATGTTTTCTCCTAGAAGTTTATACAATTTTTGGTTTTATGTTGAATTCTTTAATTTAATTTGTGTTAATTTTTGTATATGGTGTGAAATAAGGGACCAATTTCATTCTTTTGCAAGTAGACATCCAATTTTCCCAACACCCAACATTAAGGAGACCATTCTTTTCCCATGGTATATTCTTTATTCCTTTGTTGAAAATCAATTAACTATATACCTGAGTGGGTTCATTTCTGGGCTCCCTATTCTGTTCCACGGGTCCATGTTTCTTTTTATGCTAGAATCATAGTGTCTTAATTATTATCATTTTGTGGTATGCAGTCTCTCACTTAGGATTTTTCAACTTCATGATAGTGTGAATGTAATAAACATTCAGTAACTATACTTTGAATTTTATCTTTTCCCAGGCTAGCAGTATGTGGTATAACACTCTCATGAAGCTGGGGAACAGCTACAGATAGCCAGATGATCCTGAAGGTAAAGAACTGATATTGTACAGTATACTGTGTTCCTAAGCTATGATATTCAGTAGATTAAGTATATTAAATACATTTTTGACTTATGATGTTTTAAACTTATGATGAGTTTATTGAAACATAGTCCCATTGTAAGTCAAGGAGCAACTGTAGTTTGAAAGCAAATAATGTGATGCCTCTGGCATTGTTTTTATGATTTCCTTGGCTATTCAAGATTTTTAGTGGTTCTACATGAATTTTAGGATTTTTTTTTATATTTCTATGAAAAAAGACACAAATTTTTATTAGGGATCTCACTGAATCTGTACATTGCTTTGGGTAGTATGGACATTTTAACAATATTTATTCTTCTAATCCTTGAGCATGAGGTCTCTTTCCACTTAGTTGTGTCATCTTCAATTTCTTTCATCAGCGTGTTATGGTTTTCAGTATATGGGGTCTTTTACCTCCTTGGTTAAAAATATCCCTAAATATTTTATATTTCGTAGCTATTATAAATAGTTTTGTTTTCATGGTTTATTTTTCAGACAGATTGTTGTTTATAGAAGGACTACTGATTTTTGCATGTTGATTTTGTATCCTACAACTTCATGGTGTTTGTTCATTAGTTTTAACTTTTTTTTGTAGAAGCTTCAGATATTTTATAGATAAAATCATACTATCAGCAAATAATGACAATTTTACTTTTTTCCAATTTTGATTGCTTTTACTTCTCTTGTGTAATTACTTTGGCAGGACTTCTAATACCATACTGAATAGAAATGGTGAGAGTGGGCATCCTTGTCTTGTTATAAATCTTAGATGAAAGGGTCAACTCCATATCTTTCACTAGCAATGGGAGGCAAGAAAAAGAAGGGCTATAGAGGAGGGTAAGAAATCTCATTTGCAACAGTTCTCATATACGTCTCTTCCTTTTTGTTCTCTTTACCATCATCTGGTTTAGGATCTTCTGTTATACTCAGTACGATATAACAGCCATGATAATAATGCACATTATAATAATACAGCCTAACATTTAACATTTCCTGTATGTAACATACCAAAAACTTTGTGCGTATTAACCTATTTAATACAACCAATCTATGATGTAGGTAATAGTTTCATGCCCACTTTGTAGTTGTGGAAACAGCCTTGGAGTGGTTGAATAACTTGCTTAAATTCACTCAGTAAGTGCCAGAGCAGGGATTCCATGTCAGGTAATTTGGCTCTAGAGCCAAATCCAGAATCACTAATAGTTTGTGGTCTTCTAACTGAATGTCTTGGTTCTTGGCTAGCTTTAGTTTGCTGTCAGATTTAATGTTTTTAAAATATTATTTTGAACATTTTATTCCTATGCTCAAAAGCCTTCTTGGCTTGTTCCCAAACACAGAGTAAAGTCCTGATTCCTTAACTGGGCAGTAACACTGTCCAGCTCTAGCCTAGCTTGCCAGCAACATCTCCTCTGTTTCTCCCAGGGCTGAGGCTCCTGACAGGCCAAACTGCTAATGGCCTTGATGCCCACCCCTTACTCTACTCTGCCCTGAGATTACCAGGTGCTTTTCCTATTTTTGTATCTTTAGTTATGCAAATACTTTCTCTGCCAAATATTTTTTCCCTGTTTTCTTTCTAGTTATTAAAACTCGTCATAAGACGTGCTTTCAGCAGAAGTGACCAAGATGTGAGGAGATTCAAAGTCATTCCCAAAGAAAGGGAATGTTTAGCCTAGAGGAACAAAAACTCATAGGGACAAAATCAGCCTTCTTTAATTAAAAGGCTGTCATGTGGAAGAGGTTTAGAATAGTTTTACTCGGCCTGAGGCTGTGACAGCTAAGATTTGTGGATAGAAATAAATCGAAGAAAGCAAGTCCTTTCATCTTTGGGGAATTCTAACTTTTAAATTTAAGATCACTAAGGAATAGCTTGTTTTTATAGCCGTGATCAAACCACTTTCTGTGGCCCACAGTAGATCTCAAAGGTTTTCCTGATGGATCAAAATCATTCAATCATTCTTTATGTGCCATCCACTTAGAAAACTTATTTCATTGACTTCTATCTTTGCTAGGAGTAGAAAGTGTCTGAGTTACAGGGTTATTTTATTTTAGTATTCATAAACTAAAATACGTGTACTTATCAGCTTACCAAGGAGTCGTAATTTAACAAATGACATTTAGCAATTGAGAGCATGAGTAACTACCATTGTACACACTTTTAGGTGGAAAACAGGAATTTACAGAAAGTTCAAGACACACTGCTTCATGATTAGTCATTGTTGCCTTTCTTTTAAAATTATAATACCTTGATAATGTTTATGATGCATTTATAATAAAGTTTATTTTAATTAAAATTATTGTGTTAGTATCACTATTTAGTTAATTGTATAGATTGTTATGTTAACCCTATAATATAGAATATATTTGCTTACAGAGCATTTTATACCTATAATTTTCCAGTAACTAGATTTTAAATTTTATTTTTAGCTCAAATATGAGTTATACTTACCTCTGTTGACATACTCTCTATCTCTAGGTATATAAACACTATCTCACTCTATCATTTCCAAACTGCTTTGCTTATTCAATGGTTTTATTATTATTATCTCCAAGTACCACTGTGTCCCCAATCAAAGAAGATGGGTTCTGTAGTCTTTCGTATCTCTCACGTATGCTTGTGGCAAAAATGTCTACTTGATGGTATTTTTCTGTAGTGCAGATTTAAAAACCAGGTGAATGATTCAATGAGATGAACTTTGTGCATTCTTCTGATTTTGACATTTTGTGTTTTTCAGACTTCAGTAGTGAAACCTGGTGGACAGTCTTCTGAATGCTGCATTGCATTTTTCAGCATTTCCAGTTTTCTTTCTGCCCACAGAATCTATGGTGTGATTAGAAAATACCCTGGGAAGGGGTTTCGACAGCTCCCCATCTCTTTCACTCTGGGGAGGCATTGATATAACTCCAGCACCTGAGTGGAGGGGAACTGGGCAGGCGCCTCTGATCCTGGTGCTGCTCTCAGGAGGGCAGCAGTGGCCAGAGCTCAGAAGAGCTTCTCTTGGATACAAGCCCTGGAAATGTGGGTTCAGAAGAGAAGGAAAAGGAGATGTTTACCTTATTCCATAAAAATCAATTTGATTTTGTTATTAGCAATTGTCTTTAACAAATAAGCCTGTAAGATCAACTAGTGCTGTGACAGAGTTGTTTCAAAAAGAAATGATTATTCATGCAGATAGCGAAGAGGTATTCCAACAGGACTTTATTTCAGACTATTATAGGCTTTCCCTAAAAGAAACAGTAATCTTTGTGATGAGCATGGGGAACAATTTCTTCAATACAAATCCAATTTATTTTGGCTAGCTGATTGGTGCTTGCAGCCAGATCATTGAACATGATATTAATTATTCATTAAGGTACTTGGAAGAAGAGATTTTGTATTCTCATGCAGTCAAAATTGATGAGGTTTTGCATTTGTGCTATAGGAATAGCTTACAACTCAATGCTAAAGCTCAATATAACCTTAATAAAAATTTTGAAAAAGACACCAATAATTTGAACTTTCTCACATCTACAGAACATTTGTTTTATTGAACCCTCATGAGCTATTAGAAGTGTGTTGAAATATTCTTCCTACATTTAATCATATGGATATGGCTTTTTAAAAAACCTCAAGAACATTTCAAATGAAAGGTCATAATCACTATAATGGAGTTTAAAAATCTTGTGATTTGGAGACAAAATTGCAACTCATATCTTTATAAGAAACATTTACTGTAGCACATTTTTCATCACTTTGGTTCTCATATACAAAAATATTGGGACTGTTACCATCTTTAGTACAGAGTCAAGTAGTATACCCATAGATACGCAGCTCTGAGCTGAAACAGAATTGCTTTCCATCAGGGATATGGTTGGAGATACAGCATAAAACCAGACTATTTGTATCATAAAGCAAACTTGGTCTGAGAGTTGGACTTGTATCTCTAAACATGAATAGATCCACAGAGGACAGAGCACCACCACTCTACCTCTCACCCTAGAGTGGTGTTGATGCAGTTCCACCTGAGTGGAAGGGAGCTGGGCTGACACCTCTCACATCCTGGTGTTTCTCTCAAGAGGGCTGCAGTGGCCAGTAGTTTGCCTGATGTTTTCCTATTCCATGTTCTGAAGTCTGTAAAGAAAGGTCAGTTCTAAAATATGAATATGTTTTAGACGGAAATACTTTTAGGAGAAGATGTACGTACTGGGGAGGTGTATTGGTTAGTATAGCCCTGGTCATAAGGAACAGAACATCTAGACCCCTGAAGACTTAAATGGAGATATGTTAGCTCACAACTTTAGAAGCTCAGAGGCAGAGCAGGCACCAGACATGGTGCTCAGAGGCTTAAAAATGGCATCAAGGACTCTCATTCTTTCCATATCAGCTCTGTTTCATTCTAGGGCTGTTTCCTGTGTAGTTATGACAATGGCAGTCAGCTTACATGCTTCTTTTTCAAAGCAACAGGAAGAAGCACTGTCCCCCAAGCATGGGATATATGTTCTTTGGCATGATTGGCCCATCCCGGGTCATGTGACCATGCTAAGAACTATTAATAAGTGTTGGGAAAATGTTATGTGTGAATTGAGGTGAATTTATCAGGATTTGAGGGAGTGGGGTGGTTGCCTGGACAACTGTGGGGCTCTCTTATGAAGGACACAAAGGAGAGATGAATGATGGATAAGAATACAAAGTATCTTCTACCAAAAAATAGAAGTACTCTTCCTTTTTCATGGAAAACTTGTACCTGGGGAACCAGTCATTATGAATCTTACCTTGGAGCCTGCCATCCTAGAAGGACTCTATTGGAAATTGGACTAAAGGTCATTTGTGTTATGTTCTGGCTAAGAATTTTGCCTGTGTCTTGAGACTTTCTGTGAGGCTGAATGTAAAGGTGATGGACTTCTTAATCTGGTGGAAGAAATTTCTAGGCAGCATAGTATTCAGGGAATGGCATGTGTATTGCTGGCAGCTTTTAGCCAAATTTGTTGTGATAATCAGGAGGAGAAAGCACAGCAGAAAGATTTGAAAAACTTACAGTTTGGACAGAAAACTGTGAGTAAAACTGAGGTTAAGGAACAAGTGGTTGTTAAAGACATTATAGCCACTAAAGAAATGCTAAAGACTTTGCCACAAAACAATAGTGAAGATGGTTTGAAGGTATCTCAGGAATTGATAAGACCATACCCATCTTAGACTCAAGGGTAAAAGAGTAAAGAGTCTCTTGAGAAGAGAACAGTGTGATACCTCTTGAGAAGAGACTTGGGGAGCCTATCAGATTGTTTGACCATGTTGTCTAGACACTCAGAGGCTGCTGCAGCCAGGATCCCAGGAGGCTTGGCTATTGCCTGAGATGGCAGACCTTTGTGAACTGCATGGTGCTAGTTCTTCAGGAATGCAGGATATTGGAGTTGGGGGGTCTTAGAAGCTTCCACTGAGATTTCAAAGGAAGGCCTGGGAGGCCAGGCAATGTGCAACAGGGTCAGAATCTCTGTGGGCAGCCCCTAAGAGGATAATATGTGGAGATGTGAAAAGGAAGCTGAAACTGTAGTAGAGACCCCCAAGATTAAGAAATGTCAGTACCAGGAAATATCTGCTAAGGAAAGCTGTGGAAATTGAGCAGCGACAATGTAATGAGACAAGGAAATAATAGGAATTGCTATAGTTGTGTGTTATGTAGTAATAATAAGCTGTATTTGGTATTTGCCTGGACTTGTAAAACTAAAATAAAGGCGCCTGGTGACAAACTTGCTGTGTGGCAGGATGACACTCCTGAACAATGCCAATATGAACCTTTATCTATGATTTGAGTTGTGACTCCTAGTCTAGTTGTGTTCTGATCTTTATCAATGAAGACCAAAGCATGACTGGGCTGAAAATTACTACTTAAACCTCTGGACTTTGGAGCAAACTATCAGCAGCACCGTGACCAGAGGACTCCATGTCCGCTCTGTCTCTTGACTGACCCGGCTGCTGTCTACTCCATCACTGATTGCTGATCGACTGTAGTCATTGAGGCCATCCAGCCTCCAACTCATCGGACACCTGAGGACATCTGAAGACATCCAAGGAGCTGAGAGAGGCTACGGCTGAGAAGGATCCCCTGGGTCTTATTGACTGACTTCTTGGCTAAGAGACGTTGCATTGAGTAAGTCCATGGGAATTGTACTCTAGGTGAATAGGGAGTGAATCTTCAATGTATTTGTGACTTGCTATTATTAGGAATGTTAAGCTGAGTGTGCATTGCATGAATAAAATCCACTTGTTGGAACCAAACTTGATTCCTCTCTTACTCACTTCTCGCGACAATGTTTGTTTTTTTTAATCTATATCAACAACAAGATATTCTAACAATAATATATGAGTACTTTTAATAATATTTTAAAGTATTTTTATTATGATAAACATTCTTATGACATTTTAGATATTGTAATTTCATAACGTTTTAATATTTGTAAGGGTTGAACACTGTCCCCATTTGTGAAAGCAGCAAAACAGTGTTTGAAAAAAAGGAACTTATTTATAAATAAACTTTAGAACCATTTGGCATCACTCCCCTGTCTCCTAATCTGTTGTAATTTTGATGAATATTGCAAGAAACCTATGAAGTAATTCGGAAAGACCCATAATCTTTATCATAGTTAATTATCCCCTTCACATTCATGTCCAATTTTACCATTTAAATAACTCAAGTATTTTCACAGGCCTTGCACACTTGAAAAAATTTTCAACTATTCCTGTTACTGGAATTTTCCTCTTACTTATGAAGTATTATGAAGGTAGAGTTTTCTTTCTGTATAATTTTTTCCACAAATCAAACTACATGTTCAGATTTGTTAGTTTGAATAGTTAGTTGATTTCATAATTTAACTTAAAAGGAAACTACTTTCTTCCTTTGAGAAATTAAGTGGG
Organism: Sciurus vulgaris; assembly: GCF_902686455.1. Taxonomy (NCBI): domain Eukaryota; kingdom Metazoa; phylum Chordata; class Mammalia; order Rodentia; family Sciuridae; genus Sciurus; species Sciurus vulgaris. The sequence continues at coordinate 94,587,978 of NC_136462.1, forward strand.
CAAAGATACAAACAAACCAAACAACCCAGCTCCCTTTCTTTCTGAGCAACAGTTTTAGAGGGGAAGGTTATTATAGTGGTGGAGGACTTTCATACCAGGTGTTAGATTAGCAGAAATGGCCTGCATGAGGGTAGGTAAAAGCAATAGGGGAGAACTCATGTCATCTTCATCTCATGGGAATGGTGTCTCATAGCATTTTCTAAGATCTACAATATGTGTAGGTATAGAGATATAATTCTTATTTTCCCAGGACAATTCTCTTTGATATCTATTATCCTCACATAATTATATTTTATTCCATCTTTCTCTTTCAAAAGTGTGCTGCTTTGGATGATAAGTGACATGTCTCCTCATACAGCAGTGACTGCAATTACACTGACCACTGTGCCCTGGGTCTGGGAACCCGGATGAAGAGAAGAGGCACTTAGAACTTAATGGAGCCTTTTGCCATAGGTACAGGGCTCAGACTGCTCATTAGGAGTGGTAAGAGCCACCTTTGTGGAGCACAAGCCCCCTCCTCCTGCTTACAGAGCTCCATGTTTTAATGGAGATGGACATGGCAGAAGAGCACGCATTTTGTCACTTTTTGATCTAGTCACTATACCAAGAAGCAAAGCCTTGTTCTGTGAAACTTAAGCTATTACATTTTCCTAGAATAGAATTCATGTTTGATACATCCTGGTGCAGCAACTAGGTGAATCACATCAAACCCAAGCAACAAGCAAAGTTCATGCTGAAAATGTAGTGGGAGAAGGGATTTTAGAGAATAGTCGAGGTTAGGGTGAAGCCCATACCCTTCTGATAATATTGAAGGATCTGATGTCAAATGCCACTGCTCAATGATCTCAAGTAGATGTCATCATTGCTCCTGAGACCTTCTCAGCAATCAGGGACACACAGATGTACAGATTCCTGGAAGCCTGGTTCATGAAGGTCTCCAGTTAGCCTTGCCTATGTACCCACTCCTAAGCCACCAGCCTTTTGTTCTTTAGGGTGAGGGAACCACGAGAAGGAACTTATCAGGATCCTGTGATTTAATCACATCATTTTTCTGAAACAGTATTCCCCATGTGTGTTCTGCAGATCTCCAGTCCTGAGGGGCAATAAGAGCTGTACTAAGAAAAAAGGAGTATGTTTGTATAAGAGAATCACATCATGCTAGTCTGTGTTTTCACGTCAACTTGAGGTTCTTAGTGAGAGTCTCACAGGAGACCTGGATATGGACCAGACATGGCAAGGATTGTGTTGAAAGGTCAAGGAAACAATTTTGGAGAAAACAAATACTATTTAGAGAGATGAGAGGGATCATGTATTAAACATTTTGGCGACATGATAAAATAGACAGTTTTTCTGCCTTGCTGAATAGGAGAGGCCAGCAGCTAGAGGCAGCAAAGGGGGAGTTTTGGATACTATTGCAAGAGTTAGTATAGGTATGATATGATTAAAGGCCTGAAGTAGGGTGGCAGCAATGGGGTTAGAAAGAAGAGAAGAGATATAAGAAAAACAAATAGAAAGACATGTCCACAGAATAGCCATCATAGTGGTGCTGCCAATCATCAGCAGCCACGGGGTGTTAGCAGAACCTAACATTTGAGACTTTACCATGTGCCATGTGCTTTGGATAAACCTAATCCATAGATGATCTCGGTTCAATCTCATGACACTGGGAGGTAAAATTTGCATTTTGCAAATTTAGAAATGCTGATTTATAGAGGTGAGGTTTAAAAACAATTTATAGCAAGGAAGTCATGAATCTCACTTTAAACTCCAGCAGAACCCAAGAGATGATGTGGGATGAAGAAACACCCTGAGAAACTTCACAGAAGATATGATGAGCAGAAGGAGGAGGTAGTTACCTCCCTTCTCAATCTTATGGACTCAAAAGCAGTTGGCAATTCATTGGGGGTGGTTGGTTGAATTTGAGTAAATGAGTGGATTTAGTCCATCAGGTAGGCAGGCTGAATATGCTAAGGAGATCATTGCCAATTGGATGCTTTAGGGGCTATGAATAGCCCTGGTGCCTATAGTATTAATTTCAAAGGAAACAAGTGATAAAATCACTTTCCACCATCATTTGAAATGGTGTCAAAATCCTATTAAAATCTGAGGATGACTGAAGACTCGGCTCTCAAGAGGAAAAACAGTTTCTAGCTTTTGTAAAATAACTATTGAACATGTCAAGTATTTACTTTCCATGGCTGTAATAATGGTACTTCAATATCTCTCATGGTTGGTTGGAGGGGGAAGGGAAAAGCATTTGTAAAATTAAAAAAAAATAAATTATGATGCCAAATATTCTTCACAACAATTTTGAGTCAGTTTCTGAGCAGGTCTGTAGAGGCTGTTAAAATGTGAGATTACAGCAGAAAACCAATTTCAATATAAGCCTATGGAGATCCCATTACAATATAAAAATGAAATGTTGCCAATGTATGTTATACACTACACACAGAAATAGATAGAAAGCAATACAAAACCCTCATGCCTGTATAATATTTTGGTTCAGACATGCATCCATTGATTGAACAGCATTCTCTAGAAGGAAGCTGACACAGCGTGCTTACCTCAAACTGGAGTTGTTATTCCGCAGATAATGTTTTATTTAAATGAATAATGCTTTAAGTCACCTGGGTAAATTTCAAAGAAACTGAATTCAAAGTATGGGGCCATAACTAGACAACTCAAGGATATTAATCGAGAAATTTAGGCAGTCAGGATGGGTAGTATATGAATGAGTCTCAATTCTAGCTATGTATTAGAATTAGAATCACGTAGGAAGCTTTAAAGGATACCTATGTCCAAACTCTACACGCAGAGAGTCTAATTTAATCTGTATGTTTGTGGTTTGACATTATTGGTATTCTGATGTGCAATGCTGATTTACATAAAGGCAAAAAAACTGAATTTATTAGGGTCTGCTATGTGTGTCACCCCCCAAAAAAAAATTGAATGAGAAGCTTTGCCAAACACAAACAAAAATTGCATGCAAATAGGTACAATAACTTATGCCAATTTCTCATCCCAGTTGCTCTATCATTTTGGAAGTCTGATGGAAGAAATTTTGAGGAATGGGCAGAGAGTAGAGATGGAGCATTTAAGGTGTACCTGGGACAACTTGGATTTCTTTGCTGTTTGCACACTGATTTTAACTATTAGTGAGGCAAAAGTGTTCAAGCAAAATCTATTACCTAACTCCAGCTTAGGTAACTCCAGCACTCTGGATCTGATAAGTTATCCACTCCTCTCTCTAGGATTAATTTGGGAGCTTTATTGATTAAATTTTAAGCAAATCAAATAGTGACAGTTCCATGGGGACTGCAGTTGGTCCAGGAATGAGCATAAGTTCTGAGTCTGCCAAATTGGAAGGTATTTCTTTTATTTCCCTGTCTGCCCTTAACCAGTATTAATAAGCACGCACGCAAATGTTAGTAGAAATCAATGCGACCTCACCTCACCACTCCGAAGGAATTGAACTCAGGAGGAAGCTGTACCTAGATAGGCAGAGTGGAGAGAGCGAAAGTGCCTGGTCCTTGAGGACATCCTGAGCCAGTGACCGTGGATACCTGGAACCCACTTTGCTTCTGGACATGTTAGGCAATACAGTTGCTTCTTGTTTAAGCTAATTTGAGTAGGGATTTAGGTTACTTTCTGCTTTTAAAGCATCCTAACGGGTACAATTGCAGGGCACAGTGATATCTATGAGTAAATGGCCTCTGTGGTTGGGGTTTATGTGAGAAGTTGAGGGGCAAAAAGAACTAGAATGACATTGGGGTTTTTAGACAGCAAACCATTTCAAGGAAGAAAATAATCTGAGTTAAGGATCTCTTTCTCTGTTCTCTTGTAGTCTGCTTAGGCTCTTTTTACTATCTTTAATCTCAAGTGGATTTTATCTGTATGTGAGAGAGTTCATGTTAAACAAGGCATTTAGTAGAAAGAATCAGTTAGGAAAATCACTCCACTGCCTGGCCTTATGAAACATAATCATTTAAAATTTCTACCATAGGAAGAGAAGACAATTGTGTTTCAAGTGGTTTATTTAATAAAGTTTAGGAAGTCCAAAAGACTACATGTGAACATCAGACACTACTGAGTATAACAACTGTATGTAAATACTTTTATATTAAAATAATGATGAGTATTACATACTACTGGCCCTGGATTTTTTTTTGAACAATTAACTATACTAGAATTAACGTTTTTAAGTAGGAAAAAACAGAAAACACGCATAAGGTAGGCTTACAAGACTCTATTACTCTTCCTCTCAAATTCTGAATAAGTTTTTATGATGCATTTTAAAAGTGATACATATTTGCTTATCTGGAAAGACAAGGGCATTTGAGTTGGCCTTAGGAATCCCATTACACTAAACTCAAAGACCTTAAACCAAGAGAAATCTCAGAACCTCTGCCTCTCCTTTTGTAAAGCTGAGGATTTAAACAACAAAATTTAAAAATTTTTCAACACAAAAATTTTACCATCTAAATGTAAGATTAAGAATTTTATTAAGTGAGTCTTATACCCAGTACTTTCTGATTAAACGTTACTTTCTAACATGTTTAATAGATCTCCCATTTATAGCTCAAAAATTTAAACTTTTGTATATAATTTAAGTGAAATTTCAATACATCTTCACTGGTATTTCAGCTGGAATTGTCAATTTTGGGGAATTAGGGTCAATCTAATTGTTGATTTCAATTTGTATTTACTTTATTTATTTTCAGGCTTGCTTTCTTCTCACAATAACCTTCTGCCTAATGACTGCCCTTGAAATGACATCAGGCAGTGCAAGATTGATGGGTAGCCCAGATCATACCTGGCCACATCTGGCTCTGGACTCAAGCTCAGATAATGAGTAATATACTTAGAAGCAAATGACTGAGGGAAAGGATGGAGATCAGATGAAATAATAGGACTTTTGCTTACTTCAGCCCTAGAGTCTTCTTTTTCATTAGAGCATTGTAGTTATACATAGTAGTTAGGTTCATTTTGACTAAGTCATTCATGCATGGAATTTGATTTCAATCCCCATTTCCCCCTCTTTTCCCTCCCCTCTATTCTCCCCTGCAATCTTCCTCTACTCTACTGATCTTCCTTTTTGCTTCTTTATTTATTTTCCATTAGTATTTTCTACATATACATAAAGGTAAAATCCCCTTTGGTCCATTTAAATATGCATATAACATGATTTTGTTAAATTCATTCCATATTTCCCCCCCTTTCCTATCCTTCCTCCCTCTCTCTTGTTCTTCACATTCTACTCTCCTGATCTTCCCTATATATTTATGATACCTTGTTCCTGCCCCTAACCCAATTTCATTCCCTTATTTTGCTTTCCTTCCACATTTGAGAGAAAATATTTGATCCTTGATTTTCTGAGTCTGGTTTATTTCACTTAGCATGATGTTCTCCTTTTCCATCCGTTTACTGGCAAATATCATTATTTTATTTTTCTTTATGGCTGTTTAAAACTCCATTGTGTGTATCCACCACATTTTCTTTATCCATTCATCTATTGACAGGCATCTGGGTTGATTCCAAAATTTGGCCTTTATGAATTGTGCTTCTATAGACATTGAAGTCAGCCCTAGAATTCTGAATATAGTTGTCATGCAAAGTCTATCCAGATAGACAATATTCAAAGTGATGTATTATTATTAACTTGGAGCTTTGTAAGGACTGGTCTCTTTCTTTCTTTCTTTCTTTCTTTCTTTCTTTCTTTCTTTCTTTCTTTCTTTTCTTTTCTTTCTTTCTTTCTTTCTTTCTTTCTTTCTTTCTTTCTTTCTTTCTTTCTTTCTTTCTTTCTTTCTTTCTTTCTTTCTTTCTTTCTTTCTCTCTTTCTTTCTTTCTTTCATCCAGGGATCAGACCCAGGGGCACTTAACCACTGAGTCACATCTGCAGTCCTTTTTATATTTTATTTAGAGACAGGGTCTTACTAAGTTGTTTAGGGCCTTGTTAAGTTGCTGAGGCTGGCTTTGAACTTGCAATCCTCCTGCCTCAGCCTTCCCAGCTGCTGGGATTATCAGCAAGTGCCACTGTGCCGAGTTAGGACTTGTTACTTTCAACAAATTCTTTGGAGCTTCTACCCTGAGTGACAATGGCATATAATTTAATATGTGTATATACTTTCAGAACAAATTTGAAAATGTACTATGTCTGTTTGTCAGTCTTCAATCTTTTTCTATTGGGACTGAGGTTCCAAAGCCCATGTGGTTATAGCAATAATCTCAAAATTCCCCTGGTATACCTTTTTCTGTGTTTCCACACTGACCTTGCTCTGATGACTCAATTGCTTGCTTGCTTGTTTCCTTCCTTTCTTTGTTTGTCAGTGATATGTATTACGTGCCAGGCACTGGGCTAGGAACTGTATATACAAAATTGTTCCCTGCTTAGTGGGGGGAAACAGAAAAATAAAGGAATAAAAAAAGTGTAATAATATCCAAATAAAAGGAGAGAAAATAACTACTTAAAATATCTAGTGTGGGTTAGAAAAGACTTCGCAGAAGAAAACATTGTAATGAAGATTGAAGAAAAGTAGAAAACTTTTTACTATGTTTTTTAGCACACGATGGGCATGATCTAGTGTGTAAGTGTATAGTAAAAACTGAAATAGTACGTATAAGATTTATTATAACATACTTCCTCCAGTGTCATCTTCCATTTCATCCACAGCTATGTGACACCTTGCAACATACCCCTGGGAGGTCCTAAAGCATAACCAAAGCCTCTACCAGGGCCCTTGGTTTGTGGTTACACATAACATCACCTAAGCTACGGTGTATTTCTTGTTTACTAGGTCTTCAGAAAGAACTTCCTTACCAATACTTCCCTCTGGCTTCTCCTCCTTCCCCACAAACATCTCCCAAACCACCAAACAAACAGCCAATCAACCAATATCTACAACCTGCCTTCAGTTTAGAAAAACCAATCATTTTTTTAGAGATAATTACAATAAAATTTTATTTCAAAGAACTATTTATGCATCACAGAAAAGATGTGAGCTTTTTGTCTGATAGTGAAAGAGACGTTATGTAAATGGGAGTATCACTGGGGTCCAGCCCAGACTTCAGTCTAACCCCAGTTATTTCATCTCATTATTTGAAATTGAGCAAGCATCTCATTTAAACAGAGAAACACTTAGTTGTCTCATACAAAAGTAGAAATGATGATATCTAATTGACAAGTTGCTATGAGGATTAATTATATTGGCATACAGACAGAAATGATCCTTTCTATATACATAGATTAACTTCTAGCAGGCAAAACCCCCAATGAGAAGTAGAAAATAAGGGAGAGAGAGACTGTAAAGAACTCTTCGAAGGCACCTGACAGCTACCAAGGTTGCTAGCTTGAGGAACTGATTCCTGTAGAGCAGGGACCCTTCTGGTCCTGATGTGGCATTTTCTTCCATGACACCCCCAGTTCACCCATGGCACCAGCTGAGAGGCCATGACAAGCACCGTGAGTGTTGTCACAGACACCTTGGGCAGGAAAAACCAAATGTGCAATCCCCTTAGAAGGAGTCCTCATGACTCTACTTCGTGTACAACCAGAGAAATGAAAGTTGTACCCCATTTATGTACAATGAATCAAAACAATAGTAATAAAATAAAATAAAAAATAACTATTGTGTACCAAAATTCTAATACTTATTCACTGCATACCTGGATAGTTTTTTTCCCTCAATTTACTTAATCAATGATAACTTTTAATTGTCGAAAGGAAATTAAGCTATCACTAGCCACATAAAAGAGAAGACCCTTTGAACTCTGGTCTGTACTCCCCAGTATCCAGGCTGCATGAGAAAAACCAATCACTTTTAAGAGAAGATTTATCTGAAAGTAGGTTCATTGTGCACAGTTCATGTCCTGTATTGACAACTCTTACTCACCTTTAAGCATATGGTCTTTATGGTAGGGCTGTCCAGCTATTTAAATATTGTCCAAATAGAGTCTAATCATGTAATAGATGCACAGATGGTGCTGAAAAGAGCACACTGGTGGATGCTGAAGTTAACTTCTGTCATTCTTCCTTGCATTTTAATTTGTTTTTGTGACTTAATTGACAATGGATTTGATTACAGTAGAAATCTGCTAGGCAGTTTCCAGGTTGCTTGAGTTTTGCTTTTGATAACCTCATGTGAGTGTGTATGCTGTGTGGTTAGTTTTAGATTGTGAAGTCTTAATTAATGCTTTAGAAAATATGAATCCTTTCCATGCCAGAATAATTGAATAAAATGTTAGCTGATGCTCAATCGAGAGACTTAGACAACAAACACCTAGACTTTTGTGGTGTGATGGACAGTTACAGTGAAATGGTAATAGCAACAAGTATTATTCATTCCAGACAAAGCACACTGTATTTAGGATTTAAGTATTTGTATTGTGGTTCTGGATCTTAATGACTAGTTGTTTGGACAAACTCATCCAACCTAGGTATCATGATGTTCCTCATCTGTGAAATAAGAATTGCACTAAATCAGAGTGTTTTTCTGCTAACAAGTTTTAAAGTAGTCTTTAAGTAAAATTGCAGGGGGAAATTAGTTATATAAAAGATATACAATTGGAGTTGTGCTTAAAGCAGGACCATCTAAGTGTCTAGGGTCCAGAAATGCAGATGAAATCTTACAGAGAAACCCCACAGAGTAGCAGCTTTCAGGGAGTGATGGTTTCTTCCCTGTACTGATGATAAAGTCTGCAATACAAAACAATGTGATTGCAGAACGTGAAGCTCCTCATTTAGAATGCAAATCAGGGAACTTTGTGTACAGTGTGCTGCCTGTTCAGTGATGGAAAAAGAAATCTGTACTTTTTCCACACTGAATTTTCATATGGGTCATTTAATAGTTCACATTCCACAGTTGCTGGAGAAGCAACTATGAGCGTGTAGGCTGGAAACAAGGTTACGAGGTAGGCAGAACCTTCCTCACCAGCCATGATCAGAGGTTTGAACTATATTGTGATCTCTAGTGGAGTGTGAGGAGGGAAATAACAAAATACAGATGTATCCATTAGGAAACTCACTCTCCTAACAACAGGAAAGAGGGACTGTGGTGGGGTTGAAGAGATTGGGGAGGATGAAAGTAGGGGGTTGGAAATCAGCTACACAAGTGGTCCAGGGAAGCAGTGATCAACATTGGACTGAAGGCTATGGATTTTAATTACTGTTGAACAATTTTCCCATTTCTCAATAAGCCCTGTTTTGTTGTAGTACATTTTTTTCCATGTTCTCTATTTACTTACAGTACATTAGAGATTTTTGCCTTGTCTTGAATTAGCAAGATTGATCTGAATATGTGAAGTTTCTTTTCTGTGCATTGAAAGTGTTGAAATAAGATCACATTATTTATTCTTTTAAGGTTTAGGAAAATGCAGTGTGAATATTTTCTTACTTCATTTTTTTTTTTTTTGGTGGGGTGGGTGTATGCAGAGTAATTGTTTGATCCCAGAAGTGAAAGATGATAAAACTAGAGCCATGAAAGGAATTAAGAATGCTTTCAATTTTGATAATTTATAATTTCATGGAAAATATCCCTTTCATCTAGGAATTCAAAATAATTTCTGAGTTTTTAAAAAAGTACTCATAATCCCTTTTATTGTTTCATACACATGGACTTTCTTTCCCCCATTAGTCTCATGGTTATTTGTGTTTGTGCTTTCTCCTATTTTTTTGTTTTGACTAACTATTGATTTCTGTTACTTTATCTGAGAATTACCTGTTATTGAACATTTCTTTGTTTTGTTTTATAAAGAATCAATTTCTGCTTTTTATCTCAACTTTTTCTTTCTGTTTTCTTTAGGTTTTATTCTACTTAAATTATTGAAGTCCTATTTAGTAGTACAAGGGTATAGAACTTCAAATTTTCTCCAGTTCACAGCTTTAGATTTCTCCCTATGTTTTTTTAATGTAGTGCTTTCAAAATTATTATTTTCTAGATATTCTGCTACTTTGGGACCAATAACAGACTCATGGCCTGAATTGTTAAAGACTGGGTTATAGCATTTTCAGATGGCTGATTTTATTTCTCATTTCTACATTTATTGCATTATGACCAGAGAGCATGGGTCATTATTATTATCACAATTTGTGTTTTTAGATTTTTCTTGTGCCTAATATATGGTCAAGTTTTATAAATATGTTTAAAAGTTTTTGAAAATGGTCTCTATTGTCAGGGTAAGGAGTTAAAAAAAGGTTAATATAATGAATTACATTCTAGATTCTTTATATCCTCACTTATATTTCAAGTATTTGACCTGCTTGGGATTGGGGGAAATAAATGAAAGTCCTCCTTTATTGGATAATTCTCCTTAAATTTCTGCATTTTAAACTTTTTGTGTTCTTATGTTACAATAATTAGAAGGTTAAGTATATCTGGAGATACATCTTTATTATAGATTGAATGTTTTTGCCTAGAATTCTGTCTGGCAAAGACATGATAACTAAATAGAAAAACAAACAAAAATCACTAGTAATAGCAATCATGTTACTTTGCACCTTTCCCAATGACTATTTGGGTAATATAGGGCATATAGCTGGCTTTTGTTTATTAAATCCAGTTTAAGAAAATTTAATGGGCTTATCACATTTAAATATACATAATATGTTACATATGTATTGTGTTTCTATTCCATCATCTTAAGTTTTCTCTCTCTAAGGTTTGTGCTGTTTTACATCTTTTGTTGTGTGATTTCTATCTTGTTTATTTGGGTCTGGTAGGCCCCTCTTATTGATATTTTGAGAGATTTATAATCTCGTTTTTAGTTCCTCTAGTGGCTACTTTATTACTGTACATATTTTTTAAGGCCCTATTGATGTCTTACTATGAAATATGAGGAAATGAGCACCCTTGCCCAACCTTCCTCTCCTTCTATCCTGCCACCTTGCCTTTAGTTCTCTTCATTTTGACAATGCCAAAGATTATCACATTTACCTTAAAGGTCATAAAATCCTAATGGCTTCAGTGTTCACAGTAGTCCTTAAATGCCACAGCTGTCCCATTTCTGATTCTTTATTGCAGTTCACTTTTGGATGGCTGGGGTTCGTTCTCTGTCTGGTAAGGGCTATGATTGCTGTGGTCTGTATGTTTGCACATTCCTGCTTAATGACTGTTGTGTGTCTAGATTGGAATGATTAGGGCACAGTTCTTTCTCCCTAAGACTCTAAATACTGCTCTCATTGAATATTTTTTGGATTTGTTATATAACCTAGTATTTCTATTTTCATTATTGCTTCCTACTCCAAAGTGCTGTTAATATCAGAGATAAAGTCTATGTTTATTTATGAACTGTGGTTCTCTGGAGGGGTACCAAGCTATTTTAATATATAATATTTCTCCACTCCCTCTTCGCATAACCAATTTTTGGTTCTTGGGGGTGATATTATTCCTGATGAAAATAAATTTACTAACTCCATTCCCTTATCCTTTAAGATGACTTCATTTTTCAGTGTGGAGTATTCTGTCCTGAAAATTTTCTTGGGGCACTCTTTTTGTTACTGCACATTTAGGGCTTTATTTGTTCTCCTTCCTTCCTTTCTCCTTCTCCCCCATTACCTTCTTTTTTTTAATTTATTTTTTAGTTGTAGGTGAACACCACACCTTTATTTTTTTATGTGGTGCTGAGACTCAAACCAAGGGTCTCACACGTGCTAGGTGAGTGCTCTACCACTGAGCCACAAACCTGGCTCTTTCTTTTTTCTTGACATAAGCAGAAATTTAATTAGGAAAGTAAGGATGACTCACTCAAAGGAAAAGATAGGGGCAGAGAGACTGTGGGCTTTTGCACAAGTGAGAAGTCTAAAGCTTTCTTTTCTATTATTATATTTTTGAAAACAAATTGTGTTTATATTATTCCATTCTCTTTTGAGAAATAACAATTGTGTATATATTCCACCTTTCTGATCTTCTCTTTAGCTTCTTCTTCTTCTGTTCTTCCATTTTGTTGCCAAGTTGCTTAAAAAATTCCGTGTAATTGCCTTTCAAATGTATCTGTTTATTTTTTGTTGCTTTTAATGCTTTTTCTCTTTTGTAGTGGTTTTATTATGCTCTATCTGTTTCTGACTTTATCAACTTTTTCCTAATATGTGTATTTTTTTCATTCACTTTTCTGTTTCTTTTATACTTTCCTTCCTTTTGATATGGCAAATTGTTAATGTTATAATCATGTGTCATATTTTTGGGTAATCTTTCCCTTCTTCTCTCTTTTGGATACACAGATTGCCATTCAAGAGGCTATGTGAATTCACAGCCTACCTCTGTGACTCCTAGATTTTTTGTTGGATAATTTTGAACTTATTTTGCTTAGATAGGTGTGGTAAGAAGGTGCATCTAGTTGCTATTCTGGTCTTTTTTTCAAACTTGCCTAGCCTCAGACTTTTTTCAGCATAGGAATCCTAAGTAGAAAAAGTACACATAAAAGCAGTACTTCCTCAACCCTTGTCAAACACAGCAAGCACTCTCTACACTCCCCCAGGTTGGTCTCCAACTCACATGGCCTCATATGGTCTTCATTCCTTGGGGTAAAGGTAAAACTAGGCTTTCTGGGTAAAACTAGGCCTTCTAGGTTCCTCTTTTTTATTTTCAGAGAGATTTGTATTCCTACAAAGACCCAAGGAAATTTGAATTTGTTTTTACCATCTCTAATTTGAATCTGAGTTTCACTTTTTTTTTTTTTTTTTAGGTGTAGTACCTATCCTTTATAGTCTTTGATTGAGGATTGTAGGCATTTCCTATTTTATTTTAAATTTATTTTTCTTCTTTAATTTTTGTTCTTTTTGACCATAATTTTGAGTTTCAGAGAATAGTGACTATATCCTTGGCCATGATCTTTGATTGGAATTTCCAAGCTCGTGGTGATGGGCCTTCCCAGATAGATATAGCTTTTATTCCTTGTTTAGAGTCGTCAATAAGGTTGGGAAACAGGCCACAAATTACAACCATTTCAAGCTTTATGCCCACTTACCAGCATATTTGAGATAGTTAACATAAAAATGTTATCTTACAAAGAAAAGTAGAATTTGAAATGGAAGCACAAGAAGTAAAGACAGAAAGAGACATAGAAAAGAGAAGTAAAATTCTACCAGATTTCTGTGACAAGGTTTTTTGTTGAGGATCAACAATAAAATTACTGCAAACTTCCTGGAATCCAAAGCTTGAGAGGAAAATCACAGTAACTGGTTCAGTTTAATAGTTTGATGAAGAGAAGCACATTATCAAATGAAGAGGAACTGTTTTTCGGGAACAAAAAATTTGTAAGACACAATTTGTTAAATGAGGATCTCTTGTTTATTTTATCACTACCCACCTGTCTTGTTTTTGACAGCATACAGGTAGACTCTCTTTTTCTTTGAAGGAGGGGTCTGAAGTCTGGTGTTCAAGTGATTCCCAACCCTGAGGGTAGAGCTCACCTCTGGGCCACAGGTGTGTTTGCTAGTGCCAGCTCTGGGTCTTCTTCTGTGTTTTGAACCTACCCACATCCTTGCCAGTCTTGATTCTTGAGTCTCAATTAATCCTAAGCTTCTGGTTCTTAAGCTTTCTCCTTGTGTTAGATGCTGAGAATCTCTGGACTTATCTTTACCTGATCTTTCCTGGTCCATTACCTTGAGCTTTTTTCATGCTGTACCATGCTACAGCATGGTAATGAGCCTCCTTACCTAAAAGAGCAGAGGGTCACAGAGTCTCTCAGGGTGTGATAGATATAGTCATGATGGCTTGTTGGCTTCTGGAGAAGGATGCTGCGGTACACAACTCAGATCTACTAGAAGGGAAGGATTTATTCCCCCAGCTCCTGAGAGGGCTGCTGGAGGAAAGAGCTCAACTTCAGTTTCCTAGCGCCTTAGTTGAAGGATGTACCCCTTCCCAGGGCTACCTGCATCCAGTGACTCATCTTCATGGTGCTATGAGGCCTGACCCTTTCATTTCTACTCAGGACAGCTCTGAAGGGTCTTATTGAATCTAAAACCCCTCATAGTGTTGTCCAAAAGTTCAGTCTTTGTTCCCAGTGCCAACTAATGCCAGTTTAATAATGAGGACATGGTTTTGAGAAAAAGGAAAAAAAAATTGTTTTATTGCCTTGCTAGCAAAGGAGAAAAACAGGGAACTCCTATCCCAGAGGTAAAGGAGGTGATTCTGCCCATCAGGAGGAACAGGGGGCTTTTAAAGGAGCTCTTCAAAGGTTATATTCCAGGTCCCAGGGCACCCCGATGGCGTGTTAACATTCACTTGTTAATTTGGGAGATATTCTCTTCCTAGATTCTCTGGCACATATCTTCTTCCTGTGGAGCACTGATAACTCAAGGTAATCTTGTTTCCTGCCCCCAGGTTAGGAAGCAGGAGAGGGAGAAGAGGAAAAGGAAAACATATCCCTTTTAAAAATAAGCCTCAGAGAGCTATATTCAAAAGGTGAAGTGGACCACTATTACAACAGGGTTGGTGGAGACCTTCACTACACCCATGAAACTACATTACCACCAACCTTCTCCCTTGACCCAATCTGACTTTCTTCCCTTTGTTTCCTCAAGAGTGTTCTATAACAACCCTCTTGTCCACTGATTCCCACCAAGGAGTGTGTCTCCTGTAGAATCTAACAGGCAGTAACTTCCTAAAACTAGCTTGGTCTGATGCACTGCATCATGGTGGAATTGGCCCCCACACTGCTGTATTAAATCTTAAGAACATGTAGTACCAGGAAGGAAACAACACTAAAGAGGGTTAGAATTCCAGATGAGAAGGAGGTAGATTAAAAGAGTAGGGGAAAGGCAAGGAAGAAAACCAAGTATACTGGTATAGTTTCATCTATCCTTAAGATTCCAGTTTTGGGGTTGTGCTGATGGAACATTTGAAAACCACCTTTCACATTCTACCAGCTCCACTTGGGCTATCTGAACAGGGAACATCTGGAACCTCTACAGGATTCCTAACCTTCCATCCTGTAGGATACTCCTAACTACCTTCCTACTGGATCCTTACAACAGCCTCTACCTGAAGTTGGACCATTCTCATCTCAAAAGAGCAAACTCAGGTCAGGAGACTTGTTCAGGGCTACCTGGCAGACAGCCTAAGGCTGCAGAGCCACCGCAGGTGCTTTTTCCAGTGTATGGCAGTTTCCTCTGAAATGAGAACTCTAGACAGCCAGCACCAGTGCTTCCTGCATGTTAACTAAGTTCTTTAAGATTAGAGTTGTCCGTTTACTGGGGCTGTTTTCACAGCTTGAATAAAACAATGGGGTCTCTGGCTTGCATGGAGCACAGCAGAAATAATGGTAAGAAAGTTAGAATCAGAGAGAGCAACTCTGATCCTCTCAGCCGCCACTTTCTGCTCTCTCCACAGGTGTACATATGACTCAACAAACTCTTTTAGTGCATGGAATTAGGGGCCTATTTATTTTTTAAGTTAAAAAAAAAAGGCTTTCTGAAATCTTCTTGGAATCCCAGAGCTTCCTGCTATGCCCCTGTGCACCTGCAGTGCTGGTATATAAATGCAGGGAGCTTGTTCCCTGAAGTTTCCATGGGGCCTACATTAGCTTTATTTTCCTTATGTGGGTCTAAGCATCACTGAACAGATTAAAATTAATTCCAGGAGGACCATACAATAGAGAGTTGTGGCTTAGTTGGCGAGGGAAACTGCTGAGTCTTGCTACTAAATTTTTAAAACAGAATAAGAAAGCAGAAAAAAAAATCTTTCCTCTCTTTGCTTGCCTCCTGATTGTTGCTCATTTTGATCTATGTTCATACATCCCTGTTGTCTTTAGTTACTCTGAATGAAGGTAGATCCCAGGATTAGCGCATAATATATATTTCCTTTTGTCTCTCTTCTGAGCCCTGCAGCAGACACACACACACACACACACACACACACACACACACACACACACACACACAAAACAAATCTTTAAGAATACCAGTAGCAGAAAAAATAGGTGTGCCTCTCTCCTGCTTTCCATTTGTGAAAGGGGCCTGGTAGAGTTTCCTTTCCATGCACCAGCTGAGAGTGGTTGCAACTTTTCATGATTGATTCAGCATTGAGTTCTGTAAAACTATTCTGGTGCATAAGAAGTCCTAAAACAAAGCAAGTACCATTCTCCTCTCTCCCTCCTCCTCCTCCCCTTCCTCTCCTCCTTGTTTCTTTCTAATGATAGGTGTCTGACTTATCCATTGTGAACTTTATTTTGTGGAAGATGCTTTGAGTTATAGGAATGCTTCACTGAAGTCAACAGGTTGAAGGGGATTAAAAATGACCCATGAACACTTATATTTTACACCCCTATGGGGAACGCTTCTTTTTAATATCTCTACTGTAAAATCTATTTGTGGGCAATGACTGGGGAAATATGGCAAGAGTCATTTAAATAGAAGGTGACTTTATTCAACTGTCTTTCTAAAAGATCATAAATTATCTTTTACTTGTATATTTTATCATTGAAAACAGGCCAAAATTCTCTTCTATACAATTGAATAATTTTATTTAGCTATTGTTTAAAGGGACAGTGGGGTAGGGGTGATGGCAGAGGATTGGAGAAGACATGTGCAGGGTGGTGAATCATGTAGCAGTTTAGAGATTACAATTGTGACTGTGTCAGAACTATGCTGCTCTGGACTAGATAAATATACTGGAAGCCAGACCTCTGGGCACTGGCTTCTTAGGCTAGAACAAAATTAAGTGAAGGTCAGATTAGGATCATACTCCAATCATTCCCATCCCTGCTGTGTCATTTAAAACTCAGTTATGACCAAAGATCAAGTTCTGACTGTTAGCCAGTTTCTTGAGCCAACACTGGTAAATTTTACTAAGAACTCTTTCCTTTATCTGGGAAGGTCATCTTTTTGCCCAAGATGACCTTCTGAGGAAGGAGACCTGAATAGCTATGAAATAGGGACCACTGTCTTTCTAATTAGTCATATCAGCTGAATCAACTTTACAAAGGAGTGGCAAGTGAGTCTTCTAGATCCTTCCTTCCTTGTATAACCACAGAAGTTAACTTTCATGGAAGAAAATGTACAACCATTTTATAACATACAATTTCCATTAGTATACTGTGCAATGTTTTGCAACACAAAGTTGTGTGTGTGTGTGTGTGTGTTTTGATTTCTTGAATCGAATGGGGTTAGTTTTAAAAAGTTCTCAGCATTAAGATAACCTGGGAAAGATAGCAAAATAAACTTTCTTCAAAACATATCCTTGGAAGGCATGAAGGAAAAGCGTAGACACTGTTACCTGCTGTCCTTCAGACAAGAATGTCTGCTCCGCTATGGGACTCTGGGGAGTGTGACCAACAGGAAAACCTCCAGCTGCCAGCTGGTTTGGAGTCTGCCTCAGCTACTGAGTGCCACTAGGACAGATTGCTGCTCTTTCTGACACTGTACTTTTTTTTATTTGTTCTTTTTAGATATACACGACAGTAGAGTATATTCTGACAAATTATACACACATGGAGTATAACTTCTCATTCTTGTTGTTGTACATGATGTGGAATTACACTGGTCCTGCATTTATATATGAACATAGGAAAATTATGTCTGATACATTCCACTGTCTTTCCTATTCCCATCCCCCCTCCCTTCCCTCCATTCCATTTGTCTAATCCAATGAACTTCTATTCCTCACTCTCTCCCCCTTATTGTGTATTAGCATCCACATATCAGAGAACATTCGGCCTTTGGTTTTTGGGATTGGCTTATTTCACTTTGCACTCAGTGACTGAGTGAAGTGGTGGTGTCACTGCACCACATAACTCACAATGGCAATATGTGTTCCTGAGCTTCCTGGAGACCTCGCTGGGCCTTGGTTGCAATTCAGCTACTTCCTCAAACCTTTTTCCTCCATCACAGGTGTTGATTTTTTACAAATGTCCTGCATCCCAAACTCCATCTAGGTACCTATTTCTAGAGAACCCAACTGACATAGTTGGTACCTAGGAGAATACAGGGGTTCACATTTGACAAGCCTCAGGAGGACCAGTTCTAGACAAAATCATGAAGCAGGCAGGATTTATCTTCAAAGCACCTCCTGTCACTCTACCAGCGTCCATCTCCACCCAGTACCAAGTGTTTTCTTCCCAGGCATATAAAGTGATCCTGCTCTCCTGGGTCCTCCTCCGTGCTCCCACCTTCTGGTTCCCTGTGCCCCAGGCTTTCTTGTTTTAGGTTATGTGGAAATCAAACTTCATTATGTAAAACATATAGACAATAACAGTGGGCCAGTATCTTTATGTTTCACCCACAAAATGTTTACTTACAATCAATTAGCTTTTTTTTTTTTTTTTTTCTATTAGCATTCTTAAATACCTATAAATGCCTACTGTGTCCTGGTAAAGAATTCAGAAAGGATTTCTGCCCAACAAATTCCTTGTTGTTCCACCTGTCTTTGGTCTTTTTGGTAAATGCCTTAGTCACACTGGGTTTTGAATAGCCTTTCTAAAATGCAAATTGATCATGTTTGCCTTCTTGGAACTCCTTCACAGCTCCCATAATTCTTAGCTCAGTATAATGATGATAATAACAAATGATCTTTACCAAGAACTTTGTTTATGTCAGGCATTGAACAGAGTATTCTCTGTGGGCCAGCTCAGCTGTTCTTCACTACATCCCAAAGGAGTAAGTCGTCACTTCCAGTTTTATAGCTCTGATGCAGGGGCGTGCCCTGGATGCCAGATCCTGTCCTCCTAACCACTACACTGCACTGTCCAAGTTCTTTCTTCAGCTGTAGAAGCCCTGAGCAACTTGGCACATTGAAGTGTCTCTCCAGCTCTCTCAGTCTCTTACCACTCCCAAACCTGAACTCACTGGGTTTTCCTTTGCTTCGAGACTGTTGCCCCTGATGTCTTCTAGAACTACCCCCAACCTACACTGGAATGCCAGCTTCTCACTCCTGACTTCGCCTCTGTTCACCCTTCTATCATGTAGACCTCACTTCCCATATTGATCCCTCTTACCTTTCTCCAAACAAACTGAAGATAGCCCTGCAAGCATCTACCCCTATTGAGGCACCTATTTGTCTTTCATCCTTGCAGGTCCATATAAGTTCCTTGAGGGAGGGAACATGTGTTGCTCACTGCTGTATTCTCAGCCCTGACAGTACCTGTTGCAAAATAGATGCTATAAAAGTACTTGTAAAAATGGATAACTGAACTCCAAGGGATACACAATATGGGAACATCACAGTGGTGGTAGTGAGGAGGTAGGATACAATTTCTTTGGGACTGGTCCTTTTCAGCACCTATTCACTTGTATTCTGCTAAAGTCAAAGTCCTGCTCTCTAGGACATGAGATAACAGACTGGCTGGCTACTGAATTAGTTTCTCACTTCCACTTAAGTGGCTCTCCTCATCTTATCAACAGAATGAGTGATCAGCCCAGAAATTTGTCCCTAGGGAGTTCCAGGTACCATGAGATTGGAATAGAAATTGGATTCCTAGGTAACCTAGCTTCCCCTTGGGTGGTCCAATGCTTCCCTTTGCCAAGTGGGAGGTCAGCTCAGCTGCCAGGACATAAGGAACACAAGCTTCAGGATAGGCCTAGAACTCAGATCCTGCCTTTGCCACTTGCTCTACTATGAACAAGTGGTTTTCTAAATCTCAATTTCCTCCTCTACAGTCAAGGACTTAATTTATGCTTTGTTCTCAGCCCTCAGTTAGCTGCCATCAGTACCATCGTGCACAATTTGATTGAGAAATCAGGCCATTTTCTGGGTAGGCAGCCCTGTCTTACTCTTTTGATATCCTCTGAAAGAGACAAACTGATAAAAGAAAAGTAGGGTTCATGCATGGAGGTCCAACTATATAGAACCACAAATTAACCTCTTGTTTTGGTGATTGGGGTTAGATTTTAGATCAGGCTTAGGTCCAGAGTCTGTTATGACCTTTTGTCCCTGACTGAGTACGCCTCCCAGGAAGATTTGGACTGGCAATGCTCCAAGCCAGAGGAAGCCTGACAATTGCTTGTTGAAGGAAAATTGTTACCAGCTCTCTAGGTATTTGCAGCCTGACAAATAAACTGTCTTCCTCAAAGAATTTAGACACACATAACTAAACACTGAATACCCAGATGGCCCTTCACAAATGAAAAGGTGGTAAATAAGAAAAGCCGAGTGTAATCAATGTTACTGTCTTCTAAACTGCATGGAGAAAAATTCCAATCAATATTTGAGATAGTCAGTTCTTTTAGAACCAGGGAATGCTGAGAATGAAAGACTATTCCATATATAGAAAATGATTTGAGGAAATCTTTATTCTAATTCAAAATGTTCGCATTTTTGCAATTCATGAGATTTGCTCTGTAGCAAAAGTGGAAAACCATTGTGTATAACATTTAGAAACTCTGAACAAAATTGAGTAAATGCTGGAAAAAATTTTACAGTGTCATTTTGCCTACAAAACAATAAAAGAAAATAATAGTTGAAAGGCAACAAGATATAAGTAGACCCTGGTTTGAAAGAATTAGTATTGTAAATGCATCTTTTAAATTACAAATAAATTACCTCAATTAACTGTTTTTAGAAATAAGGCATAATGTAATTTAAAAACAAAGCTTTCTGGAAAGCATAGATATTTATTTTGAGTCAACTTGGTTAAAAAATCCTTGAACTTGCTACACAGCTCACTGACCAAATGTTATCATTGTAAGAAAATAGAGATTATTTCCTTTTTCTCGTGATCTCTTATTTTTTTCCCCCATTGGGAGGGAGATTGTCTTTTTCCTGGTTGAGCTTCAGTGAATCAGAATATTGACCAAATATTTATTGAGTGTGTGTATGATTTGATCTGTGGTGTTCCACTGTTAAGATCTTACTTCTGAGTGTGGCTCTGCTGATTTTTTTGAGTGCATGGTGAGTGATTTCTGCTGATTTGGAACAAGCTAAAAGAACAATTTCACCCTGAATCTCAGGGCATGCTGGCTACCTCGTCCTTTCTAGTCCTGACTTTCTCATGTGCATGGGGCACTCTTCTTAGGCCTCTCACCATCTCCCTTGTCCTCCTCTCCACCATCTCAACACTACACCCTCTGTGCCATCTGATCAGCAGTGGATGGAGAGTCAGGGCCCCAGGCAAAGGACCATCCTCATGACTTCCTTCTTTCACTTAGGCACTCCATGGACACTGTTCTAGTCACTGGAAAGACAGTAGTGTGTAGAAAGAAAAAGGCTGCATGATCTCATCTGTGGGATATAACAAGCCAAATCTGTGGTAGGACGGTGGTTACCAGGAGTGGCGTGGTGGGGAAATGTCCTTAAAGTTTATCAAGTTGTAGTTACAAAGGATGAGTATATCTAGATGTCTAAAGCATGGGATGATGATTGCAGCTAATGCTTTGCTTTCTACTTCAAATTTGCTAAGAGGGTAGATTTCAGGTGCTTTCATAGTACCCACACATGCACATGCGCATGCACATGCACACACGGTAACTGTGAGGAGATGGATGTTAATTAGCTTGACTATATATATATCAAAACATGTCATATGTCTGATGTAAACATCATGTTGCATATTTATATACACTTTTATTAAAAAGTGATGTTTAAGCAAATAAATAACCAAGATGATTCCTGAGATGATAAGTGCTAGGGAGAAGCTGGAGGACAGGTTTTACTTCTGGTTGAGAAAGACCTGTTTGCAAACATTAGGGACGTGGGGACCTGGGTAAGAAATTGCAGAGGAAAAGAAGAGCCAGGACATTTACCACTTTTTTTTTTTCTTTCTTCCATTTACTTCTCTAGATCCTCTCTCCACCCTGCTACGTTCAGGGTTGACTTTCCCTTGCACTCTGCCTTCTGTTCAGGTCCAATCAGATAGGAGTCCTAGCAGGAGATGGGGGCCTGGATATTGAATTGAAAGTCTCAGTTCCACACATTATTTCTATCTTCAGATAACAGTGATGTCAATCTAAATAACAAATGCTAAGAGATTCTCCAAATATTTAATGTTTATTCGGCAAGAGCTTGCAATGAGAACACTGAGTAACCTATGTATGCATTCAAGGGGGTTGAGGCAAGGAGAAGGTTAGGCAAAATGAGGAGGATTACATAAACCGTTTTGAAATAATAATCCTTAGAGACAAAGATCAATAAGAGTAGAATGAATCCAAGGTTGGACAGATGTCCTTGAAGAAGTGTTTTCTGTCTGTTGCAGCCTTTGTTCAACATTGTGGATAGAACACAGCCTTTTGTGCTAGTTCTTGTGTTCGTTCACACCTGCATGAGATCTCTTCCTTCACAATTGTGGCTTGCTTTATTATTATTCTTTATTTATTAGGATCTTCTATGGTTTGAGTCTGGATCGTTCCCATTCAAAATCATGTTGGAATTCAATCTCCATTATGAGCTATTACGAAGTGGGACCAGATAGAGGTTATTAGGGCTCTGCCTTCATGAATGGACTTATTCATGCAATTAATGGGTTAATGGAATATCTTGGGAGTGTATCTGTTACAAAAACAAGTTTGGCTAGTCCCTTATGTTCCCCACTCCCTATTTCTTGCCCTGTGATATTCTCCCTTGGGAGTCTGACAGCAAGACCACCACCACCAGATGGGGTCCCTCAACTTTGGTCTAGAACCATGAGCCAAAACAAACCTCTTATTTTAATAACAAAATACCACAAGTTGGGTAAGTTATAAACAGAAAACAGGGTGAGACAGGGTTTGACAAAAGTGACTTCACTTTGATTCTGACAACTTTCTCATTAACCACACCTTTCCACGCCAGGGTGCTACCCAATTTCACTACCTCTGAGGATTCCACTATGCCTTAAGTTTTATGACTGCCTGCCCATACTTTAGAGGAGCATTCAACCATATATTTGTGACTTTTTCCTAATTCGAATATACCATATGTTTCCTATGGGGTCCTGCCTCACATAGCCATGTCAGCTATGGTGAAGAGTATGGATTTTTAAGTACCGTGGAAAGCTAATTGGAAACCTAAATTTAAAAAAATTTAAGTTTATTGGGGAATAATTTAAGTTCAGTGAAATTTACTGCTTTTACATTTTATGAATTTTGACAAAGGCATATGATCACATCACCAGCACAATAAAGACGTATTGTCGACCAATGGAGGGTTTCAAATATGAGGGTTGCCTGACTTGTTTCCATTTAGAAAACCTTACTGAACCTTGAAGAAAGATCACAGAAAGCAAGAGTATTCACAGAGTCCAGTTAGGAGACTACTGCTGTGGTTTATGCACTGTGTTGGTTAATCAGAGAATGAGAATGATCCTCTGCTTTTAAAAAGATTATAGTGGAGCTGGAGAAAACAAGGAAACAGAACATTGCAGTCAGCGTGAGAGACTCTGTGGTGTGGTGATGTATGGGGTGCATGAGAGTTCCTGTGCAGACTCTGCCTTCCTGGGACTTCTCTGGTTCTTCGGCTTGGGCTGGCAGTCCCCATCAACCTAGTACTTGGTGGGAGAGTATCGAGTTTTTGGATTTTCTAAATCCCAGTAGTTCAAGGTATGAATCTATTCCTTTGAAACGTAGGACAGCAATGTAAAAAGATGACTGCTTCATCACAGATAATGTCTATCAGAGCGCCTCCTGGTATTTTTCTTATCACAGCATACAGGGATAAAGGTCAGAGGCAGTTCACTGGGGAGAGTGGCCGAGTTGGACTATCTTGTCACTTAGTTTACAATCAAGCATCTTGAGGGCTGAATGGGGAGGGGTGTCAAAATCTTGGCTCTCCTGTTAGCTATTGGTGAGAAATGCTGTCATAGTCTCCCTCTAATTGGTAAGTTGTCATGGGTCAGAAGATAGAGTCATGAAATTTGGAGTCATAAAATCTGGTTTGGGTTGCAACAATGAATTACCTTTCTGAGGTGTGATCTCTGAGCTTCAATTACCTGGAAACAGATAATAATATCTTCCTATCTTATGGGTTACTGAGCACTTTCTCATACTTCAATTATTGCATTGTAAAAGTCTTAGTGACAGAGAGCATATAGAATTCTCAGGACTGATCACAGTGTTCTGCTTGATGTTTGCACAGGGAAAATTGTTGCTGATTTTAATCACCCTGGAAGAGCAGCATGGAGAAAGATATGGAAAAAAGAGATCACCTTGCTGGCTCCTCAGCGTTAACCACCTGCTGTCACTACCCACCTGAATCACCTCCATTCATCTGTATCAACACCACCATCTCTAATCACCTCCTCTGCCAAGTCCTTGGATAGCAGAGACTAGAAAAAAAGTAAAAAAATGTGGCTAGAAGTGCCATCTGGGATGATTTTAGGTCACTGAACAGTCATTCTTCTATTGCCAATTCAATCCTTGGTCACATTTCTCAAGTTTTAAAGTCATTTTCCCCCTGCACTTATAGTGGTATCTGAAATGACTTATTAAAAGACTGTAATGACTATTTAAGGGTTTCATTTTAATAGGAAAATAGGAAAATAAACATCTGTCTAGATACTCAGGAATGGAATGCTTTCAGCCCCATAAAATAATAAACCCAGGCAGGAGGAAGATAATGTTTTATTGAAATGAAAACCACTTAGATGATAGTAATGGCAATAAGTACAATAGTAGATATAATAATGATAATGTCAAGAGATGATATTGACTGAGAATAGCTGTAATGACATAAGTGGGGTCCAAACAATTAAAATCATAAAACACTGTCTCATTATTATAAGTTTGGTGAAATGAACAGGGTGAGCCTATGTGGAGGATGCAAATTACAAATTAAGTTTTTTGAATTGTCAAGTTTCCCTGTACATACTCTGTACTAGGAACTGTGCTAAGCAGCCTACATGAATTATTTTGTTTAATTCTGACAATCTATGAGATGTGGGGGTATGACTGATCTCACCAAATAACCAGTGAGAAAGCTAAGCCTCAGAGATTCTGTCTTTCAGCCAGGCTGAAGTCACAGAAGGGGATCAAAGGCATATCAGAAGATTTGCGCAGTCAGAACTTTCTTTTGGTATTTAGCCGTTGCTATTGGTAATTTGTTGCTTCTGGCTCTTGTATGAATTCTCTGATATGGGTCAGAACATGACATCAACTAGGTTGACTCCAAGATAAACACACATGCTAGGCTGATAGTTTTCAAGTTTTATCGTGTACTAAGACAAAGCTGTGAAGGTTTGGTTTAATTTGTTTCCTATGAGTTTATACAAAAGTTGTATAGTTTTAAGCTTTACACTAAAATCTATGATTCATTTGATCATTATGATTTTAATTAGTATTAATTTCATGTGTATATAGTAAAGTAATATAAAAGATCAATATTTGCATGTGTTATAAGGTGAAACGTTTATTTTGCATATGAATATCCAATTATTTCAACACTATTTGTTGAAAAGACTGTTCTTTCAACATCAAATTGCTTTCGTCGTTAAATATCAAATTGGCCAGATGTTTGTTTCTTGACAGCAATACCCCAATCTCTTGTTTACTCTAGCTTTAAAGTATACCTTGAAATCATGGAATTCCCTAACTTTATTTTCTTTATCAAAATTCTTATGACTAATCTAGCTCCTTTGTATTTCCATATAAATTTTAGGATCATCTTTTAACAAATACAAGACATTGAGATTTTATGGGAATTGGGTTGAGTATATAGATCAATTTGGGGGAGAATCCATATTTTTACATGTTTGAGTCTTTGAATCTATGAAAATTAGAAGTTTTATGCCATTGAAGTTCTCCTTAACTTCTCTAAATTAATGTTTTGTGGTTTTTATGTACAAGTTTCATTTCTGGCCAACTTATGTTTTCATTTCACACTTTTTGATGGTATGTTAATTTCTAAGTGTTGATTCCTATTATGTAGAAATGCTACTTATTTTTGCATAATTCCTTCTCATAACTTTGTTATACTTAATAGTTCTATTAGTTTTTTTCTTTCGTGGATTCCTCAGAATGTTCCATATAGATGATTGTGAATATAAAAAAAAGCTTTACCACTTCTTTTCCAGTCTGAATGCTATCTTTTCCCTTACTCTTCCCCTTCCCCTTTCACCCTTTCTTCTTTCCTTTGCTTTAATCCTCTGGCTAGGACATCTAGTATGGTGTGGACTCGAACTGACAATAGCAGACACCTCAGCCTCCCTCCAAATCTTAGGAGGAAGCATTCAGTCTTCCACCATTAAATAGCATCTTGGCTTTATGTTTTTCATAGACACAATTTATCAGGGAGTTTCTATTTCTAGTTTTCTGAGAGATTTCATTCATCAATGAATACTGAATCTTTTCAAAAGCTTTTTCTGCATGTAGAAAGGTGATCACATGATTCTTAAAATATTGATAGATTTTTGGTACAACCTGGCACTGCTAGAATGAATTCCAATTAGTGGTGATGTATTTTTATACATTATTGTATTCAATTGGTTGATATATTGTTAAGAATATTTGCATCTATGTTTAATGATTTCCTATTTTTATTTTTCTATTTTTCATTTCTTATGATGTCATTATCCAGTTTTGTTAGGAAATGCTGGTATCATAAAAAGGACTTGAGAAGTTTCTTCTTCTATTTCCTAAATAAGTTTGGGAAGGACTGGTATTATTTTCTTCTTTAAATGTTGGGTGGAATATACCAGTGAAGCTCTCTGGCTAGAGTGTTACTTGTGAGATAGTTTTGTCTAAGAATTCAATTTTTTAAAATAGATACAGGACAACTGTGGTACTTATTTCTTCTTCAGTGAGCTTTTTAGTCACAAATATCCATTTCATTTATGAAATGTATTGACATTAAATTTGCTTTAAATATTACCCTTTTTTTTAATGTCTATAAGACCTGTAATGATGGCCTCTTTTATCCCTGATATTGCTAATTTGTGTCTTCTTTCCTTTTTTTTTTTTTTTTTTTTAATTAAGTCTTGGCTAGAGAGGCATTAATTCTTTTTTTGTTGATTTTAAAAAAGGATCTGGTTTTGTTTCATTGGATTTCTGGATTGTTTTTTTCTGTTTCATTGATTTTTGCTTTTATCCTTATTTACTTTCTTCCTATGTGGATTAAGTTTATCCTTTTTCTAGTATGTTCAGGTAGAGATTTAGATTTTTTCAGATTTTTCTTCTTTTCTAACGCACATTTATTGTTTTAATTTTTCTAAGCATTGTTTGCGTGTTCCCTACAAATTTTGAAGTGCTGTTTTTCATTTTCATGCAGTTGAAAATATTTTTATATGTCCCTTTGTGATTTTTCCTTCAACACATGCGGTTGTTTAGAAGTATATTAGTTGTTTTAAAAATATTCAGTTTTTGATGTTATTTCTAATTTGTTTTAATGGTAACACATGATTCATATTATTTCAGTCCTCTTAAATTTGCTGAAATTAGTTTCATAATATAGAATCTTAACTATTTTAGTGAATACCCCATATATAGTTGAAAAGAATGCCAATTTTGTAGTTGTTGATGAACTACGTAATGCATGTCAATTTGGTTTAGTTGATTGGTAATGAGGTTCAAAGTATTTTTTATTGGAGCCTGCCTATCCAGTGACCATTCACTGACTTAGTCAATATGTCATTCATTGATTAACTAAATTATTAATTCCAAGTTGACTGAGCAAGGCTGTACAATTTATTTTTCCCTTTTATTTTAAAATTTAAATTAAAAATTTTCTTTTTAATTAACATGTAATAATTATGCATATTTATGGGATGCAGTGTGACATTTAAATGCATGTTACAATGTGTAATGATCCAATGAAGGTAAAATTTCTCCTATAACTTCTTTGGAGGCTGAGTTCTTCTCTTCTTGTTCTTCAAAATACCTATTACTTGTAAGCTATAGTTAAAGAACACTAGAACTCTGTTTCTCCTATCTAATTCTATTTGGGTATCCATTATTCAACCTCTCACTACCCCATGTTTCTAACACTGTTTTGTTCTCTTCTATTTTGAGATGAAATTTTTAGCTTCCACATGTGAAAGAGAACATGCAATATTTATTTTTTGCATCTGGTTTATTTCACTGATTGTGATGGCCTTTAGTTCTACCCATTTTGCTACAAATAACAGTATTAAATCTTCTTTACTGCTGAATAATGTTCTATTGTGTACATAGACCACGTTTTTCTTTATTCATTCATCTATTGATGTGTACCTCCATTGGGTCCATGAAGTGAGAAAGCTAGATCATATGGTAGACCTAGTTTTTTATTTCTTTTTTTTTTTTTAAGGAAACACCTTAAAAACTATTCTTCATAATAGTTACCCTAATTTACATTTCCAGTATATTTGAATTCCCTTTTCTCTGCATCTTGGTCATCATTCGTTATTTTTCACTTTTTTGATAATAACTACTTTAACTGGGATGAGATGATATCTCATTAGGGCTTTTATTTGCATTTCCCTGATGGCTAGTAATGTTGAGCATTTTTTTTTTTTTTTTTCTTAAAGCAATTGGCCATTTGTATTTCTTCCTTAAAGAATATCTGTTCAGGTCATTTACCGATTTTTAAATCATTATTTGCTTTCGGGTTTTTTGAGTTCCTTGTATATATTGGGTATTAATCCCTTGTCAGATGAATAGTTTGAAAGTAATTTCTTCCATTCTGTACATTGTCTCTTTACTCAGTCAATTGCTTTCTTTGCTGTGCAGAAGATTTTAGTTTGGTATAGATGTTCAAGGAATCTATATCCTGAATGATATTTCTGCTGGTTCTATCAATTACTGAGAAAGTTTGTTGAAATAGCCAATTATAATTGTAGATTATAATTGTTTCCCCTTTTAGTTCTCAGTTTTTGATTCATATATTTTCAAGTTTCTGGGTATATAAACATTTAGGATTGTCATGTTCTGTTATGAGCTGAATTGTGTCCCACTCCATTGTCCACCAAATTCCTATGTTGATGTCTAACTTCAAGTACTTTAGAATGTGACTGCTTTTCCTGAGTGATGGCCTTTGTCAGACCCTGATTGGCAAATAAAATTTTCTATGTGTGGATCTCCTCGCCTGGTTTCTGTGTTGCTCATCCATGTCACATTTTCCTTTCAAGAGGCCTCAGAAGAAATAAACCCAGCTGACACCTTGATCTTAGAATCCTAACATCCAAAACTGTGAGAAAATAAATTTCCATTGTTTAATCCTTCTTGGCTATGACAATTTGTAATGACAACCCTAGGAAAACAAAGTCCTATATTTATGGTAAGACAACATTATTATCATTATAAAATGTCCCTCTTACTTACTATACCGCTCCTTGGTATTTTTCCTAAAGAATTGAAGTCAGTATACCATAGTGATATATGCACACCCATGTTTATAGCAGCAAGATTCCCAATAGCCAAACTAAGGAGCCATCAATGAATGAATGGATAAAGAAACTGTGGTATACATATACACAATGGAGTTTTGTTCAGCTATAGAATAGAATGAAGTTATGTCATAACTTCAGGAAAATAGACGGAACTAAAGACCAATATGTTAAGAGAATAAGCCAAACAGAAATTAAGGGTCATATGTTTTCTTTCATATGTGGAAGCTAGAGAGGAAGAAGGAAAAGAAAGGTGGTGGTAGGAAATCTTGTGAAAATTAAAGGGAAATCAGTGGAGTAGAAGAAAGGGACTAGGAGAGGGAGGACAGGAGGGAAAGGGAAAATACTGGGGAATGATATTGGCCAAATTATATTGTCATATTGTATTCATGGATGAATATGTAATAATGATTCCCATCATTATGCACAACTATAATTCACGAATAAAAATGTGGGAAAAATAAATGTTTTGAATAAAACAATGTTCCTCTTTATTTGTGGTGTAGGACCCCCAAAAAGGAGACCCCCAACTCTGTCCCATGGATCGACGGCCAACCCAAACAACCGCAGGAGGCATCACTTGATGCAAACTGCAAGAGGCTTTTATTCCAGTACGCTGGGACCCAACTCGTGACTCACGCAGGAGTCAAGGAGTCGAGTCCCTAGCAGAAAATCTTACAAGTTTATAAAGGCAGAAACCACACATCGGGAGGGGTCACACATGAAAGGGAAAAAAAAGGGGAACAAAGCCGCCGGGAAATTCCAAAGGGGGTCTGAGTTGGCTGATAACATACAACATGTTTCACAATGTTTTACCACAGGGCGTAGATTCTGGTCAATAGTTTCTGGTAATCTTACTGTCTGAGCACTATCTGGCTATCTGGCTCAATTTACTCTTTTACTCTCTGTTTGGGGCTGTTTCCTGGAACAGCTCCAAGGGCCCTATTCCCATCACTGGGAGGGAACTTAGGGAGTTGAGATAAAACAGACAGCTTAAAAAAAAATGTCCATTCTTTCAGTGGCAATGATTCTCATTCTGAAATACATTTTGCTTTTATCCAGTTGTCCCTTTGTTTTGATTAGTGTATTTATTGTCTGTATTTATATTGTCTTGCTTTTTAATGCTTTCATGTCTTAAAATTATCTTTCATTTCCTTTTTCATCATGCTCATATTTTCCTCTGTCTTCTTGATCATATTATAGAGTATATTTATAATAATTTCTTTACTATTTTTTCTGCACTGGTTCCATTGACTCAGTGATTTCTTGACTATTTATACTCGTTTTAGTTTCTTCTTTGGCTAGCTATTCATTAAATTTTTCTGTTTCTTTGCATGCCTTATCATTTTTGTTTGAATGCTTGGTGTTTGAATTTGTATTGTCAGTTGCTGAATTTTGTTGTTTTCATTTAAATACTACTGGATTTTATCCTGATTTGCCATTAAGTTGTTTGGAATCAGTTGGATCTTCTGAATTTTTCCTTTAAGACCTGTGGTCTGGGTCAGGATCATTCTTTAGTCTAGCACCAATGAGCTTACCACTGTGGTGGAGCTTGGCCCAGCTATTCCAATATGTGTGTGGACTTGTGGAATTTATCTTCCTACTCTTTTCTTTTGGTTCTTTTCCTGCCACACATCTGTTTCTTCACTCAAAGACTCATGAGGACTCTTTGCAGAAGTCAGGAGCTCCTCCTCTTGTATGTCCCTCTGTTTTGGTTTTCTGTATCACAAATTCTAGCTCCCATGGTCTTCCCAACATCAGGCTCTGTCTTTTTGACTCAAGAAGACTGCTGAGCTTTGTTTGAGTCTTTTCTTCATGCACTGAAGCCTGAAACTGCCTCCAAACTGTAAACTGGTACCGTTGTAGTGTTCATTTTTTTGTTTCTTTTCTCTTCTGTGTTTAATATCTGAAAAATCGAGGTCTTCTACATTTTGTCTAGGTTTTCAGTTGTTGAAGGTGAAAGGATAAATATAGTTCTTTTTGAGGTGGAGTGGGGGAGAGAAGGACAGTCAGTGTAGGTAAAGAATAATTGGGTTGGATGGGGAAGATGGGGGTTGGTTTGGAAAGGAAAGGGAATAAAATGTTAATGCCTTCAGGACAATCCTGTCCCCTCCCCCACCAACTTGTTACCAAGGTTACCTGCCTCCAGGGAATTGTTCCTCCCTGCAGGGAGTTGTAGGAGTTGTTAATGAATGGCCCCTGGGCCACTCCCTTCCTGCCAGTATCCTTGGAAGACTCCTTTCCCACCTTGGCCCACATTGTGGAAAGTAGGTAAGATGTGGGAGGAGAGAACATGAGAACCAAGGAAATGTAAAACGTGTAAAAGTGGCAGGACACTTTGGACACCTAGCTCTTGGGCCCCTTCTCTTCAGAGAAGTCTATCTCTCTTCTATTCTTTAAATAAAACTTGCTTTCTATGTTTGTTTCACTGTTTATCGGGTGTTCAGTCTTCACACAGGGGGAAATGGAACTTGGCCCTAATTCTCATCACTGATATCACTATTACTCCATTTTAATACCTTTATTTGCTTTTGTTGGTGCTTATTAATCATTCGGAATGGTGGGATTCATTGTCACATACGGATACATGCACATAACATTATTTAATCAATTTCACTCTCCAGTAACTCCCCTTACCCTTCTCTCCTCCCTTCCCCTAATTTCTTTCTACTTTTACGAGGCACCCCTCTTTTGTCTTTTTCTCACTAGTTTCCACATATGAGAAGAAAAGTGATACTTGTATTTCTGAGTTGGGCTTGTTTCATTTAACATGATGCCTTCTAATTCCATCCATTTTTCTTTAGGTAACATAATTTTGTTCTTATGTATGTCTGAATAAAATTCTATTCTACCACATCGTCTTTATCCATATGTCTGATGGACAGCAAAGCTAATTCCATTAACTATTGAGAATTGGGTTGCACTAAATGTGGATATGCATGTATCTCTAAAGTATGCTGACTTTAATTATTTTGGGTGAATATCAAGAAATAGTATAGCTGGATCATATAGTAGTTTTATTTTTAGTTTTTGAGGAGCCTCCATACTGATTTCCGTAGTGACTGTGCTAATTTGCATTCCCTAAAACAGTGTATGAGTTTCTTTCCTCCTATATCCTTGCCATCATTTATTGATGCTTGTAATTTTGATGCCTGCCATTCTGAATGGCATGAGATAAAGGATCAGTTTAGTAATTTTTTTCCCCTTTTTCTATTTGTTCTTTTTAGTTATATATGACAGTAGAGTATATTTTGACATATTTATATAAACATGGAGTATATCTTATCCTAATTAGGATCCCAGTCTTGTGGTTGTACATGATGTGGAGATTAACTGTGGTATATTCATATATGTTCATAAGAAAGTTATGTCAGATATTTGCATTTCCCTGATGGCTAAAGATGTTGAACAGCTTTTCGTATAATTATTGGCCATTTGTAATTCTTTTTTGAAACAATGTTGGAACTTTAAAATCCCTTTCAAAGTCCATCCCTATTCTTAAGAGGAAGTTAAAAGTCTAAACATAAAATGTACAAAGTACTTTCTCCCAAATTGTATTCTTATTTTGCTCAATCTCAACACTATGGTGTTTTTCTCATGTCTGATTAATGCCTGGGTCTCTTTATCAGCTGTAGCTCAAGACATCTTACATAGGAAATGGTACCACTCTTTGGCACATCTAGAAATTTACCTTAATCTCAAGTCTCTCACATATCCAAAGTTCTAAGGAACTGTCAGGATAGAGATCCTACTAAATGAAACATTTATAGTCTAAGTACAGATTGCCTTATGTATCTGTGGTTTCCAAATAAAACAATGTTTCCAGTACTAAGTACATACTGTAGAATCAGAACTCAATTTGTTGTTATCAGTCAGATACTGTCATAGAGATGGGGGGATCATATAAACAGAGAAAACAGATGTGTGTGTATGTGTTTGTGTGTATGTGTGTGTGTGTGTGTGTGTGAGAGAGAGAGAGAGAGAGAGAGAGAGAGAGAGAGAGAGAGAGAGAGAGATTGATTAATTTATACCCATTCTCTCTATTCTACTGTCCTTAAATATAAAATTCAAATGGAATAGCTCTTCTGACAAAAGACTTAAACACTATAATTATGCTTTGTGAGGAAAGGTGGGGGGAGAAGAAAATATGAGTAACTATGAAACATTCCCTTGTTTTAACAAAATTTCTAAGTATGAGATGGTAGGATCACTTTTTTCACATTTTCTTTATCCATTTATCTGTTGAAGGGCACCTTGGTTGGTTCCATAGTTTGGCTAGTGTGAATTGAGCTGCTATAAAGATTGATGTGACTATGGTACTATAGTATGCTGATTTTAAGTCCTTTGGGTATAAACCAAGGAGTGGGATAGCTGAGTCAAAGGGAGGTTCTATTCCAAGTTTTCTGAGGAATCTCCATACTGCTTTCCAGAGTGGCTGCACCAATCTGCAGTCCCACTAGCAATGTATGAGTGTACCTTTTTCCCCACATCCTTGCCAACATTTATTGTTGCTTGAGTTCCCTTACTTTTGTGTTCACTCCCTAGCTTACTTCTAACCATCAGCAGGTGCATTTTTTTTTTTTTTTATGCTGGAGGGCTTTCTAAGGCAGCTGGAGTCACTTCTTGTGCTTGAGATAGGATAAAAGTGGCACAGAATCAACAATCCACAATCTGCTCTTACTCAAGGACCTGGGCAAGGTACCTCTGAATTGTCAGTTCCCAGTTTCTCAGTGGGAAGAAGTTTTAGTTGTTCCCAGATGTAACTGATTGATACCTTACATTTCCTACTTTTCTAACCCTGTTTCTGGGATCATTCTCAAATGAACTACCTATATTCGATTCCTTCTCTTAAGCTCTGTTTCTAGGAGAATACAAATGAAGTTACCCCTACTTTCTGTCAAGAAAGCTATCCATGGATAACAAGAACTCTACAAGTAAAATTCACAGCAAGAGGGTCCCCAAATCTCACCAAATACAGGAGAAAGAAGGAAAACAAATACAGGACGGTGAATGCCTTCTGCATGTACACAGCTCCCAATGATTACATCATTGTACCCTATAAAACCAAAATCCCCTCTGTAACTGACGGCCATTTTCCCCATCTGGAAAATGGGTTCCAACTGCACCCATCTTCAAAGGAATAAAGACTTCTCTGAATCTGTTGAGGTCTGCTACCTGTCCTTTTGTGCTTACAGCTATTATTTCATACATCAGTCTTAAAGTATACTTCCCTGTATCAGCAAAGCCTGCCCTACTAAGCATTCTCCCAACTAAGATCAAGTTTCTGTTGCTCCCAGGAGGATCAGAGACAGAATTACTGTTATAATTTGTAACTCAGGAATGAGCCTGTTTTGGCCCTTAAGATGAATCCTTACCCCCATTGAGATAACTTCTAGAGCCAGTGATCAAGAACATCTTCCAATGCCAGGTATTTTTTTTTTTTTTTTTCTTGCCACCAGGGATATTTCTTATGAGAAGAAAAGTTGCTTTTGAAATTTGATGTTTCTCAGAGATCTTGTTTCAAATACCCAGCACCCTTCTGCATACACCCATTTTCATCTGTTTCCCTACTGCAGTTCTGAGTTTAGAAGATTTAACTGGAATCCTGAATCCACAAATCTTTTACCAGCTGCCTGCTGCAATGGCTGCCACTCCAATTAGTTCCCAGGAACATGTGCTGTAAGTTCTCTCCAATGAAAGTGACTCCCTCATTATAGCCAGACCTTGGCCAACACTTAGGTGATTTCTTGTTTTGGTGAATTGGCTATAAATGAGTGAACCACCAGTCTCTTTATTGGCTATAAATGAGTGACTGTCAGCCTATTTCTACTGAAACTTCATGCCTTCTTGCCTCTGAGACCCCTATTCTAGAGGAAAGCCTCCTGCAAGAGGGAAGAGATTTTAGATTGTTCTTTTCAGAACAGTCACAGGAAGAAGTGGGCTCTATGAGAATGAAGAAATCTTAAAAAGAGGGAATAAAAGAGCCCTCCTAATGGAAAACAAATTGATCTCTGCTGCATGAAAACCTCACCTCCTGGTCTGATTGCTTTTCTGAGTATTGATTATGTGAAGTCCTTAGATCCTCCTTAAGGAGGGCATAAGGTTAGAGTGGGCTACCAGACTGGGTGAAAAATCAATATTCTTTCTTGTTCCAAACATGTCAGATAAAACATGAATCAATGTTCAAAGAACCAAAGAAATGGCTGAACTGAAGAAAGACAAAGAGAAAACCTGGATGTATTTTTTTGGCTCAGAGTCAGGTTAATTTGTTTACGTATTATTGGCTGCATTAATATGACATTGGCAGAGCTGAGTAGTTGTGACAGGCATTTGAAATAAGGACAGAATTCGTTACTGGTGCTGTAGTCTGGAAGCCCAGACTGTGAGGACTGAATTTAAGATAAATGGGTAAACTGATGAATCAGAGGTAAGTGAAGAACTAGAAGAGAGATGAAAGAGTTGAAAAAAAGGACAGAGACCAATGGAAGAAAGAACAATATGAACTTCATTAAGCAGTGGTGTGAGGTACTTCAAACGAGGCGGAAATTTAAAAGTTGAATAAGAGGAAAAGTAAGTAGGGAAAAGAAGACGACAAAGGAAACAGTACAGAAGAGGGAGAGAGCATCCTATGAGGCTCCATGTGAGAAAGAGCAAGGGTGAGTAGTGAAGGAAATAAGTCAGAAGTAGAGAGGAGGGACATGGCCAGAGTGGAGACGGTGGCCTGTGGGCCACATCTGGCCTGTTGCTTATTTTTGTAAATGTATTTTTTTGGCTCAGAGTCAGGTTAATTTGTTTACTTATTATTGGCTGCATTAATATGACATTGGCAGAACTGTGTAGTTGTGACAGAGATAGGTGGCCTGCAAAGCCTAAAATATGTATTTTTACATGACATTGTTGACCCCTAGACTAAAGTGAAGGAGAGTAAAGTAGAAGTGAGTTGGTTAATGAAACAGTCACAGATGACCAGTTGCTAGTGAAGATGCCTGTAGTAGGTGGTGTGGGTGCCCCACCCAGAGGTCTCCACTGGTGTGAGTATCACTAACCACCACACAGGTCCCCTTCTGAGAGCTGACCTTGGCTGGTGGCTTTGGCAAGCATGTACAATGACTTTCCTCCTTCTTCAGGTTGCAACTAACTCTGTGGTGCAGCTTTTACCACAGAGTTTCCCCAGGAATCAGTGAAGCAGCCTCTAGCTGAGAGCTTGCTCTTGGTTGGCTTTGTTACCCTGTCCTGGCCTGCCTCCCTCACTCCCCTTCTCCAGAAGGCATTCCCTGCCTCCTGCCAATAAGACACTTGAATGCACACAAGAATCCCTTTCTTGGGTTCTGTTTCACAGAAGCTCACTTAAGATGGTACCATTCAGTCAAAGTATGCACTTGGCCATATTTTAAATAGAAATAAATGCAAAGCACTAAAAGGATACATCAAATTCTGTCATTGTATAGAAAATATGATTATTAAAATTGTGACTTATTAAATTACAGAATATGATCAGAGAAGCATAGAAAAGCAATTTACTATATCATGTTCTTCTTGGCCACAGCACTGGATTTGCTTGAACCTACAGTGGGAGCACACATGCATATCTGAGACCTTTTGTTATCTGAGCGGGAGCTGCTTTGGGCAGGTATCTGTGATTGGGCAGGGAGCCGTTCTAACTAGCAAGGCTAGTTCAGATCACTGAAACCTTCTCTGTAGCAATGAACACACATATCATCTGTGTCCCCATGCAACCAAAAAAATGCCTTGGGCACTGAAGCAGCAAAGAGACCTCTGTCCTATCATCAATATATTATTTCTGCTATTCCTCTTCATTATTTTGAGTATCCTGGGAAAGAGAATACACATTCCATTTATGGCTTCATGTGCTGTGGAAGCCCCCCCACCACCTCAAAAGAAAAAATTTTGGAACTCTTTCATAGACAACAGCAATGTTTTCTTCAGCTCTGTGAAGTTCTCCCCTCTCTGGTATGTCCTAGGATAACATCCAGTAATACACAGAGCTGAGAGGCAGGAGGTGGAGAGTTAATGTAAAACAAGCTTTTAGTCCTATTGGTAAAGTAGCCATGGGATCTTTGGAAGAAACAGCAGGCACTAAAATTAAAAACATTGTCTCCAGGGCTGCTCAGCCTGAAATGCTTTCTACTTTTTAAACCGCAAACTTGTTTCAAAAATTCTGTGAATCCTCAAGGTTCAGTTCTAAAGGGCTACTTTCTTTACACAAAATTACCATGATTTACATGTGTTTTCATCTGCTATGCCTACTTGCTCATCTAAAACTGTCAACTTGTATCAAGGACTATGTCTAGAACAAGCATTCATATGCAGCAAGTATCTAACTTCATTTATATATTTAACAATCACACTTTTAACTAGGAGTGATGACCCTGCTGGCCTTGGTCTTGGTCGTAATTGGGAAAATACTGAGGCATTGATCATGCTGGGGCTGGTGTGCAGCAGCAGGCCACTTAGCTAGCTGGTAAATCTTGTTGCATCCCAGTGGGACTCGACTGTCCCCTATGCATTAGCCCTCAAGTAGAAACTGTTAAAGTGGAAAAACAAAAAAAGCCCATTTAAATTCTTTGTGAAAAATATCACCCCCAATAAATCAACTCCTTGTGCTGGCAAAGACAAGGAGAAGTTAGAAGCAGTTTTAAAACAAGAGAGATCATAGGTTAACGTCAGCAGAGCGTGGCATTTGCCCCACTGTCCTTTCCATCCTGTGGTGGATACTGCAAGTTGATCATTCATCCTTTCCTGCTAAGTTCAGCCCCTGCCTCACCTTCTTTTCAGCCTAACTCTCTAGGCAGTCCCCACCAGTACATCAGAGTTGACACTTAACATGGTACCTGCTAACCATCCTTTGCCTTAGTCCAAAGTAATTTCTTTGAAGTCACCTCCTTTTATCTTTTTTTTTTTTTTTTTTTTTTTTTTTTTTTTTTTTGCATGGCTCATTGCAATTTTCTTACTTCATCCTGTTCTTTCCCAGGTTTCGGTAGGTATATTTTGATGGCATACACTTTTCAGTCAGTTTTTGTTTATAAAAGACTACGGCAACTATGACTATAGCTTACTTATTAAATTCTGGAAGTTGGCACACACAATCTCCTCAGGATATGTGATCATTTGTCATTAGACATTAAATAATTCTGATTGGTTGCATTTGCTTGTTGTCTGAGCTTTATTTTGCTCTCTTGGGTGTAGTTTTGAATAAACACTCTTGCAGTCGAGTCACATGGCATGTGTTTCATATTACATGAAAGTATTTTTTTTTTGTCCTATGAAGTTCTGACAATCTTTAGCTCAA
Organism: Sciurus vulgaris; assembly: GCF_902686455.1. NCBI lineage: Eukaryota > Metazoa > Chordata > Mammalia > Rodentia > Sciuridae > Sciurus > Sciurus vulgaris. Next base: position 94,626,481 of record NC_136462.1, read on the forward strand.
CTCTATAAATGCTATGCTTCAAAACATGTTTCCCATTGAAAGTAGCTGCAAACATATGCAAATTGATTTATTCAGTTGGTGCAAATTATACTTAAATGAATGAACTGGGATCTTATTCACATATAAATCATTATTATGATTTAGTCTAAGGCTTATATTTTATCAAGATTCTTGCACCCATGAGGTCCTGGGTAGATATCTATTCACCTAACGGTATCTGTGACTCTGGACAAGGTCAAAGAAAGTGATGGTCCTTAGCAGAATTCAACAATCTGTGTTTAATTTATCCCAAATGATTTGTAGCTAGTATTCTATCCTTGAGCAGAGCAAGTCTACTATATGTGTTCTATGGAACAAGAAAGTGATTTATAAAATTTCCATTTTAACTCTACAATGGCTCAGCAAGTAAGAAACAAAACTCTAGTGAATGCTAACCTAGCAGTTATTTTGGTGGTCAAGAAAATGCCTGGGAAACTCATGACTGAGTCTCTATGCAAATGCAGCTTAAAGTCAGGAGACTGAACAGTCATTTTACTGAAGTGTTAGGAGCTAAAGGCTTATCTGTCATCATTGAACCATACTTTTGTGCAGTAAATAATATGCTATGGATTTATTTATGTATGGAAAGATTAGGCAAAGTCTCCAGACAGAAATCTTGCAAATGGCAGACTCCACTATGTTGAGTATTGATCCCTTTGCTAGTTCTTTAACAAATGAGAAAATATGGAAATCTCTGACTTCTTTCAACATAATTGAATAATCACTCTACGCTGGGCACTGTTGATTGAAGTGAAACAAAATGATACTTTTGGCAACACATATTAAGATGTGATATTTCAGGGAAAATCTCTCCTGCTCAAATATACATTATTCAAGAGAGATTTATTGAACTTATCATATGTACCAGCCAGTGTATTAGGTGCTCATGACATAAAGTGTGCAAGAAAAGATACAAGACAGGACAGAGGATTTATTTGCTTGCTTATAGGTGCTTGAAGGAAAAGAAAGAGTGCTACAACAAGTAAGAGCAGGACCTGGCCTGGTCTAAGAGATCTGGAAAAGCCTGGAGCTGACATCTGAAGGAGGATGAGCTGGAGATAACTGGCTGGCTAGTGAATGCACTTCAGGGAAGAGCTCAGGCTTAGTAAGAATTGAGCTCAGTGGTAGGAAAGAGTAGGAAATCAAAGAGGTTGTTGAAGAAAACAGCCCAGGTCACTGTGTCTGAGCTCAGGAGAGAGTGGTATGAGAAGAAGCTGTGATGGGAACAGGGACTGTGCCTATGGCACCATGTCAGACACGCCAAGTGTTATAATATTTAAGAGCTACAGGAGGTGGTCATTAAAATGTTCTCCGTAAGCCACAAGAATATCATTTTGACAAGATCACTAAGACTTTTTGGTGTTGAAGCAAGATTGGAAGGCAGTTAGAGTACAAAGAGGAGAGCAGTTGGGCAGCTATAGTAGAAAACCAGGGAAGAAGTAATGCCAATTCTGACTAGGATGATCCAAAGAATCAAAACCACCATCAATTTCTCCTCTGATTTAAGGGAAAATAAAGTTCCTGGAAAAAAAAAAATGTTTGGGAGGCAGATGGTCATTTAGCACTTAACCATGTAACTCACAGAAAGGTTTGGCAGAGGGGTTCTGGCAAAGAGGGAGGGCCCAGAGAATGTGTCCTAGCAAATGATGGGAACCCAGAATACCTTTCTGAAGTTGTGGTTTGGGTGAGTGTGGAAAGTAAATGTTGGTAGTTGGTAGTTAGCAGAGGATCCTCAGAACCCCACCTGGTAGTGCTAATCAAGTGCTACTCTGAACAAAAGAAAGGATACAGTAGGCCAAGAAAGTCAGCCCTATCTCTTTTCTAAGTTATTCAATGTCTCCTCTGCCATGTGTTCCATGAATTCACAGGACACTTAAAAATTTATAATTCTAGTATGTGGAATGGAAAGGGATGTTAGAGATCATTCAATGCAGGAGTATGTGTATGTGGAAAGGGACTGAGATGGCTGTATTTTGACTAAGATGACCTGGAATAGCCATATACAAACAAAAAGCAAAACAAAACAAAACCAAGCCCAGAAAAGCCTGTTCTTGGGCCTGGCAAGGAGCAGTCTAGAAAGGCAGAAAATCTTCAGATAATAACTATTATACTCTAGTCAAAGTGTGGTTCCTTGTTGAGACTTCTGGTTATCTATGTTTTTGTATGTAGCTAAGGTCATAAACATTCTGATTCAGCAAGAATACTGAAGGTCATAAATATCTGCTTGTGAGCATGTGCTCATTTATGTGACCTGTTAGCACTGGCCTTCTTTCTTTGATCTGCAAGTAAAAAAAAAAAAAAAAAAAAAAGCCTATGAAGGACTCAGTGGGTTGCTGCTACCTCCAAATTAAGCACATCTACTAGCCCAACTGTGTCTTGCATCTTCTTCCAACTGCTGAGATACAGAATCTGTTTTCTAGGGTCTGAGCCCAAGCAGGACAATGTACTTTATGCTATTTCTCCTGGTAAGTACAACTGAACACCTTTAGTAGTTCATGCTTTTTTATTTTATTTTGTTTGAGCTTTTAAAAGTTGAATTAGTTTTAATTGAGAAATAATTACATATGTGTGTTACAATGGAAATGTTTTGATATTTGTATACATTATGGAATGATTATATCAGGTTAGTTAACATATGGTCCACTACATATATGTATTTCTTTCTGGTTAGAATATTAAATGTGTATTCTTTTTAACAAGTTTGAAATATACTCTACATAATTATTAACTATGATCACCATGCTGTGCAATAGATTTTGAAAATCCATCTCTCTTGTCTAACTTAAACTATTATGGTCAACATCTCCCCACTGTCCCTGCTCCTGCCCCCTCAAAACCCTGGTAACCACTGTTTTACTCTCTGCTTCTGTAAGTTCAACTTTTTGGATTCCACATATACATGAGATCACAAGGTATTTGGCTTTCTGTGCCTGGCTTATTCACTTAGCATTTAGGCTAGACATGTTTTATAAAGCTGACATCACATTATGAAGGGCAGGGAAAGAAGGCAGATAGACTAGGGAGCTCAGAAATGATGTCATGATGAGTTCCCTGAGTTTTCTTTTTGCCTTATAGTTAGACTTGTCACTGAAGATGACCTGGAATAGGCATATATGAACAAAAAGCAAAACAAAACAAACTCAAGCCAAGAAAAGCTGTTCTTGGGCCTGGCAAGGAACAGTCTAGAAAGGCAGAAAACTTCAGATAATAACTATTATACTCAAGTCAAAGAGTGGTTCCTGGACCAGCAGCATCATGATCACCTGGGAAATTGTTAGAAATACAAATATTTAGCCCCTCCCCACTGAACCACTGATCTAGTATAGCTGTTCTTTGCTTCAAATAAAAAAATTGAAGCCAGGGACTGCTTGATTTGTTCCAAATGATAACCTTGGAGGAGTCTAGATTTTGTTCTAGATTTTCCCATGATGCATCTTCTCATGCTAAGGAGAACAGAAAAAAAATTAAAACACATGCATTAAATGTTAGCAAGTGCTATCATGTGTACTGAGTGTTCAGTGCTTGGCACGTGGTAGGTCTTAGTTATTTATGGAACAAAATGTAAGTTTTTTATTCAACTATAGTTTCAGAGAGGATGTTGAAAGAAAATGATCTTTTGGAAAACATCAAATCGGCATCTAAAAAACCTGTACCAGTGAAGACAGCTGCTGTACTTAAATGGATTGTGCAACGTTCTCTCAAATTCCTGGTTTCTTTTTTCCACCCTCCATGAGGCCTTATAAATGCCTACCCCCAAGTCATGCCAGTATTTTTCAGCTCTGACTTATCACCTTATTCTGATGGGGGAATGAAGAGTCTAGATTCTTGTGGTTCAAGCACTAACTGTACTCTCCAGGGTAGTTGAAATGTGAATTTTCGAAAGTGGAGCAGTTCGTAATTGTTCTTCCACTGGGTCTGAGCCCCAACCCACTGAGTGATTATATTTACATCATTAAACCTTTAATTTAATTGGACTAGAGCAAAGCATAGATGTTTGCTGCTTAGAAAATAAACATTTCCATATTGTCTTAATATTCACCTCAACTGTTGCATTTATAATGACTTGGAGACGAAGTAGGGTTTTAAAAATTTATTTTAAAAGTCATGGGTGCTAGGATGGGCTGATGGAGGCCATTTGAACTCGATTTTTACAAGTCATCTTTTAATAACTCTCTCTGTGCAATCCTAGGTATGAGGAGAACTCATAGGTGACTGTAATTATGGTAGTGCAATTAGGCATTTTGACCCTGTAGATGTAAGGAGGACCTAAGACGACTTTAGTTGTTTCTGAAGTCTGCTATTTTATATTTTGTAAAACTGGTTGGAAATAACATGAAAGCTCTGTTTTAAAGGCTTTTTCAAGCCACTTGGTTCAACAGATGAAGAGGCATGATCACTGGGTGGGTTTCATTCTACAGTAACATTCTATTCTGTTTCTCATCATTAAAGCCAACATATACAAAATCTGGAAGAAATGGAAACAGGGCCCAGAACGTGGTAGCATTTTCTGAGTGGAACAAACATACATATTTGAGCATTTACTTTACGGTGACTTCCTAATGCTATTTGCATATCCACTATGACAAACCTCTCAGCTCAGAAAACCATAGGAACTGGACATTGGTTTAGATCAGTAGTTCTGAAAGTGTGATGCCTGGACTAGCAGCCTCAGTGTCACTTGGGCACATGCCAGAAATGCACAATCTCAGGCCCTGTCTCAGACCTACTCCGTCTGAGACTATGGGGTTGGAACCCAGAAACCTATATTTTGACAAGTCCTCCAGGTGATTCTGATGTACACTAGCTTGAGAATTACTTTCAGTGACTTGAAAGAAGACATATCTTTTCAAAAGGACACAGCATCTCATTGCTGATGTGAAACATTAGTTCAAAGACTGAGTGAGAAACTGGAGCAACTGTGTCAAAGGCAAAAAGGAAGCCTTTCAAGAACCAGATACACAAAGCCAATGGCTCTCCTGCTGGATAAGAAGAGTGAGAAAATTCAATCAAGCAGGCTATACATCCGAAAGAACCAGAAAGCAAATAGCCTCTAGGGTGGTGCCCATCTCATCTATTTAACTCTCATCCTTGGCCTTCAACTTTCTGCAGATTATTTGTACTTAGCAAAGTTTGCACATCTGGTTTGTGAAGCTGAAAGCAAACCTAAGTGATAGACACCCCCACCTCTTCTAACCTTCCTTTGTGGTGTTGTAGGCAGGAGATGGTAGGTACAGCTTATGTGTAATTTGTCGAGACAGGTAGCTGAACTGGGAAGAATGGTTGTGGTTTGGATATGGCTTGATTGTCACTCAAGGTCCTTCTGGTGGAGTCTTGGCCCCCAAGGATTGGGGGTGATGGTATTTTTAAGAGGTGAGACCTAGGGGGAGGTCCTCAGGTATTGTTGGGGGTGTGATGGGCTGACAGATCTGGTTCCATGAGAATGTTATAGGCCAGACTATAAAGGAAATAACTAAACAGACTCCATTTTCTCTGAGACTCCATGTTATGTAGGAAATAAGCTTCTCCCATGGGAACACCCCACCTCTGTGCCCATTATCAGTTACTTAGTGTGACATGTTTAGCAATACAAAATGACAATTCTTATGAAATGAAAAATTGCTCTCTTTTGATTTCTATTGCTCTTAACTAATGTACCATGTAAATGGTGATTGTATGAACGTTAGTAACCATTCTTTAGTTTGTACTTAGGTAAGGGTCATTTTGACCCGCTTCCCCCTCTGTTGATGATCTCATGATGTTAGTTTGAAATTTCGAGTCATCGCAACAAACACTAACGATTGATGTGATTTTTGGTATAAGAACCCCTACAACCCTATGGTCAGGGCAGTTCTCCCAATAGCCATTTTTTTGGTGCATTGTGTGAGATAGTCGGCCGGCTTAATAAAGACTCTCAAATTTGGACTTCTCAGTGGTGATTGGTCTGTTCTTAAGTTGTGCCCTATAACAGGGGTGCTGAAGGGTGATCATTTGGTAGTTCTCATGAGAAGTTTGTTACAAATGGAGCAAGTCTGGCTCTTCTCCTCCTCTGCATCCTGATTCAAGATGTGATCATTTGCTCCTACCTCTACTTCTACCACGATGTGATGTTATCTGCTGCCCTCACCAGAGACTGAACCAATGGAGTCACTCAATCTTTAACTTTGAAACTTCAAAACTCTGAGTTAAATAAACCTGATTACATGAATGGTACAAATCTACATAATACACCACCACAGAAACAAAATGATGTACCCCATTTGTGTACAATGACTCAAAATGCAGTCTTTAAAAAACAAAAATAAAAACTAAAAAAAACAAATAAGACTCTTTTCTTCATAAGTTGACCTGTTATAGTGACATAAAGCTGACTCACATACTATTTACCCAAATTTATTACATGAGTGGCATGGAAGCCTTCTGGGAAGAATTTAAAGAGAAGGAAGAGAGAATGAAGTAAGGCTGACAAGTAACTAATCTTTAGTTACCAGAGGGAAGGAGTGATCCTTCCTTGGTGTCCTAGACTAAATTCACTCAGATTTATCTCTTGATCTCTAGTTCTGTGGAAGAAAGGCAGTCTGTAAGTAAAAGCGGAAAGTCATTTCACATTAAAAAAATCCAGAGATCTTTGGGCTAAGCAGTGTTGCTTTGGTGTTTGTAAGAAAAAGTACAGGTCATTTGGGAAAGAGGACCCATCCTATCTCTTCTGTAAGGAAAGGGATTTTTGTTTTAGGGCATTTAGAACTCCAGAAAACACAACAAAATCTTTTATGATTCTTGGCAGTTGAGAGTCAGTCGAGGCTCCTCAAACACATATTGGTTTTGCCTGGATGACCTTGGGTGACTAGTCTTATAAAGAGTATGATGTAGTGGAAAGGTTTCATTTCTCTTTGTGCTTCCTTGACCATGTTTGCTTGTCATTTTCAGTTATGTTATAGTTGACAGTGCTGTGTGGGTTACAGGACATGTTTGTTCATATCTTTATTTCCTCTGTTTTGCACAGTAACACCAAGGCCACAACTCAGTATACAGGTGTTCACCTAATTATACTGATTGAGAGATCCGCTGAAAGCAAGCCTTTTAAGAATGATTTGATGCTTAACAAAGATGTGGCATGCATAAGAATTACAAACAAGCTGAGACTATTGACTTGGCCAAATATATCTAACCAACCTGTAGTTAACATTTAGTGCTGAGAAACAAGAGGAAGACTCTAGAATTGTTCAAATTAGGAGGAACCACTGGAGACATATTTTTTTTAAATGAGACTCTGCCTCAGTTTCCCACTTGTTATTTCTGCTTAAACATCTTGCCAAGACCAGGCCTTGTCATGAATGGCAGTGGGTGTCTGGGTTCCTTGAGCCTCATCTACCTTCTACTGCCTTCCTTCCTTGGCCTCTTCTCTGCCTACTACACATCCCAATACCACTCCTATCCCTTATGCCCTCCCACTAGTGTGGCTCCCTCATTTGGGTGGTTTTCTCAGAAACTGCCTTTTTAATGGCAAGCACAAATGCTTGTTTTTCATGGTATTCATGGCCTTGGCAAGAGTCTCTGGCTACTGCCCAGCTCTCTACTACACTTGCTTTGCCCTTGGTGCCATTCAAGTGCTCTTGTCTAAGTTCCTTAACTAAGATTTATTCTTACTGCCAGCCCTACCGTGCTACCTGGTGAGCAAATTTCTGAACTTTCTCTGATACCACAGATACTCAGATCAAAACGTGTGCACATGTTGAATGTGCTAAATGGGATGGAAGCATTTCATCTCAACCCAAACACTAGCAATGTTTTTAAGAGTGTAGTGTGGTCTGCGGACACCTGCTTCAGAATGTCTGGGAAGTAATTAACAAAGCAAATTCCTGGGTCCTAATTTTTTTAATTCTAATTTTTTTAAGTCTAAGATGCAGTTTTTGTTTTGGTTTATACATTTCCAGTTTGGAAGCCACGCTTTTACATTTGGTTCTTAATTTTGGCTAAAAATCCCAGAGGGAGATGAGGGGCAGGGAAGCCTGGAGGTGTACTAATAGATGCAATGTGTGGGTCCATCACACATTGAAATGAAAATTTCTCACTGTAGGGACTAGATATTGGTATTTTAAAAAGCCTCTGAGTGAATCTAGAATGTGACTGGATTTGGAAACAAATGCTTAGCATAGATGATTCAATATATGTAGTTTCCAAAATCTGTAATACAAAACTGCTTTAATGAAGTTATTTCTCTTTAACCATGTTGCTTAAAACTGGCCTGACTGCAGGTCATGTTAAAATGTACTCCTTTCTGTGTTTTGCTATGGAATCATTTTTCCTTTGCTTTTTTCTTGGTAACTTGGCTTTTTATTTTTATTTTTTCTGATTAAGTGAAAAGAGGGAAAAGATATAAAACTGGCTTTGCAAGTTGATAGTTCACAGCTGAAATTGGCCTACTAGGTATGCTTTATTCTGTCTCTAGAGTGTTTTTTAAAAGATTTAAATCAATAGTTAAACATTGGGATGTTTTCAAATAAAAATTCAGACTTGCCACATGAAGAAAAAGCAGAAGTTTCATCAACACCGGGGCCACCTTCCCCAGATGACAGTTGGGTAGTGCTGAGCAGCAAGTGCTTGGGAAGGGGCTGAGTACCCGCCGGTCCATCAGCCTTTCTCTGTCCCATTTACGGCTGGCCCCTCAAGTGTTTATGTTTGTGACTTTCAGGATAAAGGAAAGGATTCAATCAGTCAATATTTGTGCACTTACTAAGTATCAGACACTCTATGGTCAATGTTTTTCTTTTTCTCACATAAACCTATGAAATATGAATCATCCTCTTTACAGGTCTGCTGGGCTGACCAAGGCTACCTAGGGACTCGGTCAGAATCCCAATCCCAGTGTATGTGCTGCCTAAGCTTCTCTAGACATTCCTGCTTGCAAGAACTACGGGAATTCTGGCTTGCTTCTATAACTTCTAAGATTAGAGAGATAGAACATTTGGGGGCATCTGAGAGGTATTTTGCATTCCATTAAGGCTTTGTCACCTGGATTAGGGAGTTCAGAAATCAGTCAGTAAATTTGGGGAGGGCTTTGGTCTAATTAGGTTGAAGAGTGAAGGCAGAAGCTTTTCGGGCAATTTAAGACAGATTTGCAATCCTATCAAGTGGATGCAATCATGTATGTAACCTGAACACTTCTAGGAGAGTTAATAACTTCTCAGGCACCTCAGGGAATGAACAGGAAGAGCATTTGTTAGAAGCAGCTGGTTATCTGAGCAACTTTTTGTAAAGTAGTTTTGTATGGAGTGAGTTCCTGTCCATAACTCAACAGCAGTCACTTTGGCTTCTGATGGTCTAGATACCACATTTTTAGTATAGTATAAATATTTTACCATTTTGTTAAATGGCATTTTTATGTTCTTTGTGTGACTTTCTTTTTCTTCTTTTTGTAGATAGATATTTATTGATCTAAGCAATATATTCAAAACTACAAAGAACAAGATCATAGGAAAATATGTAGTCATCTTTTTAAAATTTGTCCTTTTTAGATATACATAACAGTATATTTTGACATATTCATAAAAACATGGAGTATATCTTACTCTAATTAGGATCCCAGTCTTGTGGATGTACATGATGTGGAGATTCATTGTGGTATATTTATGTCTGCTCACAGGAAAGTTGCATCAGACATTACACTGTATTTTCTGTTCCTTTCCCCATCCCTTCCCTTCATTTCCCTTTGTCTAAGCCACTGGTGCAAGCATCAAGTTCCCCCCTTTGAGGTCCTAAGGATGGCAGCCAGTCACTCCAACCTATTGTGACAAGATCAAGAACAGAATCTATAATCTCCATATCCACTCTAGAGAGAGGTCAATTCCAGCATTGGAGAGTTATCCAAGCCAATATGGAAAATGGGGGCTGACACAGAAAACTAGGATCAGACCAACTGAGCAAATGGGCCTCTTGAGCAGCACAACCCACCTGGTTGGCTTCCATTTCAATAGTGTAGAGCAATGCCCTGGGATTTAGAATAGCAATTTTTCCTTAAGAATTATCTATACATTCATTGAAAATCCTTTTTGGGTTGTTTTCAATGACATCTTGGGGCCATAATTATACCTTTAGAAATGAATCTCAAATGAAGATGTATTAGTAGAGAGATTCTGTTTCTATATACATTTCCATTTCAGGAACATATCTCTTGCATAATCAAAGCTTGTAATCATTTTCTTATCTGGATTGCTTTCAGGGTCACTAAAAATGGGTTGAAGGGAAGGCAAATGATGAGGTATTCGGTGTCTAGAAAACTTTCTATTACTCAAGTATATTTTGTTGACTGGTAAGCAAGGGGAGAGCAGGCTGAAGACCACTTTGTGCTTTATTGGTGAATTTCTCCCATGAGCTCTTTGCAGGGTACTATAGTCAGTCCCAGGATGGAGAGAGAATTGGCTATTCCAATTCCAAGGGCATTGTTCTAGACCATTGAATTGGAGGCCAGTCAGATGGGTTGTGCTGCTCAAGAGGCCCATTTGCTCAGTTGGTCTGATCCTAGTTTTCTGTGTCAGCCCCCATTTTCCATATTGGCTTGGATAACTCTCCAATGCTGGGACTGACCTCTCTCTAGAGTAGATAAGGAGATTATAGATTCTGTTCTTGATCTTGTCACAATAGGTTGGAGTGACTGACTACCATCTTTAGGCCCTCAAATGGGGGAATTTGATGCTTTGCAGTCTCTTGAAAGGAAGTCCACTGCACCTGAGATACTGCTTTCTGGCATTCATCCATAGAAGTGCCTATAGGTCTGTATTGACTAGAGGCTTTACTTTTGGTTGAGGTTGATTCAGTAACAGACAGCTGTCAAAAGCAGTGGTTTTGTGAGCATAGTGATGATGATTTCAAGAGCTGACAACATTCAGGCCAGTATTCAAATACAGATCTACTGATCTTGCTGTGCATCTTCACACATGGTGCTCTAAACCTCAATTTCCTTATCTCTAAAATGATTCAATATCAAATTGAGGTAGGAATATTAGAGGAGTAATGAGAATGTATATCAACTGCTGTCTGGGAGGCTGGCACACACCTGTGCTTGATGAAGAGAACTTCTTTCTAATGAAGGAACATTACTAAAGGTAGCCTTAATCTCTCATTGGTCAGGTGTTAGAAGATCCCTGAATATTCAAAATATGATTCCTTCCAGAGATCACCATCATCAGGAGTCAAGGTACCATCTTCCCTGAGAACAGGCTCAACAATCTGCAGCCCAGTGTTTATCAGGAGCCAGGTGTTCACCTGAGCTCAGAGTGAGATAACATTCTCAGCAGTTCACCATCCACAAAGTTAGAAGGGATCAGCATCCTGCAGACACTGGTGGTTGCTATGATTTGAATGGGTCTCCTCCAAAATTGAGATGTTGCTTATATATTAAGAGGTGGGGACTTAGGAGGTAATTAGGCCATGAGGGATCCTCCTCGATGAGATTATCAAAAGTCGTCATGGCAGTTTTAGGTTAACTCATTCTTCTGCCATGTGAGGAGGCAGCAAGATAAGATGCTGGTACTTTGCCCTTTAACTTCCTAGTCTTTAGAACTGTGGGAAAATACATTTATTTTCCTTATAAATTATGCCTTAGTTTCAGGCATTCTGTTATAGCAGCATGGGATGGCCTAAGAGTAGGTATCTAGAGTAAGCCTACATTCAATAAAGATTACCCTTTTGTAGTATGTACTTCCTTCAGTAGCAGTGAGGAGCCCAGGATGATGTCTGTTCCTGGAAAGGAGTCTGTTATGTTTCTGTTATGGTTTATGTTCCCCAAAAGCTCATGCATGAGACAATGCCAGAATGTTTAGAGGTGAAATTGGGTTACGAGAGCCTTAACCCAATCAGTATATTAATTCACTAATAGGGATTAAATGGGTGGCAACTGTAGGCAAGTAGGGTGTGACTGGAGGGTCACTGGGGGCATGCTTTTGGGGTATATATTTTGCCCCTGGAGAGTGGAACTGCTTCACTGCTTCTCTCTCTCTCTCTATCTTTCTCTCTCTCTCTCTCTTTTTCTCCTTCTGGTAGCCATGTTCTGAGCTGCTTTCCTCCACTACACTCTTCTGCCATGATATTCTGCCTCACATTGGAACCAGAACAGTGGAGATGGCCATCTGTGAACTGAGATCTCCGATCTCATGAGCCCCAAATAAGTTCTTCCTCCTCCTCAATTGTTCTTGTCGGGTTTTTTGTTCACAGCAGCGAAAACGCTGACTAAAATAGCTTCCGCCTCTGACTCCTTGCAACATTTACAGATTCTCTAATATTCTTTGTCTTGAGACCAGCCACACAATTCTTATTACACTCTTTATTCCTTTTATCACTAGATGTTCAGGACTCTTAGGTCACCCGTTGTTTCTCACTATTTAACTCCATCCCCTTCTTTGACCCTTCTCCTTTGCTTTACCCTCTCTTAAAACTCTTCTACGTTGTCCCTAGGAACTCGAGGTCAACCATGATTCAAAGGCTCCTTACCCAAAGCTTCTTCTGAACATGTTTTCTTCATTCTCGTGCTGTAACTGAACACTGCTCTCCTCTTGATAAATTCTCTGTAGTCCTTCCATGGGAAGTGTTTTCTGTCTTCCATCCTAACAAGGAGTTTGGAGGTTGGGAAGATGTGTACTTCCTCTTCGGATCCTCTTCTTTATCAATCTCCTTTTCTTTTGTATACCATTCAGCTTTTAACCTCGTATAATCAGACTAGACCTCCTGATGCCCCTTTTTGTTGCAGTTATTTACTGACTGTTCCTTCTCATTCCTTGGTTTAGTTCCCAGTTAGCTCTTTAATGCTACTCCTGTTATTTTTGGTTATTTAATATTTATGTTCTTTCCAGCACCCTGGTTTTATAGACTGATCCTTTAAAGATACAAGTCAGATCACATTGCTATTTGCTGAAAATCCTTCACTGACTTCTTATTTCATATATGGAACATGATCACACAGGGTCTCATAAGTCATAGAAAATACTTGTACTTTTGTTAACATGGGTTCTTTTTACCAGCTACAAAGACCACCCTGCTAGCCACTGGGCACTCCAAGTCCTGCCCGAAGGCTTTCACAGGCTCTTCCCTTTGCTTGCTTGGAATTCTCTTCCCTAAGATATATGTATGATCAGTTTCCTCAATTCATTCAGATCTTAAATCACTTTCTCATTGAGTTTCTTTAATGACCATCTTATTTATAATACTCAAACTCTGTTGAGATTTCATATCTGAGTTCCTCATTTTTCCTGTTTAGCATTCATCAGCTGTAATATAACATTTTATTCATTTTATTTTTACAGACTGTATTTTGATGCTTTGTACACGAATGGAGTAAACTTTTCATTTCTACGGTTGGACACAATGTAGATTCACACTATTCCTCTAATCATACATGTACATAGGGTAATGATCTTTCCTACCTCACCCTCCCCCATCTTATTTCCCCCTATGTAATCCAAAGGTCTTCCATTCTTCTCTTTATTGTTAATCTTTATCACTAGACTATAAACTTCATGAAAGAAGGTGCTTTGTCTGTTTTATATCCTCAGTTCCCAGAGGAGTGTGTGGTACTTAATAGTTAATAAATAATTACTATTGACACACTGCCACAGGTAAAAGCCTTATTCATTATACCTTTTATTTGTCCATTCATTAAATGGCCAGTTTAATTTGAAAATAAAATCCCTCCAACTAGCTGGGCACAGTGGAGCATGCCTGTAATCCCAGTGACTCAGGAAGCTGAGGCAGGAGGATCATGAGTTCAAAGCCAGCCTCAGCAAAAGCGAGGTGCTAATCAACTCTGTGAGACTTTGTCTCTAAATAGAATAAAATGCAAAATAGGGCTGGGGACTTGGTTCAGTGCCCCTGAATTCAATCCCCCGTACCCCTGCAAAAATCCCTTAACTAGAAAGGAATGAACCACTCTTGATGGAAAAATCACATATACATACCCACATTCACACTTCCAACTTCCTCCTTTGGAATAAATAGAAAGAACCAATCTGAGGGCTATCTCATAAGCTTTATCCAAATGTAGACAGTCATAAATTAGATCTATACCTAATACCAGCATTTTTTGGCACAGTAAGATGGTCAAGTGCCATTGTCTAAGCACAGAGTCAATGGGAGAAGCTTGATTTGGTCCTGTGATTTCCTTGGTCAGCACAGATTGCTATCTCAGAGTCCTCATATTTAGGTACTTTGGGCCCTCTGGATTCCTATCATGGCAAAGAAGAGCTTGTCTTCTACTAAGGTTATAAATAGATCTTAGTGTAATTATATTAGAAATGAAAATTTGAGACTTGGATTGTGTTTGGTAAAGTCTTTGGGACCAACCTTGTTTAAGATTATTTTAGTTTTAAGTGGAAATCATGAAGGTTGACTCATTGCCCAGGTGTAGAAGAGATGATAAGGAGAACTCTTAGGACTGAAGCCAAGTATACGTATAAGTGTTTCTGACTACATTTCTAGTCTCCCTTAGGAAAGGAAGGGATAATGACTTCATGAATCAGTACTTTTGAAAGTTGGCTAACCTCTGCCCTCCACAAGCCACATAACAAGTTTATGGCTAAACACCAATCAGGTGAAAGATGTAGGGACAGCACATATAAACAGACACAGTTGAATGCAGTAACGGAGACTCAAGATGATAGGTAACTTGTTGTTGGTGAATTTGACTTAATTTTTTTTTCTAATAACAGTTTTGCAAATTGTACACGTTGCTCTAGCCTAGGTCTGAACTCTGTCAAGAACTTTAATTTCCTTCTACACATTTTTGGTCTTTTTGAGGAAAACTGAAGGTGAAGTAGGTAGAAACAAAGCCTTAGGAGAAGAGATTAAAGGTGAGGGAAGATGACTTAAATTTCTACTTTTGAGTCTGATTTATTAAGCTCTGGGTGTTGTATAGATAAACTGGGGACATAAAAGTACACATGGAACATCACAAAGTGTTGTTTTGTCCCATGAAAAAGTCATTCTGGGTTAACATTGGCAGTTATGAGCAATTACTAGTCCCACTGCCTCTTATCTTGTTCTTCTAATGTAAAGTCATGTAAGGACAAACAGCCTGTTCATTCCATTTCTCTTTGTATGAAATCTTTGTTCTTATATGATTTATAGACCTTTTCATTTAAGTGATATGAAGTAGAACTAATATAATCTGGGTCAATACACAGAAATTGTCTTCACCTTTAAAAATTCTATGAAATGTATCCTTAAGAAGTAACTAAACAATAGCTTTAAAAATTTTCTTGGAATTATGTGAAGAACAATTTATAATGCAAATGAATTTTTATAATCTACAAACATATTTACTGTATTTTCAGTAAGATGTGTTTCAGTACCTTAACAGATTATTGTCTGATACTATACAAATATGGAATTAATGAAGAAGTTGAAAAAATAAACCTCACCATCAGTTTAACTATCAAAATCATCAATCCTGTTTTGAAACCAATGTGATTAAATACAATACAATGTTTTCAGATTGTTTTCTTGACTTGCCAGATTAAATTTTAGATAACCGACAATATTGCATAGTTATTTATTTTGGAATTGTTCTGTACTTGATGTAGCTAGCACAATGTGAGCATTTTCAAAATGGAATAGTCATAGTTGGAAAGTAAGTCTCTATAGATGCAGATTACATTTTTAACCCTATTGGCTTAATATGAAAAAATATGAAGTTGTGGTATTTTTAATATTCCTTTATTTTTAAATGAGTCCCCTCAAAATAAATTTCTAGTGAATTACAATTAGATAAAGTGAGGAGAGATAGACATATTAGAAGATTAGAAAATTCAAGGTGACTTACAAAAAATTGAATTGCCCTACTTTAGTTCAAATACTAGAAGTTTTCCACTGAGATCTTGCTTTGTAGATTGAAACACAAAACAGTTCTGGTTCAGTTAATGCCCTGCTAGAGTGAATTATGAGAGGTCCAGGCATGATTCAGTGAGTCAGAGCTGTTGCTTTGAGTTCTGAGAATGGTGAATGCAGTCAGAAAACATCAAAAATAATCACAAAAAATGACCCCATAAATCTTAAAACATTTTACAGCCAAACAAAAATACTCACACATAGTAGTGTTTCATGTTGAGGAGGCAAAGGTTCCTTGAGCTCTTCAATAGAACCAATTTCCTAAGCTTGACTGGCAGATAATCCGTGGCCAACTCTACTTTGCCTAAAATAATAGACACTATGATCACATGAACATTTTATGTACAGTGAATGCTTAAAGTTAGGGCATGACCCTGTGGTTAGAAAGCATCTCACACAGGGTTCAATGGCACGAACAGTGGTTAAAAAAATTTCCTTGATTGATTACAAATTAACCTGCCTAGAGAGCCTCATGTTCACAAATAGTATTTTTTTTTAAAAAATAATTTTGGATTAATAAAACTTTCTCCCATAATTTTATTTTCTTTAAATATCAAATAACATGTTTTCCACAGAAACTAAAAGCTCCAGTTTTCAATGTCTTAGAAACCTTCCTGACTTTCTCACAGGCATGTGTTTCCTATGTGTTTATTTTATTAACATTTGCCTTACTTATTTGTATGTAAACTTCATGAGGGCAGGGATCTTGGCTTGTATTCATCGTTATTGCATTTTTAGTGATTGCATAAGTCATAGTCAACATATAGATATATCTGTTGACTGAATAATGAGAGAATGAATTTGGTCCATAGTCTTGAGAGTCTGTATGACCTGCAAGGGTGGATAAAAGTCATGAATTAATTCATCCTTAGAAGGTGACAGAAACAAGTGCACAGAATACACTAGAGAAACAAGGTACCTCAAATTCTGAGAAGCTTATTTCAAAGAGTGATCAAGTAACAAAGGAAAATGCACTAAATGTATCTACTGTACTTGTGACCAGTCATTTTAGAACACCAGTTGGTGCAAGAGTAGCCACTAGTCCTTATCTGAATTTAATAGGCTTTAAATGTGCAAGTGACAGGAAACGTAACTCAAACTGGCTTTTAATAAAAGAAATGCAAACCCACTTATAATAATACAAATAGGTATTTGACATGATCCTACCATTTAAAACAAATAAAAATCCTAGATTAAATTTTTAAAAAAATTCTAAAAAGTATTAAAGAAATGCCAAGGTAAAGATGGGGCACCTAACATGAAATTCTTTCTTGATAAAGCTGAGACCCAAGACATTCTTCAGAGTAAGAAAGATCCAGAACTGTATCTGCTCTAGATCTCTTCTCCCAGAGTACTCAAGGCAAATTTATCTTTGTGCTGAGCAGAGCTGGGAAGATGCTGACTTAGAAGTTTGAGTAATATGTTGGCTGGCTCCCAGCTGAATTGTCATCTTAAATTTGCCTCACTTTGGTGGTTCATTAAATGGTTAGAGATTGGGAGAAGAAAATCCAACTCTTTAGAGGAGTACACTCTTACCCAAGAACCTGAAACAAGTTTTACAAAATAATTTCTAAATTAAATAACAGTCTTACAGGGAATAAAAGAGGGAATGCAACTAAGCACAGAAGGAAAATAAGGAACCATCTTAATTTGTTTCTCACTGTTACTGACTCCAAGATAAGGATTTCAAGTCATGTAGCTTATTCAGAAAATGCAGGTGATGCTAATTGGGAAGTAAAGAAATGATACAAGAAAGCCCAAAGTGGGCAATTAGAATTCAATAAATTCATGAGAAAAATCTGGGAAATGATATAAAATCAATAATCCATCTGAAAGGTGAGGACACTCACCTTTATATGCCAATTCTGGTTAATTATTGGCTGATAATATGGCTGTTATCATAAATTATATGGAATTTGTAGGCAGCCATGAACATGGATGGCAGAGCTTCTTGAGGTTTAAACAAAACAAAACAAACAAAACAGCTGTGTATAAACCAGAGTGCAGATGCTGGCAGTTGAGAGTTAGCTGAAGCATACTGAAAGTTTAAGAGGTATGAGAGAGGAATAGACAGCATCTGGTACAGGAGCAATAGCAGAAACAGATCTACAAAAACTAAAGATATTTCAATTATGAGGTACTGACTGTAAAACCATAACTTAATTAAAAGATAAATTTCAAAATCTAATTATAGAACAGGGAACTATAAAAAGTGATAAAGAACGAAATAAAACTTCTGGAACTTTAGGAAATAAATAATATAGTAATCTAAATTAAAAACCCAGTGGGTGATAAATAGAATTGATTTAAAAATAAACCACAGTAGATGGGTCTTAAATCACATGAAACTCAAGTGAATAGAGCCTCAGTGAATTGAAATATAGGAGGCTATGCAGAGTGAAACAGACAAAAAGATTGGAAATAGATATGAGGGCAATAGAGGCTTATTGCACACAATGAAAATGTATAGCATACTTCTCAACGGAGTCCCAAAAGGATAAGAGACAGAGTAAAGAAGAGGTGATATTTTTTTTTTAATTTATTTATTTATTTTTTTATTTTATTGTAAACAAATGGGATACATGTTGTTTCTCTGTTTGTACATGGCGTAAAGGCATACTATTTGTCTAATCATAAATTTACATAGAGTATTGTTGTTTGATTCATTCTGTTATTTTTTCCCTTCCCCCCACCCCTCCCACCCCTCTTTTCCTTCTATACAGAGCTTCCTTCCTTCATACTTGCCCCCCTCCCTGACCCTAACTCTAACCCTAACACTAACCCTTCCCTCCCCCCATTATGTGTCATCATCCACTTATTAACGATATCATTCTTCCTTTGGCTTTTTGAGATTGGCTTATCTCACTTAGCATGATATTCTCCAATTTCATCCATTTGCCTGCAAATGCCATAATTTTATCATTCTTCATGGCTGAGTAATATTCCATTGTATATATATACCACAGTTTCTTTATCCACTCATCAATTGAAGGGCATCTAGATTGGTTCCACAGTCTGGCTATTGTGAATTGAGCAGCTATGAACATTGATGTGGCTGTATCTCTGTAGTATGCTGATTTTAAGTCCTTTGGGTATAGGCCAAGGAGTGGGATAGCTGGGTCAAATGGAGGGTCCATTCCAAGTTTTCTAAGGAATCTCCACACTGCTTTCCAGAGTGGCTGCACTAATTTGCAGTCCCACCAGCAATGTATGAGTGTACCTTTCTCCCCACATCCTCGCCAACACCTGTTGTTGGTCGTATTCTTGATAATCGCCATTCTAATTGGGGTGAGATGGAATCTTAGGGTGGTTTTGATTTGCATTTCTCTTATTACTAGAGATGTTGAGCATTTTTCCATATGTTTGTTGATTGCTTGTAGATCTTCTTCTGTGAAGTGTCTATTCATGTCCTTAGCCCATTTGTCGACTGGATTATTTGAATTCTTGGAGTAGAGTTTTTTGAGTTCTTTATAGATTCTGGAGATTAGTGCTCTATCTGAAGTATGATTGGCAAAGATATTCTCCCACTCTGTAGGCTCTTTCTTCGCATTGCTGATAGTTTCCTTTGCTGAGAGAAAGCTTTTTAGTTTGAATCTATCCCAGTTATTGATTCTTGCTTTTATTTCTTGTGCTATGGGAGTCCTGTTAAGGAAGTCTGCTCCTAAGCCGACATGTTGAAGATCTGAACCTACTTTTTCTTCTATAATCTGCAGGGTCTCTGGTCTGATTCCGAGGTCCTCAATCCATTTTGAGTTTAGTTTTGTGCATGGTGAGAGATATGGGTTTAGTTTCATTCTATTGCATATGGATTTCCAATTCTCCCAGCACCATTTGTTGAAGAGGCTATCTTTTCTCCATTGCATATTTTTGGCACCTTTGTCTAGTATGAGAAAATTGTGTTTATTGGGTTTGTGTCCGTGTCCTCTATTCTGTGCCATTGATCTACCTTTCTATTTTGGTACCAATACCATGCCATTTTTGTTACTATTGCTTTGTAGTAGAGTTGAAGATCTGGTATTGCAATACCCCCTGTTTCACTCTTCCTGCTAAGGATTGCTTTAGCTATTCTGGGTTTCTTATTCTTCCAGATGAATTTCATAATTGCTTGCTCTATTTCTGTAAGGTACGTCATTGGGATTTTAATTGGAATTGCATCGAATCTGTATAGCACTTTAGGTAGTATGGCCATTTTGACAATATTAATTCTTCCTATCCAAGAACATGGAAGATCTTTCCATCTTCTAAGGTGTTCTTTAATTTCTTGCTTTAGTGTTGTATAGTTCTCATTGTAGAGGTCTTTCACCTCTTTTGTGAGATTGATTCCCAAGTATTTTATTTTTTTCGATGCTATTGTGAATGGGATAGTTTTCCTAATTATTCTTTCCAAAGATTCATCACTTATGTAGAAAAATGCGTTGGATTTATGAGCATTGATCTTGTAACCTGCTACTTTACTGAATTCATTTATGAGTTCTAAGAGTTTTCTGGTGGAATTTCCAGGTTCCTCTAAATATATAATCATGTCATCAGCGAACAGGGATAGTTTGAGTTCTTCTTTTCCAATTCGTATCCCTTTAATTTCTTTGGTTTGTCTAATTGCTCTGGCTAGAGTCTCAAGAATGATGTTGAATAGAAGTGGTGAAAGAGGGCATCCCTGCCTTGTTCCAGTTTTTAGGGGGAATGCTTTCAGTTTTTCACCATTTAGAATGATATTAGCCATGGGCTTAGCATAAATGGCCTTTAAAATGTTAAGGAATGTTCCCACTATCCCTATTTTTTCTAGTGTTTTGAGCATGAACGGGTGCTGTATTTTATCAAATGCTTTTTCTGCATCTATTGAAATAATCATGTGATTCTTGACTTTAAGTCTATTGATATGGTGAATGACATTTATTGATTTCCTAATGTTGAACCAACCTTGCATCCCTGGGATGAAACCCACTTGATCATGGTGCACTATCTTTTAAATATGTTTTTGTATGCGATTTGCTAAAATTTTGTTGAGAATTTTTGCGTTGATGTTCATTAAGGATATTGGTCTGAAATTTTCTTTCCTTGATGAGTCTCTGTCTGGTTTAGGTATCAGTGTGATATTGGCTTCATAGAATGAGTTTGGGAGGGCTCCCTCCTCTTCTATTTTATGGAATACTTTGAGAAGTATTGGAATGAGCTCTTCTTTAAAGGTTTTGTAGAACTCGGCTGAGAACCCATCTGGTCCTGGACTTTTCTTTGTTGGTAGGCTTTTGATGACTTCTTCTATTTCAGTACTTGAAATTGGTCTATTTAAATTGTGTATGTCCTCCTCGTTCAGTTTAGGCAATTCATATGTCTCTAGAAACCTGTTGATGTCTTCGAGGTTTTCTGTTTTGTTGGAGTATAGACTTTCAAAATAGCTTCTAATTATGTTTTGTATTTCAATCCTGTCTGTTGTGATATTTCCTTGTTCATTCCTAATTTTAGTGATTTGGGTTTTCTCTCGTCTTCTCTTTGTTAGTGTGGCTAAAGGTTTATCAATTTTGTTTATTTTTTCAAAGAACCAGCTATTTATTTTGTCAATTTTTTGTATTGTTTCTTTTGTTTCAATTTCATTGATTTCAGCTCTGAGTTTAACTATTTCCTGTAAGAAGAGGTGTTATTTAAAGTATCACAGTTGGTTGTTTTCTAGAACTGATGAGAAATTTCACTCCAAAGACACATATCACTCAAGGAATCCAAAGCAGGATGAATAAAAAGAAATTCAGATCTCAAACTACAATGAGACCTCAGAAAACTAAAGACAAATAGAAAATATTAAAAGCTACCATGAAAAAAATAGTACTTATTGTGAGTGGCAATTGATAGGCTATCTTCACAATGACAATGGAAGCCAGAATTCCATGGAATGTGATCCTTAATAAGTTAAAAAAATTTGTCAGCTAAAAAATATAATTTTATGCCTTGAGAAATATCTTTCAAGAATGAATGAGAAATAAATATATTTTTTAAAAAACAAAAACCTGGTTAGTTCATTACCAGCAGGATTAAAAAAAACTTTTGAAAGTCAGAAGGACTAAAAATGATAAAAAGGTCCTGATGTTGAGAGTTTGATGTATAAGAAGTAATTAAGAACAAAGAAGTCGTAAATATGTTGGTAGCTTTATGTTGATTATATAAAATTGATGTTGAATGGGATTAAAATATAGAATTAAGGGACATGACTACACTAACATGAATGTCAAGAGAAATTGAATGGAATCAAAATCTTCAAAGGGAGGGGAAAAGGTACGGATTAATTGTACTATGATAAGACAGTGTTATGACTTTTAGGTTATCAGTAAAAGAACAGAAATTGAAAAGACTACCCAATCAATAAATGGGCTAAGGAACCGGGCAGACACTTTACAGAAGAAGAAATATAGGCAATTAACAAATAGATGAAATAGTGTTATTTCATATAGATGAAAAAGTGTTCGACATCTCTAGTAATTAGAGAAATGCAAATTAAAACCACCCTAAGATTTTATCTCACTCCAATTAGAATGGCTATTCTCAAGAAAACAAACAATAATAGATGTTGGCGTGGATGTCGGCGAAAAAGGCATACTGTGTATTGCTGGTGGAGTTGCGAATTGATGTAGTCACTCTAGAAAGCAGTATGGAGAGTCCTCAGAAAATTTGACTGGATCCACCATTTGACCCAGTTATCTCACTCCTTGGTTTATACTCAAAGGATTTAAAATCAGCATACTACAGTGACACAGCCACATTAATGTTTATAGCAGCTCAAGTCACAATAGCTAGATTGTGGAACCAACCTGGATGCCCTTCAACAGTCAAATGGATAAAGAAACTGTGGTACATATACACAATGGAATATTATTCAGCCATAAAGAAGAATAAAATCATGGCATTTGCAGGTAAATGAATGGAGTTGGAGAATATCATGCTAAATGAAATAAGCCAATCCCCCAAATCCAAAGACTGAATGTTTCTTCTGATAAGTGAATGATGATACATAATGGGTGTTGGGGAGTGAGGGGGTAAGAGAAGAATGGAGGAACTTTGGATTGCATAGAGGGAAATGAAGGGGGGAGGGGGTGGGAGAAGGAAAGATGGTGGAATGAGAGACATTATTACCCTGTGTACATGTATGATTAGATGAATGGTGTGAATCTACATTGTGTACAACCATAGAAATGAAAAGTTGTATCCCATTTGTGTGCAATGAATCAAAATGCAGTCTGTAAAAATTAAAAAAAATTAAAAACTAAACTAGCTGAAGAAAAAATGGAGACAGAAAAACCAATTTAATTGAAAGCAAGAAAAAAGAAAAATTGAGAAAGCAAGAAAAAAAAGTGATATAGAAAGAGCAGGACAAACAGTGATTTATGACACTCCTGTTTTTCCAGAAAGTTTATAATTAATGCAGTTCTGTATACCTGAAATCCAAGAAAAATTAAAAAATTAAAATGAAACAGCAGAACCAACCTAACAAAATTGAGAAAATGGAAATAATAATGGTAAGGGTAACAATTACCATAATGTAAAACAAATAAAACAAAAAGTATTTTAAATTTATTTCCTTACTTTATAACTAATGTCCCTAAAGATTTTTCCAAAGGGAGAAAGCATAAATAACAGTATCAGAAATGATAAACTGGATACCACCGGAGATCTTCTAGCTCCTAAGAGATTAATTAGAAAAGTGTGAAAAGCAGTATGTAATAACTTTGGAAATTTAGAAAAATAGAATTTTACATAAAAGAGCAACTTACCAAAGAAGACACAAACAGAAAATAGAAACCCAAAGTTATCTAATGATAAAGGAATTGAAATCATAATTAAGATCAGAGAAAATTTCAAATAGGTTTCTACCATGAATTCTATCAATCATTCAAGAAAAAAATGTTTTCAATTTAAAACTCTTTCAGAGAACTGACAAGTGTGATACTGTTCTCAATTTATTCTGTCAGAATAACCTTGATATCACCTATTGTGGATGAGAGAAAAATTTAATGAAGAGAAATACAAACTCATGAGAATAATAAAAGCAAGTAGAAATATCCAAGAGAAATACATAATGATGAATTAGGCTTATGCTACTGTTAAGTCAGCATTTTTATCAGATGTATTTTAGGCACTCTTTCAAATCTTCTTGCTCTACCTTTACTTCAACCATTATCAGGGAGACGGTTCCACACTAATTTTAACCATATTTGAATAGACACAACCTGATAGTGCCTCACCTTACATTCAATGGGTTATTATTCAACCTCTAAAAAGGTGGAAATCCTGACATACACTACAACATGGATGCAGTCATAAAAAGACACATACTGATGTACAACTAACTGGAACAAACAAAAAAATTAATTTTAAAAAAGACAAATTCTGTATGATTTCACTTATATGAGGTCTTCGGAGCAGTCAAAATCAGACAGAAAGTGGAATGATGGCTGCCAGATGGAGAAGGGAATAGGGAATTATCGTTAGTAGGTACAGAGTTCCTGTTTGCAAGGTGAAAAGAATTCTGGAGATGGATGGTGGTGATGGTTGCACAACATTAGGAAAGCATTTAATACCACTGAAATGGACACATAAAAATGGCCAGGATGGTAAATTTTATATTATACACATTTTGCCACAATAAAAAAAATAGGATAAAACCCCCCAAAATCTTATGAATTGGAGGCATTTCCTTACCCTGATTAACAAACATACTTGGTGGGGGAATATTGAAAACTTTTCCTTTGATACTGAGGAGAGTCTTTTCTTGCTTGTAATTCCATAGTCCACTGAGAAAATATAAGTCATTTTAGGTATTTCAACAGAGGAAATTAAATGCAGGGAAATGATTACAAAAGGTGCCAGAAGAGCTGAGAAACAAAGAGGGGGTGTTGGATCTTATCAGAGATGATCAAAAACAGACACTGTGGGCTGGAGGGATGTAGCCGTGGATACTGTGACATGAGCTCAGGTGCAGAGCCCCACATTGGGAGCTACAACCACGATAGCATGAAGACCACAGGGAAGCCATACACCTGGTGAGAGCGGCAGAGAAAAGCATAGCTGCTGCCAGACCCTGCCCTGCACTGGGTGACACCGGCATTCCTGATGGATTCATTTCTTCCACAGTCTAATCTTCCTCCAGTACCATCCCCGCCTCCTTCAATTATACCCAAGTGGAAATCAGAGGACAGATTTCTGTAATATAACCTGTAATTTTTTTTCTGTTGTGGTGTACAGCAATGTGAAGGATGGATAGAAGATCTGGAAGGCAAACAAAAACTATTCAGTACTGAGGAAAAGTAGTTATCACAGCATCAGCAAGTGTTCCCCTCTGGGCGGGGAGGGGAGCAGCACACCTGTCTTCTGAGACACCGGAGGCATTCCCCTTGTTGTCTTCATTTTTGGATTCATTAGTGATTGCTTTACACTTGTCTTTTAAACTCATATCCACAGTACTTTAGGTTTTCTTTTGTGTGTATGAATTTTCTCATAGAAAAAACATGAAAGAAAATTCCTAGACTTACATAACTGAAAAATTCAGAGCACGGACTGACTTTAAGCATCTTTTATTCAGAGGCTTAAATGCTGCCGACAAGGCTCATCTCTATCATTCCATTTCACCCTCTGGGTGGCTGCAGAAATCTCTCTTCTCTCCACACTGATTCTCCCTCCCTTTTCCCCAGAAATCTCAGCAAATATTTCAATGTCTCTTTCTAGATCACATGATGTCTCTAAGACAATCAATGTGACCAATAGGAGAGAGGAATCGCTTTCTTGCAAATTTCATTAGCTGACTAGAAGGTGGGCAACTCCTGCAAAGGAATCTGCTCTGGTAGGTAGAAGAAATAGGGAGGCACATCCCAAGTGATCATTCCACTTCGGTCAACCCTTATCCACCCAACTCCTGGGTTAGTGGTTTCTCATATTTGATGTAATTCCTACTAGGAACTAGAGAAAAATAGAAAATAAGGGAGATAGAAACTGACTATCAGTAGAGTTGTGTTTCTGTTCTGAATCTCGACAAGTCATTCTTAAATTATACTCCCTAGTTGATTCCAGGAATTATCATCATGTAATTTGCAGGGTTTCTCTAGGTTGTGTATTTCCCTGTCCTTCACCCCTGCCACCTTAAGAGGCCACTATATCTGGCTCCGAAAGGCAGAAGCGATAAAAGCTCTCTGAGAGAGGATTAGGTTATGGGTGTTGGTAACCATCATGTGTCGCAAAGACAGCATAGACCCTACACTGTGGTTTGCTGCATGTGTAAATAATAATTTCTTACCTATGAAACATCTTTAATTCCTTTGAATAAAAAAGGCATATATGCCCTTTACTTCTACATCTTAATATGTTTATAAACTTCTGAAATGTAACATTGAATGTATTTTTTTATTGTGAATTTAACTGTAGAACACAATTAAGCTCATAGGAATGATGAACACAGAAAAGTTGTGGTGAAGTCCTGTTCAAGAAAGGAATCAGCACCATAGCTGCTGGAGTGCTGTCTGCAGACTCTTTTCAGCTGTCAACCCTTTTAGGGATTACCTCAGCTCTGGACAGCCACCGTGCCCAAGGTTATGTCTTTGTAGGGTAGTTTAGTAGTTGATTTTTATGTGTCATCTTGGCTAGACCATGGTACCCAGATATTTGGTCTGACATTATTCTACATGTTTTTGTGAAGGTGATTTTTAAATGAAATTAACATTTAAATCAGTAGAGTTGGAGTAAAGCAGATTATTCTCCATTGTTTAGGTAGGTCTTACCAATCAGTTGAATGCCTTAAAAGAAAAAGACTAATTTACTTGAAAGAAGGGAAAATCTGCTTGGAAACTCTTTGGACTTGAACTGCAACTCTTCTCTGATTCTCCAACCTGCTATGTTTTTCTATAGATTTGAGAACTGCTAGCACCCATAATCAAGCGACCCATTTTTTTGTATATGTGTGTGTACATTTTATACATATATATATATATATGAAAAATGTTAGAGTATATATGCACATATGTATTCTGTTGGGTCTGCCTGAATAATACAGTTGGCCTACATTTGACTAATTAGGATGAGAATGTAAGGGTCAATCAATTTAGGACAGCACAAGGCAACTGGTAGACCCTTCAAGCTCCTGGGTTTCCTCCACAACTCCAGTTGACTGAAGCTATTGGGCCTGGGTTGTGGTTCAACTTCTCCCTCTGCCTACGTCAGATTCCTTTTCTTTCCTTCTACTTGTTTTGATCCCAAGGACATGCCCTAAGAAACATATTGAATGCTAAACTACAAACCAGAGTCTACCTCTTAGAAAGTCCAACTTACAACAAAAGAAAAGTGGAATGTATAGGGAAAATATGATATATTACGGGGATCTTCCAATTCTCCCTGAAAGGAACAATTCCAAATTTTAGAAGGAAGATATAAAGGACAAAGTAATTGAAATCTGAGAGGTAAAAAAGACAATTTTCTCCTTAGCCAGCTACCCCTGAAGTTTGAGGAAAGAGAAGAGTTTGATCAGGCACTGAGAAAGAGAAGCACTAGACTGTCCCAGTGAGATATCATATCAAACATGTCTCCATTAGAGGATGGGATGGAGTTATCATAAAATGATGGGAAGAAAACAATAAATATTAAATACAGTTATGATTCCTTCAAGTTGAAATTGGTATGAACTTTCTTAGAAGGATGATTGTCAATTCCTCATCACATCTACATCTTTTCCCTTCTTTTTTTCCTTCCCTAACACACTGGGAACTGATTCAAATTATGTGTTCAGACTGTAATCCTCCTTTTATAATTTATGGCATGTGCTTTTCTAAAGGTTAAGCTTACTTTTATCCTGTAATCACATCAGTAAGTTTAGTCAATTACTCAGAAACAAACTTAAAGATAGAGCAACTCCATTTTGCTTATGTGGCAATGTTTAGGTCCCCAACTAACCCATAGACTTTGGCTGTTGTTGACTATTTCTATTACAAAGCTCAGGTTTCTCTTTTGGGTTTTCTTTGTCAAGTGTTTATCTCTGTAGATGTATTTCTTTCTGTCTATGTGATGCAAAAATGAAATATATGGTGAGAAAGTTTGGCAAAAATTTAGTGAAAGGATCATCCTTTCAGAAAATTGAACTCAAGTTGTGTTTCTTGCTGCTATAGACTCACAGAAAAGGAATGGAAGCTTTCCCTGATTTCCCTTTTGTGGGAGAATATCCGAGTCTTTATCCCCCAGCTCCATCTAGCTCCTTTCTTTTACCCCACCCCCATCCATGGCAGGAAGAACCCAGATTTTGGGAACAATGATTTTGTTCTCTCGCAATATTTTTGCCTCTTTTTAAAAGATGCATTGATATTTAGGCTGTGGGGAGAAAAGTCAGAAAGTTGTTACCTTCAGAGGCTGAGAGATTGTGCTGTTTACTGGAAAGATGGAAAGAAGCATGAGAGAACTTTCTGGGATGATAAATGCTCTATATTTTGATCGGGGTGATAGCCACATGACAGTATACAGACATAAAATGTCACTGAGCTAATAGTGAATGTATCCTATAAAGAATGTCAGAGGACCTGTCTTAGAAGCTATAATCATCAGAAAATATTTATCTGTTTAGAAGTGAAGTTAAAAAGAAGATTGCTATCAATTCCTCAATGTATGGAAAGGGGAAAAAAAAAAAAGAAAATCAAATACAGTTTATTTTCCTCCCTTTTTTGGGTTTACTTCCAACAGTCTGGTCTTTCCATTGTCAGCTTGGCAATATGAAGGGATAAATGTTGCTCTTAGTAGTTAAGAAAGACAAGTCAGAAATCAGTCCAACAAACAGATTGAGACTCTGTGCTCATTTTATCTTTGAATTTGTTCCAAGGAGATTTCTAATTTTTCTCGTTTGTAGCTTGAGGCCATTTAGACCAGCCATTCTGCATTCATATTCATCAGTGATTTTGGCTTTTCATGGGTATTGGCCAGTTCCTTCTTGTAAGCCCCTGTTTATAATGGCTGACTTTGCTGACTTCCAGTGCTCTGTTAATGTCAAGTTCCTCAGTACCTGGCCCAGCTTGCTTATATTCTTAATGTGTGATATCTGTTTGTTCTGGTCAGTGGCCAACTTTTTAGGCATCTTTGAGGTTTTCTATTTGGATTCTAGTCCAGTAGGAGTTGTTATGGATGCAGTTTACTAAAATCTTACCTGGGTTGAGCAACTTTGGCTTTCAGAAATCTGCCGTTTTGTGTCAAGATTAGAGAGAAGTCACTACAGATGAGAAGTAGATACTCTCAAGAGGCCTTTGTTGGATAGCCTTGGGTTGTATTGGTAGAATGCCCTGGGAAATGGACTCCAAGACTCTAATATCTGCATGTTGGAGGTTTATTGGAGCATACTCTCGGGAACAACGCCTATTAAGGAGGAAGGAAATTAGGATTGGTGGAGGAATAAATTGAACAATGATATAGTCATTGCAATACTGGTTTCCATTAATGACTGGAGTTCTGTAGCTGGGATGACTTTTCAGAGCAAGTCCCAAACTATGTCAAAGAAATAAGGCCATTACACTATTACGTGGGTCTTCTGGAGAAGGAGCATAACACTGACCAAAGCACATTCCTTTAGCTGAGGAAAACTGCCCAAGTGAACACAGTTGGGAGCCTATAGTAGCAAATGCACTTCCAGTGGCTGGAAAATGTGTTCTTTGGTCTCCATCCACCAGGGTCCATTCTTTGTGCCACTTGAATCCACTTAGATTATATAGTGAGTTGACACCATCTGCAGAGCACTCCAAGATTCTGGTTGGTTTCTTTTTCTGGAGCAACTTATGAGAATAAAATTGATTGGATAAACTATAGGCCCTGCTGCTACAGATGGTTCTGATGACACCAACAATATTTATCATCTCCCTCTTCTAAGACCCATTCTAGAAATCCCTCATCCTTTGTTTGCATGTCTGCTGATCTAGGGAGTTTAACTGAAGGGTGTCCCAGGCCCTAATCCATGGATAATAGAAGATGGCTTTGTTGGTTACTCAGAGGCCTGGAAGTCAAAAGATTAAAAGATAAAGAAACCTGGGAGCAGTGACGCATGCCAGTAATCCCAGTGACATGGGAGGCTGAGGCAGAAGGATTGAGAGTTCAAAGCAAGGTACTAAGTAACTTGGTGAGACCCTGTCTCTAAATAAATTACAAACTAGGGCTGGGGATGTGGCTCAGTGGTTGAGTGCCCCTGAGAGTTCAATCCCTGGCACCCCCCACCACAAAAAAATAAATAAATAATAATCAGGAGAAAAAGATCTGGGGAATATCCAAAATCCATTTTAGAGTTTGCTTTGCAGGGTTGTTTACCTGGGAAACAGACCCTGAGACATTGGAATTTGCATGCAGTATGTTTATTTGCATCTATAGATCCATACTTTTAATAAAAAAAAAAAAATCAATGCAGAATGGGCCTAGGGAGAAACTGACAGGAATGCAGTTGGAATTGTAGCATCTGACAATTTTGGGGGGGAACTTGAAAATTAAGTATGATACTTCTGATATTTCCCAATTTAGGTAAAGGGGTCAGGTTTTTATACCCATGCATTAACCAAATTACTGAAGGGTACTTGTCCTAAGGAGGAAAAATAACATTTGTAGAATTTTTAAATCAAGAGTAATGCTTGGATAGGGGGCATAAATGCTAGTCATTTGTAGCCAACATATCTTGTGGCTGGGGAAGTGAGTGTCTTAGTCCTGAAGGGAACTTTGGCATCTACTCACTGAACTGGTTCACCAAAAAGTGAAGAATGCCAGAGCAGAAAGGAGTAGTTCTATAAGGGTTGAAGAGTGTCTCTACTCTTTCTGTGGTTTTGTATTCTCAGACCTGGAAGAGGATCACACTGTAAATTAATAGACTTGAGCCTGTTGGAAAATAGCACCTTAGAGGCAGCTGGGTCACAAGTGTTGGGCCACCTGTGTTTCTGTGAGCTAGGTATTAAGAATCTTGAATCTTAATGCCCCTATGTATAAGCTTGTCATACAGAAAATGAAGCTGCCAGCAGAGTTGTCTTTGAATGGACCACACTGAACACAAATGGCCTGGTGATTATGCAAAACTCAATGGATCAATAGTGCTAGACAGCAAGTTCTTACCCCATGGTTGTCAAACAGCTGTTTCCTGGAAGTTGTACCCCGGGCCATTGGGCTATAGTCTATTATCACTCAGGATTTTACATAAATTTGTGAATCTAGCTCAAGGGTCCCATGTGCCAAAATTGCTGAAAAGTTTAATATCATTCTTTAAGGAATAAAATCATGGTGAAGCTATATGATATTACTTCTACTTTGAATGTGGTGGAATTTTTTTACCCTTATTATATTGATATATATTACTGTACTAGATTCCACTGTTCAGAATATTTTCTGCTTTATCCTAAGGAAGGAGTTGATGTCAGGTTTGGATTATGTGAATTGCAATGAAGTAAAACAGACAATGAGTGAAAATGAGTGTCACTTCTGAATAGAGGCTTAAAGAGTAATTACATAGTCATATTAAATAAGGAATATTGCAGTTAAGGGCTGCTTTATTAACCTAGGCCTTGACATAAAGACTTATGGGGGAGAGTTACAGTTGACCTATGATGAGGATGCAAAGTGATTAAGAAATAAACTTCCACCATTGAAAAGCCCTGAGAATTTTGAGGAATTGTTTGTTATCACAGCATATTTCAACACAGAATGACTGATAGAGTCAAAATTCATAGGTTTCCTTTGTATATACTCTATTTGAAGACTTGATATGTTTACTTAAAAATGACTAAAGGGCACCAGGTTATAGTAATTCTCTGGTAGAATATGGTTAAAGTATAATTTGCTTTAGAAATCTCATTCCTATATCTGGTCATTTTTAGTGTATCATTTTGTTTTCATTTTCATGACAACAGCAAAGGCATGGAGAATAAAAGAAGACAGGGAAGGACACAGGGAAGATAGACTGTCAACAATTCCTGATTCCAGGTTGAGAGGAGGTGGGGACAGCAGTACCTCTATAATGAAAAGGAAGAAAAAAAAAATCTTTTTTAACTTTCAATTTGTATTTTTGGAAGGTATATGTTATTGATTCTTTTGAAAGCAATGCTACAATGTTCTACAGTTTTGGTAGAATCAAGGGAGAAAACTGAATGCCTTTCTTGCACTTTCTTCCACACTCAAAGATAGCACACATTTGCTGGACCCAGATGCACACATGCACATTCAGGGAAATTAAGTTTTCATTTCCATCATGGAAATTTACCTTCATACTTACAGAAGTAACAAAAACAAGCAAAAGTTAGTTTTAGTTATTTTAAAGATACTTTTATGTGTACTTGTCTAAATAAATTCTTTCAGTTTTTTTCAGGGGGAGGGTTTGGAAATTCTTATTGACCTACATTGATTAACTTTTATACAAATAGAAAAGTAAGGTCCACCAACATTTTTTTATAGCTACCATTTAAAATATGCTTTCATGTGCAACACTGTGCTAAGTATATCACATGATTCATATGCAATAATGAAAGAATTGATAACCTCACCTATAAAATAAGGGTTTGAAGACTAAACAGGT
Organism: Sciurus vulgaris; assembly: GCF_902686455.1. Classification (NCBI taxonomy): domain Eukaryota; kingdom Metazoa; phylum Chordata; class Mammalia; order Rodentia; family Sciuridae; genus Sciurus; species Sciurus vulgaris. Next base: position 94,658,924 of record NC_136462.1, read on the forward strand.
TGGTTTGTTGAGACAGGAAGTGGTTAAATGTAAACGCATATGAAGGGCACAGCTTCATGTTTGACAAAGAAATAGAAAGAAATGATAGCTTATATGTGCCCTAATGTAACACTTCTTCACTCCAAATGATGCAAGTTTTTATCTTCAGTTTTCCCATCTTCAGTATGGAGAAAATACCAAAGAAAATTGGCGAGGGTTGATATTTTGGGTCACAGACCTATGTGTTCTCTGTAACACCTGACTTCCTCTCTTTTTTCTTTTGTTTGGTGCCCCAGCAACACCTGCCCACCCTTTTTCCTTTGGAATTGGATTGTGGAAGCAAAATTCTAAAATGACTTGAAGACTGTCCCTTACTGCCCTCCACCCCCACACATTGTGTAATTAGCCTCTCGATAGGGAGCAGGACCTAAGAAAATGACGGGATAGAATTTCCATGATTAGCTTACTCATCCTTCACCTTTGAGTTAATCAAAAGGAAGTTGTTAGATGAGGACCTGACCTATTCAGGGGTGGCTTAGTCTCATTTGGGTATCTCTTAGAATACCATAGTCTGGGTGGCTTAAGAACAGCAGAAATTTATTTCTCACAATTCTCCTGGCTGTGAATTCCAACACCAGGGTGTGGGCAGAGTCAGCACCTGATGCACTTCTGCCCAGATAGCTGTCTATGTCCTCACATGGCAGAAGGGGCAGGCAGCTCCTTAGTGTTGGTTTCATGAGGCAGTAGTCCATTCATGAGGGCTCTGTTCTTAGAACCTAATCATTCACAAAGCCCCCCCCCCCCCCCGGCAATACCATCATGTTGGGGATTAGTTTCAATGTAATAATTTAGCAAGGTATAGACATTTGGTCTATGGCAAAGGGAATCTTTTAAATGAAGGTGAGGCATTGGAGAGACAAGTCTTCTGCTGGTTTTGAAGGGGCAAACTGCCATACTGTGAGGAGGGTAACATGGCCAACATTTAATAGAAGACTCTAGGAACTGAAGTGGTCCTTTACCAGCAGTTAGTAAAAAATAAAACAAACCAACAAACAAGAAACAACCTAGAGTCTCTGTCATACGGCCACAAGGAAATGAACTCTTTCAGCCACCCAAGAGAGCTTGAAAGCGGGTGTTCCCTTAGTCAAGCCTCTGGATGTGGTTGCATCTGCCTGACACTTTGATCTCAACTTTAAGAGGCCCTGGGCAGAGGAAGGACTGAGCTATGATATGATTGGCTCCTGACTCACAGATACTGTGCGATAATAACTTGGTTGTTTCAAGAAGCTGTTTGTAGTTATTGGTTATGTTGTAATAGAAAAATGACATAAGAGGAAACACATGCCACTGAGCATGCGATCTCACCTCCTGAGGGACTGCTGAGGAATCAGATAACACAACTCAGAAGTGTAAGGGTGTTAATCACCCAAGGGTAAAACTGGCCAATGAAATGAAATTAAAGTTGGGAGGAAGGAGCATAAATTCCCAACTTCAGTAGGCCACTCTTATGGTTTGGTTCTGAAATGTCCTCCAAAACTCATGCTTTTTTGAAGGCTTAGTATCCAAGGCATCAATGTCCAGAGGTGGGATTTTTATAGGAAATTATTGGATCATCAAGATTCTAACCTTATCAAGGATTAAGCCATTCGATGGGTTAATAATTTGAATGGACTATTAGAAGGTAATAAAGCTATGGGTAGGTGAGTCATGGTCACTGGGAATGTTCCCTTGTAGACTACTTATTCCTGCCCTCTTCCCCCTTCCTGCTCCCCAGCTTTCTGGTCGCCTTCAGCTGAGCAGCTTTTCTCTGTCATGACCTTCCACCATGGCTTCCTAGACTCAAAGCAATGGAGCCAGCTGACCATGGACTAAAACCTCTGAAAACATGAGCCAAAATAAACCTTTCATTCTCCAAGTTATTCTTGTCAGGTATTTTGGTCACAGTGACAAAAAGCTGCCTAACATAATCACTCTTACTGTTTTTGTGGAACCTTTTTAAAGAAACTCTATGTGTAAAGGAATACACCCTACCTACTTAACTTGGTTTGTCTTTTCCCAGCTTATTGTGAGTTGTAGCTACCTTTGTATGATACCACATCACATTTTGCTTGTTTCTTTCCTCTCCAGTCTCACCATGTTGGTCTTGAATTTTTAACCCCTCCTGCAAGTTTGACTTTCTGATGGATCTGAACTCAGTCACATAAAAATTAAGTGCAGATTCAGAATTTGAGTGTAAGTCTGACTCTGAAGCATAAGCTTATTTCAGTATACCTATTTCATTTTCAAGAAATTACATTTAAAACTTGAAAAAAGTTCACAGTAGAGGCATCATACAATTTTTCTTTCAATAACCACTACAGGAAGACATGGAATAGGGATTTCATATTATGTTGTTATTCAAAATTGAGGTGATAGAACTGTTAGAAGGAACAATTTCTGATTCTTCCAGTATGTTCAATTAACCAGAGATACATTTGGAAATAAAGAATTCTACAGCATGATTCTTGAGTCCTATAATGTTCATCATTTATATATGTCTGGGCAATAGAATTATAAAAGTCATTTGCTTTTTTCATGGTGAACAAAGACTTTCACGCATATAGTTTCTTTTCATTTTTTTTTTTACAGTTGTCAATACATTCCCTAAACTTGGAATTTTGCCTTGAACTATTTCTGAGATGCTCTTTTTGTTGAGCAGTGTTCAATGAGCCTGAGGCAGAGTTTGAGGCATATAAACAAAAAAGACAATACCCAAGTGCATGTTTAACTCTGGTAAATGAAAATACTCCTTTCAAATTACTTAATATGTTCAGTGCTTTAGGGCCTAACGGGGTGGGCATCATACCTTGTTGCACAAATAATAGATCTCAGAGAATACATAAATTCTTATTTCTAATTTATTTTTCTACTTATGAACTTGCGGGTAAGAAACTTGATGATCATAGCTACGAGATTAAAAACATTGGCGATATTTGTCCTTTGGCATCTGTTGCAGATTTCTTGGAGACATATCTGCTGCTCAGTTTGAAATTTTTCCCAATAATCTGAGTTGAGTCCTTTGGTAGTCACATGCCTATCTCTGCTAATCTCTGAGTTGCAGATGCCTAAGAATTAAATCCTGCCTGAAGTTTGGATGGACATTTTGTCTCAGGAATTTGAAGTTGAGATGGAGACCACTAATGAGGTGGGCTCATCTCTTGACTAGAAGGTAATAACCTTCTTCCTATTATGTGCAAGGAAGCTTAAAGAGCTCAGCTAATTTTTTGTTGTATTTTTCATTCTCCTTTCCTGTTTTATAGAAATTATATGATGAAGACAGAATACCAACAAGGATGATTTTTGTTTTCCTTTCTTGATCCATTTTTCACCCTTAACTTCCCTGCTTGGTTTCTCCATCATCTGACTCAACAACTCCTGTGCCTGCCAGCTTCCAGTGGGTTTGGAGGGAGCACTAGGTGATCAAAAGGCAGGAAGAGAGGTTGGGGTGTTTAATTTTTGGCCTTTTCCAACTTGGGCTGCAGATTTGCAGTATCTGTATTTCTATGTCAAGTTTACAGATTGTGTAGAGTAGTTTTTCTCTTTTGGCTATAATGAGAGATCTCACTCTGTTTCAATAAATGCACCCCAAATCTAGCACAGGGCAGGCTGTGTTGCCACCGCTAGGCCTAGAGGAACAAGAGGAGGGAGCCTAACCTTGCCTTGCTGCTTCCCTTAACTTTGCCCTTAATGCTTTCAAAGTATGCTAATTATGCTTTTTGAGAGTGCCATCTGCTTTCTGCTGGATCATGACTGATCAGTTTGACTATGCTCCTGAAGTCCTAATTCCTTCCTGGTTCCTGACTGTGGAATATACCTATAACCTTATAATAAATTTCTTTTTTAGTTCAATATGTCTTAAAACCAAAAAACCACCAGGTCCAGTGCCCACACACATGTTCCACACGAAGATCCAGCCCCAGTCTGCACCCACCATCTCCAGTACCTGTGTGCCCCGTGTGTTCTAGTACCTGTGCTGTGGCTGACCCTCTATTCCCACGAGAGATTGCCTCTGCCCACTAGCATGGATTATTCCTGACTAGGAGGCCACCATCCCTAGTGGGACAGTACCATTCTTGGGACACCACATTATCAAGTTCCTATCAGACATGAGGCTACTGAAGACTAGAAAGTTTGAACAGTACGGTATAGCTTTATTGTACACTTTTTTATTAGTAGTATTATTATGATTATTTCTATTATACCTACTATTATTCCTACTTTTATTAATATTTTTCTCACTCTCTTTTTTCCTCTTATCTATCTGTTTCCTTGGAGACTCTTTCTCTCTTTTCTCATGCTAACAACCTATTTCTTTTGATTCCACTTTCACTATTCCTAAGACATAGTACCTCTATAGACTCACTTCTTATCTCATTAACATTATATCCTATACCCCACCCCACCCTCTTTGTCCACATTAGAAATTGTGGTCCTTATTGTAAACCTATTGGTTATGCTGTAGATAAGAATCCAACTCATCATCTCTGTTTATTAAGACAATATGGTTAATATCTTAATAGAGACTATTTGGGTTAAAAATGCATATTGTTTGTATGGCTTGCTGCTAATATTGATCTCTCACTTCAAGGTGAGGTATTGGAAACATGCAGAGACATTGTAAGTCTATACAGGGGAAATAGCAATACCTTGGATTCACACTGCTAGAGAGGAAGATACGAGAACAACATGAGAAAACAAGGGAAGAAAGTGTCCCAAACAAACTTGATGCTTTATCAACTGAATCCAATGGCAGCACGGCAGAAGAGATGTCAGAAAGGGAGTTCAGAATGTACATAATAATGAAAATGATCTGAGAAGCAAATGATGAGATAAGAGAGCAAATGCAGGCAATGAATGCTTGCACCAATCAACAGTTAAAAGAGCAAATGCAGGAAACAAGAGATCACTTCAATAAAGAGAGATTCAGAAAAAACAAACAAATAGAAATCCCTGAAATGAAGTAAACAATAAAAGAAATTAAAAACTCAATAGAAAGCATAACCAAGAGGCTAGATCACTTGGAAGACAGAACCTCAGACAATGAAGACAAAATATTTAATCTTGAAAACAAAGTTGACCAAACTGAGAAGATGATAAGAAATCATGAACGGAAGCTCCAAGAATTATAGGATATCATGAAAAGACCAAATTTAAGAATTATTGAGATTGAGTAAGGCACAGAGAAATAAATCAAAGGAATGAATAATCTATTCAATGAAATAATGTCAGAAAATTTCCCAAATCTGAAGAATGAAATGGAAAATCAAATACAAGAGGCTTACAGGATACCAAATGTACAAAATTACAACAGATCTACACGAAGGCACATTATAATGAAAATATCTAACATACAAAATAAAGATAGAATATTAAAGCTTGTAAGAGAAAAGTATCAGATTACTCAGCCCATACCCTAAAAACTAGAAGGGCCTGGAACAACATATTTCAAGAAAATGATGCAAAACAAAAATATTATACCCACCAAAACTTACCTTCAGACTTGATGATGAAATAAAATCCTTCCATGATAAACAAAAGCTAAAAGAATTTACAAATAGAAAGTCTATACTACAGAATATTCTCAGCAAAATATTCCATGAGGAAGAAATGAAAAACAACCATGTAAGTCAGCAAAGGAAGGAACTACCCTAAGGGAATAGCCAATTAAGGAGAAATCAAGTCAAGTTAAAAACCAAAAAAAGACAAAATAACCAGGAATACAAGTCATATCTCAATAATAACCCTGAATGTTAATGGCCTAAACTCGTCAATCAAAAGACATAGACTGGCAGATTGAATTAAAAAGAAACACCCAACAATATGCTGCCTTCAAAAGACTCAACTCACAAAAAAAGACATCCACAGACTAAAGGTGAAAGGATGGGAAAAAACATACCATGCCCATCGGCTCAGTAAATATACAGGGTTTTCCATCCTCATATCAGATAAAGTGGACTTCAAGCCAAAGTTAGTTAGAAGGGATAAAGAAGGACATTTCATACTGCTTAAGGGAACCATAAATCAGCAAGACAAAGCAATCATAAATATTTATTCCCCAAACAATGGCACATCCATGTATGTAAAACAAATTGTTCTTGTCGCCGCCCACGGCAACAATTGTGTGGGTATTTATCGGAGGTGGACTGGAAATAAACTACTTTTCCTATATTCACTAATTTATAGAGGAAAAGAGACTTTGAGAAGAAGAGATGCTTTGCTTAGAGGTTAGAGGAAGAGAAACTTTGCTTATCAGGAAGAGAGACTTTGCTTAGAGGAAGAGAAACTTTGAGAGAAAGATAGGCTTTGCTTATAGAAAGAGAGACTTTGCTTATCAGGAAGTTTTTAGAGAAAGAGAGGCTTGCTACACTTATCAGAGATCTATTTCTTCTTAGAGTTGCGTCCCGCATCCTGTGAACTAGGTGCTATCTATCTGAGGGCTAGCTGCTTCTTCTAGCTGCTGCTTCTCTCCGCTAGCTGCTTCTGCTTACTGCTGCTTCTTCTCTCTGCTAGCTGCTGCTGCTTACTGCTGCTGCTGCTTACTGCTGCTCCTCCTTGCCCTCCACCTACTGCCCGCTTATATGCCCTCCAGGAGGTGGAGGGCGGGGCCAAGCCAGTTGAGATCAGGTGAGGAGCCAGCTGCCCTATCACGGCAAAGGTCAAAATGAGTAGGCACGAGCAGTAGCACTCGGGAACACCTGTGCACGCGTTGTGTGCATGGACTTAATTGAATACGGCCACTGATAAATCACCTGAGTGTGCTTATGATAAGTAACCTCCTCACTGCCGATGTGATCAAAGCAACCTCCTGCTGGCCGCCAGGTGCCATCCCTGTGCAGCCCACATGGCACAGCCCCCAACACCTTCTCAATTCTAGGAACCAAATACACCACAACAGAATACTATGTGACTTTAACAACTCTTTCACCATTGGACAGATCTTTAAAAAAACAAAAAATTGAACAAAGAAATCTTAGAACTCAATAACAAAATAATTTAGACTTAATAGACATATACAGAATATTCCATCCATCAATGAGCAAATATACTTTCTTCTGAGCAGCACATGGATCCTTCTCTAAAATAGACCATATGTTATATCATATGGTCTAGCAAATATCATATGGTTTAGCAAATACAAAAAATTAGAGATACTACCTTGTATTCTATCAGATCATAATGAAATGAAATTAGAAATCAATGATAAAATAAAAAACAGAAACTACTTCAACACCTGGAGACTAAATAATAGGTTATTGAATGATGTATAGATAACAGAAGATATCAGGGAAGAAATAAAAAAATTGTTAGAAGTAAATGAGAACAACCATACAACATATCAAAATCTCTGAGATGCGTGAAAGAAGTACTAAGAGGAAAATTTATTGCATGGGGTGCATTCAATAAAAGAAGAAAAAATCAACAACTAAATGACCTAATATTACATCTCAAAGCCCTAGAAAAAGAAGAACAGATCAACACCAAAAGTAGAAGACAGGATATAATTAAAATCAGAGCTGAAATCAATGAAACCGAAACAAAAGAAACAATTCAAAAAATTGACAAAGCAAAAAGTTGGTTCTTTGAAAAAAAAATTGATAAACCCTTAGTCACACTAATGAAGAGGAGAGAGAAAATTCAACTCAGTAAAATTTGTGATGTAAAAATCATGATGATGAAATATGACACTAATGAAATATAAAACATAATTAGAAGGCATTTTGAAAATCTATACTCCAACAAAATAGAAAATCTCAAAGACATTGACAGGTTTCTAGAGACATATGATCCACCCAAACTGAATCTTGAGGACAGACACAATTTAAACAGATCAATTTCAAGCAATGAGATATAAGAAGTCATCAAAAATGTATCAAACAAGGAAAGTCTGGGACCAGATGAATTCTCAGCTAAGTTCTACAAGATCTTCAAAGAAGATCTCATTGCAATACTCCTCAAAGTATTTCATGAACTAGAAGAGAAGGGAACCCTTCCAAACTCATTCTATAAAGTTAATATCACCCTGATACCAAAACCAGAAAAAGCCACATTGAGGAAAGAAAACTTCAGATCAATATCCGAAATGAACATAGATGCAAACATTCTTAACAAAATTTTAGCAAATTGTATAAAAAAAATATTAAAATGATAGGGTACCATAATCAAGTGGGTTTCATCCCAGGGATGCAAGTTTGGTTTGACATGCGGAAATCAATAAATGTAATTCACCACATCAACAGGCTTAAAGTTAAGAGTCGTATGATTATTTCATTAGATACATAAAAAGCATTTGATAAAATACAGCACCTCTTCATGCTCAAAACACTAGAAAAAATAAGGGTAGTAGGAACATACCTCAACATTGTAAAGGCCATCTATGCTAAGCCCATCTCCAATTCTAAATGGAGAAAAACTGAAAGCATTCCCCCTAGAAACTAGAACAAGGCAGAGATGCCCTCTTTCACCACTTCTATTCAACTTCGTCCTTAAAACTCTAGCCAGAGCAATTAAACAGACTAAAGAAATTAAAGCTATGAACATTGATGTGGCTGTATCTCTGTAGTATGACACATAATGGGGGGGAGGGAAGGGTTAGTGTTAGGGTTAGAGTTAGGGTTAGGGAGGGGGGCAAGTATGGAGGAAGGAAGTACTGTATAGAGGGTAAAGAGGGGTGGGAGGGGTGGGGGGAAGGGAAAAAATAACAGAATGAATCAAACAACATTACTCTATGTAAATTTATGATTACACAAATGGTATGCCTTTATGCCATGTACAAACAGAGAAACAACATGTATCCCATTTGTTTACAATAAAAAAAAAAAGAAATTAAAGGGATATGAATAGGAAAAGAAGAACTCAAACTATCACTATTTGCCAATGGCATGATTCTATATAAAGAGGAGCAGAAAAATTTCACCAGAATACTACTAGAACTCATAAATGAATTTGGTAAAGTAATAGAATATAAAATCAATGCTCATGAATCTAGTGCATTTTTATTCATCAGTAACGAATCCTCTAAAAGAGAAATTAGGAAAACTATACCATTCACAATAACCTCAAAAAAGAAAAATACTTGGGAATCAATTTAACAAAAGAGGTGAAAGACCTCTACAACAAGAACTACAGAACACTAAAGAAAGTAATTAAAGAAAACATTAGAAGTTGGAAAGATCTCCCATGTTCTTGGATAGGCAAAATTAATATTGTCAAAATGGCCTTACTACCAAAAGTGCTATACAGATTCAATGCAATTCCAATTAAAATTCCAATGACATTCCTCATAGAAATAGAGAAAGCAATCATGAAATTCATTTGGAAGAATAAGAGACCCAGAATAGCCAAAGCAATTCTGAGCAGAAAAAGTGAAGCAGGGGGTATCACAATACCAGACCTTCAACTAACAAAAGTGGCATGGTATTGACACCAAAACAGACAGATAGTCCAATGGTACAGAAGAGAGGAGAGGAGACAAACCCACATAAATACAGTTATCTCATACTAGACAAAGGTGCCAAAAACATACAATGGAGAAAAGATAGCTTCTTTAACTTATGATGATGAGAATACTGAAATCCATATGCAGCAAAATGAAGCACAAGAAATAAAAGCAGGAATTGGGATAGATTCAAACTAAAAACCTTTTTCTCAGCAAAGAAAATAATTCACAATGTGAAGAGAGAGCCTACAGAGTGGGAGAAAATTTTTAACACACACACTTCAGATACAGCACTAATCTCCAGAATCTATAAAGAACTGAAAAAACTTTACATTATACAAATAACCCAATCAATAAATGGGCTAAGGAAATGAACAGACACTTCACAGAATATCTGCAAGCAATCAACAGATATATGAAAAAATATTCAATATCCCTAGTAATAAGAGAAACACAAATCAAAACTACCCTAAGATTTCATCTCACCCCAATTAGAATAGACATTATTACCTCATGTATGTATATGACTGCATGACCAATGTGATCCTATAATATGTACAATCGGAAAAATGAGAAATTATACTCCATTCATATATGATTTATCAAAATGCATAAATGCATCCTGCTGTCATGTATGACTAATTAGAACAAATTTTAAAATTTTAAAAATCAATTGAAAAAAAAAAAAGAAACAATAGGTAAGATAATACAGGGCCATAATAAGGGGTGAATACTTAACCTCCTGGAAATACAACACTTGTTTACCAGACTAGAGAAATCTTTCCCTTTCTAGGCAATGGGGGATTGGTAAAGAGTTTTGAATAGAGCTATGAAATGAGTTTGATTTGAAATAAGACTTCTTGGTCTGCTGGATGACCCACTAGCTCTCTGCAGGGAGTCTAAGAATAAATGTCTCAGCAGGAAGTGGCAAGGTCTCCAGATGATACTGAGGATGGTATGTGGTCTCCTAAGTGACCGGTACTTGGACCTATATGTTCCTCTCACCAGTAAGGCTATTTCCTCCCCTTGTGTGAGCTTGAGTCTTTCTGACTCTTATTGGATGATTGTGTATTCCTGCTTTCCTCTCTCCATCTTCTCTATAGATAAGCAAAGCCATGGAGCACAGTGCCTTTCTTCTGAAACTCACCTCCTGGCTTGCCTAACTGTGCTGGTGCAGGTACTCCTCTCTGTTGGGTGGGGAGAAATTGGGATCTACTGCATTCTCAGATTACAAATGGTTACATGCCATTCGTGCTATTTGCTTCTGTTATAGGCTTGATGGTTTTTGTGCTCCAGGAAAATTAATCTGTTCTCCCCACTACTGCTTGATTACAGATGAAGGTGAGATAAGGAGATCAGTCAAAGGCCAATCATAAGACTGGGTCAGTAAAACTGACGCCCCAGAGAGAGCCTTGGGAAGAGGTAGAGACATATATTCAAGCAGAAGCTACAGGATTTGGTAGATGATGGTGGGATGTAGATAGGATGTGGCACAATATTGAACCTAGATTATTAGGATAATGGTATTGTCATTCAAATAACTATGAAAAATTGACTTAAAACAGGATATATGGGAACCAGTATGGATTTTGCAAGTTAGGTTTGGAATATGTACAAACCTAATGTAGAAATTGATGGTAAAACAAAGCAGTGTTTTGGAAACAGCTAGAAATGTTATTCAGCAGAAAGATCAGGGTTAGATGCTTCAAATATATTTGAAATTCATAGTTTAAAGAAGACTGTTGGTTCAAAATCTGATCAAGGATGCTAAGATATGCTTAACAGCATTATCTACCTGAAACAAATAATGGCAAAAAAATCCCTATGCATGGTACTAAATAAACAAAGCTGGGAAGGGGTATCAAGTGCCTTGTGGATTTTTTATTCTTTGCTCCTTATTTTTCCTAGGGAGTAGAAAGTAGTCACATGGATAGAAGTGCTCCCAAAGAGAGCTTTCACGTTCCATTCTACATGAACAATATTCTACGTGATTTCCCATGACCTTCTCTTCTTCCCTTCACACACCCTGGTGAATAGGCCTCAGGAGAAATGAACTCATTAAAATATGTAGGTTCATAATGAGATAATAAATAATGCAGCAATCCCACTCCAATAAACATACTCTGTTGACTTTGGCATTTACCTAAAAATATTCAGAGAAGAACCTTCTGGGCATTGTTTTGGCAAGATTTAGTAGATTTCTGTCTTGCCTGAAATGCATTTAAAATAAGAATGATAGTTATTCTAAATTGATTGATTTCCTTACAGATAATTCAAGGATATTTCAGCAAAAGTTATAACCAAATTCATCTGGAGGCACTGGGCGCATCTGTGGAATTCTTGTAGCTTGGCAGACAATATCAGTGACAAAAATGTCAACAACACCTTTCATTGCTCTCAGTGCTATGTACCTTTAAGTTTATATGAACAATTAAGTTTCTATAACATTAGGAGATTATGTCATACATTCAATGTTTTTTACTGCTTTAAATTTCTGGTTTCTAGGGACATACAGTTAGTTACAGTTCCAGCCATTTTCTTATCCACCTTGAGGAGGGAGGAAGCCTGACTAACAAAAACATGGCTCATTTAGGAATCAGAGAGATCAGGTGTTAACACAATCCCAGGACTAATGACTAGCTATGGGTACGTCATTGAAACTTTTGGTTTATTTTTACAGATGATCAAAGTAAGTCTCAAATACTATATTAGTTTACATGGTTATCTCAGGGACCTTCACCCAACAGGTATCTAGGTAATTCCCTTAAGGAGAAACCTTTATTTGCCTGCCTTCTTGTTTTTTGTTTCTTATTTGTTCTCAAGGGGAGCTACCTCTCTTCCATCACTACCCCATACACAATGATTGAGGGAGTCAATGTATGCTGTGCACTATATTTCATCTTCATATAGAAGTATAGAGGCAACATTGCCTGGGTAGGATGCTGACCAAGAGACAAGGAAGCAGTTGAGGGAATCTATACTATGTTGGAAAATTAGGTTCGATACCTGCAGGTTTGATGGAAGAATCTCCAATTTGGTCCTGGATGAATTTTTATGTACTTTATCTCTCTTACTTGACTAAGACTATCACCCACTTTCTTCTATCCCATGCATGCTTTTTTTGGATTCATTGAACTCTGCAAAGGAAGAAACTGAATTGCTTTTATGAAGGTCATGCTTATAATCTCCCCTGAGTTCAGGTGTGTCCTTCTATATAAGCATATACAAAAATTTTCATCTGTTCTGCTGACTCTTAAGTTACCCAGGGGAAGGAGCCATTCATCATCCTTTTTGGATTTCTCAAAGAACTCAGCAACTTGTTGGTCATGGGATGAATAGACAGACACAGGTCACATATCATCTGTCTGCAACATGTGATAAGATTTTCTTCTCACTTCTACCTTGTACTTCAGGGAATTGTTTAGTTGTTACTTCAACCAAAAATGATGATATTTTCCTGCCAGATCTTATTACATGAAATATCCTTCATTTGAGTTTTCATGGCAATTTTTTTGAAAATCTAATTGCATCCTGAGATATTTTACCTTACAATCTAGTTAAATGTATACATTAGTCTTTTCTTTATTTATTCATTCGATAAACTTTGGAAATTTAACTATGTCTATGAAGGGGGGTTACATTAGTGAGATGATATAGTCATTGTCTTCAAGGAGCTTATGATTTAGGATAGTGACTCATAAACCACTACATCTATCACAGACATTACCATATTGTCATGCTCAAGCTGCAGTATTAGCAAAAGGAAAACAAGGGAGTCTTCAGGTAGTTTCCACAGAAGGGATCTTGTTAAGTTTTACAAGTGAGAAGTGAACGAATGCTCGGGGTGTGTGTGTGTGTGTGTGTGTGTGCGTATGAAAAATGAGCTGGGGTTTAAAGATTAGCAATTGAAGGTCAGTTCCAAGCATATTGCAAGGGTGAACTGATAAAGATTGCTGAAGGACATAACACAAAGGAAGAGAACTTAAAGATCAGGCTTGTAAGAGAGCTGGGGCCAGAACATGACAAACTACTGTCTGTGCCAAAGGTACTATCCATGACACAACAGGAACCACCAAAATACCATAAACAGAAGTGTGAATCTTCATGTCAGCTTAGGACCTGACTTCCTTAACAAGACCCCTAAAGCACAAGAAATAAAATCAAGAATCAATAAATGGGATGGATTCAAACTAAAAAGCTTCTCAGTGAAGGAAACAATCAATAATGTGATGAGAGAGGCTACAGAATGGGAGAAAATCTTTATCACACACACCTTAGATAGAGCACTATTCTCCAGGATATATAAAGATCTCAAAAACTTAATGCCAAAAACTGCACAAATAACCCAGTCAATAAATGGGCTAAGGAACTGAGCAGACATGTCACAGAAGAAGATAAATAATCAGTCAATAAATATATGAAAAAATGTTCAACATCTCTATCAATTAGAGAAATGTAAATCAAAACTACTCTAAGATTTCATCTCACTTCAGTCAGATTGGCAATTATCAAGAATATAAGCAACAATAAATGTTGGCAAGGAGATGGGGGAAAATGTACACTCATGCTGGTGGGACTGCAAATTAGTGCAACCACTCTGGAAAGCAGTATGGAGATTTCTTAGAAAACTTGGAATGCAACTGCCATTTTGACCCAGCTATTCCACTCTTCAGTCCATACGCAAAGGATTTAAAATCAGTATATTTCAGTGATGCAGCAATATCAATGTTTATAGCAGCTTACTTCACAATTGCTTCCCAATTGGAAACAACCTAGATGCCCTTCAATACATGAATGGATAAAGAAAATATGGTATATATACACAATGGAATATTACTCAACCTTAAAGAATGGAATCATGGCATTTGCAGGTAAATGGATGGAACTAGAGAATGTCATGCTAATTGAAATAAACCAATCCCCCCAAAAACAAAGACCAAATGATTTCTCTATTATGTGGATGCTGATCTATAATGCTGTGGGGGAGGCAAGGGAAGAATGGAGAAACTTTAGATTGGGAAGAGGAGAATGAGGAGAGAGGAGGGGGGTATGGGAATGGGAAAGAGGGTAGAATGAGACAGACATAATTGCCCTATGTACATGTAAGATTAAATGAGTGGTGTGACTGCATCATGTATATAACCAGAGAAATGAAAAGCTGTGCTCCGTTTGTGTATGAGTTGAAATGTGTTCTGCCGTCATGTATAATCAAATTGGAATACATTTTTTAAAAAGTCCTCTTCCACACCCTTAAAAAAAGGTTATTTAATAGTCTCAGTGAAAAAGAAAAGAAAAGAAAAAAAAAAATAAAGATGTGGGAATGCAAGCCACTTGAGTGTCCGAAATATATGTCTTAGGCACCTTTGTTTGCTTCTTTCATGATGCCTAGGAGAACTGCTTAGATGTAGCAGGCACTTGGTGAGTTTTAGATAAAAGATGAAGCTTTCTTAGTTCTGGCACACCTTTTAAAAGTCATAGAGTTTTTGGAGCATTCACAACAAGACAGTTAATGTTGAGAATTCTTTGTTCCTGGGGACAAAATTTTGAAATATGACCTTGTATTTTATATAACTTTGTTCTTCAAAAATTGCTGCTGTATAATACTTTTTGTCAATTAGTTTAAATTGCATTTGGTTAATGGCATATGTAATTAGCCATCTTATCTTGCTTGGAAGGGCACCTAACAAGAGGTAAAATGAGCTATTTTCAATGGTTATAAAATTACTCAGTCACAGAGAAGGAGCTGTACACCCTTTAAGGGCTCAGAAGAAATGGAGCTCAAACTAAAAAGAAAAAAGAACCATCACAAATGAAAACTATTCCATAAAATGAGAGAAAATTCAATTCAGAATTTTTTGGAATGTGTTGCAATATATTTTAAATTTTCAAGAATTGATTAACTTTCTCAATCATATTCCCACACCCATTTTTCCTTTTCCCATTAAAATTAATATTGAACCAAAGGAAATCATTTCTTATAGTCTCATAAATCTATTGTTTACCTTATCAAAACAAAAATAAACTGGATAGTAATTAAAATTTAACAGCTAGCTACATAGAGTAAGAGTATTAATAGAACAGCTAACACTGATTTTGAGCTTACCATTGACCAGGTATTATTTGAAGTTCTCTAAATGTATTTTCATTTAATCCTTATAAAGACTCTATGAATAACAAAGTGACACTGAAACAGTTTTAACATTAGCAAGGAAATAATTATTTTCTCTACTTTTTTGATTAACATCTAGACTTGTGCTGTATATTATAGCAGCCATTATCCATATTTGGTTTTTTAAATTAAAATGAATTGAAAATTAAATAAAATATAAAAATTCAGTACCTCAGTTATACTCATTTTATTATAACTACTTAATAACCATGGCAGGTGGCTACCATTTTGGACAGTACAGACATAGGATACTTCCATAACCATAGAGATTTCTGTTAGAACTGTTCTGGAAAGACCTGACTAGGGCTTTTACAGAATTCAGAGCTATAGCTCCCCAGTGTGTTTGGAGGCTAGTGCAGACATTTTGAATTATCCCTGAGTGTGTGGCCACCATCTTTGGGTGGGGTGGCTCCCATCCTGAGACACCTGTAGGAGACTGAAGGCCCTTTGACAAGTACTGAACTTACATCAAGATACTGAGGATTGGGAGGTTTGAGTGGTGGATGACTGTGAACCATATATATATATATTTATATATATATATTTTTTAATTTTTAATTTTTTATTTCTTCTTTTTATATCTCACTCTATTTTCCTTTTATTTACCTATTTCCTTGGAGTCTCTCCCTTTTCTCATGCTGAAGACCAACTTCTTTTGATCCCACTCTTAGTCTTCCCTTGATCAGGTACCTCTGTTTACTCACTTCTTATACCATTAACAATTACATTCTACAGCCCTCTCCATCCTCTTCATTCAACACTAGAGAGCAAATGCAGGCAATGCATGATCACTCCAATAAACAGTTAAAAGAGCAAATGCAGGAAGCAAGAACACTTCAATAAAGAGATTCTGAAAAAAATAAGTACTTGAAATGAAAGAAATAAACCAAATTAAAAACTCAATAGAAAGCATCACCAACAGAATAGATCTCACGGAAGACAAAAATCTCAGACAATGAAGACAAAATATTTAATCTTGAAAGTAAAGTTGAAAAAACTGAGAAGATGGTAAGAAATCATAAATTAAACCTCCAAGAATTATGAGATATAATGAAAAGTCCAAATTTAAGAATTATTGGGATTGAGAAAGGCACAGAGATATAAACCAAAGGAATGAACAAACTGTTCAAAGAAATAATATCAGAAAATTTCCCAAATCTGAAGAATAAAATGTAAAATCAAATACAAGAGGCTTACAGAACACCAAATGCACAAAATTACAAGAGATTCACACCAAGGCACATTATAATGAAAATACCTCACATACGAAATATAGATAGGAATTTAAAGGCTGTGAGAGAAAAGCATCAGATTACAGATTACCAATATGAATATCAGATTTCTCAGTCCAGACCCTAAAAACTAGAAGGACTTGGAACAATATATTTCAAACTCTGAAAAAAACATGGATGCCAACCAATAATCCTATACCCAGCAAAACTAACCTTCAGATTTGATGATGAAATAAAATCTTCCCATGAGAAACAAAAGTTAGACTTTACAAATAGGAAGCCTGCACTACAGAACATTCTCAGCAAAATATTTCATTAGGAGGAAGTGAAAAACAACACTGTAGGTCAGCAAAGGGAGGAATTACCCTTAAGGAAAAGCCATTCAAAGGAGAAACCAAGTCAAGTTAAAAACCGAAAATAAGACAAAAATGATCAGGAATACAAATCATATCACAATAATAACCCTGAAAGTTAATGGCCTAAATTCATTAATCAGAAGACATAGACTGGCAGATTAGATTAAAAAGAAGACCCAACAATATGCTGCCTTTAAGAGATTCATCTCATAGAAAAAGACATCCACACACTAAAGGTGAAAGGATGGGGAAAACACCATGCACATGGAATTGGTAAAAATCAGGGGTCTCCATCCTCATATCAGATAAAGTGGACTTCAAATCTAAGTTAGTAAGAAGGGATAAAGAAGGACACTTCATATTGCTTCAGGGAACCATAAAGCAGCAAGACATAGTGATTTTAAATATTTAACCCCAAACAGTGGAGCATCCATGTACATCAAACAAATCCTTCTCAATTTTAAGAATCTAATAGATCAAAACAATAATAGTGGGTGACTTTAACACATAGCTTTCACCACTGGATAGATCCTCCAAACAAAAACTGAACGAAGAAACTATAGAACTAAATAATACAATCAATGACATAGACTTAACAAGAATGTATAGAGTATTTCATCCATCATTGAGCAAATACACTTTCTTCTCAGCAGCTCATGGATCCTTCTCCAAAATAGACCATATGCTATGCCACAAAGAAGCCACTAGTAAATAGAAAAAAAAAAAAAAAAAAAAGATACTACCATACTACCCTGTATCATATCAGACCATAATGGAACGCAATTAGAAATGAACAATAAAATAACAAACAAAAACTACTCATACACCTGGAGACTAAAAAATATGCTACTGAATGATGCAATGACAACAGAAAACACTAGGGAAGAAATAAAAAAATTCTTAGAGGTAAATGAGAATAATGACACAACATATCAAAATCTCTGGGACACTGTGAAAGCAGTACTAAGAGGAAGGTTCATTGCATTGAGCTCACACATTAAAATAAAAAGTCAACAACTAAATGACCGAACATTACATCTCAAAGCCCTAGAAAAAGAACAGAGCAACACCAAAAGTAGAATACAGGAAATAATTAAAATCAGAGCTGAAATCAATGAAATTGAAACAAGACAAACAATTCAAAATATTGACAAAACAAAAAGTTGGTTCCTTGAAAAAGTAAACGAAATTGATAAATCCTTAGCCACACTAATGAAGAGGAGAGGAAAAACTCAAATTACTAGAATTCATAATGAAAAAGGGAAGATCACAACAGACATCATTGAAATACATAACATAATTAGAAGCTACTTCGAAAATCTATACTCCAACAAAATAAAAATATTGAAGACATTGACAAACTTTTAGAGAGATATGATTCTCCCAAACTGAATCAGGAAGACATATACAATTTAAACAGATCAATTTCAAGCAATGATTAAAAGAAGCTGTCAAAAACCTACCAACCAAGAAAAGCCCAGGACCAGATAAATTCTCATCTGAATTCTATAAGACCTTTAAAGAAGAACTAATACCAATACTCCTCAAAGTATTCCAGGAAATAGAAAGAGAGGCAACCCTTCCAAACTCGTTCTATGAAGCTAGTATCACTCTGATACCCAAACCAGACAAAGACACATCAAGGATAGAAAACTTTAAACCAATATCCCTGATGAACAGATGAAAAAATCCTTAAGAAAATTCTGGCAAATCACATACAAAAGCTTATTAAAAAGATAGTACACCATGATTAAATGGGATTTATCCCAGGGATGCAAGGTTGGTTCAATATCCAGAAATCAATAAATGTAGTTCATCACATCAACAGGCTTAAAGTTAAGAATCATATGATTATTTCAATAGATGCTAAGAATGCATTGATAAAATACAGCACCCTTTCATGCTTAAAACATTAGAAAAAATAGGGATAGTAGGAACATACCTCAACATTGTAAATGCTATCTATGCTAAGTCCACAATGAACATCATTCTTAATGGAGAAAAACTGAAAGCATTCCCTCTAAAAACTGAACAAGACAGGGATGCCCTCTTTCAATACTTCTATTCAACATCATCCTTGAAACACTAGCCAGAGCAATTAGAAAGACCAAAGAAATTAAAGGGATATGAATAGGAAAAGAACTCAAGCTGTCGTTATTTGATGATGACATGATTCTACATTTAGAGGATCAAAAAAACTCCACTAGAAAACTTGTAGGACTAGTAAATGAATTCAGCAAAGTAGCAATATATAAAATCAAAATGCATAAATCTAATGCATTTGTATTCATCTCTTATGAAATTGAAGAAAACCTTAGAAGATGGAAAGATCTCCCATGCTCTTGGGTAGGCAGAAATAATAGTCAAAATGGTCATTCTATCAAAGGCACTATACAGATTCAATGCAATTCCAGTTAAAATCCCAATAACATTCCTCATAGAAAAAGAGCAAGCAAAACAATCCTGAGCAGAAAAAAGCGATACAGCTGGTATCACAATACCGGACCTTAAACTATACTACAGAGCAATAGTAACAAAAACAGCATGGTATTGGCACCAAAATAGACAGGTAGATCAATGGTACAGAATAGAGGACATGGACACAAACCCAAATAAATACAATTTTCTCATACTAGACAAAGGGGCCAAAAATATGCAATGGAGAAAAGATAGCTTCTTCAACAAATGGTGCTGGGAAAACTGGAAATCCATATGCAACAGAATGAAACTAAACACCTATCTCTCACCCTGCACAAAACTCAACTCACAGTGGATCAAGGACCTTGAAATCAGACCAGAGACCCTGCATCTTATAGAAGAAAAAGTAGGTCCAAATCTTCACCTCGTTGGCTTAGGATCAGACTTCCTTAACAGGACTCCCATAGCACAAGAAATAAAAGCAAGAATCAATAACTGGGATAGATTCAAACTAAATAGCTTTCTCTCAGCAAAGGAAACTATCAGTAATGTGAAGAGAGAGCCTACAGAGTGGGAGAAAATCTTTGCCACTCATACTTCAGATGGAGCACTAATTTCCAGAATATATAAAGAACTCAAAAAACTCTACACCAAGAATACAAATAACCCAGTCGACAAATGGGCTAAGGAAATGAATAGACACTTCACAGAAGAAGATCTACAAGCAATCAACAAACATATGAAAAAATGTTCACCATCTTTAGTAATAATAGAAATGCAAATCAAAACTACTCTAAGATTCCATCTCACCCCAATTAGAATAGCGATTATCAAGAATACAAGCAACAATAGGTGTTGTAGAAGATGTGGGGGAAAAGGTACACTCATACATTGCTGGTGGGGCTGCAAATTAGTGCAGCCACTCTGGAAAGCAGTGTGGAGATTCCTTGGAAAACTTGGAATGGACCTACCATTTGACCCAGTATCCCACTCCTCGGCCTATACCCAAAGGACTTAAAATCAGCATACTACAGAGATACAGCCACATCAATATTCATAGCTGCTCAATTCACCATAGCCAGATTGTGGAACCAACCTAGATGCCCTTCAATTGATAAATGGATAAAGAAACTGTGGTATATATATGCAATGGAATATTACTCAGCCATAAAGAATAATAAAATTATGGCATTTGCAGGCAAATGGATGAAATTGGAGAATATCATGCTAAGTGAGATAAGCCAATCTAAAAAATCCAAAAGATGAATGATCTCACTGATAAGCGGATGATGATACGTAATGGGGGGTCGGAGGGGGGCAAGAATGGAGGAAAGAGGGACTGCATAGAGGGAAAAGAGAGGTGGGAGGGGTGGGGGAAGGAAAAAAATAACGGAATGAATCAAACATCATTACTCTATGTAAATGTATGAATATGCAAATGGTATGCTGTTACTCCATGTACAGAAACAACATGTATCCCATTTGTTTACAATGAAAAATAAATAAATAAATAAATAAATAAATAAAAAGAAAGTGCCAATCTATCCATCTTCTGCCCTTGGACTTTAGTACTCCTGGTTCACAGGTCTTTAGGTCTGCAGTGGAGCCAGACCATTGCTTACTTGGGTCTCTATCTTGCAGAGAGTGTGGAACTTCTCAGCCTCTATAATTTTATGACCCAGTCCTTCACAATAAATCTCTTTGTATATATCTCTATATATCCTGTTGGTTTCGATTCTCTGGAAGACCCCAATTATGCATGGAGCTGTTTATAGTATTCCTTTATAATTTTTTACTGCTCTAAGTTCTATAATTGTATCTCCTTTTCATTCATGATTTTATTAAATTTCTTTCTTTTTCTTTCAGTCTAACTAAATATTTATCAATTAATTAAACTTTTCAAAAATTCATTTTTGATATTTTCTTATTTTCATTTCAATAATTTCTTTTGTAATCTTTATTTTTTTCTCTTCCTTTTATTTGATTTAGGTTTACATTGCTTTTCCTTTGTCAGTGTCTGACAGTGGACTGTCAGGTATCTGATTTGAACTCTTTTATTTTGTAATAGAGTTATGTGCAACATAAATTTCCCTTCTAAGCAGTGCTTAATTTCATTTGTTTTGTACATCAAGTTTTCATTTACATCAGCCTCCAATCTGATTACATATAGAAACTTTGCTTTAGTGTAGCTCTCTTCTTCTCTTTATGTTATTAATGTCATATATATGGCACCTTTCTGTTAGATGTTCAATTTTATAATTAGTTATATGTGACTTCATATTTTTAAATCAATTGAAAGATTAGAGAAAGACATTTTTCTATACAGTATGTTATATTTATCCATGTATATACTTCTTCCTCTGATCTTTATTTCTTCGTGTGGATTTCAGTTGTCATTTGGATCATTTCCTTTTGGAATGAATGACTTCCTTTCATGTTTCTTTAAAGACTGGTGTGTTGGCAACAAAGTCTCTGCCTTGTTTGTTTGGAAATATTTTTATGGCAGCTTGATTTTTAAAAATATAAAAACATCAGTATACTATTTTTTCAGAGTTGCTTTAGGTTTACAGAAAAAAAATGAACACAAACTACATGTAATTTTTATCCCTAACCTAAATTTTCTCAATTATTAGCATCTTGCTTTGGTGTAGTTCATTTGTTATAATTCATGAACCAATATCCATCAATATTCATTTATATATTAACAGGAGTCCATAGTTTACTTTAGGGGTCACACTTGAGTCATACAGCTTTATAGGTTTTGCCAAATGTGTAATGTCATGTACCCACCATTATACTAGCATGTAAAATAGTTTCACTGTCTTACAAATCATCTTTGCTAAACCCATTAATTTCTACACCCTTCACCTCACCTCAGCAACCACTAATTTGTTTGCTATCTTTGTTTTTTCCTCCTAGAGCATTGTATTATTAAAATCATACAGTATATAGCCTTTTAAGATTGTCTGCTTCACTTAACATGCACTTAAATTTCCTCCATCTCTACATGGCTTGATAGTTGATTTCTTTTTTAAATTATGAACATACATAAATAAGAAGTCCCTATAGTTTATTCATATATGTAAGTAGGAAAGTTTGGGTAGAGTCATTTTGCCATTCTTCCCTTCTGCCATTCTTCTTTCTCCATCAATCCCTTTACTCCAATGATCACTCTTAATGCTGAATAATATTTCATTGTCTGGGTGTTCTTAAGTTTATCCATTTACCTATTGAAGGACACCCTGGTGGTGTCCAAGTTTTGGCAATTAAGAATAAAGTTGCTCCAAATATTTGTATGCAGATTTTTATATGAATGTTTTCAACTGATTTGGGTAAATACTTAGCATAATTGATGAACAGTATGGCAAGACTGTGTTGAACATTGTGAAAAACTGGTTTTCAAAGTGTCTATACTATTATGCGGTTCTATTGGCAATAAATGAGAATCCCTCATATTCTTGTCAGCATTTCATTCATGTTTTGAGTCTTAGTCCTTACAGCAGATGAGCAGTGACATTGGATTGTTTTAATTTGCAATTCCCTAACTACATCTAACATGGAACGTTTTTCATATGCTTGTCTTTGTGTTTTCTTTGGTGAGATTTCAGTTCAGATCTTTTGCCCTTTTAATTAGGTTCTTTGTTTTCTAATTGTTGAGTTTTAAGAGTTCTTTGTATATTTTGAGATACAAGTCCTTTATCAGATAGATGTCTTGCAAACATTTCCCTCCAGTTTCAGCTTGTCTTCTCATTCTTTTAACAGTGTCTGAGCTAATGCAAAAAAAATTAATTTGAATGAAGTACAACTTAATGACTTTTATTTCATGAATTATTCCTTTGTGTCATATCTACAAAGTCAATGCAAAACATAAGGCCACCTAGATTTTGTTATTTGATATTCTAGAGAGTTTTATATTTTCATATTTTCTGTTTAAGTGTACCATTAATTTTGAGTTAATATTTGTGAAAAGTATAAAGTTAGAGCCTAGTTTCCCATTTTTAGACATGTGAATGTTCAATTTCCAGGCTCTCTCTTGTGTTACATGGATCCATGTCTACTCTTTCACTAATACCACACTTGATTACTATAGTTTCATAGTAAGTATCAAAATCAGGTAGTCTTAGTCATTTAAGTTCGTTCTTTATTATCATGTTAGCTATTCTGGGTCTTTTTCTTCTCCATATAAACTTTGAGATCAGCTTATCAATATCCATGAACTAACTAAGATTTTAATTGGATTTACATTAAATCTGTCTATCAAGCTAGGAAGAACTGATGTCTTAATAAAACTGAGTCTTCCTATCCATAAGCATGGGATGTTTTCTCATTATTTTAGATCCTTGATTTTCGTCACCACAGTTTTATAGTTTTATTAGTATAGACACGTTATACAAGTGTCTATACAAGCATTTCTTTTCTGGTACTAGTTTTAATGTATTGTGTTTTGAATTTCAAATCTCAATATTTCATTGCTGGTACATAGGAAAGGAATTGACTTTGTATATTACTTTTGAATCTAACATGTAGATTTGTTCACTTATTTATTCTGGGAGGGTTTTTGTTAAATCCTTGGAATTTCCTACATAGAAAATCACGTCATTTGTGAATAAAGATAATTTCACTTTTGTTCTTCACAGTCTATATACTTTACATTTTCTTTTCTTGCCCTATTGCTTTAGATAGGGCTTTCAGGAAAATACTGAATAGGAGCTGAGATAGCAGCATCCACATCTTCTAAGAATAATTTTACTGAGTTTGGCATTATTGACTAACATTTATCTTCATTTACCAATTTGAATATATCATCTTATTGTCTCTGGCTACCATTTCTCCCACTGAGAAGTAACTCCTAATTTAATTGGGAAGGTCTTTGATGTGGCAAATTCTTTCTCTTGTTACTCTCAAGATTTTTCTTTTAACATTTGGACACTAATATATCTCAATTGTGGATGTTTTTCATTTATTCTGTTTTGATTTTGCTGATCCTCTAGTGTGTGTGAATTCATGTGTTTTATTAGGTTTGGAAAGTTTTCAGTTATTATTTCTTAGAATCTTTTTCTTGCTAATTTCTCTCTCCCCCACTTGCCCTGGAATTCCCATTATTTATAAGTGGTGCACATTTCTGTGATGCTCTTCATTTTTCTTTAGTTTTCTTTTTGTTTTCATGTTGCATAATCTTAATTGATTATTTGCCTTGAGGTTCACTATTTTTTTCCTGCCACCTCAAGTCTACATTTAATTTCTATAGCAATTTTTCATTCCAGTTATTGCATTTCAATTTTAAAAAAAAGTCCATTTTGTTCTTTTAAAATGATTTTTACATCTTTTCAGTTTTCTGTTTCATGAAATTATTGTTATGTTTCCCTCCACCTTTAAGCGTTATTTCTTTTAATTATTTGAACATATTTTTAATGGCTACTCTTAAGTATTTTTCTGCTAAATCTGATAATAATTATCAAAGTTCACTTCTATTGTTTTTATTCTTCTGTGTAGGTAAATCTCTCCTGTTTCTTGGTACGTCTTAATTTCTGGTTTAGATCTAGACATTTTAGATAATATTTTGTAGCAATTTTGGATAGGTGTTTCCCCACTTCTACCCCTCTGTGCCTTATTGTTTTTTGCTGTTTTTACTTGCTAACTTGTTTAGTGATTTGTATTATTTAACTGACATTTATTTCACCAAAAACGTGCAGATTTAAATGTTTCTAGAAGGTACAACCTTGGGTCTGTTCTCAATCTGAATCCCTCATTTCCTACCCTAGGTTTTAGCCAGCTTCTTTTAAAATGTCTATCTCATATCCCTGTTGAGCTTTTACCTAGTTTTCCTCTACTGGTTTTGCACCCAGCTGTTAGCCTGTAATATTTGCTGATTGTTCTAATGTTTTCAAAAATACCCTGGAGCATAAATTGTTCCACAGTCTGAGTCAATTAAATCTTGGTCATTTTGCAGAGGTAGCCTTTGAAGTTCATTCCAGCCCCCAAGAGGCCTCTTCTCAGCTGTCTCTTTCCCTGATCCTCTGTGTTAAACTATTTGGTTTACCATTTTGCTTATTGCTATCCTGGAGCTTCCACCAATTTACCAATTGATTAAATTGCTTACCATCAAAGTCATCATCAATTTTGACATTACCCTTGGCTCGAATTTCCCTGCTTTGTTCTAAATAAGGTAAATTCCTTTAGAGAAAGCCTTTGATCTCTGCATTGCTCTTGTCCACCTCTCCCCACATTAGAAATTTTGTTCCATTACTCTTGGGGCTAGGGACTAGAGCTTATGTCTCTCAGAATGACAGCCCCTCCTCTAGAAGCAGATCCATAGGTGGGAGTAGTAGTTCCTGGCCTTCTTCATTTGCCTCTTCTTGCATTGGAATGTCAGTCATGTGAAGGATTTGGTATAATCTTCTAAGGGCTCAATATTTTCTTTTTCTTTTTCTTTTTTTCTTTTTTTTTTTTTTTGCCACACACAGAATAAATTTTCTTCCCTGAAAGTAAAGGCTGAGTGGAAGAAGGGAGCCCCAGATCTCTCAGCTCATGTGTTGGGAAAGAACTCCTGGAGAGATGCTGGTGAACTTGGACAAGAAAACTGGATGGGGAAGAGGAATCCCCTTCTTTGATGCAGACACCCAAAATAGAGCTTTTGTAACACAAAGCCAGGGACACAGGGTGGGGCAAGGGGATCTGCAATGGTACAAATACCAGAGTCTCATTGTTTTAGAGATTTAACTGATTTTATTGAGTAAGTCTTTTTATATTTAGGGTATTCCTTTAGGACAAATTCTAGAAATCTAAAATTTAAAAAAAAATCAACTACAATTTTCATCAATTATGGTTTTCTTAGAAGTCTACAGAGTTCTTTCACTACACTGCATTGAGGACATCTTGCCATTTTTACCTTCTTTACTTTTAAATTATAATCTCATGTTTTCTCTTCTTATAAGCCTTCTAGTTCTTATGGATCAGGAGAACAGTATGTGCCTACCTTGAACTTACTCAGTATTCAGACATCTCTAAAATATTTGGGGGACTGTGAGAGGACATGCCTCCAAGGATTGTGTTTGCCAGAAAAAATGAAGCCCCCACTGCTCTCTCCACCAGGAAGTCTCCCTGGAGGTGTAATTAAATTATTAAGCAGGAGGAGGATGGCTAGGACTCAGATTTGAGAGTGTGAAACAAAGTTGGAAGAAAGGTTATCCCTCTGGAAAGTGTGAAAATTGTATTCAGGTTCAGGGTTCTGATGGGCTTCCTGGGGGATTTCAAAAGTTGGAAGCAGGAGTGCCTTAGGAACCCCTAGGTACTATCTCTTCTCACCTCCCTCTGATGCTGATATGGACATATTGACATAGAATTTAGTTTAAGAACTGCTAGATTCTGATGTCAGGAGGTGCTCCCTCAAGTGGAATCATGGAGATCATTAGTCATTTATGATTTCTCCTTAGAAGAAAACATCTGACTCAGCACATTGCTTAGCTTTCTGATGTTGTAAGACATCTGTCACATAGACAGTGCTACTGCTACTTTGCAGCCCAGAGTCAATTGGTGTTGAATGTGGATGGTTGTATGAAATTCACTGAGCTTTTGGAGTAATATTGAAGGGGAGCCTCAAGATCAGGACACACAGATTTATCTGAATTGGGTGGAAAGAAAACAGTGATGGTTTATTAGGTCATCTCTGTTCCAGCCATTGCCATTGTACAATGAAATTAAATGTTCACCAACATTAGGCATTAAGAGCAGAGGTGGCTTTGGCATCTCTGGGGCTTTATCAGTGCTCATTAGCCTCCCTGGTGTGTAGTCCTGCCAATGGCTGATTGTTTTTCTGGCAAGATGTGAGGGCAGAAGTTAGCAACCATGTGGCTTTGCACAGGCTTTCCAGCTAACTAATAGTAATGACTTATAATAAAAGCTTTTTGAAAACTCACTATGTGCCAGTAAACACTTTGCAATACCATTGGGAAATGAGGCTTTTTATTAACCTCATTTTACAAATGAGAAAACTGAGACACAGTGAAGTCGAGAGGCTTGCGCATAGTGCATGGTCTAGCAACTGGAAAGGAGGGAGTCTACTCCCAAGTTGGCATTGTTGACTGATATTCTGTACTTCCTCTGCTGAGGTTTGTAGAAGGAAGGATATATGACTCTGGGGAGATAATAGAAGGTAAGTTCCAGGGAAAATTGCCTTAGTACTTAGAATGATCTTAGTTCTCTCCTTTTTTTTTTATACTCCAGGCCAGAGTATCCTTGGGAAACTGTTCACACCTGTTAGTGGTTTCCTTTTTACTTCTACTGTTTAATCATAAGGAATACAGCATTTAATAGAGAAACAGTTCATATTTTGTTTTCAAATTGCTATGCTTGTTGTGAAAATTAAAAAACATATTTTCTGTAATCACACATTTATAGATCTCATCTAATATCAAAAGGAAGCTGACAGAAAAATTAGGCAATTTCTGTTGCTATGATCCTCATACACTGAGAGAAACATTATCCATACTATATGTTTATGTTCTTCATAACATTTCTACTATTTACTTATCCACCTTTGAAATGAAGCAATTAAGTTTACATTTTTCTACATTTTATTGTTAACAAATAATCTATAACCTGTCTTATAGTATTAGAAAGACTTTATTTGCATCTTTTCTGAGGAGGGGCAGTTACCTCAGGAGCCTGTTTACTGTACAGGCCTCTTATTTGGAGAGATTCAGAAAGAAATATTTGCTCTATACCATCTGCTCAAATAACTTATTGATGCTCTTTTGAACTGAAAGCTCTAAGTATGTTGCCAGTCCAGATTTTTCTTCTGTGCATTAGACTTATGAATCAATTACCACCTGGACACTTCTGACTGCAATACTGCCTGTCATGAATGCTGTGATGCATTGTTCAGAACCCTGTTTAGGAATAAAGTATCTCTTACTTCAGCCATGAGTTCACAGCTGCCAAGTCATCAGCCCCTTCAGGGATTGGCTTGGCTGAAGAAAGGCACCTCAATCTCATGCCCCTTTCTTGGGGCATCCTCCTTCTAATGAACGATAAAGGGTCTAAACACCTGACCCTCTCTCATTTAATGGGGACAACCCAGAGGGTAGGTCCATTTTCAGAGTTCCTCACTGGGTTGGCTGGGACTTCTGTTGCCCTATGTAAATTTATGATTTTTAATTAAAATTAAAAAAAATATTAAAAAAAATTGAGACTAAAAAAAAAAAATTATAAAAATTTAGGCTGCCAAAGGATAAAGCTCAAAGTACTTCACAAGATATCCAAGGCCCTCAGGATTTATGGAAGGATCTTTGCTACTCCATTGAGCTGGCAGACCTGGGTCATGGCCCTCCTAAATAATCCACAGTCATTTTGTACTCACATAGAAGGTGGGCCTCAAGCTTTCAGGTCTAGCTGGACCAGACTAAGTACAAGGCACATTAAGAGTTTGAAGAATAGTTGAAACAAAGTTTCATTGGCCAAGAAATAAAGTTACTTTCCTTATTTTAGACACACAAAAATGTGGGCTTCTCAGTAACACCTCACTGATATATTTTCGCTCCTTCACCCTATTTTCATGAGATTTGAACTAAAATCTCTCATTAATTTTACATAGTTGAACATTTCTTACATAATGAAGACTGATGAAATTTCAGAGCTCATAGGAAAACTTAAGGTGGGAAAACAGGCATTTCTTGTTTGTGCCTTTAACTTGGCCACTAGGGTTCAGATGGAAATGAAAACCAAAGCTAAATTTATTACCTTTGAAAACAAGGCCAAGTGAGAAATACAGGAGCGGTATTTGGGCTAGGTAAGGTGGCTTGAGACACAAGGGAGACCAAGTTTGAATAGAAGCCAAACACAGTTAAAAATTATGAATGTCTGCCCAGAGCCTTATGCTGCTCTGTTATTTAATCCTGCACACACTTTAAGGAGTCTCCACTTAACACATAACATGATTGCCTTAAATCGAATGACTTAACCTGTAGTCACAAATGTAAATACCATTTCCCCAGGGAAACTTTCTGACTGTGTTTCAGTGTCTCCTGGAGTCTTTCTTAGTAACCATTATAATGATTTATACTTGTTTAAGTTCCATCTTCCTCACTGGACTGCAAGCTCCAGGAGGATGTGGATCATACCTATGTTGTTTACCACGCTATTGTTAGTACCCAGCAGTGTGCCCAACACATGATGGGAACTCTAAATATGGGTTGAATAAATGAATACTCAAACAGCATTGATATCATGTCTGCCTCCCCATACTTACTTTCTTTACACTGCCAGCATACTTTCAACAGATTGAGGCAAAGATACTACAATATGTCTTTGTAAAAGTAGTGCTTAGTTACATATTAATGGGCAACTCTAAAGTAAGCAAACATTGAGCACCCTGACCAAATTGGAAGGTTTCTGTGTCATTGTTTTTTACTTCTATTGTATGCCACCCTTCATGGACTGTGGGGTCAGAGGAGATTGCATTAGGAATTCACCCACATGGAGAATGCTGGACCTGGGCTTTGCATTGAAGGACTTTGTACACAAGCTAAATTAAGTCTTTGAATGGCTATCTAAAACCACGTACTCAATCCTCTGCCACCCCCTTTTTTTCTAAATCCCTGGCTTAGTCCATAAGAAAATTTTATGACAATTTTAGCCCATGATAATTATTAGCCTCGTGACTTGGTCTTCAGGTTTCTTCTGTGTCTATGAAATGGCCATCACAAACTGCAGGTAGACAACATCTGACCAAAGAAAATGATATTTTTCCCCCATATGCTTTTTGATTTCTAAGTAGGAAAAAGCTTTCCCAGAAGTCCCCTGTAAGAACTTCCTCTCAGGGAACTGTGGCTGGGTTGGGTGACATGCATAGTGGGAAGGAGGTTGGGAAAACACAGGTCTGGCATTTACAACTTCTTCCCTCAATATTTTCTTGTGAGTTCTGTCTTCTATTAGAGAATGGCTCAGGCATAGACAGCCAAAGGTGTATTCCACAATCACCACTCAGTGGAATGAAGGCACCAACTACCAAGTTTTTATTAAAAACCTTGATTGCATATTGGTTTTCACCAGAGTTGAAGGGAGATTTGATAATTTAAATAATTTATTGATAAAAACAAACAAAGCTTGCCCCTAATATCTGTCTCTAGCATGCCCTAAAATTTTCTCTAATATTTGTTGGGTTAATTCCATTTCTTTCCTATTTTTTTTTTTTTTTCCTTGCGAATGGAGATCCCGAACTATGCCTCTCAGTTGAGAGAAAAGGCTGAAAAAGTAGCTAGGAGGTAAACCGAGGGTCCACCGGTGAAATGCTGTCTGCCCTCAAGCTCCTACCCTTCATACACTTGGGACTCTTGAAATTTCCTGAATATATCATGTGGTTCTTGCCTTCTCTCCCCTTAGCCTATTAAAAGAAATCTTACCAAATTTTTACAGAAGAGTCATCAGAACTGGGCCTTAAAGTCCTCCAATATTCTCTCCTCTCATCATACTTCTTTCTTCCACAACCCATATCATTATAGTTGTGTCTCTATTTTCCTCACAACAGACCATCTCAAACATTCTACAGAAGGCTCTCTGATTTATCATGGTACTTTAATGATCTAGTATCCAGTTTACAATCTATGCTTGATGTAGATTCTCCCTCTTCTCTGTATCCATGCCATTTGCAATATTACTTGGAGTCTCAACTTATTAATGGGTGGAGTAGCAACTTCCTTAACCCTTGAAATGAAGTGGAGAGCAGACTGTGCCCTGCTACAAGTTTCTTTGTGATGAGTAGACAGTAGTTTTCAGACTATATCTAAACCTAGGTTCCTCCATTCTATAAAGCAGTAGTTTGCCATGAGTTACCTCATTTTGAATGTAAGTGCTGAGATGGAATGACTCTATACCTTGTCTGTAGAAGTAAACAATCACCACAACTAGAACAACTGTAAGGCATAAATTGATTAGTAAATTAATTGTGCTAATAAAAATGACCATCTGTGAGTTTATCTAGTAAATCAGAAACACATGGGTGCATTGGCCTATCAGGCCCCTAAGCTAATCAAATACACTAGACTACCAAATGATTCAATCTAAGATCCATAAAAGGAGGAAAGGAGAAGCACCCCAAAAATGGACACAGTGGCACACTGACCCCATCACCTGTTGTTCATCACAAACCTCACCAAGGAAAATCACCATAGCAACAAACCTCCATTTCTGACCCCAGGCTTCAGCACAGCATGGTTTCTCTTGCCCATGACGACCAAACACATAAGGTCCATTCTAAGCTGACATCTCAAGCTGACACTTAAAGCTGACATTCTGAAACTGCCATTGTCTGGACTCTGGCCTAGAAATAAGTTCCTGCACTTCAACAGCTCTGTGCCCTGAACAAGGTTCTTTGGCTGGTT
This sequence comes from Sciurus vulgaris, assembly GCF_902686455.1. Classification (NCBI taxonomy): domain Eukaryota; kingdom Metazoa; phylum Chordata; class Mammalia; order Rodentia; family Sciuridae; genus Sciurus; species Sciurus vulgaris. The sequence continues at coordinate 94,690,930 of NC_136462.1, forward strand.
TGTAATCTTATCTGACCATCTTACTCTGACTCTTTGCGTTCATATCTATTCTTTACCTTTTTCTCTCAGTTTAACCTCCTGAACTCCCGTAGCTGCCTCAACCATGTCTTAGCTTATCTGTGATGTGTGACTTCAGCGTTATAGATATTAGTGGTTAAGATTGGAATAAAAACTTGTGAGATTGTCAAACTTATGATTATCAGATGACCCATGAGTATTTGATGAATTTCAATCACTGAAAATGATTGATCTTGTGAATTTATTGTTATCCAATAAATTCTGATATAGCTGAAAGACCCAAATATGTTTGATCTATGTTAATAGCATAGCTTACTCCCCAAAACAGGGCTGACTTATGACTTGCCACATTTGTCAGCCAAACAAAAGAGATGGTATATTAATTTTGAATCCAGCTCTGGTAGGACGGGTATATTTCTGTTCTCATTAGCCCCGGGCATATTTTTACAACATTATGAGGTTGTGGGGGGGCACTGATACCATGCAGAGAAGAGCTGAGCCTAACTTAGATAAGCTGGCAGTCTGTAGGTCCAAATCAAGTGGGAGAGTTATGTCAAGGGTAGTAGAACTGCCGCTCAAGTTATAGCTGATTTGAGTTCCAATGGTTTCATAAGTCCTTTGGAAATCAGAAAAAAATGCCCATTCAACCTATAAACCCATGAACAATATAAAAAAGGATACTTTATGTTACTATGTTTTTGGGTCACTTACTATACAGCAATAATCTACTGATATATGCTCAGGAGTTTGTTGCATTATAAGCGCCTTTTGTAATTGAATGAACATTTTTGTCCTTGGCAAATAAAGGTCTAATGAGTACCTGGTCAAAATTCTTCATGGTAAAATTGCTACAGATAGTGAACAATCTAGCTCCAAATGAGGAAAAAATCAATAAGAAGATAACCTTTACAAAATAAATGGAAATATTATCTTTGAAGCATGCTAGCTATGAAAACAAGATTTTAAAAAAGTGCAAGTACATAGTAATTTAATACTAAGTATTTTTCTTTCTTGAGTAAAGAATTTTGATGTGCCTAGAGAGAATGTAATAATAATATTCAATGGTCAGTTTTATTTAAATATCTTCCAAGCACTCCTTTATTGTTATGCTAATTAAATAATTCATAAATAAAATATCAAGTTGAGATGTATTTGGCAACTGTGGTCTATTAAGGAATAGATTTCATAACTCCTCCCAGTTGGCTGAGTTCTTAATACTGCATGGTTCTCTGCCAGGTGATGGGGTTTATTCTCATGTTAAAATAAGAGGCTTTGCCAAGAATTCTGATTTTGCTATGCCTTTATACAACCCTAAACAAGTCGTCATGGAGTCTTAGCACTCTGCACATTAAGAGGGAGCGTGGAACTCCCTCCTACAGAACTTCATATTTTATGCAACTGGATCAGAATGCTAATCTGAACTAGGAATTCAAAAATTAATTTTAGATTCTAATATTCGAAACCAGTTAAGGAAGATAGCATTATTCTACTTTAACCAGAATCTGACTAGTAAATCTGAACAGTGAATGATATACTGTTATTTGCTCTTCAATGTCGGCAAAAATCAGCTTGTGTGCAACAACTATAATTAAGATGAGCCATAGACAAACTTAGTAAAGGGGCCAGGAAGTGGTCTCATGCTCAATTCCATTGCTGCAGGGTAAGGTAAATGGGAGGTTTACATGGGGATGGGGTTGCTCTGCTTGTATTAGAATTCAATGAAGAAGCAAGCTCCTAAGTAGTAGTTCTGCCTGAAGATGGGTTTGTGGATTCAGAGGAGAAAACTGCTGCAGCTGAGGCCTGGGAGTGGGAAGTGAAGCCAGGAGCACTCACAGTTGAAGGTGATATTATTGTAATATTTCTTCAAAATGGCTCCTCAGAGTCTGGCTTTCCCCTGAATGCTAGTGAGTGAAAACTCGGTTAATAATGCTTACTGAATAGTAGGTACTTTTGGGGTATATGCGTTGGGAGGGAAGGGAAGAGGAAAGAAAGGACACCACTTTATCCTTACTCAGAACTTTACTGTCTTTTTGCAGTGGGAAGGGGATTTGAAGGATAGCAAATATTTGAATCCCTCTGTGCCCCCTGCCTTACATATATCTTCAAAACAGATGCCCACTTCCTCCCCTGGGTTAAACAGTAGACAGATGGACAGAAGTGCTGGGAAGTCATATAACATGCCTGAGGTTACATAGCCTAATAAGTCATAAAGCCAGGAATCAAAACCAAGTATGTCTCTAAAACTCATGTTCTTTCCACTACAAAATACCACAGAAAAGCTAATTTGAAACTCAAGTACTGTATCTGATCTGAAGAAGGTGTGAAACCTGCGTATTATGTAGCTGCTTTTCCAGGACAGATCGCCTCTACCAGAAGGACAATTTACTGAAGGACAGGTAGGTGTGGCAGGCTATAATTGTACTAAACAAAGACCTATGTCCTTTTATGGCAAAATAACATTTTTATTTTAAAAACCTGCATGTCAGCTCACAGTATTAGAGATGCATGGGTGTTCAAGGGGAGCAAGGTAGGTATTTTTAAAACTTGCAGCTTTATAGAGCTTAAAAGGGTAATCTATTTAAAGATAGAAAAAAAAAAAAAAAACAAACAAACAAAATACTTTTCCTGCAGACTATTTAACATGGTGCTTCTGACACCAGATGTGTGGTGTTTCTGCAGCTGACACCAGCTGGGTGTCCTCTAATTCAATTCAGTTCTAACATTACCTATATGAAGATAGAGTCAGCACAGGTTGAGGGCTCAGTCACATCAGATTGCCCCTTACTTCCAACGCCATTCACAAGTCCCAGTTTGCCATCAACCAGCTGTAAATTGTGAATCCCATGACTCCCTCTCAGGTTTTATTACTGTGTTAGAACAGTACACAAAACTCAGGGAAACACTTACTTCCAGTTTATTAATAAAAGATGTAAAAGAGGATACAGATGGACAGACTAAGAGCTACATGAGGCAAGGCCTGGAAGGGTTCCCAGCACAGTAGCTTCTTTTTTGTGGAGCCCTGGTGCATCATCCTAAGCACCGGATGTGTTCACCTACTTGAAAGCTCCCTGAACTCTGTCCTGTGGGTCTTTCTGAAGGCTTCATTGCATGGGTATAATCCCTTGCACCACTGACCACTGTTGATCAACTCTCAGCCCTTCTTCCCTCCCCAGAGGCTGAGGGATGGGAAACTCTCAACCCTTTAGTCATGCCTTGATCTTTCCAAAATTTCCAAGAGTTTTAGGAGCTCTGTGCTAAGAAACTGAACAAAGACCCATTACATTTCGCAATATCATAGGTAGAATCTCCCTAGAGAAATAATTATACCCAATCTTATTGATCCTGGTGCATTACTGAAGGGTGTCATTGCCCTAAGATATAAATGATGGTATATGTAATTATGGAACACAAAATTTTCAAGCACAGGGTGCTTTCATGGCCTCCCACGAGACCATTCTAGGGCAAAGAGGATTAATAGTGATAAATTTCTGGTTTCATGTAGCTTATAACAACTTAAAACTGCTTTCAGATAAGGTCTCATTTTAAAACAAGCATCTTTGAGATATAACTCACCTGCCATAAAATCCACCCATTTAATGCATAATTCAATGGTGTTAGTACAGTCAATTATTCAATCATCACTACAAAAGTCTAAAACATTTTCATTGTACCAAAAATAAATCCTGTATCAGATTTTAAATTCATTCTTTAGTTGATGACTATTTGAATTTTTTCACTTTTTGGCTATTATGAGCAATATTACTATGAACACTTGTGTTCAAGTTTTTGTGTTGACATATGTTTTCATTTTTCTAGTTCTGTGCCTAGGAGTGTAATTGCTGAGTTGTTTGGTAACTATTTAAAAACATTAAGGAACTGCCAAGCAATTTTTCCTAATTGTTTCACCATTTATGTGAACATTGGCAACGAACCAGGGTTCCAGGCTCTACACAGCCTCATCAGATGGGGTGCCAAGCTCTTGGACTTCCCAGTCTCCAGAACTGAGACAAATAAACTTGTTTCCTTCATGAATCACTCAGTCTGTGGTATTCTGCAGGAGCAACAGAAAACAGAGACTAAGAAGATATTTTGGAGAAGTCAACATCTAAAAGCAGTTATGCAGTTCTTCCTTGGGGAGCACATCAAAGTTCTGGTTCCACTGTGAAGACAGGCAATCATCAGAACTGGCCCTTCAGACATGTAGGGATATGTATATCGAGAGGTGAGGCAGGGAGAATAGTATGGCAAAAGTTAGTGACATAATTTGATCAAAAGAATGTAACATTTTTTTATCCTACCGTGGGAATTAGGGCATAGAAATGTATGCAAAGTATCTGACCTGGTAGGTATTCAATAAGGAATAGTTTTTAAGTTGCAAATTTATTAAAATTGAGATTGATATCCTCATGTTTCATGATAAAAGCTATATTTAATGCATAGCAAAATCTAACCAAAATAAAACATGATTGCTTGTCTCTGATGGGATTTCAGATTAATGAAATTTTATTACAGCTATTTCTAACCTGTGGGAAGATTACCATTCATTTGTAGAAAAAAAGCAAAAAGGGTCCACATATCTACAAATATCAGACCCAGGGATGGGTTGGGGCAAAGTAACAATGCAAAATGGAATCTATTGATTATTAGTTTATTCCATACTTTACTCAGTCAAGTTGTCAGTACTAAGGAATATGAGCTTGCCTATAAGGGTCCATTTGGCATGGTTATGGTGGGTTTGGAAGAACTGCTCCTGATGAAGCAGGTATTATACTCCAACAACTGCTATTTTCTTTATAGATTTAAAATAACTCTTGAAATGTGTATATATTTACATTTTACATGAAAATGAGAAATATTTTTATACATTTCCCTCTATTTGAGTAATTATAAAAAAGTTTCACCTTCTTACTATTTTGACATACTGTTAACTTGGCATGGAGAAAGTAAACATTCAATTTTAACAACAATGTTTGTCAAAATGATTGTTTACTATAGTTTACAGTATTTATTCCCTTTGGTAAATGACAACTCAGTGGGTGACAGGAGCCCTGCTTTACCATACAAAATGGTCCGTGTCATAATATATTACTAGTGAGATCATTGTGATAGCATTATATTTTAAAATAACAATTACAAAAATCCTAAAGCATTAAAATAAAACCAACTATTTTAATGCAGTGAATTATAGTTAGGAAATACTACATCAACTTATTCATATATTAGAAGGAAAACAAAACACATCTAGATTTTGAGGACTATTTTAGGCATGGTCCTCATGTGTTTAAGAGATTTACAGGGGAAAGCACGTTGGAGAATGAATATGAGACAGGACTTCCTACTGAGATATAGTTCTGACACGTATGCAAGGAGAGAGGGGAGAAAAGAAGCTGGGAAGGAAGAGCCATAGATTGAAATGCAACTCTGAGGAATACTTGGCCAGGTTGGAGCAGATCCTACAATGTACCACAAGCTTTTGGGGTTAAAATAGATGAAGTTCATAAATATCACTAATTTGTAAATGGTCGTCTTTAAATGTTCTGAACAAATTGTCTCTTACTGTATATTTCAAATTATATATTTCATATATAATTCATCTGTAATATACATTTAACAAAAGGAATAAAATAATAGGAAATATTTAATAAATGAACTAGGCAAAAGTGAAAATGCAAGCACATAGGTGACCTTCTTTCCATCCCCTGTGTGTGTATTTTTATTGGAAACCCTTTGTGCATTATAATTTAATGGCTTCTGGATGACTCTGAGCTGAAACAACTGGCTTCACGCAGGTCAGCTTTGTGCAGTGCAGCTTTGAATCTCACCTCCTGTTTCCTGGGTTGCTTAATGCCACCATATGGGATAAAATGGGCACCTCCATGGTACTTCTGTAAGTGCACACCTGCAAGCATAATCCAGAAGAGTAGTGTCTGGGTAGTACCTTGAGCAAAAAAGAAAGGGAATTGGTCCTTAAATGTCACCTTTCTTGACTACTGGTGGGTAGTCCTTAAAGTTGCAGGAGTTCTATAGCACTAGCTAACATGCCTTTCTATTTCCTTCATCTACTTTGTTTCATTCTCTTGTCCCCAAGCCCTACTTCATGGGACCATATTTACTAATCAATGTTCTGCACTCAGGTTACCACAGGTCAACTTTTAAGGCAAAGGCAGCCTTACTAATGGTAGGGAATTTTGATTTATATGACTACAGCTATGTTTGATTTGGTGATATATTTATGGAAAATATTGGATACTTAGAAAAGGAAATGGAGAAAAGGCATCACAAATATACTGGGATGAACCTCTTTGTATAAACATGTGTCTGTTATTAATCACCATTTTTATGTATTCACACACTTGTCCTTTGGGGGATCTGCCCTGTGGTTCAGTATTGTCTAACTTTGTAGGACTGTTATTCTTTGTGATCTTTTAAATTAGTCGTGGTCATAAGATTTGCTTTTACCAGTGAATTGTGGATAGAAGTGATAAGTATCAGGCACAAATTTTTTGAGGCAAAGCATGATTTTCTGACCTCTTGCCACAGTGATTATGAAACAATGATGAACAGATCCTACCTGTTGAACTGCATGGACACATAGCATTAGTAAGAAATAAACTTTGTCATATCAAACTGTGGATGCTTTTGCAGTTGTTTGCTGATATTTATAGGTCAGAACAGGGTGGGCTAGGTTATCAGGCAGTGACAACACACATTTGAGCATGCATACACACACACATATGCACTATGAAGTAAGTGTTACTCTATGAATAAAGGCAAAACAATAAAATGGTGATAATCATGTAGCAGCCAGGTGAGGTTCTTAACTGTAAAATGAGATCACAATAGTATCTAAGGCTTAGACAAGTAACACCATGCCCAACTTACAATAACTGGTAAGTGGAAAAGCCAGGGTTCAAATTTTAGAACCTTCTTTCTGACCTCTAGACCAGTGTTCTTTGGTGTGATTGTACACAGCTGGTGATTACTGGTGTCCATGGGGGTTTTGTATTTTTAATTACTTCTCATGTATCTCACAAAATGTAACATGAATTGTAAACAACTATGTAACTGACATAAAATGTATCCCATTAACACTTAGCGGACATTAATAAACTATGTGCGTACTAAAATGGATTGCATTTAAGAACACAATTATGAAGAACTTAATCTGTGAAAATAAATGACAATTTCTCTTTATTGTTGTTATAATTCACCAGTTTTCTACAATAGTGCAAAAATAATTTGTTAGTCAATTTTTCATCACTATAAAAACAAATACCTGAGATAATGATCTTCTAAAGAGGAAAAGGCTATTTTATCCCAGGATCTGAGATTTCAGTCCCTCCTCAGTTGTCCCTGTTGCTTCTGGGTTGCAGAGAGGCAGCACACTATAGAAGGTACATGTGACAAAGCAGAACTCTGCCTCTTATGGCAAGGAAATGAGAGGGGAAAGAACTCACCATTCCCTTCAAGGGTGTGCCCCCAATGAACTGAAGACCTTCCATTAAGTCCCAGCTCTTGCAGGTTGGCATAACCTCCCAATAGTGCTACTCTGGGGAACAAGCCTTTAAATATGGGCCTTTGGGAGGCATTATGGATACAAACTGCAGCACAATTCATAAAGAAATAGAAGCAAATGAAGTAATGATAAACTAAGAACAAACTGTAACTCAAAATAATGTTGAATATGTAAGTACTGAATGGTACTTTGTAAATACAAAAAAAAATGAGTATATACTTAAAAAGTGATTTGGCTAGTGTGATGATTTCCCCTAGCAACTAAGGAAGATAAGGAAGACTCTCAATATTAATTTTATTGAATGGAACCACAAAGAAGTGTTATTAAATTGTTATGAAACTCTTAGAGCTTTTGCATGGTTTTCTAACCAATCTAGCAAAATAAATGTGTTTTTCCAAGAAAAGTGTAAAATAAAACTTTCTAGTACAAAATTTGATTAATTGCCACTAAGGCAGAAAAGAGACTACAACATCAAAAACATCATTCAAAGTTATAATATTTATACAAAATACAAATATAATACCCAGTCTTTCTGAGGAGCATGTAAAAATACCCATAAAGTTGAAAAATAAAGCTCATAGAGAAAGGACGCGCTACAGGCACAATTTCTTTATTAAGGAGAAATTTGGGGCATTGCCTTATATGAACGGCACACAATGTGGAAAAGCAATTACTGTCACTTACATGCTGGCAGATAATTTTCCTTTATAGTTGGACAAAACCAATTCAACATCTATGTGGCACCATGAGGAAGAAGTGCCAGGCATGGCTTTTTGTCTCGTTTATCACCAAAAACTCATTTCGTGAGCTGCAATATCAAGGAGAAATCTTTTCAATAATAACTAAGTTAAAAAAAAAAAAAAAAAAGATGCACTGGGATCAGTATTGTCAGAACACCAGTTATGAGTACAACAGAGAAGAGCATTACCACAGGAATGAGGTTCCACTTGAGTCAGATCCATACACCGCATTGTTCATAGCCAACAGCTGTGGATTGATGTGGTGTATGAAGAATAATTTCCAGTTGCTTCATCAGATCAGTACTCTAGCCTTATATGTCGATGTCCCAAAAATATCCTATTTTTAGTGCGCCATCTGATAATTCAAGGAGAGGTTTTCTACAAGGGAGCTATTCAGAAATATGTAGTAGGCAACCAAGAGGGATGTTACATCAAACCAGGGTTGGGTAGGAACTAACTCATCACAATGTCTTCACTTCTTTTATAGATAAAACAGACTTATATAATGACTACAAAAATATTGTTCACATGGACCTAAGGAATGCACAAAGATTCCTGTATCATGTAATTTCTGTGTCATTTCTGATTCTAGCAATGCCTATGAACATTTTCACATTGACTCTAATTTGCTTGGCACCCATAAGACTTCTCCCTAGCCTTGTGCTGCGAAGTTCTTGCATCCTGGTTGGGTCTTCTGATGGCATTATTGTGGGGCTCTGAGAGTCCACTAGACCTTCACATTCTCATCTCAGAAATGTGAAGGAGTTAATGCCTTTAGGAATAGTCATGGACCAAATGGTTAATGGAAACCAATGGATTTTCGTACCTTGGTGAAACAGCTCTGGAGATACAGCACACATACTCTGCCAAATATTAACAGCAGCCACCTACAGCAATAAGTTCACTTCACAGTTCATCCTTGTATTGATTTTACTTCTTGTCCTAATTTGAGATAGGTAGACTATCCTGAAGGGACGATCAGAAACTTTCTCCAAGAAAGAAGTATATTTCCCTGACCTCTGTGTGGTTGTGTACCTAATTTCATGCATGTCAGGAAAGGACAAATCAGACTTTTTGGAGGCATAATTGTGCCCTGCTAGGCCCAGACATTGACATGGAAAGTTGAGGTGGTTTTGCACATACAGTGATCGGCTTCAAGCCTTGGCAAGGTGATTTCAAGCACATGTTGATGTTACATTGGGTAATTTGATGTGTAATGTGACTGCAATGTACAATAGTCCACCTAAGGCCCATTTGTTTTCCTCAGTCCACAAAAATCCTCACTTGCTATCTTCAGATTCTCCAGGAAAGTAGTGCCTGCTTCAGAAATACTCTTGAGCTTAGTGCTACAGAATCAAAATAGGAGTTGATGTACTAATATTTCTTGGAATTGTGCTAACAGGTTTTTAAAGCACTCCTAAAACTCATCCTGCAGTAGCTGACCCCTTTTTCTTCCCTAAGCAGCTTTAGTATCTTTTGTTTATCTTCACACAGCAACTTTTCCACATGGGTAGTTCCCTGCTAAGGTCTTTAGTTGTGAAATTATTTTTTCTTGTGTTTTTGATAACTTATACCCCCTTTGCTTCTATTTTTCTGAAACTCTTGTTATCTCTATGAATAATCCTAAAGAGTCAATACCCATGTCTCATGTTTTCTGTTTTAGGTATACATTCCAGAAGGCTTAAAATGCAATTTTAAAAGACAATATATTTAGTTTTGTGGGGGGTGGTATATTTTAGGTAGAAAAATAAGAGGACTTTTAAAAATTAGATATTTTATTTGGTTCATTTTATGAATATTTATTTTGAAACATAAATGGGATCTTTTTGTTTATTTGCTTTACATCTGTGTACCTTAAGAAACAAGTATGATCCACTTTGTTTTGTTATGATTACTGGTATGTTTAGATATCTCTAAACTTATTTTTGCATTATCTTTATTATTTATTTTTTCTGTTTTTCTTCTCTGCCTTCTCTTTGCTTAATGAAATTATAATTCTTTTCCCTCACTGATAAAAATGTAAAACAGGCATTTTAAAATTGAATTTCATAATAAAGCCTATATTTATACAGTGTACAATTAGTGCTGGTGTTTGCTTCTTGGGAGGAGACAAAAGCTACTGAACTCACCCCTTTTGCTTTTTCTATTAATACTCACAAACTTAATTTTACCTTTCAAATAAAAACAGTTCAGTTAATCATTATATTTATCAAGATTTAGTTCTTTTTCACCATTTTTTTTTTTTTTTTTGTATTTCACTTCTTCTTGTCTTCTTGCTATGGCATTTATTGAGTAGAATTAACTTTCACAGATCCTTGTTGAAAGGAGAGCTTAGTTCTTCTATGTATGAAAATGCCAATCATGCCCTTACTATTTATTTATTTATTTATTTTGGTACCGGGGAATGAACTCAGGGACACTCCATCACTGAGCCACCTCCCCAGGCCTATTTTTGTATTTTATTTAGAGACAGGGTCTTGCTGAGTTGCTTAGTGCCTTGTTTTTGCTGAGACTGGCTTTGAACTTATGATCCTCCTGACTCAACCTTTTGAGCTGCTGGGATTGCAGTCGTGTGCCACTGCACCTGACAATGCCCTTATTCTTGAGAGAGAAAATCTAGCTGGGTTTAAGTTTTTTATATTTTGTATTGTATTTCCCTCAGAATTTTGAGTATTTTAGTCTGTTTTATCCTGGAATTTATTAAAGTTAATGAGACATTTGTCAATCTACAACACAGAGGACAGAGAATATAAAGGTCTGGCAATTGGACTAAAATTATCCACAGACTATTATAAACAAAGTATATACTTTTTCTAGATGTAGATTTAGTTTTTATTCTATCCAAACCTTGATTAAAATTTTGTAGAAATGAAGAAAAACACAAGATTTCAGATTGAAAATACCTATCTTTTTTTTTTTTTAGTTTTTTTTTTATTGTAAACAAATGGGATATATGTTGTTTCTCTGTTTGTACATGGAGTAAAGGCATACCATTTGTGTAATCATACATTTACCTAGGGTAATGGTGTTTGATTCATTCGGTTATTGTTTTCCTGTCCCCCCACCCCTACCCCCACCAACATTAAGTGTCATCATCCTCTTTTTGGTGAGAACATTCTTCCTGTGGTTTTTTGAGATTGGCTTATCTCATTTAGCTTGATGTTCTCCAATTTCATCCATTTGCCTGCAAATGCCATAATTTTATTATTCTTTATGGCTGAGTAATATTCCATTTATATATATATATATATATATATATATATATATATATATATATCACAGTATCTTTATACATTCATCAATTGAAGGACATCTAGGTTGGTTCCACAATCTGGCTATTGTGAATTGAGCAGCTATGAACATTGATTGATGTGGCTGTATCTCTGTAGTATGCTGATTTTAAGTCCTTTGGGTATAGGCCAAGGAGTGGAATAACTGGGTCAAATGGTGGTTCCATTCCAAGCTTTCTGAGGCATATCCACACTGCTTTCCAGATTGGCTGCACTAATTTGCAACCCTACCAGCAATATATCGGTGTACCTTTTTCCCCACATCTTCCTCAACACCTATTGTTGCTTGTATTCTTGATAATCGCCATTCTAATTGGAGTGAGATGGAATCTTAGGGTAGTTTTGATTTGCATTTCTCTTATTACTAGAGAAGTTGAACATTTTTTCATATGTCTGTTGATTGCTTGTGGATTTTCTGTGAAGTGTCTGTTCATTTCCTTAGCCCATTTGTCAACTGGGTTATTTGTATTCTTGGTGTAGAGTTTTTTGAGTTCTTTATATATTCTGGAGATAAGTGCTCTATCTGAAGTATGAGTGGCAAAGATTTTCTCCCACTCAGTAGGCTCTTTCTTCGCATTGCTGATAGTTTCCTTTGCTGAGAGAAAGTGTTTTAGTTTGAATCTATCCCAGTTATTGATTCTTGCTTTTATTTCTTGTGCTATGGGAGTCCTGTTGAGGAAGTCTGATCTAAGCCATCAAGGTGAAGATTTGGACCTACTTTTTCTTCTATAAGATGCAGGGTCTCTGGTCTGATTCCAAGGTCCTTAATCCATTTTGAGTTTAGTTTCGTGCACGGTGAGAGATAGGGGTTTACTTTCATTCTGTTGCATATGGATTTCCAATTTTCCCAGTAACATTTGTTGAAGAGGCTATCTTTTTTCCATTGCATATTTTTGGCCCCTTTGTCTAGCATGAGAAAAGTGTATTTATTTGGGTTTGTGTCCATGTCCTCTATTCTGTACCATTGATCTAACTTTCTATTTTGGTACCAATACCATGCCATTTTTGTTACTATTGCTTTGTAGTAGAGTTGAAGATCTGGTACTGTGATACTCCCTGCTTCGCTCTTTCTGCTAAGGATTGCTTTAGCTATTCTGGGTTTCTTATTTTTCCAGAAGAATTTCATAATTGCTTGCTCTATTTTTGTAAGGTACGTCATTGGGATTTTAATTGGAATTGCATTGAATCAGTATAGCACTTTTGGTAGTATGGCCATTTTGACAATATTATTTCTGCCTACCCAAGAACATGGGAGATCTTTCCATCTTCTAAGGTTTTCTTTAATTTCTTTCTTTAGTGTTCTGTAGCTCTCATTGTAGAGGTCTTTCCCCTCTTTTGTGAGATTGATTCCCAAGTAATTTATTTTTTCGAGGCTATTGTGAATGGGGTAGTTTTCCTAATTATTCTTTCCAAAGATTCATCACTTATGTATAAAAATGCATTAGATTTATGTGCATTGATCTTATATCCTGCTACTTTACTGAATTAACTTATGAGTTCCAAAAGTTTTCTGGTGGAATTTCCTGGTTCCTCTAAGTGTATAATCATATCATCAGCAAATAGGGATAGTTTGAGTTCTTCTTTTCCTATTCATATTCCTTTAATTTCTTTGGTCTGTCTAATTGCTCTGGCTAGAGTTTCAAGGACGATGTTGAATAGAAGTGGTGAAAGAGGGCATCTCTGTCTTGTTCCAGTTTTTAGGGGGAATGCTTTCAGTTTTTCACCATTTAGAAGGATATTAGCCATGGGCTTAGCACAGATGGCCTTTACAAAGTTAAGTAATGTTCCCACTAACCCTACTTTTTCTAGTGTTTTGAGCATGAAGGGGTGCTGTATTTTATCAAATGCTTTTTCTGCATCTATTGAAATAATCATGTGATTCTTGACTTTAAGTCTATTGATATGGTGAATTACATTTATTGATTTCCTGATGTTGAACCAACCTTGCATCCCTAGGATGAAACCCACTTGATCATGGTGCACTATCTTTTTGCTTTTGTATGCAATTTGCTAAAGTTTTGTTGAGAATTTTTGCATCGATGTTCATTAAGGATATTGGTCTGAAATATTCTTTCCTCGATGTGTCTCTGTCTGGTTTAGGTATCAGGGCAATATTGGTTTCATAGTATGAGTTTGGGAAGGTTCCCTCCTTTTCTATTTCATGGAATACTTTGAGGAGTATTGGAATGAGCTCTTCTTTAAAGATTTTGTAGAACTCGGCTGAGAACCCATCTGGTCCTGGACTTTTCTTTGTTGGTAGGCTTTTGATGACTTCTTCTACTTTATTACTTGAAATTGGTCTATTTAAATTATGTATGTCCTCCTCGTTCAGTTTAGGCATTTGATATGTCTCTAGAAACCTGTTGATGTCTTTGAAATTTTCTATTTTGTTGGAGTATAGATTTTTAAAATAGCTTCTAATTATGTTTTGTATTTCACTCGTGTCTGTTGTGATATTTCCTTGTTCATTCCGAATTTTAGTGATTTGGGTTTTCTCTCGTCTTCTATTTGTTAGTGTGGCTAAAGGTTTATCAATTTTGTTTATTTTTTCAAAGAACCAACTATTTATTTTGTCAATTTTTTGTATTGTTTCTTTTGTTTCAATTTTGTTGATTTCAGCTCTGAGTTTAACTATTTCCTGTCTTCTACTACTTTTGGTGTTGGTCTGTTCTTCTTTTTCTAGGGCTTTGAGCTGTAGTGTTAGGTCGTTTATTTGTTGAGTTTTACTTCTTTTATTAAATGCGCTCCATGAAATAAATTTCCCTCTAAGTACTGCTTTCATAGTGTCCCAGAGATTTTGATATGATGTTTCTTTGTTCTCATTTACCTCTAAGAATTTTTTAATTTCCTTCCTAATATCTTCTGTTATCCATTCATCATATAATAGCATATTGTTTAATCTCCAGGTGTTGGAGTAGTTTCTGTTTTTTACTCTTTCATTTGTTTCTAATTTCAATCCATTATGATCTGATAAAATACAAGGTAGTATCTCTATCTTCTTGTATTAGCTGACATTAGCTTTATGGCATAATATATGGTCTATTTTAGAGAAGGATCCATGTGCTGCTGAGAAGAAGTGTATTCGCTCTTGGTTGGATGGTATATTCTATAAATGTCCGTTAAGTCTAAATTATTGATTGTGTTATTGAGATCTATGGCTTCTTTTTTTTATTGTAAACAAATGGGATACATGTTGTTTCTCTGTTCATGGTGTAAAGGCATACCATTTGTGTAATCATAAATTTACATAGGGTTATATTGATTCATTCTGTTATTTTTTCCCTTCCCCCCACCCCCCACCCCTCTTTTCCCTCTATACAGTCCTTCCTTCCTCCATCATTGCCCCCCTCCCTAATCCTAACTCTAACCCTAACACTAACCCCTCCCTCCCCCCATTATGTGTCATCATCCACTTATTAGCGATATCATTTGTGGTTTCTTTGTTCAATTTTTGTTTGGAAGATCTGTCCAGTGGTGAGAGAGGCGTGTTAAAATCACCTGGCATTATTGTGTTATGGTCTATTTAGTTTCTGAAATTGAGAAGAATTTGTTTGACATACATGGATGAGCCACTGTTTGGGGCATAGATGTTTATGATTGTTATGTCTTACTGATTTATACTTCCCTTAAGCAGTATGAAATGTCTTTCTTTATCCCTTCTGACTATCTTTGGCTTGAAGTCCACATTATCTCAAATGAGGATGGATACCCTAGCTTTTTTGCTGTGTTCATGTGCATGGTATGTTTTCCCCCATCCTTTCACCTTTAGTCTATGGGTATCTCTTTCTATGAGGTGTGTCTCTTGCACTTGCAAGCAACATATTATTGGATCTTTCTTTTTAATCTAATCTGTCAGTCTATGTCTTTTGATTGATGAGTTCAGGCCATTAACATTCAGGGTTATTATTGAGATATGATTTGTATTCCCGGTCATTTGCCTCATTTTTTAAATTTTATTTATTTATTTTTTTTGACACGACTTGGTTCCTCCTTTATTTGACAATTCTTTTGGGATAATTCCTCCCCTTGCTGATTTGCTTCTTTGTTTTTCATCTCTTCCTCATGGCATATTTTGCTGAGAATGTTCTGTATTGCTGGCTTTCTTTTTGTAAATTCTTTTAGCTTTTGTTTATCATGGAAGGATTTTATTTCATCATCAAATTTGAAGGTAAGTTTTGCTGGATATAAGATTCTTGGTTGGCATCCATTTTCTTTCAGGACTTGAAAAATGTTGTTCCAGGCCCTTCCAGCTTTTAGAGTCTGGATTGAAAAATCTGCTGATATCTGTATTGGTTTCCCCCTGAATGTAATTTGGTCCTTTTCTCTTGCAGCCTTTAAAAATCTGTCTTTATTTTGTATATTAGGTATTTTCATAATAATGTGCCTTGCTGTGGGTCTGTTGTAATTTTGTGTATTTGGAGTCCTATAAGCCTCTTGAACTTGATTTTCCATTTCAGTCTTCAGATTTGGGAAATTTTCTGATATTATTTCATTGAATAGATTGTTCATTCCTTTAATTTGTTTCTCTAAGCCTTCCTCAATCCCAATAATTCTTAAATTTGGCCTTTTCATGATATCCCATAGTTCTTGGAGATTCTGTTCATGATTTCTTACCATCTTCTCTGTTTGGTCAACTTTGTTTTCAAGGTTAAATATTTTGTCTTCAATATCTGAGGTTCTGTCTTCCAGGTGTTCTATCCTATTGGTTATGCTTTCTATGGAGTTCTTAATTTCGTTTATTGTTTCCTTCATTTCAGGGATTTCTGTTTGGTTTTTTTTCAATATCTCTAACTCTTTATTGAAATGATCTTTTGCTTCCTGTATTTGCTCTTTTAACTGTCAATTGGTGCGATCATTCAATGCCTGCATTTGCTCTTTCATCTCATCATTCAATGCCTGCATTTGCTCTTTCATCTCATCATTTGCTTCCCTGATCATTTTAATTATGTACATTCTGAACTCCCTTTCTGTCGTTTCTTCTGCCATGCTGTCATTGGATTTTATTGATGTAACATCTAGATTTGTTTGGGGCATTTTCTTCACTGATACCTAAACAATATGAGAAAACAAGGGGACCACTAAGATATTGCAGATTTCCTCTATTGATTTATAATGTCCCTGAAGATTTCTAGTATATCCCCTCTTAGCCTTCAGTAGCCTGAAGTCTTGGAGGAAGTTGATAATGTGGTGCTCCACAAGGAAGCTGCCTCTCTAGGGGTGGTGGCCTTCAGGTGGGGTATATTCCCTGCTAGTGGGCAGAGGTGGCGCCACTTGTTGACCAATGGTCATCCAAAGGGGAACTAGGCTGCAGGCTGGGGCAAGGCATGTTTGGGCCTGAGTCTTTGGTTTTACCGTCCTTGTGGGACAACCTCACCCGCCAGGGAAGACTCACCTGGTGGGGAGGTCTTGCTGGTCAGTTCCCCTCATAGAGGTTCCCCTCAATCCACAATTACTGCCTGGGTTGGGCTGCCTTCCTCTGCAACATTCCCAGGGCCTGGACCTACCTCCTGGGCCTGGGAGCCTCACCCTTCACAGTCGAGTCTCCTTAGGCTGCCCCTCCTCAGAGAATCTGCCTGCAGGCCTGGAACCTTCACTCTGCCCCTCAGCTTGTCTCTGTATGGCTCTTCCACCAAGAAGCCTCCTAGGTCCTGAGACCCTGCTGTGCACCTAATCGCCTGGCTATGTGGCCCCTCCTCTGAGCAGCCACCAGGAGTCCCGTACAATCGCTCTGAGTCCCAGTGACCCACCACATGCCTCTTCCTCCGGGCAGCCACCCGGTGTTCTGGTGTGGGCACTAGGAGTCCAAGCAACTCACTGCGCACCTCCTCCTCCCGACAACCGCTCATAGCCCTGGTGAAGTCACTCTGAGTCCACGTGACCCGCCGTGCTCGTGCTCCTCCTCCTCCTCCTCCGGGCAGCCCCCCGGTGTTCAGGAGCGGTTGCTCTGAGTCCAAACAGCTCGCCACGCAGCTCCTCCTCTGGGCAGCCGCCCAGAGCCCCGGTGGGTTGCTCCAAGTCCAAGCGCTGTGTCAAGTAGCCTCCTCTATGATGCTCCCAGTTGTCTGAGTTCACTGCTCCAGCAGGGAGAGGGCTGTCTCGTCGGGCAACTCTACTTCACAAAGTTCCCTGCATTCCAGGACTACCGCCCCATCCGGAATGCTTTCCCACTGGGAGAGACTCACCCGGCAGCTTTGAATTGGTCCCAAGTCTCTCAATGTCTCCTCTTCTTGAATCCTGAGTCCTGGAGCAACATGAAATGCAGCCACCCTCTAGTCCACCATCTTGAAAAAACCAGTATGGCCATTTTGACAATATTAATTCTGCCTATCCAAGAACATGGGAGATCTTTCCATCTTCTAACGTTTTGTTTAATTTCTTTCTTTAGTGTACTGTAGTTCTCATTGTAGAGGTCTTTCACCTCTTTTGTTAGATTTATTCCCAAGTATTTTATTTTTTTTGAGGCTATTGTGAATGGGGTAGTTTTCCTAACTTCTCTTTCTGAAGATTCACCACTTATGTATAAAAATGCATTAGACTAATGAGCATTGATCTTGTAACCTGCTACTTTAATGAATTCACTTATGAGTTCTAAAAGTTTTCTGGTGGAATTTCCAGGTTCCTCTAAATATATAATCATGCCATCAGCAAATAGAGATAGTTTCAATTCTTCTTTTCCTATTCATATCCCTTTAATTTCTTTGGTTTGTCTAATTGCTCTGGCTAGAGTTTTAAGGACGATGTTGAATAGAAGTGGTGAAAGAGGGCATCCCTGCCTTGTTCCAGTTTTTAGGGGGAATGCTGTCATTTTTAGAGAGGTTTTAGGTTCATATCAATATTGTGTGGTTTGTAGAGAGATTTCCCTTGTAACCCTTGTCCCTGCACACATGTAGCCTTCTATTATCAAAATCCTCCAACAGATTGGTATATTGTTATAATTGATGAACCCATAGTGACACATTGTTATAGTCCAAAGTTCATGGTCTATATTAGGGCTCACTCTTGGTGTTGTGAAGGATGTCTTGGTTGCTTTCAAGTTTTGGCACTTACAAGTAAAGCTGCTCTAAGTATCCATGTGCAGGATTTTATATCGACATGTTTTGAATTGTTTGGGGTAAATATTGAGGAGATTCATTGCTAGATTATTTGGTAAGAGTATGTTTAATTTTTTCCAAGAATCCACCAGACTGTCTTTCCAAATGGCCTTAACATTTTGTGTAAGATTTCCTGTTGGTCATATATTTGTCAGAATTTGGTGTTGTCAATGTTCCAGATTTTGACCAGTCTAATAGTAAGTAGTGGTAACTCATTGCTGTTTTAGTTTATATTTCCCTGATAACATATGATGTGTAACATCTTTTCACGTTTGCCATCTGTCTTATTTGATAAAGTGTTAATATCTTTAGTTCATTTTTAATTGAGTTGCTTTCTTATTGTTTAGTTTTAGGAGTGTGTTGTATATTTTTGATAGGAATTTTTAAATCAGTTACATATTTTAAAAATATTTTCTCCCAATCTGAGACTTGTTATTTTAATTCTCTGTATAGTATATTTTTAGAACAGATATTTCAAATTTAATGAAGTTCAACTTATTGATTATTTCTTTCAAGGATCATACCCTTGGTATTATATCTAAAAAGTCCTTACCAATCATGTAACAACAAATCCCATCAATACGTACAACTGTAATGCACCAATAAAAAATGTGGAAAAAATTTAAAAAGACCTTACCAATCCCAGAACCATCTTGAATTTTTCCTGTGTTATCTTCTAAGAGCCTCATAGTTTTTACTTTACATTTATCTCTGAGATCTATTTTCAGCTAATTTTTGTGAAGGGTTAAAAGTTTTTGTCTGTATCATTCTTGTGCATGTGGATGACTAGTTGTTCCAGCATCATTTGTTGAAAAGTTTGTTTTTGCTCCATCACACTGACTTTGGTCTTTTGTCAAAAAACAGTTGACTACGTTTATGTCTATTTCTGGGCTCTCCACTCTGTTTCTTTGATTGATTTGTTTATTCTTTTGCCAATGCCATACTGTCTTGATTACTGTAGCTTTATAGTAAGTGTTAAAGTTGGGTAGTGTCTTCCTTTCAAATTAGTTCTTATAGACATATTTTTGAATGTTTCTATTTTCATCTTCTAGAACTTCTGTTAGTCATATGTTAGGGCTTTTTGAATGTTCTTTCACATATTTTCTATGTTACTTCTGACTGTTACTTGGGTAAATTTATAAGAATTAATTCACTGTTTAAACTGTATTGCATTTGGAGCTTATCCCATATATGTGTGACTCTGATATAAGCTTAGAGAAGCACATCAAGGCTATTTACAAGACAAAAAAATAAAGAAATCTCATTGCACATCATAAAAATATCCCCAAATTTGTTTAATCATAGCAGTAAGAAGTAAATGCAGTCAGTTTTTTAAATACTTCCCTTTATTCCTACATTGTTCTTTTTAGTTTAAAATCTAGCTAACATATGTCAAGATATGACCTTTTAATTTTACTTAGAATTTAGAGAGCTTTTAAATTTTGCTTTTATTATTGCTTTATAGTTTTAAATTATTGTGGGGTTCATTTTGACATATTCATAAATGCATATATAATTTGTTCCATTTCAATCAATCTTTAATACTGCCCTTTCCTCCTCCCTTCCCTTGATACCTTTCCTATATTCTATTGGTTTTCCCTCTATTAATTTATTATTTAAAATTAGTTCATATTTATACATAAAAGTAGAATTCATTGTGATATATTCATACATGCATGCAGTATAATTTGATTGGTTTCATTCTGCAGTTCTTCCTCTTTCCATCCTTCCTCCCTCATTCTTTGTCCCTTTCTTCTATTCCATTGTTCTTCCTTCCATTTTCATGGAATCTCATTTTTAGAAATTCCTTATTTCTCTCTAGGTTCCCCATGTGAGAAAAGACATTCAATCCAATCTTTGACTTTCTGGATCTGGCTTATTTCACTTAGCATGATGTTCTCTGGTTCCATTCATTCACTGGAAGATGATATAATTTCATTACTTTTTATGGCTGAGTAAAACTTCCATGTGGATATATACATTTTCTTTATCCATTCATCTACTGAGGGACACTTAGGCTGATTCCACAATGTTGCTATTGTTAATTGCACTGACATAAACATTGGTGTGCATGTATTACTTTAACATGCTGATTTTAGTTTTCTTGGATAAATACAAAAGAGTGGGATAGCTGGGTCATAAGGAGGTTCCATTGTAGTCTTTTGAGGAATCTACATACTGATTTCCATATTTGTTATATTACCAACAATACTTCATGTGTATACCTTCCTCCCCATAACCTCACCTGAATTTATTGTTATTTGGGTTTTTGCTGAGTGCCATTCTGACTAGAATGAAATTTCAGTGTAGATTTATATTTGTATTTCCCTGATTGCTAAGGATGTTGAACATTTTTTCATATATTTATTGGTTATTTGCATTTCTTTTTTAAAGAAATGTCTGTTTAGTTCATTTAACCATGTATTTATTAGGTTATTTTATTTTTATGTTAAGATTTTTGAGTTCTTTAGAGAATATTTTTAATCTCATAGGAAAGTTTTCATTTCAGGAAAGTCTTATTCACTTGTTTTGCTATTGCTCTTTTTGTTTTATTATTATTTCTGAAGATGTATAATCATAGAAATAGGAAATAAAAAAATAGACATCTAATATTTCCCCTCACCTTGACATTTACTTTGACCCAATTTCTCTGTTTCCAGGGAAAACTTCAAAGGTGTTTTCTGTGTCACTGATTCTATTATCTGTAGGAGAAATGCTATTCTTTTATTCTTCTAATGTAGACTCAAATTATTCTGCATTTTAAGTTTTTTTTAATTCTTTTTTCTCATCTCACCTATTATATTTATTATAACTTTTTTTTGTTATCATTCCTTAGGGACTGTATTTTCATACATTTTAGTAGGGGTGACAAGCATATTTCCTAAAATAATTCTCTAAGTTTTGTAGAAAATAATTTAGGAAGTTTAGTCTTTCTAAGATTTTTTTTTTTTTGCAGTATGCTTTTCCATGGTTAAACAAAAGAATATCAAAGTGAGACCTTTCTTGACTAAAGATGTATTTAAGTGGATTGTGTGGGTTATACTCATCCCCATTAAAATCTGTCAGATTTACAATTGGAAGGGAAGCAATCTTATATAGTTTCCCTATGTAATTATTAGTGTTTCAGGATTTTGTTTTTAGGCACTAAAGGCAGTATCGATAGAAATGTCCTATTCTACTTTCATCACTGGATTCTGGGATTTTTTTTAATATTCAGAGGAATATCAACTCAGTCAGAAAACTTAGTAAATGAGGTGAAAAATTCACCTGGTGGAAAATGCTGTGTTTTATAATTGGGTTCCAACACTTCCATTTAGTGTTCTGTTTTCTTGGAGTTATAATTTTTGCACACTTATGGAAAGATGCACTGAGATGGGCCAAAAGCAACACAGCACACTACTTATATGTAATGCTTTTTGAGGCTTCTTGATGCTTAAGAGCTGGTTTCTTAATAATATTGTTTACATAAACCTTTTATCTATAATCTAGGGGCAAACTGTGGGGGAGGGATGAAGCGTATATCTACTTCCAAGCAGAATTCTGTCTCTAAGAAAAGCACTTGTGCCTTTAGAGATTTTTGTTATATGGGACATTGTAAAGAACTACCTTCATGATGGCTAGAAATCATCATGAGTTCCTTATTACTCTTCTGAAAACTTGATTATTCTTTGTTCTTCTTACTCATCCGTTTAGAATTTTTCCACCCCAATTCAAACTACTTTCTCAAAGTGCAAGTCTGATCACTTCTCTTTTCCAAGCCTCCAAAGATTATTTCTGTAGGTGATGGGCAAACCTCTTATCCTAGTATTCAATGTTTTGTATAATAGTGTAAATGTAGACTAAAATAATCTTTCCAGAGTACTGTTAGTTTAGAACTTATGTACTGGTACAGTTTGGCAAAAACTCACTTGAAATTATTAGGTGTTTTTATATTACTACCATTTGATCCATAAAGAATGCCTTCATATTTCTCTATCTTATGAATCTTTACTATGCTTCAGTACCCATTCAGATATGTTATCTGGGCTTCAAATAGCTGGATGTTCGCTCCAGTCTTCTTTCACAGTATTTACACCATCAGTTGACTTTTGTACAGGAATTAAATTTTCAAATTTATTAGTATGTCTGCATTATATTTGGTTAGTAGTAGTATATCCTATAGGTTTCATAAATTCTATTTAGTGTTTTATTCTTCAGCTCCAATTATACATTGGATAGTTTTAGCATCTCTACTTGTGGTTGTAACCACATTGCTCAAAGATCTGCCTTCTGTGACTAAAATGTTGTCTTTCCCTTTAAATGCAATGCTCATCTAGAAATATATAGAAATTAATTTGCTTCTCCTTGTCAGTAAGTAAACAGCATTGCCAAATATTTTTTTTTTCAGTAAGATTACAACTTCCTAATTCTGTAGATCATGGAAAGGCCTAGAAAGTAAGAAAGAATAGCTCTTTATTCAATGGTTGTCTGAATTTATAGTTAAAATACAAATAAAATGACCTCAGTGTATATACTGTGACCAAAAGGAACACATACAGAGAGTCAACTTGTTGAAATAAGATTGAGGATCCTAAAGCAAGGATCCTTGCATAAGAGAAAGCAAATACATAGTTAACTCTAGAAATTAAGTACACTTCTTCATTTGCTATCAAGTACTTCAAACATAGTTCATGACTTTATAAAAAATTAGTGACTTGCAGGAGTAGGGATAACAGTTTATCTGATTCAATGCCACAGAATTGTCCTCCAAATATTTCACAGAGATAGTCATTATTTCTTTGTAGTAATAATGAAGGAATGAGGAAGGAAGCTAGTCCACCCATAGGTAGTTAGGCCTTGGAAAAGGGAAGGAGGAGAGGAGAACATCATGCTATCCTGGAAGGAGATGTCAGGTCTGAAGACCATCCTGTTACTTGCTGACCCTGACAGCTTCAACTGCAATGCCTCCTTATCTTAGCTAGGACACCTGTTACTGTTACTAACAACATCAACCACATGGTTTTTCCTTAGCTACCTCTACCTCTCCCCTAGCAATGAATGATCACCAAATGTATCCTTACCCAAAGCACTTCCTTTCCCCAACAGATGTGCCAAACCATAAGGTTGGACCTGTCCTCTTAATTATGTAAATAAGGAATTGAAATTGTGTACTTCTGATTGACTCATTAGCCTTAGAACTTAAAGAGCTTGATTGGTCCATGCTAGCATCCCTTAATAACATAGTTCCCACCAATCACCTACTCTGTACCATCATATATGCTTTGAAAAATTTCTCGGAAAAGAGCAACCAGTGGTAACTTCCCTCAGGACCCCTCCCATACTGTGGAAGCATTTCTCTGCTTTAAATAAATCTTAATACTCAACCCTCTGCTTGTCCTTGAATCTCATTCTTTGACTTTGTGAGGAAAAAACCCACCTGACAGCCATGCTCTGTGTTACAATAACAAGTTGTTTAGCTAGGCAAGAAAAAAAGTGAATTAAGTTAAGAAAGATCACCTTGGCTACAATGTGGAGATTGTCTGGAAAGGATAGAGGAGATGCTTCTAGACCAGTGTCTTAAGATTGTTGAAACCATTCAAATACTTAGAGCCTGAACTAAATTAAGGACAGTGAGAATGAATGATAAAGTTAAAATAGATTAAGACAATGATTTTCATTTTGTCCCACTACTTATTTGTCATATTTGAAGGTAATTGTCTGCAATGTTTTTAGTTTAGGAAATTAAGGCAATGATGTTAACTGAAAGAACCACATTAAGCCTGAAGAGTATTCTTTTGTGTTTATGTGTCACATTTTCTTCATCTATTCATCTGTTGATGGACACTTAGGTTAATTCTATGTCTTTGCCATTATGAACAATGCCACAGTGAAGATGAGAATGCAGTTATTTTTTCAACAAATTGATTTCAAATTCTTTGGATAGATATCCAGAAGTGGGATTTCTGCATCATGTGATATGGCCATTAGAATAATTTTAAGTCAAGAATCCATCTGGCATCTGCAGGGGCCTAACTGGAGAATATAAAGAAGATATGATTGAAATTGCTGCTGTTTAGTATTTTACTTCTCATACTGATCTTTACCATCACCACCCCTATTTAAGATTTAAGACAGTTTTTTTTTTTTTCTGCTGTGACTAAAGCATCTGACCAGAACGATTGTGGAGGAGGAAAAGTTTATTTGAGGGCTCATGGTTTTAGAGGTTTCAGTCCAGAGACAGTAAGATCCATTCCTTCAGGCTCAAGGTGAAGCAGAACACTATGGCAGAAGAGTGTGGCAGAGGGAAGCAGCTCACATGATGATCAGAAAGCAGAGAGAGAAATTTCCACTTGGCAGATACAATACCCCAAGGCCACATCCCCAATGCCCCACTTCCAGCCACACCCACCTGCCTTCAGTTACCACTCAATCATATCAGGTGATTAATCCACTCATTGGGTTAAGGATCTCAGAATTCTGTGAACTTTGTTGCATTGTCTCACATGTGAGCCTTTGGAGGACACCACATCCAAACCATAACAAGCTCTATGAAATGTGATATTGTTCCTGGTTTACTATCATGAACAGGAAGTTGAGAGGGACAGTTTCAGAAGGTTCCAGTTGATCTGTGGAGGAACAGCTCTAATAGTGAGAAAGACCAAAGGTCAATGTCAGGGTTACTTTAACTGCCAAGTAGTTTAGTTCCAATTATGTAGCAGGTAATGGGAAATGATCACCAACCTTGTCCATGGATTAAGCAGATTCACTGTAAATTGAACTTTTGCCAAGACTACACTAATTTCCTATTCCCTTTATTCCTCTACTCAACTGGGGATCATAATAGTGATCTAGGTCCTTGGGTATTAGAGACATTTTGAAGACCATATAATAGATAGTCTGAGTTGTTAAGAGTATTCTTCTTTCTCTAGGGTACATTTACCTGAGTAAATGTCATTGACCTCTTTAAAAAATAGACCAGGGAAATCATTTCAGTATTTTCTTATTTGTGATATTTCAGTGTTTTTTGTCCTGCTGACCTGGCTATCACTCTTGCCAAACTATGGGCTCAGTTTGAAAACTGACAATTTGAAATCCTTTGCCCAGTTCCTAGACTTATTGGTGTGATAATTCTTGACTTCCTAATCACCCATTCTTTCTTTTGATTGTAAATTTTTCATGTGGTACTCTCATTGGTTGCCCATACATTCCCCCTGGAGAATCATTTCCTATTAATCATTTCCATAACCCTATGGGTCACATCCTCTTGGCTCTCACTGTAAGGTTAATCATTTTTGTGATAATTGAAATACACTGACTTGTGGAAATTAAGTGTCCTGCCAGCTGGCCTGCATTGCTTTGGGGCCCCCTTTATCTTACTATCAATAAACCAAACTCTATGATAACCTTTCCTACTGGTAGGCATGGCTGAGCTTTCAAATGATGTTGGTGTCTTCTCATTAGCACATTTCTGATGGCCCTTAAGGCTTCTCATGCAATGAGATTTTCTACTGGGGCTTTTGATTTCATAATCATGTTGGTTGCAGCAATGTACACTTTTAAGAGCCTTAGACACGTTTTAAAAAAATTTTATTTTTTTTGTTGAGATAAGAATGCTTAAGATGAAAATTTGACCTCTGTTAATGTTTAGATATCAGATGTCTCCCTAAAGCTCACGTGTGAAACATTGCAAGAAAGTTAAAAGGTGAAATGATTGGGTTATGAGGGTCTTAACAGAATCTGCATAACTGAGTGGTGACTGTAGGCAGGTAGGGTGTAGCTGGAGGAGGTGGGTCCCTGAAGTCATGCGCTTAGGGCTTATATTTTGTCCATGGGGAGTAGAACTCTGTCTCTGCTTTCTGGTAATGTACTGAGACACTTTTCTCTACCACATTCTTTTGCCATGATGTTCTGCCTCACCTTGAGCCCAGAGCAATGGAATAATCCATCTATGGACTGAGACCTCTGAAATCATGAACTGCAAAATTGTTTTTGGTAGGTTTTTTGGTCCCAGCAGCAAAAAAGCTGACTAAAACAACCTCTTATCAAATTTTTAACTCTACATCACAGTACTGTTAACTATATTGTGCACTATATCTGAGCCTTCTACTTCTTCCACAATCTGCCTGGAAACTCAGGCATCACAACTTCACTCAGCATAGATCATCATTTTCTCCAGACTTTTAGGGATCACGTTAGCAGTGATTTATACCATCCCTTGACATTCTCGTCAAGGTGTAAATCTCATATTCTGAGATAATGTTCCCTTTCTGA
Source organism: Sciurus vulgaris (assembly GCF_902686455.1). Taxonomy (NCBI): domain Eukaryota; kingdom Metazoa; phylum Chordata; class Mammalia; order Rodentia; family Sciuridae; genus Sciurus; species Sciurus vulgaris. Next base: position 94,717,835 of record NC_136462.1, read on the forward strand.
GTCAATAAACTCTCCCTTCCCTTATTCATCTTGTGTTCCAGCCCCTTTATCAAGCATTCTAAAAACTCAGGCCCACTTTTGCTTCCTTGATTCTTGTCAGTGCATTAGGGTTAATTTTTGTAGCTTCTTTGAGATATTCTTCCTTTCTTCCCTTATCAAGGCCAGAATATCTCCAACTGCATTACTTTAGTCCCTGTTATTGGTCTGGTAGCTAGGAAAGAGGTGACAATAGATTCTTTCTATTGCTTTCTGAGTAACAGACCTCTGAAATTATCTTCCCATATGGAGGGATTACTAGCTCTCCATAGGGAAGAGGGCACCCATGCAAGTTCTAAGGGTTTTGTGCAGTCTGGCGAGTGAAAACCTTCAGGAACAGTCACCTAGTTGTCTTCATCTCATGTGTCCCAGCCTTGCCCAACAGTTCTGCTTCCTAGTTGACCATTCAGTCTTAGAGCTCTCTTTTACTATTAGATCCTGAGTTTCATCTTCAGCTTCTTTTGCTACCTGACTGTATGAGATAAAACCTCTTGGGAAATGAACGGTTTCCTCTGGTCTTTACACTTACTTTCCAATGCCCTAATTTTTCATTACCTCTTTGCAAGGCATCAATGAAACTTAATGATGAGCTAATTCTATTGTCCCACTATGAATTTCTCTCCCCTACTTTTAAATGACCAAGGCGTTGTAACTGTTAGAATATTTTTCTCCACCAAAATATAGTCTCAATTTATTATTAGTAAATGTTCTAGCATTTAGGCTGCCATCTTGTTATAGGGAATATCTGAGTCCCATATCATCACCTGAAATGGTCTTTATTGCCGTCCACTCAGCGCATGATCCAATGCTTTCTCAGACCAAATTTGATACTAATGTGTCAGTTGGGTGCCCCCAAGAAGCAGATGCTGAGACAGCATTCAAGAGTGCAAAAGATTGAGGAATTATACCAATTAAAGAAAAAGTAACACAGTTGGAAAGGGGGCTGTGTGTCAACTATGATGCCCTACAAAGTCTGCCAACCTAGCAGGAAGTTTCAGAGTTTCAGAGAAGGTTGTCCATTATATGTGACCTGGTTATGCTGTTTAATCAGACTTCCTCTATTATTGGTTGGGTCTGCTGTGAAAAGAGAATGAGAGCTCTAAAATAGAGATGTGAAGGAGTGAAATACTGGAGGCTAACTTTTACCTATTCTCATAGCTGGGTAAACATCCTTTCTTGAAGTAGAATCTGAGCCATGTATCTGTGCTTTCCACAACAATTGGGATGTCATTCACCACCTCCAATTCTAGCAAGTGGATGGATTGTGATGATTGGGCCTGAAGCTTGGTGTTGTGAAAGGGTGCAAAGAGCATTTGTTTTGTATACTAATCCAGTGTGCTGTCTATAGAATGATGCACCATCTGTAAATTGGGATATTGTTTCTCCAGCAATATGGGTTGAATAGCAGGAAGCTATTTCAAGTGAAGAGCGGCTGATTAGTTTCTATTTTAAGAGATAATTGTCCAAATTGATTTGGGGGGTAGGCTTTGAATTATAGATGCCATCCAAATATGGAATTTTGTTTTGGAAAACTAACCTATGAATGGAAACATATGAGAAACAATTGTTCTTAAAATTCTGAAACTCTATGTACCATAGTAAAACTAAACAACCTGAAACTTGTCTTTGATATAAGCATAGATACATCTTGATACTCTGTTCTTCAGAGAGTTGTTACTCATCACTGTAAAACCTAATGATACTTTCTATGAATCAGTAAAACCTTTCTCAGAGAAGGATGTTCTCATTTAAGCCCTTGCTTAGGAGAAGGCATCTAACCTTTACTAATAAGAACCATTGAACAAGATCTTCACATTGGATCTTAGAAAAGACCTTAAATGAACCAGTCTGACTTGGAAATCCTTAGTCTGTGTTGAGCCAACCTTGTGGAATTGTTTTTATTTAGAAGAATAACCAGAGAATTTCTTCTGTATATGATTTTCTTTTTGTATCTCAGCTACCACACACTTGTCATATTCCGAGTTTGGACTTTGCACTTACATTGCTTCTCTTTTAGGGTCATCCTGTCCTACGGATGGGAGCAGAAGCCAGTACAAGTCAGGAGTGTGGAGAAAAAGCCTCTGTCAATCAAACTCATACTGAGAAAATATTGGTATGGGGAGTATGAGTATAATTTTCTTTTGGTTAATTTTTCTTCCAAGTCTCATTACACAGGTGAAGAAGACAGGACATGGGCATGATTGCCCTGAGGTTCATGTACCTCCTAGGGTTATCTTGGTGCTGCCCATTTCTCAACCTTTTCTTCCACCCAATTTGTTGCTGAGTTTGACCTCACGTACTCAGTTCCTCTGATTTTTGTCTGCAGATTTTCCCAACAGCCTCTACCATATGAGTAACTTTCAGTGACTTTTCTGGACACAGTAGCCCCCATGATAATGATTCTTATCTTTCAAGGTTTCATTTCCCTTTCTCCTTTATCTTGAGGCCCTGGGCTTAGGACTCTTAACTGCATTTGCATGCTGTTTTTTAGACAACTCAGGCTAAGCCAGTAAGACTGATCCAAGACAGGTATTGAAGAGGGGCAATACAAGTGTCTGGGAAGTTGGTGAGAATAGTTCAGGTCATCAGGTATAAGAGTCAGGTCATATCTTCCAGCTGAGAAGGCCCAAGTGATCACATGGTTTGAAGATTGTTAAAGAGGGAGAAAACTGCTCAAAATGTAGGAGAAAGTAGGAATAGGAAATCTGTAACTGGTACTAAATTGAACATTTAACCTGAGGTAGCAGAATCCCCAAAGCACCTGCCCTATAAAATACTTTCAGTTAAATACATGAATTTTGTTCTAATTTCTGGTGGAGTGTCAGGTCACAGCAGGCATACAGACTAGACTCAAGTCTTGGCCCAAACTCCCTAGTCCAAGATGGCTCTTAAGTATTTCTGTCTTTTGGTGTCTATACCTTTGATATCACACCAGAAATAATTTTTGTGATCAATAGGATATGGCTTAAAAGCAAATTCTTCTGTTTAAATAAAGTCATCAGATCACTGAAACCCTGGTCTAGCTTGATTGTAAACTCATGGAGAATCTTGTCAGAACCACCCAGAAAACTATTCCTGGATTTGTGACCCTCATAAATTATACATTTTTACTGTTTTATGCTGCTAAGTTTTGCAGAAATTTGTTATGCAGCAAAAGATAATTAATGCATAGCTTGACCCACCAAGCAGATGGCTTCTTTCCCCCTTTCTATTTTGAAATTATGTTTCTATCATTGCAAAGGTCTTCTTGTTAAAACCTATTCTGCCAACCATCCTTGTGCCAAGAATTCCAGATAAATAAACCAGCTGTAGGAAAAATTTCACAGAGTGGCTGAGGAGCTTCCAAACCCCATTGAAAAAAAACAACTGTTAAATCCATTTGCAGTTTGCCTTTCTGCCAAGTAGTTAAAATCCATTCCTGAGTCTCTGGCCCATGGATACCAAATGAATGCAGATATTAATCATATTCTCTTCTCTCCCACAGAGATTTCTGATTGTGGCAGGAATTGTGACCTCAGTATAATCACCATTGTTGATTATTAGACTTTCTCATTGATTTCTGTTTGCTTGGATAGCTCTGTAGAATGTGGATCTTTATTAAAAGGGACAACTTTGCCCTCTGCCACATATAGTCACAAATCAGGTAAAAAAATATTGAAGGTGGGCATAACCCTAAAGTTATATGTTAGCTCTACATGAATTATGACTTTTTTTTATATTTATGCCTAAAAGATTAGAATACGTTTAAAGGCTTAAAGTGACACAAATTTATTTTTTTGTAGTTTATGTTGGTTAAGGGTCCAGGCATAGGTTAGCTGGGTCTTCTGCTCAGGTCTTCCTAGTCTGAAATCAAAGTGTTGGTGAGGGCTATGATCTCATCTGAGTCTTGGGGGTCCTCTTCAACACTCATTGGCTGACAGCAGGATTCAGTTCCTTGTGGTTGTAGAATTCCAGCCTTCAGCTCCCGGAGACCTCCCAGCTGGCTTTTCTCTACCATGTGGTTCTCTCCACAGCATGGCATTCTCTCTTCATAGTGAAAAGGAGAGAATCTCTTCTGTTTTGGCACTTTGATTCTCTGTCTCCAATCTCTAGATATTCTTTTTTTTTTCAGATGAAATTAATTTTAACATTAAAACTAACCCAATACATCTCAAATATTATAATTTCAATATGTGATTAACATAAGATATTTTGCATTCTTTTAAAAATATATACTTAGTCTTTAAAATTCTCTGAGATTGTACACTTCTGGAGCATACCAATTTAGATGAGCATGTTTTAAGAGCCTAAGAGCCACATGAAGCTGCCATATTGGATGACATGGCTCTAAATGTTAGAGTGGCCCAAGGCTCAATCCTATTTTTTTGGTGGTGGTGGTGTTCTTTTACTCAATGTGATATTTAATAATTTATTTTTTATTTTTTCTAATTAGTTATACATGAGGGTAGAATGCATTTACACATTTTGCTAAATCATACATAAATGGAGTGTAATCTCTCATTTTTCTGATTGTACATGTTGTAGGATCACATGGGTCATGCAGTCAAATATGTACATGACATAATGATGTCTGTTTCATTCTACTATCCTTCCAACTCCATACCCCTTCCCCTCCCTTCACTCCCCTCTACCTAATCTAAAGTAACTACTTTTCTCTAGCGCCACTGCCCCCACCCTTATTGTGAATTAGTATCCATATATCAGAGAAAACAGTTGGCTTTTGATTTTTTGGGTTTGGCTTGTTTTGCTTAGCATGATATTCTCCAGCTCCATCCATTTATGGGCAAATTCCATAATTTCATTCTTTAAAGCTGAGAAATATTCATATATATACACCACATTTTATTTTTCTATTCATCTGTAGAAGGACACCTAGGTTGCTGTCACCACCATCTAGATATTCTTATAAAAGGATCATTGATCAGGGAAAGCACACCCAACAACTGTTGCTGTTTAAAAAGGTGTTTTTATTTGTTCTTTTTAGTTATACATGACAGTAGACTATATTTTGACATATCATAAATACATGAAGTATAACTTCCCATTTTTGTGGTTGTACATAATGTGGAATTACACTGGTTGTGTATTCATATATGAACACAGGAATGAAACTTCCTTTTGATCAACTCACAATCAACTCTTTAGGGACCTTAATTTTATCTATTAAAATCCTATTTTCAGTGCCATATAATGTAACCTAATTAGGGAAGTAAAATCCTGCCATATTTACAAATTCTATCTGCAACAAAGGAGGGTATTTCACAAGGGATGGGCAGCTGGTGGGGATCTTAGGTTTATGTCTATTGATACTTCTTCTAATATCCCCAGATATGAATAACTGTTAACCTGATATTAGGTTATGTCCTAGTATTACCAATATTTTGTCCTTTAACTAATAAAAATAGTTTTCCAAGGTAGCCACAGAATACCCTAAGGTCAAGAGGGTGGGAATGTGTAACTTGGGGGAAGCATGCAGTGCCCCTTGACCTATTTTGGGAATGACTTGTTAATGTCCTTCTTCAAGATCCAAAGGAAGCATCTACCAAGGCTCGAGTATGGAAGGCCTTTGGAAATATGTGCATTTGCCAAATGAGGACTATGTCATTACATAAGAAGAACCATGTGGATTTAGTGATAAGAGTGTCTATTTTCAGAGGATATAATTCCAAATATAATCAATATTCTCTTGTTGAAAGCTTTGATTAGCCTATTGCAACTTACTCTCATAGTTTTGTATAATTTTTCAGAAGGAATAATCAGAAATAAGGTAAAAAAAAAACCCCAAAAATCTCCTTAATATCATCCCAAAATAGAATACCACATTGTTTTAGAGTGTGAATGAGCCTGACTAGTAGAATTTATATAGTTTAATTTCTAGATGGAAATCATGATGATGAAGCTTAACCCATTTGTTATGATAAAGCTTAACATGAATGATGAATGTTATTGTTAATGTCACTGTGAAGATAGAATATGTTACTTGCCATTTGGATTTTGTTATAATGCTATACTGAATTATTATAGATATGAAGATATAAGTTGGTGAGATGAGATTCCTAAGGTGGTCACCCAGGATGCATAGATAAAATAACAGTGACAGCTGTGATGGAATCACTTAGCTAACTAGCTCAAAGAAGTCACTCCAGAAGGCTGGCTCCTGTTACAAGTACAGGAAGTAAGTGTAGGAGGAACTAAGTGAGGCAATTACAGATTTCACATGAAGGTCATTCAAGGTATTTGAGAATACGTTTGAATATGGGTGACCAATTCAAATCTGATGAAATTCTACTACTTCATGATATTTGACTTCTGGCTGAAGGCCTGAGGAAGTTGGCCACAATGGTTAGTACCCAAATTGGTAATAGAAGTTACTTGATTTTAGATCTCTCTGGCAGTATAACAGCAATGAATTTTGCACTCGGTGATAGCAGGTATAATAGAGACTGAATCATTTTGTTGTTTGACTACTGGCATTTTATTAGACTTTATATTTTTATATCTGTCAGGTTCACCACAAAATTGAGTGGAAGGAAGGTGCTGAGATATCCCATACCTCCATTTTCCCTATTATCAACATAATGTCCCCCATTAGTAACATCCTCTAACAGGGTAGGATATTGTTACAGTTGATAAACCTACATTGCCACATTTTTATCAGCCAAGGTCCATACCTTCATTAGGGTTAACTCTTGGTGTTGGACATTCTGTGTGTTTGGACAAATTTTTACTGACACATGTCCATACAGAGTAGACTCACTGCTCTGAAAATCCTCTGTGCTCTATTCACCCTTCCTCACTAACCCTTGGAAATGACTGATATATTCCATCTCCTTTGCATGGACTCTTCTGGATTGTCATGTACCTGGGAATGTGTAGCATGTAGCTTTTCAGTATGACTTCTTTTACTTAGTAATGTGGCATTTATTTTTCCTTCCTGTCTTTTCATGGCTTGATACTTCATTTCTTTGTAGTGCTGAATAATATTTCATTGTATGTAAGGTCATGGTTTATTTATCCAGTTATGTACTGAAGGATGTCTTGGTTGCTTTCAAGTCTTGGCATTGATGAGTAAAGCTGCTCTAAGTATCTATGGGCAGATTTTTGTATGGACATGTTCTCAATGGCTTTGGGTAAATATTGAAGAGTTTCATAGCTAGATGATTTGGTAAGAGTATCTTTAATTTTTTCCAAGAAGCCACCAGACTGTCTTTCTAAATGGCCCTAACATTTTGTGTCCTCACTATTAATGAATAAGAATTCCTATTGGTTCACATCTTTGTCAGCATTTGGTGTTGTCAGTGTTCTACATTTTGGCCATTCTAATAGGTATGTAGTAGTAGCTCACTGTTTAAAATTGCATTTCCTCTATAGTATAGAATGGGAACATAGTTTCATATGCTTACTTGACATCTTTCTTTCTTCTTTGATAAATTATCTGTTAGGGAGTTTGGAGATTACTTTGATAAGTTATCTGTTAGGGAGTTTGGGGATTATTTTAAAAATCAGATTGTTTATTGTTGAATTTTAAGAGTCTTTAATTTGCATTTCTCTAATAGCTAGAGATGTTGAACATTTTTTCATATATTTGTTGATTGATGCTATTTCTTCTTCTGTGAAGTGTCTGTTTAGTTCCTTACCCATTTATTGATTGGGTTATTTTATTTTTTTTCTTTAGTGTTAAGTTTTTTGAGTTATTTATATATCCTAGAGATTAATACGTTACCTGGGGTGCATGTGGTAAAGATTTTCTCCCATTCTGTAGGCTCTCTTTACATTATTGATTGTTTCTTTTGCCAAGAAGCTGATTTTCAGTTTGAATCCATCCCACTTATTGATTTTTGATTTTACTGCTTGTGCTTTAGGGGTCTTGTTAAGGAAGTCAGATCCCAGGTGAACATGGTGACGATTTGGGCCTACTTTTTCTTCTATTAGGTGTAGAGTTTCTGTCCTAGGGCCTAAGTCTTTGACCTACTTTGAGTTGAGTTTTGTGTAGGGTGAGAGATAGAGGTTTAATATTATTTGTTACATGTGGCTTTCCATTTTTCCCAGCACCATTTGTTAAACAGACTATATTTTCTCCAGTGAATGTTTTTGGTACTTTTGTCTAGTATAAGATAACTGCTTTTATGTGGGTTTGTCTCTGTGTCTTCTATTCTGTACCTTTGGTCTCTATTTGGTGCCAATACCATGCTGTTTTTGTTACTATAGCTCTGTGTTATAGTTTAAGGCCTGGTATTGTGATGCCTCCTGCTTCACTCTTCATGCTAAGGATTGCTTTGAACATTCTGAGTCTCTTATCTTTCCAAATTAATTTCATGATTGCTTTTTCTAGTCCTATGAAAAATTTCATTGGGATGTTCATAGGAATTGCATTAAATCTGTATAACGCTTTTGGTAGTATGAACATTTTGACAATATTAATTCTGCCTTTCCAGAAGCATGTAAGTTTCAACATCTCACACAATTAGAGGAATGCAAATCAAAACTACTATTAGGTTTCACCTCATTCCAATCAGAATAGTGATTACCAAGAATATAAGCAACAATAAGTGTTGACGAGGATGTGGGAGAAAAGGTACACTCATATGTTGCTGGTGAGAATGCAGACTGGTGCAACCACTATGGAGAGCAGTATGGAGATTCCTCAGAAAACTTGGAATGGAACCACTTTTTGACACAGTTATCCCACTCCTCAGTTTAAACCCAAAGGACTTAAAATCAGCATACTACAGTAACATGGTCACATGAATGTTTATAGTAGCTCAACTTACAATAACTAAACTATGGAACCAACATAGATACCCTTCAACAGATGAATGGATAAAGAAAATGTGGTAGATATACATGATATAATATTACTCAGCTTCATAGAAGAATGAAATTATGGCATTTGCCCATAAGTGGATGAAGTTGGAGAATATCATGCTAAGTGAAATGTCAATCCTAAAAAAAAAAAAAAAAAAAAAAAAAAAAAAATCAAAGCCTGAATGTTTTTTCTGATATATGGACATTAATTCACAATAAGGGGATGACTAGAGAAGAATAGTGTTACTTTAGATTAGGTAAAGGGAAGTGAAGGGTGGGGAGGGGTTACAGGGGCAGGAAGGATAGTAGAATGAAACAGACATTGTTATCTTATGTACATATATGAATGCATGATGGATGTCATTTTAGAACATGTAAAATCAGAAAAATGAGAAATTATACTCCATTTGTACATGACATATCAAAGTGTACAAATGCCTTCTAATGTCTTGTATAATTAGAACAAGTAAAAAAATTTAAAAAAACCACCACCAAGTGGTATAAAAAAAAAAGTCTTTGTATATTTTGAAATGTTTTTTGAAAATATTTTCTTCCATTGTGAGACTTGTCTTTAGTCTCTTGGCTATATCTTTCAGAGAACAGAAATTTTACATTTTAACAAAGTTCAGTTTATCAGTTCTTTTTTTCATATCTTTGGTGTAGCTTTGGTGTTATATCAAAGAAGTCATTCCCAAACCTAATGTCATCTAGATTTTTCCCCTTTGCTTTGCTATATTCTAGGGGTTTTATAGTTTAGCATTTTACTTCTTTATCTGATCTATTTTGAGTTAATTTTGGGGATATAAAGTCTATGCCTATGGTTTTTTTTTTTTTTTTTTTTTTTTTTTGCATGGCATGTGGATGTCCAATTGTTCTAATGCCATTTGTTGACAACCCATCTTTACTGCTCTGTATTACTTTTACTCTTCCATCAAAAACCAGTTGACTATTTTTTATGTGGGTCTATTTCTGGACTAATTTGGTTCATTTACGTATTCCTCTATTCTTTCACTGTTATAACACTGTTTTAATTACTACAGATTTATTTTAAATCTTAAAGTTGGGTGGTATAAATCCCCCAATTTTGTTATCAATAGTGTGTATGGGGAGCCACCCATGACTTGTATACAAACCAAGCTATTAGACAGGAGGATCTGGCCTCATGAACTGCTTGAGTCATGTGGTTATCCCTGCGTTGGTTCACCACTGAATTTCAAATGCAAAGCCCTAGATGTGGGAGTGATCTGCTAGAGCCAAATGGCTTGTTTATATCCACCACCCATCCTGTTTGTTTTGAAGAAGCTCCTACCAGTCCCTTTTGATCTATACTGCTATAAATAAACCAAATGTGGGCTCCTTCCTTTATTATAGCCAGACCCTTATGGATGGCTCAATCAGTCATGCCCCTGCTTCTAAAGGAATTCTGTCTTCTGTCATTAACCGTGATAAATTTCATAGCCTTCTATTTCGCAGCCAACCCATCCCTCCTACAGGAACCCTTTCTCTCACCCTTGCAGCAAGAAGTGTGCAGTGATAAGTGTGTATTCTGGATCTTTTGCCTTTTCAAAAAAAAAAAAAAAAACTGTATAATTTGATATCAATATCCACAAAATAACTATCTGGGATTTTGATGTAGAATGCATCAAATTTATTAATCAAGTTGGAAAGAACTAATATCTTGACATATTGAATCTTACTATCAATTGACATTTATAGATTTCCCAATATTGGTGTTATGCATATTTTAGATTTATACATTTATATCTAAGTATATCTAAGTATTTCTTTTTTGGGGGGGTCCTAATGTAAATGATATGTGTTTTTTTTTTTTTTTTTTTTGGTACCATAGATTGAACCCAGAGGCACTTAACAGCAGAGTTACATTCCCAGACCTTTTTATTTATTTATTTTTTATTTTGGAAACAGGATCTCACTAAGTTACTTAGGGCCTTGCTAAGTTGCTGAGGATGGCTTTGAATTTGGGATCTTCCTACCTCAACCTCCTGGGCCATTTGGGTTACATGCATGCACCACCATGCCCAGCTAATTTTAATTTCTATTTGTTCATTGCCAGTATAAAGGAAAGCAATTGACATTTGTCCATTTACCCTCTATTCTGTTCTGAAACTAATAAGTGATTATGACAAGGTAAACAGAAGTTTTCTGGCTGATTATTTTGGGTTTCTTACACAAGTAATCATGTTTGTTATCTATGAGCAAAGACGATTTCATTTCCTTCTTCCTAAGTGTGTCTTTTATTTATTATTTTTCTTATTTTATTGCATTTGCTAGGACTTTCAACACTATGTTTAGAAGGAGTGGTAAGAAGGGTCCAGAAGGGAAGCAGCAGAATAGCAGTTCCACAGATTGGGGATGAGTGAACTTTCAAACTGGGTTGTAGGATTAGATATATTTTGCCATTTTGGAAACAGTGGTATGTCTTATCTGAATTAGAAATATTGGAAATAAGATACATTGTCTCTTAAAAGTATTTGTTTGCTGGCTGTGTTGACTAATCCATTAGCAATGAGCATCACCATCTCCTAGACTATGGTATCACAATGTTTCTTATTGTTTTTATGCCCCAAGATAAGCCTTGATTCCTGCCCAGAAAATAAATTCAGATACTTCTCCCAGGATTCAACTATTCTTTATGTGGGAAATATCCTTTCACTACAGAACAAGGAAGATATCTGTTATGGTTTGTCTATGAGCCAAGCAGTTTTCTTCTGCTATGCCTTTCCTCTGTGATGTTCTATCTTATTCTGGGCTGACAGCAGTGGAGTCAGTCACCCATGAACTGAACCTCTGAAACCCTGATCCCAAAATAAACCTTTTCCCCACTAAGTTGTTCTTGTCAGGTAGTTTGGGCTTAGTGATGAAAAGCTAACAATATGCACAGTGGAAAACGTCAGTGCTTCACTCGGGTTCTTTTGGGTTCATATTGTTATTTCTGTGAGAACTTCAGCTACCTTTGGTGTGCTGTTATTTCCAGTAGCCTGTGTCTGCAACTCTCATAGAATTGCCATTTACTGATGTTCAAATTCAGACCCAGAAACCAGAGTGCCAGGAAGTTTACTTCTTTACCTGCATGAAGGGATCTGCTTAGTCAGTGACTGGCATACAGGTTATTCTTTGGGGTTTACCCTAACTTAAAGGAATTAGGACTTTCAGAGCTTTGCAGACATCTGTGTTCTTTGAATTAGCTTCTACTTCACTAATCTACCTACTACAGTTCCTTAGTTGTTCTTCCTGAGAGCATTTTCTTAATAAATTACATGCACATGGATTCTTGTCTCAGGGTCTGCTTCTGGGAAATTCAGCACAAGACATGGGAAAAGCCCTGGGTATGCTAGGATCACAAGCACAAATATTAATTTGGCAAGATCTTAAATTTTCTGTATGAACATTATAAAATTCACTGGTTCATGTCAGTAACTTAGAAACCTAAACCCATTACCACAAATAATTTACTCAGAAGTCATACTAAATACTTATGGGGGTTATGGTTCTCATAAATTGATGAGAGTAAATAAAATTTATAATCAAAGAAAATACTAATCCTGGGATCTGAAATAGTAACCCTGGGATCTATTCAAAGATATCTGATATTAGACTTCTTATGAAGCTGTACAATTTAGGGGCTCTTCAAAACTATCATAGAATGAACCTGAAGATGTTCCAGGAAAAAAAAATAGAAATGTGAATGCCATACAGTTTCTTTTTCACTTTGTCAACCATACATTTCTGAACTTGGAGGTAATGCCACACGTGGGACTTGAGAAGTGGTTTCTTTCGTGGCTGCCAAGGTGTGAGATGGTGTGACCTTGAAAAGTATGAAATTCCTAGCTCCCTCAGGATGGACCGACTCCACAGGACCCTGTGCAAACACTATTCAAAAGAAAATTTTCTCCATGCAAAGCTTCCAAAGAAATTGTGATCATACTTGCCAAGACACCTGCTAATTCATCATGATTCACTGCAAGGTGGTGGCTGGCAGAGACACCCAACCTACCATGTTAAATCCTTGTCCCCCACATTTTCTCCCTCATTTTTATTGCCCTGAGCTTGCATCTTCCATAAAACATCACTTCTTAAATAATCGAACTCTGCTTTCTAGAGGATGCAAACTAAGATATTTATTGATTATTTCCTTTGAGGCAATCAAAAGATACTAAAAAACAATTCTAAGGAAACTTCTAAAGGGAAAAATGATTGAGTCTGTAATTTGATACCAAAATTATTTAGGCATAAGATAATACAGAACAATTCAGAGATATGACTTATTTTACCCTATGCTTTAAATTCAAGGATGTTTATTTTTATTTCTTGAATTCCAGGAATAGTGGAAGGGTAAAAGCTTAGTGTCTAAATACTTGTGAATATGGTTGTGAAGATTAATACAATTGTTATAATTACAAAAGGATTCCTAAAATAGTATAGCCAAATATAAAGAAAAAATAATGTAATAATACCCTTTAAAGTAAATGACAAAGAAAAAATTGAAGCAAACTATGCAAAAGGGTATCAAACACCAAGCAGACATTTTAATTTTCAATATGAATAATGTCACAAGGATATAAATCTTAACGGGCACTAAGAGGGAAATTTGATATTGATAAGAGGCACATCTTACCAACATAAGTCACATCTTTATGAAAAATTGGAAAACCAATCACACTATAATTTTAATGTACTTTCTCTTGGAAACTGAAACATCAAAATGGACAAAAATAGCAATTACAATGTCACATTCTGAGTTCATTGCAATAAATTAGTTGTCGACCCAAAGTTGCAAAATACACACACACACACACACACACACACATACACATACACTTTTAATTCCTTGGAAATTAAATACCCTCCCAAATAACTTAGGCTTTTTTTTTCTGAAATCCACTCAGAAATGAACAAAATATGTTTTAAAGAATGCAGTTAAAGTAGTGCAAATAAGGAAAATTTGTTCATTTATCAGAAAAACAGATAGATGGAAAATAAACCAAACATTTAACTTAAGGATTTGGGGAGGATGCTGGTAACACAAATAAAATAAAAACAAAATCAGAAATTCTTGAAGATGAAGGGATGGGGGAACAAATATATAAGGTTATAAAAACTGATTCTTTTAAAATACCAATGAAAAGAATTCTCTAACCAAACCAACATTTTGCCAATGAGTTTGTAAACATAGGTGAAATGTATAGTTCTCTAGGATAATGTAAAATTATTTAAAATTGGCTCAAGAAAACATGAAAAATCCTGGAGGATTACTAGTGCTAGTGATAGGTCAACATCATACCCATCAAGCTAACCTGACATTTGGGTCCTCTTTTGGAAACCACAGAGTTAAGTATAAACATTATATCAAGTACAAATTAACAACAAAAAGAACTACCTCCAGCTCTACTTTTAACCACTTTGAGACTTGCTGAATTGTGTCCTCTAAAAAAATATGTTGAATCCTAACCCTTTAGTACCTATGAATGTCAACTTGTTTGGGAATAGGATCATTGCAGAAATAGTTAGTTGAGATGAGGCCCTGGTAGAGTGAGGTGATCTCATAATCCCATGACTCATTTATTTATAAGAGGGACATTTGGACATAATCAAAGAGAAGATGGAGGAAGGGATTAAAGTTCTGCAGCCAAAAAATGCCTGTGGCTCTAGGAAGCAAGAAGCAGGGAGGAATGATTTTTCCCTGGAGGATTTGGAGGGAGCATGGACCTGCCAGCATTTTGATCACAGAATTCTAGGCTTCCAAAGTGTGTGACTAGATTTCTATTTTAAGTTTGTGGTATTATATTTTGGCACCCTAGTAAAAAAAAGGTAACAACTAAAAATTGATTCTGTGGTTCTGTGGCTTATTGCCACTAGCTGGATCTTAACTGTGTGGGTGGTAGGCATTTTAGGTTTAGTGTTGGATTTAATTGGTTGATCTAGAGAGTCTGATGGTTAATGAACTGCCTCAGAGCTTTGTGTTAGAAATATTTGACCTCTAAAAAGTATCAATACATATTTTTAAGTGCTTCTATAATTAAGTTAAATGGATTATTACCAAATATGGATACAGTTTGGTGGGTATATATATTGGTTCAATATTGGAAAGGTCTGATTACTCCAGAGTGTCTAATAGTTAAGCATTCTATCATTATTCATACTCATAGATGCCAATTAGAGAAATGCACATCAAAACTAAGATTTCATTTCACTCTAGTCAGAATGGCAACTATCAAGGATATAAGCAACAATAAGTGTTGGTGAGGATGTGGGGAAAAAGGTACACTCATACATTGCTGGTGGGAATGAAAATTGGTAACACCACTATGGAAAGCAGTATGGAGATTCCTCAGAAAACTTGGAATGGAACCACCATTTGACCGCAGCCATCATACTCCTTGGTTTATACCCAAAGGACTTACAATCAGCATACTACAGAGATGCAGCCACACCAATGTTTATAGCAGCTTAATTCAAAATAGCTATGGAACCAACCTAGATGCCCTTCAACAGACGAATGGAATATTACTCAGTCTTAAAAATGAATAAAATTATGGCATTTGCAGGTAAATGAATGGAACTAAAGACTATCATGCTAAGTGAAATAAGCCAATCCCAAGAAACCAAAGACTGAATGTTTTCTCTGATAAGTGGATGCTGATCCATAGTGCTTGGTGGGTGGGGAAGGATGAAGGAACTTTGGATTGTGCAGAGGTGAGTGAAAGGAGGGGTGGGGGAGTGGGGATGGGAAAGACTGGAATGAGATGGACATGTTTACCCTATATATATGATCACATTATATATATGATTACTCTATAGATATGATGACACTACTGGTCTGACTCAGCACCATATATAGTCTGAGGAATGAGAAATTATGCTCCATTTGTGTCAATGTGTCAAAATGCATTCTACGGTCATATGTAACCAATTAGAACAAGTACAAAATTAAAAAAGAAATTCAACTAGTAGGAAAAAAAAGAATTGAAAATCTCTACTTCTGTTTGGTTACAAAAGGTATACTTATTTAGGACTGGCCAGGTAAACTCCAGCATGTGACCCCAAATGTAGTTTAACCCCAAATCCGATGAATGTCTCAGGTTCCTATGTGCCCAGAGCAAAACAGAGAACAAGATAGACACTGGCTTGCCCTTTACGTATGTATTTAGCACGGAGCATAAGTTCATCATTAGAATAATTCCTGTTCAGTTACAATAAGAACATAGGTAAGGAAAAGGAAAACCTGAGTTGGGTGGTAGAGAAAGGTAGGCAGGCATCTGAGGAATTCACACAACCTCTGTTTCTAAAGAGTGAGTAGGAAGCTCTCAGCACTCACCCAACTAATCAGTGAATCCCGTGAGCTCTGCCTTCAAACCGTTAGGTTGCAGACTCTTCGTGACCTGCATTGCTAACATGTTGATGGCTGTTCTGGCACGACCACCTCAGCACTGGGACTATTTCAATGTCCTCCTAACTGCTCTCTTGCTTCCACCTTTTTCTGTCATCTATTTTCATCACAGCAGCCAGAGTTGTTCTCTAAAACTATGATTCAGATCATGTCCCTTCTCCAGACACTCTGATGACTTCCCATCCTGGAGTAAAATCCAGAACTCT
This sequence comes from Sciurus vulgaris, assembly GCF_902686455.1. NCBI lineage: Eukaryota > Metazoa > Chordata > Mammalia > Rodentia > Sciuridae > Sciurus > Sciurus vulgaris. Next base: position 94,734,290 of record NC_136462.1, read on the forward strand.
ATTGTAATGGCCAATAAGCCAATTTTTCTGACCTTGTCTGCTATTGTCCTCTACCTCCAAGTCTGCTTCAGCCACAGTAACCTCCTTTCTGTGCTGTTTATCCACTGAGAATCTTTACTTTTGCTATTTCCACCGTGTACAGTACTTGTACAAGATGAGTGATTGGCGTGTTGTTGTGCATTTCACATCTCTCTCTGATGTGACCACCATAGCAAGGTTTTCCCTAATCATAGTGTAAAATGACAACATCCTCCCTTTCCTCAGACATTCCTTGCCCGTGTATTTTCTTTTTCTATATAGAATTTGTCAGCATGAACTAGCTTTTATATACTTCACTATTGTAGGTGTCATGAGACAGTGAGGACTTTTGCTTATTAAGCCCCTGAAAACAACTTTATTGAGAAACTACTGGATACTGGCACTAATTGTTGCATTAATGAAAAGGAGCAGGATGGGGGTGATTGGGAAGATCCTTATAGGCAGAAAGAACTGCATGACATGGAAAAGAACTTTGCTTGTTGGAGGAGGTGAGACAAGACTACTGTGTAGGGAGTTTACTGAGTCAAGGGATGATGGCAAGGGAAAAGGTGGGTAAGCAGGACCAAATAAGTGTCCTCTAGAGGACAAAGTAGAAGGTCCTCTAGTAGAATATGAAAGTTAGGTAATCCCTGGAAATTTCCCAACAAGAGAGTGACGATCCATGTACTTAGTACGCAGGCCTCCTGATTGTGGGTGGAGAATGGGTTAGGAAAATACAAGTAGGCAGACCTCAGCTGCTGGCTGGATGGGAAATGTGGCATCCTGATTGAGAGGTGGGTGTCAGGGAGGTAGAGATCATGGGTCTATGGACAGACTAGTCAGATGTTCAGGCAACTGTTACGATTCCCTCTGAGGGTACAAAGGAGAGGTTGCTGACATAAGTGAGGATGGCTGCTGCTTTGTCTTGCTGACCCTGAAAGTTAGAGGAGTAAGTTTATAGGCACTGACACCAGGGGCTGGCAGAGCAGATGATAAATTCTGTTTTAGATATATTGTCTGCATACCAAGCCTTTTTTGACAGTCAGGTCTATTTATCTAATCACTTAGTTGACATTTCTGCTCACATATTTATAGGCACCTGAAAGCTTAGCATGGGACCTGAAGATGGTCTTTGAAGTTTTGGGAAAGACCTTCCAAAGAAATGGATGAGAAGCAAATAGATGAGAGCCCAGCACTGACTCCTGGGACATTTGAACTTGTAACAGGCATCAGGTGGAAAAGAGAAATCCCAGAAGTTCGCCTTCCTCCCTGAAGAGATCCATTCCACCGATTTAGCAGATGAAGAAACGGATGCTGAGAGGAGCAAGCACCTGGCTTTACCTCCTGGGAAGCAGGCAATGAGATAAAAGCAAATTCTTTCTGGAGTAAGGTAGGGTAGAAAGAGTAAATAAGTCACAGCTAGAAGAGGTTGTTGAACCCTCAGCAGGGTCCTTAGTTCATATCACTGCTATTTTCTTGGACAAAGGGTCTTGGATACATTTCTACCCTCTTCTATGTAAATCTTGGTTCATCCCTATTTTTGAAATATCTAGAACAGTTGCTTCCATCTCTTTTTCAGCAACCTCCCTACTTCACTTTCATGACATTAGAAATGAAGTTGTAAAGCTTCTTTTAATTTTTTCAAATCCATCTATCATTTATCCATCCATTCTCAGTATACAACAAATTGTTTATAGACGTGTATTTAAATAGAATTTGCAGAAAATGGCAGAAGTGCATTTTTCAAAGTTCAATCCTAGACTTTTCAATGTGTTCTAAGGGGTGCTGTAATTCTCACTGTTCTGGCTAAAGAACAGATCTGGGTCATTAGCATTCTGCTCCTCACAGTAGGGGAAAGTTTTACAATAAGTTATGTTCATCAAGCTCCCATAGACCTCTATGAACAAGGCTGTGTCAGCCCTTAAAAGCTACTTCTACTAACTTTATAAAGGATGCAGAAAACATTACAATAATTTGCCCACCACAAATGTGGATCCCATAGAAGACCTGCCTGATCAATGTTAGACCCCCTAAATCTTTTCAGAATAAGCTTGTTATAGTTTTGTGATGACTCTAAAGAACAGAGATAAGTTTGTACTTTATTGCCCTTTATAAAGAGTTTTAGGTCCTTTGCTCTTCCCTGTGAACAACATTTTAGTTAAAATGTACTTGGGCTCCAATTGCTTGGTGAAAAATAGGTCACTGCTAGTCATGTTTAGCATTCTTCTTTCTTCCCCTTTGGGATAGAATCTGCCTTCAGTCTATTTTTCACAGAGAATAAGGATTAGTGCCTCTTTATCAATGTTGTCCATATCCCCACTCAGTATACTTTATTATCACTGCTAGAAGGTGCTTCTCAAAAGGCTGAGTTGTAGAGCTGTTAAAACATTAAAAAAAAAAAAAAATAAATAAATAAAAAAATCCAAGTTCCCCAAAGCCAGGGAAAATTGAAATGTCACTCTTTACAAGGAGTTTTAGGAGGGAGACTAAGCATTTACTTCAATACAGACCATCCATTCTATGGTCTAGTTTAGAAACTTTCAAAATCAATTTTAAATCTTTTCTTTATAGCTTTCATATCCCCTCAATATCATTCCTTTTTTATCATGAAGTTGTGATGGCCAAGCAACAAAGCCTGGGTGGGGTGGGCTGGCGGGGAGGAGGGAGGCAGTGACCAGTCCGCTGTCTGGCGGCTGCCCTCCTGCCTTTCCCAGCACAGCACACCAGTCAGCTACTGGCCTCAGTGCTAGCCCCAGCTGCACTGAGCCTGCCTGCTATTCGGCAGACAGTTCCCTTTGTTTGTGCTCCCTGTGCTGCTCTAATAACCCTCCTCAAGGCCAAATTAGATTTATATGGGAGGGGAAGTCAGCTAGAGGCTTCAGAATGACTATGCTAATTAGAAACCAAAATATAAACAGCAACTCCACATGGATGTATTAAATAGGCCAGCATTCTCCACAGCAAATCAAATTAAGAGAAATCCCATTATCTCGCTCAGGGTTTCTCCATTTTTTTCCTGACCGCCTGCTTTAGTGTTTGAGCAAAATGAGGATACTGAGATATTTCATTATAGGTCTGGTTCTAAACTGTAGCTGTTTTCTCCCATACCCCAAATTACAATACTACCAAGATATTATTCACAATTAAACCAAACTAATTTTATAAAATTCACTGTAAATTAATATCACCCTCTAAAGATTTTAGGTTTTAATGCAGCTTCAAAAATTTCCTTTATCCTTACCAGCTTGGCTTTGGTGTAAATTAGTTACCACAAAGTATTCTGAAAGGCTCTGTGAAAAGCCCCAAGTATCCTATGAGTGTTCATGTTTATGAATATCTGCAACAGGAAATGAATATTCCATCCATTAATCTCTAACCTTGTGTCGTTAAGCTCATTCTGCAGGGGAATATAAATGAGAGTAGCCCATCTTCTTTAACATGAGCCAGTTCTCATGTCCAGGAAGCTTCTGGAACTTAATATTGACGATGATGAAGCTGGGAAGAGCAGCCACTTTTGTAGCTCACTGTTGCTGAGCTGATTAACAGGAGAAATCTGGGATGGGCAGTTTGCTCAGGGCTGGGGTAGGGAGGCAGGTCCTTCAGGGCTTCTCATGCACAAGTCAACCCTAAGAGGAAGGTGAGCTGCCACTGCATGGGATGGAGAATCACAGTTCCTATCTTTCCACTTTTACAAAAATAAGCATTTCGCTGTTCATAGCATTTTTCCATTAGCATTATGTGCTAGGTACACTGGTGACACCATGGCAAGCAAGCTGGCAGTCCTTGAGGGAGAGTAGTATGCCACAGGAACACGAGCCCCAAGCAAACCAGCAGGACCAGGAGACTGGAGACTCAGGGCAGCCAGGACCACTGCAGTGCTTACTTGGTTGTCCTCGTAGAAACAAATGTGAGCAGACACTTTTGTCCCGGACACTGGGCCAAATGAATTATGGTCCCATCAACTCTCTGCTCTTTATTGGGAGGACCCTCAAATCCTCGTTCTTCCTTTTGAAAAGAAGTTACATCTTAAATTTGCAAGTCAGGGGCAAACCAACCTATGGAGACCAGGAATAAAACTGTGTTAAAAGAAAAGCGTGAGAGACCAAGAACTCTGGTGGTTCTTGGGAATGAGTAACGACATCTTTTCACTTCCACAGCACACTCCTATCACCCTTTTATGTTGATCCTGATAGGGAGGGCTGAGAGGAATGAGTGGAGAAAAGGAATTTCAGGTAACGGTGATCCACCTTGTTGACAAGGTAAGGGTCTCTGAGAACTCAGCATTCACCCGCCTGCTAACAGGGAGATCATAGCAATAGTCTTCTCACGTGGTTTCTTGTGACAAAGACTCTGTCCCAGGCCAAACTTTAATCAGGCTCTTTTGACTAGGCCTTAACCTTAGTCCCTATCTTGTCTTTGGCCTGCCCAGACCAGTTGTAGTAAGAATTCTGTTGTCAATGTGGTAAAATCTTTCACCTTCAATATCTGATCAAATTTCTTATCTTCTACTATCCCAAACTGATCACCCTGGACCGCCTTCAACAAAAATCTTAAGTTGATTTAGCAAGACTCCCCCTCCCCTTGATGACACTTTTGAGTGATCATCCATCCACCAAACCCCCATCCCCTGCCTTTTCCTTGGCTATAAATCCCCTGCTATCTTTATTTCATTTGTAATTGAGCTTTGGTTCTCCCTCCTTTTATGAGTCTGGACTCCTGTTGTAATAGTCTCTCCTTTCATGCCCCTTATTTTCCACCCAAGCATTCATCCATCCACATTTAGTCTGAAGTTCAAGGCTTGCTAACTCCTGTTGTGCTACCCAACAGGAGAACCAGTTACCACTTTGGGCTATTTACATTTAAATTAATTAAAATCAAATCAAATAAAAAGTTCCTCAGTTACAGTAGCCACATTTCCAGTGCTCAATATCAAGTGGCCAGTGGCTATCACAGACCACAGATAGAAGATTTCTATTATCACAAAGTTCTGCTGGATCACACTGCATTAGATATTTCAGATTTGCTTGGACAAGTATAGATACTTCTCACAACCAGGCCTGCAATACTGTAGGAATTGTGGAGAAGGTTTCAAATTAACTCATACTCATTTACTCATTTAAGATGAAGTGTGGTACACTGAATCCTTTCTTGATTGTACCAGGCCATATTGTTACCTGTTCCTCTTGCTTATATATATTTTCTGATTTCCTGGTCATTGCTCTGAAATCTAAGAGACAAAGTTCCATGTCTAAGTCTACAGGAAGGAGCAGATGGGTTGAGGGGTCTTCTTTCCAGGGCATGAGCACCAAGGAAGTGACAAGTTTGGCAAAGCTGAGCCTTTGGAGAAGGTACATGTCCTTGTCAGGTGCTGCATAATTTTGGTAAAATTATAATATCCATCTTCCAGATACTAAAGCTGAGGTTTAGAAGTTAAAAAATAAATGCATCTTAGGGTTGTTGTGAGCACTTGATTTATGTAAACCATTTATTACTGTATCAGGCACATTTTAAGTACTCATCTGTTAGAGGTTATTTAACATAACACTTGCCTCCTTAATTGTAAATTTGGGATGATATAGAGGTACGAGATCAAGTTAATATTTTATACAGAATACTTTTTTTAAACATTATTTTTGTACCAGTTAGGAATTTGTTAGTTATGGAAAAAAGAAAGTTTATTTTTAGTTTAAAGAACTTAAATAAGGCTTTGCTTTTAAGACTTGTATCCAAGTTAGATACAAAGGATGACACTTTATGGTCAGAAGAATTTGTGTCCAAAATATAAAGAGGAATAAATCAAAATTATTCTTCAAGCTTTCAAAAGGACATAACAGTAATATCCTTAACATATTAGACACGGAGTTATTGAATAAAGTCTCATGATGCAATAGATGTTCCCTCTTTCAATTTTATCAGTTTGCAAAATTCATGAGGTTAATAAGTATTAAAATTCTCATTACTGTACCATATCAGATAGGGATGTAGCTCGAGGGTGTAATAAACTAGTTCTATTGTTGAAACTCCATCAAAAAGCAGAACTGCACTTACCCAGCATTATAAAAACTCCTATATCTCTCCGCATACAATTTAACGTAATGAAAAATATTACATATGGGGTTTCTGAAAGCTCACAATTCAAATTCAGAAACTCATTGACTTCACATATAAAGTTATAGCAGGTGGCTATTAGATTTTAAAAGAGATTCACTGTCAGCAAAACGCTATTGGTCTAGTTGTAGATAATATTGGGCAGTTATGTCAATAGCCACATTTGTCTTGTTTTTTAAATATTGGGTGACTTGGCCAAAGCAATACTAATCTTAAGCACTTACACATTGTAACTGCTACCCTTCTTTTCTGTAAGGGTTATAAATCGATATCACTCAGGCATAATAGCTGTCCACTCCCTTTGAGAAAGAAGTGAAGAAGTTTCTGTGGTGTTCACCTACACAGCTCCACTGGCTCCCTCCTCTCATTTTCTGCCTCAGACCCTCTGAGCTCACTTCAGAATCCCACATCAGTCCACATCAGTCTCAGTTAACTGTCAACACATATCACTCTTCTCAAATGTTGCTCTGCTTTAATAAATAAAACAAATTCCCACTTGAGATTTATTTCAGAGACCCTAAAAATGAGAGAAAACAGAATAGGGAAAATCCTACATAGTAACTGAAGTCATTTTCATAGAATGAGATATTTGCTCATCAGTGCTTAGGTAGAGAAGGTAGATATGGAGGATATCTTGCTTCCTACCCACATCTTCTTGTCCTCCACAGACCTTGTTTTCATTGAGGACACAGGGAATCTGTAATCTTAAGGTCAGCTAATAAGACTTGTCTAAACCATTCATGGATCTATTTCTTAAGGTTAAAGAAAATGTGTGTTGGGGGGAGAGGGAACAACGACTCAGTTTTGGCAAATAAACTATGGGGAAACACTGACCTTTGCATTCAAAAAGCCTTCTCCTTGGAAAAGCTTAGGAGCCATAGGTTTTGTTCTCCTTCCCCATTCCATCTTCCTGGAACCCAGATGAGCTGCCTTGAAGCCATCTTGCTGTCACCAACTGAAATTTTATGGAAAAAATCCAATTCATTAAAGGGGAATGAGTAAGAAGCCTGGGCCCATGACATCAATGTTGAGTTTACCTCTAGAATTCTTGTGTGAGAAAAGTAAACCTCCATTTTTAAAGTACCTCTAAACTAGATTTTGTTTAGAAAGTTTTCTAGGTAACACTAACTAACAGGCATTAGCATTCACAGGCTGCATTTAGTTTTTCATGCCAGAACTATATTGTTGAAAGTAGAATCCAGCGCTTTTTGCCATGACTGGGTTTGAGTAGAAATAGTCAGACTTTGTCTAAATTATGCATTTGTAACTGTTTTGCTTCTCAGACTTTCAGAGAGCCTTGCATTTATGAACTCTATATGAAGAAACTTAGAGACAGATCATTAAAATGGGAAGGCTGCTCTCTGGACTGACTTCACAGGCTCGTTGGGGATTATATGATAAAAAGGGATGATAAGCTCATGCTTACCAGGTCTTCACTAGTCAGGTGCATTACCATTCAGTACTCTGATGTTTCCTCATGAAGGTCATTCATTCATCTTTTCTCCCTGGTCCTTTGCTTTATGCACTTTGTTCCTTCCTTCACTCGGACTCATTCACTCTGTGTAGTCACCTCTTCTAAGTGTAACAGGGATGCATTTCATGGGCCACAACAAATGTTGAGGCAGGAAAAATATTTTAGAACTGAACTTAATCTTATTGAGTTCCCAATAGATATGAGTCAAAGTATTCTAAACACTTCAAACTCAAACATGTCATTGAGCCAGTTTGGTCACTTCAGGTTAAAGTAAGAATCAGTCCAGAATTTTATCCTTCTTCTACTCTTGTTGCCTGAAACTTCTGACATTGATGACAAGGGAGCTGGAAGGACTTAAACTCTCAGCAGTGTTTGGAGATACTCAGATGAAGTTGCCTGTGCCTGGCTTGGTCTATGGTATGCCTTGTACCCTAGATCCCTCCCTGGGTATCTGCAATCATTCCCTCATGCTGAGTGTTTTTACCATGTACATGCATTGATTCCCTATTCAAAAAAATACTGAAAGATTAAAATATGGATTTCAAATCTTAAGCTCCAGTCCTATTACCAAGAGACAATAACTTAATATTAATCCTACTGTTTGCATCATAACTTTAAAGCTGATAAATCAAAAAATAGAAGAATGAGTATTTAGATAGGATTTATGTTCACTGCTGGAAAAGATGAAAAATTTACTAAAAATTTACCCAAACTCTTATGTCTTCTACCAAATCTGTTAATTACAGTTACAGAAAAGATTGTAAATGTCAAAACTTGATTTAAAAATAAATTACAACTAAGTGTTCCATGCTTTGGTTTATAGATTCTACCCACAGATAATGAATGGCATTTATCATATTATGTAAATGTTCTTTTAAAACCAATTAATATGAATGGATTCTTACAGAAGTAGACAATCCTAGATCATTGAAATTGCTACTTGAAAGGAAAAATTTCCAAGAGTTAAGGTCTATTAATCTTCTTTCACCTAACTTTTCTGGGTTTTCATAACTATGCCCTTCTTTCATAGCCCCCTCAAACTTGAAGTTAGAACACCTCTTGTGGCTCGCCCTAGAGACGTTTCCCTATATCCTGTTCATACCTCTTTGGAGTGCTAACTTGTTCCTACCAAGGCTTCAGTCTTAGTCTATGCTCAGTCAAATTATCATTACCATGTCACCGTGTGAGTTCAAAAATTTCATTCAGAACTTGATGCACACACAGTAAAATAAAAACACACAACAGATAAACGTTGTTGTTGGGAATCTTTACAAAGAAATTTCTGACAGCTGGCATACTTTAGAAATTCCAAGGATGATAAAAGTTCTCATTGTGTGTTTAGGTGTGAATTGAATTTTTCTCATTACACTCAGTAATTTGAGAGATTCTTTCAGAGCATCTTAAAATAAATTTATAAAGTATTAATCAAAGTAACATTCATAAAGTTAAAAAGTTAAATAGCGTTAAAAGACTTAAAAAAGCAATGATCCTTCCCTTTGCCCTTCCGCGGTACTCCTTTGAGTGAACTACTTTCAACTTTCAGTTATTTATCTGAAATTTATATCTGTACAGGTAAATAATTCTTTCCCTTCTATTTCTTGATTATCTTTTGGGATATTATATCATATTGTGAATACTGATGAATGACTCCAACCTTTAATCTCTGGCCCTGTTCTATCTATCCTTTGTTTTCAGCATAATTATCATAATTTTATTTATCAAATCAATTCAGAATTTACCATATGTTTTAGTCAGCTTTTTTGTTGCTGTGACTAAATTTCTGACCAGAACAATTTTGGAAGAGGAGAAGTTTATTTGAAGACTCACCGTTTCAGAGGTCTTAGTCCACAGGAGGCCAGTTCCATTCATTGGGGCTCAAGGTTAGGCTGAACATCATGGTGGAAGAGTGTGGCAGAGGGAAGCAGCTCACATCATGATCAGAAAAAGAGAGAGAGTCCTTGCCAGGTACAAATGTATACCCAAGGCCATGCCCAATTCCCACCTCCTCATAGCCACATCCTACCACTTCAGTTACCACTCAGTTAATCCCTATCAGGGTATTAAATCTCTGATTGGGGTAAGACTTTTACAACTCAATCATTTCTCCTCTGAATCTTCTTGCATTGTCTCACATATGAGTTTTTGGAGAGCACCACATCTAAACCATAATATCATATGACTATACCAATATTAATTTCTGATTGGACAAAATGTATACTATTAGTTAAATTCTCTTATTTTACAATAATTAGCCTGTTTGGTTTTCTTTCTTTCTTTCTTTCTTTTTTTTTTTTTTTTTGGTGGTACTATGGGCTGAACCGAGGACTCCACCACTGAGCTACATCCCTAGCCCTTTTATTTTAAGACAAGTTCTCATTAAGTTGCTGAGGTTGACTTCAACTTGCAATCCTCCTGCCTCAGGCTCCAGAGTTGCTGAGATTACAGGTGTGCACCATCATGTGTGGCTCAATGATTAATTTTTTTATATATCTGTTTTGTAAAATATTCAAATGAACTATCAAATGCCAACTGATTTTTCTAAATGCCAAAATTCAAATCTATCAGTATCCTCTATTTCCTAGATAACTTACCCTTGCAGCTCTCTTTCTCCAGCACCATCCAGGATTGATTATTCTCTGGGCATGACTTATTACTCATTTGGGACTTTCTTCCTATGTTCTCCAATATTTGGCTCCTCTTTCCCGAATCATATATCTTGTTGTTGTTGTTGATAACCTTTGTTTGATGGAATGCCTCTTCCAGTAGCATCTGAGAAAAGCTACATGAAGGTATATTTTAGTTCCAGTTCTGAAAATGTCTTTTTCAACCTGGAATTCTCTGCCTATATAAATCACCAATAAAGTGTATGGGTAGAACACCCATCTTTTCTTTAGAATTTTGGAGGCATTGTTCTGTTGCCTTCAGATATCTAATATTGATCTTATTTTGAAGACATTATGATTCTCATTCCATTTTTTTTTTTTTTTTGGTGACTTCTCTCCAGAAAATTTTAGAGTCTTATTGTTTCTGTTTGGTGATGTAACTTTGTGTCTTCTGTACTTTATAGGCTTTTCAATGATTTTATTTTACTTTTCCACTACAGAGGATTGAATCCGGCTTTGCAAGGAAAGTGCTCTATCATTAGTTATATTCCCCAACCCAAGCTTTTCAGTGATCTTAAAGAGCAGTTAAGTACTTTTCTCCCTTACTGACATTAAAACTAACATATTCATGATGGAATATTAATTGTGATACACAAATAAAAAGGAACTTATATATACAATCAATGCTACACTCATATTTCAAACAAACATGCATTCATTTATGATGTACTCCATATCTAGTATTTAATTATTAGTTCTTTTTTTTTACCTTAAAACAAACAATGGTCCATAATTCTGAATTCCAAAAAGTTAAAGTGGCAAGTTTGAAAATTCTCAATATGCTTAATAGAGCAAAAGTTAGCCAAAAATTCATACTAATGTTGTTAAATAGAGTTCTTTTTAATAAGATTTAAAATCAGTTTGTAAAATTTGTTTTGGTTTTAATTGGAAGCCCTTGCTCATGCCTGTGATCCCAGTGGCTCCAGAGGCTGAGGCAGGAGGTTCATGAATTCAAAGCCAGCCTCAGCAAAAGCTAGGTGTAAGCAACTCAGTGAGACCCTGATTCTAAATAAAATACAAAATAGGGCTGGGGATGTGGCTCAGTGGCCGAGTGCCCCTGAGTTCAATCCTTGGTACACCACCCAAGTTACTTTGGTTTTATAATTAAATAAGAAAACTTCATTTCATTGTTTGCTCACTTACAATGTGTATAGGATGAGGTATGATACCACTTTTTTTTTATCAAAAAATAATAAGTACACAGCACAAAAATCTCCTTAAGTTTATATTTACTGTATTATAAGCGTTGTGAGGAGAGTTTGTTCATAGCTAGATTCTTAAGATATTATATAAATATAAATAAAAATACATGTTAAATCTGTATATGTTTTATATCTATAAATTTTACTGAGTCCACTGTAAGAATTTTTCCTACTAATAGTCTCCTGTTCAATTTGAGAAGCACTTGCATTCCTTATATTTCTACAAAAACCTTCTAACTTCTCGTATTTCTTCCTAGTGACTCAGGATAGATAAAATCTTAGAGAATGGCCAATATCTTTGTCTTATCCTAACTGTTCCTTTAGGCATCAGTTTCTTCATCTATAAAATGAGAGGATACCGATTCACATCAGAAGGTATGGGGCCAAGGGCCTGAGAGAGATGTTTTCTCAGAGGTGTGGCCAGCTCCTTGAATACTTTTATGTTTGCTTAGAAAGGGACAGAAACATTGTCTTGAATGAAATGTCCACTGCAGCCCTTGTGGATAACTTGGTGGTGCTCCAGGCGAACACCAGGACAGAGAGGAAGCATCCCTAATTCAGCCAGTTATGGTCCAGGACTTGGCTCCTGTGAAAATTTTTCATGACAATGGCTTCTCTTCTGCAGATTTATTTGACTGAATTTCATAAAAATTTTCTTATTTGTAGATTCAAGAATTGAGGCAAAAACCTTACCTGGTTTCCAGAGAGAACTCCCAGGGCATAATCTGATCAAAGGAAAGGAGACACGTCATGCACAAAATGGCAAAGGTAGTATACACAGTCTGTATGAAACACAGTATGCCTTTCTTAAAATGAAAAGGACATCTGCCTGTCGCCTACTTGTGTATGCTTTCATTAATTTCAGTGTTTAGAGGATAAAACAGATTGGGGGACCTTTGGGAAATGGGGTTCAGGTTAAAAGGATTCCTTCTGGTTGTCCTATAGAGAGTTAATGGCTAATGTGAACAGAGGCAATGACCAGCCTCTATTTCATTTCTTCATTGTCTGCCAAAGTAGCATGTAATCTATTCCAGGCATCTGCATCTGGAGGCAAAACATGCCAATTATTTTTATTGATCTAAAGCCTTCATAGGTGGGACACCTTGCCAGGGCAGCATATGGAAATTTAGATAAGGAAATGATTGCAGAGACACGGAAAGGGCTTCGCTATTTGGAAAAGAATGTGTAGACCTTAAAAAAAAAAAAAATAATGTGAACAGGCACTTGGTATTCTGGAGCTTAAGAGCGCCAAAGACGAATTATGCAGTTGCTGCAATGGAAATTGATTACTAAGCCTTCGATGAGTCACATGCCTTAGGAATTAAGTACTCCAATCTATTATTGTCAGTATCCTGATGGGTCAACCAGGCTGTGAATGGGAATTTGCATTAAATTGATTTGAGTGTTTTTTCTTGAACTAACATCACTCAATCAAGAGACACATTCAGACAGAGTGAGATAAGTCTGACTGAATTTGATTTGGAAAAGCGAAGTAACAAGGGATTAGCAGGCAGAATTTAAAAGCACCATAAAGTTGGCACTCCAGGCTGGTCTGGGAAAGGCTGGTGAGCAGTCTCTGTGCTACATGGTGTATACAATCAAAGTAAATTTGTTTTTCAGCTCTGTAGCTTGTTAGTAGGCTTGGGGATTACAAAAAAACCAACAGGTAAACAGAAGGCTTCTTCTTGGAGGATTCTATTATATCTGATTCAGAAATGTCAAAGTATTTGCCATCTGTCTCAGGGTCAAGAGTCTATTTCTAGCATGTATTGGCTGTGTAATGATTTCTGACTTCAGGAAAACCACTTGCTTTGCATGGAAAGAAGATTTTATGTAAAAGAGGGTAGAGGTTTGACAATATCAGATTCACCCAGCTCTAACATGTGATGTGGTGAATAGGAAAATATCACTCAGTGTCAAATTTCACTTGGACATCTCATGCTGTTTGTGGGCTAGCTGCTGGGATTCACGAGGTACCTTAGCTTCATCCTACCTTGCTCATAACATATGAGTAAATGATGATTTGAGGAAAGTATAAATCCCCAGAAGCTATAGTGAATTTTAAAGATATGAAATGGATTTTTATGAGTATTGAGAGTTGGTCATGTTTGATTGTTGATTAAATACCTACAGTTCAGGAGGAAGCACCTATTGATGTTCAAAATGATTCTGACTCACTAACAAATTATACATTGAGCAAATGAGTCACTTTTTATCTACTATTAAACCCCGCACATATGCTAGTAAGCATGCAGAATTTGAATGGTGGAGAAAGGGCATTAAAAAGTTGGATAGTCCTTTACAGTAAGAGAAAAACGTGAATTCTCAGAGAGCCTACAGTTGCCTTACATGTTAATCTGTATTAACCAATAATACCAAGTTAAAGCAGCATTCCTTCATTTTAAAAGACACATCCAACTTTGAAGTACTGTAGTATTGCTCTTAGCTGGTTCAAGGATACTTAGAAGGACCATAAGTCTATAACTAACCATTTACCTGTACTAACCACTGAGATGAAAATTTGGTACAGACATGAGTTTACAGGTTTACCTATCAAGCAGGACATGTGAGAGTAATAGCTGACCTCTTATCAGTGTTGAGAGTCTCTTCCAGTTCCATCCTGTCTGCTCCCAGGATTACCATGGTAACACTATCAGGGTGTCCTTACTGTTGATTACTGCCTGAGAGGTATCTTAGAATATAGGAGTCGGCATTGCCACATGCCTCTGCCATGACTTTGTCATTGCAAGATGCAGAAACCATTGACACTGTGTCTTTAATCATTCTGGGACTTAGTATTCACAGGATATGCATCTTCAGGTGTTTTAGGCTGTGCCTTTGCTTGGTTTAAAAATACAGAAAAGTGTTCCTTAAAGATCAATATCTTTATCTTAAAAGTTACTTTTTCCCTTGAACTTCGTTCTTAAGCTGAAGTTTCAGAGACAAGTCATTTACACAAGAAGTGTTCACTATTTGAAAATGTTACCAGTTGAGGGTATAGCAATCAATAGTTTTGCCTCAGTGTGAATTAAGGTTGTTCAATCAAACTCCATTCAACTTGAACCACAGGTTCTGTGGAATGTTTGCTCGAAACTAGAAATCTAGCTATTAGAATACAAAACTGGTACACCAAATATAAAATCACTAAATTATAATGCTTTAGTGAATGTATGGGGTACACTAAAGATCAGAATGTTAAAAAAAATTTAGGTAGAAATCAAGTAAAAGAAGCAGAGAATTCATTTTGAAGACTATAAAAGCTTGGCCAGGAGGTAATTTTGAAATAGCATTGCATGTGTACATTATCCTCACCTATCAAACCTATTTTCCCAAGAGTATGGGAAAATAGAACACATCTGTGTTTCCAGTGCCATGGGTCATGGATCTGGACTGTCAATATTCAGTGTGTCTAAGATATAATTTTTAGGAAGCCCCAGGAGTATGTAGGAGATTTGTGCTGCAAAATAGTAGAAATGGAATGAAAGCAAAAAATAAGGATTCATGAAAAGAAATATGGGGTGGAAATAGCAGCACTTCCAAATTTCTATTGAAATTGGGAGAAATTGGGCTGGAAAAAAATTGGCTCACTTTTCCTCAGCCATTAGGGGGCCTCAGCTGAATGTGTGATCCTTCTCTGAAGATTCTTTTCCCTCATTTTATCCCCCTCCCCCATCTTCTGATACTAGAAAGAAGATAAACAGCTGGTCAATGTTTATACAGATGTCACAGTCTGAGTTTCTAGTTTTATCTATAGTGACCTTCAAAGAGGAGACAAATTGACAAAAATAAGTTTAATTTTGTGGTTCTCCCTACTGAAAAGGGTCCTTATTTCAGAATAAAATCCTGCCCTCTACCTTTAATTATCCACAAAGCGACATGACATGAAGAGTCATAAAGTTTTTAACTGCATAAATCTATTTTTATACTTTTACCATTGACATTATGGAAATAAAGATCTCTAATAATAAATACAAAATTTAGCAAAAAGGAATCAATACAATTAATGTTCTAGGTTTTAGAATACACAGAAACCAAATACATACTGTAAGCATTCTTTTAACTCTGACATAATTTTTATAGATATTAAGCTATCCAGAGATTTTCCTCTGAGGTGTTTGAATCCATGGTTACCATGATTTTCTTAGGCTAGGTTTTCAGTACCTGTTCATATATAGTCACAATTGGGCAACTGAGTCCCAAGAAGTACCCAAGTGGGTCACCTATATAAAAGCAATCCTACCTCCTCCTTAAAATTGGGGTCACTTTTGCCAGCTGTGGTTGTGATTTGCTAGTCCCTAGATACAAGAAGGCCCAAGTGCCCATGAACCAATTATTGCTTATGGAAGTTCCACAGAAGACTTGCTGTGTCTTCTGTGACAGTGTCAGTCTATTGGGCACTAGGACCTTCCCAAGCTGTTACTTTGCAAGGAGTTGCAGACACAGGAAACATTCCTCTCCAGAGAGTCATTTTGATTTAGGGACAGTGGTCGTGAATGGAGTTATTGCTAGTTGAGTTTCTGGTGGTCTATATAATCACAGAGATTCATATGGCTCTCTAGGTAGCAGATGGTGAACTACACAAAGATACAATAGAAATCACCATCCTTGAATCCTTGAAATATTTAGAGGAGGCACTAACATTCATTATTGCCCTCCCCTAGATGTTTTATACTATTTTTGATTTGCTAATTGAGCTATAGGTGGGGCAGTTTTCATAGCTTTCACTTAGCTTATAGGATTAAGGATTCACATGGGGAGGCTGAGACCCCAATGTGGAAGTTGTACCATTTGTCAAACAGGCTAATTCCAATCATGCAACCTGGTAATATGAAAATACTGCCTTATAGGTCTGCTAACCCAATGCAAAGTGGACTTGTGCAAGTTTTCCAATTATCCTCTGATCTTTGTAAGTCTTGTCTCTGATAAAACTATCATAGTTCTTTGGGTTTTCAGGTTTCATTATCAGGTCATGCCTTTTGTCCAATAATCCTCAAAATGTCTATGAATTAACTCTTCTCCACTATAGATATTCCCCAAGGAAATGGTCAAAGACAATTTGGGGAAAGGAGTCATTATATGTACTTGCTGTGACTTTGCAGCATCCTTCATGCTACAGGCTTGGCCCCCTCTTCAATAATTGAGTCTGAGTCTGAAAATTGGTTCAGGTTTAGAAACTACACAATGGACTGTGACCTCTTAATGTAGTTTCCTTCCTCAGACTCCCTCATCATTCATCATCGATTTCCTTTGTTGGTACAAATTGATAGACATTCTCATTGGCTATTCATCTATTATGTTCCTAGGGTTGCCATATTCTATTAACTATCATCATAGTGTTCTGTGGGTTAGGTACCTTTCAATGCCACTTCAGTCTTGCCACTGTGATCATTTTGATCCTTTGCTTGACTATTATTGTTTAGGGTCCTACTATCCCCATTGCCATAACCAAGCCAAGGTCTATTAGAACCTTTCCAAACCTCATCCGATACCTAAAGGTAAAGCAACCACTTGACATCTCAGTGAGGTCAATACCCTTCTCAATAACACATTCCTACTGGCCTTGGTACAGTGCCTGCAATGGTT
Organism: Sciurus vulgaris; assembly: GCF_902686455.1. NCBI lineage: Eukaryota > Metazoa > Chordata > Mammalia > Rodentia > Sciuridae > Sciurus > Sciurus vulgaris. The sequence goes on from NC_136462.1 coordinate 94,751,338, forward strand.
TCCTGTAGTACATCATCTGGCAGGTCTTCAATTGAAGATAGAGATATTCTAGCATGCTCACTTCCGTAAGCCTTTCAGTCCTTTCCTTTGTCATCTTCTACAGAAATATTAGCATTTCAACTTATTCAGCATCAGCCAGCATATTTCCGTATTTCTAGGAGTCACCATTGTAGCAAATCCACACATTTACTAGAATTCTTGGTAGGATGTTAAATCATGTATCTCAAGAAAATACTCCCAAGTCAATGCCTTTCTTATCCAATGTTTTAAAAATCTCTGCTTTTGAGTCTGTATTAAGTGACAGCCATTACGCTAAGCTTCATCATATTTTAAAAAATATTTTACATTTAAAAAAGATCATTTACTTTTAAAACTTTTTAGTTGTTGATAGAAATTTATTTTTTAATTTATTAATTTAATTTATATTTAATTTTTTAATTTATTTATATGCAGTATGGAGAATTGAACTCAGTGCCTCACACATGCTAGGAGCATGCTCTACCACTGAGGCAAAACCATAGCCCCTATTTACATTTTTTGACACATAGTATTTGCATATTTATGGGGTACAATGTGATAACTTGAAATGTGCATACAAGTTGTAATGATCAAATCAGGGCAATTAGAATTTCTACTTCCTCAAACATGTACCATTTCTATGTGTTGAGAACTTTCAAACTCTTCTAGTTATTTTGGAATATACAAAAAGTTGTAGTAGACTATCGTTATTCTACTGTTTGAATTCTGAGAGGTGTGGTGAAGAGTTTATCACTTGGGAGTTTTCTGGCCCCCTTGATCCAGTACCACTATGATCCAGTCCCATGTGTATTCTCCTGATATAGCTCAGGACATGGCAATCAGGAAACAAAGACTAACACATTCTGGTTGTGCTTTGCAAGTCCTTTGTGTGATGATCTCTTTCCTCCCTCTTGTACCAAGCATATCCTTGGTACAAGAGTTGGGTGATGCTGTGCTCTTTAACAATCTGGTGTTTCTACAACTTTTTCCAAGAAAACATCTCTTTCCCCATTTATGGTTGATGGGGTTAGTGTAAAAATCCTAGTGAGGGCCAGCCCAGAAGTAAAGCTCAGAAATGCTGTCAAGTTAACTTCCTTAAAAGTATCTATAAGAAGTAAAAGAACTATATCACTGTGTGTATGGAAATCTGGAGGAAGTTTCATTCCATTATCAACATTTTGACTCTGAGGTCTCGTAGAGAGGGAATAAGCTGGTTTCCATTCCTTTCTTTTACTTTAAGCTTTCACATTTAGTGTCCTGTGCACAGTGGTTTGCTCTTGCTGTTCAAGGCAATCTTTCAGGGCCTGACAACTTTCTTTGGTAACCATCACCTCTAGGATTATAATATATCCTGGGGTATATTATACATGATATTTCTACATGAAGATTTACATGTTTCACGGATGGAAATCTCTATACAAGCTTGTTTAAAATAGTCTAAATATCTTGACTTTATGATTTCCACACGTTTTTCTTAGTCACAGTATTTTTTCCTACAAAGAAGCCACTCAAACATATGGGTATCTCTACAGTAAGTCTAGACAAATACGAACTAAACACAACCTCCTCGATTTTTGTAAAAACATTTTATGTAACTGTTCTCATACTGGGCTTCTTTTGAGACTTTTCTTTCTCTCCTTTCCGCACTTAATTTTTAGAGGGATGTCCATGTTTATTTACATAGCATATGCATTTTAGTGAGATTTTTCACTGCTGTGACCAGAAGACTGGACAGGAACAATTTTAGAGGAGAAAAAATTGATTTTGCCTTCAGTGTTAATGGTCTCAATCCATAGATGGCAAACTCTGTTGCTCTGGGCCCAAGATGAAGCAAAACATCTTGGCAGAAGAGTGTGGAAGAAGAAAGCAGCTCAGGACATGGCAATCAGGAAACAAAGACTAAGCTCTGCTCACCAGGGACAAAATATAAACCCCAAAGGCATGCCCCTGTGACCTGCCTCTTCCAATAATACCTTATCTGCCTATAGTTACTGCAGTAACCACCCAGGTGAGACATATCAGTGGATTAATGCACCAATTTGGTTAAAGCTCTTATAACCTAATCATTTCACCTCTAAACTTTCTTGCATTATCTTACACATGTGCTTTTGGGGGACACCTCATATCCAAACCACAACAATATACATATTTGTATGTGTAAATGTGAATACACACGCGTGTGTGTGTGCACTCATCATAAACATGATTATCAGTTAAGGAATATGTCATTATTAATTATAGCTCAATTTATCTATTTTTTAAAATTGATATGTAGATAGATTATCACTTTTTTTCACTACCACAAATTTTACCATGATAAACACTGTATATGTTTTATATACATGAGGTTCTCTAAAGACATGTTCCTATAACCATAAATACATATACCTATGATTCAGAAGCAAATTGGGGGAAGTGATTTGGCACAAGACTATGCCAATTTACAGTTCTATGAATAGGTTATTAACAAATCTGAAAATTTCAATTCTCGACTTTGCCAATCTGATGAATATCTCTGTACCTCAGCTTCTTTTGTATTTCTTTGAATATTAGTGCAATTGAAGATGTTTTGTGGTCATTACCATTTTTTTATGAACTTCTCATTGTTTCTGCCCACTCTTTTTCAATCATTTCTGCCTCTCTTTTAAAAATCAATTTCTAGAAATTCTTCAATTACATTGAACATGATACTTTGTTATTCTTGTTGCAATTATGTTCCCTTGATCTGAAGCTTATAAGTTTTACATTTTAATGTAATTGCATTTATGACATAAAAAAGCAAACAGTTTAAACACAGTTCATTTATTAACTTTGTTTTGTTTAAGAAATCCTTTTGTGCATACATCAAGATTTTTTTCGTATTTTTTTCCTTCAGTTTTTCAGTTTTGTTTCCACCTTTAAGTCCCTTGGACAACTTCTTTTTTAAGGAAATAATTTAGTCCATCTCAAAAGTTGTTTTTATGTTGGGTTGTAAGAGATTTGACATCTAATGAATAGGACCCCTCTATTGATGTGTAAGGTTATCTCTGTCAGATTCCCTGAGTTTATGGCTCTCATTATGCCTTGTGTTCAATGTTCTTGGAGGCTTTTTTGCCACCCCAAGTCATCTCCCCCCAATACATAGTCTAAACTCTAGCCCACCAGCCTGGCTACTGTATCTTTCAGTAAATTCATGTAGTATGGCAAGTACCTCACTTAGTTTTTAAAAAATAAATTTGCTATTATAATTCATTTGTATGAATTTTGACATTAGAATGTTGTATGAAACAATCTCAGTGTTAAATTGCATTTAATTGAAATATTAATTTGGGAGCATGAATTGACTATTAGATTCCATATTAATGAATGTGAAGACTCACTCTTCTCATAAACCTTCAGTTAAAAAAAGAATACAAAAACAAGCAACATATTCTCCCTTAAAGTTCTTAGGAATAAATCTCGTAGATTGTATAAATTCTTCCCAGAGTGGTATTTGTATTCCATTTTTCTAATTTGATTTTGCTAGAATATAGAAACAATTTTAATGAACTTTATAGACAAGCTAGAAGAAGTAATGAAAGTTCAGCTGAGGCCTTGGTTCTTTATGGTGATGATAACATCTGCAATCACTTTTCTCGTTTCTCCTTTTTCATTATTTACGCCTGGTTTTAAAAATTGTCACATTAGATAAAAAGCCTGTAGTAAAATGTCTAGTGGGCGTGATGGTGGCACCACTGCCCAGCTCCTTACTTTGGTGGGGCTGCTTCTATTTAACTTAGTATCACTGCTCATTTCGAGTTGCTCTATGGCTTTTAGATACTGTTCATCATGTTAGATCTCCTGTTATTTATATTTGTTAGAATAGTCACTAATGTGTGCATATTTTACTAGAATCTTCAATGAACTTATTAAAATAAGAATATCGGTCTTCTATTTAAATCTTAGTCCAAATTCTCTCTGAATAGTTTCTGATACTGAAGTTTCTTTGAAAAACTTTGAGATAAATAGGACATTAGTAACTGAATTTGAGACTTTAGTTGTATGTTTATTTGTAGGACTATTTTACACATGTTTACTCTGAGAGACTATAAAAAATAATGCTATTCAAGTCAAAGAGGTTCATGTCCTATGTAAACAGGGTATAAACTTAGTACAAAGTGAGTATACAGTTGCTACCAACTGAAGGGGAAAGTTTGATGAAGTTTGATTTTGGAACTTTTGGGTCTGGTGAGGTATTGTTTGTTTTCAATGACTGAAACCCGTACCATATTCTCTACCACACTCACCTTTGCAACCAAATACAGTCTCAATTAGACCTGAAAACATAAATAAGAGACAAGCCTGTCCCCTCTGGTCCTATGACAGACCATCATCTCAATTGAGTTATCCTTTTTCATTTCCATTAGGCTGTAATTTTGTCTATGTTTTAGAAAATGGGAAGTCTGAGTATAAAATTATTTGTTACTTGATTCTGAATCTTTTCTAGTAATTTCCTCCTTATAGTTTTGATGTTTTGAGTCTCAGTTTAGAAAATTATCTTTTTCATATTGGGAGACATGTATTTAAAAAAATCTCAGACTACCAAAAATATTTAGATAATTAATTTTAATAAAATAATTTTAATAAACGTAAAAGAAAGAAGGAACCTAAAACAAACAAACAAACAAAAACACCCAGATAGATGGAATAGAATTTTTCTTCATTGGCTATCCTCATTTCTTTGTTTCTAAGTCTTTCCAAGACAATCAGAACAACAAAAACAAAAAAAAGGCAAAAGCAAACTTGTAGGATACAGAAGTTTTAAACACCCTATAGCTTAGGATGCTTTATTTTATTCATAAATATTTCAGTGTGTGTTTTCAAGGGTTGATTTATTAGATTTACTTCAAAACAATATTGGAATAGGGAAGTAAGTAGAATACAGATGAAACAAAATTGGTTCTGAGTTAATAAATGAAGCTACATGATAAGTGCACAGGTTCATTAAACATAAAAGCAGACAAGATAGACTCTTAAATTTATTGTAGAAAATTTCATTGGCTTTCTATTTAATTGTATCACAGTCAGACCATGGTTGGTATATTTGGGACCCAGACATCTGTCTTCTCACTCTTTCACACACATCATACACATATAATTAGTAGAGGAAAAAAGGGCACAGAGGAAGGTAAAGAGGGATAAAAGAAGGTCAAGTTTTATAAATGCTGTATTTTTCTTAGCTTTGGGGTTCTAATTATTTCATTGGAATAAGCTTATAAATAGTTCACATTTTTGCTATATTTACTGAGCTATTTAATCAATTTGAGAAAACTAGTATCTATTAAGGAGAAACTGACACGTGTACTGTCCTAATAAAATCTTCTGCTAGTAGTTGCTTCTTGTTGAGATCATGTTATATGCATTCAAATTCATAGTACATTTTCCACTGATAAAAGTATTGTTAAGAATAAATACCACATATTGATATAAGCTACTTAATCTTAAATGAATATTTTCACATTAGCTTTTATAAATTTAGTATTTGCTAGGTATACATCTCTTCCATTAATTTATTTAAGTTGTATCCCTAACCAACCTATAGCCAATGTTTTTTATTATTATTTTTATTTAACTCTTAATTTTTTACAAACTACATTTTGATTCATTGTACACAAATGGGGTACATCATTTTGTTTCCATGCTTGTGCACAATGTAGATTCATACCATTCATGTAATCATACATGTACATAGGGTAATGATGTCTGTCTCATTCCACGCTCATTTCCTTCTACATAATCCAAAGTTCCTCCAGCCAATGTCTTTTTAAACCTTTTTAGATTCTGTCTTTTAAAAGGTATGTTTAATTATTACACTTAGTGATTCTACTGTCTGAGGGATTTTATGACCCTTTTTTCTCCTCTAATTATTTTCTTGATTTCTTGGATTGATTGGATCCTCTATTCCCCTTTTCCCTCTGTCTACCACTTTGGAATTTATTGATTTTATATCTAGCATTTATGCACACCTTTATTTGTTAACATGAATATTGACTTAGAGGGAGATTGATCTTAGACTTTGTATTGGTCAGGTAGGAGATAAAGATGGAGAGAATCTTAATGCATCTACCCTTCACCTTCCATGTTATTTCCATAGTTTTACTTTGTTTTGTTTTGATTCTTGGTTAAATTCCTCTCACACACCACTTTATATCACTCGCTCGGCCTTACCTGTCCCTTATGAACTGCAGTTGCTGCAACTAGCTCTGGGTGAGCCATGACTGATTGTACACAGGTGCCTTCTGACAGTATTACCTTGCATCATGTACCTCTTGCCTCCTACACTGGACCCTTTTGGGGTACCACCAATATTCATCCTGGAAAGAACAGGGAGCTAACACTCTGGAGCAAAGCTTTGCCCATTCCCATTAGTCAAATATGTGCTCACTGGCTCCCCATTGATCCTCCAACACATTGTGATCCCTCGACACATTTTTGTATGACTTTCATGGACTTTAGCTATCAGTCATATTGCTCATTTAGGGTTTTCCTTCTTTAATGATTTATTCCCCTTGTCATTCATTTCTGCTCTGTGGGACCATTTTCCTCAATAAAACAGTAGCATGTAAGTCTTCCATGTTAAGATCTTTGATAATTGCAGGTTAGATTCCTGAGCCATAAGATGGGGTCTTTGGAATGTATGAACCTAGGAAGCTTAAAATTATGGAACAGCAACCACTGTTAAAACTCTGCCTCATATCCTTAAGTCACTTCTAAATTCAGTAGGAACCACAGTGACCAGTTCCTAGGCATCATGATGGCTTATCATTTTATTATCTGCATCTCTGCTTCTCTACCAAAGAAGTTTACTAATGCCTCCAGAGCTTCTAAACCTATGTGCAGAGCAGCCAAGACATGCTGGGGGTAGGGGGAGATCTTCCTGAAATAACCATCAATCAATGAGGAATGTGAGTAGATGAATAAACTCATCTGCTTTCCTGCCCTTTGGTGAACACATTCTACAAGGAATCCTAAAGCAGAATTGATCCCAAGTGGGTAAAGGAAGGGAAGAGTAAAGCCTGATTAGGGAAGGACTTGTGACTAGAGAGTCTCTCATGCTTGACTTAGGAGTCAATGGACTGGCAATGCATCAGTCTTGAAAGTCTGGGATGGCTCCTTTTGACTTCCTACCATGTGAGTTCCCTTCAGCCCATTCTTTGGTTTTAGAGAAGTGTAAGGTGGGAAAGGAGAGGGGCACCATGAGATGCAGTATACTCATTCCTGCCCAAAAGGGACAGAGGCCTGCCTAGGACTGGCACAGGGGATGGAACAAGAGGTAAGTTTGAAAGCATGTGAAAGGAACTGAAGTGGTGCACAAGAGGCACTCCATGTAATGAGAGACTTTTTCCTTGGATATTTAGTAGAGAAGTAAACTAAGAGTTTGAGTTTTTATATGAGGACTTTGTTTTAAAATAAGTTATTTGTAGATTCATAGAAAAATTACAGAGGTATTGCAAAATGTTCCCTTATCTTTGGAATTCAGTTTTCCCTACTATTAATACCTTACATTAGTACGGTCCATTTGCTATAATTAATGAACCAAAACTAATATATTACTATTAATTAAAGTCTGCACTTTATTCAGATTTGCTTAGCTTTTACCTAATGTTCTTTGGTAGCTGTTGTTCCAGAATCCCATCAAGGATGTTCCATTACATTTTATAGTCTTGTCCCCTAGCTATGTCAAGTCTCTTAACTGTGACAGATCTCAGAATCTCCTTGATTTTGATGACCTTGACAGTTTTGAAGAGTATTGGTCAGATATTTTTAGAACATCTTTTGATTGGGATTTGTGTGATGTTTAATCCATAGTTAGACTGCGATTATGGGTTTTGGGAGGAAGATGACAGAGATAAAGAGCCACTTTCATCACCCCATATAAAGGGTGCACACTATCATCAGGACTTAGCACTGTTGATGTTGACTTTGATTATGTGTAGGAGATAGTGTTTGTGAAGTTTCTCCACTGTGGAGTTACTCTTTTCTTTCCTCTTAGATCCCTTTTTCCTGAAGTCAGACTAAGACTTATTTAGTGCTCTTATATAATATGCTACTTCAAATTATAACTGATCTAATAATTTGTAAACAAATCCCACACTGTAATTATTCTTATAGATAAGATAATAAAGCCAGAAAGTTTAGTCAGCTTGTTTATGGACATAACTATCTTAGAATATAGTGCCCTTTCTGTTATATCACATTAAGTAGAACTAAACCAGAAGTTGAATATACAAAGAATTTGATTTTACTAGTTAATGACAATTTAAATGTTCTTCTTATAATCCTGGCTTGGATTTTAAAGTGACATCCTTGCTGACTGGGATTTATATGAAACAAATATTCTATCACATTAAATTTTGAAATTCTCAGAGATCAATGATTTGTCCTCAGGTAATATAAGACCCTGTTTAGTCTCCACTCTTTGGCATGCCATATCTATGAGTTTGCATGGACTGAACCGTCCACTGGCTCAAATCTTCCATGTGCACTCAAAATTTTTAATAAATCCATATTAAGTTTTGTGACAGCTGACCCTTTCACATTCAGAAAAAAATGCATGCTATAAGGTATTATAGAAATGCAAGAAGTAGATGCTCAGGTCTTTCTCTTCTGTCAGTCCTGTGGCAAGGGGTGCAGGGGTTACAAAAGGAAAATTCTATTTCATCTACATAGCTTTCTGGTATAGACTCTAAAGCCATAGCTTAGAAGAAATACGGCAGGAGGCTCAAATAAGCCGAAGGCATTTGAAAAGATCTATCACATCAGCTGTGCTACTGCCGTAGGCTATTTCGTAGTAAAGAATATAATTCATAGACTCCTTTAGTTCAGATTCTAAAGGACTACGCAGGAATAAAGACAACACTCTTCCTCATAGGTCATCTTCCCCCTCCCTTCTACTCTCGCATGGTTACTGTGGCCATTGTCTTGGCCTAGACCTCATGTACTAACTTAAAGGTTTCACTCCAACATCTGGCTTAGTCCACACTCTGTTGGTGTAGACTTTATAAGATACTGCTTTCGTCAAGTAAGTCACTTTCTTAAGCCTTTGGCTTCTTGTTTTGGGGATAGAGGAAATGATGGTCTGGCCCCAGACTCCTTTCTACTTTGCGAGTAGGTACAAGTAGGCAAGTTTATTTGTGCTTCAGAACTTGGAACGTGGAGCTTTTTGGCTTTGGCTTTGCTTATAATGCTCCCTGACTTGATTCCCCGTTGGTCTGTACATCTCCCACAGCTCACTAGTCCCTTTGTGCAAGTCCTTCTTTCTCTTTATTCTAATTAGAAGTAGTCTTTATTATGTTTTGTAATTTAATATTGTTGATAGTTACACCTAACTATGTTGATCTTTCATCCTCAGGGCTATACTCTGATGTCTGGTGGCATTACTATGATGATGTACAGGGGAGCCAGGTCTCAATACCTGCTCTCCTTGGGTCATGGATTTAGATGTCATTCCTAGAGGCCAATGAGTTCCTCAGATGACTGTTTTGAAGTACCACTTAATTGTTTTCTATTTTCAATAGATATGTAAGGTTAATAATGAATTATTCTTTGCATATTTAAAGTATATATATGAACATAAAAATACAGCCCCAATCAGGATTAGGAGATTATTTCTCTTTAGTGAATAATATTCATGCCTATTTCAGCTTGTACATGGATATGATGACTTGTCTCAAGCCACAAGCTCAAACTTTTGGAAACCTGAAAATAAATATTTTCTACAGACACATATTAGTCAGTGTAGGGGACACTGTGATATGTTGCCCAGATCATCCTACAGAATAAAAGGGTCAATTCCCCAAGCTGCCAAGAGTGCTGCCAGCACAGAGCCTTCCGCTGCCGACCTTGAAGGATTCCTCAGGCAGAGAACAGCCTTTCCCAAAGGCTCTTTCCTATGGATAGACTGCCACTGATAAATGACTGCCCCACAAATACAAAGGACCCAGCCCTCTTGTCCCAGCTCTAAGCAGCTCTGAAGAATAATTGTATATTTATCTGTTCCCACAGGTTTGGTGGAGGTATTCCACTCAGACAGCACTGCAGCTCACCTCTCCCTCTGCTCAGTCCTACTTGTTTCCTTAACTTCAACACATGAGGGCCTCAAGAGCCCTTCCTACCTGCCATTTTCCATCTGAGTTGACCTGGGGCAGACTGGGTTTTCAGAAAGTCAGAAAAGAAAGCAACACAATGAACATTGTGATATCTCCCTTTTGCTTATTACCTTGACTTATAAAAATGAAGCTGTTATGATGTGGAATAGGACACAGGGAGAGAAAGGGAGGTACAACCTAATTTTGGAACTTGGAATGCCACATGACCTCAAGAAACTAGACCAAAGCCTGCAAGATGCAGATGGAACATTAGTGCTTACTATGTATCTAGTAACTTAGTAGTAACATCCATGCCCCCTCCCTGATCTTACATTTAACCTAGCCTTTTGTAAAGTATCTGGATTATTTTACAGAAAACTTGTATGCCAAGGGTATGCATGCTTAAGGGAAGTCTTACTGGCAAAGAAAAATAGGTCAATCATGCTCCCAGAAATTGATTGTAGTTGCAGGCTGTCTGCTTGGAGAGCAAGGGCAGTGTAGAGATGTTTGAAAGCATGCCTATACAGAGTGGGGCCAGGAGTCTAGATGGGGTTAAGTGCATTCTGTACTTCCCTAACTGCACCATTGTGGGTGGTAAAGAGGAGAACTGATCTTTTGTACTTTTGTATGGATGAATGGATGAATTTGCTCAAAGCTCTTTAAAAGGTCCCAGCAGGCATGTATAAAACACAAGAAAAGGAGCATAGCAAACTGATCCCAACTTGCACGTTTCATCCCAAAGTGGCCCTCTGAGCCTCTTGAAGAAGATGAGGAGCTCAGGGATGAAATTTCCCCACCCCTTGCAAAATCTCATTTAATTGACCAGAGATGAAAAGGAAAATCCTGCATTAGCCATAGAAAGTCAAGAAGAATAGCACAACATTTAGTGCACTCCTTGAAGTTGTTGATGGTATGTAACTAAGGGGAGGAGATAGAAGGCAAAAGTGGCCACTCCCTTGTCATTATGATGAATAGCAATGGCTACTTAAGAGATTGAGCTCCCTTTTCTTTACATCCAAACCAATGATACCTTTTTCTGATATAGATGGGCTCTTGGAGGGAGGCAAACTGTGGGTGTCATCTGAGAGTTCAACAAAATTGGATTAGGAAAACTAGTCACCCTTGACCCAGCATCTTCAAATAGTGAAAGTCAGTCTGAGTCCACTTATACACTCACTTCCCTCAGGCTGAATGAAGTGCTAATGGAAACGTCAACTAGTCTAATAGCCAGAAGAATGTTGGAAAGATTTAAAATCCTGGAACATGTCAGGGCATAGTTCTATTTCATCCAGGAAGATTCAGGTCACTATTTATTATACAGAATTAGATAGGCTTGTCAAGGTTCTTGTCTTATGTTTCCCTTAACCCTTAAGCTAACATTTCATATAAGAACTCTAGTTAACAAATGGTTTATCATTCCCATTGACTCAGGATTTAGTAGGCAAAACTTAATGAGACTCAGAGGAAGTGAGGGCATATGGGAAAAAGAAGCATTTCCCTAAAAGAATGTGCTAGTTTGATAACAAGGCACTCTAACTTGCTCAAGAAGTCACAACTTAATGAAGGCCTTCCCAGGGAGGTGAGGAAAGACTCCCTTCACTGGATTAACTCCCCTCTCAGTACTCCAGACTGTTCTGTATATCCTTTAATATCATCCACATTGGTCATTCCTATAATTAGTAATTTCCCCTCATTTTTCCTAATAGACACTAAGAACTATTGTCAGAGACTATGTAAAGTCTCCCTAGTCTAAAACAAAAATAGCACATACTTTTGCCACTTTAAATGTTTAAAACTACTTCTTGTGATTTTCCCTCATGGGAAAGAAGAAAGATTGTATATGGAATGACTTTTTTTTTTTTTTTTAAGGAGAGAAAGAAAGAAAAGTTATAAATTAAAAAAAAAAAATGGCTAGAAGAATAAAGAGTAGAATGGACAGTGAAGGCAATTCTTGAGAAACTCTCTTAGACTGCAGATCCAGGGACAAAGGCAGGCAGTCCACACGGAGTTACAGACTAATGTGGCTCGACAGTGACCCATTGGGGAGGCACAATTCTTGAAACCAAAGTAATGAAGTCCAGTCTTTTTAACAACTCTTCGCTTGAAAGACCTTAAATGGAATTGCTTATTCCACAGCAGCTCTGCTCTCCTCAAACTGCTCATCTCTCTAGCACCTTTCCACACTTTCTTCTATCTACTACCCCTTTGGTTTGCATTTCCATTTTCTTGGGGAAAAGACAGTTGATTCCTATAAAGAAATACACCTGTTCTATAACTTCCCCCCTTCCTGTTTATATAGACATTTACAGGTGAGTTGAGGAAAGAGGAAAGGTGGAAAAATCTTATTCCCAGACTTCTAGTTTTTATAATATCATAGATTGAGGTATGTCTTATTTGCTTATTGACTCTGTTCCTTTGTTATGGTATATTTCTGAACATCTATTTTGTCCCCTACTTTTATATTTCATACAGAAAATGTCTCCACTATGATCATTTACTTGTAATATATGTAATACGTGGAGAGTTAAGAACAAAGCAAGGATCTGTTGTCAATCTGCAAATTCTTTCTGAATTCTTGCCTCTGATATTCTTTCATGGATTTTTAAATTTATTTTATTTTTAAAGACTGCATTTTGATTCATTGTACACAAATGGGGTACATCATTATGTTTCTATGGTTGTGCACATTGTAGATTCATATCATTCATGTAATCATACATGTACATAGGGTAATGATGTCTGTCACATTCCACATTTTTCTCACCCCCCATTTCCCTCTACATAATCTACAATTACTATTCTTCTCTCACCCCCACCCCCATTATATATCATCATCATTCTCATGCATGGCTTGTAACTAGGCATTTCTGAAAGCAGCAGCTTTGTGTCTAGTTCCATCAAGGATTGATCAAGTCCTTGAGAGGATCTCTGTGGATGCCTAAACAAACTAACTAAAAAGAAAATATACCTGTCTACACTTCCATCCTGCAACAAAGAACCAGTGTATCTGAGCTGGGACTGGGTCCCATTGTCCTACAGCATGGGGAAAGGGGCACATTGTTGGGTGCGTTTGTCCTATTTCAGAACCTGCCTCCAAAAACATTTCTGAACTTCTGCAGAATCAAGCCATAGACTTTAGAAATCTAAATTCCTAGGTCTTATTGTTTGCAACCCCACTTTGGAGGCAGTCTGTTATATATGGGCACTGATGTGCCTGTTATATATGGGCAGTGGGTCTCTCCAGTTGGCCCTAGGGTCTATTGCTTCATGTGTTGGTTGTCTTGTATTGTCTTTGAAATAGTGGGTGGAAAGAATACTGTTGGCCATTTGTATGTGTTCTTTGGAAAAATGTCTATTTTAGTCAGCTTTTTCACTGATGTGACCAAATGATCTGACCAGCAAAATTATAGAGAAGGAAAGCTCATGGTTTCAGAGGTTTTAGTTCACAGAAGACTGACTCCATTCCTTGGGGCTGGAGGTGAGGCTGAACATTGCAATGGAAGAGTGTGGCAGAGGAAAGCAGCTTGCATCATCAGGAAGCAAAGAGAGACTCCACTCTCCAGATACCAAGTATATATCCCGTAGCCACGCCCCAATTTCAAACTCCTCCTACCACTTCAATTAATCCCATCAATTAATCCCATCAGGGATTAATTCACTGATTGGGTTAAGACTCTTACAACCTAATTATTTCTCCTCGAACCTTCCTGCATTGTCTCACATGTGAGCTGTTGGGGGACATCTCACATCCAAACCATAACAATATCTATTCAAGTCCTTTACCCAGTTTAATGATATAATACTGTTTACCTTCTTTGCCTTTGTTGCCTGTACTTTTGGGGTCATATTAAAAAAAAAAATCTTTGCAAAATCAATGTCAAGAAGTTTTTACTTTGGTTTTTCTCCAATTAGTTTTATAGTTTCTGCTTTTATCTTTAATCCATTTTGAATTGATTTTGGTAAATAATATAATGGTTCACTTTTATTCTTCTAAATATGAATAAATCAGTTTTCCTGCTATCATGTACTAAAGAAGCTATTCTTTCACCATTGTGTGATCTTGGCACATGTGGAATATCAATTAACTATAAATATGTGAATTTATTTATGGGTTCTATTCTATTCCAGTGATCTGTGTCTGTTCTTATGACAGCACAATACTGTTTTGATTACTGTAGCTTTGCAGTATATTTTGAAAATTGTTAGTGTGATTTTTCTAGTTTTGTTTTCCTTGCTCAAGATCGATTTGGTTGTTTTGGGGTCTTTATGAATTTAGCACTTTTTCTTCTATTTATGTGAAAAAAAGACATTGGGATTTTGATTGAGATTGCATTGAATCTGTAGATTGTTAAAATGTTCTTGCTACTTAAAGCAAAGATAATTCTTTCAAACATGAACACTAATTCTTTCCACTGTCTTTTTTTTTTTTTCATTAGTGTTGTATAGTTTTCAGTATATACCCCCTTGGCAAACATTTTCTGTTTTTTATGCTATTGAAAATGGGATTGTTTTCTTATTTTTATTCATAGTTCATTGTTAGGATATATAGCTCTACCAATTTTTACATTAATTTTGTATCCTTCAATTTCACTAAATTTGTATATTTGTTCTAACATTTTGGTGGAGAAAACAAAATGGACTAAGAGGTATGCTTTGACTATTCTCTATTTTTGACTATCTACTACAGATTTCTTCTTTTTCATTACTATGAGGTTTGAATAAAACATCTTGCAGTTATCTCAGTCTATTTTAAGGTAATAACAACTTTATTGTAATCACATAGAAAAAAAATCTACACTTTCACTTCTTCCCCTGCAAACTTTATGCTATTTATGTCACAAGTTATCTTTTATGTGTTGTATTCATTAACAAAATTTTAACTATATTTATAATACTTTTGTTGTTTTACCTTTTAAACTACAATTGAAAAGTGATTTATTCACTTAGTATTAGAGTATTGTGAATTTGACTATATCCTTACTTTTATCAATTATTTTTATATGTTCATGTGTTTATGCTAATAATTAAAATCTTTCATTTCAGCTTAAGGAGCTCCCTTTAGCATTTCTTGTAAAGCAAATCTAGTGGTATTGAACTCTCTTAGCTATTTTTTTTTCCCACTGGAAAGTCTTTATTTCTTTTTCATTTACAAAGGACAACTTTGCCAGAAAAAAAGTATTCCTCAATTCTTTGTCAGACAGTTTGGAGAACTCTTTCTATTGGACCAGTTACTGATGCTTTATTTTTTTCTTTGATGGTATCATGTGTCTATTATTTTTGATCCTGTAGCTTGGCATTGATGCCTTTGCACTTGAAGAAGTCATCTCTTCCAGTTTTTTCAAACTGATTTTACAGAAAAATCCCTCATCAGTAAAAGTTTGGCCAGAGATTTTGGATGAACTGGCAGGTTGGGATCATGGTTAGGCCTGCTGTTGGGTCTAAATCAGGTAACACTGTGACCCAAATCCACAGGGACTACCTTGGTAGTGGGAGCCACTCAGGTGGGACTGGGTGTCTAGGTCTTCAGGTATTGGGCAGAACATGGACAAGATGGGGTGGGCTCAGACTTGGGTCTGCAGGAGCTGGCCTGGTGCTAGGGTCAGCCTGGCATTGGGGTGTTTTCCCAGGTTCTGATCTTGGTCTTTACAACAGTCCTAAATTATTCATGATAAATACTGGAAACAAGTTTTATTTTTTTCACTTAAAAAGTAGAAATTCCAAAGATGGGGATAGAAATCACCTAGGAATTATTGCATTAGAAGTAGTCATAAGCAAGCAATTCTCCCTTCCAAACCCTTTTCTTGTAAATCTCAAGTCAAATTACTATCCAAATAGCTCAGAAGGTATCTCTCAAGTCTAATCGGTCAATGACCAGTTATCTAAATCCCACACAGATACATTTCTGATGTGGTTTGCAAGCAAAGGCCACCTAAATTTTCTATGTAACAGTATCAGTTTATTGTATTGCATCAATGCATACTTTTTGTTTTTTTTTTACTTCTCGATGGCACTCAAATATTAAGTACACTTTGTCATTATAAACTTTCTGTAGTTAAAATGGGCTGTGTTCTGAAAGATGACCATAAGGTGGGACATTTATTTTAAGTCATCAGAAATTGTCCTCCCACAAAAGGAATTGGTATCTACTACTTCTATGTGTATCTTTCATTCTACTATATCGTTTCCTAACTTGGCAAAGACAATAAGGTAAGACTATGGCCTGAACCCTCTGTCCATGACAAACTAGAACAGTTGTATGCCAGGAGCTCCATGGTTACCATTGCTTATTTCTCTGGGCCCAGGCAATAAAAATGATTATAGATTGCTACGGCAGTGGGACCAGCTGGGTCATAACTTCTTTTTCTTTTTCTCTTAACTTCTATGGATATTATCAGTAGGATATAGAGAAGTGTTTGAAGAACTATAGGAAAGGTTGTTGGGCTAAGAGGAGGTATTTTGACAATCTGTAATAGTGTGCTAGAGTGAATGGAACAGCCTCATTGACTAGTTACTCATCTAGGTCCTGGTAAGTCAAGAACAAATACTTTAATATGATCATTGCCTTCAAATTTGGTTAGTGTGGCATCATTAGAGCTAAAGGAAAAAGAGCTTTTTCTGGAATGTTATTGACCACTACTTCTTGGATTTCTGGTATATTAATTGTTTAACAGATTTATTTAGGTAGAGGTTAATAAATAATAAACAAACTTTATATAGGTAATGTATATAATTTAATGTTTTGACAAATGTATATACCTATATAACTATCACTAAAATGAAGATAATTATCATATCCACTGTCACCCAAAGTTTTGTTATAACCCTTTGAAATCCTTAATTTTTGTTGATGTATATTAGTTTGTATTTTTTTTTATTCATTCTGTTATTTTTTCCCTTCCCCCCACCCCTACCACCCCTCTTTACCCTCTATACAGTACTTCCTTCCTCCATACTTGCCCCCCTCCCTAACCCTAACTCTAACCCTAACACTAACCCTTCCCTCCCCCCCATTAAGTGTCATCCTCCACTTATTAGCGATAGCATTCGTCCTTTGGCTTTTTGAGATTGGCTTATCTCACTTAGCATGATATTCTCCAATTTCATCCATTTGCCTGCAAATGCCATACTTTTATCATTCTTTATGGTTGAGTAATATTCCATTGTATATATATAGCACAGTTTCTTTATCCACTCATCAATTGAAGGGCATCTAGGTTGGTTCCACAGTCTGGCTATTGTGAATTGAGCAGCTATGAACATTGATGTGGCTGTATCTCTGTAGTATGCTGATTTTAAGTCCTTTGGGTATAGGCCAAGGAGTGGGATAGCTGGGTCAAATGGAGGGTCCATTCCAAGTTTTCTAAGGAATCTCCACACTGCTTTCCAGAGTGGCTGCACTAATTTGCAGCCCCACCAGCAATGTATGAGTGTACCTTTCTCCCCACATCCTCGCCAACACCTGTTGTTGCTCGTATTCTTGATAATCGCCATTCTAATTGGGGTGAGATGGAATCTTAGGGTGGTTTTGATTTGCATTTCTCTTATTACTAGAGATGTTGAGCATTTTTCCATATGTTTGTTGATTGCTTGTAGATCTTCTTCTGTGAAGTGTCTATTCATTTCCTTAGCCCATTTGTTGACTGGATTATTTGAATTCTTGGAGTAGAGTTTTTTGAGTTCTTTATAGATTCTGGAGATTAGTGCTCTATCTGAAGTATGATTGGCAAAGATATTCTCCCACTCTGTAGGCTTTTTCTTCGCATTGCTGATAGTTTCCTTTGCTGAGAGAAAGATTTTTAGTTTGAATCTATCCCAGTGGTTGACTCTAGCTTTTATTTCTTGTGCTATGGGAGTCCTGTTAAGGAAGTCTGATCCTAGACCAACAAGGTGAAGATTTGGACCTACTTTTTCTTCTATAATCTGCAGGGTCTCTGGTCTGATTCTAAGGTCCTTAATCCATTTTGAGTTTAGTTTCGTGCATGGTGAGAGATATGGGTTTAGTTTCATTCTGTTGCATATGGATTTCCAATTCTCCCAGCACCATTTGTTAAAGAGGCTATCTTTTCTCCATTGCATATTTTTGGCACCTTTGTCTAGTATGAGAAAATTGTATTTATTTGGGTTTGTGTCCGTGTCCTCTATTCTGTACCATTGATCTACCTTTCTATTTTGATACCAATACCATGCCGTTTTTGTTACTATTGCTTTGTAGTAGAGTTGAAGATCTGGTATTGCAATACCCCCTGTTTCACTCTTCCTGCTAAGGATTGCTTTAGCTATTCTGGGTTTCTTATTCTTCCAGATGAATTTCATAATTGCTTGCTCTATTTCTGTAAGGTACGTCATTGGGATTTTAATTGGAATTGCATTGAATCAGTATAGCACTTTTGGTAGTATGGCCATTTTGACAATATTAATTCTGCCTATCCAAGAACATGGAAGATCTTTCCATCTTCTAAGGTGTTCTTTAATTTCTTTCTTTAGTGTTGTATAGTTCTCATTGTAGAGGTCTTTCACCTCTTTTGTGAGATTGATTCCCAAGTATTTTATTTTTTTCGAGGCTATTGTGAATGGGGTAGTTTTCCTAATTTCTCTTTCTGAAGATTCATCACTTATGTATAAAAATGCGTTGGATTTATGGGCATTGATCTTGTAACCTGCTACTTTACTGAATTCACTTATGAGTTCTAAGAGTTTTCTGGTGGAATTTCCAGGTTCCTCTAAATATATAATCATGTCATCAGCGAACAGGGATCGTTTGAGTTCTTCTTTTCCAATTCGTATCCCTTTAATTTCTTTGGTTTGTCTAATTGCTCTGGCCAGAGTCTCAAGAACGATGTTGAAAAGAAGTGGTGAAAGAGGGCATCCCTGCCTTGTTCCAGTTTTTAGGGGGAATGCTTTCAGTTTTTCACCATTTAGAATGATATTAGCCATGGGCTTAGCATAAATGGCCTTTACAATGTTAAGGAATGTTCCCACTATCCCTATTTTTTCTAGTGTTTTGAGCATGAAGGGGTGCTGTATTTTATCAAATGCTTTTTCTGCATCTATTGAAATAATCATGTGATTCTTGACTTTAAGTCTATTAATATGGTGAATTACGTTTATTGATTTCCTGATGTTGAACCAACCTTGCATCCCTGGGATGAAACCCACTTGATCATGGTGCACTATCTTTTTAATATGTTTTTGTATGCGATTTGCTAAAATTTTGTTGAGAATTTTTGCGTTGATGTTCATTAAGGATATTGGTCTGAAATTTTCTTTCCTTGATGAGTCTCTGTCTGGTTTAGGTATCAGTGTGATATTGGCTTCATAGAATGAGTTTGGGAGGGTTCCCTCCTCTTCTATTTCATGGAATACTTTGAGAAGTATTGGAATGAGCTCTTCTTTAAAGGTTTTGTAGAACTCAGCTGAGAACCCATCTGGTCCCGGACTTTTCTTTGTTGGTAGGCTTTTGATGACTTCTTCTATTTCAGTACTTGAAATTGGTCTATTTAAATTGTGTATGTCCTCCTCGTTCAGTTTAGGCAATTCATATGTCTCTAGAAACGTGTTGATGTCTTCGAAATTTTCTATTTTGTTGCAGTATAGATTTTCAAAATAGCTTCTAATTATGTTTTGTATTTCAATCCTGTCTGTTGTGATATTTCCTTGTTCATTCCGAATTTTAGTGATTTGGGTTTTCTCTCGTCTTCTCTTTGTTAGTGTGGCTAAATAATACTAGGTGATTTTAACACGCCTCTCTCACCACTGGACAGATCTTCCAGACAAAAATTGAACAAAGAAACCATAGATCTCAATAACACAATCAATAATTTAGACTTAACGGACATTTATAGAATATACCATCCAACCAAGAGCGAATACACTTTCTTCTCAGCAGCACATGGATCCTTCTCTAAAATAGACCATATATTATGCCACAAAGCTAATGTTAGCAAATACAAGAAGATAGAGACACTAGCATGTATTCTATCAGATCATAATGGATTGAAGTTAGAAATAAATGAAAGAGTAAAACACAGAAACTATTCCAACACCTGGAGATTAAACAATATGCTATTATGTGATGAATGGATAACAGAAGATATTAGGAAGGAAATTAAAAAATTCTTAGAGGTAAATGAGAACAAAGAAACATCATATCAAAATCTCTGGGACACTATGAAAGCAGTACTTAGAGGGAAATTTATTTCATGGAGCGCATTTAATAAAAGAAGTAAAACTCAACAAATAAACGACCTAACACTACAGCTCAAAGCCCTAGAAAAAGAAGAACAGAACAGCACCAAAAGTAGTAGAAGACAGGAAATAGTTAAACTCAGAGCTGAAATCAATGAAATTGAAACAAAAGAAACAATAGAAAAAATTGACAAAATAAATAGTTGGTTCTTAGAAAAAATAAACAAAATTGATATTAGTTTGTATTTTCCTGATTTGAATCATAGTGCATATACTCTTTTTTAAAAACCTGGCTCCTATTATTTGCACAATCATATTAAGATTTGTTTATATTGTTTATTCCTTCATTTTGATAAATACTATTCACTATATGAATATACTATAATCTGATTATCCACTCATGTATTGATGGGTATTTGGGTTATTTCTAGATTTTTCTATTATAAATAAAGTTGATGTAAACATTAATGTATGTCTTTGTATGGATTTTGCTCTTATTAATATTGGATGGATACCTGGGTATGGAATGACTGGATTATGTAGTAAGTGTATGTTTAACTTTTTAATGAAATTGGCAAACTATTTAGTTGATTGTACAATTTTACCTTCCTATGAGCAGTGTATGAGAGGGAAAGTTGCCCCATATCCTTGCCAACACTTGGTACAAGTCAGGACTTGAGGGAAAAAGTAAGCTGTATCAACATCCCTCCTTTTGACTCAATTCAGAATGTACTATTTCCATTTGGTAAGGTTTGACAAGCTGAGCAGTAAATCCACTGTGACATAATAAACTATAACCCAGTTCACAACTGATGAGAAATGATCACTTTGTGTTCCATGATCCAGCATTCCCTCTCTACCAGCCCCGAGTGATATACCAGAAACTATTTCTTTGTTAATGCATTATAGTTACACATAATATTGGGGCTCATGCTGATGTAATAATACAAGTATGGAATATAACTTGCTCTAAATTCAGTCCCCAGTCCTTCCTCCCTCTTCCTGTTCCCCTTCCTCTACTAATCTTCCTTCAATTGATAGTTTTTAAATTAGTATTTTATAGGTGTACATAAAGGTGAAATTTACTGTGGTATATTCATGTATGTATGTAGAATAGTTTGAGTTTGGTCAATTCATTCTGCCATTCTTCCCTTTTCCCATCCCTTTTCCTTCCCCCTCAATCTCCTTCATTTCCTCCACTGATCTCTCCTATTTTCATGGTATTCCACCCACCCCTTTTTAATCCTTATTTTGGTCTAGCATCCACATATGAAAGAAAACATTTGACCCTTGTCTTTCTGAGTCTGGCTTATTTCACTTGCCATGGTGTTCTCTAGTTCCATCAATTTACCAGCAACTGCCATAATTTCTTCTTTATGTCTGAGTAAAACTCCATTGTGCATATATACCACATTTTCTTTATTGATTCATCTGTTAACATGTATCTGGGCTGTTTCCATAACTTGGTCATTGTGAATTGCACTGCTATAAATATTGGTGTGTCTGTATAATAATGTGCCAAGTTTAGCTCTTTTCAAATAAATAGAGGAGTAGGATAGCTGATAGGATGGTTCCATTTATGTTTTTTTGAGGCATTCCATGCAACTCTCCAGAGTGGTTGTACTAATTAGCAGTCTTACAAAGAGTTATGAGTGTACCTTTCCCCCTACATCCTTACTAGTCTTATTTATATTTTTGATAATGACTATTCTGACCGGGGTGAAATTAAATTTCAAATGTAGTTTTGATTTGCATTTCCCGGATTGCTAGAGAAGTTGAAGATTTTTTTCCTGTTTGTTGACTATTTGTATTTCTTCTTTTGAGAAATCTGTTTAGTTCTTTTGCCCATTTATTAATTGGGCTATTATTCTTTTTTGGTATTAAACTTTTTGAGTTCTATATATTCTGGATATTAATCCCCTGTCTGAGGAGCAGGTGGCAAAGATTTTCTCCAATTCTCTAGGCTATACACTCTTGTTTCCTTTGCTGTGCAAAAACTTTTCATTTGATGCCATCCCACTTATTGATTTTTGGTTTCATTTCTTGTGGTTTAGGAGTCTTGCTAAGGAAGTTGGTGCCTGTGTCAATATGTTGGAGGGTTTAGCCTGTGTTTTCTTCTAGAAGTTGCAATGTTTCTGGTCTAATACCTAGGTCTTTGATCCATGTTGACTTTTGTGCACAGGAGTGGGATCTAGTTTCATTTTTTTTGCATATGGATAAAGTTTTCCCAGAACCATTTGTTAATAAATACTGTCTTTCATCCAATGTATGTTTTTGACAACTTTGTCTAGTATCAGATGACGTATCTAGGTGGATTTTTCTCATTATCTTCTATTCTATTCCATTGGTCTTCATGTCCATTGTGGTGCCACTACTACACTTTTTCTTGTTACTATAAATTTGTAGTATAATTTGATTTCTGGTATTGAGATGCTTCCAGAATTGCTTTTCTTGCTCAGGATTGTCTGTCTATTCTGAGTTTCGTATTCTTCCAAATTAATTTTAGATTTTATTTCCTAGTTGGTTCTGTGAAGAATGTCATTGGTATTTTCATAGGGATTACACTGAATATGTATAATGTGTTTGGTAGTATGGCTATTTTGACAATATTAATTCTGCCTATCCATGAACATGGAAGGTCTTTCTATCTTATGAGATCTTCATTTTCTTTCTTCAGTGGCCTAAAGTTTTCATTGTAGAAGTCTTTCACCTTATTGATTAAATTTATTCCCAAGTGCTTCATTTTTTAAATGTTATTTTGAATGGAATAGTTTTCCTGATTTCTTTCTCAGGAGATTCATTATTGGAGTAAAGGAAAGCAATTGATATATGTATGTCAATCTTTCATTCTGCTACTTTGCTGAATTTGTTTATTAGCTCTATAAGTCTTTTGGTGACGTTCTGGGGATCTACAAAATATAGAATCATGTCATCAGCCAAAAGAGAAAATTTGACTTTTTTCCCATTTGTACAAGGAACTATTTTTTGAAGGCATATTATTTTCCACTACAGGAGATATGGCCTTACTTTATAACCCCAGGAACTTTCCACAAACTCTACGGTGAGACACTTCTTACCACCTACACCATTAAGTCTGCTGAATCCTCTTACCAAAGAGGTAAAGTTGTTTACATCACAGTTTAAACCCGGAAAAGAGGACATTTATGTGATTGATCCCATTTAAAACTGATAGCCTTTTGAGCCACCAGTTTATAGGCCTATTAGTTCAGTAAAGAATATGCTTCTCTCAAAACTTAAACATGCTCTTTGTGTATGGTGATTCCTTCTTTGCAATAGTGCATGTGAGATACAGTAATTTATGCTTTACTTTGGAGATATCCTGGCACATACCAAACATTAAATACCTATATATTAACAAAGCAAATTCATAAATCTTGAATGAACTCCTCTCTTGCCTTCCAGACAACATAGTTCTTATCAAGGCCTCTAGCATCCCACCCCTTACACATCCCATTGCTGTTGGCACAGATAAGAAGTCAATGTGATGTTCTTCACATGTCCATATGGCCTAGGTATCTTCTGCTTATACTGTGATAGTAAAGAAGAGTTATTATAGCTTAAAAATCTATTTTATTGTCCAGTCCACATGAATGAAATTTTACCCAAGGTTGTTTTATTTATATTCTTTCATAGAATAGATAGAAAAAATATATACCCATATAAACAATGCTGCACATAATTTACTCATTAATCTGTTCTAACAAAGATACTATCATCAGCACAGCAGGCACTATTATGGTTTTTACTTGGCTAAGCTCGCAGTAGTATACTGTCATTTTGAAGAGTCATCATTCTTGCCAGGATATAATGAGGCACTCCATAATCTACTATGGCAACTCCAGCATTTCAACTTTTCTCAGCGTGGGTCATCATCTCTTGGCTTCTAAGTGTCATATTAGCATTGATTTTATCCTATACTCTGGGAAAGGAAGAAAAGTGTTAAATCCCATGTACCTATATCAATCAATTATTGCTATTCAGTCTTGTAGGCTAGTCTTCCTGATCCTACAGGAATTTACTTGGCTAGTACATGCTGACTTAGGCTTAAATCTTTTTTCCCTGGGCCCCAGGTATCCCCAGTCATATTGAAATGAGATAAGACTAGTTATGTGCTTGGGAGAAGTTTCTGATGGAAGCTGATGTCACCTTGTGTGGAAGATAATTATATAGTTCTTTCCCACAGAGTGGACATATGGGTGGAGACCAGCTCCAAAAAAGAGGTTTGCATCAGCTCTAAAGATAGGTTATGTTCATATACATGACTTTTTCAGAAAATGAAAATATGTAAATATCGAACTGGAAAAGTATATAATAAATAGTACATTACTAAAACCAGAAAAAGTGTGTAAAGTTGAAAAAATGGTCAAGTCATTGTACTAAATATACTAGATTGAATTCTGATTTAAATGTAGATTTCTAGACTGGCTTAAGAAAACAAAACCTAGTTATATGCCCTCTACAAGAAATACTTAAACTAAATGAAAAAGGTCAAAAATTAAGGTATGGGTAAAAAGATGAATTAAAAAAATAGTATTCACTGCAGAATCATTCACAATAGTTATGATAAAGAATCAACCTAAGTGTCTGCTGATTGCTGAATGGATATTGAAAATATAAGACTATATGTATCTCACATAATGAATATTATTCAGTCTAAAAAGTGAAGGAAATCCTGTAATTTGTGACAACATGAATAAACGTGGAGGATATTATGCTACGTGAAGTAAGCCAGGAAACACAAAAATAAATACAGGATGATCTCACAAGTGTAATCTTTAAAAGTCAAACTACAATCAGTAGAATGATAGTTGCCAGGGGCTGAGTGGTAGTGGGAAGAAAGGGAAAATATTTGTTAAATGGTAAAAGCTTTCAGTCATTCAGGGTGAATAGGTTCTGGAGAACTGACATACAGCAAGGTGAGTAGACAATAACACCCTACTGTATACTTGGAATTTGCTAAGAGCTAAGAACACACTCATTTGTGTGTAAAAATGTGCATACATTGTAAAAATGCAAATATGTGATGGAAACATTAAGTAGCTTTATTATGGTAATCATTTCATAATGTGCACATATATCAAAACATTGAATTGCATACTTTAAACATACAGTTTTTATTTGTCTATTATACCTCAGTAAAGCTGGGGGAAAACATGCTGGCAACATTATAATTGAATGATATAGCATGATTCATGAAATCATAAACCCACATTATGAAGTGTCTACTATAAAATGAAGAATTATTAGAAATGGAAGAACTTCATACAAATATATTTAGAGTTGAATAATTATATTTCTCACTGAACAGATCTAGAATACAGTAAAGACATAGAAATGAAATTGAATTTTATAAGGATGACATAACAATGTTATCATATGAATATTTCTCACCATGAAATATATTTTTGGACATGCTTCAAGAAAAGTTCGATTTTTTCTGGTTTATCTTTTTGTTTCTAAGCTATAGGAGATAAATGATATGACAGTTCATTATTGGGAGGGAGTTTTTCAACCTTGTTTAAATTTATTCCTTAATTTATATTTGAAATAATAAGCAAACAATGACTGGGAAAGAGAATAGAGGAGTTGTCTCCACTGCCTTATTTTTGACCTATCCAATCTACTTTACGAGATTAAAATCTTGATGAAATTTTTTCTAGGAAGCTTATAGCAAACTTTTGCAAATATTAAGAGAATTTTTGATCATTCAGGGAATTTGACTATAAGACCATTCATCATGACATTTACAGGGCAGTCTCCTTGTCCAGTTATCTAATTAATGGTCTTCAACATGACTTAAGATTGGGAAATTGTAGTATGTTATTCAAATACACAACAAGACAACAGGAAAAAACTCAAATCCAGACCTAGGTAGGTCACCCAGATGGTTGTTGGGAGAAATAAAAACCAAAATAGTGATTTTTAGAACTGAAAAATCTTTTAGGTGTTTTGACAATAACCAGAGATGGCCCCTAACGTTGAGAACTGTGAAGATGGTTCATGCAGTGTTCAATTCAATACCAACTCAGCACTTATAGACCTGGGGAATTCAGAGTATTCAAAGCAAGAGGCACATAGGGCGTTGGTATCCTAACAACACGAACAGTGGCCTCCAATTGGAACTCAAGGAAAATACATAGAAGGTTGCTTGGATATAGGCAGGAATGAAGAAAGGAGGAACAGGACAAGCATGGTGAGATGTTTAAGAACCAGTTAGGACCTGGAAATAGAATGGATGGTAGCACCAGGTCAAATTCTATGACAGTCCTTTTGCATATAGGATTGACTATGACTCTCCCAGAATTCTCAGATACTTGTATTGGTAGCTCAGATGTTATTAGAAAACACTTTGTTACACTGTTTTCATAATGACTATCTCAGGATCATTTTTTTAATGGATGGTGAAAGTACAATCACAAGATGAATTACAATCATTTGAATTTTGGAATAGTTTTAAGATCTTGGTGGAAGGATATAAAGGAAATGAAGCAAATGGCAACCCCGAGATGGCATCAGAATATGCATCTTCAGTACAAAAGAATTTTTAGGCAGTGTAGTTAGGAAAAAGACAAAAGAGCCAAAATGGCAGAATTATTGGGAGCAATGTTTATCCAACTTAGAAGAAACCAATCCAACTCAATATCAACTTCATTTACTTTCTTCTTTTAAAGCTCCTTTATTCTTTTCCATACTAAAGGAACTACAGATATTTTAAAATTAGTTTCAAATTTGAATATTAATTAACAATTTAACTTAATTTTGAGCCCAAATCAGAGGACCCTTCATAGACACAAATGAAGTGAAACCCTCATTTCAGGCTAGGCATGGATGACATTACCAAAGCACATGGTCTCTGTTCCTTGCCCATAGTATCTCATGTTTACATCTAAGAAAAAATTGGGTAATATTGGCATTGAAATAAAGTAGGAAGCATTTAAAATCAGACCTGTATCTAATTTTAATTCACATCCACTTTCAGCCCCTTAAAGAATATAGTTTAAGTGATTTGATCAAATTAAAATGATCCTATCTGTAGGATCATCTGGAGGAATAGTGAAGAAAATAAAGTTAACCCATAACATCACCAAAGCTGGAAGGTTATACTAAGTCTCCTATACAAGAAATCTCCAGATCCTACAAGTATGAAATAGATTTTAGAATAAGAAGATTCAGGGTAATGATGACAATATTTCAGAGAGTGGACATGGTTTGGAAGAGTTTCTGGTATGTTAAATTCTCTTCTTCCCCAATTCACATAGAAGCCTGATTATCCCAGCCAATAGGACCTCCTCATCTCTAAGCAAAACCTTAATTCAGGTCCAGCTGGAGTAGCTTCTACAAGGTACCTCTTGTATTAGTGCCATTTGCACAACTCCTCATTGCAACATATAGCAGATGAACTACACACATGAGGAGGACCTCAGAGGTTTTGCTATTTCCTAATTAGACAGATGCTCACTCCTGCCCAGAGGAAGATCTTCAGAGATATCTGCATAGTCCCAGCTGAGATATCTCCAATAAGAAGTCAGTGGTTTTTGTCTTCCTTCATTTCTCATAGTTGATGGTCATTATGTGGAAGAGTATCTGATATGGGAAAATACGTAGGTCAATTCCAGGAAGTTAAGGAGAACAAGCTCACATTTATTAACCAAAAAAGAGGTGGGCATTGATGAAGCAGGGGTCAGAGAACCAGAACTGGTTCCATTTGGGAACCAGAATAGATTGTAGAATAAGCCAATCAAACAGATGAACTTCTGTCTACTGCTTTCCCTCCATACCCTCTTCCAGAAGTACCTCTGTCAGCTCTTCAGTCTGTTGCACAACCATTTAGGTCACAGATAAAAGGTATAAATCATTCTAGAATGTCAAGTTATTCAGAGAACCATGTAAAATGAAACATGCAAGTTCCAAAGTGCACTCAATACCCAATTAAAATCAAGCTCTTAGTTTAGTAATTTTTCTCCGTGTCAGAGACACCATTAGACTTCAAGCAGTGAGTTGCAGTGAAGAGAAATTTTGGTATTCCTATCTTAATTCTAAAGCATGTATTCTCAACGGGAGTGTTGTCATGCCCTAGGGGTTAAAAATCTTTTTTTTTTTTAATTTTTATTTTTTAAGAAGCACCAAATCTTTTTATATATAAAGCACAGACATATTAACAAATACACAACTTATATATAATGTTAAAATTTTTGAGGTGATTAGAAAAAAATGCTTTAAAATATTCTTTAGGATATAAATCATAAAGTTTGAGAAATATTGATCTATATTTTATTGACAAAAATCAGTTTTGTCAAGTTATAATTTATATGACATAAATTTCACCCTTTAATAGTTAATAATAATATAATAATATATTATATGATACATATTATATACTATATTTATACTATATACTATTATATAGTATATATACTATATACTATATATACTATGTATATAATAATACATATTATATATAATATATTCTATGTAATATATACAATATACAATTATAGTTGAATAATTTTTAATTTTGTTACATAATTATGCAACCATAATCACTGTCTAATTTTATAACATTGTTTTCACCGTAAAAAAGAAGCCTTGAACCTTATAATAGTCATTCCTCATTTCTTCTCCTGATCAACCTCAATCACTAATTTATATTCTTTCTCTGAAGGTTTTCCTATTCTGTACACTTGGCGTAAGTGGAATCATACAACATATAGTCCTATATGGCTAACTTTTATGCTAAGTATGATGTTTTCAAGGTTCATTCATGTTTTACAACTAATAGTGCTTTATCTTTTTTATTGCTGCATAACATTCCATTGTATGGATATACCACTTTATCCATTCTTCATTGAATGGTCATTGTGTTGTTTTCACTTTTTGGTCAGCATAAATAATGCTGCCATAAAAATGCTGCCCAAGATTTTGTATAGACATATGCTTTCATTTTTATTGGATATATAACTAGAAGAATTACTGGGTCATGTTGATCTTATATACTGCAACTATACTGAACTCGTTTATTAGTTACAATCATATTTTAGTAAATTCCTTAGGATTTTCTACTTATAAGATAATGTCATCTGAAAATACAGATGTGTTTTGGTTAGTTTATATGTCAGTGTAACCAAAATACCCATCAAGAAACTTGAGAGGAGGGAAAATTTATTTGGGGCTTATAGTTTCAGAGGTCTCAGTTCATAGACTGCTGACTCCATTGCTCTGGGCCCAAGATGAGGCAGCACATCATGGGGAAAGGGCTCAACAGAGGAAAGCTGCTCAGTCCATGATGGGATTAGGAAGCAGAGAAAGAAGCAAGTGGGAAGGGGCAACAGGGAACATGCACATTTCCAGGACCTGCTCTCAGTGATCCACCTTCTACAGTTATGCCCTACTTCTCCACCATTACCACTTGGTCAGTCCATGCAAACTAAGATGGACTGATTCATTTATAGCTCATAATATAATTATTTCACCTCTGAATGTCCCTGTATTAACTGGAGCTTTGGGGATATTCCTCATCTCCAAACCATAACAGGATGGTACACTTCTTTACAATTTGAACACTTTCTATTTTTATTTCTTGTCCAGTTGCCATGCTCTAACCTCTAATGCAATGTCGAAAGGAAGTAATGAGAGCAGATATCCTTATCAGCTTCCTGATAGGGATAGGCATGATATTAGCTATGAGTTTTTTTGTAGATGTCCTTTATCAGGATGAGGACTTTCCTTTCCATTCTTACTTGGTTGAGTGCTTTTTTCATGAAAAAAAAATTGAACTTGTCAAATGCTTTCTCTGTGATTGTTGAGATGTGCATGTGGTTTTTATCTTTTATTCTATTAATGTTGTATGGTAAAATTTATTGATTTTTCAGATGTCAAATAAACTTGCAGTGCTGAGATAAATCTCTTTTGGTCATGGTATATAAACCTTTTCTTATACATTCATAGATTTGACTTCTTTGTTTATTTTGAGAACTTTTTACTTACATTCATGAGGGATGTTAATATGTAGTTTTATTTTCAAGTAATTTTTTTGGTCTGGTTTGTATACTAGGGTAAAATGAGTTGGAAGCATTTCTTCTGCTTCTATGTTTGTGAAAAGTTTGTGAAGAATAAATGCCAATTCTTCTTTAATGTTTAGCAGAATTCAACCATGAAGTAATCTGAGTCTTGGCTTTTCTCCATGGGAATTTTTTTGAGTACCAAATCTTTGTTAAATGTCTATTTAGATTATTTTCCTCTGCATCTAATTTATCTAATTTTGGGGCATAGAGTTGGTTATAGAATGTTGTTATCTTCTATTTCTTCAAGGGTGATAGTGATAACCTCTTTCACTCTTGATTTTATTAATTTGAACCTTATCTTCTCTCCTCTTGAGATAATCTAGTCAAAACTGTCAATTTTTTTTTTTAAGGAAATCAACTTTTACTTTCCTTGATGCTCTCCTTTGTTTTGTTATTTTCTATTTCATTTATCTTCATTCTAATATTCATTCCTTTTTTTCTTCTCATTTTGGTTTAGTTTTCTCTTCCTTTTCTAATATCTTAAAGTGAAAAGTTACTGGTTTGAGATCTTTCTTCTCTTTAGTGTAGGCACTTCAGTGACTTCAGATTATCTAGTTTTCATTAAATATTTTTGGTTATATGTGCCTTTCTAGAGATTTTTCCATTTCATCTAAGTTGTATAAATTATTGGTATATGGTTACTCTTATGATGTGTGTCGCTGGCTCTTTGTGGTTCCAAAATCCATGGATATTTGTCACCACCTGCAGCAACAACTTGCACGGGTCTTACGGGTGGTGGAGTGGAAACTGAGGCACTTCTATCTTTCTCTTTAGTGCGCTGCTTTCATGTTATTTATAGAGGATAGAGGAAATGAGGTTTACTTGCTTTGAGAGGAGAGAGAGACTTTGCTTATCAGAGAGAAAGAGACTTTGCTTAAGAGAGATTTTGAAAGAAGGACAGGCTTTTCTTAGAGCTTAGCAGAAGAGAGACCTGCCACGCCTTAAAGTCCTGCTTCCCGTGAACTAAGGGTGTGTCTACCTAAGGTGCCCTAGTGATGCGTCTCAGTTCTCCGTTCTGCGATCTGCCTTCCGCCGCTGCCCCTACTCGCTGCTATGTTCTTTCTTCTGGCTTTTCTGCTAATGGCTGCTGTCACGTATGTCCCTACTAGCTACTGCCGCGTGTTTTTCCCTCTGGCTGCTAATGGCTGCTGTGTGTCCCTACTAGCTGCTGTGTTCTTTCTTCTAGCTGCTGCGTGTGTCTTCTTCTCTGGCTACTGCTGCGCCACGTGTCTTCTGCTGTTGTTTTTCTGCTAATGGCTGCTGTGTCTCTGTCTCACTCCGCCTACGCTTATATCACCTCCAGGATGCGGAGAGCAGGGCCACACCTCTTACGCAAAGATTAGGCGAGATGCTCCGAGCAGGCAATTAGTGCTCGAGAACACATGCGCATACATTGTGTGCGTGGACGAGAATCACCTGAGTGTGCTTATGTCAACCAACCTCCTCGCTGCTGATGTGATCAGGCGCCACCCTGGTGCCGCCAACATGGCACAGCCCCCAACAGATGTGTTTTCATTTTCACTTATCTGAAAGTAATTTTAATTTCTATGATTTCTTCTTTGAACCATTTGTATATTTGTGCATCTGTTAATTTCTACATATTTTTGAATTTTATAAATTTCTTCTGTTGTTGATTTTTAATTTAACTACATTGTATTTGGGAATCACACTTGGTATGATTTCAATACTTTTAATTTGTAGAGACATGTTTTATGGTCTAACATATGGCATATTGGGGAAAATATCTCATGTATCCTTAAAAGGAATGTATACTTCTCTTTGTTGTTTGGGGTGTTCTATAAAAATCTGTCATGTCTAGTTATATTATTATTAAAGTCTTCTATTTTCTTGATCTTGTGCTGAGTTATTCTATATATTTTGAAACTGGGGTATTAGAGTTCCCAGATATTATTGTCTTTCTGCCTTGATTTCTAATAGTTTTTGAAATTTACTTTGAGTTTCCATTGTTAGACACATATTTGTCCGTAATTATTTTATATTCCTGATGGACTAAATTTTTTGTCTTTTTACAGTTGCTATGTGAGAATGCATGTCTCTAGCCTTTGGTGTTATTTTTTCTCCATGCAGAAAATCAGTCAGAAGTGAATAACTTCTTTCTCTTGCACCAAGCAACATTCAGATCCTCAGGAATATGTCTGAGCTTCTTAAAGTTTCCTATGTCTATCTAGTTTTCCAGGATTTCCTCCCAGATTTCTGGCTATTCCTATTATTTACTACAACTGAAATCACAGACTTTGGCAGCTCTAGTATTGCCAGTATATAACTGTTATTGTGGTAATGCTTTAAGATTGGGGTCTCCCTGCCCATAAAGTGAATTCTCAGTAAAACCAAATATACAAAATACTCTGGTAATAAAGATTACCTAGGAACTTTCAAGTTGGGGCCAAATATTGACCTTTCTGTAGTGGTGTTCCCTTGGCAGCTCCAACATAGATTGATCCTTACCACTAACTGTGAGGCTATTGACTTTTATCACTGCTACACCACGGAGGTAGGTAGAGAGGGAATGGAATAGTTCCATGTTGAAACTTTTAAAGAGATTTAAAAAAATCAAAAGCAGACTTCATCATCTTACCAGTGTTCAGTAGTTCCTCTAGGATAGATGGCTTTCAGTTCGATTTGTAGTTTTGGTTCATTTGCAGAGCTCTGAAATGCCATCATTTTTATGGTTTTTGGAAGGATGTTTAATAATACCACCCTGAAAATTAATTTTTATGTAACCCTCTGTACTTGGTTCCAGCACAGCTGTGGGAACAAGTAACTCATTAGCATAGATGCCTAAGACAGGTGGCCAGGTAAACTGAAGGAAGGCTTGTGTGTCCATTAGGAGCTGTAGCAAGGAGGAGCTAATGTAGCTGGCCACTGGGACACCATCCTGTTTGCTCCATTAGAACTGCATGATGGGGGAGATCCAAGATGGCAGACTAGAGGAAGCCTGCATTCCTTGTTGCTCCATGACTCGGGATTCAAGCAGAGGAAATACTGCTTCTCTGTGAGGCAACCATTGCTGCCCACTGATCCCCTGCTACTGACCCACCATTAGTCCTCACTGATTGGCTGCCCTCTGTCAGCATATTGCCCACCTTTTGAACACAGATCACTCTCTGACTACTGCCTATCATCTGCCATTTGCTCATTTGCCTACCTCTTGCCTACTCATTTCCCCCCTTTCACTCTCAATTGCCCACTGCCTGCCATCCACCCACCAATCACCTGCTGTTAGCCTGCAGCCTGCCCACAGACTGCCTGCAGACTGCCAGTGTATTGCCCACTGCCCGCCATTGTATGGAAGCCCATTGTCACAGTACCCACAGGTTTGGTTACATGTGGCTACTCCCATCTTGGGACACTGGCCAGTACCTGGATATATATTGGGGTACCTGCAGGTATAGTTGCACCTGAGGTCTTTCAGCTTGGTATGGTAGAGGCTGCTATCTGGCTGCCTCTTTGCAGGGTCCTTTGTGTGAGTGCATGCCTGGTGGTTTCTCTGCAAGTTGAAAGTGCATTGAGATCTTGGGACTGCAGAAAGGCAGAGCCTGGGGAAGCTGAAGCCCAGGTCCATCAGATTGCAGCTGGGGTTGTGTGGGTCAGTCTGGGTCTGGCAAGCCTGCAGAAAGCCAGAGACTAGGGGCAGTTTCCTGGGGGAGCACAGGTAGGAGAAACTGGAGAAAACCAGGCTCTTCCCAACTCTGAGTCTTGAAGTGCACAGGGACAGAAGGGGATGGCTACAATGGGTGGAAAACTGGAAGAGGGTGTGAGGGCATCTTGCTGTTGGCTCACCCACCCAACCAGTCTGGAACTAACATCAAACTTCAGAGAAGGGAAGCTGAGAAAAATTGAAAGCAAACAGAAGCACTTATTCAATTTTCCATTGAGACATTTTTTCCTTTCTCACGCTTCTATCCGAATCCAAATATTATTCATACATCAATTTATTGAGGCATGGGATGTCTGAATAGTATCTTAGTTTTGTTGTATATTCTTTTTAATTTTTTAAAAAATAATTTATACATATTTTTCTCTCACCAGCCTCCCTGAATTCTGTCTCACTTCTCTCAAACTAATAACTAATTTCTATTATTTCTTCCCTTACTCTTACTATAAATTTTTAACTCTATCTTCTCTCCCTCTCCCTCATAAACATTACTTGTTACACTACTTTTGTTTCCTCATTGTCCATCATTTGAAAAGGCAAACTCTTTTAGCAAACTTACTATTTATATTGTAGACAAATTTTGAACATATAATTTCTGTTTATAGCGACAAAAACTGTAGATGACTTTATAAGAGCCATTTGGTTTAAGATGGTATATCACTTGCATTGGGTGCTGTTAATATTGGTCTCCCCCTGAAAGGTGAGGTACTGGAAGACTTCAGGGACACTATATGACTACGGGGTAGAAATTGTACTGCATCAGATTCATATCGCTAGATGAGAAGACACACAAACGTAAACAAGGGAACCAAGCACCTCAAACAAATCAAAATGTTCCAATAATATAGACAACACAGAAGAAATGTCAGGAGTTTAGAAAATACATTGATTGATCTTTGAAATAAAGGATAGTATTGGAGAGACAATACAGGAAGTGAAAGATCACTTCAATAAAGAGGCAAAGTCTATAAAACAGAATCAAGCAGAAATCCTTGAAATACAGGAAACAATAAACCAAATTAAAAATTCAATGGAAAGTATCACCAATAAATGAGACCACTTAGAAGACAGAACCTCAGACAATGAAGACAAACTATATACTCTCAAAAATAAAGTTGACTCCACAGAGAAGATGGTAAGAAACCATGAACAGAACTTCCAAAAAAAATGGGATAATACGAGTAGACCAAATTTAAGATTTATTGGAACAGACAAAGGCGTGGAGATATGACCAAAGGAATGCACAATCTTTTCAATGACATAATATCAGAAAAACTCCCAAATCTAAAGAATGAAATGGAAAATCAAATACAGAAGGCTTATAGGACCCCAAATGTACAAAATTACAACAGACCAACATCAAGGCACATTATAATGAGAATGACTAATATACAGATAAGGATAGAATTTTAAAGGTTGCAGGGGTTGGGGGATAAAATTGCATATATAGTGGGAAACCAATTCGGATTTCAGCTCATTTCTCCACCCAGACCCTCAAAGCCAAGAGGTCCTGGAATAACATAGCAAACTCTAAAAGAAAATGGATGCCAACCAAGAATGTTATATCCAGCAAAATTTAGCTTCAGATTTGAAGATGATATAAAAACCTTCCATGATAAAAAAAAGTTAAAAGAATTCACAACTAGAAAGCCTGCACTACAGAACATTCTTAGCAAAATATTTCATGAGGAAGAAATGAAAACAAAAACAAAAAACAATGAAAACCAGAAAAGGGAGGAACTATACTAAAGGAAAGTTCAATCGAAGGAGAAACTAAGTCAAGTTGGAAAATCAAAAAAACCCAAAATGACCAGGAATACAAATCATATCTCAATAGTAACCCTGAATGTTAATGGCCTAATCTCATCAGGCAAAAGACAGACCAGTAGATTAGATTTTTAAAAAAGGGCCCAACAATATGCTATCTTCAAGAGATTCACCTCCTAGGAAAAGACATCCACAGGCTGAAGGTGAAAGGTTGGGAGGCATATAACACTCACATGGACTGCATAAGCAAGCAGGGGTTTCTATCCTCATATCAGACAAAGTGGACTTCAAACTATTAGTCAGAAGGGATAAAGAACATTTCATACTGCTTAAGGGAATCATGCATCAACAAGACATAACAATCAAAAATATATATGCCCCAAACAATGGAGCATCTATATACAACAAACCCTTCTCAATTCAAGAATCAAATATACTACAACACAATAATACTGGGTGACTTTAACACACCTCTGTCACCACTGGATAGATCTTCCAAACACAACCTGAACAAAGAAACTATAGAACTCAATAATACAATCAATGGCAGACTAACGTACGTCTAGAGTATTTCATCCATCATCGAGTGAACACACTTTCCTCTGAGCAGCACATGGATCCTTCTCTAAAATAGACCGTATGTTATGCCACAAAATAACTCTCAGAAAATACAAAAAAGTAGAAATACTACCCTGCATTCTATTTGATCATAACAACAAAACTAAAAATCAATGATAAGATAAAAAGTAGAAGTCATTCCAACACCTGGAGATTAAATAGCATGCTATTGAATGATGACTGTATAGCAGAATAAATCAGGGAGGAAATAAAAAAATAAAGTAAATGAGAATACCAATATAGCATATCAAAATCTCTGGGACATTATGAAGGCAGTGCTAAGAAGAAAGTTTATTGCATTGAGCACATTCATTAAAAGGATAAAAGTCAACAAATAAATAACCTAACATTTCATCTCAAAGCCCTAGAAAAACAAATCAACACCAAAGGCAGAAGAAAGGAAATAATTAAAATCAGAGCTGAAATAAATGAAATTGAAATAAAAACAATTGATAAAACAAAAAGTTGATTCTTTGAAAAAATAAAAAATTGATAAAATCTTAGCTACACTAATGAAGAGAAAGAGAAAAACTCAGTTTACTAAAATTCATGATGAAAAAGGAAATATCAGGACAGACACTGCTGAAATACAGAAGATAATTAGAATGGAATAGTTTTCCTAATTTCTCTTTCAGAGGATTCATCACTTATGAATATAAATGCATTAGATTTATGTATGCTGATTTTATATCCTGCTACTTTGCTGAATTCATTTATTAGTTCTAGAAGTTTTCTGGTAGAGTTTTTTAGATTCCCTAAATACAGAATCATGTCATTAGCAAATAGTGATAGCTTGAGTTCTTCTTTTCCTATTCATATCCCTTTAAATTTCTTTGGTCTGTCAATTGCTCTGGCTAGTGTTTCAAGCACAATGTTGAATAGAAGTGGTAAAAGAGGGCATCCCTGTTTTGTTCCAGTTTTTAAAGGGAATGCTTTCAGTTTTTCTCCATTAAGAATGATGTTGGCCATGTAGCATAAATAGCCTTTACAATGTTGAGGTATGTTCTACAGAGTGGGAAAAAATCTTTTCCACACACACACTTCAGACACAGCACTAATCTCCAAAATTTATAAAGCACTTAAACTTTACACCAAAATTACAAAGAACCCAATCAATAAATTGACTAAGAAACTGGGCAGACAGTTCACAGAAGAATATATACAGGTGATAAACATATGAAAAAGTGTTCACCATCTCTAGCAATTAGGGAAGTACAAATGAAAACCACCCAAGATTTCATCTAACTCCAATTAGAATGGCTATTATCAAGAACATAAGCAATAATAAGTGTTGGTGTGGATGTGGGGAAAAAGGCACACTCATACATTGCTGGTAGAATTGCAAATTAGTGCAGCCACCCTGAAAAGCAGTGTGGAGATTCCTCAGAAAACTTGGAATGGAACATCATTTGACCCAGCTATTCCACTCCTTGGTTTTATACCCAAAGGACTCAAAATCAGCATACTACAGTGATGCAACTACATCAATGTTTATAGCAGCTCAATTCACAATAGCTAGATTGTAGAATCAACTTAGATGCCCTTCAACAGATGAAAGAAACTGTGGTATATATACACAATGGAATATTGTTCAGTTGTAAAGAAGAATAACATTATGGCATTTGCAGGTAAATGGATGGAGTTGGAGAATATCATGCTAAGTGAAATAAGCCAATCCAAAAAAAAACCAAAGGCCAAATGATTTCTCTGATAAGTGGATGATGATACATAAGGAAGGGGGTGGGCAAGAGAAGAATGGAGGGACTTTGGATTGCATAGAAGGAAATTGGGTGCAAGGAGGTAGGGGAAGGAAGGACTGAGACAGACATTATTACCCTATGTACGTATATGATTACACAAATGGTGTAAATGTACATTGTGTACAACCATAGAAATGAAAAGTTGTACCCCATTTGTATACAATGAAACAAAGTGCAGTCTGTAAAAATAAATAAAAATAATTACAAGCTACTTTGAAAATTTACACTCCAATAAAATAGAAAAATCTCAAAGACATCTACAAATTTCTAGAGATGTATGATCCACCCAAACTAATCAGGAGGTCATACACAATTTAAAAAGATCAACTTCAAGCAATGAAATAGAAGCAGCCATCAAAATCCTACCAACCAAGAAAAGTCCAGGACCAGATGGATTCTCAGCTAGTCCTAGAAGACCTACAAGAAATTAACATTAATACTCTTCAAATTGTTACATGAAATAGAAAAGGAGGTAACCCTTCCAAAATCATTCTATGAGACTAGTAAGAAACATCAAGAAAAGATAACTGCAGACCAATATCCCTGATGAACATAGATGCATGAATTCTCAATATCATTCTGGCAAATTGCATACAAAATCATTAAAAAGATAGTGCACCAGGATCAGGTTGGGTTCATTCCAGGGATGCAAGGTTGTTTCAACATATGGAAAAATCAGTAAACAAAATACATCACATCAATAGACTTAAAGATTCAGATGATTATCTCAATAGATGCAGAGAAAGCATTTGACAAAATACAGTACTTCTTTATGTTCAGAATACTAGAAAAACTAGAAGTAGTAGGAACATACCTTAACATGGCAAAAGCTATCCATACTAAGCCCAAGGCCAACATCATTCTAAATGGAGAAAATTTGAAAGCATTCTATGTAAAAACTGGAACAAGACAGGGGTACCCTCTTTCACCAGAAAACTTCTAGAACTCATAAATCAATTCAGCAAAGTAGCAGGATGTAAAAATCGATACCCATGAATCAAATGCATTCCTATTTATAAGTGATGAATCCATGGAAAGAGAAATTAAGAAAACCACCCCATTCACAATAGCCTCAAAAACAACATCAACAACAACAACAACTTGGGAATCACTCTAACAAAAGAGGTGAAAGACCTCTACAATGAAAACTATAGAACACTAAATAAGGAAATTGAAGATCTTAGATAATGGAAAGATCTCCCATTCTCTTGGATAGGCAGAATTAATATTGTCAAAATGGTCATCCTACCAAAAATGTTATACAGATTTAATGCAATTCTTATTAAAATCCCAATGACATTCTTTCTAGAAATAGAAAAGGCAATTATGAAATTCATTTGAAAAAATAAGAGATCCAAAATAGCCAAAACAATACTCAGCAAGAAGAGTAAAGCAGGAGACATTACAATACCAGGCCTTAAACTATACTACAGAACTATAGTAACAAAAACAGCATGGTATTGACACAAAGACAGACATGTAGACCAATGGTACAAAATAGAAGATAGAGACAAACCCACATAAATACAGTTATCTCATACTAGACAAATGCACTAAAAGTATGCATTGGAGAAAATGATAGCCTATTCAACAAATGTTGTTGGGAAAACTGGAAATCCATCTGTAACAAAACGAAATTAAACCTCTCCTCACCCTGCATAAAAATCAACTCAAAGTGGATCAAAGATTTAGGCACTAGAACAGAGACCCTGTGCATAATAGAAGAAAAAGTAGGCCACAATCTTCATGTTGGCTTAGGACCTGACTTTCTTAACAAGATTTCTAAAGCATAAGAAGTAAAATTAAGAATCAATAAATGGCATGGATTCAAACTAAAGCTTCTGCTCAGCAAAGGAAATAATCAATAACATGAAGATAGAGCCTACAGATTGGGAGAAAATCTTTACCACATGCACCTCAGAGCACTAATCTCCAGGATATATACAGAACTCAAAAAACTCAACACCAAAACAAAAACAAAAACAAAAAAAACCCCAAATCAATACATGGGCTAAAGAACTGAGCAGACACTTCACAGAAGAAATACAATCAACAAATATGAAAAAAATGTTCATCATCTCTTGCAATTAGAGAAATGAAAATCAAAACTAAGATTTCATCTCACTCCAGTCAGAATGGCGATTATCAAGGATATAAGCAACAATAAGTGTTGGCAAGGATGTGGGGAAAAAGGTACTCATATGTTGCTGGTGGGAATGCAAATTGGTGCTACCTTATGGAAAGAAGTGTGGAGATTCCTCAGAAAACTTGGAATGGAACCACCATTTGACCCAGCTATCCCACCCCTCAGTTTATACCCAAAGGACTTAAAATCAGCATACTACAGTGACACAGACACTTCAATGTTTATTGCAGCTCAATTCATAATAGCCAAGATATGGAGCCAACCAGATGCCCTTCAACAGATGTATGGGTAAAGAAAATGTGGTACATATACACAATGGAATATTACTCAGCCTTAAAGAAGAATGAAATTTTGTCATTTGCAGGTAAATGGATGGAAGTAGAGAATATCATGTTAAGTGAAACAAGCCAATCCCCCAAATACCAGAGGCTGAATGTTTTCTCTGTTAAGCGGATGCTGATCTATAGTCAGGGGAGAGGGAAGGAAGTATGAAGGAACTTTGGATTGTGCAGAGGGGAGTTAGGTGAGGGTGGGGTTGTCGGGATGGGAAGGACAGTATAATGAGACAGACATTATTACCCTATGTACATGTATAATTACTCTACTGGTGTGACTCAGCACCATGTACAGTCAGAGGAGTGAGAAGCTGTGCTCCATTTGTGTCAGTGGGTCAAAATGCATTTTACTGTCATGTATAAGCAAATAGAAAAAAATTTTAAATTTAAAAAAAGAACTGCATGATGGAGAAAACTTCAAAACCCTAGACATGGTAGTTATTTTGACAGCTTCTGTTACTCTAGCCTAGGTAGTGAAAAATGACATGTAAGGGGTTGATTTGGTGTTCATATTGTAGCAGAATCTATCAGAACTCTGGGTAATATTCTTCACCTACCATTGTAGGAGTTGCAAATGTGGTGAAGTTCTCTATGTATGACTGATTTCCTGACTCACGTGCCTGCCACATCTTGAGGTGTTCTGTTGGAGTTCTGGAGTGTTTTCAGTCCAAACATGGCAGACCTCAGAGGAGGGTAGTTTAATTCCAAAAGGAGAACCATCACCAGTGGAGGCTAGGCATCAGTTCATAAATGTCCCATTCTCCTCTTTTCCAGAGGGGCAACCATGAAGGCAAAGGTGGACATTGAGATGTTAATGAACCCTTCCATGCAATATTAGTAGCCGAGGACAGGTGTCTTTGAACTCTTAAGTATTTAAGTGAGAAGTGTAGATGGAACAGGTAGTGAGAATCCTGCTTAGGGATGAACTGGGGAAAGGTGGACAGGAATATAGGGACCAGTGGTAGGTCACCATAGTCTGGTGGTGGCCCATATACTTCTCCATGTGATACTTCTTTTTCTAAAAGTTTATATCCAATGAAAGATGACAGTGTAGAAAAAATTTCCACTGGATCATGGACCTAGAAAGGAATGATGAACAGTTCTCCCAGTGAACATGTTCATTGGAGAGAGGTTGCTCAGCTGCCTTCACATTCTGAAAATAGCTGTGTGAAGATGCCAACTGAAAGGCCAGGTTTTATACTGTGACAGACAACTGAATGCAACCGAAAATGTGACTTTCTAATTTAAAAAGGTAACAGGGCTGCCGTTTTTCAAAGCACTGCATCATTTCATGTATAATGATTAAACCAAAATATGGAATATTCCTTTTCTAATGATGTTATACATACAAGCTTCCATTCCTGAAAGCAATGGAAAGTTCAGGTACTGATTAAAAAAGTAGAAAAAGGTAAATAAATACAGACCTATTCACCTCTTCTCAGGAAAGGAGAAAGAGAGGGAAGAAGAAACGAACAGAAAAGAACGTACTTGATCTTACAAGGCCATTAGGCAGCAACTTTAATTCATAAGTGAATTAACTTATGGCTAATGGGATATTCATTACTCCGTGATTGGTTGAAATGAACTTGCCTGCCACTTGAAGCTTTTTGTCCTTCAAAACAAAGATTGATCACTATGGTTCTAATACCCTTAAAATGAAGGGTCCCAGAAAAGTTGAGTTCTGGTTACCTCCATAAGCCACACTTCCTTGTCTCTCCCTCTTCATCCCTGTCTTACACTCTCTGATCCTTCCTTTCAGATCTTGGGATCATTTCCCAAAACAATTACCTGCATGTTACTCTATCAGGCTTGCTTTATAAATCCACCTCAATTAGACAGCCTCCATTCCATTTAAATGCCCACGACTGCTCTGCTTCCTTGAGAATTACCTAATGACGAATCAGCGAAATTAAATAAGATCTTGCTTAATCTCTAACCTATTTAGTTCTTATCTTCTGGCTTCCTGACTGCCTTGTCCATTTCCAGTTTTGATCACTCAATTTCATTTTTAAAGTTCCAGCCGAAATTTAGTGCTAGGCCACAGATAAAGTTCTGAAGAGAGGCAGTGTGAAGCATAAAGAAAAAGTGTCAACTGGAAGACTATTTTGTTTTTAAATGAACTTGTCTT
Source organism: Sciurus vulgaris (assembly GCF_902686455.1). Classification (NCBI taxonomy): domain Eukaryota; kingdom Metazoa; phylum Chordata; class Mammalia; order Rodentia; family Sciuridae; genus Sciurus; species Sciurus vulgaris. Next base: position 94,794,159 of record NC_136462.1, read on the forward strand.
TACAAACTATCAGCATCCTAATCAGCCATTAGGAAGAAGCAGTCCTTGATTTACTTAACATGTAGCGAGTATTATTTTTTGCCCACCTTCGCTTAACCTCCATTAAAAACAAATCTTTACCACATGTACCTCAGATAAAACATTAATTTCTAGGATATACAAATAACTCAAAAAACTTATTATAGAAAAAAAGAATCAATAAATAGGCTAAGAACTGAACAGACACTTCACACTAGAAATACTACGGATCAACAAATATATGAAAACATGTTCAATATGTGTAGAAATTAGAGAAATGCAAATCAAAACCATTCTGAGATTTCGTCTCACTCTAGTCAGAATGGCAATTATCAAGAATACAGGCAACAATAAATGCTCAAGAGGATGTGGGAAAAAAGGTCAACTCATACATTGCTGGTGGGTCTGCAAATTGGTGTAATCATTATTGAAAGTGGCTTGAATATTCCTCAGAAAACTTGGAATGGAACCACCATTTGATCCAGCTATCCCACTCCTCAGTTTATACCCAAAGGACTTAAAATCTGCGTATTACAGTAAAGCAGCCTCATCAATGTTCATAGTTGTTCAATTCACAATATCTACACTATGGAACCGACCTAGGTGCCTGCCCTTCAACAGATGAATGGATAAAAAAATGTGGTATACATATACATACAATGGAATATTATCAGCATTAAAGAGGAATGAAATTATGGCATTTACAGGTAAATGGATGGAGTAGGAGAATATCATGCTAAGTGAACTAAACCACTCCCAAAACACCAAAGGCTAAATGTTTTCTGATGTGTGGATGCTAATTCACAATTGGGGGTGGGGCTCTAGGGGAGAATAGAGTTACTTTAGATTAGGTCAAGGGGAGTGAAGGGAAGGGAGGGGTTAAGGGGGTAGGAAGCATAGTAGAATGAAACACATTATTACCTTATGTACATATATGACTGCATGGCTGATATGATCCTACAAAATGTAGGAATCAGAAAAATGAGAAATTATACTCCATTTATGTATGATTTATCAAAATGCATAAATGCATTCTACTGTCATGTATAACTAATTAGAACAAATTTTTTAAAAATTTAAAGTTTATCCAAAAAAGTCTCTTCCTTTTATTTTGTTTACTGATCTTTAGCATGAACCCACTGTTGGTGAATCGCATGGAGCCCATGTTGCTACCTACAACTAGTAGTCTATACCCAGAGCGGTTGATGACATTGTTGGTGATAGTTAATTTGGGGAAACATGAAAAACATTTTATCTAAGTTAAATAGAATTTTCTTAGGCTCAGCTTGCTGAAGAGCTAAGGAATTCCCCCAGTGGAATTAATTCCCACCCAGGAGATTGAACTTCATAATTAATGGGGATGTCTTTTAGTCTGCATTTCTTGCATGATCTTTGATGCACAGTATTTGTTCACTCTCTACCACATATGTGAACTCCCAAAAGTTCATCATTTCCAAATAATGTTCTCTATCATCACAAGAGAAGAAAGTTTAAGACAACTTTAAACTTTTTTCTCACTATGGATTGTATGCTTAAAAAAACAAACTTTTACATGTATTTGATAAGCTGTACAATTGAATTGCATTATATGTCTGTTAATTTCTTCACAGTAAATGCTCACATTTTAAAATAAGCCTCATAATTTGGAATGTTTTGATATTTTTCATATTCTATGCCCAACTTACAATGAATAGACTCAGTATGATACATAAGAAGATCTGAAATGAGAATTTAGAAGTGAACTGTAATTCTTTGCATAAAGTTTCCTTCTTGTGAGGAAATCTAGCTTATGGGTAGGGCTTCAGAGGCTGACTGAACCACTATGAGTCTCAGTAATCATCCATCCCGAGCACTAATTTTATATTTACATTTGCCCCTCTCTCCAGTTACCTTAGGGAAATATGAAGGTGTTCCACCTTGGAACAACTGAATAAACAGAGCCGCCTACTTCAGGGCTGCACATCTTAAAGAGGAGATTCATTACCTGGCGAGAAAATGGAGGATATGGTGTTAACAGTGCTATGCTTTATTATTTTTTTAATTCTTAGGCTGATCCTCATGTTCAAAACAATGCAAGTTTTCAAGCAGGGGAACTGCAGTATCCTCGTCTCTTCTTCATTTATGCCACTCTGCAGAATCTACCCTAATCACACATCCCTGTAGTCTTTCACTCTTTCTAAGCAATTTGCAATAGATCCTGGATAGTAGCTGGCATCTGCATTTCATTGTGAAAGAAGCTAAAGGTTCAAGATCAGAGGTGATATAGAAGAAGGCACTGAGGTGACCAGGTATAAATACCAGCACCATATTCTCTAGTTCTGCTTATAGAGAGCACAATATTTGAGGTCTCATTCAGAAAAATTTACCGATTAATCCCATGAGCATCTCCCTTGAAGCCTGGTTGCAAATAGGGAGCTGGCCCATTAATCTTATCTGTATTACATTTCTTTAAAACAAATTGAATTAGAGTGCATGGTAAGATCAATTTCAACCTCCAGTACTGTCAGGAGAAAAAAATAAATCATGTGGAATTCAAAGTATATACTTCAGGTGAGCAGCAGCCATTTTAGAAACAACTATCTATGTAGGAAGTTGGTATCTACAAGGGAAAAAAAATAGTGTTTTGACCCTTCAAGAATGTTTTGACTTATTTGTTGTATATACACACATGTGATACAGGTTAAGGATTAGGACAACATTCAGTATCAACATCTGCTTTGCACTTGTGAAACAAAATGGAATATATGCCTTCAGATTTCTTAGAGATGAGAAATTTGACTGGAAAATGTAGCACAAGTCAAGCAGCTGTGAAACATTAGAAATAATCAAAATAGCTGTTTTAAAGCTTCGTACATTGTGGAATAAAGAAGCCTTTCTTTAAAATTGTTCAGTTTTCAATTGTTCAAGACTACATACTGAAAAAAGTTATCTAAATTTAAACCATTTAGGCATTTATCACATTACCTCAAATATAAGGAAATAATATTTAATATTATTATTATTAATAATATAATGACATAGGTGTGTCATAGCTATGGAGATAGATGGACTATGGGAGAAAGAAATATCCAAGTTATCAGAATTCTCTAGCTGTTGAACTGGAAATTTTGTTCCCTGGATCTTAGTGTGGTATCTTTAATGCATAAGAATTTAAAACCTAGGTATATGACCTATATATCTAATATAAACTTAAGTGGCTTTTGTTTATGTGCTGTCTACCAATTAGGTAAATTGGGATCTATTACATATTTGTGGCTAAAAAGTCTGTTTTCAATATCAATCCCCCATTTTTGCACTTCCTAGACATTCTGACACTATGTAAAGTGACCATTAACTGGGAATTATGATAGTTGATCCACCTCTCACTGACTGCATTTTGCTCAGGCAATATTTTTCCCACAGTGACCTTTGATTGCATTCAGCTTATTATCTTTGTTTTCAGCCCAGTATGTTTCCACCTCAACCTGTCATGTTCCCTTAAAGGCATCTCTTCATCTTCCCCTACAGTCTCACACTATCTTGCCAAACCAAAAAGGTGAAAGTCCTGGGTGGGGTGCCCTAGGGAAAAGGGCTTGGAAACTACTCCCATGCACTACTGCCTACTGCCACTATGTCAGCTTTTCCTGTTGTCTAGTCCTACTTGTTTATTGTCTTCCTTATTGTCTAAGTTATAGCCTGACTTCATTGTAGAAGGACCTTATGATGGGTAGTATAGGAGCCATCCAAAGAAATATTTTCATGTAGCACTATTGGGTCCCCAAACTTACTTTAGTATCCCTTGCAAACTTTGATATACAGTTCTTGCAGAAGTTGCGGGGGTCAGCCCTGAAAGGGAGATCATTTATCTGGGCATATGTGGCAAAACTGAGTGACAGTTAACTCTTACAGATCTGTAGCCCCATGGTAATATGACATTTCTCCCCAGATCTATTTGGGCATTTTCCACAGGAAAATTACTTAAAATTGTTTATTACGTTAAAGAGGAAAATATGTTAATATATACTTTGTTCCAGGGTTCTCGAGGAAAAGTGAGAATTTCTAATGGAATATACTTAATGTACATTCAGTCCAGTATGTGGAGTAGGAAGGAAAACCTGTGTTCAGGGATGGACAATGGGAAGGTGGGCAAGAAAACAGGGACCAAGTGCAGGTAGGAAACAATATTCTTTTGACTTTTCAGTCACCACAATGGTAGTACTTTGGTTTTTTTTTTTTAATTATTTTCACCAAATAGGAAAAAAAAAATGAAAGAAATATTTTAGTTGGATAGTGGGCTTTGACTAAGAAAATATTAGACTTGGAGTAGACTCTTGAGTTTGTTGGGGGAACTATTTTTACTTAAGGAAAGTTGTTCATAGGTTTTAATCTTCTGAAAAGGATGTTTAGAGACAACATCCTAAAGGTGAGGATATTCTTGAACAAACATTTATAAGTTTAGTAACCATGTACATTCCTAATCTAAACAGGTAACAGACCTGTCATATTGTAGAACACTGTCTCACTGTGTATGTAGTGATTGTGCCAAAATATGAGTTTATTCCTTTTCTAATGATGTTACATACAAGGCGAACCTTGTTATTAACATGTCAATGGAAGATTAAGGTGGAAATAAGAAATTAGGAGCCAACGAATAGGTTTGGACTCACTGGATCTCTCTTCAGGATTGAAGTGGAATTCACTTGTCCATGAAAAGAGATATGAGACACTAAGAAATGTTAATGTACTTAAAACTGGTGAATCAACTTCTTGACAGGATACTCATTATTCCATGGTTCACTAGAATGAACTTGCCTAGCACTTGAATCTTTTTGTCCTTCAATAAAAGCCTGGTCAGTGGATTCTAATATCCTTAATAGTAAGTGTTCCCAGGGGCACTGGGCTCTGTGTGCCCACAGAGCCTACCTTCCTTTTTTTCCCTCTTTCTCTGTCTTCTCCCTGCTGCCACCTCTGAAGCATTTTAGGCTGACCTCCCATGACAGCATCCGAGTTTCTGTTTCAGGTGCCCAATGTAGACAGTTATTCATTTTCTTTCTATAACCCGTGAGTATTCTGTCTCCCTGAAAAATTACCTGATAAAGAACCAGTGAAATATAATGGGGGTGGGGGTGGGGGTGAGAGAAAAATGGAGGAACTTTAGATAACATAGAGGGAAATGAAAGGGAGAGGGGGCGGGGGTATGAAAAATGGTGGAATGAGACAGATATCATTACCCTATGTACAAGTATGATTACACGAATTGTATGAATCTATATCGTGCACAATCACAGAAATGATGTACCCCATTTGTGTACAATGAATCAAAATGCAGTCTGAAAAAAAAAAAAAAGAACCAGTGAAATTAATATTAGCTTTCCTACTCTAAAGGTTAATCAAGGCCAGTATTAATGTTCTGCATAGCTACTTTTGTTTTCCCTCTAGCTTTCTGACTGCTCAAGCCCATCCTCATGTATGGCAGCTCAATTTGGTTTTATTGTTTTAAGCCCAAACTAATATTGAACCACATAGAAGGTTCTGAAATAATGCTCTGTTCTGAATAAAGAGAAATAATCAACTGAGTATCTGTCATACTTTAAAGGATCCCTATTTTAAAAACCTACTAGTACCCTAACAAGTTTCCAGGTACAACCAGCCCTTGATTCACTTACCATCCAGTCACTTCTTGTTTCTACCCATCCATTATTTCTTCTCCAGTTAGTTTCTTTTCATTTTAGCTTCTTGGTATACTGATGTTAAGCATGACACACCACTTTTGCTACCTACAATTGAAAATTTACACCCAGAGTCATTGATGACATTGTTGCTGATGGTTCAGACTATTTTCATCATAGAAATACTGAGTTGATTTTCTCTGTATTTTGGAGAGTTAAGAAATTCCCTGATGAAATATGTGCCACTCAAGAGAGCAGCTTTTCTATTTTTTAAATACACACACACACACACACACACACACACACACACAGCATGAACATTACCATCTGAACTACTTTTAGGTGTATAGTTTATGACATTAAGTACATTTACATTGTTGTAAAACCATCACTATTACACAGCTGCAGAATATTTTGGTCATCCCAAACTGAAACTCTGCACCAATTAAATATTAATCCCTCATTTCAATCCCTTCTGGTCTATGGCACCCACTATTTTACTTCTGTTTCTATGAATTTGACTAATGTAGATGCCTCTTGTAAATGGCATACACTATTTTTTTCCTTTTGTATCACTTAGTATAAAATGTTTTCAAAGTTCATCCATGTTGTAGCATGCATCAGAATATCCTTCCTTATTAATGTTAAATAATATTTTATTATATGTACATAACTACATTTTATTTAGTCATCCATCCATCCATCCATCCATCCATCCATCCATCAGTGGACACTTGGGTTGCTTCTGCCTTTTGGATATTGTGAGCAATGCTACAGTGAACACAGGTATACCATACTTGTTTGAGTGTTTGTTTTCAACTTTGAGTATATACTCAGATGGAATTGCTAGATTACGTGGTAATTCTATGCTTAACTTTTTTTGAGGAAAGACCACACTTTATCATAGCTGCACCATTTTATCTTCTTACTAGAAGTGCATAAGAGTTCTAAATTCTCCACATCCTTGTCAATGCTGTTATTTCCTTTTAAAATCATAGCCATATTAATGGTTATGAAGAGTATTTCATTGTGGTTTTGGTTTGCATTTCCCCAATAACTAGTGATGTTGAGCTTATATTGGTATGTTTATTGTATATCTTCTTTGGAAAATTGTCTATTTAAGTCCTGTCCCTGTGTTTTAGTCAGATTTTTAACTTAGTAGTTTTTCATATATTCTAGATATTAGTCTCTTGTCAGATATATGGTTTGCAAATATTTTCTGCCCAGCTGTATATTGTCCTTTTATTCTGTTAATAGTATCCTTTGATGCACAAAAGTTTTTAATTTTGATGAAGACCAACTCACCATTTTTTCTTTTATTGTCTGTGCTTTAGATGTTATATCCAAGAAAAAATCGACAAACCCAATGTTATGAATCATTTGCCCAATTTTCTCCTTTTTAGAGTATGATACTTTTAGCACTTTTTTAGTTTTTAAATCCACTTTGAATTAAATTTTGTTATAAGTGACTAACTTCATTCTTTCATATGTGAATATTCAGTTTTCCAAACACCATTTGCTAAAGAGATTGTCCTTTTCCCACTGAATGATTTTACAGCCTTTGTTGAACATCATCTAATCATCTATGCAAGGGTTATTTCTGTGCTTTCTAGACTTAGTCCATTGGTTTATGTCTATCATTATGCCAGAATCACACTGATTTTATTCCCATAATTTTGTATTAATTTTGGAAATTATAAAGTGTATACTCCATATTTTTTAAAGATTTCATTAGCCATTAATGAGATTACATGTGAATTTTAGGATTACTTTTCCTATTTCTGTAAAATACGTCTTTGGTATCATGATAGGGATTGTATTGAATCCCTATTGCCATCAATCACTTTGGGTAGTATGGATATTTTTACAATACTAATCCTTCCAATCCATGAATATGTGATGTCTTTTAGTTATTTGTATCTGCTTTAATTTCTTAATTAGCAGTGTTTTACAATTTTCGGTATATGGGCATACCTCAGATATAGTGGACATTCAGTTCCAGACCACTGCAATAAAGTGTGTATCACAATAAAACAAGACACACAACGTTTTTGTTTCCTGGTGCACAGAAAAGTTATAATATACTGTAGTCTAAGCATAAGATAACATTATGTCTAACAAAGCAATGTATATACCTTAATTAAAAAATGCTTTATTGCTAAAACATGCTGATCTTTTGAGTCTTCAATGAGTTTTAATTTTTTCCTGGTGGAATGTCCTGACTCTGCTTATGTTTGCTGTCTGAGTCAGAATAATGGTTGCTGAAGGTTGTGGTGACTATAGCAATTTATTAAAATGAGACAAAAGTGAAATTACCTTCATTGATTTACTCTTTCTTTCATGAAAGATTTTTCTGTAACACATGGTGCTGTTTGGTAACATTTTACCCATAGTAAAACTTCCAAAATTGAGTCGATTCTCTCAAACCCTGCTACTATTTTATCAACTAAGTTTTTGTAATATTCTAAATCCTATTTTGTCATTTTAACAATGTTCACAGCATCTTTATCAGGAGAGTTCATCTTCAGAAACCACTGTTTCTACTTATCCATAGGAAGCAATTCCTCATCCATTAAGGTTTATCATGAAATTGCATCAATTCCATCATAATTTTAGGTTTCATTTCTCATTCTGTTCTCCTATTTTTAGAAAATTTAGTTACTTCTTTCAGTCAGTCTTAAACCCTTCAATATTATCAATAAGGGTTGGAACCAGCTTCTTCCAAAGCTAGTTAATGTTGATATTTTGATCTTTGATCTCTTCCTATGAGTCATGAGTGTTTTAAAGGACATCTAGAATAGTGAATCCCTTTTAGAAGGTTTTCAATTTCTTTTGTCCAGATTCACTCAAAAACTTACTATGACAGCCATAACCTTACAAAATGTATTTCTTAAGTGAGACTTGAAAGTCAAAATTCTTCCTTGATCCATGGGCTCTAGAATGAATGTTATCCAGCATAAAAACATTAATCTTGTTGTATATCACCAATAGAATTTCCTGGTGACTTGAGTGCATTGTCAATGAGCAGTAATATTTTGAAAGGATTTTTTCCACCTGAGATGGTCTCAACAGTGGGCTTAAAATATTCAGTAAACATTGTTGTAAACAGACATACTGTCAACCAGTCTCTGTTGTTCCAATTGTAGGGTGCAGGCAGAGTAGACTTAGTATAATTTTTGAGAGCCATGGGATTTTCAGAATGGCATATGAACATTAGTCTCAACTGAAAGTTACCAGTTGCATCAGCTCCTAACAAGAGAGTCAGCCTGTTCCTTGAAGCCAGACATTGACTTCTTTCTACTTAAGTCCTAGATGGTACCTTCTTCTAATACAAGACTGTTTTGTCTGTATTGAAAATCTGTTGTTCAGTGTATTGAAAACTTGTGGTTTAGTGTGATAACCTAATCAATTGTCTCAGCTAGTTCTTCTGGACACCTTGCTGCAGTTTCTACCTTTTGCCTAGTTTTGGCTCCCAACATGACTTCCTTGCTGCATTTAATCATTTCTACTGTGTAACTTAGTGAAAGACATGCAACTCTTCGTTTCACTTGCACACTTAGAGACCATTATAGTTATTAATTGGTCTCATTTCAACATTGTGTCTCAGGAGATGTAGAGGCCTAGAGAGAAGAGAGATGGGGGACTTCATGGTTGGTGGAGTAGTGAGACCACAAACATTGATTAATTAAGTTTGTCAAAAGAGCCAGCTGTACATTTGGAACCACCTGGGGTAGAATGGGCAGTGAACCTTTCTACTGGGGTCCAATTAATCTGCTCCAGACCTGGTCTGAGGAACCTGTATGAGAAACTGCTTTCCTTAATATCTACAAAATATATAATATTTTCTCTTTAGTTATTTAATGTAGTTCAATTTCATTTATGTAGTTTATGTGGTTGCTCATTAGTTACATTATAATTAGGTAGATTGCAATAATTTAGTTTAATCATATTGAATTAATCCTTTTCATTTTAATTCATCTTATTTAATTTTACTTATATTTGCTTAGTTCCTTAGGTTATTCTATAGGTTCATAGTATAATTTTTTGTTTTAAATTTTTTGTATGTTTGTAATACCTCTCTTTTCTGTAGTTTACAAGACTTTTTTCTATACTAAAATTATTTATGCTAAATTATTCTTGATTGCTGACATCTTTGTGTGTGTGTGTGTGTGTGTGTGTGTGTGTGTGTTTGTGTGTGTTGCTGGAGGTTGAACCCAGGGTTATTTTATCACTGAGCTACACCCCGACCCCTTTTCATTTTTCTGTTTTAAAACAGGGTTTCACTGAAACTGCCCATTCTGACTTTGAACTTGAGATTCTCCTGCCTCATCCTCCCAAGTTGCTGAAATTACAGGTCTTGCACCTTTGTGCCAGATGACACCCTTTTTAAAAGTAATTGATAAAATATTTAGTTTTTATAGTACATTGTGTTTATCACATTGGCTCATTAAAAATAGATGTGGAATGTGTTTCCTTACTTTCTCCTATCATTTCCTATCAGAAATAAAATAATTTAGGACACACTAGTTTTGAGTAGGAAATTTCAGGGCTGCTCTGCATGCTATTCTAGTGAGAGACATTCAAGAACTTTAGGGAATCCACTTAAATCAGAATCAGTATTGTTTGTCCTACTTGATGAAAGCATCTTCTCATATCTTTTTTAGGTAGAAATGCTGAATGACATATACAACTCCAAACTTCTGACATATACAACTCAGAAGTTGTACATATTATACGTCCAACATTATTACTCTTCAGATGACATGAACTGTAGATTGGTAAAGTGAAGACAGATGGGATGTGATAAAGGAGGCTAAAGACAAGCCCGTTTTAGTGAGAGTTGTTACATCATTCTTTAACTGAGAAGATTGGAAAATTTTAAGTACTTTCAGTTGAAAGATTAGTAGACCAAGTATTGAAAAGTTTCTTGTGGGGTAGACTATAGGAGGGAATGACAAGGCAGGGAAGAGGATTCTCCATGTTGTTGGAAATGGAAGAATTCTCTTTTTTAAGGCTGTTTTCTATGCACATGTATATATGCATGGATACACACATACACATGTACATATACATATGCATATGTATGCATTATCTATATGCATATTTATTTCCTTTATCCACTCATTTGTCTATAGGCACTTAGGTTATATCTTGGCTATTGTGAACAAAACTGCAGTGAACATGAGGGGTACCTCTTCCAGATTCCAATTGCAATTCTTTTTGTATATATATCCACAAATGGATTAAAAATGGATCTATGTGATCTAGAAATTTTCTGAGGAACTCCCACACTGCTTCCCATAATGACTGCATCACTTGACATTCCTACCAAGGAGTATAATGGTTCCAATTTGTCCACAACCTCACCAACACTTGCTATTTTTTAAACTCCGGCAGGAGTGAAACAGTATCCATTGTGTTTTAAATTTCCCTGCTTATTAGTGATATTGAATATGCCTTCATATACATGTTGGCCATTGGTATGTCTTCTTAGGACAGGCAACTTTAAATGTGACTATTATTTTTGCTTCTCATTGTCAGTGGACCATCATGAATTTTTTTAATAAAACTTGAAGAGCTCTATGAATCAAATAATATTTAAACTTAATTTTTATACTTAACCTATTAAACACTTGATAATCTCTTTCATTTGTATCTTAGGAGACTAGAACTTCTGCGTTACATTTGATGGACCCTACACTCACATTGGGACTACACCAGCCTTAAAAGGATTGACCCATAGATTTAAGGACAGTGTTGTGTTTAGGAATGCTCGCAAAATCCCTGGCATGGAAATTTGTCTTTTAGTCCCTTAACAAACACGAGACCCTCCTTTATCACATTTACGCTCACCATTGCCTAGTCTGCTCAGTTATCATCTGTGCAGAAATCCTTGAGCCCATAATTATGTCCTTTCTATCCATTTGACTTTGGCAGTTGTATACAGTTGTGGAAGCTCAGACTGATTCCTTGCAAAAGCACATTACCCACTACCTACCTCAAGGTATATGCCATGCATCTTACCACTTTCTGTCCCTGAGTCTCTGATACCAGATAATCCTGCTGTGCACCCAAGCAAGAATAGCCCAGAGCTAAGCAGTTAATAACCCTAGGATAAAATTTAGACCAATTGGACATGAGTTAGTGAATTAATTCTGGAGTATATCGATTTCAGAAGATTCTGATCAGAAAACATCACATTGTTCATATCAATCATCTTTTTTTTCCGGTGCTGGGGATTGAACCCAGGGCCTTCGTGCTTGCAAGGCAAGCACTCTACCAACTGAGCTATCTCCCCAGCCCCTATATCAATCATCTTTAAAATACTTTCTTGACTTTTCCTCATCACTTTATTCCTCTCCTTTCTCAGTCTACCATGGCATTGATTCTCAAATTAAACACTTGTACTCAAGTACTTGTCCCTGTCCACAATTTTGAGAGTGACCTATATTAAGGGAGTTCATATGGAAGTGGCATTAGAAATCAGAAACACAGGAATGGAAATTGACGTTAGATCACTTGACGGGCAGAGAGTAAAAGGTGCCCCAGTAGACTGGAGTAATATGTTCATAATAATTATTGTCAAGTCACAATATGCTGACATTTATATTCAACCCTTTGTGGATTCTGATGAAGAAGAGGTAGAAAGGGAGAAAACGGCAAATCTATCACTTCAGAGGCCCCGGGGCAGTGACAGTAAGGATTGTGGAGCCTGCTGCTTATGTCAACTGATTTAGAAGTTTTCACAAATATGAGATACAGAATCATGCCAGCCAATGATGAACACAAGTCAGCCTTGAGTATCTGTAGTACTTGGCTCTTAAAATGAATATGCACTGAAGTATACAGAATACCTATAATCTAAGAATGCAGCATTTGGGGACATTATGGATTAGACATAAATTTGTCTTCTACCTATGGAGAAAAGTGGGGACAGAATCCTCTGATGAAAGGCCTCATCCTAAGAGCCCTGGTTCTGGAAAGGATAGTTGTCCTTGCTCTGGGCTGGAAATAAAAAATTTGAGGGACTCTGACGAGGCTTGAATGTGAGCATCTGTTTCTCAGTCCCTTTTGAGAAAGAAGTCACCATTTGCCACATTTGTGATCTTAAAGCAATGATCAAATAAATAACTCTTTCATAATTTTATCATGTATAATTTTCCAGTTTGAGAGCATAGGGAAAGCATAGGCCCCAAATGTAAGGAACTTTAAAAGCTCTTGGTCATATAAAAGGATAACTGAAAGAATACACACACACACACACACACACACACACATATATATATATAATACATATATACATTCATATATACACACACATAAATAAATATAAACATACATATATATTAGTGAGTCTCACGTTGGCCTCTGCAGTACTACTTCCACCACGTCCCAAAAGGAAAATGACTTTAAAACTCTGGCAGGACCTTGGACATGATCAGTAGAAAGCACAAAAGGAATGTCCACAATTTTAAGGGGCTAATAGTGCTATTCTTTCAAAGGTAAACCTTGGTCCTATCTTTTTGTGAAGAAATATTCCAGTTTGGATGAAACCAAGTCCAAGTAAAATGTTCCTTTTTTTTTTTTTTTTGGTGCTGGGGATTGAACCCAGGGCCTTGTGCTTGCAAGGCAAGCACTCTACTGACTGAGCTATCTCCCCAGCAAAATGTTCCATTTTAATTCAAGATGCTTCTGTTAAAATTCAGTAGGTGATTTAGCTCATAATAGAACTGCATTCTGATTTTGTTCTATCCTCTGGCATGTACAGGGCTGTGGAAATGTAACTACAAAGTTCCTTTTTGTCTTGTTTGTTAATCATACTTAGATTCCTGAACTAGCTAAAGGTAGTTTGAGTGGTATCAATGAATAGGGAGAATAGATTATGATTGTTCCTGGGATGACTTTCTTTTCTGCCAACTGTCTGATAGGTCACTGGACCCTAGAGAGTGAAGCTGGCCTTCTGGTTGCTTAGGGGATGAGAGTAAAGATATTTGGAGACAGTCATCATCCAAACACAGAGGCTCACAACCACAGTTGAAGTATGCCTTGTTATTGTTATTGCCAATTAAAGAAATGGCTATTTTATGACACTTTCATAATAATAAAAATGAAATCCTACAAGTTAGAACATCATTAAGAAATACTTAACAGGCCTTTAATGCAAGTATGGGATGTCAGTTTTTATGTGCTGAGGCAAGAGAATGAGTAATTATTTTGTTCAAGCAGCCAAAAAAGTGGCAAGAAATAGAAATATGAATTCAGTTCCATTGGATTGGCAGTTTGCCCACAGTTCCTTATTTGTGGAGAAGTTTGTACAAAATCTCAGAAGCTTTTGCACCATTTTCAATTAAGGCACAACATTCTGGCAAGCTATTTGACTCTTTCCAGGCAAAATAGTAATTTTTTAGCATGAAATTATTGAATTTTGTGCTATGGGGTAAAATATCTGAAAGCAAAAGCTCTTCCATACACCTGTGTAAGAAACATGAACGGAGATCTGTACTGCAGAACTTTGTGAGATTAGTAGTGAGTTAATGACAAACATTTCCACTCAAATCAAGTGAATTACTAGTAAAATCTCCATTATCATGGTAAAGTAGCTGAATAAATAACACTTGCACTTTCAGATCTGTCTTTAGTGCAACAAAGCCTCTGAGGTTCACAGCACAGATTAGCTCTCAGCAAGCTGCATGGGGAGAAATCAGTGATGTCTGTTCCTTAGTGAAAAGCCTTGATGTACAGAGTTGTGACTTCTTTACCTGTAGCTGTTCAAGCCCTTGTGAGCCACAAGACTGACTTGAAAAGGTGACTAAGGGATGGGCACCAAACTTCAGCCAGGTCCAGAGCATGTGACAGTGTTGCTAGATTGGCAAGTGGTCACACCTGCACGGAAGTGCTCATTACATTGTTCACAGAGAATTCCTGTTAGTCTACAAAGGCTCAAAATCAGTATTCACTATTGAATAAAAGTTAGAAATATGCTTACTAAACATGTTGAGAAATATGATGTACAATTTTTTTCGTGTGAACTAGATTGTCTAGACAAAATTTTTAGACCATTCAAGGGAAAAGTTTACCCAAAATGTTTGTTAATGAAGTGTGAGAAATATTAATTCATAATTTTAACTATGAATTAACATGTTGAATATTTTAACAAACCATTTGTTTCTGAGTTAATTCTCAGTGATAATCAGCATCTGAGAAAGTCCAAACTTGGGGTTAAAATCAGGATACTAATGCAGTAAGATCAGAATTTCCTAAGTGAATCATGGATAAAATTTGCTTTAGAACTAAAATTTTTCCTACTTTATTTAGAAAAGTTGCTGCTGTTTGGCATATTCAAAGCAATCTCCAAGTACTATTGGAGAACAAATAGTTTCTTCCCAGAGCTTCATGCAAACAGAGTTATTTGGAACTCTTTCTTAAAATAGCAAACTTTCCAGGCTCAGAAGGCAGTGTCCACCAGCAGTGTGAAAAATCATGCTGAAAGTTTTTGGGGAAGAATAAGTGACTGTATGTTAAAGTTAAGAAATGGTTTTATAACATCTCTACAGCTGGCAAGGACAAGAGAACCTTCCAATGAGTAATGGAATTAGATTTTTTATGGAATCATGTTATTTGCAAAGTGTTGTTTACCCAGACCATAACTAATTTCACAAGATTCTGGAAGAGCAGAGTTTATCTACATTTAATTCATTTAATGAATGAGAATTTTTCTGTCTCCTGATAAAACTTGATGACATAGTTCCCCAGCAAAGATAAACCTTAGGTAACTGAAACCCTGAGTCAGTCACTGGTCTTCCAGATGGCAACAGGACTGAGAAAAGTTCAGTGGGAAAACTCTTAATTGCATGAGGTAGGTAGAGGGAAGAGGTTCACCATCCAGTTGGAGAGGTTCTTCTTTGTTTTTTCTACCTCAGCAGAGACTAGCAACACTTACGATTTGAGCTGTGTCCTGTAATGGGGATGGCAGTGCCCTGACCAAGCGGAGGAAACAGTTGATGATCCACCAAATAAAGTCTAAGGACATGAAAATCATATCTTAATTTTTGGTATTTAGGGTAGGAATAGATATAAGGGCAGAGGTATACAGAATCAACTGAAAATACTGACAGTGATGTATTCAAATCGATACCTTTATCTAGAATCTGTTGTCTTTTTGCCCAGCTTAGCCAATAGCCAAATAGTCAAATAGTTTCCATGATGAAAGATTATTTCATTGATTAGACTTAGGTAAATGCAATCTGTGACTGTTTTAGTGAACTTTGCTGCTGCTGTGATCAAAAGACCTGACAAGAACAATTAGAGGGGGAAATGTTTCTTCTGGAGCTCATAGTTTCAGAGATCTCAGTCCATACATAGCTAGCTTCATTCCTTGTGAGCCTCGAGGTGAGGCAGAACATCGGGGTGTAGGGTGTGGTGGAGGAAAGCAACTTGGGACATGGCCACCATGAAGGCAGGGTGCGGGGAGAAAGAGAGAGAGAGAGAGAGAAAGAGAGATCTCCTCAGACAAAATATAACAAGGGCATGCCCCCAATGACTGGCCTCTTCCAGTCACAATCTATCTGGCTATGGTCACTCAGTTAATCCCTGTCAGGGGATTAATTCACCGATTGGGTTAAAGCTCTCATGACCCAATTGTATCATGTCTAAACCTTGCATTGTCTTACACATGTGCTTCTGGGGAACAGCTCATATCAAAAACCAAAACAGTGACCAAACCACCTCTCAAAGTGCCCAAGTATGTTTTTATTTTTTTCTTTGAGGAATGGGGTGGGGGAGATCAGTATATGGATTTCTAGAGTGAATTCACTTAAATTAAAGTGTAGCCAATTTCTGTGTTATACCTTATTGATAAAAGTAAGGTTCTAGTACCACTACAAGTCAGTTACTCACGAGGGGCTTCACACTTGGAAAGCAATTTGACAGCATACTGATAAACATATTGAGAACATGGCAACTTGATGAAGGTGATAAGGAAGATAATGTGGGCCTTGTCTACTTTCTGTGTTCAATGCCACTCAGATTCTAGTATGAGAACCCTGAATACTTATTGACTATGGCTTTGAGATAGGCAATAGGTAGAGAGCCATGGATATGCACAGAAGCTGAGAATAAGTTTCATGTACCTTATCTATTTTCTCTTTTAGTAGAACATACTAAGAATATAATTGACAAGTAGGTATATCAAGGAATCTATAAACCATGAAAATCATCCTATTGAATGATGTGGGTTTTCTGAGCAAGAAGACAGATGAATGGAAGATCACACTTTATGTAGCAAGCAGCCAGTTTTGGTTAAATTTGGTACAAGGTAGCACAGGAAAAAAAATCCATAAATATCATCATATTAAAGCATTGCCCATTGAGAATCTTGTGGAATGGAATTTTCAATCAAACATTAATCCTCATGAAAAATGCACAAGGCAAAATTTTTAGAAAGTACTTTAGGTAGGAGCCAAAAAGAGCCATTCTCAACCCCTTGGGAAGGTGAGCTCAGCTCTTATGTCTTCATTAGTCCTGTGGCTAAATGCCAAGCCTATGGAATACATCATGAATCATAACTTGAAATGACAGAACAGATAGAGGAGCACACCACTTCTGAAACAGAGGAGTCTGGAAGGGAGAAGGTGGGAGGGTAGAAGAGCTGTCTAGATTGTGAGGAACAGGGCAAGCCTAGGGGAGAGTTGTTCATTCATCCGATGCTCCTTGGTGTGGGACTTAATTACTTCTCTGCCTGCTTCCCTTTCTCCACCCCACCCTCACCTTTGAAGAGTAAAACATTTTAGTAGCTTACATACACACTGCTAAAGAAAAGCTTTTGTGTATCAGAGACTACTTGAGTTGTTCATTCTAGAGGGCTCAAGTAAAAATATGTCAGTGAATGCATGACCTTGGTAGTAGGAATAAAGCCTGGGTATAAGTCTTTCATCATAAGGGTTCTTTTATAAGGAATAGTCATTTTAAGGAAGACTATGCATTCAAAATTAGATTGTACAGTTGACAAAATTAACACTAATAATGTATTTGTTTTAAAAAATTTGGTAGAGATTACCAAAGTCATAATTGAAATGGAATTAAAATACCCTTTGGCACCCAGTCTGACCTTCCCTGCATGGCAGTCTAAGCAGAAGCCAGAGAATTCAACTCTAATGACTGACTCCTAAGGCATAATTTTAGCACTCAAGAGGAGGCTGGGCCTAGGGGTTCTTTATCCTGAGTGGGAAATCCTAAGAAGAGCTGAGGACTGAGGACAGAACCACAGCAAGGAAACTAGGATCAAGGACAGAGAGTTCTGAAGAAAATAATGCTCATGTGAGACATTCCCAGGTTTATATGGGTTTTTAATCAAGAGGTTGCAAAAACAAAAACTACCTAGATTACAATTTATAATTCAAAACATGAAAATATTGCTTCTAAATTCCTCCCTTTGGAAAAGATAGAAGTTGATGAATTTGACAGACCAAAAATAAAAGGCTAGATTTAAAAATGAGGTGGCTTTACAAGATTCAGTTAGGAATCTGACCAGCAGAGTAATATTAAGAATGTGTGCCATCCAATGTATCCAAGATGACCAAGCATGCTTTGTTCTAAGAATGCAAAGGATTTTATCATACCATATATCATTGAGAAGATAAGGAAAGGTCTGCAGAGATATGCTTGGTTACATTTAGTATCTAATTTTCATTAAGATAGTAAGCATGGGCAAGATTTGATACAAGATTTTCTGATCTGATCTACTCAGAATATGTTCCATGGGGTTACTCCCATGAGTCAGTTGAACGCAGGGCAAATCCCCAGACATTAATGTAGAGCATTCTTAGAGTAAGAGGTAGGAGAGTTGCTTTCCTCTGGTCCCACAGAGGGTCTGTTCCACATGGCTTATTTAGGGGATCTCAGTCTTTTAAGACTACTGGTGGTATATGACCATAGCAATGACCCAAACCAAAGTCAAAATAGCAAACCTAGCATTTGAGCCATTCTGAACAGCCAATGCTATTTTTAAAGTCTCCTTAACCTCACTCAGGAGCTCCAACCCCACCCACTTCCTGCATTATTGCCCCTGTCCTTTTTGTCCTATCATGGAAAAGGGAGGATAAAATGCTTGTGGGGAATAGAAACTCGAAATATGGAAGTTTATTATAGGAAACAAAGTTACATTTAAGGTTACCTAACAATGGCCCTGAAAGATGAAGATGATAAATATTGTTCTAAGTGATAAATGATGCTTTAAAGTTTTTAACAATTACACTTCTCACTTATTATACTTAGCTCAAGAGTTTTGTCTGCCAGCCCCAATCTATAGTATCAGAACTCCTGAATAGAGACAAACTATGTAATTTAAGTTCAGGTTCCAGGGGAAAATGGAATGTTATTGATAAAGTCTTGTGGCCAGTTCAGTCAGCAAAAACATTTTTCCTGAAAGAGAAAGCTCAGGAGTAAGTCATGAAGAACTCTGTTCTGTCTGCCAGGACACATGAAGTCATTCTTCTTTCAATCAGTCTATTTTCTTCATAATAGGGGCTCTGCCTCATTGATTCTCATGAACTAGTATCTAGAATGGTATTGTGGCCAACTGCAGAAGCTGTTACTGACTGAAACAATGACCACTTGGAAGCTATTTGGGAAGTCTCTAATGTCATGGGCTCTCTTCCCAGGACAAAGTGCATGTGCACAAGCTTGTGTTAACACATGCTTGTTTTCTGATTTATAGAATGCTCTGAAGCTCTTCTGTTGGAGAGCCGAGTGCCTAGTAGTGTGGCAAGAAGCAGACATAACTAGTGTGAAGAACCACAGATCTGACAGGAGGTACCTATCAGAGCAAACGAAAAGGAGGAAGCAAGGCTGAATCCCACCCACACCGTTTCCAATCCTGAGTGTCTGAAGGAAAAACTCAGGAAATTCCCTTAAAAGAAATGCTAATGAAAACTAAAAACAGCCCTTTACTTTCAAACTTCCAGTTTTGTTTTAAAAATAAATTCTTGGAGGAATAGGAGGAATAATGAAAGCTCTTGCTTGAGAAGGAGTTCGACAGCCTTGAGGTAAGCAACTTCCTTGGAAAATAGAGCCAAGGGCTCCTTAGTTCTCCTCCTGCTTTTTCCATATTCATGAAGACTGGTTTACAGAAGCCTCAGCTCCTTGAGGGGTTGCCAGTGATACATTTATCTCTAAACTAACTTAGAAGCTTGAGAATGCCACCCTTCCTTGAACTTGGACAAGGCTCTCTCAGGCCTTTTACTTCAAGGAATCTTTACAATCACCTGCCTTCCTCCAGGAGTCCAGAGCAGCAGGCACTTGTAGACCCTTGATCTTCTCTTATTAGCATCTCCTCCCTCAGACAACTCAATAGGTGTTCTTCCTTATTTGTTTCCTTGGCATCAGGTTCCTGGTTCCTGAGGAGACATTTTACCCTGTCTCCTCCTCTCATAAGTCCCTCAACTCACCGACTTGCTCTCAAGGCAGCCCTTCACGTCCTAAGTGAGGTCTACCCCCTGACTCCTCTCCAGGCAGCATGGTTTTACAACATCTTTCCTTCCCTTCACTGGCTTCAGATAGGCAGGTCTGGTCTGGTCTCCCCTTCACCTGTCTCCTCATTAGCATCTAATGTCCAGCTCCTCGCATGATAAAGCCACTTTTAGTTTTCCTCTCATTTTCCATTCTCTTTAAGTTTTTGTTCTTCGTCCTTTGCTACTCTGCTACAAAATCACTTTTTCACAAAAGGTTTTTAATTTCCCTACCAAATACTCCTATCTTCTTTCCTGAAGTTCTTTCCTACTATTCCCCCCTCAACCTTCCCAACCATCAGCTAAATCAGCTCCTGTTACATTTTCTTCTTCCCAGCAAAAAAAGACAACCTCTTCCACAGCTTCCAGCATTATTCTCTGCAAAGGTCTCCTAGCTGAGTTCTTGCTCTTTTTATATGGAACAGGGAAGCATCCCAACTTCCTTGATCTTGAGAGTCTATCCTTGCACTAGTTGTAAACATGTGATCTTCCACACATGTGTGATCTGCCTCCTATACAAAGATTCACATTTGAGTGGTCTGGGAGTGGAAGGCACGTTTGTGTATTTTTCTGGCATTTCCCTAGGTGATTTTGATATGCAGCCAAGACTGAGAACCACTCCCTGTTCCTGTCCTAGGTATGGAACTAGTGTGCTCAAGTTCTTTGCATACAGACAACCTTAATGAACTCCACAGAAAGATCAGACTGCAGCGAGCCATCACTGCAGTTAGGTTTTAGATTGATCCTTGCATCAAATATGAGCGATCCCTGTCCCCCACCAGTTTCTTAAAAGTTATTGACCTCTCTCCTCATGTGGCCAGGATGCACTTCTTAAGCTAATTGACTCCACAACTGAAGAAAAGTTTCCTAATTCCCCTGGGCTGATGATTACCTACTCCATTTCCCTTGTTCATCATTGTGATGGTTAAAAGTCTTTGCTTTAAATTCAAATGGAAATATACCTCTTTGAATCTAAGCCTATTTTCTTTCATGTCAGCCTCCTGTGGACATGAAAAAGCCAATAACTTTGCTTTCATAAAACTGCTCACACGATTGAAAACATGAATCGAGTTGCACTTTAGTCTTCAGTTCTCTGGTTAAATGGTCCCCAATTAATTATTACAACTAAAGAATACTCAAACTGGAAGGAACCTTAGGGATCGTCTAGTTTAATATTTTCAAACTTTATTTCTGACCAGGGGGATCATGTTATTAAATGCAATCTTAATCCAACCACGTGGAAACTGACACAAGTAGAACCATTCTCTTCAAGTGTTCTGGGAGACTCTCTCTGTGCTCTCTAACTGAATCACCTGAAAAATAACTTGGTACTGTGCAAACTGGAGTTTAAAATCTCTTTTGTGCCCCAGCATTTCAATTTTATGGCAAAGAAACTGAAATTCAGTAGCTCTATGTGGATGTTCAACTTTCTAGGAAGAGTAGACATCTTACTTTGAGGTAACACCATGAAAATGTTAAGTGAACAGCCACAGGGATGTTTGGTTTTGGCTTTGTTTTTCATAAACAACCAAGGCTTTGCATTATTTAGTAATTGATGATAAGCCCAGACATAGATTCTGTTTCCATTAGCAAAATGTATTTTAAAAATGATAGTATCTGATATTAGGGAACACACATAAAACCCAAATGTGAAAGACTTTTGAAATTCTGTTCCAAAGCAGCCTTAAGAGGTTGCTGTCTCACCTCCCATCATGTCACTTGGGTGAAGCCACTCAGTGCTCCTGAGGATTTAGTTCTGTTCCTGGATTCTGCATGGCAACCAGAAGATCACTGTTTCTTCTCTTATTCAGACACTGTTTTCCAGCTTAGAGCACTGAAGATAAAAATCTTAGAGCACTGAAGATTAGCAGCAAGACAGACTGCTAATCTCTGGGTCTTGATTTGCAGGAAACAAGAGTATAATAAGGTACCACCAATAGGAAAATAAAGATCCTGGGTATGCCAAATACACACACACACAGAGTTCTACAGAATAGGCTTGAAGTCTACTCCTTCTCTTTCACCAAATTTCTTTCAAGGGAGTTGATTTTTAAAAATGATTTTTTTCTATGAGTATCCATTCCTGCCTTTCCCCCCTCCATTTCATGAAGGATGAATGGTCCTAGAAGTAGCAGTAGACCCAGACAATACCACAGGTTAACATCCAGCCCCAGGAAAATGTGCTGTGTGATCAAAATGAGATGAAGACATTAGAGAATCCTGGAAAATGTCATAACTTGGAATTTTATCAAAGATTCTTTACTACTTTAAACAGTATTAAGAGGGAACAAGGGGAAAGAATGATGCTCTTGGTGGCTCTCAAACTTGCTCTTCCGTGTCACTTTGAGCAATTCCACCACAGATAGACATAGTCCACTCCATGAACAGCCACATGAAGGCTAAGTCCATCTGTCAGTCTCAGTCTTTGAATGGCAGGTGATTGGCCATCAGCCATCCTTGGATCATTGTGTATACTCTTTGTTCAAGGAGTGGGGTGTAGTGCAGTATTTACCTCTTCCCCTCACCCTAAGCAGTTTATCCAAGTATGTCTTCCAAGGATATGTAGAAATATATTAGTGCCCCCTATGAATTGATCGTATCTTCCAAGTTGAATTTCCTTAATTTACTTCTTCTTGGTGTAATAGGAATCATGGAGGCACACTTAGAATGTTCCTTGAGTCTCGGATTTGTGATTTCCTGTCCTTAATACCCATGGAGTTAAGATTCCTCACCTGCCTGTCTCAGTCTTTGTTTCAGCCCAGCATTAATCTTCCTTTGCCAGGAGGATTCCTACATTCCAGGTGATATCCTAAGTTCTTTACAATTGTTATCATATTTATTCTCTTTTCACAGCTGTGTGATTCAGATTAAATCATTACTATCATTTTACAGATAAGGAAACAGAAGCTTCAAGAATTTAAGCAATTTCTCTGAGGTAAAAAAGCAGGAAGTGTATAGGTGGAAATGTGATTCGTATGAAGATAGAAGAACTCCAGAATCCACGTCTCTGAATTGACTCTCTGCAATACTTTCTAAAAGCCCTGCTTATTTCCATTTGAAACTTTTCTGTAAACCTTCCTGATAATCTTTCCAGTTGTCTTCTGTCTAGTTAACAATAGCTTTCTCTTCTTAATCTTGATTCTCCATGTTTTATAAAGTCTCAGCCAATATATGAACATATCTATAACACATTCTACCCCTTAAGCTGTACCTTGGCTGTGTATCATAGGAGACAAGGAAATTGAGCACCTCAAGATTTCCTTTTATTCTTGCACCTTATTGTTTTTTCCCGTGTGTGTGTGTGTGTGTGTGTGTGTGTGTGTGTGTGTGTGTACTTACAGCCAAATGGACAATATTCTATTTATAACAAGTGGAATTCAGTTTTTTAAAAAGTACTATTTAACCAATGTTTCTCAAGATTAAATTTTAAGTCTATTTAAGTATTTTGGAAATGGAGGAATTCTTAATTTAAGAATATTCACAATTTGATGAATATATTCTTGATGGTTCTTTCTAGTTCACTGACAAAAACTTTGAGTCGTCCTGATCTGGTAGACTGCCCTGTGGTACTTCTAAGATCAGCCTTAAACTTTTAGGTATCCTAAAGGGAAGGCAATTATTTTATCATTTAACAGTATTGGAATAAGGATAGTAATTTGAACTTTCCTATAATGATGTCATGTGGGGGCAAAATCTTACAGAAAACATATATAAGTCCTATATTTTTATGTTTATGGTCTGAAAATCTCTCAGAAATGGAAACTCAATTGTTAGTGACATGATTTAATTTTCACACAAATGACTATCACCTATGATCTTTCAGTCTTTTGGGGGAAATAGAACCTTGTATGGTAAATTGTATTATTCTTTTTCTAAACTTTAATAATGAATTGGCCAATTATTAACTTTCTGGGTAACTTCCATAGACACTCTTTTAGGATTTCCAAGGGGCCTTCTGTTTTATTTGATACTTCTCTTAATATCTGTTTTAGTCAGCTTTTTAATTGCTCCGACCAAAAGACCTGACAAGAACAGTTTCAGAAGAGGAAAAGTTTATTTGGGTCTCATAGTTTCAAAGTTCTCAGTCCACAGATGTACAACTCCATTGCTCTGGGCCCCACGTGTGGCAGGACTTCATGATGGAAGAATGTAGTGGAGAAAAGAGGCTCAGGACATGGCCATCAGGAAGTAGAGAGAGCCAGCTTCACTCTCTAGGGACATAGTATATATCCCAAAGGCATGACCCCAGTGACCCACCTCTTCCAGTCATACCCTACCTGTGTACAGTTATGACTCAGTTAATCCCTATTGGGTGATTAATTAAGGCTTTCATAACCCAATCATTTTGCCTCTAAACTTTCATGCACTGTCTCAAACATGAGCTTTTTTGGGACCCCCATAGCTAAACCATAGCGATATCTAAAGCCCATAATGGCAGATTCAGTTGATTTAAATATGCTACATTTGTAAAGTTTTTCAGTAAATATATATATTATAAATATGTATATGTTACATTATAAATGTTATATATATTTATAGAAACATTTCATTTTGTGTGATTTTTTTTTCTCCCATCAAAAGTTAGTAATCAGGGGGCTGGGGATAGAGCTCAGTTGGTAAAGTGCTTGCCTTATAAGCATAAGGCCCTGGGTTCGATCCCCAGCACCACAAAAAAAGAAAAAAGTTAGTAATCAGCTAGATGTACATCAACAGATGCACAAATAAAGAAAATGTGGCATATATACACAATGGACTTTTATTCAGTCATAAACAGAATGAAATTATGCCATTTTCAAGGAAATGGATGGAACTGGACAGCATCATGTTGAGTGAAACAAACCAGACCTAGGAAGATGAATGTTGTAAGTTTTCTCTCACATATAGAAGTTGGGAGCAAGTGGGGGGGAGTAAAATGATATGTCATGGAAGTAGAAGGGAGATCAATGGAATTGAGGAAGGGGATAAACAGAAGGGAGGAGAAGAGGTACTGGAGAGTAAAATTGATCAAATCATATTATATGCATCCATGAATATTCCACAATGATACCCATTATTCTGCAAGATTAATATGTACCAGGAAAAGGAAAAACTTAGGCATCCCATATAAGTCAGTAGCATAAAACCCAAATAACAAGGTTAAATTATGGGCAAAGGACCTGCATGGACATTTCTCTAAAGAAAACATACAAATGGCAAGTAAAGAAGACATTTCAAATAGTGTATGAAAAGGTGCTCACTATTATTGCTCATCAAAGAAATGAAAATCAAACCCACAAGCTATCACTTTATGCTGTCAGAATGGTTATTATCAAAAAACAAAGATAAAAGGTTTCAGTGAGGGTGAAGGAAACCCCTTGCAGTCTGTTGTTAGGAAACCCCAATAAATATTTGAATAACTTGACAAACTTGCAAAATTCATATGGAAATATAAATTTCACTTATTCTCTTGAATGAGAAAAGAGAGATGAAAACATTGGTCCTAACAGATAGGAAACTTAGTGCAGGGACAGGTAAGTAAATCAATGGAATGTGAGAGATTTACCAGAAAGAAAATTATAAGTAGGCAATCTATACAGATGTGGTACTATTGGTCAGAAGAGAGATAATGTGTTTCCTATAAATGACATGGAAGGACAGTTATGGTCCATATAGAAACAAAACCAGAAATCAACAAAACAATCTAATTCTTTCTTAGTTTGGGTTTCTACAAAAGTGGACAGGTAGTTGAGTATGAAGCAGTTTATTTGAGAGATAAAACTGAGGAAGCAGAGTCAGATTTATAAAGTAAGACAGGAAACAGAGGAAAATAAAATAAATGGTATGTTTATAAATCAATTACCTCTATGGACAAAAAGGCCTTAATCCTTATGGGCATCCTCGAAGAACCTTTATAGAACACATTTCAGAATTTACAGAATAAAGAAGTTGAGAATTAATTGACTTTTGCTCCTCATTAGTTGAACCTTATTCCTAGGAGGACACTCTGGTTATTGGTTACTTGAAATAAACCAACCTGAAATTTAGCAGCAGAGAAAAACCTCACTTTATTATACTTATGGGTTCTATGGACAGGGCACAGTAGGGATCGCTTGTCTCTGCTTCACAATGTTTGGTGACTTCACTGTCTCACATGACTGGAGGTGACTTGAACAAAAGGGACTGAAACAACTGAAAAGATTCTTTTATCATAACTTGCACTTGATTTGAGATCCCAGACTGGCATGAGCAAAGACTAGCAACTGGAACACCTAGTCTTCACATGGTTTGAGCTTCCTGATACCCTGAAAATCTAATGGTAGTTAGATTTTTGATGCTATGGCTCCATGCAAGAGCAAAAAAGGTGGGATCTAGATAGCCAATTCTAACCTAGCCTGGGAAGTCACACATCCTCACTTCCTACTCAAGTAAGTAAGAAATCCAGCCCAGATACAAGGGGTGAAGAATTCACCTCTTCATGGGAGAAGTGTCAAGAATTTGTGCCCATTTTAAGAGGGTATTACCTTGATGGAATTTCTTCCTATCTCTGTGCACAGGTTGAATAAGTTCCCATAGTCAGAGAAAAATCTAGGTATCTGAGGTAGACTACTGTTGATGTGAACAAAAATTTCCAACAAAGTAGAACATGATCTCTTGTACAGGGAAACAGTGTATGAGCAGGGCCTCCGTGGTACTGAAGTCCATCATTTGTTATCACTCAAATCTACTTGTTTCTCCACTTGAGATTATCTATGTCCTATCTCTGAATCTTCAAGGTGTTAGCCTTTCACAAAATGTCCCAGGAATGGAGTGAGGCATTGAGGTAGTCCTAAGAAAGGAATTGAAGTTCATTTTTCACTTTCATCCCTAACTCTCATCCAACATTCCAGCTTTCATAGGCTGTGTATTCAGTGGAGTGAAAGTGATCTTCATCCCTGCAGGGCCTGAATTCTGGCTACCTTGCCCTCGTGATGCCCATTCACTGCAGGTTCCCATTTACTATCATCACCAGGTGTGCCAGGACCAAGACAGGGTTTCAGACTCATTTCTCTCTACACATAATAGAAAGCAAACATCCTGGATCCTTCACATTCTCTGGTTAGATTCATCTATCCATCTATCCAGTATAATAACTCCTTTAAAAAATAACTTTTTTTTTTTTGTCTTTTGATCCACTGTCATGAAGATTGCACAATGATCAGATGGTAGTTGTATTTTTAGCTTCACTTGAATACTTACTAGTACTCTGACATCTCTGGGAACCAGGCTCCTTATCCATCAGAGCCTAAAGTTGGAATAGAAATGACAAACATCCCAATGGAATCACTTGAAGTGATGGTAAGAGGATTGATCCTACTTCAGTTCCATGGTTTCCAGACCTTCGTAAGTATTTTTGACACTGAAAATAAAATGGTCACTTGAATTATTATATACAATGAGATTGAAAAACCAAACTCTAAATTTACAGTGTCATTCCTAAGATAATGTTTTATTTTTATTTTGTTTTAGTACATATTAACAGTACATATTAATGTTGTTCAGTGTGATGTTTCCATACGTGCATATAGTGTGCACTGATCAAATGCAATCACCACCCCCAACACACACCTTTTCCAGTCTCTAGTAATCACTAGTCTACTTTTGGGTCAACTTACTTTAGTTTACACATAACAGGCAGAACATGAGGTATTTGTCTTTCTTTGTCTAGTTTATTT
Source organism: Sciurus vulgaris (assembly GCF_902686455.1). Lineage (NCBI taxonomy): Eukaryota > Metazoa > Chordata > Mammalia > Rodentia > Sciuridae > Sciurus > Sciurus vulgaris. The sequence goes on from NC_136462.1 coordinate 94,822,020, forward strand.
CACTTAATACAATGTTCTTTAGTTCCATCCATTTTCCTGCAGAAGACAGGATTTTATTATTATCTTTGGTTGAATAATACTCCATTGTGTGTATATACTCATTTTCTTTATCCACCCATCTGTTGATAGGCACTTGTGTTGATACCTTATCTTAGCTATTCTGAATAGTGCCACAATAAACATGAGCATACAGATGCCTGAGATAGTCCTTTAACTAAGTCTTAAAAGGCTACTTTAAAGTTTTACCAGTCCTTCAGCTTCCAAGAGTTGTGATGTATGTATGATAAAACTATCCTCTTATATACCTTTCTATTGCTCCTTCTCCTTTGATATTAAATGGATCCTTTTCCTGAAACAATCTTATATAGGATTCCATATTAATAAATAAGAAACTATCTGTTAGAAAGAAACCTAGTAGTATATATAATTAATATGAGTTAATAATTACAATAAAAAGTATATGAGCCCTCAGGTGATTGTGCTGACAGAGGTACTAAGGCAGAGAATATAAATTTATACTCAGAATGCATAGTAATTTCAGGTAGGATAAATTACTACACTCCACAGAATGAAAGAGGTCAGATGTAGTCAAGTCTCTATCAAGTGACTAATGTTTCTTTCAACACACGACAACATATTGATCTTTTTTTTCTCATTTGCATTCCTTTTTTATATTTTTTATTTGTTCTAGTTTGTTGTACATGACAGTAGATTGCATTTATACATTTTGATAGATGAAACATAAATGGAATGTAATCTCTCATTTTTCTTATTATACATATTGTAGGATCACATTGGTCATGCAGTCATATATGTACATGAGGTAATAGTGTCTGTTTCACTCAACTATCATTCCTACCCACATACCCCTTCCCCTCCCCCTCCCCCTCCCCCTTCCCCTCCCTTCACCCCCCTCTACCTAATATAAAGTAACTCTGTTCTTCCCTATCCCCTGCCCCTCTTTTTGTGAATTAGCATCCACATATTAAGAGAAACATTTGGCCTTTGGTTTTTTGGGGTTCAACTTATCTCGCTTAGCATGATATTCTCTAACTCCATCCATTTATCAACAAATGCCATAATTTCATTCTTATTTAAAGCTGAGTAATATTCCATCATATACACATATATATGTATATGTATATCACATTTTCTTTATCCAGTCATCTATTGAAGGGCATCTAGGTTGGTTCCACATTTTGGCTATGGTGAATTGATATGCTATAAACATTAATGTGGCTGTATCACTGTAGTATGTTGATTTTTAAGTCCTTTGTGTATAAACTGAGGAGTGGGATAACAGGGTCAAATGGTGGTTGCATTCCAAGTTTTCTGAGGAATCTCCATACTGCTTTCCATAATGGTTGCATCAATTTGCAGACCCACCAGCAACGTATGAGTGTACCTTTTTCTCCACATCCTCGTCAATATTTATTGTTGCTTATATTCTTGATAATTGCCATTCTGATTGGAGTGAGATAAAATCTTAGAGTAGTTTGATTTGAATTTTCTCTAAAACTAGAGATGTTGAACATTTTTTTCATATATTTGTTAACCAATTGTATATCTTCTTCTGTAAGAGATAATGTATTTAATTTCATTTTGTTACATGTTGCTTTCCATTTTTCCCAGCACCATTTGTTGACTAGGCTATCTTTTCTCCAGTGAATGTTTCTGGCACCTTTGTCTAGTATGAGATACCTGTATTTATATGGGTTTATCTTTGTGTCTTCTGTTCTGTACCATTGGTCTACATGTCTGTTTTGGTGCCAATCCTATGCTGTTTTTATCACTAAAGCTCTGTAGTGTAGTTTGAGGTCTGGTATTATGATGCCTCCTGCTTCACTTTTCTTGTTAAGGACTGCTTTGGCTATTCTGGATCTTTTATTTTTCCAAATAATTGCATTTTCTAGTTCTACGAAGAATGTCATTGGGATTTTAATAGGAATTGCATTAAATTTGTATAACACTTTTGACGTTATGGCCATTTTGACAGTATTTATTCTACCTATCCAGAAGCATGGTCTTTTAGCATGAATTTTACTGCCCACAGATTGGCCCTGCAGTGGTAATAATATCTAGTGAGGTTAGCTGTGTTGAGAGGGGTGTTTCCACACTAAAGAAAATATGCATAGCCTTTATTTCTACCACATTCCCTACTCCATTTCTGAACCCCCTATATAAACACTGGGGTGGTGACCACTGCTAGATGGTTTACTCTTTCTACTTGATAGTTCAGTCCTTCTTCTGCATTAACTGGTAATTAGTTATTAACATTAAAAAGATCCCCATAGTTATGCTTAATTCTGTTGATCTGCCAATAACCTTCTTTTCCCAAACTCTTAGAATTTTCAATCTTGCTCCCTTTGTACCCTGATCATCTATCTAAGCCATTTGTCACTGTCCAAGAGTCCATGTGCATCCTTTGACATTAAAACTTATTCTTTCACATAGTCTAGTACTTAAGTTTCTGCTCATTAGGAGGAATTCCCTTTACATCTGTTACTGACCTGTGGTACAGTCTAGTTTTGACTAGTACCAATACATAATGCCAATCTATCTTTGGACCCCATCTATGCTATTTTTTTGTATGTCAGCTGGTCATAAGGAAACACCAATGACACCATCAGTGTGACCTAAAGGAAATGCACAAGTGTGTCAGAGGTAACACTGGTGTTTGGGTTATCTCTTTGTGTAACACACTTGTTCCAAGTTTTCTGTTGTCCATATATGATAAGTTGTTATTGCTTGATATTAATACTTTTGGACATAATAATACCCAGCTTATGACAAATAACTGGTATATAGTCACTCAAGGCTTGCTTGGGGCTCAATTGAAAACTGACAGCTTTCTGTTTCACTTGCTATGGGTTGGAAGAATATACCAATGTGCAGTAAATACACTTTCAAAATTTCAAGAACCATAGAAAATGTGTGCTTCTTTCTTAGTGGTAGTTGGCACAAGTTGTAATAAATTGACCTTTATATTGGAGATAATGTCCTAGCATGTCCCAGGACTTTGGATCCTCTTATGTCAGGTCTTCTGAGAAGCAGAAGTAGAGATGGGATTAAATGTGGAAGAAATTTATTAGGGGAAATACTAGTGATGGATAAAGGAGAATTGGCAGTAGTAGTCTGGGTGGGTCTTTAGACCATGATTTAACCTGTGATTAAAGAAGGGAAATACAAGGGGAGTGGGCAGAGGGACTATAAGACTATAGGACAGTACTAAGAAAGCTTTGACCAGATTTACAAAAGTCATGAGTAACTTCCTAGAGCAGTCAAGCCACATCCCACAGAATGGGTTCTAAATGACAATTGAATGGCACATTTGCAGGGCTCTCTCAGGATCTTTAAAAATCTTCATCAATTTCTTTGAAACTCTTATGAATTACTTTCTATTTTCTTGCATATGTGGGCCTTACTAGGCCATATACAGTATATATCATTTTCATTCTAATAAGATGAATGTTACATGTCACTGATACAAAGGGCCTGCGTAATGACCTGTGGAGTACTGAGATGATCTAGTTTTCCATGTTCTGTATTGTGGCAGATAGGAGGAGGGACGAGAGAGTGAAAATGTATTACCATCTGTCCCAAGTATATGCAAACTGTTTTTGAGTGTCCTTCCTGATAGGCATTGAAATGAATACATTGAGGAAATCAATAGCTACTACAAACAAGAGACTGTGTTTATCTGCTCTAGTAAAGATGCTATCTTCAGCACAGTATCTATGATTAGGGCTACCATTTGTTAAGTTTACTGTAGTCTATCACCATCTGCCATATCCATCTGTTTTTTACAAGACCATACTAGTGAATTAAACAAGAATATGTTGCAGACCATCATCCTTGTATCCTTTAAATCTTCAAGGATTGTACTACTATCTGCAATTCTAGCTGGGTTATAATGTTTCTTACAATTTAGTATCTTGATTAGTTGCTTCAATTTGTTCAGTTTGACTCCTTCTCTTACAAAGTCTCTTCTTATGCCATAGGTTGGGAAATGAAGTTGAGGAATTTCTTAATTCCTAAGCTGTATTTATACCATTTCAGGGACTACAGAAGTGAACAGAGTGGCCCGGGGACCTATTGGACCCACTCTGAGATACACATAAATAAACTTGGTCTAGGTTGTCATTTATCACATATTCTCCCTTCTTCCCCTAACTGAAGAGTGACTTGGTATTTTTGTATTCTCGGTGTCCCTGCCACCTTGGACCCTGTATTCAGTAGTCATCAAAAGATGTGAGCATCCCTGTTCCCCAGTGCAACTAATAAACCAACATAGGTCCTTTTGAGTAAGGACTAGGAGAGTATTTCTACCTACTGTTTGGGGATGCAGGGTCCTCCCAGGAGTGTCTGATCTGACCTTTCCTTCAATAGATTGACCCTGTGTCTGAGAACTGACTCAAGGCTCAAAGCCAAGGGTTTGTGATTTTACATTGCATCAAATGGCATCAGACTTCTGCTTTCTATCTCAAAATATTTGTTTAATTACATAAGTCAAGCAGTACTATGACTTGATTTCCACTTGTCTTGCTCCTGGAGATATTATAGTTTCTTATCTACAGTGAATCAAGGGCCCTGATTGTCATGACATTCTTACTGTTACTTTAATTGTCTCCACTATTTCTCTGATTATTAAGGGTTATAATCTGGACTCTGTTTTTCTGCAGTTCTACCCTCCCATTGACACTGGGTGTGCCCAATTCATAATGGCATCTCCTATCATGGGTTCTAGTCCACAGAAGATAGGCTGTCTCCCTCACTTTGGCATTCCTTATTACTTAGTAACTCAATTCTCCTCTGGGTCCTCCTAGGACACAGTCAACTGGTGGTTTTCTGTTTTTTTGTAGTAAATCCACTTTATTGCTCTGAGGTTTTCGACACCTTCCCTTATATATTAAGAAAGTTCTATCACTCACACTTCATTGACTGTAGACCAGTGCTTCTCAAATCTCTTAATCTTAATACCCATTCATATTCTTTAATAGCATATAACTCTGAAGAGCTATATGTGTTATATATACCAACATATGCCATCTTACAAATTAAACAAAATTATTAAAATATATCTGTATTAATTTATTTTAAAATACCAAAAACAAGTAATTACAGATTAATATGTGATGTATTTTGATGAAAAAAACCATATTGTTAAAAAGTAGTGAGAAAAATGGCATCATTCTACATTTTTCAAGTCATTTTGATATCTGACTCAATGAAAGATAGCTAAATTCTGTTTTTGGATTCAATCAGAATGTGTGCCTTCTACGCATACAAAAAATACAGATCCCAAAATATGTAGTTGGAAAAGGAAAGAAAACTGTAGATAGTTGTGTTTTAGATAGTTATGACCATTCTTCTTTAATACTACACTAAAATTTGGCAAGTAGTAACCTCTTAAAGCAAATGTGATGTGGAATCTGAAATAATTCCTGTGAACACTTCATCCTTGGTTATATTCAAATCCATTGGTCTGTTATGTGCTCTAAGTAAATCCTAGAGCCCTGTGTGATCTTGTAACATCATGCAATGATGTCAGTATTCCTAAATACTAACACACTGAGTTAGGCATATCTTTTAAATGTTGGTGTATTTAATTACATAATATTTAAAGAATCACATTACTTAAGAAAATTGCCAATTTGATTTTTAAGTCTTTTAAGTATTACAAAATGGTCAAGCTCATGAAGTAATATGTGAATTTCGTATGACTCTAATTTTTAACTGAAATCTCAAACTTTATCATTGAAAATAACTACTGTCAAGTTGTTTTCCTCAAAATTGCAAGGTTAGTTTGTTCGTTTTTGAGAAAGTGACTGCCAAATAACCAAGTCTGAGTAACCACCACTTGTTCGGCAGTTGTTATATCAAGGCAAGATGTTGTTCTATTAAAAGTGCTTATTCAACTTTTAACAAATTATTTCAAAAGTGCTTTTTTGATAGAAGTATCATACTTCCATATGCAGTAAAAACTTTGTGTACTCCCTATTTTGTCACATAAAATATTTAAAAAGACATGCACTCAAGGACCAATTTTAAAAATGAATAATTGTGACTGCTTTCTCAAAAGCATTTCTAGGAAAATAGGCCTAAAATTAACAGTGAAGAATATTAGTACAGTGTGGTATCAGTGTCCTGGTTTTCTTGGTTAAGGCACAAAGGATACATTGGTTTGGTACTGTCAGTGGAAATGCCAACCATGCAGAATAGGCAAAACATCTTAGTTTGAAAACATTTTTACCTTGTGGACTTGTTTAAAGGGTCTCTAGGATCTGTAGGGGTTTGTAGGCCACACTTGGAGAAATACTGCTCTGGAAGCATTGTTTCCAAGCTACAAGGTGGCCATAGAAGCACAGTAGCAGAACTGACTCCAGCAATCTAGATAGACACAATCAGCTAGGTGAAACACTAAAGTTGCTTTCATATTGAACTTCATTTTATTATCTTGATTGAAGAGAACAAATGGATCTTGTGAGTCGTCACCTTTTTAAAGTTTCTAAACAATGGATATTTGTCCTTCTTAAGCAAGGAACAGGGATCCTCTGCTTGTCTGGAAAGTTCAGAGAGCAATCAAGAAGCTGAAAACTTTTAAGTGTCCCCATCCCAGACCACATGGTCCCATATGCTCTTTCAGAACCCTATCTTTAAGTATAGGGATTTTGCATGGCTATGAATTCAGTTTCTTAACTCCTGTCATCCTTACCATCAAATGTTAATCCTGATTTTCAACACTTTCTGCCTTCTGACTGCAGGAGATGAGGTTTTTTATTTTCATTTTTTTGAAAAGAACAGTAACTATTATTTACTCATTAAATGATATTTAGATTTTTGAAAATTTCCTGTGCTTCTTTAATTTCAGTTCAATGGATTCAAGACCAAGTATACAAGTTATATGCATAAAAACTGGATTATAAATTATCATAGTCATCATCATCATTATCTTTTTCACATTTTATTTTCAATGCATTTGATGATTCATTGGCAGTATTTTGTAATGATACCATGCTAGTGGTAATAAGAATACTTTTGGAGCCAAATCATGATAGATTAATTATAATATTATGAACTGCCGATGTGGTAGGAGCTGATGTTGTTCAGTGGGGAACTGTAAAACAGGTATCTACACTGTAAACTTTTGCCCTGTCAGAGTCTGGAGTCCTACTTTAGTTGACTCAGACATGGTTTGTGAGGTCAGTGTTCTAGTGTGGGAGTACTTAGTCTGTAGTAATTGAACCAGCATTTAACCACAGAACTGTTATTCTTTCTTCAGAAGTAGATGCCTTTTCTTATAAAGACTTAAGCCTATAGCTTAAAGCTGTTGAGCATTATCTATCACATAACCATCTAGGACCTGAATATAGATTGATCAATAGCAAAGGGGGTAGATGGCTTTAATGTATTTTACTTTAATGTATTTCAGTCCTGATCTTTTTTTTTTTTTTTGGCTAGAATTATGTTTATTTTATGTTTATTTGCTCTTCAACTTGCAATGGAATGAACATCCCATAAACCCACCAAAAGGTGAAAATATCTTGTCGAAAATGAATTTTCTGCACTTCACTTACTGAATGTCATAGCTCAGTGAGGCCTACCTCAACCATGCTCAGAACACTTACATCAACCTACTTAATGCAAGTTCTTTTGCCTAGTGTGGTTTTCCAATCCCTAATGTCCTGGTCTTCTATGACATGCTTCCATTGTGTGTTTGGATCCAAAGGTAAATATTCTGGTGCTCTATCATGAATGACTTTTTAAAGATATAACAGAGAGCTTCTGACTTTCTTTCTTTTCTTTTCTTCTTTTTTGTTCAGGGAACTAAATACAGGGATGTTTAATCACTGAGTCACATCCCCAGCTCTTTTTAAAAATTTTTTATTTTGAGACAGAGTTTCACTAATTGCTTAGGGCCTTGCTAAATTGATGAGGCTGGCCTTGAACTTGCAATTCTCCTGCCTCAGCCTCCCAATCATGTGCCAGAGTGTACTGGGTTTCTAATTCTCAAAGCATGCTTTAAACTGATATCCAGATGACATGAACCTTTTATCTTTCATGCATCCAAGATTAAAAAACACACACACACATCAAATTCATTATCCTGATTAGCATTACTCCCATTGATTATCAAGTGTTGAAACTATGTAAAAACTTTAGATTATGTAGAAGGAAATGAGGCGGGGGGTATGAAAAATGGTGGAATGAGACAGACATTATTGCCCTGTGCACATGTATGATTACATGAATGGTATGAATCTACATCGTGCACAACCATAGAAAAGAAAAGATGTACCACATTTGTGTACAATTAATCAAAATGCAGTCTGTAAAAATAAAAAACAAAAGAGCAACAACAACAAAAAATTTTCCTGAATCTGCTAAGAACGGACAGAAAAAAACAAAAACAACAACAACAAAAAAACCCCACTGTTTCCTCTCTGTTTCCTCCCAAACCACTGTCAGTGAGAATCTTTGTAAATGTGGTGCTGCAGCATTACCACCCCACTTGTTACAGCAATGAAAACCTTTTGCCATCTGACTTCAAGTAATATAGTTATGGAATCTCATCCTGGCCTGCTTTCTAGGACTGTTTGGATTACCAGGGAAACTGAACCTAAACCATAAATTATAATGAAAATATTTATGGGACTGGAGATCTCTGGATGCAAATCCATGAGCAGAGAAATGAAATATGGGAATATAACAAAGACAGTAAAGCATATGTTAATAAGTGGCTCATCAGTTTCAGCAACTAGAAAGCTAATCCACTGTGAAGTCTCCAAGAGTCCCCGAAGCATACCCTACAATGGTCCCCTTTAGGGATGATAAAGTTGGGACAGCTTTCCTGCATTGGATAAAGACTGCTTGAGGGCATTGGCCCTTTCCCAATCAGCCCAACTAATGGGCCAACCCAGTTCAAGCCGCCCGATAACACTCTCAGGCAGACTTTTGAGGTAGGAAACCAAGCGTAGGATTCTTCTTCCTTAAAGTTCATGGTGAGCTCTGGAGGAATCTGAAGAATATGGACAGAGTTTTAAAAATATCTGTCACAAATTTCTACCTTACATTCACATGAAAACCAAATTCGGGAAGATGAAAAAATTAGATGTGAAAGGAAAAACGATAAAAAAAATTAGAAGACAATTTTGTAGTTGTCAGACTTGTTAGTAAAGAAATATTTCTTTTCTTTTTTGTTGTGGGGGGGTTCAAGGTATTGAACTCAGGGACACGTAAGTCACTGAGTCACATCCCCAGCCCTAATTTGTATTTTATTTACAGACAGGATCTCACTGAGTTGCTTACCACCTCGTTTTTGCTGAGGTTGGCTTTGAACTCAAGATCCTCCTGCCTCAGCCTCTTGAGCTGCTGGAATTACAGGCATGAATCACCACATTTGGCATCTTTAAAAAGTTGCAAGATCACAAAACCTAAGGAAAATATTGAATAGTCTCTTTACTAAACAAACCATAAAGATAGTGAATAAAAAAATGTTGAAACTTGGAAAAGATGTTTGCAATATATATAAACAAGAAGGATCAGTATTTAGTATATTAAATACCCTTGTGAATAAAAAAAAAATCAGAAAGCCCAACCAAACAAAATGGGGAAAAATGATTGAGCAGAAACATAAAAAATGCTTCATTAACATTCATAAAGGTATTCAACCTAATTATTAACCAGAGGGAAGCAAATTAAAACCACAAAATTGGAAAAAATTAAACAGCTAGAATGTTCCAGGTGTTGGAAAGAATATAAGAACCACAGGAACTCTCATTCAGTTTTGGAGGGAGTGTAAACTACTTGACATCATGAAATGCAGATTGACATTTAATGGTAGAATCAAACATGTGCATTTCCTATGATCTATCAATATCACATATAGATACATACCTAAAGAAATTGCACATCAGGATGTATACCAGGATGCAGTCTTCAAAAAACACATATTATCAAACTAGAAACAAAAGGTGTAAAGAGGATTTTGAACCTCAATTCTATTTCTAATAAGTTATGTGACTTTGGGGAGTTACTCAGCCTCATGAAATCTCAATTCTCTTATTAATAAAAAATAATAGTAACTCCTAACTCAGGCTTGTTATAAAAATTAAATTAGATGTGAGATATCCTTGCAAATGTGCTTTCTTGTTACATGCTCAATCATCGTTAAAATGAATAATTCTTATTTTCATTGCAGTCCCAGAAAGGACCATTTAATGAGAAAGTATATAGCAGGGTACTGTAGCACATGCCTCCAATCCCAACAGCTTGGGAGGCTGAGGCAGGAGAATCTTAAGTTCAAAGCCAACCTAAGTGAAAGCAATGCGCTAAGCAACTTGGTGAGACCCTGTCTCTAAATAAAATACAAAATAGGGCTGGGGACATGGCTCAGTGGCCGAGTGCCCCTGAGTTCAATCCTTGGTACTCCCCACCCCTGCACACAAAAAAAGAGAAGGTAGATTCTTTGCCCTTTTAGATTTTAAGAGTTCATTAAATAGGATTTTATTCCTTTCTAGTCTTCTGGTTTTAATAATAATTTCAACCACACAGGGCTATCAAGAGAATTAAGTGAGATATGGTACATAATTCACTGACAGCTTCTGTGCCTAACGGTTGCCACTAATAATAGCCACTATTATTATTTTTTATTTTATAGAATAATTCTCTTTATTTTAAAACTCCATGAAAGTTAAACTTAAAATTGATTTGTTTCTTATTTTTCTCAGCCTCGATCTCACATATTTAATTTAAAATATTTATCTATCTTCAGGTGCCAATCTTTTAAACAATATTTGAGTTTTATTTGCTTCTTCAACTTTGTTTTCAATAGTTTTTTATTTACATTTTCAAAGTCCTTTCTTTTAATCTTTTTTGAATTATTCTCTTTTTCTTTATGATCTTTCATATTGTTATATTTTGGTTATGTCCTCCTAATTTTCTATATGAAATGAACTTTTCCCAAAACAATGTTAGGACAGTTTATTGATAATTTTCCCACCTGGCTTATCAATTTAAGGCGGCTTCCTCTGTGGCTTACAGATCAGAAACCTGGGCTTGGTAGGAAAAAAAAAAAAAAAAGCAAAATAATAAAATATAAAACAATAAAAATAAAATATATTTCTGAAGTTATTATGAGAAAAAGACCTACAACATTCAAAACTCAATTTGATCATGGAAAATACTTGATTATCAAACAGTGGGTAATAAAATCAACCTAAATTCATGTAGATCTTTAACATAGGTGGCAGAAGCTCTCAGTGTAGTTATGTGCTTACTGATAAGTACTTGGCATTCAAGTCCCTGCAAACTGCTTACTCTGATTGGAGTTGAGGTGCTTTCTATTCTTGCCATGCAAAGTGAGGTACAACAACCAGAAGCATCAGCATCCCCTGGGAGTTTGCTAGATTGAGAGTCTCAAATGCTGCACTGAACTACTGAACCAGAATCACCAGTTCAGCAGAATCCCTAACCTGTATCTGTGCATTATGGTGTTAGTGAAGCTCAGAGCTAGAGTCAGTGTGGGTGGTGCAAGGCACCTTCCTCCTCTCTGCGGGTAACTTGATACATGGCCAGGTTTCATGCATCGTAAGACAGGTAGGACAATGAGACATTTTAGATGATAATGTTCAAATGAAACTTTAGACTCCTACAGTACATTGGATAATGCATGTGTCCAAATCTCTTGCTTGGCCATTTAATTGTTAGTGACAATTTATCTCACAAACATTTCCCAAGTATGAATGTGTGATTTTTTTATACTTGGCCTCACTTAAATATTTGTTAAGACATCATTTTTACTACAATATTGCTGAGTAATTAAAGAAGACATTTTCATGTATTCATTCATTGAACAAGAATTTAATGAACACCTGCTCTTCTACAATTAGAGGCTGGGGACATGCAGATGCTAAGATACTAGAACCTGTTCTCAAGGAACACATAATGGAAAATGAATACATAAATATAATTTAACCCATTATGTCAGATGATGGGACATTCTGGGTTAGTGGCAGGGGAGAAGTACTTTGATAGAGTATGTACAGGGTCACATCAGTAAAGGGTAGCTCATCCAGACAGGGGGAATGAGGGATGGCAGAGAGAGATGAGAGTATGTAATGTTGAATTTTCCTAAAGAATGAATATAGAAAATGCTTGAAGAAGAGAAAGGAAAGAGCATTTCATAGAGGTAAGACAAAAATTCAGGATGTGATTTCATCAGAGATTTTCAATTTGTCAGGTGCTACTGAACCAACCATACCATGCAAGAAAGAGTGGAGGAGGATAAGGATAAGGACATTTCAAGTCCATGTTAAGGATCTTGTAGTTCATCTTGTATGGTGGCATTAAAATATTTTTAAACAGGAAGGATCCTAGTCAGATTATCATTGGTGGAACACTCTGGCTAGCATGTGGAGGAAGGAAGAAAGATATGGAAGGAAAAAAATCCAAAGCAGAGAGGTCAATTACGAGGCTGTTGGATTCTTGCCAGCAAAAGATGATGGGGGACAAATATTATAGTGCTATTAGATGGTGAGATGCCAGCTTCATGACCAGGTAGAAGGCGCATCCCCAGAGACTGAAGACCCCTGCATGATTTCTCTACAACCTTCTTCATGTCAGATTCCACTTTTCAGAACAATCTTGCGATCACTGATTTAAATGAAAAACTCAAGACATCCTCCTCCTCCATCCATCCATTACAACATAAAAATGAAATAATTAAATTCTTTATTGTAAGAGAATCTTGAACAGAGAGCAAATGTAATTCATCCCACATGCTGTCAGAATTTGTACCACAGATTTCTCAGCCTTTTGCACAACTTTGGAGGAGCACTGGGGTCCAGGAGGAAAACCAATCACACTCCATTTTCCTCTTGTTTAATTTATGCCCCAGTAACAGTAACCTCAGTACAGCTTTGCAGTTTCAAGTTTCGTATTTACCCTGGAAGCTAAACGTACACCTTCAGAAAATGCCTGTAGGCAAGATGGAATCTTATCCATTAAAGAAACATTTAAACCTGGATGAACTGGCTCCCCTCCCCCACATCCCAGTTTCCGTCTTCAGCATCATTTCTCTCACAGTGCTATTCACTCCTCTTTCTGATCTCAGCGCAGTGGGACTGAGATTTTGGAGGAAGAAGTGTGTTTTTCCTAGTTTTACAGTATGTCAGAAAAAGGCTTACATGGGAGGGAAATGAGAGAAATGACAGTCCTCAATAAGCAGAGCTAATTTACCAGGTTCTTGGCATGCTGAGAAACTCACCAGGCTTGTAGTCCATCTTTATTTGAATAATGGCACATTCTCACCTAGAACTGGCAGGGGATCAGAATGCTTGCAGCTAGATAAATTCCCATTGGACTGCTCTTTGTGCTGTCAGGTAACCAAGTGGTTTTTCTCTGAAAGTTGTTGTGCTGCTTTCCTCATGTAGGGAATGCTAGCATTTTGAATTTTAACAAAATTTGTTGGGCTTCTATTGTGCATAGTATACTACTACGTAATTGAGTGTGTATACAAAAACTTGCAGCATTTTTTTCAACCCTATCCTGGGAAGAATTTCTGCTTCAAGAAGTATTAAAGTTGGTGAGGTCCATAAAAAGCCCTAGAAGTTCAGTGCTGAAAGGGAAATTCACTGGTGATCTACAAACCACCCTCTGATGCTGCCTTTCCCTTCTGCAATAGCAGTCAAATGCAAGTCTAGTCTATGCTCGAGTGTCTATGGGGATGGGGAGCCCTCTACTTAACGAGAGATGTTTCAATCTCTCAGATACCTTAAAATCTTCATGTTATTCTCACCACATTATTTCATGTTTACCCTTTGATACAAAATAAGAAGTCTGTTTCCTCTTCCACATTAGACTCCTTTTATATAATTCAAGATAGTCATTTTTCATTGTCATAAATCTCTGTTCTAGCTTAGTCCCAGAGGATATGGCCCCATTTTTATCATATATAATGTAGCTTCTAGGTCTCTTACTAACCTGGTCAGTTTCCACTGGGTTTTGAGTTGTCTGTCCCCATCTTAAGGAGTGGGTCCTAGCATTCAACATCATCCTCATCTATGGCCAGACCCATAAGGAATAAAGCAGAACTAATTATTTACCCATTGTAAATATTCTAATTTAGTTAATATAGCCCAAATTTCTATTGATTATTGGATCTGGTTGGATTTTCTCATGAGGTCTTTTTACACTACTTTGAAATCCTCCAAAATTCGTGGTGTGTGGAACCTGTACAGCAATGCTTCCAACAGGGTTGAGCAATCAGGGGAATCAGGTAATACACTCTGACATTACAATCTAAGTCTTAATTCTGATCTGAAACTTGCCCAGCATTGTCTCCTGTCACCTTAATTTATGAAAGTGAAGTATGGGTTAAAATGAGGACAGAAAACAAGAAAGAAAGAAGGGAGGTGTTTTAGTCAACGTTTTTTGCTGCTGTGACTAAATGATCTGACCAGCACAATTATAGAGGAAGAAAGGTTTATTTGAGGGCTCACGGTCTCAGAGGTCTTAGTCCATAGAAGGCTGGCTCCATTCCTCAGGGCTTGAGGTGAGGCAGAACATCATGGTGGAAGAGCATGGCAGAGGAAAGCAGCTTGCATCATCAGGAAGAAGAGAGAGACGACACTCCACTCTCCAGATACCAAATATACATACCTCAAAGCCACGCCTCAATTCCAATCTCCTCCAGCCACGCCCTACCACTTCAATTAATCCCATCAGGGATTAATTTACTGATTGAGTTAAGGCTCTTACAACCCAATCATTTCTCCTCTGAACCTTCCTACATTGTCTCACATATGAGCTTTTGGGGGACACCTTACATCCAAACCGTAACAGGAGATCATGCTGAGTGTAAACAGGGTAGAACATAGTTCAGGGGAAACATTATTAGGTAAAGAATACCTAGGGAAAAAAGTTAAACTAATTGTAGTTTCTGTGCTTTCATTTATCAATCTTCTGATTGTGGAAAGAAACAATTTCGCTATGCTTTAATTTTGGCATTTTTTGAAGAGAGAGGACTATCACATTGTATATACATGTGTTTTATAAGAAACAAATTATTATATGAAAGTCTTCACCCTATTGCCTTCCTTTCTTCTTCCTTTCTCATCCTTTCATCCACTTATTTTCCTTTTATCACTTTCATTTCACTTAGGAGCCAAGGAAGATTTGAAGCCTGGGGAAGCAATAATGATAGTAATATTAAGATAATAATAATAATGAGAGGGTGAAGATGCCTCTGGAATGGGAACACAGACAGGTGCTGGTGGAACAGGTACTAATAGCCAATGGGCCGTAGTTGTACATATTTTTCATAAAATCTGCTCTAACTTATTTAAATGAATTCTAGTAGCAAAGTAAAGACATATCTACATATTTAAACTAAACACTCTCCCTTGCCTGGTAGTTGACATAGTTGAAGTTCTATGTCATATTTATCAAGGAAAAATACCACTGCATACCAGATGTCACTAATTCAGAGTGGCACTCTTCCCACTGACCAGGACAGGCCTCTAGAACTCAATTGCATCTTCCAGGTAGCCATCAACAACTATCCATTCTGGTGCTCACGGCTGCTTATTAGAGAGTAGATTAAGTTGCTTTAATTGGTCCTGCCTGCCTAAAATAGGAGTTCTGGATAATGCCCAGTTACGACTGGCTATGGTGTTTCATCCCCTGTGCGCTTTTTCCTAACAGATACTTGTATCTAATATCCAGGTTTTCTGTTTTCTCACAGCAGGCAAGGATGTAGGGCACCTCCAGGCCACTACTTTGTCCTCAATCCAGACTGGTGAGTTTCAAGATTTAAGGATCCTTGGCCAATGTTCAAGACCTGTACCCATTTCCCATGTTCCACTATCATAAAGTTTCTCTTCCTTTTTGCCCCTATTTTTCTCCCATTTCTGATTTATCTCATTGAAAGCAAAGACAAACCTTGAACTAATTTAGTTTGGTTTTCTTTATGTTCTGAATTGTTTGTATGATTTTTATTGACTGTAATGTATTTATGCCATGTTATTATATACATACTCTGTTGGATTTTCAAGAATCTTTTTTACTGTAAAATCTCTGTAGCTCACCTAAAATTAATTTTCATTTGATTGACAATGAAATATATCTTCAGAGTATACAGGTATGACATGTAGATTAGTTTTCAAAGTCTTTGGATAATATAGTTAATGTTTAGCAATAATTCCTCAACAACTTATTAAAAGTCTCCAAAAAATTTGGTGTACAAGTTTCCAGTTTCTGTCCTAAAACATCAAATTCTCATGGTGCTATGAAGAGTAGATGGGAGACTTGCATTTGTTCATTGGTTGATTGACTCCTACTTTACTCCTAGGCAGGGTTTCGGTAGACAATCTTTCTGTTGTTAATTTTAAAATGTCCCTAATATATTGAAACAGTAATATCCAGTGGCATAGTAGACTATCCTAAAGAGCATCAATAAGGGATTTTTCTTTCTCTTCCAAAGCACCCTAAGATCTACTCTCCTCCCTCATATACATTTTTTTATGTCAGTTGTCCACATGTGTCTAGTGGAATTGTTCTGTCTCCTGTTGAGGCTTCCCATTAGCCAAACTTGCAGAGAAGCCAGAGGGAGATAGGAGGAATTCAGCGATGTAATCCAAACAGATATCCTCTAGGATTGCATTTCGAGAGCATTTTGGAGAAGAGCGATAAGTGGATCTAAAGGATTAAGTGAAAAATAACACATAATCTTCATCTGCTTATTTATCTTTGTTAAGTTCTCACATAAACACACATAAATACATGCTACTTTGCTACAAAGACACACATATACATACATGTTAGAAAACATGTAAAAATTGAAGTGAGAATCAGATAATTTCAAATGTGATATAACAAGAAAATTTGGATACAAATCAAGTCAGCTATGTTTGAGGCATCCAAGTTAGCAGATGTCACCAATTTAGAATGGTGCTCTTCCCACTGACCTGGACAGGTTTTCAGTGTTCAACTACATCTTCCAGGTAGCCATAACAGCTATCCAGCTTGGTGCTCATAACTTCTATTAGAGACTAAACAAGAGTGCTATAATTGGTCCTGCACTTAGCAGGCAAGCAACACAGATGTGCATGAGAAAAAGTAGCTTCTTCAAAGAGTTTATTCTTATGCCATAAACTCAGATAGCATTTTTTTTCCCTAGAAAGCAAAGTGTCAAAAGTAGATGAAATTTAGACAATATGATCCAGGCTCAAATGCAAATCAAAGCTCCTAAAATCAGGGATGCATCTTTATTAGCACTGAGGATGTGCTTGTTTGCAAATGCATGGAGTGAATGATGAGAAGAGCATTCTCTTTGGAACAAATCATGGACCATAACAAATCCAGCTATGACATGAATACTAATCCATGCATGATAACCACCTGGAAGGCCTGTGGCTTCTCTGGAGTGGAGCCTGGTCATCCATCTTTCTTTCTTTCTTTCTTTCTTTCTTTCTTTCTTTCTTTCTTTCTTTCTTTCTTTCTTTCTTTCTTTCTTTCTTTCTTTCTTTCTTTTTTTGTTCCTCACTTATTCTCTTAAGTTAGAAAAAATAAAAATCTCAGTTTTCAATATTTCCCCAAGTGTATATGTTAATTCTTTCCTGATTCCATATGAAATAAGACTGGTGAAATAAATCTGTGTACTTTGCTGGAAGTCACCTGTGAAGTGACAACTGTCCTTTCATTTTTGGTCTCTCTTTTATGTTACTGACTCCTAAGGAAAACAAAAGTAACCAGTTCACAAAGCACAAACCTGTTAATCACATCACCACATAAAACAAAAGGCAATTTACACTATTGCAGTTCACTGTTCTCTAAGCATTTCATTTGAGAGAGATGTTAACTCAATTGCATTCCTCTTAGCACTGTTCTCAATCTGAGATCAATGAGTAATCTACCGGTACTTGTTTTATATCTTTAAATGTGAATCAAACACTATCTAGGTGACTCCATGAGGACTAAGGGAAGTTTTCCACCAGAGGTGGTGAAGAAAATGCTAAAATTCTTATATAAATGAGCCTTACAGACAACCAGCTTGTTGGAATATTGTGGAAAGGGGAAGCAGAGATAGTAATAGGGTTGATACTTATCTCAAACTGGTTTTAGGGCGTCAATTGAATAAGACTGAGCACAATTTTCCACATGAGACAATGCTGGGAGGATTCTGATGGAGATGAAAGTTGCACAGGAAACTATTTCCAAACCAGGTTCTAATGTGTTCATTACCAAGCATGATACAGAGAGAAGGAACAAAAAGTGCAGTTTTACTCTGCTTTTGTTTACTGTTTTCCTTCTTTAGAAGAAAAAAAAATAAGGTGAATAAATTTTATAATAGTCTGACCCTACTTTAATCTTCTGAATAAAAAGAAGTATGCTGTTGACAGTGAAATAAGAGGGGCCAGATTCAGACATTGCATGAAGAATGAAAGGACCCAGGACAGTGACTATATGAGTAGGGGAATAAATAGTGAAAGTCTTAAAATTGTCTCTAACTTCTGTGAGAGTTTCCAGACTGCAATATGAGAAAGAAAAATACAGGCAGAGCCTCAGAGTCCTCTTGAATGGTAAGGTAAGCTGGGAATACCAGGAAGTCAGAGTGGCTAGACTGAGATGGACATAGTAAGGAAGAGAAAATAGATACCTATTAGTCTGTAGTGGGTGCCCTGTTGAGTCCTCAGCTGAGTATTGATCACCATATGCATGTGATGAAACTACCTGAGGCCAGGGAAAATCTATGTCAAAGAAGTGGAGAAAAATCCTTGAAGGTTGCATAAATTAAGGACTATTTCAGGTTATTTTAGCTAGAGAAAAATCTCATGATCCTGATGCATTAGGAAGAATATTTAAGATCTGATTTCACCAAATCAAAGCTTAAAAGCAAGCTGTAAAAGGAACAAAAAGATAGTTCTTAAGTCTATTACTTAAAGATAGTCTTTAAGTAATTTAACTGTATCCCAGAACATAGTTTAAAATCTTTACAGGAATACAATAATATACATTGCTCAAAAAATTTAAAGTTTATATTGTTTGACAGCCAGTAAAAGAAGAAACAAACTACAATTCATAATGAAGAAAAAATAATAAATAAAACAGACCCAAAAATGATAGAACAGTCAAGAAATCAAAGATCAAACATGTTAAGTAAGACATAAATGTTCTTTATTACATCCAAATTTAATCTCTAAAACTTAAAATATATCTGAGATTATCAGATTAAGAATAAATTAGTGATTCTAAAGACAGAGATAGAAGCTATCTAAAATTGAAAAGAGAAGGAGAGAAGAGGAAGACGACAAAGATGAAGAAGAACAAAACTTTAATTGGTTCATTTTATGTGTAATCTAACATCAAAGGAGAGGAAAAAAAGAGGACATAAAAAGCCCCATAATTTGCCAAATTTGATGAAAATTAAGTCCCTAGATCAAAGATCAATGACCCCCAGATATAATAAAAGTACTACATTAGGAACATCATAATCAAATGCTTTAATATAAATGATAAAGAGAAAATCTTGCAAGCAGCTAGATGAAAAAGGCACAATGGGCATAAAGAAATAAATATAATGAAATGAGGCTTATTGTCAGAAATAGAGCAAACAAGGAGAAAAAGGATCAAGGTTTTTAAAGTATTAGGAGAAGGAAATGTTTAAGAATTCTATTCCTAGCAAAAACATATTTCAGACAAGAAAGTGGAAAATGGTTTTTTCATACTTAAAAAAACTGAAAGCACCAATTGCTCAACAAAATGCACTACAGAATAGTAAAATCGTAAAAGAAGTTCTTAAGACAGAAGGAAATGACACCAAATGGAATTGGGATCAGCATAAACAGCCTTGGAAATGCTAAGTGTGTGGTAACTATAAAATAAATATAAAATGCTCTTATTTTTAAAAACCTCTTTATTAAATAATTGACTAAAGCACACCAACAGAATTGTTTTAAATTATTTAAGCATGTTGAAATAAAATGTATTTCAATTCTGAAATAAAATTTATGGGAGACCCTTGTTTTGAATTGTTTTCTTGCATGAGGCCTCAATGGTGTAGAACAAACCAGAATGGAGTCACTCGTCCTAGGCCCCACATAATCAAAGAGAACTTAAAAACAGGTCGGTTTTCAGAAAAGAGAAAGATTCACAGCATCCAATCCAAAGGGGCCCAGTCCACTTGAGCTGGCATGATAACAAATCCCTGTGCTTTAACCCATATAAGCAAAGTACCTGAAGAAACCTGATGATAACTAATTAGCCTTTTATACCATGCTAATTCCTTGTTCCTGATCAAACTATTTTACAAAACCCAACCATTTTGCTTTGCCTGGTGGAGCTCCTATTTTGTAGACTAATGTTATCCATTTCATGAACCATTTATAAAAGACAATTGGATCTATGAAACTTGATTTTTAAAAATTCTGTTCTTTGACCCAATGGTAGCTCAAATTCCAGGAAGAGAGAAATGCAACTTATTTCTATGTGTGAAGTAGTATATTACTTGAGGGTAGGTTATATATAGTAAGTTTAATTAGTGTATTATAAACCTTAAAGCAATGACTCAAACAAAAAACCAAAGCATAATTGTTGTTAATGAACCAACAACAACAACAACAACAACAAAGGCCAAAAGAAGGAGAGGGAAAAAAGAAAAAGAAAACAATAACAGATGAAAAAAGTATAAAACAACTAGCAAGAGGATGGATTTAAAGACTGTTATTAAAATAATCACATTAAACAAGTGAACTTAGCATCCAAGTAGAAAGTAGGGATTTTTAAAAAATTACTTATTTTTTAATTTTTTACAGACTGCATTGTGACTCATTGTACACAAATGGGGTTCATAATTTCATTTGGCATTTGCAAAGAAAGTAGGGATTTTAAGATTGAACAAACCAAGGAAATCCCAAATGCATACTGCCAATGAGAAGCTGACTTTAAATATAAACATAGAAATGGCTTAAAAGTAAAATGTTGGTATATACCATGCTAATTTCCATAAAAATAAAGCCCAAGTACATTCACACTAAATGAAGTAGATTTTAGAGAAAACAATATTACCAAGGATGAAGATAACTTTTTCATAATAGTAAATAGATGAATTCTTCAAGAAGACATAATCAAGTTCTAAATGTGTGTGTACCTAATTATAGAGTATGTAAACACATGAAACAACTCTGGTAATATGACAAGGAGAAATGAACAAATTCATGTAGTAGTAAACAATTACACTTTCCTTGTAACAAATGATAGAACAAATACACAAAAAATCTTTAGGGATATAGAAGTCTTGAACAACACTATCACCACTGGCCCAATTAAAATTTATAGAACATTCCACCCAAAACAACCAAATAAATATTTTTCATCTTTTCCAGTGTACTTGGAAATTTTACCTAGGTAAACCTTGTTTTGGGCCATAAAATAAGTATCAATAAATTTTTTAAAAATTCAGATCATTCAAACTCTGTTCTCTGACTACAAAAGAATTAAATTTATAATTAATATCAATGATATCTTTGTGATATACAACTATTTAGAAATGAATTAAATAAAACACATAATTATCTCTGTGTTCAAAAAAAATCAAAAGAGCAATTAGAAGGTATTTTAAACTGAACGGAAGTGATGACATCATATCAAAATGTGTAAAGATACCTGGAGCATACATTTATAGTACTAAATGTTTACACAGAATAAGATAAAGTTCAATTCTACAACTTCAATGTCCACCAAAAAAAAAAAAAAGAGAGAGAGAGAGAAAATTAAACTCAATGTATGCAGAAGGAGGGAATAAAAAAGAATAGAAATCAATGAAATAAAAGAAATAAACAGAAGAGTACATAAAAACAAATAATACTAAAAGAATTTTTTGAAAAATTTGATAAAATGAGAAATCTTTAGCTAGATATATCAGGGAACAAACAACAGGAAGTGAGGGTGGGAGGGAGAGAGAGAGACATAGTGAGAGAGAGAGGTGGTGGGGAGGGAAAGAGAAAGAAAATAACAGAAACTATTAATATTATGAATGAGAGAGTAGCATCTATAAAGATTTTGCAGAAATTAAAGAGATAATAAGGAAAGATTATGAACAATCTCATGCTGATAAGAAAATAACTTCATGAAGTGGACTTCATATTCAAGGAGAAATAGATTACTTGAATGGACGTAGGTATAAAAGTAACTGAATTTATAGCTAAATACTTCCCACAAAGAAAACTCCAAATGACTTCACTGATGAATTTTATGGAGACATTTCAGGAATAAATAACACCAATTCCACACAAACACTTCCAGAAAATTGAAGTGGACAGCAAATTCCCAACTAATTTTGTGAAGCCCATATTACCATAACACCAAAAGGAGAGGAAGACACCTTAAGAATAGGTAACTACAAGCCAATATCCCTTATAAAGATAAATTCAAAGTGCATTCAGAAAACTTTAGCAAACATAATCCTACAATATGCAAAGATAAAAATGCTACATGATCAAATTGGTTTTATCCTTAAATGCAAGGTGATTTTAATATTCAAAAATAAATCAAGAGGACTATTTTTTTTAGCTTCGATACATAAAGAACTTGAAGGATTTTATTTCTGTCCTTTCAGCTAGGAAAAGATGAACAAACTGAAAACCAATGACTCAGAGATCTCAGGGCAAATTGCTTCCCTGAAATCTGGAGAGACAAGTGAATACAGAGAATTACAGCTGAGATTAGCCTACATGGAACAGAAGATACTGGAACCATAAACTGATAGGAACATTAAAAAGAGTAACTTTGATCTAAATAAAACAAACTATAGGTTAAAAAAACGTAGTAACTTTGATGAATTGCTTGAAGATGAATGTGGTCTAACTTGAGTGAGAGACTTGTAGGGAGCTACCACTTTCATGGGTTTTATCTAGAGATACTCAGGCACTCAAGATGAAGAGCCATGAAAAGTCCTGTTTCTGGTATGGGAGGTGTCTGCTCAGCAAAGGAAAAGACTTTACCAAAGTTGGGGGAATAGAAATTACTTAATTACAGCCTCCTAATACTTTCTTTCTTACCTAAGATTAAAAAAGAAAAGCTGATAACCACTTGCAGTGATACTGGCCCATCTTAATCCCAGGACCATAGTGTGATTCTCCTTTCTCCACACTTCACCACCAAACCAACAGTCCTCCAGCAGGACAACACTGAATTACAATGAAAGAAGTACAAGGCTCAGATTCTATTAAAGGAAGAGTTTTTATGGAAACCCAAAGACAGAAGGGGGGGGGGTCCATAACAAGAACAAAAGATGAAATTGAAGGCTCTGGCATCTACAATTACAATATACATTTGACAGAGCCTGTCTTCTAGTCAGATTGTCATAAGGTCTGACAATAAAGGCCAATTTACCTCAGATCTTATTGCATGATTCATTTAAAGCATACTAAAAGGCAAGCATAAATAAGCATGAAGAGAAAAAATATGTACCATGCCCTGGATCAGATCTAACACAGATTTTGGAATTATCAGACAAAATTTAAAATAACTATAATCAGTATCTTAAGAACTCCAATGCATAAAATAAACAACTTGCAAGAAAAAATGGACAATATAAGAAGAGAGATGAAAAAACTCAGGATGAATTAAAAGGAAATACTAGAGATAAAAACAATGGAACAGAAAAGATAAATGCTTTGAATGGGATCATAAGCAAACTGAGAACGGTCAAAGAAATAACCAATGGACTTAAAGATATGTCAGTAGAAACTCAAGTCCAGAAAACAAAGCAGAATAAAAAGCAAAAATTCTATACTTGGATCTTCAGCTCCGTGCCCACCCCCTGTAGACATTCTGTGCTGTGGCTCCCCATATACCAATGCCTCTGCTGCCATCTTGGATTATTCTCACCAGCACCATCATCTTTAGTTGGAGCAGCTTCCATCTTAGAATACCTGCTGGACACTAGAAGCTCATTATCAAGGTATCTACAGGTTGGCCACTGCTGCTGCCACCAACTTGGGACATGGCATCTTATATTCAGGGATAACAGCCAGGACCTGAAAGATCATTACCAAGGGCCCTGAAGGCTTGGTTACATCTAAGGTATCCTTGCTGGGTGTGTTAATAGCCACCATCTTGCTGCAGAGGCAGGAGAGAGCCTTGCAAGGGGTCGGTAGGTGGAAAAAGGGTATAAAGGCATCTTGATCCTGACTTGTCCAGCCAACCAGCCCGGCACCCACCGAGATCCCAGAGACAGCTCATGCAGCACTTGCTGGGATCTGACATCAGCCTGGTCCACGATACCCCTGAGCATGCGGTCCTGCCCATTTGGCAATCAACAGGGCCCTCTAGCTCCTCAATCCACAGTCACCCAACCATCTTCTAGCCGCCAACCCAGCCCAGTGACTGCAGCTATGTGACTGGCCCACAGTTTTCAATGTCTGGTTCTGATTTACCCAATACAGAACAGCTTTCCAAGACAGACACACAGGTCCCAGAGCTCATCCCTCAGGGCTTTGAGGGAGAGAGGCTCCTGATTGGGAAGTCAAAAGGGCAGGGGCAGGAGAGATATAATTTGGAGACTACATTATGGACCAGGAGTTGTGGGGTCTACAAGTGAGGAAAGGGGCTAAGACCAGGTTCCTGCAACACACCAGGACCCAAAAGGAGAGTCCTCGGGTACAGTCTTCCAGAAGGATTGGTACTTGCTATATTCTGCCTCCAGGAGTCCCACGTCCAAGTCTAATCCTCCCACCTTAGTAACTGTCATCATCCTGAGGGTGGACTTACCAGCCAACTCCAGACAACCCCACCTATCAAAAGAGAAGATACTGAACTCCAACAGAAAAAAAACTGTTCAATTTTTCTTCAGGACACTTTTTTCTCTTTTTTCCCATCATGGTTTTTCTTTCTTTGCTTCCCTCTGTCACAACCTCATCATCTTTGAAGTCAAGTACCTTTCATGCATCAGGCTAATGAAGACTGGGGAATTTGAAGAGTACATTACAGTTTTTTTGTAGATTTTTTTAACTCTCTCTATTTTCTTCTTATTTATCTGTTTCTGCAGAGTCTCTTTCTCCTATCTCTCCAGCTAACAACCAACTTCTTTTGATTCTGCTTTCACTCTTCCTATGATCTAGTACCTCTATAGTCCCACATCTTACCTCATTAACATTACATCCTACACCCCTCCCCTGTCCTTTCTTTGTCCACCATTAGGAATTGTAGACCTTATTGCAAGCCTATTTTTTATGATGTAGATAATTATGGAACACATCATCTCTGTTTATTATGACAATACTGTTAATATCTTAAGAGGGGCTATTTGGTTTAAGACTGCATATTGTTTGAATTGGGTGCTGTTAATATTGATCACCCCCTTAAAGGAGAGGTGTTGGAAACCTGCAGGGACACCATAAATCTATAGGGTGGAAACTGTAATACCTAGGATCCACACTGCTACAGGGGAAGATACACAGATAATGAAAAAACAAGGGAAGAAAGCACCCCAAACAAACCAAAATACTATATTAATAGAATCCATTGATAGCACAGTAGAAGGAATGTCAGAAAAGGAGTTCAGAATGTACATATTTAAAGTGATTTGTGAAGTAAAGGATGGTATAAGAGAGCAAATGCAAAAAAATATCACTTCAATGAAGAGTTAAGAGAGAAAATGCAGGTCAGAAAAGATTACTTTGATAGAGGTAGAGATTCTGAAGAAAATCAAACAGAATTCATTGAAATGAAGGAAACAATAAACCAAATTAAAAATTCAATAGAAAGCATCATCAACAAACTAGATCACTTAGAAGACAGCACCTCAGAAAATGAAGACAAAATATTTAATTGTGAAAATGAAGTTGACCACACAGAGAACATGGTAAGAAATCATGAAAAGAACCTCCAGGAATTATGGGATAACATGAAAAGACCAAATTTAAGGATTATTGGGATTGAGGAAGGCATAGAGATACAAACCAAAGGAATGCACAATTTTTCAAATGAAATAATATCAAAAAATTTCCCAAACCTAAAGAATGAAGAGGGAAATCAAACACAAGAGGTTTACAGGACACCAAAAGCAAAAAATTACCAATCCACACCAAGGCACAAAACAGTGAATATTTCTAGCCTACAGAATAAGGATAGAATTTTAAAGGCCACAAGAAAAAAGTATCAGATTACATATAGGGGGAAACTGATACAGACATCAGCAGATTTCTCAGCCCAGACCCTAAAAGCTAGGAGGGCCTGGAACAACATATTTCAAGCTCTGAAAGAACATGGATGCCAACCAAGAATCTTATATCCAGCAAACCTAACCTTCAGATTTGATGACCAAATACAACACTTCCATGATAAACGAAAGTTAAAAGAATGTAATATTATTCAGCCATAAAGAAGAATAATATTATGGCATTTGCAAATAAATGGATGGAAATGGAGAATATCATGCTAAATGAAATAAGCCAATCCTAAAAAACCAAAGGCTGAATGTTTTCCCTGATAAGTGGAGAATGCTATATAGTGGAGGAGTGGGGAGGGGGAGTGAGAGAAGAATGGGGGAAATTTAGATTATGTAGAAGGAAATGAAAGGGAGGGAGAGTATGAAAAATGGTGGAAATAGACAGACATCACTACCCTATGTACGTGTATGATTTCACGAATGGTATGAATCTACATCATGTACAACCATAAAAATGAAATGATGTACCCAATTTGTATACAATTAATCAAAATGCAGTCTCTAAAAAATTAATAAAGAAAAAAAATTAAAAAGAAAAAAAAAAAAAAAAGAATTTGCAACTAGAAAACCTGCACTACAGAACATTCTCAGCAAAATATTCCATGAGGAAGAAATGAAACACAACAATGAAAGGCAGCAAAGGGTGGAACTACATTAAAGGAAAAGCCAATCAAAGGAGAAACCAAGTCAAGGTAAAAACAAAAATAAACCAAAATTACTGGGAATACAATTATATCTCAATAATAACCCTGAATGTTAATGGCCTAAACTCATCAATCAAAAGAGATAGACTGGCAGATTGGATTTTTAAAAAAGACTCAACAATATACTGCCTTTAAGAAACTCATCTCATAGGAAAATACATCCACAGAATGAAGGTGAAAGGATGAGAAAAATCACAGCATACACATGAACTCAGTAAAAAAGCAGGGGTTTCCATCCTCATAGCAGATAAAGTGGACTTCAAGCCAAAGTTAGTCAGAAGGGATAAAAAAGGACATTTCATACTGCTTGAGGAAAACATAAATCAATAAGACAAAAACAATTGTAAATATTTATGCCCCAAACAATGTAGCATCTATGTATGTCAAACAAACCCTTCTCAATTTCAGGAATCAGATAGACTACAACACAATAATACTGGGTTACTTTAACAACCTCTCTTAACACAGGATAGAATCTCCCAAACAAAAACTGAACTCAATAATAAACTCAAGGGCTGGGGAGATAGCTCAGTTGGTAGAGTGCTTGCCTTGCAAGCACAAGGCCCTGGGTTCAATCGCCAGCACCAAAAAAAAAAAAAAAAAAAAAAAAAAAATTTAATAAAATTAATAATTTGAACTTACAGACATATATAGAATATTCCATCACATACAAATAAATAAATAAAGGTCAATCAACAACTAATAAAAATAGTTTTTTACTAAAAGAATATTGCATCCATCAATGAGCAAATACACGTTTTTATCAGCAGCACATGGATCCTTCTCTAAAATAGACCATATGTTATGCCACAAAACAACTCTTAGCGATTACAAAAAATAGAGATACCATCTTGCATTCTATCAGATCATAATGGATTAAAATTAGAAATCAATAATAAAATAAAAATAGAAGCTACTCTAACACCTGGAGACTAAATAATATATTATTGAATGATGAAAGGATATGAGAAGACATCAGGCAGGAGATAAAAAAAATTCTTAGAGGTAAATGAGAACATTGATACACATATGAAAATCTCTGTAACACTATGATGGTAGTGCTATAAGGACAGTTCATTGCATTGAACTCATTCAAAAAAAGAATAAAAAGTCAACAAATAAATGACCTAACATTACATCTCAGAGTCCTAGAAAAAGAAGAATAGATCAACACGAAAACTAGTAGAAGACAGGAAATAATAAAAGTCAGAGCTGAAATCAATGAAATCGAAACAAAAGAAACAAAACAATGAAAAAACAAAAAGTTGGTTCTTCAGAAAAATAAATAAAATTGTTAAATCCTTAGCCACACTAGTGAAGAAAAGGAGAGAGAAAACTCAAATTATTAAAATTTGTGATGAAAAGGAAAATATGATGGGAACTATTGAAACACAAAATATTATTTAAAGCTATTTTGAAAATCTATACCCCAACAAAATAGAAAATTTTGAAGACACTGAAAACTTTCTAGAGACACAGGATCCACCTAAACTGAATCAGGAGGACATACACAATTTAAACAGATCAGATTCAAGCAGTGAAATAGAAGATGCCAGCAAAAGCCTACCAACAAAGAAAAGCCTGGGACCAGGCTTTTCAGTTGAGTTCTACAAGACCTTCAAAGAAGAATTAACACCAATACTCCTCAAAATGTTCTATGAAATAGAAAAGGAGGGAACCCTTCCCAACTCATTCTATGAAAATAGTATCACCCTAATACCAAAACCAGACAAAGACACATCAAGGAAAAAAACTTCAGACCAATATCCCTGATGAACATAGATGCAAAAATTCTTAACAAATTTCTAGCAAATGACATACAAAAACACACTAAAAAGATAGTGCACCATGATCAAACAAGGTTCATTCCAGGGATGCAGGGTTGGTTCAACATCTGGAAATAAATATGTAATTTATCACATCAATAGATTTAAAGTTAAGAATAATATGATCATTTCAACAAATGCAGAAAAAGCATTTGATAAAATATAGCATTCCTTTATGCTCAAAACACTAGAAAAAATAGGGATAGTAGGAACATACCTCAACATAGTAAAGATTATCTATGCTAAGCCCAAAGCCAACATCGTTCTAAATGAATTAAAATTGAAAGCATTTTTTCTAAAAACTGCAACAAGAGAGGGATGTCCTTTTTCACCACTTCTATTCAACATCATCCTTGAAACTCTAGCCAGAGCAATTAGACAAAAGAAATTAAAGGGATACGAATAGGAAAAGAAGAACTCAAACTATCACTATTTGTGGATATGTTCTATATTTAGAGGATAAAAAAAATTCCACCAGAAAACTTCTAGAACTAATAAATGAATTCAGCAAAGTAGCAGGATATAAAATCAATACCCATAATTCAAATTCATTCCTACACATAAACAATGATCCTCTGAAAGAGAAATTAGGAATACTACTCCATATAAAAAATAGCCTCCAAAAAAATAACATACTCGGGAATCAATTTAACAAAAGAAGTGAAAGACCTCTATAATGAGAACTACAGAACACTCAAGAAAAATTAAAGAAGACATTGGAAGATGGAAACATCTCCCATATTCTTTTTTTTTAATTGTAAACAAATGGGATACACGTTGTTTCTCTGTTTGTACATGGCGTAAAGGCATACCATTTGTGTAATCATAAATTTACATAGGGTGACGTTGTTTGATTCATTCTGTTATTTTTTCCCTTCCCCCAACCCTCCCACCCCTCTTTTCCCTCTATACAGACCTTCCTTCCTCCATTCTTGCCCCCCTCCCTAACCCTAACTCTAACCCCAACACTAACCCCTCCCTCCCCCTATTATTTGCCATCATCCACTTATTAGCAATATCACTCATCCTTTGGTTTTTTGAGATTGGCTTATCTCACTTAGCATGATATTTTCCAATTTCATCCATTTGCCTGCAAATGCCATAATTTTATCATTCTTTCTGGCTGAGTAATATTCCATTGTATATATATACCCCAGTATCTTTATCCATTCATCAATTGAAGGACATCTAGGTTGGTTCCACAATCTGGCTATTGTGAATTGAGCAGCTATGAACATTGATGTGGCTGTATCTCTGTAGTATGCTGATTTTAAGTCCTTTGGGTATAGGCCAAGGAGTGGGATACTGGGTCAAATGGTGGTTCCATTCCAAGCTTTCTGAGGAATCTCCACACTGCTTTCCAGAGTGGCTGCACTAATTTGCAGGCCCACCAGCAATGTATGAGTGCACCTTTCTCCCCACATCCTCGCCAACACCTGTTGTTGCTTGTATTCTTGATAATTGCCATTCTAATTGGGGTGAGATGGAATCTTAGGGTGGTTTTGATTTGCATTTCTCATTACTAGAGATGTTGAACATTTTTCCATATGTTTGTTGATTGCTTGTAGATCTTCTTCTGTGAAGTGTCTATTCATTTCCTTAGCCCATTTGTTGATTGGATTATTTGTATTCTTGGTGTAGAGTTTTTTGAGTTCTTTATAGGTTCTGGAGATTAGTGCTCTGAAGTATGATTGGCAAAGATTTTCTCCCACTCTGTAGGCTCTTTCTTCGCATTGCTGATAGTTTCCTTTGCTGAGAGAAAGCTTTTTAGTTTGAATCTATCCCAGTTATTGATTCTTGCTTTTATTTCTTGTGCTATGGGAGTCCTGTTAAGGAAGTCTGGTCCTAAGCCGACATGTTGAAGATCTGGACCTACTTTTTCTTCTATAATCTGCAGGGTCTCTGGTCTGATTCCGAGGTCCTTAATCCATTTTGAGTTTAGTTTTGTGCATGGTGAGAGATATGGGTTTAGTTTCATTCTGTTGCACATGGATTTCCAATTCTCCCAGCACCATTTGCTAAAAGGCTATCTTTTCTCCATTGATATTTTTGGCCCCTTTGTCTAGTATGAGAAAATTGTATTTATTTGGGTTTGTTTCCGTGTCTTCTATTCTGTACCATTGATCTACCTTTCTACTTTGGTACCAATACCATGCCATTTTTGTTACTGTTGCTTTGTAGTAGAGTTGAAGATCTGGTATTGCGATATTGCCTGCTTCACTCGTCCTGCTAAGGATTGTTTTAGCAATTCTGGGTTTCTAATTCTTCCAGATGAATTCCATAATTGCTTGCTCTATTTCTGTAAGGTACGTCATTGGGATTTTAATTGGAATTGCATTTAATCTGTATAGCACTTTAGGTAGTATGGTCATTTTGATAATATTAATTCTGCCTATCCAAGAACATGGGAGATCTTTCCATCTTCTAAGGTTTTCTTTAATTTCTTTCTTTAGTGTTCTGTAGTTCTCATTGTAGAGGTCTTTCACCTCTTTTGTGAGATTGATTCCCAAGTATTCTATTTTTTTCGATGCTATTGTGAATGGGGTAGTTTTCCTAACTTCTCTTTCTGAAGATTCATCACTTATGTATAAAAATGCATTAGATTTATGTGCATTGATCTTATATTCCGCTATTTTACTGAATTCACTTATGAGTTCTAAAAGTTTTCTGGTGGAATTTCCTGGTTCCTCTAAGTATATAATCGTATCATCAGCAAATAGGGATAGTTTGAGTTCTTCTTTTCCTATTCATATCCCTTTAATATCTTTGATCTGTCTAATTGCTCTGGCTAGAGTTTTAAGGACGATATTGAATAGAAGTGGTGAAAGAGGGCATCCCTGCCGTTTTCCAGTTTTTAGGGTGAATGCATTCAGTTTTTCACCATTTAGAATGATATTAGCCATGGTCTTAGCATAGATGGCCTTTACAATGTTAATGCATGTTCCCACTATCCCTATTTTTTCTAGTGTTTTGAGCATGAGGGGTGCTGTATTTTATCAAATGCTTTTTCTGCATCTATTGAAAAATCATATGATTCTTGACTTTAAGTCTATTGATTTGGTGAATTACATTTATTGATTTCTTGATGTTGAACCAAACTTGCATCCCTGATGAAACCCACTTGATCATGGCGCACTATCTTTTTAATGTGTTTTTGTATGCGATTTGCTAGAATTTTTGTTGACAATTTTTGCGTCGATGTTCATTAAGGATATTGGTCTGAAATTTTCTTTCCTCGATGTGTCTCTGTCTGGTTTAGGTATCAGTGTGATATTGGCTTCACAGAATGAATTTGGGAGGGTTCCCTCCTCTTATACTTTATGGAATACTTTGAGAAGTATTGGAATGAGCTCTTCTTTAAAGGTTTTGTAGAACTCGGCTGAGAACCCATCTGGTCCCGGACTTTTCTTTGTTGGTAGGCTTTTGATGACATCTTCTATTTCATTACTTGAAATTGGTCTATTTAAATTGTGTATGTCCTCCACCTTAGTTTAGGCAATTCATATGTCTCTAGAATCCTGTAGACATCTTTGAAATTTTGTATTTTCTTGAAGTATAGATTTTCAAAATAGCTTCTAATTATGTTTTGTATTTCAATTGTGTCTGTTGTGATATTTCCTTGTTCATTCCAAATTTTAGTGATTTGGGTTTTCTCTCCTCTTCTCTTTGTTAGTGTGGCTAAAGGTTCATCAATTTTGTTTATTTTTTCGAAGAACCAACTATTTATTTTGTCAATTTTTTGACTGTTTCTTTTGTTTCAATTTCGTTGATTTCAGCTCTGAGCTTAACTATTTCCTGTCTTCTACTTCTTTGGGTGCTGGTCTGTTCTTTTTCTAGGGCTTTGAGCTGTAGTGTTAGATCGTTTATTTGTTGAGTTTTACTTCTTTTATTAAAAGCGCTCCATGAAATAAATTTTCCTCTAAGTACTGCTTTCATAGTGTCCCAGAGATTTTGATATATTTCTTTGTTCTCATTTACCTCTAAGAATTTTTAAATTTCTTTCCTAATATCTTCTGTTATCCATTCATCATATAATAGCATATTGTTTAATCTCCAGGTGTTGGAGTAGTTTCTGATTTTTACTTTCATTTATTTCTAACTTCAATCCATTATGATCTGATAGAATACAAGGTAGTGTCTCTATCATCTTGTATTTGCTAACATTAGCTTCGTGGCATAATATGTGGTCTATTTTAGAGCAGGATCCATGTGCTGCTGAGAAGAAAGTGTATTCGTTCTTGGTTGGATGGTATACTCTATAAATGTCTGTTAAGTCTAAATTATTGATTGTGTTATTGAGAGCGATGGTTTCTTTGTTCAATTTTCGTTTGGAAGATCTGTCCAGTGGTGAGAGAGGTATGTTAAAATCACCTAGTATTATTGTGTTATGGTCTATTTGGTTTCTGAAATTGAGAAGGATTTGTTTGACATACATGGATGAGCCACTGTTTGGGGCATAGATGGTTATGATTGTTATATCTTGCTGATTTATGCTTCCCTTAGCAGTATGAAATGTTCTTCTTTATCCCTTCTGATTAACTGTGGCTTGAAGTCCACATTATCTGAAATGAGGATGGATACTCCAGCTTTTTTGCTGAGTCCATGTGCATGGTATGTTTTTCCCCATCCTTTCACCTTTAGTCTATGAGTATCTTTTTCTATGAGGTGAGTCTCTTGCAGGCAACATATTGTTGGATCTTTCTTTTTAGTCCAAGCTGCCAGTCTATGTCTTTTGATTGATGAGTTCAGGACATTAACATTCAGGGTTATTATAGAGATATGATTTGTATTCCCGGTCATTTGGTTCATTTTTTAAATTTTATTTATTTATTAGACACGACTTGGTTCTTCCTTTATTTGACAATTTCTTTAGGATAATTCCTCCCTTTGCTGATTTGCATCTTTGTTTTTCATCTCTTCCTCATGGAATATTTTGCTGAGAATGTTCTGTAATGCTGGCTTTCTTTTTGTAAATTCTTTTAGCTTTTGTTTATCATGGAAGGATTTTATTTCATCATCAAATTTGAAGGTAAGTTTTGCTGGGTACAAGATTCTTGGTTGGCATCCCATTTTCTTTCAGGGCTTGGTAAATGTTGTTCCAGGCCCTTCTAGCTTTTAGGGTTTGGATTAAAAAATCTGCTGATATCCTTATTGGTTTTCCTCTGAATGTAATTTGGTTCTTTTCTCTCACAGCCTTTAAAATTCTGTCTTTTTTTTGCATGCTAGATATTTTCATTATAATGTACCTTGGTGTGGGTCTGTTGTAATTTTGTGTATTTGGAGTCCTATAAGCCTCTTGAACTTGATTTTCCATTTCATTCTTCAGATTTGGGAAATTTTCTGATATTATTTCATTGAATAGATTGTTCATTCCTTTGGTTTGTTTCTCTAAGCCTTCCTCAATCCCAATAATTCTTAAATTTGGCCTTTTCATGATATCCCATAGTTCTTGGAGATTCTGTTCATGATTTCTTACCATCTTCTCTGTTTGGTCAACTTTGTTTTCAAGGATAAATATTTGTCTTCAATGTCTGAGGTTCTGTCTTCCAGGTGTTCTATCCTATTGGATATGCTTTCTATGGAGTTCTTTATTTGGTTTATTGTTTCCTTCATTTCAAGGATTTGTGTTTGGTTTTTTTACAATATCTCTAACTCTTTATTGAAATGATCTTTTGCTTCCTGTATTTGCTCTTTTAACTGTCCATTGGTGCAATCATTCAATGCCTGCATTTGCTCTTTCATCTCATTGTTTGTGCCCCTGATCTTTTTAATTATGTACATTCTGAACTCCCTTTCTGACACTCCTTCTGCTGTGCTGTCACTGGGTTTTATTGATATAGTATCTAGGTTTGTTTGGGACATTTTCTTCCCTTGTTTTCTCAAATTATTCAGGTATCAGTGGACCGCTGAGATATTGCAGATTTCCTCTATTGACTTATAATGTCCGTGAAGATTTCTAATATATCCCCTCTTAGTCTTCAGTAGCCTGAAGTCTTGGAGGATGTTAATAATGCAGTCCTCCACAAGGAAGCTTCCTCTCTACGAGTTTTGGCCTTCAGGTGGGTATATTCCCTGCTAGTGGAAAAGAGGTGCCTCCACTTGTTGGCCAATGGTCATTCAAAGGGGAACTGGGCTTTGGGCTGAGGCAAGGCCTGTTTGGGCCTGTGTCTCTGGTTTTACCATCCTTGTGGGAAAACCTCAGCCGGTAGGGAAGACTAACCCAGTGCGGAGGTCTCACTGGTCAGTTCCCCTCCTAGAGGTTCCCCTCAATGTACAACTACCGCCTGGGCTGGGCTGCCTTCCTCTGCAATGTTCCCAGGGGCCCAGACCTACCTCCTGGGCCTGGGAGCCTCACCCTTCGTAGATGAGTCTCCTTAGCCTGCCTCTTCTCATAGAATCTGCCCGCAGTCCTGGAACCTTCGCTCTGCCCTTAAGCGTGTCTGTGTGTGGCTCTTCCACCAAGCAGCCTCTCAGGTCCTGGGACCCTACTCTGCACCTAATCACCTGGCTATGTGGCCCCTCCTCTGAGCATCCACCTAGAGCCCCTTACAGTTGCTCTGAGTCCCAGCGACCCACCGCACGCCTCTTCCTCTGGACAGCCGCCCAGTGTTCCGGTGCTGTCACTAGGAGTCCAAGCAACTCACTGCCTGCCTCCTCCTCCCACCAACCGCCCGTAGCCCTGGACAGTCACTCCAAGTCCAAGTGACCCGCCCCATTCCTCCTCCTCCTCCGGGTATCCCCCTGGGTGTTCAGGAGTGGTCGCTCTGAGTCCAAGGGACCCGCTGCACGCCTCCTCCGGGCAGCTGCCTGGAGCTCTGGTGCAGCCACTCCGAGATCAAGCGACCCACCGTGCCCCTCCTTCAGGCAGCCCCCCGGTTTTCAGGAGCTGTCGCTTTGAGTCCAAACAACTCACCACTTGCTTCCTCCTCTGAGCAGCCGCCTGGAGCTCTGATGCAGTCACTCCAAGTCCAAGCGACCCGCTGCGCTCCTCTTCTTCCTCCTCCGGGCAGGCCCCGATGTGGAGTGGTTCCTCTGAGTCCAAATAGCTCTCCTCACAGCTCCTCCTCTGGGCAGCCGCCCGGAGCCCCAGTTGTTGCTCCGAGTCCAAGCACTGTGCTGAGCGGCCTCGTCTACGATGCTCCCAGTTGTCCGAGTTCACTGCTCTAGCGAGGGAGGGGTGTCTCGCCGGGCAGTTCTACTTCACAAAGTTGCCTGCATTCTGGGACTACCGCCCCATCCGGGACGCCTCCCCAATGGGAGAGACTCACCTGGCTGCTTTGAGTTGGTCCCAAGTCTCTCAATATCTCCTCTTTTGAATCCTGATTCCTGGAGCAACATGAAATGCAGCCACCCTCTAGTCCGCCATCTTGAAACCTCTCCCATATTCTTGGATAGGCAGAATTAATATTGTCAAAATTACCATACTACCAAAAGTACTATACAGAATCAATGCAATTCCAATTAATATTCTAACATCTTTCCTCATAGAAATAGTGAAAGCAATCATGAAATTCATTTGGAAAATTAAGAAACCCAGAATAGCCAAATCAATCCTTAGCCAGAAGAGTGAAGCAGGAGGTATAACAGTACTATACCTAAAACTCTACAACAAAGCTATATTAACAAAAACAGCATGGTACTGTCACCAAAATAGGCAAATAGACCAATGATACATAACTGGAACACGCAGAGGCAAACTCACATAAATATAATTATCTCATACTAGACAAAGGTACCAAAAACATACAATGGAGAAAAGATAGCCTGTTCAGCAAATAGTGTTGGGAAAAATGGAAATCCATATGCAGCAAAGTGAAATTAGACCTCTGTCTCTCATCCTGCACAAAACTCAACTCAAAATGGATTAAGAACCTTGAAATCAGACCAGAGACACTGCACCTTATAGAAGTAAAAGTAGGTCCAAATCTTCATCATGTTGGCTTAGGACTAGACTTCCTTAACAAGACTCCCAAAGCACAAGAAATAAAAACAGAAGCAATAGATGGTTTGGATTCAAACTAAAGAGCTTTTTCTCGGCAAAAGAGACAATCAATAATATGAAGAGAGAGCCTACAGAGTAGGAGAAAATCTTTAGCACACACAGTTCAGATAGAGCACAAATCTTCAGAATTTATAAACAACTCAAAAAACTTAATACCAGAAATTTAAAAAAAAAAACCACAAAGAACAGAAAACAAAAAACAAACCCAATCAATAAATGGGTTAAGAAACTGAGCAGACAATTTGCATAAGATATACAAATGATCAGCAAATATATGAAAAAATGTTCAACATCTCTAGTAATTAGAGAAATGCAAATGAAAACTACCCTATGATTTCATCTCTCCAATTAGAATGACTATTATCAAGAATAAAAGAAATAATAAATGTTGGTGAGGATGTGGGGGAAAAGGTACACTGATACATTGCTGGTGGGACTGCAAATTGGTGCAACCACTCTAGAAAACAGTGTGGAGATTCCTTAGAAAACTTGAAATGGAACCATCATTTGACCCAGCTATCTCACTCCTTGGCCTATACCCAAAAGACTTAAAATCAGTATACTACAGAGATGCAGTCATCTGATGTTTACAGCTGCTCAATTTACAATTGCTAGATTGTAGAACCAACATAGATGCCCTTCAATAGATGAATGGATAAAGAAACTGTGATATATATACACAATGGAATATTACTCAGCCTTAAAGAAGAATGAAATTATGGCATTTGTGGGTAAATGGATGGAGTTGGAGAATACCATGTTAAGAAGGATAAGCAAATCCCAAGAAACCAAAGGTCAAATGTTTTCTCTAATAAGTGGATACCGATACATAGCATGGGGGTGTGAGGGGGAATGGAAGAGTGGAGTAACTTTGGATTGTGTAGTGGAAATGAGAGGAGAGGAGGGGGCACAGGGTAAAAACGATGGTGGAATGAGATAAACATCATTACCCTATGTACATGTCTGATTACATGAATGGTGTGACTCCACAAACTATACAGAGAAATGAAAAGTTGTACTCCATCTGTGTACAAAAATTTTAATTAAAAAAGTCAATAAGAAATATTTTATAAACCCATTAAAAGCTGAGGAATACATTGCCAGAAGAACTTTCTTGTAAGAAATATTGAAAGTAAGTTTTTCAAAGACAATGGAAATGGCAAATGTCTAAAATTGACATCTCCATAAAGAAAGAAAAGCACGTAAGAAGGAATAAGTGAAGATAAAATAAAATTTTTTGTTTTTCTCATCCTTAATTGATCTAATAGATAATTGTTCAAATTAGTAAAGGTAACAAAGCATTAGATGATCACAGTGTATGGATAAATGGAATGAATGATAGGATTAAAAATTTAGGATATTTATTTTATTTGAGGAAAGATCTAGGAAAAACAACATGGCCATAGTGGCAGAAAAGCACACAAACTCTAAGCAGGTGACACTTCAACAGGATTTCATGTGGGAAAAGACTCTTATAGCATAAATCGTCCAGAGACTACAACATAGGAGTCACTACTCAGAAAGAAAGGAGGGTATAGGAGAACCCTGGTGAGAAGGAAATTGGAGATTGACCTTGACTGTCTAGATGATGTCACAGTAGGAGGCTGGAGAGCCTCAAGGTCAGAGAGCTCCAGAGGCCTAGTGGCTTCAGGTCTTACAACAAGGATCTGTTTTGTCAATGGCCAGCAAATTTGGGGTGAAATTTTATGGGATGTGCAAAGCAAGTAGTCTATTAATGTAGATATTAAACCAACTATACCAATTTCTACTGCAAATGTGAATGATCTAAATACATAGATTTGGGCCATAATCCCAAAAGACAATCCTGAATATTGAAATCCTGAAAGATCAAAATCCCTAAAACCAAACTGTCAAGATCCTTAAAAATGTAATTCTGAAAAAGATAATAAAAAGTTCTTTTAAAGACAGTTACTTACATTTTTAAAGGGCATTTATTTGGGAAACATAAAAAACACGAAAGAACACTTCATAGGCTGTTTTGCACAATAACATAGACAATAATAATACATTTTTGGAGGCACAAGAACTCAAGTATACAACAATAGTTACACAGGTATAATTGTTGAGTGAACAAAATATATTCATAAAGAAATAGGTCAAAAAGTGAATTATATAAACATTTATCACTGTGATTGGTAGTTGTGTATACCCAACTTTAAAACTGTGGTCCTCTGAACAACCTATCTTAATCAAATTGATCAAGAAATTTGTTGGGTCACCACTACTTACACAGTATCCCAAAGAGCTGATAAAGATATTCCTTCATTTCTTGAGGAAGTTTCGACATTCTTATACATACACGATGCTTACACCCAAAGTCAACACTATGATAATGTACCTTCATGAAGTCAAATTTGCAAAAAAAAATGCATGATATGAATTAGAACTCTTTAAAAGTCTTTACATAATTTATACCTCAGGTATTAGAATAATTGCAACAAATAATGCTGATCATTTAAAATAGTGCAAAAAAGGGTGAAAAAAAAAAAAGGAAAAATTTCCCAAAACAACAACAGGAGGAAAAAAAAAAGGAAAATTCGAAATACAAAACATATATTACAGAGAGAGATTATGGGCAATTGCAACTGCACAGAGGCAGTCCATAAGAGTTGGCCAGCTTTCATGATTGTTAACTATATTGTGAAGTTTTGCATCATGATGAATAGCTGCTTTTTTCCCTTTATGGCATAACTCTCCTTGAAGAATGCATTCACATTTGTTTTCTGCATGATTCTGCTCTCTGAAATTCTTCTCTAATTTCATCTACTCCAACGTGAGCATTCCCATAAACTCTTCCATCTACTGTGCCATGCTCTATTTTGTTTTGGGTCTGTGGAAATCCATTCTGAATGCACTAATATGCAGATGACAGATTTGGTTGAAACAATCCTGGTGATAGAAGCACAACACTGTTGTGTGTCTTCTCATTGTACTGTGCACATAAATATTTTTAAACTTCTCTGCTTCCTCAAGCAAATGCAGCACTATTTTACATGTATTTTTGGAACTAAAACCTTACTGGTTTGTTTTTATGTTTTTTCTTTTTTACACCTATTATTAAAATATAAAAATTACTTATATATTTATGGGGTAATATAATGCTTTCACTTTTATGTACATTATATCATATTTCAGGTAAAAGACATCTATGTCCTCAAAAGTCTAGCATTTACTTATGTTGAAAATATTCAAAATACTTTCTTCTAGTTTTTCTTCTTTATTGACAATTCTGGGAATCA
Source organism: Sciurus vulgaris (assembly GCF_902686455.1). Lineage (NCBI taxonomy): Eukaryota > Metazoa > Chordata > Mammalia > Rodentia > Sciuridae > Sciurus > Sciurus vulgaris. The sequence goes on from NC_136462.1 coordinate 94,862,042, forward strand.
AACCCAGGGCCGTGTGCATGTGAGGCAAGCAATCTACCACTGAGCTATGTCCATGATTCCCTCTTCTTTTTTTTTTAATTTTTTTTTTTTTTAGTTGTTGATGGACCTTTATTTTATTCATTTATTTAAATGTAGTGCTGAGAATTGAAACCAGTGCCTCACACATGCTAGGCAAGCATCTACCACTGAGCCCCAGCCCCAGCCCCATGATCCCCTCTTCTTAATCTTTGAGATACATATTACATAATTGTATGTAGAGTCACCAACTGTGCAATAGTGCGCCAGAGCTTTTTACTCCTAACTGTAACTTAGTACTCATTGATCAACCATTCCCCATCCTTCCCTCCTACTCTCCCTATCCCTTGGAAACCACCATTCTATTCTCAAGTCCTATGAAATCAACTTTGTTGTATTCCACAGATGAGTGAGATCACCCAGTACTTCTGTACCTAGCTTATTTCAATTAACATAATGAACTCCAGTTCATCCCTGTTGTTGCAAATGGCAGGTTTTCATTTTTATGGCCAGATAATATTCTGCTGTGTATATAACTACATCTTTATCTATTCATCAGCTGATGGACATGGGTTATTTCCATTTCCTGGCTATTGTGAATGGTGCTGCAATTGATGTGGGGGTGCTGATATGGCTTCAACATACAGGTTTCTTTTTCTTTGGATATATATCTAGTAGCAAGATTGCTGGATCTTACGATGATTTTATTTTAAAAATAAATTTTTAAAACTTTATTTTTGAGGAACCTCCATATTGTTTGCCATAATGGTTTTACTCATTTACATTCTTCATTTTCCACATTCTTCATTTTCCACATTCCAGCATTAATTATCCATTGTGTTTTGATAATAGCCATTCCTTACTGGAGTAAAGTCATCTCTCTTTGTGATTTTCATTTGCATTTCTCTGATCATTAGTGACAGCGAACATTTTTTTCATGTACTTCTTGGCCATTTGTATGTCTCCTTGGAAGGAATATCTACTTAGGTCTAAGGCCATTGTTTTAATCAGGTTGTTTGGTTTTCTGCTATTCAGGGTTTTTGTTGGTTTTGTTTTTAGTTTCTTATATATTTTGGGTAATAACCCCATGTCTTATGTACAGTTTGTAAATATGTATCAATTTATTTTTAATTTACGCATTAATTTATTGAAATATTTGAGATATGGAAACTTCATACTTAATGGGTTAATGCATTTCATGTTGGCTTTTGTAACTAGTAAGAGATAAGCCTCTATTTTCATTCCGCATGTGGATGGATGCCCAGTTTTTTCCAGCACTCTTTATTTTGAAGACTGCCATTTTTCCAATGCATTTACTAAGAACTTTAATCAAAAAGCAGTTGACTATAGAAACATGGTGTCATTTCTAAGCACTCAATTTTTTTCTTTTATCTGTGTGTCTGTTTTTATACTGAGACCATGCCATTTTTTAAAACTGTTGGTTTTACATGATGGCAGAATGCATTTGACTCATTGTACACAAATGGAGTACAACTATTCATTTCTCTGGTTGTACACAATGCAGAGTCACACCATTTGGGCAATCATACTGTACCTAGAGTAATAATGTCCATCTCATTATACCTCCTTTTCCACCCCCATACCCTCTCCCTTCCCTTCACTCCCCTCTGCCCAATCCAAAGTCCCTTCATTCTTCCCTTGCCCCCTGCAATATGGATCAGCATCTACATATCAGAGAAAACATTTGGCCTTTGTTTTTATGAAGATTGACTTATTTCATGTAGCATTGTATTCTCCAACTCCATCCATTTACCTGCAAATGCCATCATTTCATTCTTCTTTAAGGCTGAGTAATATTCCATTGTGTATGTATACCAGTTTCTTTATCCATTCATCTATTGAAGGGCATCTATGTTCATTCCACAAGCTAGCTATTATGAATTGAACTGCTGTAAACATTGATGTGGCTGCATCACTGTAGTATGCTGATTTTAAGTCCTTTGGGTATAGACCAAGGAGTGGAATAACTGGGCTAAAGGTGATTTTATTCCAAGTTTTCTGAGGAATATCCATATTGCTTTCTAGAGTGGCTGCACCAATTTGCAGTCCCATGAGCAATGTATGAATGTACCTTTTCCCCCACCTCCTCATCAACACCTATTGATGCTTGTAGTCTTGATAATTGCCATTCTGACTAGAGTAAGATGAAACCTTAGAGTAGCTTTGATTTGCATTTCTGTAATTGCAAGAGATAATTAACATTTCTTCATATGTTTGTTGATTGATTATATTTCTTCTTTTGTGAATTGTCTGCTCAGTTCCTTATCCCACTTATTGATTGGGTTATTTGTTTTTCTAGTATTAAGTTTTTGAGTTCTGTATATATCCTGAAGATTAGTGCTTTATCTGTGGTGCATGTGGCAAAGATTTTTTCCCATTCTGTAGGAGCTCTCTTCATGTTATTGATAGTTTCTTTTGCTGATAAGAAACTTTTACTTTGTATCCATCCCACTTATTGATTCTTGATTTTACTTCTTGTGCTTTAGGAGTCTTGTTACAGAAGTCAGGTCCTAAGCTAAGATGATGAAGATTTGGGCATACTTTTTCTTCTATTAGGTGCAAGGTCTCAGGTCTAATTCCTAAATCCTTCATCCATTTTGAGTTGTGTTTTGCACACAGTGAGAGATAGGGATTTAATTTCATTTTACTGCATATGATTTCCACCATTTGTTGAAGAGGGTATCTTTTCTCCAATGCATGTTTTTTGTGCCTTTGTTCAGTATGAGATAGCTATATTTATGTGGATTTGTCTCTATATCTTCTATTTCATACCATTGGTCTACATGTCTATTTTGGTGTCAACACCATGCCATTTTTGTTACTATTGCACGTTAGTATAGTTTAAGTTCTGGTATTGTGATGCCTTCTGCTTCACTCTTCTTGGTAAGGACTGCTTTTTCTGTTCTGGGTCTTTTACTCTTCCAGATGAATTTCATGATTGTTTTTTCTATTTCTATGAGGAATATCATTGGGATTTTAATTGTAATTGCATTAAATCTATATAACACTTTTGGTAGTATGGCCATTTTGACAATATTGATTCTATTCAAGAACATGGGAGATCTTTCCATCTTCTAAGGTCTTCTTTAATTTCTTTAGTATTCTTTTGTTTTCATTGTAGAGGTCGTTCACCTCTTTTGTTAGGTTTTTATTTTGAGGTTTTTGTGAATGAGGTAGTTTTCTTAATTTCTCTTTCAAAAGACTTATTGATGATGTATAGGAACATGTTTGATTCATGGCTGTTTATTTTATATTGTGCTACTTTACTGAGTTCATTAGTTAGTTCTAGAAGTTTTCTGGTGGAATTTTTTGGATCCTCTAAATATAGAATCAAGTCATCAGCAAATAGTGATAGTTTGAGTTCTTTCTTTCTTTTTCATATCCCTTTAATTTCTTTCACCTGATTGCTCTGGCTAGAGTTTCAAGGACTATGTTGGATAGAGGTGGTGAAAGAGGGCATCCCGGTCTTGTTCCAGTTTTTAGAGGGAATGCTTTCAACTGTTCTCTATTTAGAAGGATGTTGTCCTGGGGCTTAGCATAGATAGTCTTTACAATGTTGAGGTATGTTTCTACTACTCCTAATTTTTCTAGTGTTTTGAACATGAAGAGGTGCTATATTTTGTCAAATGCTTTTACTGCATCTATTTAGATAACTATGTGATTCTTTTCTGTAAGCCTATTGAGGTGATGTATTACATTTATTGATTTCCATGTGTTGAACCAACCCCACATCCCTGGGATAAATCCAAATTGATGATAATGCACTTTTAAAATATGTTTTTGTATGTAATTTGCCAGAATTGTATTGAGAATTTTTGTGTGTATGTTCATTAGGGATATTGGTCTGAAGTTTTCTTTCCTTGCTGTGTCTTTGTCTGGTTTTGGTATCAGGGTGATAATATCTTCATAGAATGAGATTGAAAGAGTTTCCTCCTTTTCTATTTCATGGAAACATTTCAGGAGTATTGGTATTAGCTCTACTTTGAAGGTCTTGTGGAACTTGGCTTAGAATTCATCTGAACCTGGGGTTTTCTTGGTTGGTAGTCTTTGAATGGCATCTTCTATTTCATTGCTTGAAATTGATATGTTTAAATAGTGTATGTCCTCCTGATTCAGTTTGGATGGAATATATGTCTCTAGAAATTTGTTGAAGTCTTCAAGATTTTTTATTTTATTGGAATATAAACTTTCTAAATAATTTTTAATTATTTTCTGTATTTCAGTAGTGTCTTTTGATTTTTTTTTTATCATCAAGAATTTTAGTTCTTCAGGTTTTCTTTCTCCTCTTCTTTAGTGTGGGTGAGTGTTTATCAATTTTATTTATTTATTTTTCAAATAAATAATGCTTTCAGTTGTTTCTTTTGTTTCCGTTTCATTGATTTCAGCTCCAATATTAATTATTTCCTGTCTTCTGCTTTTGTTGTTGATTTGTTCTTCATTTTTTAGGGCTTTGAGATGTAATGTTATGTCATTTATTTGTTGACTTTTTATTCTTTAAATGAATGAGCTCAATGCAAGAACTTTCCTCATAGTGCTGCCTTCATAATGTTCCAGAGATTTTTTATATGTTGTATATGTGTTCTCATTTACCTCTATGAATTTTTCTATCTCCTCCCTGATGTCTTCTGCTATCCTTTCATCATTCAATAGTGTATTATTTAGTCTCCAGGTGTTAGAGTAGCTTCTATCTTTTATTTTATTATTGATTTCCAGTTTCATTCCATTTTGATCTGATAGAATGCAGGGAAGAATCTTTATTTTTTTTTATTTGCTAAGAGTTGCTTTGTGACATAACATGTGGTCTGCTTTAGAGAAGGATCCATGTACTGCTGAGCAAAAAGTTTATTTACTTGTTGATGGATGAAATGTTCTACATATGTCTGTTAAGTCTCAATTATTGATTTTATTATCAAGTTCTACACTTTCTTTGTTTAATTTTTGTTTGGAAGATCTATCCTATGTTGAGAGAGGTGTGTTAAAGTCACCCACTATTATTGGGTTGTGATCTATCTGATTCCTGAAATTGAGAAGGGTTTGTTTGATATGCATAGATGCTTGACTGTTTGGGACATAGATATTTATGATTGTTATGTCTTGTTGATTTATGTTTCCCTCAAACAGTATGAAATGTCCTTCTTTATTCCTTCTAACTTTGACTTGGAGTCCACTTTATCTGATGTGAGGATGGAAATCCCTGCTTTTTTACTGAGTTCGTGTACATGATATGTTTTATCCCATCCTTTCACCTTCACTCTCTGGATGTGTTTTCCTATGAGATGAGTTTCTTGAGAGCAGTATATTGTGGGTCTTTTTCTTAATCCAATCTGCCAGTCTAGGTATTTTGATTGATGAGCTCAGGCCATTAACATTCAGGGTTATTATTGAGATATGATTTGTATTCCCAAGTGATTTTGGTTTATTTTTGACTTTTAACTTGACTTAGTTTCTCCTTTGATTGGCTTTTCATTTAATGTAGTTCCTCCCTTTGCTGATATCCATTGTTGTATTTTATTTCCTCCTCATGGAATATTTTGGTGAGAATGTCATGTAGTGCAAGATTTCTAGCTGTAATATCTTTTAACTTTTGTTTATCATGGAAGGTTTTATTTCATCATCAAATCTGAAACTTAATTTTTCTGGATATAAATTTCTCTGTTGGCATCCATTGTCTTTCAGAGCTTGGTATATGTTATTTCAGGACCTCCTAGCTTTGAGGGTCTGAGTTGAGAAATCTGCTGAGATTCATATTGGTTTTCCCCTATATATAATCTGATACTTTTCTCTTGTGGCCTTTAAAATTCTATCCTTATTCTGTATGCTAGGCATTTTCTTTAAAAAGTGCCTAGGTGTGGATCTATCATAAATTTATAAATTTGGTGTCCTGTAAGCCTCTTGTATTTGATTTTTCCATTTCATTCTTTGGGTTTGGAAAATTTTCTGATATTATTTCATTGAAAATATTGTGCATTCCTTTGATTTGTATCTCTGTGCCTTCCTGTATCCTGATAATTCTTAAATTTGGTCTTTTCATTTTATACCATAATTCTTGAATGTTCTCTTCATGGTTTCTTACCATCTTCACTGTGTAGTCAACTTCATTTTCAAGACTATATATTTCATCTTCATTTTCTGAGGTTCTGTCTTCCAAGTGATCTAGTCTGTTGGTGATGCTTGCTATTGAATTTTTAATTTGGTTTATCGTATCCTTAATTTAAGGATTTTTTTTTCAGAATCTCTATTTTTACTGAGGTAATCTTTTGCCACCTGCATTTGCTCTTATCTCTTTATTGAAGTGTTGTTTAGCTGCCTGCATTAGCTCCCTTACATCATCTTTACTTTGAAGATCATTTTAATTATGAGCATTCTGAACTCCTCTGATATTTCTCCTACTGTGTTTTCAATGGGTTCTGTTATTGTAGCATCTTGGTTTGTTTTTGGTGCTTTCTTTCCTTGTTTCTTTTCATGTTGTTTTTGTGTCTTTCCCTCTAGCTGTGTGGATCCTAGGTATTACAGTCTCTACCAAATAGTGTCCTACAGGTTTCCAATACCTTACCTTTAAGGGACGAGATCAGTATTAACAGCACCCAGTGCAAACAATATGCATCCTTAAACTAAATAGCTCCTATTATGATTTTTACAGTTTTGTAATAATAAACAGAAATGATGTGTCTGATTATTATCTACAATATAAGCAGTAAGTTGGCAAAAGGGGCTACAATTTCTAATGGTGGACAAAGAGAGAACCAGGGAGTTGTTAGAAGTGATGTTTATGAGGTAGGAGGTGAGAATATAGAGGTATTAGATCTTAGGAAGGGTGAAAGAGGAATCAAAAGAAGTTAGCTCTTAGCAGTAGAAAAGAGAGAAAGAGGCTCTGGGAAAACAGATAAGTGAGAGGAAGAGAGAGAGGTGGGGAAAGAAAAGAAAAAGAAAAATGTAAAAATAAAAGAATATACAGTAAAACTGTAATATACTTTTCAGACATCCCAGTCCTCAGCAGCCTGATGCATGAAAAGTACTTGGATTAAAAAATGTTGCTGATGTGAGAGCAGAAAAAGAAAAATTAATCTTAAAGGAAAATTGAACAATGATTTCTGTTAGATGTCAATATCTTCTCTGCTTCCTTTCTCATCTAATAGGTGGGGTTTTCTGGAGTTTGCTGGTATCTCCACCCTAAGAATGGTGAAGTTTACTAAGGTGGGAGGGTTAGTCTTAGAGGAGGACCTCCTGAAGGTGGGATATAGCAATTGCCAGTCCCCATGGTGAAAGGCTGCACCTCAGGAATCTCCTTTGGGGTCCAGTGATGTGATGTAGGAGCCTGGTCTTAGTCCCTTATATTGCCTATGGACCTCACAATTCCTGGTCTCTAATTTAGCCTCTAAACTGTATTTCTTTTGCCCCTGCCCTTTCAACTTCCTAATCAGAAACCACTCTCTCCAGAGGTCCTGAGGGCTGAGCACTGGAAACTGTGCTCCTGTCATGGAGAGCTGTTCTGTATCACACAGATCAGGACCAGTCATTGAGAGCTATGGCCTGGCCACATAGCTGCAAGCACTGGGCCGGGTTGGTAGCTAGTGGGTGGTTGGGAGACTGGGGATTGGGGAGCTGGAGGGTCCTGTTGTCTGCCCAACTAATTGGACCAGGTGATCAGTGTATGCTGGGTTGGGGAGGGAGTCGAGGCCCAGGCTAGTGTCAGGTGCCAGCAAGTGCCACCTGAGTTGGCCCTGGGAAGCTGGTGGGTGCTGGGAGAGCTAGGATCAAAATGCCCTCACACCCTCTTCCAACCTACCAAACCATGCAAGGCTCTCTCCTGTCTCTGCAGCAACATTGTGGCTATTAGCATACCTAGCAGGGAGACCTCAGGAGTAACCAAGCTTTCAGAGACCTTGGTGATGTTCTTCCAGGTCCTGGCTACTGTCCTAAAATGGAAGCTGCCCCAACTAAAGATGGCAATAGTGGCAGCAGGGATAACCCAAGATGGTGGTGGAGGTGTCCCAAAATTGAGGCAATTGCTTTCAGAGATGGGGACACCAGAGTAAGCCATATGGTGGCATTGGGCAGACTGTTGGGAGATGCAGAGCTCTGTGGGTGGTGTGCCAGCAGGCGTCTGCCTCCAGGCCCTGTCCAGTGTCCCACAGTGGAGGCAGCCATGTGCAGCCATGTCGTGGCTGCAGTGTCCCAAGATGGAAGTGTCTTGGGGAGCCCTGCTTTGGTAGATAGGGAGCCCATGGGAGGTGCATTCAGTGTGGGAGGTGTGTGTGGTGGTGGGGCAGGAGGTGTGCAATACCATGCCATTTTAATAACTACAGTTTTATAGTATATTTTGAAGTCAAGAAAGTGTGGTACTTCCAGCTTTATTCTTTTTGCTTGAATGCTTTGGTTATTTGAGACAATTTGTGCTTCTATATAAATTTTAGTATTGCTTTTACTAGTTCTGTGAAGACTGTTATTGGTAGTTTGGTGGGGATTGCAGCTTGATTTATTAAAAGCTCTTTGAATCTCCTCAGGTGAAAGTAATACTATTGCAGACAAATGACACATTTTTTTTTTAAACAAATGGGATACATCTTGTTTCTCTGTTTGTACATGAAATAGAGGCATACTATTTGTGTAATCATACATTTACATAGGGTAATAGTTTTTGATTCATTCTGTTATTTTTTCCTTCCCCCCCACCCCTCTTTTCCTTCTATACAGTCCCTCTTTCCTCCATTCTTGCCCCCTCCCACCCCTCATTGTGTGTCATCATCCGCTTATCAGCGAGATCATTTGTCCTTTGATTTTTTGAGATTGGTTTGTCTCACTTAGCATGATATTCTCCAATTTCATCCATTTGCCTGCAAATTCCATAATTTTATTATTCTTTATGGCTGAGTAATATTCCATAGAATGGTGATTATCAAGAATATGAGCAACAATAGGTGTTGGTGAGGATGTGGGGAAAAAGTTACACTCATACTTTGCTGGTGGGGCTGCAAATTAGTGGAGCCACTCTGGAAAGCAGTGTGGAGATTCCTTAGAAAACTTGGAATGGACCCACCATTTGACCCAGCTATCCCACTCCTCGGCCTATACCCAAAGGACTTAAAATCAGCATACTACAGAGATACAGCCACATCAATGTTCATAGCTGCTCAATTCACAGTAACCAGATTGTGGAACCAGCCTAGATGCCCTTCAACTGACGAATAGACAAATGACACATTTTTAAATTATAGTTCTCATAATTGACATCTTGTATGGTGAATCCCTTCCCCAGAATCTGGTTTTCTTCCCCCATTTTATGGTATTTTCCCCCCATGGAAATTGGACTTTTTCAAGATTTTGGCTTTCAGGATTTCATCAGTCAGGATTTTAATCTTTCAAGTTTGTCATTTTAAAGATTTTAGACTTCAAGGATTTTAAACTTCAGGGATTTTGATTTTTCAGATTTTAACACTTAAGATTCTGGTGTTTGAGACTGTGCCTTTGGGATTATGATTGGCACATTGCTGCTAGCCACATAGATTATGGGTTCCAAGTTTCACTGATAAATTCTACTGAAGAACTGAGAAAGAATTGATACCAATTCTCTTCACTCTCCTCAAGAAAACAGAAACAGAAGGAGCACTTTCTACCTCATTGCTGTGAGCCCTGTACTGCAATATATTCAAAGCTATGTAATGACTGAGTGATAGCTGTCAAAAAGCACACTCATTGGTCAATGGACCAAGACAGGACACCAGAAGTAGTACCATATAAATACAGTCAATTGATAGTGACAGAGGAACAAAGGACATTTGTTGGAGAGAGAATGGTTTCATCAGCAAATGCTGTTAAACAACTGGATATTCAACTTCAAAAAATATGTAGAAAATAAAAAAATCTTGGCAGAGATTTTGTCTCTAAATAATTAAAATATTATCATATATCTAAATATAAAATGCAATGTTATAAAACTTCTTAAGGAAATAATAGGATATTTCTGTGATTTGAGATTCAGCAATAATTTTTTAAACTACAACACCAAAAGCATGATCCATGAAAGGAGAAATTGATAAATTAGATTTTATAAAAATTTAAAATTACTCTATTACAAAAGTCACTGGTAAAAGAATCAAAAGGCCCCACATAGACTTATTTGTAATCCATATATCTGATAAAGGACTTGTATTAAGTTTTAAAATATTACGAAGAATTTTTAAAACTTAATACTAAAACATACAAAAAATTCCAGATACCTTGTGTATCTGTATACATACACACACAAAAAAAAAAAAACATGAAAAATAAGTATACAAAAAGATGTTCGACATCATTTGTATTAGGAAAATGCAAATTAAAACAATGTGATACCTCTACACTTCTATTTGAATGATTAAGAACAGACAGACAAACAGTAACAAATGGAAGTGAGAATGTGGAGCAACAGCAACATTTATTGTTGGTGTGAATATAAAATGTCACGACCACTTTGGAAAACAATTTTACATTTTTTTTTTTTAACAAAACCAACATACTATCCAATTACCACACTTTTAGGCTTTTATCTATTTGATTTGAATACTTACATTCATACAGAACCCCGAACACAGATATCTATCATAGTTCATTCATATTTGACAAAAACTGGAAGAAACCAACGTACCCTTCTGTAGGTAGATGGATAGACAAAGTATGTTACATTCATCTACAGATTATTAGTGTCTTAAAAATGAGCTATCATGGCATAAAGACATGGAAGAACCTTAAACATATATTGCCAAGGCAAAGAATCCAGTCTGAAGCACTATACATTGTACGATTTCAGTTATGCAACATCTTGGAAAAGCCAAAACTATTTAGAAAGTAAAGCGATTAGTGACTGTTGGAGGTGATGAGTAGAAAACACAGGGGATTTTTTTAGGGCAGTAAAATTATTTTGTGTGTTCTCACTATGGTTGTTATAAAAATCTTCATGGTTTTAAAACCAATTGAACTCCACAGTCACTTTAACTGTAAGCAGTTTAAAAATACTTAGAAGGTCAGAGATCTAAGAAAGAACAGCAGACTGTGACAGAGAATCTACGTTACAAACATATGAAACAACTTACAAGTGTTCCTGATACCAAAGCTGTGACAATTTAAGCAAAGGTATATTAATAAATAAATAATGTAGAACTGAATCATGACCAAATAATTAAATTAATATCCCTGAGTCAATACTTCTAAATAAATAATTAAATAACTGGAGAACAGACAAATCCCCTGAGCAGAAACATTAAAAATAGTCAACATAAATATATTCCTCCCTCAAGGAGGTAAACATAACTCCCCAATATTTTTAAGTGTGGGCTACGAATAGTAATTTATTTACCAAAAACACATTAATGAAAGGAGGCAAAAGGAATCACTTTTCAGCAGAGAAACCTAACAAACACTGATGATCAGGGTTAGCACTAAGAGTACAAGCTATATTGATATAATGCATCCTTCATTTGATGTGATGAAAAATGTCACTTTACCACTGTGTTCTTCTCAATCCACAAACACAGTTTTATTATACAAATAAAAAAAATCATCAGATAATTTAGTAGATCCTGTATACCCAACTCACCATTACGTGATGAAATGGTCAGAGTCATCAATCAGGGAAAAGTCTGAGAAACTGCCATAGCCAAGAGAAGTCTAAAGATACATGACATCTACCTGTAATATGGTATCCTAAATGGGATCCTGAAACAGAGGACATTAGGTAAAGGTTAAATGACTAAATAGATTATGGGACCGAGTTGATAATAATGTATCACTTTAGTTTATTAATTGTAATGAATTCAACATACTACTCTGACTTATTAATGTTAGGAGGAAGCAGAAGTGGACATATGGAAATAATACTGCCTTCTCAATTTTTCTGTTAATATGAAACTATTATAAAAATAAAGCCTACTAGAACAAGTCAGTGTAATTTCCCAAATTAATAAACTAAACAACAACAACATACAATTATCCAAATAAGATATAGAAAAATAATTAGATAAAATCCAATACCACCCTAAGAGATTTAAATTTATTATAGGAAAATAGAAATGGGAGAGTAGTTCCTCAATGTGAGGTTGAATATATTTTCTGATATGTGGAAGCTAATCGAAAATAAGGGAGGGGGATTAAAATAAGAAAGAGAGAGAGAGGAAAAAGAGAGAGGGAGTTTCATCAAAGAGGAAAGATCAGTAGAGTAGACCAAGGTGATTGAGGAAGAGAAAGAAAAGATAGGGGAAGGGAAAAACAGTGTAATGACTCTGACTGAACTCTCTTATGTGCTTGCATGGATCTGGCACGGTGGGTCACAGCATCAGGTGTATCCACTGGACACTAATTAGAAAAAGAAGTGCACTGTAAATGGATTGAAGAGGGATTCTTGGAATGGAGGGAGGAGAGCAGGGCAGCATGTGCTGGGACTAAATCGGATCAGGTTGTGTTCCATATTTTTGTGATTGTATCAGGGTGAATACTGGTATTGTATATAACTAAAAGAAAAAAAATTTAAAAAGTATATCTAGGAAAATATTTCTAACATCATCTTTAATGGTGAAAGAAGAAAAAAATGATTCTTTCTAGAATCAAGATTCTTCCTGGGAATAAGAATAAGGCAGGGCTTTTTCTGTTAAACCCTGTCTTCAAGGCTCTAACTAACTCAATAAGGCAAGAAAAGAAGGGAGATTTCATGATTGAGAAAAACACTCTATTCACAGACTACCATCAGTATAGAAAGTCCTAGGAAATCTATAAATATGATACTAAAACTAATAAGTAAGTTTAGCATGGTTGCAGAGTTCAAGATTGACGTAGGGAAATTAATTTTGTTACTATATGCTGGTAATGAACAATTAGAAACTGAAATTAAAAACAATACTGTTTATGATCACATAGAAGACATGAAATATTTAGGGATAAATTTATCATGTTTAAGATTTGTACAGTGTATGCTAGCAAATATTGCTGAGAGAAATTAGAGATGATCTAAATAAATAGAAAAATATACTGTATTGATAGGAACTATTAGTTTTACAGAGATGATGATCCTATCCAAATCTACTGAATCTATGAAATTTCAGTCAAAATTCATTCAGGATTGTTTTTTGGGGGTAGAAACTGACAAATCAATTCTAAAATTTTTTAGTAAAGGGAAATGAGTATAAAGAAACAAAATATGGCTGGGGTTGTGGCTCAGTGGTAGAGCACTGGCCTGGCATGCGTGGGGCACTGGTTTCAATCCTCAACACCACATAAATAAATAAAATAAATAAAATTAAAGGTATTGTGTTCATCTACAACTAAAAATTTAAAAAAAATTAAAACAAAACAAAACTAAAAAGAAATAAAATAACTGAGAGGGAATACCAAATTTGGGGGACTTATATTACCTGATTCTAATACTTATTGTAAAACTAAAAAGTTAGTAATGTTAAAATAGATAATAGTTCATTGGAACAGAATGGATCATTTGGCTATAGATATATAAAATTGTTTTCAATTCATTATATGTAAAATTGTGTTCAATTCATTTTATGTAAATTCAACAAGGCAATTCATTGGAGCTAATCTTTATGACAAATCGTACTTAAACAAGTGGCTGTCCCAAGCAAAAGAAATTCTTAATCTCAAACCACATACAAAAGTTAACATGAAATTGATCACAAACCTGAATGTAAGACCTAAAACTTTAAAAATTTAGAAAAAAAGGAAAAATTAATCTTATTTATTTATGTTCTTGGCAAAGACTTCTTAAATACTGTCCAACATGCATTGGAAAAGTCAACTAATAGATTTCCTTGAATTAAGAATCTCTGATCTGCAAATAACACTGACAATAAAATGAAAAGCCTTGTAGGACTGGGAAAATGTATTTGCAAAACATGTATCCAAACAGAATCCCTATCTGAAATATATGAAAAACTCTCAAAACTCAATAAGAACACAAACAAGCCAGTTTTATAATGGGGAAAGATTTGCTCAGTTACTTTTGCAAAAAAGATATACAGATGGCAAATAAGCACATGGAAAGTCATACAGCATTATTATGCATTAGAGAAATCCTAATTAAAACTAAAAGAATATGCCAGTGTACTCCTACTAGAATGACTAAAATTGGAAACACTGGCCAACTAGAGCAACTGTTACTCACATACACTGCTGGTGGGATTGTAAAATGGTACAACTATTTTGGAGAAGAGTTTGATGGTTCTTAAGTAAATCATATAACCTAGCTATTCTATTTCCAGGTATTTACCCAAGAGAAATGAAAGCATATTTTCATAAAAAATAGCTCAAAGTGTTTATAGCTTTATTTGTAATAGCCAAGATCTGAACAGAATTCATATGTTCATTAATAAGCAAATAAATAAATTCAGGTATATTTCATATTTGGAATATTGCTTATCAATCAAAGAAAACAAACTGACATGCAACAATGTGAAAGAATATCAAAGTTATTATGCTGAGAGAAACATAAGAGAATACATACCTTATAGCTATGTAAAATCTTGGGAAATACAAAATAATTTATTGAGTCAGAAATCAGATCTTTAAATTATGAGGTAGATATTTATTTAATCACTTAATTCCCACCACAGATGTGGAAACTGAGGCTTAGAGAGGTGAAGTCACTTTCCCAAGATCACAAAGATGGTAATAACAGAGCAGGATTTATACCCCATCTCTGCTCTTGATCTGTGGTTTGGTTCAGATATGGCGTGAGGTTCCCCCATGGGAAACTGTATTGCTTGCTTGGTCCTCAGTGTGGTGATGATAAGAGGAGGGCCCAGGGGGAGGTCTATAGGTCATTGGGGGTGTGCACACAGAAGGGATTGGGGCAGATCTCATGGGATCCCTGGGTTAGTTCTCTCCAGAGAGCTGTTATAAATGGAGCAAGCCTGGTCCCTCCACCTTGCCATGGTGAAAGTGATCTCTCCCTCTCATTTCTGTCCCAGACATCCTCCATTAGGCCCTCACCAGAGTACTAAGGGTCCACCTCATCTTGGAA
Organism: Sciurus vulgaris; assembly: GCF_902686455.1. Classification (NCBI taxonomy): domain Eukaryota; kingdom Metazoa; phylum Chordata; class Mammalia; order Rodentia; family Sciuridae; genus Sciurus; species Sciurus vulgaris. The sequence continues at coordinate 94,877,076 of NC_136462.1, forward strand.
GTTCTGTCTTCAAAACTGTGAGCGAAATAAACCTCTTTATAAGTTTTTAAAAAATCAGATATTTGATTCCTATGGGGTGGGTGGGGTTTGAAAGGGTGGAGGAAAGAGTTATAAAGAGGCAGAAAGAAGCTTTAGGGCTTTTGGATGTGTCAAATTTATTGTGGTGATAGTTTCATGGGTTTGTATACAAATTTCAAAACTTATCAAATTGAATACTTTAAATATGTGGAGTTTTGAGTCAATTATTCTGACAAGGATGATGTCAGGGTCTTTAGCCCCCTTGCTCTTCTTGACCAGTGACAAGGGAAGGGAGCACTCCCCAATAAGGCCAGACCAGGAAAGGTAGAGCCAACTGAATGCCTGCACCCAGCCCTCTGGGTGGAGGACAATCAGACACATCAGGGAGAACAGTTACAGCAGGAACTCGTTTATTGAGGAAGTCACACAGCTTTTATGTAGGGTGGAGGCTAGGCAGGAACCAATCAGCTTAAAGGTCAGCAAGGCACGGGGGTTCATGCAGGCGAGAGTCCCATAGGACTATATGGCAAGCACAAGCTGATCAAGTTCACGGAACTGTTGTTAACCAATCCCTGACGGTGGTCCAATTTATTGTCATTAACTTTTGAAATCACCTTTGAGGCCTTGATCTTGCTCACTCGCCAGGGAGTAAGGAGTCAGCCTGGGTTAGTTAACATCATTAGTCCCAACAGGATATAAAGGAAAAATAGAACTGATTTCTATTTGTCTTTTTAAGGACAAGTTATTATCACTTTGAATCGCTATCACAAATTTACTCATTTTCTTCTTTATTTACACTGAGCCCTTTGAAGTCAGGAACACTTTCTATCTTTGTGCCAAGAAATGGTATAAGGTATAAGGATTATTATCAAATGCATACATAACAAATGACATGAAAAAGGGCATAAATCAATATATGAGTACATGTTACTGAGAATATACTATGTGTTAGGGTCTTTTTGTTTTTTTAGCTTTTTTTTTTTGTGTGTGTAAACAAATGGGATACAGGTTGTTTCTCTGTACATGGCGTAAAGGCATACCATTTGTGTAATCATAAATTTACATAGAGTAATGTTGTTTGATTCATTCTGTTTTTTTCCCCTTCCCTCCACACCTCCCACCCCTCTTTTCCCTCTATACAGGTCTTCCTTCCTTCATTATTACCCCCCTCCCTAACCCTAACTCTAACCCTAACACTAACCCCTCCCTCCCCCCATTATGTGTTGTCATCATCCACTTATTAGTGATATCATTCATCCTTTGGTTTTGTGAGATTGGCTTATCTCACTTAGCATGATATTCTTCAATTTCACCCATTTGCCTGCAAATGCCATAATTTTATCATTCTTTATGGCTGAATGATATTCCATTGTATATATATACCACAGTCTCTTTATCCATTCATCAATTGAAGGACATCTAGGTTGGTTCCACAATCTGGCTATTGTGAATTGAGGCGCTATGAACATTGATGTGGCTGTATCTCTGTAGTATGCTGATTTTAAGTCCTTTGGGTATAGGCCAAGGAGTGGGATACTGGGTCAAATGGTGGTTCCATTCCAAGCTTTCTGAAGAATCTCCACACTGCTTTCCAGAGTGGCTGCATTAATTTGCAGCCCCACCAGCGATGTATGAGTGTACCCTTCTCCCCACATCCTCGCCAACACCTGTTGTTGCTTGTATTCTTGATAATCTCTATTCTAATTGGGGTGAGATGGAATCTTAGGGTGGTTTTGATTTGCATTTTTCTTATTACTAGAGATGTTGAACATTTTTCCATATGTTTGTTGATTGCTTGTAGATATTCTTCTGTGAAGTGTCTATCCATTTCCTTAGCCCATTTGTCGATTGGATTATTTGTATTCTTGGTGTAGAGTTTTTTGAGTTCTTTAGATTCTGGAGATTAGTGCTCTATCTGAAGTATGATTGACAAAGATTTTCTCCCACTCTGTAGGCTCTTTCTTCGCATTGCTGATAGTTTCCTTTGCTGAGAGAAAGCTTTTTAGTTTGAATCTATCCCAGTTATTGATTCTTGCTTTTATTTCTTGTGCTATGGGAGTCCTGTTGAGGAAGTCTGGTCCTAAGCCGACATGTTGAAGATCTGAACCTACATTTTCTTCTATAATCTGCAGGGTCTCTGGTCTGATTCCGAGGTCCTTAATCCATTTTGAGTTTAGTTTTGTGCATGGTGAGAGATATGGGTTTAGTTTCATTCTGTTGCACATGTATTTCCAATTCTCCCAGCACCATTTGTTAAAAAGGCTATCTTTTCTCCATTGCATATTTTTGGCCCCTTTGTCTAGTATGAGAAAATTGTATTTATTTGGGATTGTGTCCATGTCCTCGTCTGTACCATTGATCAACCTGTCTATTTTGGTACCAATACCATGCCATTTTTGTTACTATTGCTTTGTAGTAGAGTTGAAGATCTGGTATTGCGATACCCCCTGCTTCACTCTTCCTGCTAAGGATTGCTTTAACAATTCTGGGTTTTTATTCTTCCAGGTGAATTTCATAATTGCTTGCTCTATTTCTGTAAGGTACATCATTGGGATTTTAGTTGGAATTGCATTGAATCTGTATAGCACTTTTGGTAGTATGGCCATTTTGACAAAATTAATTCTGCCTATCCAAGAACATGGGAGATCTTTCCATCTTCTAAGGTTTCCTTTAATTTCTTTCTTTAGTGTTCTGTAGTTCTCATTGTAGAGGTCTTTCACCTCTTTTGTGAGATTGATTCCCAAGTATTTTATTTTTCTTGAGGCTTTTGTGAATGGGGTAGTTTTCCTAATTATTCTTTCCAAAGATTCATCACTTATGTATAAAAATGCATTAGATTTGTGTGCATTGATCTTATATCCTGCTATTTTACTGAATTCACTTATGAGTTCTAAAAGTTTTCTGGTGGAATTTCCTGGTTCCTCTAAGTATATAATCATATCATCAGCAAATAGGGATAGTTTGAGTTCTTCTTTTCCTATTCATTTCCCTTTAATTTCTTTGGTCTGTCTAATTGCTCTGGCTAGAGTTTCAAGGACGATATTGAATAGAAGTGGTGAAAGAGGGCATCCCTGCCCTGTTCCAGTTTTTAGAGGGAATGCTTTCATTTTATCACCATTTAGAATGATATTAGCCATGGGCTTAGCATAGATGGCCTTTACAATGTTAAGGCATGTTCCCACTATCCCTATTTTTTCTAGTGTTTTGAGCATGAAGGGGTGCTGTATTTTATCAAATGCTTTTTCTGCATCTATTGAAATAATTATGTGATTCCTGACTTTAAGTCTATTGATATGGTGAATGTCATTTATTGATTTCCTGATGTTGAACCAACCTTGCATCCCTGGGATAAAACCCACTTCATCATGGTGCACTATCTTTTAAATATATTTTTATATGTGATTTGCTAAAATTTTGTTGAGAATTTTTGTGTCGATGTTCATTAAGAATATTGGTCTGAAATTTTCTTTCCTCAATGTGTCTCTGTCTGGTTTAGGTATCAGGGTGATATTGGCTTCATAGAATGAGTTTGGGAGGGTTCCCTCCTCTTCTATTTCATGGAATACTTTGAGAAGTATTGGAATGAGGTGTTCTTTAAAGGTTTTGTAGAACTCAGCTGAGAACCCATCTGGTCCTGGACTTTTCTTTGTTGGTAGGCTTTTGATGAGTTCTTCTATTTCATTACTTGAAATTGGTCTATTTAAATTGTGTATGTCCTCCTCGTTCAGTTTAGGCAATTCATATGTCTCTAGAAATTTGTTGATGTCTTCAAAATTTCTATTTTGTTGGAGTATAGATTTTCAAAATAGCTTCTAATTATGTTTTGTATTTCAATTGTGTCTATTGTGATATTTCCTTGTTCATTGCGAATTTTAGTGATTTGGGTTTTCTCTTGTCTTCTCTTTGTGAGTGTGGCTAACGGTTTATCAATTTTGTATATTTTTTTGAAGAACCAACTATTTATTTTGTCATTTTTTTTTGATTGTTTCTTTTGTTTCAATTTCGTTGATTTCAGCTCTGAGTTTAACTATTTCCTGTCTTTTACTACTTTTGGTGCTGGTCTGTTCTTCTTTTTCTAGGGCTTTGAGCCATAGGGTTAGGTGGTTTATTTGTTGAGTTTTACTTCTTTTATTAAATGTGCTCCATTAAATAAATTTTCCTCTAAGTACTGCTTTCATAGTGTCCCAGAGATTTTGATATGATGTTTCTTTGTTCTCATTTACCTCGAAGAATTTTTAAATTTCTTTCCTAATATCTTCTGTTATCCATTCATCATATAATAGCATATTGTTTAATCTCCAGCTGTTGGAGTAGCTTCTGTTTTTTACTCTTTCATTTATTTCTAACTTCAATCCATTATGATCTGATAGAATACGAGGTAGTGTATCTATCTTCTTGTATTTGCTAACATTAGCTTTTTGGCATAATATATGGTCTATTTTATAGAAGGATCCATGTGCTGGTGAGAAGAAAGTGTATTCATTCTTGGTTGGATGGTATACTCTATAAATGTCTGTTAAGTCTAAATTATTGACTGTGTTATTGAGATCTATGGTTTCTTTGTTCAATTTTTGTTTGGAAGATCAGTCCAGTGGTGAGAGAGGTGTGTTAAAATCACCTAGTATTATTGTGTTATGGTCTATTTGGTTTCTGAAATTGAGAAGGATTTGTTTGACATACATGGATGAGCCACTGTTTGGGGTATAGATGTTTATGATTGTTATATCTTGCTGATTTATGCTTCCCTTAAGCAGTATGAAATGACCTTCTTTATCCCTTCTGACTAACTTTGGCTTGAAGTCCACATTATCGGAAATGAGGATGAATACCCCAGCTTTTTCGCTGTGTCCATGTGCATGGTATGTTTTTCCCCATCCTTTCACCTTTAATCTATGAGTATCTTTTTCTATGAGGTGAGTCTCTTGCAGGCAACATATTGTTGGATCTTTCTTTTTAATCCAAGCTGCCAATCTATGTCTTTTGATTGATGAGTTCAGGACATTAACATTCAGGGTTATTATTGAGATATGATTTGTATTCCCAGTCATTTGGTTCTTTTTTAAATTTTATTTATTTATTAGACACGCCATGGTTCTTCCTTTATTTGACAATTCCTTTAGGATAATTCCTCCCTTTGCTGATTTCCATCTTTGTTTTTTGTCTCTTCCTCATGGAATATTTTGCTGAGAATGTTCTGTAATGCTGGCTTTCCTTTTGTAAATGCTTTTAGCTTTTGTTTATCATGGAAGGATTTTATTTCATCGTCAAATTTGAAGGTAAGTTTTGCTGGGTATAAGATTCTTGGTTGGCATCCATTTTCTTTCAGGGCGTGGTAAATGTTGTTACAGGCCCTTCTAGCTTTTAGGGTCTGGATTGAAAAATCTGCTGATATCCTTATTGGTTTCCCCCTGAATGTAATTTGATTCTTTTCTATCACAGCCTTTAAAATTCTGTATTTATTTTGCATGCTAGGTATTTTCATTATAATGTGCCTTGGTGTGGGTCTGTTGTAATTTTGTGTATTGGGAGTCTTATAAGCCTCTTGAACTTGATTTTTCATTTCATTCTTCAGATTTGGGAAATTTTCTGATATTATTTCATTGAATAGATTGTTCATTCCTTTGGTTTGTTTCTCTAAGCCTTCCTCAGTCCCAATAATTCTTAAATTTGGCCTTTTTATGATATCCCATAGTTCTTGGAGAGTCTGTTCATGAGTTCTTACCATCTTCTCTGTTTGTTCAACTTTTTTTTCAAGGTTAAATATTTTGTCTTCAATGTCTGAGGTTCTGTATTCCAGGTGTTCTATCTTATTGGTTATGCTTTCTATGGAGTTCTTAATTTGGTTTATTGTTTCCTTCATGTCAAGGATTTTTGTTGTTTTTTTTTTTATTGTAAACAAATGGGATACATGCTGTTTCTCTGTACATGGAGTAAAGGCATACCATTTGTGTAATCATAAATTTACATAGAGTAATGTTGTTTGATTCATTCTGTTATTTTTTCCCTTTTTTTTTTACAATATCTCTGACTCTTTATTGAAATGATCTTTTGCTCCCTGTATTTGCTCTTTTAACTGTCAATTGTTGCGATCATTCAATGCCTGCATTTGCTATTTCATCTCCTCGTTTGCTTCCCTGATCATTTTAATTATGTACATTCTGAACTCCTTTTCTGTCATTTCTTCTGCCATTCTGTCATTGGGTTTTATTGATGTAACATCTAGATTTGTTTGGGGCATTTTCGTCCCTTGTTTTCTCATATTGTTCAGGTATCAGTGGACCGCTGAGATATTGCAGATTTCCTCTATTGACTTATAATGTCCGTGAAGATTTCTAATATATCCCCTCTTAGCCTTCAGTAGCCTGAAGTCTTGGAGGAAGTTAATAATGCAGTCCTCCACATGGAAGCTGCCTCTCTAGGGGTGGTGGCCTTCAGGTGGTGTATATTCCTTGCTAGTGGGCATAGGTGCCTCTACTTGTTGACTAATGATCATCCAAAGGGGAACTAGGCTGCGGGCTGAGGCAAGGCCTGTTTGGTCCTGTGTCTCTGGTTTTACCGTCCTTGTGGGAAAACCTCACCAGGCAGGAAAGACTCACCCGGTGGGGAGGTCTTGCTGGTCAGTTCCCGTCCTAGAGGTTCCCCTAAATCTACAACTACCACCTGGGCTGGGCTGCCATCCTCTGCAACGTTCCCAGGGGCCCAGACCTACCTCCTGGGCCTGGGAGCCTCACCCTTCGCAGACGAGTCTCCTTAGGCTGCCTCTCCTCAGATAATCTGCCCCCAGTCCTGGAACCTTCACTCCGCCCCTAAGCATGTCTCTGTGCAGCTGTTCCATCAAGAAGCCTCCTAGGTCCTGGGACCCTGCTCTGCACCTAATCGCCTGGCTATGCGGCCCCTCCTCTGGGCAGCCACCTGGAGCCCCCAGCGACCCGCCACACGCCTCTTCCTCTGGACAGCCACCCAGTGTTCTGGTGCGGTCACTAGGAGTCCAAGCAACTCACTGTGTGCCTCCCTATCCCGCCAACCACCCATAGCCCTGGGCAGTCACTCCGAGTCCATGTGACCCGCCCTGTTCCTCCTCCTCCTCCAGGCAGCCCTCTGGGTTTTCAGGAGTGGTTGCCGTGAGTGGCTCTGAGTCCAAGCCACCCAGTGCACGCCTCCTCTGGGCAGCCCCCCGGTGTTCAGGAGCGGTCACTTTGAGTCCAAACAACTCACCACTCACCTCCTCCTCTGAGCAGCTGCCTGGAGCTCTGATGCAGTCACTCCAAGTCCAAGCGACCTACTGCACTCCTCCTCCTCCTCTGGGCCAGTCCCTGGTGTTCAGAAGCGGTCTCTCTGAGTAGAAACAGCATGCCGCCCAGCTCCTCCTCTGGCAACCGCCTGTAGCTCTGGTACAGTCACTCCAAGTCCAAGCATCCCGCTGTGCTCCTTCTCTTCCTCCTCCTCCTGCGGGCAGGCCCCGGTGTTCAGGAGTGGTCTCTTTGAGTCCAAACAGCTCTCCTCGCAGCTCCTCATCTGGGCAGCCGCCTGGAGCCCCAGTGGTTGCTCTGAGTCCCAGCGCTGTGCTGAGCGGCCTCCTCTACGATTCTCCCAGTTGTCCGAGTTCACTGCTCCAGCAGGGGGAGGGGTGTCTCACCGGGCAGCTCTACTTCACAAAGTTCCCTGCATTGCGGGACTACTGCCCCTTTGGGGACGCCTCCCCAACGGGAGAGACTCACCCGGCTGCTTTGAGTTGGTCCCAAGTCTCTCAATATCTCCTCTTTTGAATCCTGAGTCCTGGAACAACATGAAATGCAGCCACACTCTAGTCCGCCATCTTGAAACCTCCTTTGTGTTAGGGTCTTTGAGGGAATTTTTTTCAAGCCTTATTTGAGGTTATCATGCCCTGGGAAATGAGAAAAGGTTGCAGGATGTGTTTGTTTATAAATATATAAATGTGCATTAGAGTAAAATGAGCAAAAGAAAAACTATCCTTACTAATCTGAAAAACCTGACCATCGAAATATTTTATTTCCTACTTTAGCAAAATGATTTCTCAGCATTGTTGACCCTCATTTGATATGAATTGATTCATTTATGAGATTAAATAAACCACTGTGATGTAGGACTCTACTTTTGTTGGAATCAGGCTGAATAGGATTGGGCAGGATAGGAAGACTCCTGAAAGATTAAATCTTTACAGTAGGAATATTCTCATTTGTGACTGGGAGCTATCTTTTAAGTAGACTTAAATAATAGGCCTGTGTTATTTTTTGGAGACCCTGGAGTTAAGTACTGAGTGTGATTGGCTGGTGTGTCAGCATTAAGAAAACAGGATGCTCTCCCTCTGACTGCCAGCATCCACCCTCTCATACACATTAATTTCTCAGAACATGTCTCAGAAATACAGGCATTGTGCTTCATGTTATTAAATTGCACTGTCCTAAAGGAGTACATAGTTTTATTAGGGAGAGAAAATACTAAAATATGACAAAAGTAGCCAAGCCACCAGGAAGTGGAAAATACCAAAAATGTAAGTCTGTGAGAGTTCAGGAGAAAGATCTGCATTTTTGACCAGAGAAACTTGAGGAGAAAAAATAAAGTCTTTCAGCTCAACCAAATAGAATTATAATTGGCTAACATTGGACAAAGGGCATTAAGAGGTGAGAAAACAAAGGTTAGATAAGGAAATAGGATGGGAAAGAAAAAATAAGAAATTAAGCAAATCAATGAAATAAAGGTAAACATTGCATTTAGTCAAATCTCAAAACATCATTGGATATTTTGAGGGGGGAAGGACAATAAAAATGGATTAAATTATTCCTTATTCTTCCAGTCAGCTCATATATATGTATTATAATATTTTTAAATTTCATAAGTTATACTTCAGTACTGCTGTCATGGTTCTCTAAAGTTGTATTTGCCATATATGATCCAGAGGATTGAGATGATGAATCTAAAAAAACTACACTCATAAACTGAATTCTTTATGAGGCAACTTTCAGTGAATCGATTTGGGATGCAGTTTATATTGGGTAACTGAAATGATTCTATTATTAATGTTGTATCTGTATGTATGTATGTACTAGGGTTGGGTTGGCAACTATGCTGACATAGGGCCATTAATTAGGATGACTAATTGATATTTGATCCATGTATTAGTAAATCATATATGATAACCTAAGGCAATGAAGAGCCCTGGCATGAATATAAAGGAAATTAGAAAAAAATTAGCTACCTGGGATGTCTGAATCAGCTCACAGCAAACTGTGCTCCTTTCCAAGTTGAAGAAGTGTATGTCTATCCAAAGAAGCACCATTCCCAGGAGAACATCATCAGCTGAAGGAAGAGGACAATGTATGATAACTTGACCATCCAGGAAGGACAGGCCATCTCTGTGAAACTGAATGTCAGGTTCACATCGCCCTCTGAAATGATCTCCCTGTAGCCATTACTCCTTGAAATAAAGTGCCACTTCCATAACAAGAGCAAGAGTTGGGGGCATTCTGTCACTACAGTAACCTTGAAAATGGAAACAAAATTGAACACTGGTAAAGGAAACGGTGTTTGCATTTCACAAGGAATTCTACATTTCCCATGGGTCCACTAAGCTCAGGAAACGTCTTCAGAGAAAAACACTCCTCTTTTCTAGTACAAAGGATGTAAATTATAACTTAAATCAAATGGAGTGAGGATGACAAGGTCACTTAAAAGTACTTCTGTGATTAAGTGGTTTATATTGAAATTGTATTGTGACAGATTTTAATAACTGACACCTTGAATGAATTTTTTTTTTTCTGTCAAACTTTTGTACAAAGAAAGCATACCAAAAGAATACATTTTGGAGTGTCACTCCATTTCCTGAAGGATACTAGAACATGATAGTTATAGGGCAAGAAGTGATCCTAAAGATCATCTAGTTTAGCCATTTTGCTTTTCAAAGGAGGAGGCAGGCTTAGAGGTCAAGATGTGATTGATGTGTAAGAAAGATTGGTTTGGCAGTGTGGACATAACGCTGTGAGTCTAGTCTTAGGGGCTCATCTGGTAGGCCTGGGTCAGACTGGGTTGTTATCTCCAGGGGTTGAAATTGCATGTCATCACTGGACAACTGTAAACTGACATCAGTTCAACAGGAGCAATGAATAGAAAATGCTGCCACAGCTGACAGAAGGAACGTTCTGGGAAATAGACTCCAAATCTAGGAGAGATTAGCAGTCAAAGACCAAAGCCCACAAAGAATGTCAAGGACTCATTTTGTGAATTTTGCCTATCCTGTGGAAGAGAGCTCGACATCCAGTTTTGAGACTCTGAGTTACAAACAAAGGATCGATGCAAAGAAAATGAATAAAACTGGATGATATTGAGACCTCTGAGAAACCTCATAAACTCTCATAGGCCCATTAGCTGTTCTTTTTCTAGATTGGTAGAAAGTACTTCCTGCTGTTGTCACTTTCCTTTCGGGGCATTTTTGGTTCTAGCTCTCTGAAAGGACTTGTAAAAACCAGAAAAGAATATATAGGCTTAGAAGTAGACAAAGTGAAATTTGATCCCTGGCTTTGATAATGCCCAGGCAAATGACCTTGAACAAAATACAGATCCTCTTGGAGCTTAAGTTTTTTGTTTTGTTTTGTTTTGTTTTTTGTTTGTAAAATGGAGCATGATAATACCCTCTAATTCAGAGGGTTGTTTTGTGAATAATATATCTAAAATTCCAAGCATAGAAGATGCCTTCAGTAAGTAGTGTTTACTTTAATGGCAGATTTGTTTCCCAAAATTATATCTTTTGGAGAATATATCCTAGTTTTGTTCTTTCTGAGAATAGCCTGACTCATCTACTGAGTGTTGAACTTACAATTTAACTCTCAGAGGGATACTATTGTCTACAAATTCTGGGGGCTTTTTACTATAACCCTTTAAGTACATGCCTATAAATTACAGACTGATCCCTCTAATCCTAGGGTTTGGAACGTGTATTATTCTTTCATCAGCATGGTTCTTAGTTCTTTCACTCCAATAACTGATGTGTTTGTAATGACCAGATGTTCAAAGAATGTAAAAAAAAAAAAAAAAAAAAGCAGCAAAAAAGGCAGAGTCAAGGAGACATCTCCCTATGAAAAACACCGGAAATACTTAAATCACCACATAATAAACCAGTCTACCCCAGAATAAGAAAAATTTGTTCCTGAAAACCAAAGTGTAAAAAGAGGGTTATGATTATGTGTGCATAGTAGTTCCATAGCATTTTGAAAACAGGAAAATTAAGGAGAAAGTTATTCAGTGATAATCCTAAAAGCTTAGTACACTTTTCAAGGGATTCACAAGTTTTTGGTTTTGCTGCTGTCTCATTTTTCCTTTGTCTTAAGTTTCTAGACATGCAGTCTGAATAGCTATTGACAATCCAGATGATAATCAGTGTCTGTGAACACAATAGAATAAAATCATTAGACTAAAAGAGCTCAGAGACTGCTTAATCCAACATTTCCATTTATAAAGAAGAAATTAAATCTGTAATTAAACTTACTTATTATAATGATATACAATAATTTGTAGACTTACAGATTTCATTTCTAGACTTACAGATTTTTTTCAATTGTCGGTGATGATTCTTTGGGTCTATCATCTATCACTTTATCTTCATTTTGGTGACTACTAACTGTTCATTGGGTGTTTGGGAAATACAACTGTAAATTGAATAAACTTTGAATTAAGTGTCTGTACGAAAGGGAAACATCCTTCTTGCAGTTGGACCCTATTGGGGCTTCTTTAAATTTTATTCATGTAAGGTATGCTTAAATTGACACGGGTCACTGACAACAAGCTACACTGACTAAAAAAGACACCAATATGAGGTAAAAGAAACCCTGTATTATAATCAAGGAAGATCATATCCATGTTAGTTTGCATGTTAATGACTAGAGAATTAAAACCAGCTCCATGACCTGACATAAATTATACTACCTTTTGAACCAAATTTTCATCATAGATAACACAAAATAAAATTTCTTAGACTTAAAATCTACAAACTTTGGAAAATACAAGACTCTAGAGTGTAAATAAAACTAGGAGAATTCTGAGGAGATGTTGACATTTAGATGAAAGAAATGATATGACATGAGTTTTTCTGTATTTTTTTTATTGCATTCAGCACAAGGATCAGATGCTGTCATCATACATGGGGCAGTAAATATTCCTATAGAAATCTTTGGTCTTTCTAGCACAAAAAAACAAAAGGCAGAATTGGGGCAATCACAGCATTAGAAAAGGTGTGGAAATCTTAGGGTAATTTTGATTTGCATTTCTTTTACTAGAGATGTTGAACATTTTTCCATACATCTCTTGAAAATGATCTCAGATCATTTTCTGTGAAATGTCTGCTCATTTCCTTCGCCCATTTATTGACTGGGTTATCTGTAAACTTGATGTAAAGTTTTTTGAGTTCTTTATAGATCCTGGAGATTGGTGCTCTATGTGAAGTGTGTGTGGCAAAGATTTTCTCCCAATGAGTAGGCTCTCTGTTCATATTGTTGATTGTTTCCCTTGCTGAGAAAAAAAAATTTAGTTTGAATCTAATCCCATTTATCCCAACTAGAATGTCTATTATCAAGAATACAAGCAACAATAGGTGTTGGTGAGGATGTGGGGAAAAAGGTACACTCATACATTGCTGGTAGCGTTGCAAATTGGTGCAGCCACTCTGGAAAGTTATATGGAGATTCCTCAGAAAACTTGGAATAGAACCACCATTTGACCCAGCTATCCCACTCCTTGGCCTATATCCAAAGGACTTAAAATCAGCATACTACAGTGATGCAACTACACCAATGTTTATAGCTGCTCAATTCACAATAGCTACATTGTGGAATCAACCTAGATGTCCTTCAAAAGATGAAAGAATAAAGAAACTGTGGTGGCAGCCCTACCCCCGCTGGTGGCAGGCTCCTTCCATGGCCAGCTTCTTGGAGCAGGCCGCCCAGTGAGAGCCTTTCTGCACAGAGCCAGCTCCAAGTCCCTGAGCCAGTGGTGAACTCCAGCCCGCAGGCAGCCTCTGGGACCAGGGCAGGAAGCCAGAGACTTCTCTAAGCAGCCCTGCTCTCTCCGGCAGCAGGCTCCTTCCAAGGCCAGATTCTCAGACCAGACAGCCCAGTGAGAGCCTTTCCGCACAGAGCCAGCTCCAAGCCCTGAAACCAGTAGCAGGCTAGGGGCAGCTTTCTTCAGAAACACTGCATTATCAAGTTCCTCCAAGACTTCAGGCTACTGAAGGCTGGGAGGTGATATACTGGAAATCTACAGGGACACTATAAGCCAATAGAGGAAAACTGCAATATCTCAGAGTCCCACTGATATCTGACCAATATGGAAAAAAAAGGGAAGAAAATGTTCCAAACAAACCTAGATACTATATCAATAAAACCCAGTGACAGCACAGCAGAAGGAATGTCAGAAAGGGAGTTCAGAATGTACATAATTAAAAAAATTAGGGAAGCAAACAAGGAGATGAAAGAGCAAATGCAGGCATTAAATGATCACACCAATCAACAGTTAAAAGAGCAAATATGGGAAGCAAGAGATCATTTCAATAAAGAGTTAGAGACACTGAAAAAAAAAAAAAAGAAATCCTTGACATGAAGGAAACAATAAACCAAGTTAAAAACTCCATAGAAAGCATAACCAATAGGGTAGAACACCTGGAAAACAGAACCTCAGACATTGAAGACAAAATATTTAACCTTGAAAACAAAGTTGAACAAACAGAGAAGATGGCAAGAAATCATGAACAGAATCTACAAGAATTATGGGATATCATGAAAAGGACAAATTTAAGAATTATTGGGATTGAGGAAGGCTTAGAGAAACAAACCAAAGGAATGAACAATCTATTCAATGAAATAATATCAGAAAATTTCCCAAATCTGAAGAATGAAATGGAAAACCAAGTACAAGAGGCCTATAGGACTCCAAATATACAAAATTAAAACAGACCCAGAGCAAGGCACATTATTATGAAAATACCTAACATGCAAAATAAAGACAGAATTTTAAAGGCCACGAGAGAAAAGAATCAAATTACATTCGGGGGAAACCAATAAGGATATCAGCAGATTTTTCAATCCAGACCCTAAAAGCTAGAGGGCCTGGAACAACATTTACCAAGCCCTGAAAGAAAATGGATGCCAACCAAGAATCTTATACCCAGCAAAACTTACTTTCAGATTTGACGACGAAATAAGATTCTTCCATGATAAACAAAAGCTAAAAGAATTTACAAAAAGAAAGCTGGCATTACAGAACATTCTCAGCAAAATATTCCATGAGGAAGAGATGAAAAACAAAGATGCAAATCAGCAACGGGAGGAACTAGCCTAAAGGAATAGCCAAAAAGAGAGAAACCAAATCATGTCAAAAAACAAAAATGAGTTAAATTACTGGGAATACAAATCATATAACAATAATAACCCTGAATGTTAATGGCCTGAACTCATCAATCAAAAGACATAGACTGGCAGATTGGATTAAAAAGAAAAATCCAACAATATGTTTCCTGCAAGAGACTCATTTCATAGAAAGAGATACCCATAGACTAAAGGTGAGAGGATGGGAAAAAACATACCATGCACATGGACTCAGCAAAAAAGCTGGAGTATCCATCCTCATTTCAGATAATGTGGACTTCAAGCTAAAACTAGTAAGAAGGGATAAAGAAGAACATTTCATACTGCTTAAGGGAAGCATAAATCAGCAAGACATAACAATCATAAATATCTATGCCCCGAACACTGGATCATCCATGTACGTCAAACAAATCCTTCTCAATTCCAGAAATCAAATAAACCACAACACAATAATACTAGGCGATTTTAACACACCTCTCTCACCGCTGGATAGATCGTCCAAACAAAAATTGAATAAAGAAACCATAGATCTCAATAACACAATCAACAATTTAGACTTAACCGACTTATATAGAATATACCATCCAACCAAGAGCGAATACACTTTCTTCTCAGCAGCACATGGATCCTTCTCTAAAATAGACCATGTTTTATGCCACAAAGCTAATGTTAGCAAATACAAGAAGATAGAGACACTACCTTGTACTCTATCAGATCATAATGGATTCAAATTAGAAATAAATGACAGAATAAAAAACAGAAACTTCTCCAATACCTGGAGTTTAAATAATACACTATTATATGATGAATGGATAACAGAAGATATCAGGAGGTAAATTAAAAAAATTCTTAGAAGAAAATGAGAACAAAGACACATCATATCAAAATCTCTGGGACACTATGAAAGCAGTACTTAGAGGAAGATATATTTCATGGGGCGCATTCAACAAAAGAAGTAGAAATCAACAAACAAACGACTTAACACTACAGCTCAAAGCCCTAGAAAAAGAAGAGCAGACCAACACCAAAAGTAGTAGAAGACAGGAGATAGTTAAAAGCAGAGCCGAAATCAATGAAATTGAAACAAAAGAAACAATAAAAAAAATTAGCAAAATAAAGAGTTGGTCCTTTGAAAAAATAAACAAAATTGATAAACCCTTAGCCACACTAACAAAGAGAAAGAGGGAGAAAACTCAAATTACTAAAATTCGGAATGAACAAGGAAATATCACAACAGACACAAGTGAAATACAAAACATAATTAGAAGCTATTTTGAAAAATCTAACCACCAACAAAACAGAAAACCTCAAAGACATCAATAAGTTTCTAGAGACATATGAATTACCTAAACTGAACGAGGAGGACATACACAACTTAAATAAATCAATTTCAAGCAATGAAATAGAAAAGGTCATCAAAAGCCTACCAACAAACAAAATCCAGGACCAGATGGGTTCTCAGCTGAGTTCTACAGAACCTTTAAAGAAGAGCTCATTCCAATACTTCTCAAAGTATTCCATGAAATAGAAGAGGAGGGAACCCTTCCAAACTCATTCTATGAAGCCAATAACACCCTGATACCTAAACCAGACAGAGACACATTGAGGAAAGAAAATTTCAGACCAATATTCTTAATGAACATCGACACAAAAATTCTCAACAAAATTTTAGCAAATCACATCCAAAAATATATTAAAAAGATAGTGCACCATGATGAAGTGGGTTTTATCCCAGGGATGCAAGGTTGGTTCAACATCTGGAAATCAATAAATGTCATTCACCATATCAATAGACTTAAAGTCAAGAATCACATGATTATTTCAATACATACAGAAAAAGCATTTGATAAAATACAGCATCCCTTCATGCTCAAAACACTAGAAAAAATTGGGATACATGCCTTAACATTGTAAAGGCCATCTATGCTAAGCCCACGGCCAATATCATTCTAACTGGTGAAAAACTTAAAGCATTCCCACTAAAAACTGAAACAAGGCAGTGATGCCCTCTTTCACCACTTCTGTTCAACATCATCCTTGAAACTCCAACCAGAGTAATTAGATAGACCAAAGAAATTAAATGGATACCAATTGGAAAAGAAGAACTCAAACTATCCCTGTTCGCTGATGACATGATTATATATTTAGAGGAACCAGGAAATTCCACCAGAAAACTTTTAGAACTCATAAGTTATTCAGTAAAGTAGCAGGTTACAAGATCAATGCTCACAAATCCAATGCATTTTTATACATAAGTGATGAATCTTCAGAAAGAGAATTTAGGAAAACTACCCCGTTCACAATAGCATCAAAAAAACTAAAATACTTGGGAATCAATCTCACAAAAGAGGTGAAAGACCTCTACAATGAGAACTACAGAACACTAAAGAAAGAAATTAAAGGAAACCTTAGAAGATGGAAAGATCTCCCATGTTCTTGGATAGGCAGAATTAATTTTGTCAAAATGGCCATACTACCAAAAGTGCTATACAGATTCAATGCAATTCCAATTAAAATCCCAATGACGTACCTTACAGAAATAGAGCAAGCAATTATGAAATTCATCTGGAAGAATAAGAAACCCAGAATAGCTAAAGCAATCCTTAGCAGGAAGAGTGAAGCAGGGAATATCACAATACCAGATCTTCAACTCTACTACAAAGCAATAGTAACAAAAATGGCATGGTATTGGTAGCAAAGTAGAAAGGTAGATCAATGGTACAGAATAGAGGACATGGACACAAACCCAAATAAATACAATTTTCTCATACTAGACAAAGGGGCCAAAAATATGCAATGGAGAAAAGATAGCCTCTTCAACAAATGGTGCTGGGAGAATTGGAAATCCATGTGCAACAGAATGAAACTAAACCCATATCTCTCACCATGCACAAAACTAAATGGATTAAGGACCTCGGAATCAGACCAGAGACCCTGCAGAGTATAGAAGAAAAAGTAGGTTCAGATCTTCAACATGTCGGCTTAGGACCAGACTTCCTGAACAGGATTCCCATAGCATAAGAAATAAAAGCAAGAATCAACAACTGGGATAGATTCAAACTAAAAAGCTTTCTCTCAGCAAAGGAAACTATTAGCAATGCAAAGAAAGAGCCTACAGAGGGGGAGAAAATCTTTGCCAATCATACTTCAGATAGAGCACTAATCTCCAGAATCTATAAAGAACTCAAAAACTCTACACCAAGAATACAAATAATCCAATCAACAAATGGGCTAAGGAAATGAATAAACATTTCATAGAAGAAGATCTACAAGCAATCAACAGATATATGAAAAAATGTTCAACATCTTTAGTAATAAGAGAAATGCAAATCAAAACTACCCTAAGATTCCATCTCACCCCAATTAGAATGGCAATTATGAAGAACACAAGCAACAATAGGTGTTGGCGAGGATGTGGGGAAAAAAGGTGCACTCATACATTGCTGGTGGGGCTGCAAATTAGTGCAGCCACTCTGGAAAGCAGTATGGAGATTCCTCAGAAAGCTTGGAATGGAACCACCATTTGACCCAGTATCCCACTCCTTGGCCTATACCCAAAGGACTTAAAATCAGCATAGTACAGAGATACAGCCACATCAATGTTCATTGGTGCTCAATTCACCATAGCCAGATTGTGGAACCAACCTAGATGTCCTTCAATTGATGAATGGATAAAGAAACTGTGGCATACATATACAATGGAATATTACTCAGCCATAAAGAATGATAAAATTATGGCATTTGCACGCAAATGGATGAAATTGGAGAATATCATGCTATGTCAGATAAGCCAATCTCAAAAAACTAAAGGACGAATGATCTAAGTGGATGATGACATGTAATTGGGGGAGGGAGTGGTTAGTGTTAGGGTTAGGGTTAGATTTAGGGTTGGGGTTAAGGAGGGTGGCAAGAATGGAGGAAGAAAAGACTGTATAGAGGGAAAAGAGGGTTGGGAGGGGTGGGCGGGAAGGAAAAAAATAACAGAATGAATCAAACAACATTACCCTATGTAAATTTATGATTACACAAATGGTATGCCTTGATTCCATGTACAAACAGAGAAACAACACGCATCCCATTTGTTTACAATAAAAAAAAAAGAAACTGTGGTATATACACACAATGACACAATGGAATATTATTCAGTTGTAAAGAAGAATAAATTATGGCATTTGCACGTAAATGGATGGGGTTGGAGAATATCATGCTAAGTGAAACAAGTAAATCCCCAAAACCCAAGGCCAAATATTTTCTCTGATAAGTGGATGATGATGCATAACGGTGGGGGGGGGGAGGCAAGAATGGGGAAGGATGGATTGTATAGAGTAAAATGAGGGGTGGGGTGGAGTGGGGGAAAGGAAAGATAATAGAACAAACATCATTACCCTATGTTCATGTATGATTACCCACATGGCGGGACTCTACTTTGTGTACAACCAGAGAAACAAAAGTTGTACCCCATCTGTGTACAATGAATCAAAATTAAAAAAAAAAAAAAATGAAACCCATAAAAAAAAGGAAGAAGAAGAAAATGTGTGGAAAGTCTAAGAGAAGAAAGAGTCAAGAGAAGGTATTACAGGCTTTGTGTATGCCGTCCCTTGACTTCACAGGAAAGATTGATTACAAGCACCACAGGTACTAATGAAATAACTGAACTGATATTTGCATTGCTATCAAAGAGATAATTTTAGTTTTAGGCAAGTCAAAGTACACACTAAAGCAACAACAATTACAAAATAATAATCTTTGCAAGAACATAACATAATCCTGAGTCTCTACAATGGCACTTATCCGATCTAGAATATAACCAAAAATCTAAAAATCTGAAAAGCATTTTCTATTTTGAAAAGAAAAGACATGCAATGGAGATTCATAGCATGATAACAAATAACTCAAATGTTGGAATTTGTAGACAAGTATGTTAAAGTTATTATAGCTGTGGTCAATTATATAAAAAAGTAAAAGTTCATAAAGAAGGTGTAAAATTAAAACATTATTTTGTTCAGACAATATGGAGCTATTTTTCAATGCTTTCTATGTGGAGACACAGTTCTTAACTTTTAAAAATTTATAGTCTAATGGCAGAATAATTGATGGGATTATAGTGTCACTCTAGCTATACCATTTGTTCTGTAAATATATGATTCCAAGAATGAGGAATAGGGGAGAATCTTTAATAAAGACACATATATCCAAACATGCCTGCCATGTACAACAGAGATCCAATTGAATTAAATAAAGTCGGAGATATTGATTTAACTTCAGAATTTCTATAGGCGTAGTCCATAAAGTCTGCTAACTGATAAAATCAGATCCTAACACATACTGACAGATGTTCATCATTATCATCATCATCATCACAACAACTGATAATAGTAATAATTCATGTTGGTATGTCACTTAGATTACAAAATGGCTTGCACATTTTATTTTGAATTTGAGTGTCCCAACCACCTTGTGAATTGATGAGGCAAGTATTCAGTCTGAAGTTTCATTTAAAGGTCAAAATAGGGGAAGAATATTCATATGAAATTTTTCTTTTCAAAGATAGACATAGATTAAATTGCATGCATCCATCAAAATCTCTTTCTAGTGAGATCTCAGAAGGAATCTAAATTTTATATTTCCATTATCTCTTGGTTTTTAATTCATTTACTTTTTAAATTTTTAAATTTTGTTTGTTCTTACTAGTTGTACATTACAAAATGCGTTATACATTTTGATAGATTATACATAAATTGAGTATAATCTCTCGTTTTTCTGATTATACATATTGCAATCTAAATTTTATAGGAGGAAAGCAAGATTTACCTGCCATGAAAGCAACAATGAACATTTGGGACTATCAAAGCACTCTGACAATTGTCTTTTCCAGACAGCTATCTTAAGAATGAGCTGCTCAGTGATAATTAGAGAGAGAGTGAAATGCACCCAGTTTCACATTTCAATGCTCCTTCCCAATTAGAATGGCATTAGAGTGAAAGTGTAGCCATATAATTGTATGAAGAATAGATCTAATTTTCTCAATGTCACTGCAATATCACCTTTTGGGACTAACAGCACCGAATGATTACGCATATCATTTGGTAATTGTATTTTCATCCATTCCACACTGGGAGTTGATTTTTAAAAGTGGACATGCAATTAGATTATAAATGAACACACATCAACTGTCCCTCAGAAGATAGCAGTATATCAGCATTAATCCAGCTGCATTTTTAACTACCGTCAGTGGCAGCGTATGAGGCTTGTCCACACTCAACACTGAGCTTGGTCATTGATAATAAAAGAGAAAGTGACTAAGAAACTTTGAGCTCAGGGAGAGTGGCCTTCCCAAAACCACAGCTTAGTTGGCTATTAGATGTAACTTAAAAGCAAAGAGTGATAGAGGACCAAGATTAAATGCCTTCCATTGCTGTGAGATGCTTCTCTTTGAGAGTTGTAGAGAGAATGTGCCTTGCTAGAGAAGTACCTATCATTCTATCTCATAGACTGCAAAACAGATATTCCCTTGGGAAAAAAGAAGCTTTGAAGTGCCAATTAATCATAGCATATATTGCTGGAAATATTTCAGGTCAGGAAGTAGAAATTTATACAGCCATCTGCATTTAAATAGCAGTTTCTAAGAGTAAAATGTATACAAGGTGCTGAAGTTGAGGCTATAAGTTACGGCTTGAAGACCTCCTGAATCCTACTGAACTCTCTAATGCACAATCATACATTTTAATAAATACAATTATTTGGTGTGCAGTTGAAGTCTCATTATCATACTAACCAAAGGCAAAACTGTTAGACTGATTCTCTTCCCTGGACTTAGTTGGGAGCAATCTTAGGACATTTAAATGAGGGTACTTTTCATATGGGACAAATAATAAAAAATAATTCTGATTTTCCTGTCCTGATAGTACAGAAATAAAAACCACAATCCCCTTCATTGTGATGAAGTATTCGCTCCATGGAATGGAAGTGTTGGTCTGTAATTCCATTCCTATTTCCAGAGTCATTAATGCAGGCTTATGAAATGCACTATTTCTGAATGAGACTTGGCCCAGAAACAGTCTCTAACATGGATTACAGGTTTTTGTAAAGTTCTACTGGACTTTCTTTAAAGTTTCAAATATAAATATGTGGATGGGCTGTAACTGTACTTCACAGGCAAAATGGATGCTTCCAGTCATTGTGGCAGAGTTCTTCCCTTCCTGGAGGAACATGGCCTGTGGCCCTTGGGTCTGTAGGAAGGCACTCTCCTACTACCCTGGCTGTGGGGAGAGGGGTCAAGAGAAGCCAACCAAAAGGCAATAGTTGGGGAGAAAATTAACTTCACCCAGGGCAGCAGTCTATAGGACACAGAAAGAATAGAGAAATAGAAATGGTGTGCCAATGTGGTGAAACAAAACAACTGTGGAAGATTTGGAAGCGGATGTTGGGAAGGATATTCTGAGAAATTCTTGAGGGAAGGAAGGGTCCAGACTTTACTTCACTTCTGAACTCCCCTTCCTCAATGGTCACCTTGCTTTAGTGCCCAGGCTCCTATATTTACAGTTAGTTGCATTAAGTGTGGTTTATATGATATATATATATATATTTATATATATAAATGATATATATATATATATATATTTTTTTTTTTTTGTACTGGGAATTGAACTAAGGGGAACTTAATCACTGAGCCATATCCCTAGTTCTTTTTTTGTATTTTATTTAAAGACAAGGTCTCACTGAATTAATTAGGGCCTTTTTAAGTTGATAAGGCTGGCTTTGAACTTACAATCCTCCTGCCTCAGCCTCCCAAGCTACTGAGATTAGAGGAGTGTGCCACTGTGCCCAATGACTGTGTTTATTTTTAATAAATAGTCATTAATGTTTCCATAGGTCAAACACAAAATAGGGGCTTAGTAAATGCTTAGTCTTCTTTATAAATCAGGATATTATTTTTTACTGTATTTAGACTTTGATCCAACCTTCCTTCTCACCAAATATTATGATGTAAGTCATTCCTGCTTTTCTAATTTTATACCAACTTGCCATCTACCTTTGTCAATAGGCACCATTAAAGTGCCTGGTAAAAATTCTATTTTTTTTCTGCCAATTTCATGAATGTCCCAAATTCTTCGTAGGTGAACTATACCTGGCCTTCTCTTTCCTTCTTCTCTTCGTATGGATGGGAATTTTTTGTTATTTGGTTTGGTTGTTTGTTTTTATCTTTCAGTTTTCAGCCTAAATGATATCTCTTCAAAAAGACTTCTAGATAACTCAATATAAAGCCTATCTTCTGTGTTATTCTCTTTCATAGTACCCAAAGTTTTACCCCTTTAGAGTGATCAACCATCCTTGTTTGCTCAGGAATGAAGAGTTTTCTGGGATGCAGGTTTTTCAGTATTTAAGCTTGGACAGTAATAGGCAAACCAGGATGGTTGGTTGCTCCACTAATAGAACTTACCTAATTGGAACTTTATCTATATACAGTTTTATTTGTTTACTTATGGAATATTTACATCCTCCATTAAGCATTAGGATCTGTAGAAGGAGGTACCATATCATTTTGTTTATATTATATATCCTACAGCCCTAATAGAACCAGAAATATTGAACAAATGAATAATAAATAAATGAATCAATAACCTAAAAGCTGGGGGTTCAGAACAAGGAATTAACATTTGGAGTCAGCTATACAAAGTTGAACTTGTGAACTATTGAGAGCTTTTTGAATTCTATAAGGATGTAGTGAGACACAGATGCTTTGTTCCTATATGTAGATGGTGGGAAGAGGGGACATGACCAGGAGAGAAGAGGATAACTGAAACAGATCATGCCATAGAAACCTGAAGAAGTCATTCCAAGGATGAGGTTGCTTCTAGGTTTATTTTATTGTTATCATTCCAAGGTTCAGTGACCACATTTAAGGGCATTCTTCTGGAAAGATTGATGGCTTATAAAGATGTCACAGTGGTCATTTAAGACCTCTATTTGGAGATAATTATTCTCCTTCAGAAAGAAAGATTGAACAATTTTATGAAATCAAGCAGTGTAATTCTTTTGTAAAAGAAGCTGAAAACAAATATTTAAATACTTAAAGTGAAGAAAATGTTCATTCATCATACATATGTACACACAAATATTCCATCATTTAGTTATAAAATAACAGGTAGGAGGTGGTAGGACACTTATAACTGTAAATTTGCTTATATCGGCTCCACCAAATACATACTTCTAAATATGCAAAAATTATTACACATGAAAAAATTTTGAGTTGGAGTAGGAAAATAGGAGACCAGGGATGAATAACAGCCTGTAGATTTACAGCAATATCAGCCCAGATCTAATCTGAGGTCCTTTCTGCGTGCAGTGTATTGGATCCTAGTGAGAGTATCAAGGTCATAAGAAAACTTAAACACTCTCCAGGTCACTGTTTCCAAGGTGCAGCCATTAGAGAACTCTCCCACAAGGTGCCCTGGAAAAGGGTTCTGAGGCCGGAACTGTTTGGAAAATGTTGCATTACATCTGGGGACTCAATGTGTATGCGGTAAGAATGTCAGTTAGGAGATTTACCTACTTTTTCCCGATCCTGTGGCTTCCCATTTCTCTACTGAAACAGGTCCTGGGCTCAATGCCTTGGGGAGGAGTGTAAAAACAGAAATAACCTGGGGAAGGGAAGAAGGCAGGGTTATTGTCAAAATGTGACAGGGGATTAAACTTCATGTGAATGCCTTGAGGCTCTAGAAGGTAGTAAAATGTGCTGACATTGGTGGACAGGTTTAGAGAAGTCTGGAGACCTTAGAGGAAAGCAAACCTGTGCCCTATTTCCCTAATATAGAAAAGGTGCTGCTAAGACCCCCAAGAAGGAATTGCTGTGGGTGTGACTAGGTGGATGGGACCACACTGAATCCTGCAAAGCTTCCTGTGCTGTGAGCATGGCACAGAAGCACGGACAGAGAAAAGAGATTGGCCAACTTTAGCCAGCAGGTCAAATCTAGCCTACTTTCTATCTTTGTATATTCCAGAAGCCAGGATTACATTTTAAAATGATTTTTAAAAGAAGAACAATTTCTACATATTACATATTGTGTAGGGCTACTTTTGTAGTACAGTGAGAACTGAGAAGTGGTGAAGTTGAGTGGTTTCAACAGAGTCTGAGTGACTCAGAAAGGCTAAAATATTTCCTTTCCTCCCTTTGTAGAATAAGCTTGCTTATTCTATTCTTTTTAATTCTTTACCTCCTCAAAACATTTTAGTTCTTTTTCTTAAAAGATTTTTTTAGTTGTAGATGAACACAATACCTTTATTTAATTAATTAATTTATTTATTTTCATGTGTTGCCAAGGATTGAACCCAGTGCCTCAACGCGTGCGAGGCAAGCGCTCTACCACTGAGCCACAACCCCAGCCCCATTGCTAATTCTTAATATAAAGAGCTCCAGGAACAAACTATGGATGAAGGACTTAGGACAAAATGGACTACTTGTATCCTCTGCCTGTGAAGACTCTAAAATCAAGATCCCCAACATTATTAAATGGAAGCATCTCATAAGTTCAGCAGCATGGAGACTAGAAAGTATGGTTAATTTTAGTGCACATCAGAGTTTATGACTGAAATTCATACCCACTAAACATGTTAAGATGGTAAAACCTCTGAAAATTCCTCTCAATAAACATGTTTGACTAGTATTTTCCAATATTACTTAATCATGAATTTTTTGTTAGGCCTATTAATGTCCTATGAAAGTACGTTTACAAAGAAGATATGTTGAAAAACACTGCTTCAGTCCAATGCCCTCATTTTACAGGGGAAGAGGATTAAGAATTAAAGGCTGATGACTTAGACAAGTTCATATAATTAGTAAAGAGTAGGATTCGAATCCATTATGTCTAACTCCAATGCTTCCCTTATATTTTAAGCTTCTCCAAACCATGTTGACTTAATCAATCAAAAGTCTATCAAAGCTAGGTCTTTGAAAGCTGCAAGAGGAATTTCTAGAGTGATTTGACTAGGTTTTTGACTGGCAAATCAAAGCTATGTGGTTTTTATGGAATGAATCAAAACTCACAAGCAGCAGGATTAAAGTGATTCCTCATTTTTTTAACTTATAAAAAACATTTTGAATAAATCAGTCAATCCAATGCAAAACACAATTCTTCTAAACAATACATTGGATTCAAGTTTGATAGAACTGACCATCTGTTTCACTGTTGGGCCAATTTGAGTTGAGTCTAGAGAACAGTCCAAACTCATTTCTGAGAGTGAACACAAAACTTTTTAAAGTGAAGGAAAAATTAAATTTTCTGATCAGGCAGAAAGGTATAGACTTAGTCAATCTCTGCCTTCAAAGCTGTCCCTTTGCTGAAATTGACAAATTGGTTACTTTCATCAGTTTCAGCCTCTGTCAATTTCAGTAGACTGGAATAGTCACACAAGCACATCAATTTCAACCCTAGCAGCTTGTCTATTTTGAAACTGACAGAAACTAAAATGAAGGAGAGGCTCTCTGGAGGCCTTGGGAAGTGGCTGATATTGAGTGACCTCTTTAGCAGGCTTGGCATTCTAGGACTTTGCTCCTGCTGGTGTGATGCATTGGCTCCACACCAAGTTGCTGTCCCTTGGATCCTGAAATGAAGGGCATTCCAAAGGGGCCATGCATCCTGAAACTTAGGTCTCAAAGTCAACTGCAGCTCAGAGTTAAGCTGGCATAAAGTGTGGTGGTCTCATGATTTGAAATGAGAGCTCTTGTGGCCTCCATTTACAAGGCAGTGAATCATTTAATTTTTGAGGCTCTTTTACGATTTGTTAAATGTGGGTGGTGATATCTGTGCTTCTTAATAATGATAGCAGCACTAACAGTGATTAACATTTAGTGAGCATAGTATTTCCTATGCATTATCCTATTTAATCTTTTAATAGTTTTGTGAATGAAAGACTAATCTGAATCAAGGTAAATGTCCGGCACTATAAAACGTAGACCTTCATTACAACATCTGAACCACCAGAAATCCAAGGACAATTTAAACTTTATCCGTATGGCCTTTGAATAGGTTAAAGCTTACTCTAGTTTGGCTGACAGATTTCCATTTTTATTGTTTTTTTTATAAAATTGATTTTGAGGCCAAAAGCATAAATACCATCCTACTCAAATGTTCTCAGGCACCATTCAATGACATCTATGCTATCATTGTCAATATAAATGCCTCCTCTTTCTCTTCCTCTTTTTCTTTTATAATTGAGTGTAGAATTTGCTTAGGCATCTCAAAGAAATCTAAGACTTCTATGAGGGGTTCTAAAGAAGACATAGAGCTATAGAAAGATGCTGAGCCATTTTATTATTTTCTCATATTTTCGGTCCTCTCTTGGCCTCCTTCATTCGTTCCTTCCCATGTATTTATGACCTCATTCCTTTTTTTTCCCTCACAAATAGTTACTGATCTTCTACCATGGGAATGGTATTTTGCTGTGTCAAGTGTACCATAGTAAGTAAGATACACCATTCTCTTTTCTTGGAATACTTTATAATTCAGTGAAGTTTGATAGATATTAAATGAAAATTATTTATAAATGTCAATGTGGTAAGTTCTGTGCAGGAAAGAAATACAGAATTTCTTGAGGTGGAATAACATATCACTTATCTATATTGGGTGGGGGCTAGAATTGAGTCTTTAGACTGTTAACATGTACATCATTTCCAAGCCTTTAACACAAATGCCAACTCAAGCTCATCTGCCCTCCTCTGATGACTACACATAATGAGAGGGATAGCCAGATTTAGCTCTCCAATTTAGGCATGAAAAATGGAAAGGGGAAATAATCTACCATTTCTTCATCCAGTTGTCTTGGTTGTTTTAAAAGCCAAAGCTAAATGACAACTTGGCCATTAGATTAGTTTATTGGACAAAGGTCCAGAAAGAGCTAATCTTATCAACTCTGCAAACTTCATTTAAAACTGCACTTCTTTTCCAGGCTCGTTTTGAGATTTCACTGGGGACTATGTTACAGAATTGCAACATATCTGTGGCCCTTGAGATTAAACAAGAAAGAAAAAAGAAATGAAAGGAAAGGAAGGAAAGGGAACAGAAAAGAAACCAGCCTGGCACATGAAAAAGTCCTAGAGTATCAGCATTGGTTCATTCCTAATACACTATGTCTGTCTAAGCCAGCCCACCAATTTAGGTTTTTGCTTCATAATTTGGCATTTTTTTTTTTTTCTGAAAGCAGAGAGGGGAGTGTATTCTCATAGCCTTTCTAGACTCTCATTTGTTTAAGAGCTAATTTGTTACCTTGAGAATTCTCTTTTCAGTGTCCCCTTCTATCCCCCAAACCGAGAACCTGTGGCCCTGGGTCATCTTAATGTATTCACAGCATCTGTAGTCGAGTAATTTATTCATGAACTGAAATCACTAATCCCAGTTTGGGGTGGAGAAATGTTTACTTGGTCACTCACATTCTGTTAAGCGGAGGCATTGAAGGCAGGGCCACTTACAGCTGTCCTTCCCCATACAACTTTTGGAGTTGTATATTGTAAGCCATTTTATCAAAAAGCCACGGGCAGCAGTCTGAGAGGACGTATTGGGAATCAGCTAATGGACAGAAAGTACCTGCTCTGACACATTAATTCCCTTCCCTGTCAGGCTGCATCATTGTAGAGCATGCATGATGGGAAGCAAGGTCCCGTCACACCAGGGCACCTGCTGCTTCTCCATCTGCCCAGCGCAATAGCTCCTTTGATTGCCCATTTTTCAGCCTAATGGCTTATTCCTTTTCTCTTTGTAAAGTTTTTACATTTTTTATTGTGATTTTAATAGTCATTTAAAAAATATTCTCATCTCTGCTGGGCACAACGAGGATGCTGATAAAATAACATAAATAATATTCTAAACCATGCCCAAATTGAGATCACTCCAAGAGCTGCATTTCACTGTTCGGTCTGATAAAGTTGTCATGGCGATAATGTCTCCTGAGAATAAAAGTGCCATGTGCATGCCTGATGAAAGGAAATGGCTCAGATGGTACACAAACTGATAAATATTGAACTTATGGACTATTATACTGGCCATATTTTTATTTTGTTTTTTTTTTTTTTTCTTTTTACTATGCTGTGCTCAGTTACTGGAAATAGTCTGATTATTCACATTTCTCTCTCTCCCTCTCTCTCTTTTATTTTATTTGAAGATTTATATTGTTAAAATTCCTTGGCATAGATATTGGCAGTGTTCCCAAAATGACCTTTAGTTTCTGTCTAAAGCTGTGTTGATTTGGCTGGATTAGTCAAAGCAGCAGATCATTATTACATATTGAACATCTGTCAAAAATGGCACTAACAATTATCAGATACATTCTCTTTCATGGAGATTTAAGTTTGAGCACTTGAGAAGAACTTTCTACAAATCTGAGTCAATAGTACTGTCTATTTTTACTCAAGAAAAGAAACAAAGTGAGAACCCTCTTTAATTAATGCAAGGATAAAATGATAGGCATGCCCTATTTGGATGATTTAAATGAGGACAGTTACAAGTGTCAGTCACAGCCAACCCATCTTCCTGAGTCTCAGGCCATTGGGAGAGAAAACTGAGTGTTTTAGGAGGGAAATATGAACCCTGGAGTTAACTGGAATCTGAATTTTTTCTTTGTTAATGGTGTGATATATTATTCCTAGAATAGAATGACTTCTGATCCATATGTTTATATGTAACATTAAATTCCTTGGTGAAGTGAAACATCAGAATACTGGAATACATGGTAGAAAGATATCACAGTGTAAGGGAAGGAGAAGAAAAATATCATGGGAACTTCTAGGAGAGAAGTGTGGGAAAACACTTCAGAAAACATTTGTAGAGTTCCATATTAAAGACCAAAGAATTTCGAATTATTAAACACATCTTGGTAGAATGATACAGACAGTATTACCCTATGTATATGTATGATTACATGAATGGTGTGAGTTTACATTGTGTACAACCATAGAAATGAAAAGTTGTACCCCATTTGTGTACAATGAATCAAAATGTGTCTGTAAAAATAAAAAAAAGAATTAATAAAAAAAAAAAAAAAAAAAAAAAAACATCCTGGGGAGGTAATCCTGGAACTCTGAGCCTATCTAAACCTCACTGACATAAAGACCAGTAAGGTGTCAGTCATAGGTAAGGGATTAGAGGTAAGCAAGATGGTAGAACCCAGGCCCATTGATAACAATCTACAACTCAAGTCTACTTAGATGTCCAGATCCTGAAACCAGAGAATGTCTGAAAAATGGAGGTTAAGGTGACCAAAAAGATAGATGAAACTTAATACAAACAAAGGGATTAATTCTCCATTTGGCAAATGCTTGCTCTTTCGCTGCTCAGTTTTTAGACACTGAGCCAGGAGAAGGAAAGAAATAAAACTTCATTCTTGCCCATAAGGAACTGACAGTTAAATAGACAAAGGCCATATGTATACACCTAACTGATGTAAGGAATTAAGTGAAGAGCCCATAGAAGCCCTGTGTATGTTGAGCCTGGGCTGAGCTAATTCCAAGCTTCTTGGAGTAGAGCAGCCAATGTTAATGAACTGTCACACAGGTCTTGTTCAATCTAAGTAACATCTGCCCCAGACTAGAGGCAGGAAGGTATAATTAAGTAAACATTGTAACTGCAAAAAAGTCAAAGGCTGAGAAAAGGATGTGATTAAAATTCATTAAAAGGAAAAAAAAAGCAAAATGGGTGAGCATAAACTGCTTTCTGAAATGGAAGAAAGGAGGAGTATGAAATATAGGAAGACTTCCTTTAGCAATACCTTAGTGTCCTTCCACAAATAAAAAGAGGAAAGGAAAGAATGGAGGGAGAGAGGCTGAGGAAAGAAGGAAGGAGGAAAGTTCTGCTTTCCACTTGAAAGTATTTTTGTGGAACTTGTTACTGTACATTAGTATGGATTGATTATGTTATAGGTCCCAATACTAAAAAAGGGTTTGCATACATCTGAAACAAAAGCAGGATTCTCTAGTATAAAAAGCTCTGGTTAGAAAAGTGGAAGATTTGAGATTGAATATGCCTTCCTCAGAACTATATTGCCCATTTTTGGGCAGGTTACTTTACGTTCTTTTTCTCATCTGAAAAAAAAAAAGAAAAAAAAAGGAGATGTACATATAGTTCACAGGATAGTTAAAGCAAAGGAGACAATAGATGAAGATGAACTAATAAACTTCTCATTAGCAAACACTTGAGATTAATGTTAGAAAGGACAACATTATCTTCTCACCAAACAATTCTCCTGTCCTAGACCATTAAATCCCACTCTTAAATATATAAATGGTGCTTTTGATGAGTAGAAGGGATGCAAAGTGGACACCAAGGTGTTTTTGCACCTGATATTAGTGCAGTACTGTCCTCCCTTCTTTTGACATTGAGCTCCAGTGAAAATTCATGTCCCATGCAGTGAGTCAGAGTGGAAGGGCGAGTAGCTCATCCAAAAGGTATATTTTGCAAGAAAGCCAGTGGAAGTCAGAGCACTCTATTCCAACACTTCATGTGCAAGAGTCAGGCATGCTTTGTATGTTACAAGGAGACCTGGATAGATTAGCAAGGCCATACAAAATGCTTCCCTCCTGCTCTTCCTCATTTTTAAGGCTATGTATAACAATTTGATAAGGTTATATGTTTTATAACAATTTTTAAAAATCTTACACTATAGACAGGGACTAGAATGATCTCTAATGTACAAAGACAGCTGTGAGCCACTGCAGCACTATGATGAAGAGCTGCTGGCTTGACAACTCCAGGCTGTTTCAGATACCTGACAACAAAAGACTCCTCAACTCTACCTTTCTCAGGTGGCAGAACAGTAAATGGAGAAGACTGAGGTGTTTCTAACTGGACATGGTCATCCAGAATAGTGGGTGCCTTTATGCTATTAATAAATTAAAAGAGAATGACAAAGGACTCTCTCCTCCTCCTTTGGTTACTCTTACATGTTGTTCAACTGAATACTAGAAAAGAGAGGGATTATTTTTTTCTCCTGAAGATCTGTGCATTTCCTTGGTGGTATTTTATTGACCTAGGCACAGTACCCTTGAGAACCATTAGGTTTAGCCCCAGACAGGTTATTCTACCACCATATGATCCATTAAATCATTGAATCTAAAGTTTTGGGGCTGGGGAGATAGCTCAGTTGGTAGAGTGCTTGCCTTGCAAGCATGAGGCTCCAGGTTCAATCCCCAGCACCGCAAAAAAACAAACAAACAAAAAAAAAAAAAACAAAAAAACAAAAACAAACAAACAAAAAAAAAAACTAAAGTTTTATCAGGTTACCTAAAATGATTTTTATAGCAATTTCTTTTCTTTCAGATGACAGACACTTGGCATTTTGTTAGCTGTCTATCCAGTGCCTGGTAAAAGACATTTGGCTTTCAGTAGTACAAGGTAACACCCAGCCAAGTCCCCTTCAATCTGCTTGGCTGCAGTTGAACTCCAAATTAAGCTATAAGTAGACTTGAAAAAAGTATTTTTATTTCTACCTAACAACTTTGGCAACAATTAAGAGATCCAGACGATAGGCTAAATCTCTAGCAAGGACACCTGAGCCAGTTTCTGCTATCAATTGGGTGAAAAGGTGGATAACTCAGAGTACAGGCATATTTTGAAACAATCTGAATAAGGGACTATGTATCCCCAACCTGAAGTCTAATCCTTTTTCTCCCACAATTTTTTTCTTGCAGTATTACTGTTTGGAATGTTCTCCTATGGTCTTTACTCTTCAGGTGAGTCAAGGCTCTGTCCTTTATACTTGTCTTTATTTTGTTCCCAGTAGTAGAACAAATAGTTTGCAACTGATTATTAAAGTCTAACCTGGAACTGAAGTGCATCATCAGAAACTTCAGAGTTTTAAAAGCTTTGGTGGGTATAGGAACATTATTCTAAAGCATGAAAGGCAGGCACCTATAGGTTAACTGGGTGGGGAATGGTGGGTAGATGCATGGAGTTGAATGTTTAGTTTGATAGCCAAAATTAGGTGCAAAAGTACTTTTAAAATAGTTTAAAGCAAAATTGGTACTTTTGATTCAAAGCAGCAAAGGGAAGAAAAAGCCCAAAATAGAAATTCTAAGGAGGAAAACAAGTTGAATCTGGGTTGGCCTAAGAAGAATTTACAGAGAAGGTAGAAACTGAGCTGGTTCTGAAAGGACAGATAAGTGAATAAGAACTAGTAGAAAAGCATGGCACAGGTTTTGGGGTAGAAAGGTGCCATGCATGCCTTTGGAATCAGTGAATAGCCAAACTATTTTCAGAGATGGGAAGGATTTGCATAAAGGAACATAACATGATGTTAAGTAGGTGAGTGGGGAGAGAAACCTGGTCAGGATAGAGTTCATTAAGGATGGAGGGATGTATGCAGGGAGGGAAAGGAAAAATGAACTGTCAGACTTGACAAGTGCATTGTTTGTGGAGCAGAAGAAGCAGGAATGCTGAACAGCAATGTCTCATGGAACCCTAGAAGAATTATCCACACTTCAGTTATGGGGAGAGGGCTTTCAGGATCCTTGTCAATGCTCAGAAGAGCTACTTGGAGGAGCTACACATATAGTAATCTCTTGTTATTATTAACATTTTGGTGATTAGAAAATCTACTTTTTCTAAATGTTAGATTTAGCATCAGCATGTAACAGGTCAATAAATATGAACTAAAGCAATCTTTTACCTTTAAACCATAAAATTAGTGCATGATATTGAAAAAAAAAATAGATCAAGGAAAAATCGTCATTTAAACTTACCCCTTAAATGACTTTTTAAAAACATGTGGGCATGTGTTCTGTCTTTCCTCTTTACATATTTTTATATTATCTGTATAACTCTTAAATTGTGCCTTCTTATTTGTATTAAATATTGAATACTCATAAATTATTTTATGGTATTTCTTAAGGTTGTGAAGGATAGCAATAATCTGAAGGATGTGCGCCTACCATCCAGAGGTGGAGATCACTGATGATCCTAGAAGACACATGTGTGCTCCTCTTGGACACAGTCCAACTTATTGACTACAGACAGACCCATTGCCTGATCTTCATGTGTCATATCCTCTTGCTTTAAAATTAGCTTTATCATGTAAACACTTGTTTATGCAGATGTGTGAAAGTATGTGTATATTCTTAACTACGTTAAGTCAAACTTTGCATAAATAACTAAATTTCTGGTTTTTTTTTTGTTTGTTTTGTCTTCTATGAGATTATAGGTTATATTTTCTGTATCCATTATTTTAGGAGTTGCCCTGGTTATTTTAACATGGATAGTTGCAATAGCTGAAGGGCAATTGATATTTTTATCCTCAAAAGTCATAAATAAGATGCAAGGATATTGCAGATCTCATCAATCTTCTCTCAAATTATATGTTCCTCTTGTCTTAACTTTGGCAAAGCAGATGTAATAATTTTATGTAGTCAAGATGTGTTCAGATTTACCTACATGTTTATGGAAATATTTTCTCACCTTTCCTTTCTGGATCTGAGACTTCCCATTTAGCATTACTCCTACCTGGTGGTCATCCTTGAGAATAATCTTTAATAAGAACATATTAGTGGTAAATTCTGTTATTTTCCTTTAATCTGGATATGTCATTTTTTTCTCTACCATTCCTGACATTACCCACCTTCCCACTGTAGGCTGACAATTACTTTTACTCAACTCTTTAAAGATATCTTTCATTGTTCTCTGGTTTTTATTATTGATATAAAATATTATACAGTTAGGTAATTTGTATTGCCTTTATAAATGTGTCTTTACTTTCTTGCTACTTTAAAGATCTCTTTGCCTTTGAAATTTTGCAGTTTCACTGCGATTTATACCTAGATGGGGATTTCTTTTTATTTATAGTGACTGAGATTTTTTTTGAGTTCTGAAGACTGAGGATCTGTTTTTGTTTAAAATCTCTGGAAACTTTTGATCATCATCTCTTCAACTATTGCTCTTTTCACATTCTCTTTATTAGTTCCTTCTGAAGCTCCAGTTAGATATATATTAGATCTTCTTGCGCTGTCTTCAGCATCTTTAATCCTTTTTTATCTTTTCTTTTTTTTTTTAGTATAGTTATTCATTCTGCACAACTGCTTCAGAATTTCTTCCATTTCACTGATATTTTTCTTAGACACATCCAATAATTTAACCCATCTATTGAATTTTTTATTTCAGTGATTATATTTTCATTTATAGAAATTCCTATATATTTCTTTTGACATCTTTTTGTTGGTTTTCTACAATTTTTTTGTTCCTTCTTTTAAACCTCTTTTTTTCTTAAAGATATATTGTTCATTGTTTCTTGTATACTATGATAATGAATTTTTTGTAAGATTGATTCTACTGTTAGTTGTTTCTGGTTGGTGATTCTTCATGATGTGATACCTGAATGTAAGTGTATAATTTTTGGAATTTTATTTGTAGGAATCATCTAAGAATTGGTTCAATGTTGGTTCTTTCCTAAGAGAAGTTATCTTTGCTTCAGATACTGGCTGGGACATTTTCAACCTGCAACCCAAATAACTTATATTTCTCAGCTTGAGGTTTTTCTGCCCATAAATCTGTGTGAAAACTGACTTGTGGTTATATATCCTCAAGGGAAAATTACCTTCTATCTTGCTGTTTTGTTTTTCCTTACAGTGAGTCTGTTTCTTATTTATCCCTGGATTGAAATGACAGTATAAACCTTTGGGCTTCTAGCTCAATGTTGGATCTCCCATTAGGTTTTCCTCCTTAGGTGAATTTGGGCTTTATTTCCTGTGTTCCAGACAGAATGACCTTGGGCACCTATGAAATCAGAAGCTCAAGGCACCACCGTTGGCAGATGCCATTAGAACAAATGCTGATCTTCTTGCTGACCTTAACAATGATCGCTTCTGTGCTTGATTCTGGTATCTGAATTCCTCAAAACACAAAAGAATGTTTAATAGTTTAATATTTTCAGAGGAGGGTTATTGAGAAGGTTTAATGCACTAGACTTCCAGATTCAGAAGTAAAATCGGAAGCCAGCTTTTGTTTTGTTTTGAGTTCTCACCGAGGATTATATCAAAAGAATGCCACATAATATTTGTAAATGTTATTTTAACAGCGAATGAAGGTATTTTACCATTCTTTTAGGGTTGGGTATTTAAAGATATTTCCTTTTTTTTTTTTTTTAATATCATTTTACTAAAAGAAGTCCTGCTATAAACATTCTTAATTAATGCTTTTTATATGTTGGTGGTTACTTTCATAGGGTGCATTGCCAGTGTAACATTGCCAGGCCAAAAGGGATACATATTTTATAAACTTGATATATTCTACAAAAGTGCTTTTCAAAAGGGTTGTATCAATTTACATTTTCATCAATGAAAATGAGAGTACTTTGCATCTTCATTAATATTGGTTGTTATTGTTAATATTTTATATTTACCAACTAAAAGCAAATTGCTTTATAAACAAAAGCATCGTTTTTGTCTTAAACACTATTTGTGATAAATTTGAAAGTTTAAAAATGGCATTTAGGAAAACAACACTATACTTTCTCTTGACAGTGTCTTCTGTAGGGAACAGGAGCCCTTCCAATGTCCCCATATCAATCCTGGTGAACTCCTCCTTTCTTTACTCCACACCATCCTGGGAATAAACCAACTCATTTTCTAATTTAACAAAAGAAGAGGGGAAAATGTAAGAAAATACATATCTTTTTAAAACATGAAAACTCTTTTTACCCTTGGGATTTTATTTTTTGTTTGTAAAGTCAAAACACTTTGTGCATATAGAGGCCAGTCTGGGAGAGAAAACTGAGCAATCAATCTTCTGAATATGTTTTCCAGAGAATAAAGGTACTTATTTCTCCTTAAATTTTACGTGTAGACTGTTTAAAATGTCCCCTTGAAAGCCAGTCTTTGTGGCAGTAGCAGAAGGATGAGGCTGCCCCTCTGCTTTTGCTCCGTCAGCATTTATAGTTCAACTCCCCCAGACCAGCTCCCTCCTAACATTACCCCAAACTGCCTGCCACAGCCTCAAAGCTTTGTTCCCAGGTCAAGTGCACCCTCTTCCCCATGCGTCTTCCCCCACCTCCTGCCCCACAGTTCCGATGGGTGCCTCTGAATGAGAGCCCTCCGGCAAAACTGGCTGCTGACAACTTCAGCCATCTTTATTTCCCTGAAGTGAGCAGTTTCAAATCAGCAACTGCCTGCCTGGGATTGTGCTTTTTTTGGGTCTGCCCCAAATGGGATTGCTGGTATCAGGAGTGACTCACACAAGGCTGTAGTCAGCACCACCGGCACTACGACTCCTGTATTTCTTTTTGAAATAATAATTGCCATTTTCTATTTAAATTCAATTTTCAGAATGTCCTAAAGCTTGTTCCATGTGGATTCTGACAGATTGGCTTAAAAATAATTGATGGTAATTAGCCAATCATTTTGATTTTAAAGGTCAGGTTTGATCTATTTTACCAAAAAGGACATCTGCAGTTTCAGAGGGAAATTGTTTGTAGTTTGAGTTGTTTGTAAATGTTTCCTTTATTCCTGAGAGCAATTGCTCCTTATATTGGTTGCCTTTTGGTTGTTATAACTTTTTTTAAGTTCAAGAAGGAGTTTATTTCACTTTATTGTCTGAGATATAGTAAATTATTTTCACTATTTCTAGTATCAGGAAGAGCAGGGATAGCTGCTTCCTCGGGTCTCAGTTCATTTTGGGGAGGGCCATATGACTTAGCATGTATATCTGTGCTGTGACTAGACAATTTAAGAAGGGACCACAGGACAGGCATGAAGTCTCAACTTCCCAGCTTGATTCATTGTAGCCTTTCTATTTCCAAATCTTTTCCCTATCATTATGTCCAACTATATTTCTTACCTTTTATTTCTTTTGAAGAGGGACAAATATTTCCTAAGGAGCTGAGTGTCGTGGCAAATACCAGTAATCACATCAACTCAGAGGGATGACGGATGCAGATCATAAGCTTAAGGCCAGCTTCAGCAATTTAGCAAGACCCTAAGCAATTGAGTGAGACGTGAGACCTTGTCACAATAATAATAATAATAATAATAATAATAATAATAATAATAAAATAATAATAATAATAATAAAGCATGTGAATATAGCTCAATGGTAAAGAACCCCTGGTTCAATCCCCAGTACCCACGACCTCCACACACAAAAAAAATTCCTAAGGAAGTGTATAATGTGGGAAAAGAAATTAGATTCTGATATACTCTGGAAGTTTCCTATAGGATGAGACACAGAACACTCCATTTAGCTGGAAGCCATCAGTGAAGGACCTTTAGCCTGACAGAGTCAGTCCACCTCTGGCACTGATTATTGTGTTATTGGTACTTGTTGCTATTGAAGCTGTTCATTTATCTATAAAATGTGATAGTAATTACTAAGCTTCTTGTCACTATTCCCATCTACAGAAGTTTGCTCACTTCCATGTTTGTTAGAGATTTAAGTTCTCAGAAATCCCAAGAACACTTCAAGATACTTTCTCTTATAAAAACCATCAGGATATTAATTAGTTTTTTCAAAATTCTTTTTGTCACTTAGGTTTTCGGAGAAGGCTATAGTTGAAAATTCTAATTTTTTTACATGGAGAGAAAGGTTACAGTTTCTCTCCATTTTTAAAGCACAATAGAAAGTACAATTAGAGTATTCTGTTGAAAAATGATCCAGGTTCAAACTCAGGAAAACTTAACAGGGAAGGTTAACTTGGTATAAAGATTTGCATCTGAGGACAGAACATAGAGGTTCAACTCTGCACCTTCCACCCATAATTTATTTTATGTAATGTACTTTTTCTTAGTTGTCAGAAAAATAAAATATACTTTTACCTCTGTAAACTCATGGTCTCATCTCAATATTAGAACCATAAATTTATTTTAAAAATATTCAGTTAGATCATTTACTCCCCTTATTAAAACTCTCTGAGGATTCCCATTGCACTTCAGATAAAAAGTGGAGGACTTTATAGTGTCCTCTCAAATCCAATGTGATCTGGCTTCTCCCTATACCATTTATCACCTTCTTATATATTATATGATTCAATAATTTATTTGATTTATGATTTTTTTCCTTGTCTGGAAGCTCCATGAAGGCAGAATTTTGGTTAATTTTGTTAATGAATGATTTCCATACTCTCAGAATCATGCCTTAAAGCATAGTAGGTCCTGGATGAATATGTTTTGAATTAATAGAATAGAAAATTTAAAAGCATATGATGGATTTTAGAAGACTTTATTTTTTACTTTGTCTGACAAAGTGACTCCTCTTACAAAATGAGGTAAAACTTCAAAGGGGATTTTAATAAAAACCAAAGGAAAAAACAAAAAAAGAAAAGATGATCAACAGAAAAAAATATAAGTAACAAAGAAATCATTGAGTTTCTGAAATGACTGGGGCTTAAGACTAGGTGCCCTTTTCAGTTTGCTTTCACCATGTTTAGAAAGCCCTGTCCAGCCAACAAGATATCCTCAGATAGTGAGCAACTCTTACTGTGGGTTTTTCCCTTTCTCGTGATACACAGGTAAGGAAGAAATTGTCACCAGAAATGCTGGTTCAAGTGAATGGAAGACCCTTTCCTATCCTATTGGTACTATGCAATGGCGTTGGCAGCTGCTAAAGATAAGGAGTGAATAATTCCAGGTTTTGCCAACCCTGCTGATTTGGTTTGAAGGTCATTGTATCTGTATGTATTCTGTGTTTGTTTGCTGCCACATATAACTCACAGTTCCTGACTCATGATATCCAATTTTCCACAAGCGAATGCATGCTCGATTTGCTGAAACAGCTTCCAAATATGTCCCCATTTCCAGGAAATGCTCTCAGAGTCTTATGCTCTACTAGGATATTTTTTTTTTTCATTGAAAAAGTGATCTCAGCTCACAAAATAATTAGCTCCTTGGTGCTAATCCATGTGTACTTACAAAAACACTTTTAGGTTAGGAGCTAAGAAGAGTTGATTATCACTGAAATACAGCACTAGGGAGCTCTTACCTGCTAGTTGCATTGGTGACAAGGAGACCCAAGACTGCTTGGGTTTGTTGACTTTCTCAGCTCTCCTTCCCTCTCTTACAAACATGGAAAATGTGGAGCTTGCAAAAAATCCTGGAGTCATGGGGTGATTTTTCTCTAAAATGTCATTTATATTACTTCTATTGGAATTCTGGCATTTCTACCTTTGTTCTTAGAAGTTTTACGGGGTACAGTATAACAGTCCCACAATTCCTCCTTATTCTCTGCTTCCAAGACATTTTATTTTATAATCTAGGCCACTTCCTTCCATCTCTTCAAATCAAAGTGCCTTGGGTATGGTTCCCAGGCTCCAAGATATCAAAAGAGAAACTGAGAATGCAGGAAGGAAGACAAGAGAGGACAGATTTATGTCAATGAAATCCCGTGACAACTTACTTGCATTTGGAGATCATGCACAATTTTTTTCCTTGATGAAAGGTTTTTTTTAAAAACTGTTCTGAAAATGCTAATGAGACAAGTTTCAAGAAATTGACAGTAATGGAAAACTTGAATGTTACAATGATAACTAAAATGAAAGAAATTATTTCACTCATCTTAATCTCGCTGAGGAGAAGGAAAAGTTGTGAGCAGAGACATGAGACAGCTGGCAATTGAAGCCCTGGGATTCCTGAACCTTCTCTTTTGTGTTCCCAAATGAACGAGGTTTAAGCTGCCTTCAAGAGAAAGTCAATCTAAAGTCCATGATGACATTTTAAACTAAAATCTCAGGGAACTTTCAAAGTTACAAACTTCAACCCAGCAAGGTCACTTTCTAAGTGAAAATTCCTTTTAGGGTAAGGATTGTGGGATACGAAAAGGAATGAGAGAGGGAGGTGGCATGGCTAGGTTTAACCTAAAAGCCTTATCATCGCATGATCAGCTGTAGAGAGAAACCCTGTAGTTTTCTCCCTCCACAGATCATCAGGAGGCATCTTGCCCAGTTAGGTGATAAGCACTGTGTGGGCATCTCTTGCAATCCACCTGCTACAGGTTTGCATGCTTGTTTATTGGTAGGCAGTTGGCTGGTTTTCATTGAAAATCAAAATTCTGGCCACTGGCAAGTTTGCACTTCTCTGAGAATTTGTCAGTAAGAGGAAAGCTCGACTATCACCAAACTCCCAGAAAATAGCCCAGATTTATGTTGAATTCCTTTGAACTCTCTATTTGTTTGATGTTACACACATTCTTATGTTTATAGAATGACTTGGTACGGTTGTCTATAATTTAACAAGCATGTGTTTTCAATTCCTGGTTACACTGTACATCCAGAGTAGGAGATCAAGTTCTAGACCCTATATCTCTACCCTGGCCTGTCAGTGGGAGGGAGGAGCAGTGGTCCAACACTAGATTGGAGCAGTGAGTGAGCAGCATGAGAACTGGTGTCTGGAAACTAGGAAATGAGTGGAGGAGAAGCTGGGCTAGCAATTCTGAAGACCAAGATTGGGTAGAGAAGATGAGGAGGTGCTAGAAATCCAAATCCAGGGGACGATTGAAAGTTGTAGTTGAAATAAGGGAACACAACAGAGGGCTATGAAGAATCTTGCCAGATGCCTTTCCTCAGCCCTCCCCAGCCCTCCCCAAGGAGGATTTCCACCTGCAAACCTGTGATTCGGAGGGGTTTAAAAAAAAAAAAAAATGGCAACAGGGAAACATCAAGAGTATTCTATCAGCATGCATTTTTAAGTTCTTGTTCATATGTATCCCAGAAGGTCCACAAATTTGGATCCTTTTATTTATTAGCAGAGTAAACTTGGGGAGATTTCTTAACCTCTGCTTGTTTATTTCTACAATTAAAAAAATGAAATAGGGATAAAACTGTGCCATTAAATTTATCTCCTGTTGTAGGTATGCAGTAAGGGTTTGTTTCTTTCCTCCTCCATTTCACATGCTTGGAGTAAGCAATTAATAAGTGTTTGTTAAGAAACAGTAAGTTAATTTTGATAACAGAGTGTAGCAGCCTCGAAGCCAGAATGCTGGGTTCAAACACTAGCTATGTCACCTTGGACAAGATATTTAAACTCTCTGTGATTCAATTTTTTTCAGGATTAGAAAAATATTAGCATCTGTTTGATAAAGTGATTGGGAAGATGAAATAATACAGTGTATGGAAGTGTTAAAATACTGAGGAAGAGGACAATTGTTAGTAAGGTTTTGGTTACTGTGAAAAATATCTGAGAAAATTGACTTGGAGGAGTGTTTTAGTCAGTTTTTTTTACCATGGAGACCAAAAGACTTGACAAGAACAAGTTAGAGAAAGAAAAGTTTAATTGGGGGTTCATAGTTTCAGAGGTCTCAGTTCATAGTTGACTGATTCCATTGCTTTGGGCCCAAGGTGAGGCAGAACATCAGAGAAGGATATGAAGCAGGAAAGCAGCTCAGGACATGGTGATCAGAAAGCAGAGAGAGAGTTCTAATCACAAGAGACAAAATATATATCCCAAAGGCAGGCCTCCAGCGACCTACCTCCTCCAGCCACACCCTACCTGACTATAGTCACCACCCAGTTAATCCTTTCAAAGGGACTAATGCACTGACTAGGTTAAGTGCATTATCACCTCTAAACTTTCTTGTATTATTTTTCACAGGAGATTTTTGGGGACGCCTCATATCTAAACCATAACAAAGAGGAAAGATTTATTTTGGCTAATGGTTTCAGATGTTTCAGTCCATGGTCAACTGGCTCCATTGCTATCAGTCTGTGGGGAGGCAAAGCATCATAATGGAGAGAGTGTGGTGGAGCAGAATGGAAAATAGAGAAAGTGGGGAAGGGGCTGGGGATATGGTCCCTGAGAGTACACACTCAAGGACCCATTTCCTTTAACTGGGTCCCACCTCTTACAGCTCCCACAGTTTCTACCACCTCCCAATACAGACATCAAATTATGAATCTACCAATAGATTAATCCACTGATGAGGTTAGAAACTTCAGACTTCTCAAGAGACCCACACCTGAACATTGCTTCTTTGGGGACCAAGTCTTTGGGAAATTCCAGATCCAAACCTAACAACAATGCTAGCTTTCCCAGCTCTCATTCTTGCTGGTTGTGTTCACCTTTCTCCTCACCTCTCCCACACGCCTGCACTGCTGTAGTCCAGGTTGCCCATACCCTTTCCTCCAAACATATCTGTTTTTGATGAAGAAAGAGTAAGAACAAGAAAGAACATTTAAAATACATGTCACTCGATTTTATAGATGACATGTTTTTAACGTTACCTGGGGAAATGTTGTCAAGGTAAAAAGCTGACGCTCTGTGGAGTGTGGTAATTCTTCCACAGTGGCTTCACGGGGAGTGTGAAGGGAGCGTTGCATCGTGTACTGCTGAGATCTGTCTTTTTCTCATTCCACAAAATCTATTTAAGAATGAGCCACATGCAATTCAAAAACTTTTGAAAAGTTATAATCTCAGAATCCCTCCTCTGGATGAGCCCCACCCCTGGCATTTCCAGAGGCCTCATGCACCCTCCAGGGCATCTTGGCATGCCATTGTGGGCTTGCAGAGCTGCCTCCTACAGCATCTTCTTCAGCAGGAAACACTTGTGAAGAAGTGTTTGCAGACTGAAAACTGCTCTCCAGGATGGCCACTCTGAGCAATGCTTTACATTTTATCCGTGTGTACTTCTTTCAGGAGCAGGTTTCCCTGTGGGTTATGGAAGTGGTTTAAATTTACTTTTTAAGAGGTCTGGGCTGCCAGCTCTGGAGGAGGCTGTTTGATTTCTGAAGTAGGATGACATTCATCCAAACAATATTCACTGCTAGGGACTGAGCAACAGTATGTTCTGAACATGGATGCTGTTCTCAGCAAGGGATTACCTGGCCAGGGACAGAGAAGCCTCATGGGCTGGTAGAGGAGAGTGGAACACACCCATCTCTAGCATTAACATTTCCAAACACAGACATTCATGTGTGATCAGGATAAAATGGAGGGAGGCTAAAAGTGAGGAATAGGAAATTCCATTTTGAGTTTCTGTTGGTATGTCTCGTGAAATATAGCTACAGTATTAGGGAAAAAAATGTATAGCTGAATCATACATTCTAAAGAAGGTTAAAAGTGAGTTGTTGTTTTCCTGCAAAGTGGGAGTTTTAAATTTGTGATCCATAGATCTTTAGGAAAACTATGATATTTAAGTGTCCCTGTTTACTTAGAGAAGAGGATATAGTTTAAAACAGACTATAGAGTCAAACTGCCTGGGTTAGAATCCCAGTTCCACTGCTTCCTAGACATATTGCCCAAATCCTCTTTGTCTTACTTCCCCCACTTGTTAAATGGAGATAATTATAGTGCCCAACTCACAGAGTTAGGAGGATCAATAATGTAACACAGGTAAAGGCTTTATAATGATGCCTGTCATGTGATGAGCACCAGTATGTAATAGCTCTTATGGTTGTTCTTTCTTTTGTTATTATTTTCAGTTACATCCATAAAGAAATAAAGTTCAGATTCACTGCTCTAGAACTTGATGACACAAAATGTCAATGATGAATTTCTGTAACATCAACCAATTAGCAGTTTAACAAATTAGCCTGGTAGTGATGAAGCAAAAATGACCGTACCCTAAGCTTACATGGTGACTTAGGGTTTACAAAATCTTTCTGTGCATATTCCCCAAATCTGTCCTCACAGTGTGGGGAGGAGATTATTACCCCCTTTTTGTAAATGAAATAATTTGGCTCAGGGAGAGTAAGTGACCTGCCCAAGGTTGCACAGGGAGTAACAGCAACACTGAGGTCTGTTCCAATTTCTTCACTGCTGTTCATGCCTTCCGCACACAAGAGATAAACATTCTTATAATTAGACTATTGGCTGCATATTATAAAT
Source organism: Sciurus vulgaris (assembly GCF_902686455.1). Lineage (NCBI taxonomy): Eukaryota > Metazoa > Chordata > Mammalia > Rodentia > Sciuridae > Sciurus > Sciurus vulgaris. The sequence goes on from NC_136462.1 coordinate 94,921,239, forward strand.
AGTGTAACTAATTTATCAGGGAAAAGCCAGGGGATTTAAAAACAACACTGCATGTCCCTGAAGCAGTATCAAGTGAGTCTGTACGTGACTACCATTCAATCACTGTTCACATTTGCTCTCCAATCACTCATTAGCTGCAGATTCCACAGAATGCTCTGTGCTGAGCCAACCCAACATAGATTGCTGTCTGGAGAGCTTTTGGAAATACAAGCTTAGAGGCGGCATTCAAAAATTCAAAAATGGGGGACAATATGACAAATTGTAAATTTAAAGGATTTATTTATGTCTTTATGACCTAAATATGCAGTAATATTAAGTCTTGCACAGATTGCTTTGGCCCAGCCCAGAGTTTGACCTGCAGGGTGGTTTTGAAATTCTACAGCTGCCTGAAGGGTTTACCCATTGCTCCCCAAACCCCATTGTATTTCTGCTTTGCTGTTTTACTATATTTAGCAGTTCAAGAGCTATTCTGCAGACCACGGACTGTTTGAATGCTACCCATCTTTCAAATCCACCTCACATTTTACCTCCCTAGCTAGAAGCCACATTTATAGTACCTGCTTTTGAACTCCTAGAGAACTGATTTTCCAAATGACTCAATTTGCATTCAGCTTTAACTGTTGCATGTTTTCTTTTCACAGACATCTACCCTGTCTTCTCTGTACAACCATCTTTCTCTTGAGAGCCAAGAATACATTCTTCACTTCTTTGTATTCCTCACAGAATCTCAAATTATGCCCTGTAACTACTAGAAGCACAGCACACTCTATTAATTGATTATATTAAAAGATTGATTACACATACATACCAGCTATGTCCTTGATTTAAATTGGAAAAGTCAAGGAGTTGCATGTCAGCAAAAAATAATTAAAATAAATTTTAAATTCTTGCATTTTGGAATTGTATTCTTTTCTCTTAAGATTTCACTGCTTCTTTAAGATCTGAATCCTAGCTCCTCTTTGAGGATCTAAAGACAGGAAGTTAAAAAAAGGTTACATAAGCTGTTGGTTGGTTAATTGGTTGGTTGATTTTGTCACCTAATAGAATAACAACAAAAAATGACAAGTTCATTTGTAAGGTCCACTTTCCAGGGCTATCACTCAAAATGAAAAATAAAGAAAGAACCCAAAAGGAAATTTGGTTGTCACTTCTCTCGCTCTTTCAAATACCTCTCCTTAAAAGTAATTTCTAGTGGGTAGGTTTCGTTGTGAAAGCACAGGGGAGTTGCTAACTGGGAGAGGGGTAGAGTCCTACCAGAGGTTCATCTTTCTGCAGGGGAAGGGACTCATTCCACGAACACTTCCTGGTCCTCATAAAGAGGAACTGATAAAAGAATTCCTCCTGGGTCATGGAGATGAAGTGAGATGGATTTTCAATTATGAAGGAAAACTGAGTCTGGCAGTAACTTTCTTGCTGGCAGAGAGGAAGCTTTGCACTTGGGCACTTGAATGTTGACTTAAGCCTCTGACCTCACTACAAATCATTCCCAGAGCTGTATCAGGGATTTCAAGTGAACAGAAATGGGTAGGAACTGTATCCAATGTCTCAGTTTCTGCCTGGCTGGACCACTGTGTATGTACGTGTGTGTGTGTGTGTGTGTGTGTGTGTGTGTGTGTGCACACACCTATAATGTCATACTTTTAATTGCTGTGAGTATACTCCCTAAAAGTTCATTGATGGAAACCATTTCTGTGAATCAGAATGTACATGTTCAGTTGTGTAGCGGTAGTGGTGACAGTGAGATTAGTGTTTAAAATACAAAAGCTGGAGCCATGAGAAGAAAGCATAACTAGTTCAGTTTTATGTGCTTATAGTAAAGCTGTAGGCCAAATAATGGCAGCAGGACTTGGAAGTCCTTCTGGTATTTACAGCCTCTGGGTCACACCTGCTAATGACTCATGAAATCAATTTATAAGGCTACATCCCCATTGAAGAAATACATATAATAGCATGTTCATTAAAATATAATTTGAAATGAAATAGCAGAGAATACATCAAAACATTGTACACTGTAAGGGTATTGTGAACTTTGTGTAATTGTGTATCCTGACTTGTGATAGAATACGTATTTCTTAAAGTGGATCATGGTCAAAAATATTTTAAACCCATTGCCCTAAAGTATTGTGAGGTGTCTCTTGATTTAATTAGGTAACAGAGGATGAGGGATATACTTTCTGCTTTCATGGCTTAAGAATGCCCAGTTTTGCTTTATAGAAGGTTTTTAAATGACACAAAAAATACTGAACAAAAGAGGAAGAGCTCTTCTCTCTTCAGAAGATAAAAGTGGAAGTGTGAGCAGTCATGTGCACTGCGCTAGGAAAGCCACTGGGCCAAGATGGGGAGGCAGACATTTAAATAAGCAATTACCCAATGGGTCTAGCTATTATAGAGTGGCTTAAAATAGCTAACAATTGGAAACAGCTTAAGTGAACCCACAACTAGAGGCTTTAGCAAATAAATTAGAATCCATAATTACCATTACCCATGAAGCTGCAGGTCTACATTTACTGACTTGGAGAGAAGGGTATCACATATTATTGAGTAAAAAATAGCATAGATTTCAAAAATAGTATACTAGAGGATGATCCAGTTTACATATATACATATATGTATATTTAGTATATATATGTTATATATAGTATATGTTTTTGTTCTTCATTTTTACTCTGCTTAAATTTAAGTAGCTGTTTTATAATTATACATATATACATATGTATGTGTGAAAAACATAAAAGAAGAATGTTATAATTGTATATATGTAATGTGCAGTAGGAGCAAACAGAGATAACTAACTCTTGTATATATGACCTGGTGGAAATAGTTCATAAACTGAGTCTTGAAGGAGAAAACGTGTGTTTGTCCTAAGGAGGAAGGATAACCCAGGCAGGAGTAACAGCACAAATAAGCACATGGAGGTATGAGACAGCACGACATAGTGTGTATTGCTGTCTGGGACTTGGAAGTAGAAGATAGTTTTGCAGGGATAGACGGAAGGCTGAAATTGTAAGTTACTCAAAGGAACTTGCTCAGTGGTATACAAGGTTAAAATCATAACTCCCAAGGTGAAGCTATCAGGAGGTGCTTCTCTATCGCTCTTCTCTGACACCTCCTTTCAAAGGTGATTGAATCACAAGATCAGAGTCCTAATGCACAGGATTAGTATTCTTATAGAAGGACTCCAGCGAGCCAGCCATCCCCTTCTACCATGAGAAGACACAACAAGAAAGTGCCCTTAATGAATTAGGGCAATGGGCCTTCATTGGACACCTTAATCTTAGATTTGCTAGCATATAGTATTGTGAGAAATGAATTTCTATTGGTCATAAGCTACCTAGTCTATGAAATTGTGTCACAAAACCTGAAAAGTCTGACTTCTCATTTGGTTTACAGATAGATTTTCAAACACAGTCAATCTTGGGATCAAGGGCAGCCTCTGGGCCTCTGGAAAGAAAGTTCAGAGAGACCAAGCTCTGTTTCAAGAGTCTCCCATGACTCTGAAGTAGGAAAGTGCTTTTACTACTGAAGATGTTCCAATATCTGGAGATGTATGTTTAGTCCACTATAGTTTAAAAACCATAAAACCTAAAGATTCACTTCTGAATGGATAAAACTGGAGTGAGGGAAAAAAAGATCGCACTCAAGTCACTCAGAAAAATAAACCATTTTTGGAAAGGAGAAGTAATAGAGGTTTCTGAACTTGAAGTTGCTTCTAATGGTTTAACTTAGCTGGAGGGAAAACGGAAGACTTTGTCATCTACAGTTTGCCTCACCAGGGAAAGTGAAAAAAATCATTCACAGAAAGAACAGAGTGTGATGTTCAGAAGAAGCCACCACTTTTCCAAAATGATGTTCCAGCTGAAGTATAAGGAGTCAGCTAGAGGCAATTAATTATTCTAAGAGTTTGGAAGGAGGTGTCAGAGAAGAGCAATACAGATGCAAATTCCACGTTGTTGGTACAGCTTCAACTCAGCAGAGATCTAAAATGAAGAACTATTTCCTGAAGATTGCAGTGCCCGCCCATCTAGGAGTTGGGGGGAAAAAAAGAAGTACACAGGAAAAATTACAGAAATCCCAATTTGGTGGATAGTTTGAGTTATGGCCAGAGGACATGCAGCCAACTTCCTCCTCTTCTGTGTCCCTTAATCCACCTTTACATTCAGCCTCAGGAAAGTCAAGGGCCTTCAGGGTCACCTTCTGCTCCCTGGATTGTGAATCTAGGGGTTTTCTAAGGAATTCCTTTTAGGAATGGACAGTCTGTGAAGTAGATAAAAATGTACTACTCTCCCTCGTTCTCTTTCTTCCTTTATATGTGCGAAATAAGTGCACTGTTTTTTGTTTGTTTGTTTGTTTTTTAAGAATTTTATTGCAAAAAACACTACAGAAAACCAGCTAGGGAGTAACAAAAATAACTATACTGGTAAAGTTACTGGTTCAAGAAGTCTTCAAGTTCTTCTTATCTTTGTGCATATTCTGAAATGAAAAGCAGAGGGAGCTAGCCAGTATTAAGCCATGAGGTATGTGCTAATTTTGCCTTAATAATCAGTTGCATTAAACCCTACCTGCTAGACAGATGGTTCTCACCCACTGTCATGCACCATTGCAATTACTGTTTATTGACTGTAGTGTCCCCCCATCAGGTGGCTTTACCTGCTGTTGATTAGCTTTTGGAGACCTTCTGCTTTGTCAGGGCTGCTAGAGAAGGATCAAGGCATGTGCTGGGGTAACACTGAAGATCTGTGCTCTGTCTGGAATGTGAAGAAGGTTTGAAGGAGAGGGCTGGAGGCCAATCTGCTCAGCTGTGTAACAGTCACATGCACAATATGCATAAATGTGTATTTGTACCAAAAGATCATAAAAGAAAGGAAACTGCAGATTTTTCATTTTCCTTCCCCTGGATTTTCTGTTAGTCCTGGACGACCTTGGGCCACCTGCAACTCTCCTTAACTCTGCCATCCTACATTCTGGGAACTCCAAATATGCTTCTACTCAATTGCTACTTCCTTTGGGTCTTTAAATGTGTCACAGCTCCATGGTCCAGTTTTGTTTACCTGTTAGATGACTTTCTGGAACTACAACTTTGGCTCTTCCCTGTTGAGAGAAAAACTGTAGATTCTCGATTGATTAAGCCAATAATAATAGACAGCACTTAGTGAGTGCTTACTGTCTACCAGTAAGCTAAGCATTGTATCTGTAATATTTCCAGTGATGTGAGTTTTGTTTTTATCTCCATTTTACAAAGATCAGAAAGGTGAGGTGCCTGAGGGTAGGCAATAATTGGCCAAAAAGAGACTTGGGTCTGGGAAGGCTGAGCTCGCAGCTGTGTTCTTTAAAGACATATCCATGGCCTTCCCTACATGACTGCCATAATTTCTTCCCTGAGTGTCAGTGTGCCCTGTATTCTCTCTACTTATGTCCCATTGTCCCTCCCTCCCTCCTGGCGACCTTCTGGCCACATATTCACTACCCGACTATTTTTCTTGGCTTTCTTTCACCTTTTAATACCCTAAGTCAAGATCTCAGTCAAATGCAGTACACTACAACATTCTCCAAAGTGCTTCCATAACCAGTTTTCCCATCTGTAAAATGGGATTAGGATGCTATTTATCTCTTGAGTATATTATGAGAATTGAGAGATGAGTTACATGTAAGTTCTTAGCAGAGTCCCTGGTAGAATAATAAAGCACACTCTGAGAACTAACTGGTTTTCTTATTTACTTACTAAATAGCCCAGAGGTAATATCAGACTCATTCTATGGATGTAGACACTGAAGCATATGTGACTCAGCACCGTGGCATGGAAAGCCTGCAGCAGCTGTCAAAGTTGGTGGACCCAAGCCTTGACTGTTATCTCCCCCTCAGCTCCCTGCAGACCTCTATCAGCTGCTCACCGTGGTGGGCATTCCACTGCCTTTCTGTTTATGATTTGAGGATCTCTTTGTATTCTGAGTGCCCTTGAAGAGCAGAGATAATTTGTATTCCATTTTAGATGCTCAGGTTTACCCTGAGATCATCCAGGGCAGTTTGACTTGGTAGCTGAGATCTGGGAGGGTTGCAAGCTTCCTTCATGTTCTTAGATTGGTGTGTCAGAGTCAAAGGACATCAAGAGAGGGCAGCAAAGAGCCTAAATGCAGGGAGATTTTAAGGATGTTCAGTTGGTTGGAGGATCACTTGGATGACAGAGGAAGCCAGACACCTGGAGTGGGGAATCCTGTTGCATAGGAAGTAAAACTGTAACAAAGAAACCCAGCAGGCTGTAGCAGATGCTTGTCAGCATTACAGAGCTGGGGTTGGCCTGAAGTTGGGCAGCTTGGCCAGAATGAGATTTATCCCTGTACAGAATTGACATCCCATTTCAGGATCAGGGACAGGCTATAATGAACAAAAATTATAGGGTAGGGGCATTGTGGAACAAAGCAGAGAAAAATAAAGTGTGCTGTTCCATCCCCTCTGGAAAGTGTACTGTGGGCAAAAGCTCTGAATTTACATAATATTTATTCCTAAAAGGGACTTAGAATAAGGTGGGATTTTGCCCTAGCAGAGCCTTTGTTTTCACCTTAAAAATACAGGTGACCTTTTCATGCAAAGAAGAAAAAGTGATATTGCTTCATATTATAATGACTTTAAGGCTTAAGAGATTTTTTTTAAAGATGAAGAAAGCAAATTACTTTCTTATTTACATTTCTGCTGCCACCCATACACTCTGCAGTAGCTTAAATGTAAGAAGAACTCAGAATAATAGAGTAAAAATCCAATGTAAAGTCTGATTAAAAATGCAAATTTGAGGGTGCCAGTGATCTTCTAGCTAACAAAGCAAACAGTAAAGGAGAAAATCCAGTTTGAAGTTGGTTAGAGAAGGGAAATGATTATGCGTGCTGGAGGAGGTAAGGAATGTGCAGTCCAGCCCCTGAGGAATACTGGGAGCCTGGGCAAGACTTGTGAACCACGGGAGAGACAAGTGGCCCAAAGGATTGGAGGATGTTTAACGGGATTTGTGTTTTATTTCTGAGGAGAACTAGTGATATTTGGAAGAAATCTAATCAACAAATATTAACTGATCACCTACTGTGTGCAAGTGTGTAAAGTATTGTGCACAGCCCTTACATGGCCTTAAAGAAATATTAAGAAGCTTACATTATCTTTGAGTTTCACAACTAAACACACAAAAAGTTAGTAATACAGAGAACTTTCACATCTTGAAGAGAAAAAAAAAGTTCTAGTATGTTAAAAGTAACATAATGGTATACAAGAGAAGCACTAGGGTTTTTTTTTTTTTTTGACTTTGGAGAGATGGGGTAATCAGGAAAGTCCTTGGGTTAAGAGTGGTGTTTGTGATGAGCAGGATATGAAAGGTCAGAGCCGAGGGAGAGACAAGAGCCTTCATGGAATTAGAACATTATAGGGCAACATGAGTGGTGAGGACAGTATCAGACAGACCCGTCGTGTCCCTCATTCAACTCTACTTGTCTTGCCTATCCCAAGTTTTTTACTTCCTGGGTGTGGTCCTCAGGGGCAGCAGACTGAGGGGAGGACTGTGCTGGGTGCAGGGCTTCCCTGAGTGGTCTGCCACTACCCTGCTGGGATGACAGAGCAGCACCTGGTTAAGGGTTGCACCTGTGAAGATCCAATGCAAAATGCTTAAGGAGGAGGCGGTCTGGGCAGCACAGAGATAGGGCCCAGGGCTGAGAACAGGTCCCATTGTGAGATTGAAGAACTGACCAGTTAACTGAAGGTATAAACCATGACACCCTTCAATGTGGACTCTACTGGGCACAGGTCCTTTAAAAACACCTGGAAATTCTCTACAACTGACAAATAAGCCATTTAATATTTTCTGTAGTACAATCAACTTATAGTTCACAAGTCTTTTCCACTTTAAAGTCTGACAAAGGAGTTCTTAATACTCACTGGAATCACCAGGAAGCTTATTAAAATTTAAGAAATCAGGACCACCCTCAGGTTTGTATTCAGTTGAACTGGAGAGAAACCCAGGGAAAAATATTTCTTGAAATCTTCCAGCCAGGCCACAGCCATTGGATTAGCTAAATGGGCTTTGCTTTCTTTTTAAAATATGCTCTAAAGTTTCCCTCCTCTATGCTAGTTCTTGTGATTTTCATTCTGTTAGGATGTTCTCCTTCGATATCTCTGTTGAACTTCTTATTTAAAAGAAAATGCTGAAAAAGCTAGTACCTGCCCAGTTCAACTTACTAGTTTGATCAGCTTCCCAAGGCTCTTAGATCCCTCAGGGTCTGTGAAGAAGAGAATTGATTTTTCGCCCTCCCAGGGCCTAGGTGAGCACAGTGCTGAAGGAGGCCAGGAGAGGGCAGCAGAGAGCTGAGAAGCCTTCTGTTGGGGCTGAGGAAGGCTGCTAAGAGGGGGAGAACCCTTAACAGGTGGAGAAGGAGGAAATATTTGGTCCTTTATGGGGTGCAGGGCATGCCAGCTGTCTGTGCTCCATAAATTAACCAAAGACCAGAGCCATTACTCAGATTAGAAATTGAAATCAATAGGGGTTTTAATAGGGAGTAGCAGTTTTAAAAGAGGGAAGAGCTGGAAATAGGCCCTGAGATGCTGCTGGGACCCTACAAAGGCAAGCCAGTTTGTGAGGTGATGCAGGTCCCATAACCGCTCATGAGATCCATACCCTGGTGAGTATTTGTCTAGATACAAACCAGAACAAAAGGATGAGCAAGGTTTCACAACCTAGATGTGCATGAGAATAGGGTAGAGAGGAAAACTTCAGGGTAGGATCCCAGAGGTTCTAGAAAATGACTGACATTTAGGAGGAGCGTTGAGAGTGTGGTAAGATCAGTGGTATACCATAAGGAGAGAACCATTAGATTGCCAGGGCAGGATCCAATAGTGTTAGTGGCTAGAGGCATACAGGAGATACTTAATGTTAAGGCCAGGACCAGGGAAGATGAACTAGATAGAGCATCATATCAGGAGAAGATATTTCAAAGTACATCTCCAAGAGTTCAAAAATTCCACATCACAATGTTGTTGGAAGTGTCTATGTGAATCTACCATAAGCCAAAACTTCCAGAATGTGCTCTGGTACCATGCTACTCAAAGTATGGTCTGCAGACCAGCAGCATGGGATCACTTGAGAGCTTATTACAATTTAGAATCTTGGTTCCTGTCTCAGACCTACAGAATCAGAATCTGCACTTTAACAAGGTCCCCTGGTGATTCATATGCATAATATGCATATTAAGATTTGAGAAATACTATCATCCAATTCAGACTGGACTGAGTGGTTCTGATGATGTGGACATTAATAATGGCATCCTGTACTAAGAAAATGAGAGAGAACAGATGTATTTGGATGGCAGTAAGTAAACTCATTACTAATACATAGACCTGGTACTTTGGGATTATTTTTATTAAATCATATAGATTCTTTATAGTTACAGGCAAAATCAATAAACCAATGTCTTTTCCAGAAGCCCATAGTAGCAAAAACCATACCCCATTGTACTCTGAAAGAGAGAGTGAATCAAAATTGAAGGTGTTGCCTGAGATGAACAGGGGGGTTTCTTTTATGGTACAATGGCCCAGAGTCTGCATGTACAGAAACTAGTTATATTATTTATTTCTGTTTTTTAAGTTTGATAAAACAAACTCTTAGACAAAGGTTTGTTGGTACTAACATCACATCATGAAGGGGTTTGTGTTTGTATTATTTTCCTATGGCTGCAGTAACAAATTCTCACAAACTTAGCGACTTAAAATAATACAATTTTATATTTTTACAGTTTTGAAGGTCAGAAATCCAAAATCATTTTCACTGGTCTAAAGAGAAGGTTTTAGCAGGGCTGTTCTCTCCTCCAGTTCTTCCAACCCTTGTCTCTTCCAGCTTCCAGAGGTGGCTGCAGCTTTTATAGCTTTCTCTGGCTTCTGGCCCTTTTCTCTATCTTTGAAGCCAGAGACATAAGATCTTCCTTCAGCAGTCATAGTGCCCCCTTCTTCTGTGTCAAATCTCTGCCTATCTTTCATAAAGACACTGGGATTACATTGAGGGCCTACCCAGATAAAGAAGAATAATCTCCCTCTTTCGATTCCTTAGCTCTGTCACATCTGCAAAGTCTCTTTCTTTCCATGTAAGTGAATATTCACGGGTTCCAGGGATTAGGGCCTGGATGTCTTTGGGGCCATTATTTAACCTACCATGATGTTTAAACTATAATGTTCACTAAGAGAGATCATAAAATATGGCTTTCCATTGATTATAAAACCCTGACCTCTTTCTTGGTTTTGGAAAGTCAAATTAGTATCAGAAAGTGAGTTGGAAAATGGAGAGTGAGTGCAAGAGGTGGCTATTTTGTGAAGCCAGACTGAGCTTTAATGAAGCACCCCTGACCCCCAAGTTATGCATTGTAATTCAGTGGCTCATGGGACCCAGACATGCTCCCTTTCACTCTGGCCCAGTTTACACTGTCATAATTTGCTCACAGACTTCCTTGTTCTGCTCTGATCCTTTTGTTCAATTAACAAATTCTTTCTTTGGATGTGTAATATTACAGATGATGTCACATGATCCATTTAAAGATACCCACCTGGGAAGAGAGCAAGTCGGGCAGAAAAACAGGTGGTACAGTAGTTACTAGTAGCATAACCATGGAAGATTTTGTACCTTGAAGGCAACTTAGAAACTACCTAAACTAGCCCCTTGTTTATTAATGAACAAGAAAGTCCCAAAGAGACAGTGGCATGTCCAAAGCCACACTTTGATTTATTGTTTAGTGAATGAAAATTCATAAAGCAGCTGCCATGTGCAAAATTTACACAAAGGAATAAAGTAGGAAAGAAGAAAATTAAGGATGATGACCTCAAATCTGAGTGGCAGGTGCCTCAACATTTCCATTGGAAACCAGGCTATGAAAATTTCTGAATTCAGCCTCTACTGCTCTGTGGGTTATGGAGAAGTCTTATAAACCCAGTGCTATTACTCCATCATTGGTATAGCAGAAATAGTAGCATTTGTTTACCAGTACAGATTAGGAAAAGAAAACCTGGCCTGTTCTTTTTCGAGCTAGAATGTAGGTTTGCTTACTTCCCTGGAGGCAAGCTTTTGTGGTTAGGTAGCAACCCACTGCCAGCCCAGCCCCTTGGGAGGTATCCAAGAAGTAACAAGTCAGTCCCCTCCGCTCCCGTGGGCATCCTACAGGGGAACGCATTGGAGGAGCTGATGGATATCATTTCTGCAGCAACATGGGTCAGGGTAAAGGAAGCTCTTCTCTCACGCAGAGCTCCAATTTGCCTGAGCTGAAGACTGAACTGACTGGTACCCAAGGGATTTGAGTCTGAACAAATGACGCCATTAGCTCTCTCCATATGCACCCATACATATCTTTTACCATATGTCTGTCAACCTGATGTTTGTTACTATATGTCAAACACATTGAAAATCTTTTTTTTTTTTGCAGCTCTCAGAATAATATTCTTGGGTACAATATGACCATGGTGACAAAAAGCTGTGAAGTTCTGAGTCATCTGCCTCATGTTAATTAAAGTCACAATCCAGTCATTTTAGGTTTAAGTGAAGAATATACATATATTTCAAAATACTTCAGACATAAAGGGACTCCTTAGGGTTTGTTCTCCTGAGAAGCTAAAAGGATAGTAGTCTTTTCACAAAAACAAAATGGCATCCAGTTTGCTTCACAAAATTCACAACAAGATAAGAAAATGTTATTCACCCTTGTCTGGAGCCTTAAAATGCAAACTTCCCAAACTTTGGGTTCATTGTTGGTTAGCTAGCCTTCTTTCTGCTATGATTGGAAATCCCTCTCCCAAGAGAAAGAAGACTGGCTAAATGATCTCCTTTAGCACAGATAGAAAAAAATGATGGTCCACTGGCTCAGGAGCCCTGCAGACCTTGGCTCATCTCCTAAGAGTTGCTGGGCCAGGAGGAGGTGGAGGAGGTGGCGGAGGAAGAGGGTAGTCCCTCAATCCTGACATGACTCCCTGTCCACATCCCTCCAGTCTGGTCATCTTCTCACCACCCATCATTTCACCCATGACCTGCCCCAGCTCTCAGTGAACTCAATTAGTCCCCCAAATGGGTGGGTTTCTCAGATCTCCGTTTTTCTCCCCAGTCAGTGTCTTGTCACAAACTCTGCCTCTCACCTCTTGGGGGTCTTCTGCTTTCATCTTAACTGCTTTATAAGTCAAGCAGACCAAAGTGTCCTAGTTTACAGTGTCTTTGCCTTTCTTCTGTAAGAACCCAATTCTCCTGGAGGCCTGGTGGATTTCTTGAAGTAGGGAAAGGCTCAAAAATAAAAAAAAAAAAAAGCACAGGGAAGAACAGCTTGAGATACCATGAATTCATTTTAAAAACAAAAACAAAAAACTGCATCTCAACATAGTAACAATAACTATTGGGGGTGCATTAATTTTTTTATTATGATTCACTGTAATTTTCAAATTTTTTGCTATCAGAAACAAACAAAAAAAAAATCAGAAAAAAATGGTAAGTGTTGCCCTTTGGAGTATTATGCTTTGACTCTCTTTGTAACTATAAGGTAGCATGTGGAGAGACAAACTGCAGGGACCTTTTGGACATTGTAATGGGTCAGGATCAGGTTAGATAAGTAATGGAAGGAAATTGCTCAGATGGCATTTTTAACATTTTGAAGCAAACTGAATTTGATTTGGTAAATAAGATGCCCCAAGGCCAGTCCCAATTAAGGTTACTTTGTATTACTTCACTTAAGCATGGCTAAATGGATCCTCCATCACTATCCAGGCTAATTACATTTGATTAAGGGCCTCCTTAAAAGCTCTTCTTTCACAGTGAATTTTAAATGACCGCTAACCTCCATTGACTGATGCTGTGGGGTCACCCTATGAATTGATTTGGTAGTGCTGCGTTGTGCCTTTGGGATTCTGGTTTTGTGGGGCCCCTGGAACCTTGCTCCATAAATCAGTGGGCAGGGATGGTAATTACAATATTCTGTGGCTATTTTTATGCCACAGCTCCTCTGCGTGATGTAGTCACCATTTTATTCCATTCCAAATTGGAATATTCTCGGTTCATCTGGATTTTCTCTACACTTCTCAAAAGGTATCTTGCTAAAAGCAATTGCTCATCCTGGGGCAATTAGCTCCCCTGTGTTTTGTTCCAGAGAATTCGATTTTATAGTTTTATGTCTATAGAATGGGATGGCAGAAGAGGGTGGAAATGGCTGAAAATATGCGAGTTGAATCAGAAATGCCAATGAAGACAAGGGAGACATCCAGGTGAAGTCTGTGTCTGGCTAATTAGAATTTTGATTTTGAATAACTTTGGGCACATGTATGTTGATTTCAGAATGATTATTTTCAACAATGTATCGTATTGTGTGTGTGTGTGTGTGTGTGCGTGTGCGGTCTACATTTCAACAGTAAATAAAAGCTTCAATATAGATTTCTAAGGTAATAAATCATGCAAGAAACACAGTCTGCATTATTTCAAATTAAAAAAAGTAATGGAAATGTTTTTTATATTGATTGTACTGGTTACATACATGTCAAAACTGATCAAATTGCATACTTCAAATACAAGCGATTTTTTGTACTTCAATTTTACCTCTGTAAAGCTATGGGAAAAAAACTTCAATATAACAGTCCTTGAAATAAGGGTGACCCCCTTTTTATGTAGATCCCAGTCTAGAATTAGCCTTCTCTGTTCTCCTTACAGCTGTAGTTATTATTATTATTATTAGTCCAGGAAGACAGAATGGGAAAGAGAGAGAGAGAAAAAAAAAAAAAAAAAAAAAAAAAAACAAGGGCCACATCATTAAAGCTCATATAAACAGAAGTTTCAACTAAAGAATCCCAAAGGACATTAGTTTATAGAAAAGACTATCCACCCAATAAATGTCGTCTTCTGGGGGAAGGAGCAAATTTAAGTTTACTAGAATAGAATTCTCTTGGAAGGTTTAGCAAAACAAGCAGTCTCATGCCTATATTTGGATCCTGGCTTCTCCACTAACTGTTTGTTGACCTCAGGCAAGTTACTTAATCACTCTGCACTTTTCATCTGTAAACTGAGTTATAGTACCCACCTCATAACGTTATATCAGGATCAATAATCTAATAAATGCAAAATGCTTAGAACCATGCCTGGCTCATAGTATGCATGCAATAAATGCTGCCTCTTATTATTTTTGTGCCCTTTATCTTTAACTGACATTTTGTCAAAACTTTCTTAAAAAAGGTCAGCTGTTGGTATTAGAAATTTTGTCTGAAGGTTGCAATTTTTTTTTTTTTTTTTTTTTTTTTGATCCCATTCGTTTTGAGTTTATAGCTGTTACCTGGGTGCTGCTCTACACTTTGAGACTACTTTCACAAATTCCCTATAGTTCAGCTATACTTTCTTCTAAACATCAAGCAAGTTCTTTCAATAATAATAATAACAATTACAACAGACACTTATTGAGCACGTTTTATGCACCCAGGCTCTCTGTGGATTAATACTTTATATGAGCTAATGCATTCACTCCTCTTAATAATGCTACAGCATTAGCCCCACTTGACAGATGAAGAACTTAAGGTACACAAAAGTTGACATATCTTGCCTGAGACTGTCCAGCTGGAAAATGACTAAGTCAGTGTTCAAGTTCAGCAGGCTCACTCTAGATTCACATTTTCACATTCTTTCTGAAACTATAACCACCATCAATTCTACTGCCTTTGGTTTTCCTTTGGCAAATAGAGCTTCAGCTTTATTGCAGGACTGGTAACTAACAGATTTTTGAGTAATCAATGACTATAAGTGATGTGTTATCAAAAGAGAGGTTCTTTCCAACAATTGAATTAACTATGATCACAGTTTTTCCAGTTGTTGTTCTTGATTGTCTCCAACTGATTTTTCTCTGAGCTGCTCTTTTTCATTATCAATGACTTTACCATGAGACAGGAACACAGCTTACATTCTCAAATCTCCTTTGGCACCTACAGTAGGCTTGGGAGGAGACTTACAACAATGGAACCTTCTTTGATTCTTCCATTCCTTTGTTTTCCCATATTCAATAAATTGCTGAATATTCACAATTTATTTCCTTGTTTGTGACTTTATTGACTTGAGGAAAATGGGTAGGAAAAAAAAAATGACTGGAGTTTTGCTGTTCATACTGTTTGCCAAATATGTAAAGAAGCCCGTGTGTTAGAAATGGAATGCCTTCTTCCTAAATGGCAGATGTTTCCCAGTTTTCTCTCCTTAGGATATTTGCCAGGGTCCTACCCCCAGCTTCAGAAGGAGGAAGAAGCAGAGTGAAGCCTGGAAATACCAGTTTGTACCAGGGGCTCGCCCTGAATTCTATAACATTTTTCCATCCTTTATTAGAGGATGTTCCTTTGGCTGAATTTGTCAACCTTAAGTAGTCTATCTTCGTAGTGCACTCTTTTAGTCAATATTTGCTTATTTACTTTAAACTTCTTTAATCTTTTTTGTTTTATTCTTATCTTTTTTACTATATCTTATCTAGTCTGAATTTTTAGCTGGCTGTTTCATCTTGTTTATTTTATACTATGTTATCATCTTTTATCTAAATTGTATGTACTTGCTTTTATGTGTGCTTTCAATTTAATTCACACTTTATTTTATCTTCGATGGCAAGAAAACGTGCAGGCAGGTAGTGAGCAGCTGGAGGGCAGTCTGTAACCCAACCAAGAGCCCATGTGGTTCTCCTTTGTCCTTTGTATGTATCTCGCTAAGTAGCCCTTAGGGCTTTCCACTGCATGCTCCTTTTTCTTCCCCAAAATTAAATTTTAGCTTAAAACATATCAAGCTAATTGTGCAGATTCCTCTGTCAACTTCACTTGCTCTTCCTCTTCCCCCCTCTCTCTTCAGGATAGTATTTATTTTCACTTCCTGTGACGTTGAGTTAGAATGGTGCTATCTTCTCATAGTATTGGCTCTGACTTTCTAATTGCTTCCTGATCAAAATATATAGTTTCTATTTTTTTACAACAGTTAGATATTGACCAAAATTTGTAGGTAAAGCTGAAGCTATTAGGAAAACAAGTACAGTAACTTCCCACTCCCTGTTTGACCTTCTGCTAACATCTCAGGTATTACTCCTCCTTTTCCAGGGTCTCTATCTCATTAAAAGTCTTTGATGCTGTTCTCAGACCACTCTGATAGTCCCAAACCTGAAGTGCTTTCTTTGTGTTTTCTCTTTGTGAAACTCCTCCACATTGCTTTCCTTGAAATGCACTTTGCTCCTCCAGTATCTGCTCAGAGTCCCCATGGCCCATGGAATACCAAACTCCTCAGCCCAGGATGCAGAGCCTCCGGGTTGTTTGCATCATCCTTTTCCAAATCCCTCTCTAATTTTCTCCCTCCCATTAGATGAAATAACCAAATACAACGATTTGCTATTCTTCATTTACAGCTTGAATGTTCCCATGGATGTTTCTGTGCTTATACTCTTGGTGGTTTTATAAAATATATTCTTTCTCTAGTTGTAAATGTCCCAATTATACCCTCTGTAAGGACCTTTTCCCACTTTTTGACTTCTCCGGATGAAAATAACCATCATTTTAATGATCTTTGGAGGAATACTAGCAGTATGAAATGAATGTGGCTTTTGGTACTAGATGGAACTTGGCTCAAATCCTGGCTCTGCATCATATTAATTTCACCTGAGATAAGTTACTTAACTTTTTGAGCCTTGTTTTGAAATCTATAACATGAGGCTAACACAGCATACACGTAGGGTTATTTTAGATGAAAAATGAGATAAAGTCTGAAGTTTTGAGGTCTTGGATTGAAAAAGCACAAGGCTATGATTTAGCATTTGAAGAGAGGGGGAGAAGGGAAGGGGACCTCTGTGATATGAAGTTATGAAGAAACAGACAGACACACACACACAGGAGGACCTTCAACTCCTGAGATGAAATGCTCATGTGATGTCATTAGGTGTTTTTTTTTTTTTTGTTTTTTTTTTTTAATTCTATCTGGATTTAAGGGGGTTTTATATATGAAAATATATCTCTTTTTGTCTGGCAAATACTAACGTGATCCTAGACAGACCATCATGAAAACAAATCTATTTGCATAACTATCTTTTTATAATTGATGTTTCTTGTATCTGGAGTAATTTTAAACTGTAACTATACGGATACCCAATGTGTTAAATATCTAAAATAAATTGAAAGCTATAAAATATTCAGCTGAATCAGACTTGGAAGTGATATTAGTAAAGTAGGCAATACCAACAAGTTCAGGGGAATTGAGGGGACAAGGAGCTTCTTCAGAAAGATACCGAGGGTATCAGTTCAATAGGCTTATGAAATAGACACGTCCGTCAACACAGGGAAAGTAAGGGCAACTTTTATCTGATGATTCCAGTCTTATGATGGGGGCTGTGTCATCAAAGGAATTCAGCCAGTGAGGCCCAAATTGACATGAGCACAGTCATCCCCAGGGCAGCCCAACTGCCTGAAGCTGTAGAGGCAGAGCAAAGTCTGAACACACTAGGAAGAAAGAGTAGTGTTTCAAGTGAGGACTGGTTTTAACATAAATATATGCCTCCCTCTGATCTTCCTATGTTAATATCACTTAAGGTTGAATAAAAAGATTGGAAGGGATGATATCACATTTTTAAAAATGCACTTATTCTTCACAGGATGTATAAAAAATGTGGAGATTTCCCCATTTCCCTTATCTTTCTTCACAGGAACTGGGAGACCAGACAGGCTTTCAGCTGCCTTAGTAAAAGGGAACACTGAGGGACTTGGGGATTGCGAGAAGGGAGATATAGGCAAAGTGACATAATGTCACAGAAGGTGGCTATAGGGGGAAAGTCCATCATTATATTTGAAATATATCATCAATGTATGGTATTTACATGTCATACATATGAACAGCACATATATAGTATTTATATATGAATATATATGAGTAATTTAAAAATGTTACATAAATGCATATGTATATAAATGTATGTTATAGTAACTTTAGTTTCATAATAGTAAATGTATTACTAAGTACTGATTGTTGGCTTATTACTACTATCTTAAATACTTAAATCAGTTCTACAAAGAAGATACTATTTCAACTTCAGAGCTATAGAAACTGTAGCTCAAGGTGCTAATTGGCTCAGACTTAGTTCCAACAGCTTTAATTAGCACAGTCCGAGGAAGATTCACTAGTCTGGATCTCTGTTGTTTAAAACATAATAAATAAATAAAAGACACTTTGTACAACATGATGTCATCAAGAAGAGTTTAAATAATGTAAAGCTTACAACCATCATGCTATTGGGCAATTTTAATTTTTTCTTACTTGAACGTCAAGGTTTAATTATCATCACATGGATCAGAATATTATTGGCTTGGAAAGTGTCTAACTTTTGTTTGTTGACTGAAACTATTCTCTCTTTTATTTGTTTCTCTTCTGAGTCTAGTTCATACAAATGTTGATGTCACCAGGTTATGGCTACTGAAGCACCTGCCTCCTAATAGCATCTGTGACTGGAACACCCAGGGGACCAGGTACTATTTTCAATTTGTCATCTGAAACCAAGGGAACAGTAAGCACAAAAGTGGCCAACACAATAATAAATGATGCAGCAGTTAGCTCTTATGGTAAGGGTGATGAATCTTGAGCTCCAGATTGAAGGCAGAGGGGAGGCAGGGATGTCTTGTCTGGGGTTATGCATTGGGCCTGCTCACCATTCCCTGTCTGGTGGTAGGAGAAAACACCCATAAATCTGGAGCCAGATAGGTAGTGAAAAGTGTCAAAAGAGTTGAGAGCTGGCATCAGGAAAGAAGACTGAGAGAAGAAACCAGAATAGAGCAAAGATCCTGGGGAGAACAAACTGATCTGGTAGGTTCTGAGGGAATAGCACTGCTGTGTATGTGAACTCTCTTGGGTATACGTCATCTCCTTTGCATCCTCAAATTGGCTGGGCAGATGTGCTCCTCTGGATGAACTGCATGCTCTTCTGGCTTGATTCTGCTCATCTTAGTCACACTATTATCTGAGTAGAGGAACACCCTTCGTATACATACCAATGATGTGAATATAAGATACATACTCCAAAAACTGAATAACTCATCCTTTTTAGGATTGTTATCATTAATTTTAATGTTTGTCTTTGATAGAATGAACATCCTTCATCTTCATTATACTGAAAGGCAGTTCTTCCAACCTCTCTCAAAAACACGTATCCATTTATGTTTTCAATTTACTTTGTGCTATTTTTCAAAAAGTCAGGTCAAGACCTAATTTCTAAAGCAATCTTAACAGTGCTTTATTGTTCACCAGTGACTTATATGATTAAAGAATCCATCAGGATTTTTCTTTGTTGTTGTTCTTTCTATAGCATCTCTTTGCCAATATCTCATTCTCTGTGGTTTGCAGTTCAGCATCTTGAATAAAATTTCATGACAAGAAATGGGTGTTATACTTTAGAAAATGGCAGCTCCATTTCAACAGCTACATAATTTCTTAGAATTTGTGCTTTCTTATTGTGAACTTCAATCATCTAAATATCAAAAAGCATTCAAACACTTGTAATATAACATCTACCTGAGATGTAATCAGGTACTTTGGTTTCCTTTCAGCCATAACAATGGTACCCAAACTTGCGTTCCTTAAAAAAAAAATCCAAATAATTTATCAAAACACAAATGGAGCTGAAAAGTTGGTACAGAAGTTATTAGATTACTGAATAAACCACTTTGTAGGAACATTATGGAAGTCACTAAGATGTGAGGAAAGAAGACAAAGAACACAACAGGATTATATATCCCTCTACTTTAGAATGCCAATAAAGAGCTATTTAGTTCAAGGCATATGAAATAAAAATCTTTTTAAATTCTCAGTTTACTGGCTGCTGACATGCCTTGCAGCAAGTTTAGGAAGGAAGATAGGCATTTAAAGGGACAGTAAATGGGCAGAGGAAATAGACTTCTCATTAAGTTAAATGACATTCGTTTAATCTGAATGCTAATGGCACTAGGACATGTAGAATCAGGAACGACTGTGGTACTGCTCTTGGTAGAGTTCATGCCCTGAAGTAATGCTGATATGGAAAACATGAGACTATTTCACAGTGGAACAGACAACTGTGTTAGGTGAGTTGAGATGAACTGACCATAGACCTATCAATGTGTTCAGGTTTCTCCCAATTTAAGCTATTATCTTAGACTGCATATTGAATATTCTGTAAATGAGAAAAGGGCTATAGAATCATAAGTCAGCAGTGCCTGAATTAACCTTTATGACAACAATCCTTTGGTTAGAAACAATTCTATTATTTGCCCATGTGAAAGGAACATACACTGTAAATGTAGGGAAAATGGTTGACTGTCAAATACATCCATCATATACCTCCATGCTAATTCTTAGCATGCCTTTTAGAATACAATGTTTTAAGTGAAATAGATTAACTAAGATGTTCTCAAATGACAAAGACTCTTCATAAAAAAATTGAGTAGATATGTTTTTAGTGCTAATTTTTAGTGTAAATTCAGTCATTTGTATAGAAATATCCACTGGAAAAATATCTATTGAATTTATTTGCTATTCATTCATTCACTTATTCATGCATTAATTTAAACATTTTTCAATTATTTTAATAAATATTTCTATAGCTTATAAGACTGTATATCTTAATTTAGAAAAATATAATTCACTGGCAAAGACAAAAAGGCCAAGAAAATATAGAAGAGGGAAAAAGTGTTTCTGAGATTAATTTTTTAAAAGTGACTTTGAGCATTCGAATGACCAGAGCAAAAAGGATAGAGATATGATTAAATAATTTTTATTCTTAATAAGAAAAAGTCTTATCAGTTTTTGAGGAGAAAAATTTTTCCCTTTAGACTTTAGTCTAACAAAAATTTCTTAAGTGCATGTTCTCAAATAGACACTGTATTGGTAAGTACCATTAACTCTACAAATATGGCAAATTCAATACTAATTTCTATAGTACCTAATACTTTTATTTTTATGTATTTCACCATACTCCTGGCCCTGTGGCCCCTCTTTTATAATGGAACTTGCCTCTTACCCCATGTGTCCCATCTTTAGAGCATGATGTCAAGTACTCTCCTACACATTCTCTCCTCAACTCTTCTTAAAAACCTGTGTTCTTTATCCAATGATTATATCGCAACACAAAAGATGCATGCCAACTTTTCAAATGATAAAATGACATCAGAGAGTTGCAAAATTTCTTCCTGACTTTAAAATGGCACTTCCACAGGTAATTAAATTAACTGAACTCTTAACATCCTTAATAGCAAATCTAGAGAATCAGAAATATACTGATGATAGAGGGAAGCTTTAGGTAAACTGGGTTGGCAGGAAGGGACAATAGATGTGAAATAGAGGAGTAAAGAGAAGCAGGAACACATTGGACAAGTTGAAACTCACACCTGTCTCTCATTACTACAAGTCTCCATGATGCCAGTGACCTATGGAGGAAGCAAATGTTTTTTGACCAAATGCTATGCATATATCTGCAGAAGTGTCATGTGTGATTTGGAAAAACTGAAGAAAAAGATCTGAGGGGAGCTTAAGGAGTTGTGAATCTGGGTGTTGCACACATCAACAAAAAAAGTCAATAGATGGATGAAAGTGTACATGAGCCGCCAGATTGCACTGCTCTCCAGTAGCCATCAGAGCATAAAAGTCACTGCTTCTTTATTTCCTTTCCAAGGTAAATGGACAATGCTAATCCAGAAATACACAGGGAAGAAATGTCTGAGACACTTAGTTCCTGTCTAGCTAAATTACAAAGACATCACAATCTACTCATTGTTAATGCAGCCTCCACTTATATGACTGTTATTCATGCTTAACTTCTTTACTAACTCTCCTCCAACATAAGATACAGTCTTTGTAATGTCTTTGGAGGATGTTCATTTTTCTTTTAGGTGAGCATTCTTGCACTTAATTACTGGGATAAAAAGTTAACTAAATATTACCGTGTCTTATAGGAAATAGCAAATGGGGAAGAAAATGGTTCATATATCCACACTTTTGTCCATATCAAAATAAGAAAGACATTAATAAATATCAGTTCTTGTTTTTATCACTAGTAACATGGTCATAGCTGGTATTTAAAATTGTCTTCTTCTATTCATTCCATATTCCTTTTGTTCTCAGCAAACATCTCAGCTATTAGTGGTTTCTTGATCCAATGTTTAATTGCAGAAAAATAACAGCTATTAATAGTCTAACTTGTTTCATATTTGTAGTGTTATATTACCTTTTATTGTAGGGCATGGAGATATTAAGATGTCCCTTAGTGTATTGTCTGTAACTATAGCCTGATTTTCCCCTTCAAAAATCAACATCACTTTAGCTGACAAGGTAATCCCCTTCTTTGCTATGGATTTATTTGCATGAGGAGCTCAAAGTGGAATCATGGAAGAATAAAATTTCAACTTATATGGAAACACAGTTGTGTCTTCTGGTGGAAGCATTATTCCCTGGGAACTAAGAGCTCTGGACCAGGAGGAACAAATTTGTTGGTTAGGGTAAAAGTATTTTGGTAACTTATCTCTAAGGATGGGAGGAGCCACTCCATTTTAATCCTTAATTTCCAGAGGTATAATGAGAAATATTTCTAATACTTTTCTGAGATGTGTTTAACTTTATGGAATTATTATTCATATGCATTAATGCATAGATTTTAAGTGTATATTTTGATGAGTTTTTAAACACTGTGTAACAACTCTAACAATTAAAATATAGCACATTTACCATCACTTTAATTTTCTTCAAAGTTCCCTTATATCCTCATCCTACTAATTCCTTCCACACTTGACCCTAGAACCACTAATCTGTTTTATGTCATTATAGTTTATCTTTGTGTTTTCTATAATTTTTAAAATATAGATCATAAGCCATTTACTTTTTAGTATCTGGCATTTTTAACTCAAAAAAATTTTAAAAGATTCATCTATTTATATATATACATATATTATATATTTACATATAAATATATATAAATATATGTATCAGAATTTCATCTTTCATTTGAGTATTATTCAGTTGTATACATACATAATAACTTATTTATCTCTCTTGATATCTATGTAGCTTTCTGTTTTAGCTAATATAAATAAG
Source organism: Sciurus vulgaris (assembly GCF_902686455.1). NCBI lineage: Eukaryota > Metazoa > Chordata > Mammalia > Rodentia > Sciuridae > Sciurus > Sciurus vulgaris. The sequence continues at coordinate 94,944,310 of NC_136462.1, forward strand.
TTGCTGTAAATATTCTTAAACATATTGTAGTGTAGATGAATGTTTCATTTCTCTTCAATAAATCCCTCGGAGTAAATTGCTGGGCCAAGTGCACATTTAATGTTTTAAGAAACTGCCAATTTTTTTTTCTCAAAATTTATCCATTAATTTACATTCCTACAAGAATTGAGAATTTCATATCTTCACCAACAATTGTTATTATCAGTCTTTCTAATTTTATCTATTTCAGTGTATTAACAGTGGTCATTCATTGCAGTCTTAATTTGCATTTCCTTTATCATTGATGATGTTGAGCACATTTCCTGTGGTTTTCATTTGAATGTCATATTTTGTTTAGTATCTGTTGAAATATTTTACTGCTTTTTAGATTTTTACTTCCTTATTGAGGTGAAACAATTCTTTTATATTCTTGATACTAGTCCAATGTCATAAATATGAATTACGATTTATTTTTTCATTCTTTGGTTTGCTGTTTCAATTTCTTAAAGGTGACATTCAAAGAGAAACATTTTAATTCTAATGAAGCTAGTTTTGCAACCTAAGTTTTTTTATTTGTTTTTTATTTTTACAGACTACATTTTGATTCATTGTACACAAATGAGGTACAACTTTTTTTCATTTCTATGGTTGTGCACATCGTAGTAGGGTAATGATGTCTGTCTCATACCACCATTTTTCATACACCCCTTCCCTCTTATTTCCCTCTATGTAATCTAAAGCTTCTCCATTCTTCTATTACCCCCACCTCCCACCCCCATTATGTATCATCATCCACTTATCAGAGAAAACATTTGGCCTTTGGTTTTTTGGACTTGGCTTATTTCACTTAGCATGATATTCTCCAGTTCCATCCATTTATCTGCAAATGCCATAATATTATTATTCTTTGAAGCTGAATAATAAAAGTAGGCCCAAATCTTTATCATGTTGGCTTAGGACCAGACTTCCTTAATGAGACCCCCAAAAGCACAAGAAATCAAAGCAAGAATCATATTGGGATGAACTCAAACTAAAAAGCTTTTTCTCAGCAAAGGATACAATCAATAATGTGAAAAGAGAGCCTACAGAGTGGGAGAAAATCTTTTCCACATGCACTTCAGATCGAGCACTAATCTCCAAATTTATAAAGAACTTAAAAACTTTACACCCAAAATACAAAGAACCCAGTCAATAAATGGGCCAAGGAACTGGACACTTTACAGAAGAAGATATACAGACAATAATAAACATATGAAAAAGTATTCAACATCTCTAGTAATTAGAGATATGCAAGTTAAAACAACTCTAAGATTTTATCTTACTCCAATTGGAATGGCTATTATAAAGAACATAAGCAATAATATCATCATTCACTTATCAGGGAAAACATCCGGTCTTTGATTTTTTTGGGATTGGCTTATTTCACTTAGCATGATATTCTCCAATTCCACCCATTTATCTGCACATGCTGTAACATTATTTTTCTTTATGACTGAATAATATTTCATTGTATATTTATACCACAGTTTCTTTATCCATTCATCTATTGAAGGGCATCTAGGTTGGATCCACAATCTAACTATTGTGAATTGAACTGCTATAAACATTGATGTGGCTGCCTTACTGTAGTATGCTAATTTTAAGTCCTTTGGGTATAAACCAAGGAGTGGGATTACTGGGCAAAAGGTGGGTCCATTCCAAGTTTTCTGAGGAATCTCCATACTGATTTCCAGAGTGGCTACACCACTCCCTGGGGAAAAAGGCACACTTTTATATTGCTGGTGGAGTTGCAAATTGGTGGAGCCACTCTGGAAAGCAGTGTGGAGAATTCTCAGAAAACTTGGAATGGACCCACCATTTGACTCAGTCATCCCACTCCATGGTTTATACCCAAAGGATTTAAAATCAGCATATTACACTAATGTAACCACGTCATTCATGATTTTTGTCTAAATAATTAGTCTACTCTGATATCACAAATATTTTCTTCTATTTTTTTCCAAGAAGTGTTAGAATATTCAATGTCTAGATATTTTTTCTAGAAGTATTTGATATTCAATTTTATTTTAGAATTTTTGTTTATGGTGTGAGTTGAGAATTGACATTATTTTTTTCCCATAAAATATCCATTTTCTAGTAAAATTTATTCAAAATATGTTTTCTTTCCTTATTCTAATGTAAATACAGCCAATCCAACATTCTTATCTTCACTGTAAACACTTATTTTTAACTTATTGCATATTTATATTCAAAGCTAATTTTTTTCTAGATAAAATATAGTTGTTCTAGCTTTTTGAGCAGTCTGACAATATCTGCCTTTTGATTTGAATAGATAGTCTGTTACAATAATAATATTTATAAAATGACAACATAAAATATGAAATTTTCAAAAATGTAATACTTAAGGATAAATTATAAGAATATGTAAAAACTGTATACAGTAAAAGCTATAAACCATTTCTGAAGAAAACACAAAAATACTGAAATATATAGAAAAATATACTATGTACATATATTGTAATTTGAAAACAGGTGTGTGTGTGTGCGTGCGCATGTATGTGTGAGTGTGTGTGTGTGTGTGTGTGTCTTTAAAGCAAACAATTTTAGAAAAAGAAAACTTCTTCCCTCATGTAAGCAATTTTTCCATTGTCTCACACAGCAAGTACCTGGGTGGTTTTCTAATATGAATACTAGTTTATCAAATGTGGGCCCATATTCCTCCTAGTACATGATATTACCTTCCATGTATTCTTCTTATGCATAAATATTGTCTGATTTCTAAGAACTTCTAATATGTTGAGTTGGAAGAGAATCATGCAGTGGTCATGCACCTAGATCAGTCAGTACTGACACAATGTTCTAGTTAAGTTGGAAATGAGTAATTATCTAAACCTTCCTTACATTGCAATTTCAGCTTCTTATATCAGATTTAATCTGCATTCCCTTCTTCCTTAGTCATGTAGTAAGGAAATTAAGAAATGGAAACCAGAACAGCTTTGGAAACATGAGTGATATCTGTAATGCCTGTACCTTAAATCTATTATACCCAGTCTGTTTGCACACAGAGTTGGTGGGAAGTCTATTTTTAAGAACTGTTCTGGCAGGCTTGCTTAATAGATCAAGAAGGCAGAACTGCTGAGGAAATGGCCTCCTCCTGTGAAGTTAGTATGGGAGGGACATAATCTAATCAACAGTGGAAATGTCAGTTTTTAAAATGAGAATAATATTAGCTTCAGAAGAAAAGATGAAGCGGGTACAAGTTGAGCCAAGGTGAGACTGAGGAGACACATTAGATTTAACTTGAGTCCCTCCTTACTAGGGCCGGTTTATGATTACTTGATAGTTTTAAGGAAAACTTCAGACTGACAAAAGTGTAGTAGATCTCCAGATCCCAAAGGCTGAACTCTGATTCTAAATGGTTAAGTAAAAGACATGTTCTAGTGGAGAATATGATCACATTCTTTATCAGAGCATTGTAATTACACATAATAGTGGGATTCATTGATACATTCATACACACACATAGCATATTTTGGTCCATTTATTTCCCCTGAATCTCTCTTCTTCCCTCAGCAATAACCCTTCCTCTACTCTACAGCTGTAGTCCCATGAAGTCCCTTTTCTTTCTTGTTTTCTCTCTACTTTTCACATATGAGAGAAAACACAGGACCCTTGATTTTTTGAGTCTGGCTTATCTCACTTGGTATCATGAGAACATTATTCACATTTTCTGTGACAATAATAATTATTTATTTATTCCAGAAATACTGAGTTAAAAACTATAATGGCGGGGGATCCAAGATGGTGGTCTAGAGGGAGGCTGCGTTCCTTGTCGCTCCACAACACCGGATTCAAGCAGAGGATATCTATTTCTCAGTGAGGCAGTTTTTGCTGCTTATCAATACCCTGCTCTTTACCCCATTGTCTGCTGTGGTCACCTGCAATCTGCCAACATATTGACGCCTTTTTTGAGAGCAGATTGCTCACTGTCAGGCATCTGTCATCCGCCATTTGCCTGCCTCTCACCTGTCCATCGCCTGCCTTGCCCCTATCCATCACCCAACGCTCGAGGTTCACCTCCCGATCATCCGACAGCTACCAGCAGATTGACCGCAGACCACCGGTGGAGAACCAGCTGCCTGCTGCTGCCTGGAAGTTCACTGTTAAAGTACCTGCAGGTTTGATTACACGTGGCTGCCGCCATTTTGAGACAACAGCCAGGCCCTGTAGGACCCCTGGCCAGACTGACTGAGTCCCGTCTCCAGGATCCCTCAGCCCGACCGATCACTCCCTGCCTCTGGGGCCCTCACGTCAACTGACTGCTCCCTGCCGCCAGGACCCCCAGAACAACTGACTGTGCCCTATCACCGGGAACCCAGACCAACTGATTGCACCCAGCCTCCTGGATCCCACAACCACACCAAACACACCCGACCTCCAGGACCACTGCCAGACCAACTGCATCCTGTCTCTAGGACCTCCAGCTGACAACTTCCACCCCTGAGCTGCAGCTCCCCATTTGCCAACACATTTGGAAGCCAGAGCAGCCATCTTGGATAATCCTGGAAGCCGTAGCTCCGATCTTTGGGTGGGGCAAATCCCATCTTGCGACGCCTGCTGGAGGCTTGAAGCCCATTGTCAGGTACCTCTCATACATCATGAGGTTTCATTAGTATATGACTGTTATATACTAGATTTTCTGTTTTCTCCTTTAAAAAAAAATTTAAGTTTTTATTTCTCTACGTTTCTTGCTTTTTTTTCCTTCTGTTTACCTATTCCCTCAGAGTCACTTTCTCCCTTATTTACATGATGTTATTGTCCCCATAGGGGCTATTTGGTCTAGGATTGCATAGTGTCTGATTTGTGTACTGCTAATATTGATCTTCCCTTAAAGAAAGGGTTTTGGACACCTATAGGGCCACTATGAGCCTCTAGGGGGAAATCTGCAATACTCCATATCTGCAGCGCTACAGGGGAAGATACATGAACAACATGAAAAAACAAGGGAAGAAAATGATCCAAACAAATCTAGATTCTATAGTAATAGAATCCAATGACAGTATGTTAGAAGTAATGTCAGAAAAGGACTTCAGATTATACATGATTAAGATGATTCGTGAAGCAAAGGATGAGATAAGAGAGCAAATGCAGGCAATGAATGATAATACCAATAAGCTGAAAGAGCACCTGCAGGAAGCAAAAGATCATTTCAAAAAAGAGATAGAGATTCTCAAAAAAAACCAAACAGAAATCCTTGAAATGAAGGAGACAATAAAACAAATAAAAAACTCAATGGAAAGCATCACCAACAGACTAGACCACTTGGAAGACAGAACCTCAGACAATGAAGACAAAATATTTAATCTTGAAAATAAAGTCGCCCAAACAGAGAAGATGGTAAAAAATCATGAACAGAATCTCCAAGAACTATGGGACATCATGAAAAGACCAAATTTAAGAATTATTGGGATTGAGGAAGGCACAGAGATACAAACCAAAGGAATGAACAACCTATTCAAAGAAATAATATCAGAAAATTTCCCAAACCTGAAGAATGAAATGGAAAATCAAATACAAGAGGCTTACAGAACACCAAATGCACAGAATCACAACAGATCCACACCAAGGCACATTATAATGAAAATGCCTAACATTCAAAATAAAGATAGGATTTTGAAGGCCGCGAGAGAAAAGCATCAGATTACATATAGGGGGAGACCAATACGGATAACAGCAGACTTCTCAACCCAGACTCTAAAAGCTAGAAGGGCCTGGACCAACATATTTCAAGCTCTGAAAGAACATGGTTGCCAACCAAGAATCCTATACCCAGCAAAACTAACCTTCAGATTCGAAGATGAAATAAAATCCTTCCATGATAAACAAAAGTTAAAAGAATTTACAAATAGAAAGCCTGCACTACAGAATGTTCTCAACAAAATATTCGATGAGGAGGAAATGAAAAACAACAATGGAGGTCAGCAAAGGGAGGAACTACCTTAGAGAAAAACCACTCAAAGGGGAAACCAAGCCAACTTAAAAACCAAAAATAAGCTAAATGACTGGGAATACAAATCATTTCTCAATAATAACCCTGAACCTTAATGGCCTAAACTCATCAATCAAAAGACATAGACTGGCAGAATGGATTAAAAAGAAAGACCCAACAATATGCTGCCTGCAAGGGACTCATCTCATAGAAAAAGACATCCACAGACTAAAGGTGAAAGGATGGGAAAAAACCTACCATGCACATGGACCCAGTAAAAAAGCGGGGGTTTCCATCCTTATATCAGATAAAGTGGACTTCAAGCCAAAGTTAGTCAGAAGGGATAAAGAAGACATTTCATACTGCTTAAGGGAACCATAAATCAGGAAGACATAATGATAGTAAATATTTATGCCCCAAACAATGGTGCATCCCTGTAATCAAACAAATCCGTCTCAATTTCAAGAATCACATAGACCACAACACAATAATTCTGGGTGACTTTAACACACTGCTGTCACCACTAGATAGATCTTCCAAACAAAATCTAACCAAAGAAACCATAGAACTCAATAACACAATCAATAACCTAGACTTAATAGACATATATAGAATATTCCATCCATCAACGAGCAGATACACTTTCTTCTCAGCAGCACATGGAACCTTCTCGAAAATAGACCCTGTTATGCCACAAAGCAGCCCTTAGGAAATGCAAAAAAATAGAGATACTGCCTTGTGTTCTATCAGATCATAATGGACTGAGAGTAGAAATCAATGACAAAGTAAAAAAAGGAAATTACTCCAACACTTGGAGACTAAATAATATGCTATTGAATGAAACATGGATAACAAAAAACATCAGGGAGGAGATTAAAAAATTCTTAGAGGTCAATGAGAATGATGATACAACATATCAAAATCTCTGGGACACTATGAAAGCAGTACTAAGAGGAAAATTCATTGCATGGAGCGCATTCCAGAAAAGAATGAAAAGTCAACAATTAAATGACCTAACATTACAGCTCAAAGCCCTAGAAAAAGAAGAACAGAATAACAGCAAAAGTAGTAGAAGACAGGAAATAATTAAAATCAGAGCTGAAATCAATGAAATTGAAACAAAAGAAACTATTCAAAAAATTGACATAACAAAAAGTTGGTTCTTTGAGAAAGTAAACAAAATAGATAAACCCTTAGCCACACTAACAAAGAGAAGGAGAGAGAAGACTCAAATTACTAAAATACATGATGCAAAAGGAAATTTCACAACAGACACCACTGAGATACAGAACATAATGAGAAGCTACTTTGAAAATCTGTATTCCAACAAAATAGAAAGTACTGAAGACATTGACAAATTTCTAGAGACATATGCTCCTCCCAAACTGAACCAGGAGGACATACAGGATTTAAACAGATCAATATCAAGCAATGAAATAGAAGAAGCCATTAAAAATCTACCATCCAAGAAAAGCCCAGGACTAGACGGATTCTCAGCCGAGTTCTACAAGACCTTCAAAGAAGAACTCATTCCAATACTTCTCAAAGTATTCCAGGAAATAGAAAAGGAGGGTACCCTACGGAACTCATTCTATGAAGCTAATATCACCCTCATACCCAAACCAGGAAAAGACACATCAAGGAAAGAAAATTTTAGACCAATATCCTTGATGAATATAGATGCTAAGATCCTTAACAAAATATTGGCAAACCGTATCCAAAAACATATTAAGAAAATTGTGCACCACAATCAAGTGGGGTTCATTTCTGGAATGCAAGGATGGTTTAACATCCGTAAATCAATCAACATAATCCATCATGTCAATAGACTTAAGGATAAGAATCATATGGTTATTTCAATTGACACAGAAAAAGCATTTGACAATATACAACACCCCTTCATGCTGAAAACACTAGAAAAAATAGGGATAATAGGAACATATCTGAACATTGTAAAGGCTATTTATGCTAAGCCCATGGCCAACATCATTCTTAATGGAGAAAAACTGAAACCATTCCCTTTAAAAACAGGAACAAGACAGGGATGTCCTCTTTCACCACTTCTATTCAACATTGTCCTCGAAACTCTAGCCAGAGCAATTAGGCAGACTAAAGAAATTAAAGTGATACGAATAGGAAAAGAGGAACTAAAGCTGTCACTATTTGCGGATGACATGATTCTATATTTAGAGGATCCAAAAACCTCTTCCAGAAAACTTCTAGACCTCATCAATGAATTCAGCAAAATAGCAGGCTATAAAATCAACATGCATAAATCTACAGCATTTTTATATGCAAGCAATGAAACAGCTGAAAGGGAAATGAGGAAAACAACTCCATTTGCAATAGCCTCAAAAAAAATAAAATACTTGGGAATCAATCTAACCAAAGAGGTAAAAGATCTCTACAATGAAAACTACAAAACACTGAAGAAAGAAATTAAGGAAGACCTTAGAAGATGGAAAGATCTCCCATGTTCTTGGATAGGCAGAATTAATATTGTCAAAATGGCCATACTACCAAAAGTGCTATACAAATTCAATGCAATTCCAATTAAAATCCCAATGACGTACCTCACAGAAATAGAGCAAGCAATCATGAAATTCATCTGGAAGAATAAGAAACCCAGAATAGCTAAAGCAATCCTTAGCAGGAAGAATGAAACAGGGGGTATCACAATACCAGAACTTCAACTATACTACAAAGCAATAGTAACAAAAACAGCATGGTATTGGCACCAAAATAGATAGGTAGATCAATGGTACAGAATAGAAGACACAGACACAAACCCAAGTAAATACAATTTTCTACTACTAGACAAAGGTGCCAAAAATATGCAATGGAGAAAAGATAGCCTCTTCAACAAATGGTGCTGGGAAAACTGGAAATCCATATGCAACAGAATGAAATTAAACCCTTATCTCTCACCCTGCACAAAACTCAACTCAGAATGGATCAAGGACCTTGAAATCAGACCAGAAACCCTGCGTCTTATAGAAGAAAAAGTAGGTCCAAATCTTCACCTTGTTGGCTTAGGATCAGACTTCCTTAACAGGACTCCCATAGCACAAGAAATAAAAGCGAGAATCAATAACTGGGATATATTCAAACTAAAAAGCTTTCTCTCAGCAAAGGAAACTATCAGCAATGTGAAGAGAGAGCCTACAGAGTGGGAGAATATCTTTGCCTCTCATACTTCAGATAGAGCACTAATTTCCAGAATATATAAAGAACTCAAAAAACTCTACACTAAGAATACAAATAACCCAATCAACAAATGGGCTAAGGAAGTGAACAGACACTTCACAGAAGAAGATGTACAAGCAATCAACAGATATATGAAAAAATGTTCAACATCTTTAGTAATAAGAGAAATGTAAATCAAAACTACCCTAAGATTCCATCTCACCCCAATTAGAATGGCGATTATCAAGAACACAAGCAACAATAGGGTGTTGGAGATGATGTGGGGAAAAAGGTACACTCATACATTGCTGATGGGACTGCAAATTAGTGCAGCCACTCTGGAAAGCAGTGTGGAGATTCCTTAGAAAACTTGGAACGGACCTACCATTTGACCCAGCTATCCCACTCCTCGGCCTATACCCAAAGGACTTAAAATCAGCACAATACAGAGATACAGCCACATCAATGTTCATAGCGGCTCAATTCACAATAGCCAGACTATGGAACCAACCTAGATGCCCTTCAATTGATGAATGGATAAAGAAACTGCAGCATATATATACAATGGAATATTACTCAGCTATAAAGAATAATAAAATTATGGCATTTGCAGGCAAATGGATGAAATTGGAGAATATCATGTTAAGTGAGATAAGCCAATCTCAAAAATCCAAAAGAGGAATGATCTCACTGCTAAGTGGATGATGACACTTAATGGGGGGTGGGAGTGGGACAAGAATGGAGGAAGGAGGGACTGTATAGAGGGAAAAGAGAGGCGGGAGGGGTGGGGGGGAAGGAAAAAAATAATGGAATGAATCAAACATCATTACTCTATGTAAATTTATAAATATGCAAATGGTATGCTGTTATTCCATGTACAAACAGAAACAATATGTATCCCATTTGTTTACAATAAAAATAAATTTAAAAAAAAGTATAATGGCAAGAGATTGGATCTAATGATGCTTTAGGCATGGTTATTGGCAAGAAGGAATATGCTGGTTATGGAAAAAAATATATATCATGAGATATTTATAAAATAAGTACTGTATCAGATTTTTACAGCCCCCAAATCTAAATGTCTTTCCACAAGTCTTTATTTATTTATTTTTTTTGGCCCACATATTACCTCCAAAAGGCTGGTAACCTTCATGTGTTAAGATCACCGTTCTAGGTGCTTTGATCTTGTGACAATCCTACATCCTCAGGTAATTTCAGGATCATGGCAAGAGAAGAGAGAGCTAGAGAGTGGAGCATGGGAATTAAGCAGTCTAACAGGAAGTAGTGTCACTTCCACTCATACTTCATTGCCCAAGAAAGTTGTATGGTCATGATTAGTTTCACAGCAGGCAAATATAACCACCCTGTGCACCTGTAAGAGAAGGAGAATTGGATGTTAGTGAAAAGTGCTAGTTCCTACAGTGTGCTATGTGACAGAGGTCAAAGGATTATGAGTCACTAGTCACAACAGGTTAAGGTGGCTACTGCCTATACTTTCTTCCAGTAATGGAATGAAAAAGTAACTTAAGCCCCAACATATTAGTAAGGAGAAAAGGAAATCAAAATTTATCTAGAACTCTAAACTCTTATCTAGACAGGAAAAAATATGAATTTTGCATCTATTTGTGCAAAGTCCCATGTGAAGAGCAAAATAAATAGAAGAAATTATCATAGTTCTTAAACATCTTATGAGATAATGGGGGAGGCGAGGCAAACTAAAGAAATTCAGTGAAAGCTGACCAATTTGATATGCTATGGACTGGAAATCTTTATTACCTCCCTATATACATAGGACAATGATAATGATGACCTTGAGACTCTGAAAAACCCTAAAGTGATTTCTGAATCATTAACAGAAGATTAAATTATTTTCAGTATTTTTAGGTTTGAGGCTATTATTGAATTTTAATACTAGACAATAGGCTGTTCATGCATGGTATATATTAACATATCTCTAGCAACTTGAACCTGTGATGAACTAGAGTGCACCATTCTGTGATCATTTGTAAATAAAATTAGAGAAACAGATAAACATTTGCTTCTAGCAACATCTGCACAAGAATTGCTCATGCATATAGAGCAATCATGGTGATTTATAATGGGAGGAAGATGGAAATGGGCTAAGTAAGGATTTATATAAAATGGTTCTCTGAAGAAGAGGAGTATTTTTGCAGAAGAGATGAGAGGTGTTTGGTGTATAGGGAGATGAAGGTGGGGAGAAACATCTCAGAAAAAGAAATGAGGTGATTTGGAAACAAATATGAACTTCATCCCATTTACTGTTTTGTGTGGCTGGAGAAAAGTATAAAGTGGAAAATAAGAAGAGAAAGAAAATTCCAGAGATAGGTTGTCTTTTTGAGAAGGAGTATTTATATGATTAAAAGTACAAATTCCAGTCCACTCAGGTTCCCAAAAGGCATGCTTGAAGATACAATTCTTGCGTTTGTTTGTAAGGTAGGAGGATTAGGAAGGACTGCCAAAACTGGTGCTGGAGTACAGACAGGAACTGTCAGAATAGTCAGGAAATCTTAGTCTAAAGGGAAGAATCAGTAGATTCTGTGGTTTCTTTCTGATGCACTCTCACTATTCCACTAACACACCCATTTCAACAGTGCCAATTATCCATATGCTTATTATTCTTAATGTGGAAACAGAATTCTTCATATAAAGTGGATACTCTGGGGACTGCCTAACTTGGAAATCCAGTTACACCATTTGCTGTCTGTCTGACTTTTAGCAAATTGTAAACTTCTCTGAATTTCAGATTAGTTTCCTAATCTGTAAACAGAGATAACTATGTTTTCTAAACTAACAGTGATGTTATGCAAATTAAATGAGTCAATGCACTTACATCATTTATAATAGTACCTAGTATAATCAAAATATTCAATAAACATTGGTGATTATTTTGTCTACCAAGATAAATATGTATATTTATCTGCTTTTTGGTCATTTTCAGTTGGATATCCAAGAGAACCCTCAAGTTTAACATGTCCAGAAATATCTGTTCTACCCTGACCCCCTCTCATATAGCAGAACATTTGGTTCTGCCACTGAATGTATCTCCAACAGACGCATCGTTGCATTTCTGCATCATTTGTCTCATATTACATGACAAATAGACTAGCATGTGAATGCTTCATATGAATAAATAATAAAGGTAATGGAGAAGTTCAATTTCGAGCATGTCTTCAAAGTCACAAACATAGGTAGAAATGCAATTGGAAATTGTAAGGAAAAGAATGTGGGCATAAAAAAAACAGGTCTCAATTGTTGACATTACTTGAGAGCTACTTTACTTAGCAAATGCTTTGTATTCACAACGCACAAAGCTTAGAAAAGGCATGTTTTCCTACAAGCAATCCTTCAGTGCTTTCAAATATTTTCACACCTCACCTATTTTGTTCTCCATTCCCTGCAAACAAATAAAACAACTTAGTGGCAAAGAAAAAGATACTGCTTCCTGTAATCAAAGAATATCAGCATCCTCTCAACTTATATTACATTGGAAAGGAGGGGTGTTATCCTCTGGAAAGATTCATGAAGGACACACATTGAATCATTTAATAGAAGAAAGCAAAAAGGCAAGCGTTGGTGGATGAATGAGAAAAGCATGGAGGAAGAAGACATTTCAGGTAAAAGCAGTGATACAGAGGATTAATGGAGGGTCAAAGCAACATATGAAGATATCAATATTTCTTGCACAATCATTCAATAAATATGTCCTAAGCAAACAACTGACTGGCAATAATACAATGGAAATAGATATTTTAAGTGAAGGAAGTATTCTGAGTTCAACATGACTATTAACACTTATTTACCAGTCTCAGTGGAATAAAATAATACTGAAAAAAAAAAAAAAAGAACTTGAAGTGAATAAAATTGTGTGCAATATACAATCATATGAAAAGATAGTGGGCTCATAGCCAAAAAATATTTCTCAAATAAGCTTCTTCTTTTCATTGGCTTTTGTTTAACCAGCTGGATTTTTATTTAAAGCTTAGGGAAAAAAAAAAAAACTGCTATCTTATTCAACATTTTTGAAAGCAGGATTTTCCTTTTAATAGGTAATGTATTTCTTTTTATAAAATGAAATTCAGCAATAACTGGTATCCTGCACACAAGGAAGTACAGTCAAACTAACACAGAAATGGAAGGCACAGCCCCTATTCTCAGAGACATGGCATTCTATGAAGAAGAAAGATGTGACAAGTGAATATAGGTGCATACATGTGATGGGCATGCAGCTCATTGGACCTGCTTCAGTTTTCAATTCAAGGGTATGTCTTTATTGTTTACCAATCGACTTATGTGATGGTCAGTGATACTTGAGTTTCTCTGCTTAATCCGGCACAGTGATTTTGAGAATGACCTGTCAAAAGAAAGGCAGGTAAAGGTCAAAATGTTCCAAATAAGTATACCAACATATGTATTGCAATTCAGTAAAATTGTTATTCTTAAATATATAAAAATAATTTGAAATACTGGAACTCAAAGGGGAAACTTATCACCTGGTAAATTTTCTTTCATCAAGATGGTGAATAAATTAAATGTTACTATACTAGGAAACAGCTCATCTTTCATCCTGCCATTCATATTTAAGATAAAAATCTAGTTATAGGTGATGTTCCTGAGTTAGGACACTCAGCATTAAAGTATCTTTCAATAGGTTAAGGTTCTGACTTTTGCGGTGTCATGTGATGAGACATAAAGTTTTATCTATTCACATGCAAATGAAGTTGAAAAACTGAAAATCTGCAGAGTCTAATACAATCTACCAGTGTTTGTATGCCTACCAGGAGGATATCTGAATGCTGTACATGCTAGGGGGTGGAGTGTAGTCTCTGCCCTAACTTATCCTTCATTGAACACTGGCTGAGATAACCCTAGAGAGCAAATGCTATAAACTTATAGGTAACTACTGCAAAGCAAAATAAACTGAGAAGCAAAGTGGGGGAAGAGCTCACTTAATTGGAGAAAATTGGAAATGATTCCTATTGAAATCCTGTAGGCTAATGTTTTTTTTTTTTTTTTTTTTTTTTTTTCAGTATTTACTTCCCTGAGAATCAAGCTGTGAGGGTGCAGGGTCTCTTGATAGAGCATAGTCAGGGACTTGCATGATCTCTGTGGGCAACCCTACTCAAAAATGAAGAGGAGAGAAAAGTACCAACTTATACCTGCCCTGTTTCTCATTCGAAACTCAGTAACATGAGTAAAATGAATGAAGGAATAGAGAATGCTAACACGGTCTTCTGGATGGAAGGAAACAGTAGGTGGACAACAAGCAATTCCCAAAAACCATGCATCGAATACCTACTGCAAAGTGCCACGCCCTGATACAGTCACCTCTCCACTCACCCCACTCTGATTATTCAGCAAAAACCTGGCACCCATCTTGTTTACTTAGGGCTTTAAGATAGGGCTTACCACAGACAGACTGTGAATGTCTCTTTACTGTGCCGACTTTCACACCGACAGTTAGTCATCATGGGTGGTGAGTTTCTCATTTCCTTTCACCCCAAAACAACAGATTCATGACCAACCTTAAAGCAAAGATAACTTGGTTGAGATTTTTTTTGCATGTGTCAACCACTGTAGAAAAAGAAACATTATTGCTGACTTTTTGATCTAAATATACTCTAAATTTTGGATGGAAATTGATAGCAATTCTATTTTGGGCCAAGAATTCACTTCTGAGCCCTACAAAATGACATTTTTGGCTCTACTTTATATGGAACCAAAGGGAATTGTTCATTAACATTTGCAAGCTGTTTCTTTGTATTCATGGTCTGATGAAAATGACTTGGGAGCCAGAAAATGTGAAATGAATTTCATCTCTCTCACTGACTTCATGTGTGACTTTGGATAGAACTTTTAATTTCCCCGAACTTACTTTCTCCACCTATAAAATGGGAATAACAGTAAGAGCAGATATTTGCTTCATTACTTATTGTACATTACTTTAAAAAAATCTCACCAGTGAGATGAGATGGGTATAACTAAGTGGCTCATTTGAATAAAATTTGGAAAATAAAAGTTTCATATAAGTGCAGATTTCAATGGCACAAATCACTTTAAGGAACATCACATTTCCAAAGATTTGGTATAAAATATAACAGATCATTTCTTTCCATTTCTAAAATGATGTTATGTCCTCATTGTAAACTGTTGGCCATGGCATGTAATAACAATCATTAAATTACATTGTTAGTAACATGATTTTCTCATAAAGCAGATGTGTCCTTATTGCCAAAATTTCAGTGCAAACAGTTTCTAATATTTCTAGCTTATGGTAGACTTTTGTTATATGTGATTTTGTTTCTGAGGGCGGCATGATGTGCAAGCCCACACAATAACATGCTACCTGTAATAGGGTTCTGTAGTGTCAATACCTAGATAAAACAGACATTTTGAGGTGATTTAGGATCTCTAAAAATTGTTTAATTCAAAAAATAATATATTTGTTTATTTTCTTTATTTTTTTGCAGTGCTGGGATTGAACCCAGGGACACTCTGCACTAAGCCATATCTCTAGCCCCAAATAATCTGTTTCAGGTTTTCTTTAAATAGCAAGCTCATTACTTCAACTATGTAAAAAATACCAAGTTTGTACAACTCAAGGAACACATCTGTCACAAGAACAAGGCTCACTTTGCTCTCAAGTCACGAAATGAAAACAACATTTCAGATTGCTTGCTGGATCCTTGGGAGCAGGAGAGTCTCTTTAGATGCAGCATGTAGCTCAACCTCTTCCAAGTAAACTTTCATTATAAAGATGCCCAAAGTGTAAAAGAAAAGCTTGTGGTTATTTCCTCGATCGTACCATAGCATTTACCTATTGAATCTAAAGAGGTTTATTTCAGGTACACTTTCATTTTATGATAGTCAGAGATTGAGCACATGATTGAGTTATATTGTTCTGCATATTATTTTAGTTGTGTAACTACGTGGGGATTGAGCCTGATGTTGGTTTTACCAAAGGAGGCAGCAAGGCTACTTCAGGGGACCTCATTCCCCTTGAAAAGTGACTCACAGAGTAGATGCCAGTCAAGTGGAGGCTCAACTGCTTGCTCAGCAGTCATTCTCAAAGGTAAAGACAGACTGGTGGGTACCCTCCCTGGCTGTTATTTAGCTGGTTATGGTGGTGATCTGGGAGTTTGAATTAAAAAAGAAAGAAAAACTTCACAGGTATGTCTGCTGTCCAGCAATGTGTCAAAATTATTGTTTAAGTGTCTCAAAGTCCTCTCTGAACACAGAATAAATATCACTGGGGCTAAGGGTATAACTCAGTGGTAGAACATTTGCCTCGCTTGATGCCCAGTGTGGCAAAACAACAACAACAACAAAAACACACCTGCATAAACGCCGCACCATGTGGTTGTATGTCGTCTACACTTTCAGCACCAACATTTTAAATGCCCAGCTCAGGCTTTCTGTGGGCTTATTTCCTACTCGTGGCACATGGTTGGTCCTTGACCTCTTGACTTCTATTTCATTCTTGCTGTGAAAATCATGTTTGTTTGTTTGTTTTCTCCATTTATACCCTACCCTGAAATAATTTGATATTTAGGCCTGCATCCAAGTATTTAGACCACTTATGAACTCATTTTTTCTAGGTCTGTTGGGTGTGCAAGAGCATTTATTACCTATATGAGAACACACCTGAAGGAACCCACTTCAGCAAGTATCTTCCAGGAAGGGAGCATGAAAAGGAGATGTCAAAGTGGGTGAGGTGGAAAGTGAAAGAAATAGTCACCGAAGACCAAATGCCAAAACTCAAAACAGAAATGCAGAATATGCCTGTAACCTCTTATTAGCACCACTATAGGTTGTACAAATTATAAACTGAGTATTGTATTTTTTATAAAAGACCATTGCCCTCATTATTAAGGTTTACCTTGAATTCCTATTCAGAACTTCTAGAAAATAATAATATCAAGCATAAATTTGAAAGGCACCCCTAAAGAACCCTACCAGATTGAATAGCTCTGACTCTGCTAATATGCTCTACTGCATCCTGCATATAATAATTCTGTTATTCAGAAAATTAAGGTTATTTTCAATCTGGGCCATCCTTTTATGTCTTCAAAGTGGTATGCTAATATATTAATCTTATTTGATAATGTTGTTTCTGTTATAATAGGCCACTCTTCCTATTAACCCTGTTGCAGACCATAAGGTCTGTAACAAATTGAGATCCAAGTGAAATGTGAACTGGCTGATTCCTGAACTGAAACTAGATTCCTATTAGTTTAAATTAACTAATAAATTGCCAAACCTACCCATCAACCAGACTTCTTGGTGGCTTATTCAACACCAGTACGTCAGGGCTGAAGGTGTCTGGTCAGCACGTGGCTCTGGAGAAGTCTTATTTTTTACCTTCTCATGGATGCACCCTCGCTGTCCTGCAGGCCCACATCCTTTATTCTATGGATAGCAACGTGATTGTCATAGCAACTTGTTGAAAACAAACAAACAAACACAAAACCCCATGCACATTAACCAACTAAAATTATAATTAATGGAAAAAGAGAAAAAAGCTTCTGCACAAATATTATCAAAATTTCAAGGGACCGATCCATAGAGGACAGAGACATCAGGATTCAGATTTGATGAGTAATTTTCCCAGGCCATGCAACACCAAAAATATCATCTGACACAGATCTTCCTTTGATTTCCACTTAGGTTTAATGGTTGAATAATCATGGCTCATAAGTTTATCTTTAATAACAGTCACAGCAGACAGTTTATTAGCAGATTCTGCAGGCTGCAGGGTTGTCATTTGCTGTTATAGTGATTGTCTGTTTTAAATATCACAGCTGTTGGTGTTTTTATTTATTTATTCATGATTTGATTCCTGCCTCTCCCACATCTCTGATGCTCAAAGGCAGGCTATTTTCCTTTTCTCTTTGAATTGTGAAAGGCTGCTGTGACAGCCCCTAGCCTGGGCTGTGGAGTGCCACACAGGGTCCCATGGTGCTGAACAAAAAGCCATGTCTTCCTGAATCAGGCAGAGCTCTTTATGAGAGCTGAGCCTTCTTGTGGGGGCCTTTCTCTGACTGTGAGTGGCAGGCATGAATGGAATCCTATCAGGAGCTTTGGGCCAGTGAAGACCCTTCTTCATGTGTTTCTTGGCCGGGAGAGTGGAACCACTAGGAAAAAATGCAAAAGCCCAGGCCTCCACTTTTCTATGCAAAATTAGAGAGCACTGTGAATAGACATAGGAAGCACTGTCATCTGCACTTTCTAAATTCAGCTAAGAAGCATCTTTCATTGAGTCGTGGAGGGACAGGCTCACATTTAACAGATGACATTATTTCATTTGTGTTCAGAAAGGCCCTGTGAGTCAGGGTGGATAGAGGGTATAAAGAGAAAATTGGAGGCTCAGGCAAACATTTCTCATCTCCTGATTTCTGATTCAGCAGTCACGGGCCTCATGGCTTCATATTTTCAGCATAACCCAGAGTTAGGTGGAGGATGCTGATGCAGCAGAGGAGCTGATCTGGGGAGAATGGACATGCCCTGACTACCAAAATCCTTCTCCTCTCCCCTGGGAAAATATGCTATGCTCCCTGTATCCCCTGAGTAAATAAATTTGTCTTCACCTGATGGGTAGGAGAGGGACAAAGTTCAATATTCTACAATTTAAGTTCATAATATGCATACCTTAGACTGAGGGCACATGGTGACCTAAATTCACTTTGAAATGTAAATAACTAATCTCAGTTAATTTCCTACGAGCAGGCTTGCATCTCTGGGATACCACTGAAGCAGGGAGATGGAAGATGTGAGAAAAGAATGATAAAGGCAAATAGAAGTATCTCTCATGGATTTCTTGATCTTTCCAGGGCCATGTTCTGCCTCTCACATTCTCTAGAATGTATCTACCAGTTTTTTTTTGCCAAGTTTGGCAAAAGGAGATTCAGAAGATCTCTGCAACCCCTGTTTCTCTGATAAAAGCCATGCCACGATCTACAAAGAGGCAGTAGTCCTTCCCTTTACTGCCATCAGCAGATTTTGCCCTCTCTGCCTTTTAATAAGTGCTTTTGTAAAGTAAGAGAAAAGCTAAAGTGCAATAATATTTCAGAAGTTAATGGTGGGTTCTGGAGATTATGAAGTGCTTTAATTTTACTATTGCTTTGCTAATATCTTTAACAAAACAACAAGAGCCAGAACATTAGTAAACAGAGACAGATCTCAGCTCAGCACAGTTGGCCCTTCCACATGCCTGGCTCTGATGCACTCCCTGATGTCCAATTGAAATCAGATGACAATGTTCCTTTTAACAGGTGAGATGGTTTTTGGTAGTACCTGTTACAAAGGAAATTCAATGTCGGCATCATTATTCTCACATTTGTGTAGGATAGTGGTTCTCGAATTTTCGGCCTCCTCCTGGTAAGCTCTAGGAGTCTGCAAACTGCATTAACAATGTTCTAAGGCCAAAATTCAACAATTATGTCCTTGTTGCCGTAATAGAAATGCAATATATAATGTTAATGTAACAGATATGAGTTGGATTTTATTTTAAATTTATTTTCCCATAAATGGTTATTAAGCTTTTGGCACTCGATGATGATTGCCTACTAATGAATATTGGCCAATATTTACCCGTTTAAACTATTTGTTGAATCCATAATAAAATCTCGTTGGCTCTACTTCTATATATTCAGCATCCACCTAATTTTCATCACAGCAACTGTTTTATTTGAAGCCACCAAAGATTATGGCAACCACCCCTCACAGGTCTCTGCTTCTGCCTCTGTGACCACAGATTCTATTCTTCACACAGAAGTCAGAGCAAGCCTTTGAAAATGGAGAGCAGATGATGCAACTCTTTCCAAGTCTTCATAAAGGCCTGCAGGGCCCTGTGTGGCTTGGCCCTCCCTGGCTTTATCTACCCTTCTTTCTTTATTCACACTGCTATAGGGACCTTGGCTTCCTGGCTGCTCTTTGGACATGCCAGGTGAGCTTGAACCTTAGGACCAGTGTCCTAACTTTTTTCTGCCTGGAATGTGTTTCACTCAGATATCTGCTTGGCTTCATTGGTTCTTTGAATTTTTGCTCAATCTTCACCTTCTCATTGCAACCACCTTGCTTAGTACTGCAGCCTGTTTCCCATTCCAATTTCCTTTCCTCCTTACCTTGTGCCCTTTTTTCCATTGCATCTATTATCGCTTAACATTTTAACCTGCTATTATTAGAATGGAAGTACCAAGAGAAGAGGAATCAGTCTTTTACAGGATTTTACCACTTCTAGTAAGTGCTCCGGAATTATTGGTTGAAAGCATAAATGTCTATTATGTGCCAAAACCTAATATATTCTAAAGATACAAGAATTAACAAGTCATCTATTCTTTTAAAAACTATATCTGTCTATTTTAGTAAGGAAAGTATGCAATTACCTAGTGGATACAGGAAAACAGGAGAATAAAATAAATTATAATGAAAAAACTCACAAAAAGACAACTGAGTGGAGTTTAATAAATTTATACAAGTGTGTGACATGTACTAATGGTTGCGATCTCATTCTGCATTACATTGACATAGTGTCTACCACTAACATTGCTCCTCTAATGAAATTCAGTATATCAGTATTCATTGTGGTCTCCCAGGAGCACTATGACTTTCAGGTGCTCTACACCTGAGGAAATTTAAGAACTACTTTTTGATTGAGTGATGAGTTTTGAAGGAGATTCACATATATTTTTCTCATCCAATTCTAGTTATAACCTTCAAAATTCAGTTGTATGTGTTATCTTCTTTAAGGTGTTCTCCCTGTTTTGTCTTTCAAGCACCAAGCAATAGTTTAAGGTAATTTTATAAATTCAGATAGAGGTTCTGTGAGATTCCTACGTGTTGCTCTTATCAGTGCTCTAGCTGCTATCCTTTTCTTTCCTTCTTTCAACTTCAGTCCACCACTAAGGATCTTTCTCTCAAAGAAAGATTGAATTCTGCAATTACTGATAAGAACGGAAAAAGCGTATCTTAATAGGACCTTTGTTTTCTTATGGTGCAATCAGTTGAACCATGGACACTGTGCCGTCCTCTCTTTCAATTTCAGGGACACTTATCCTATATTATTTTGTGGTAGGCATGGCCTAAATATTGTAAGTGTTATGGGGGCAGAACTTAAGAACAGACCGATCACCACTGAAAAGTCCAAATTTGAGAGTCTTTATTAAGCCAGCCGGCTGACTGTCTCACACAATGCCCCAAAAATGGCTATTGGGAGAACAGCCCTGACCTTAGTGTTGCAGGGGTTTTTATACCATGTCACATCAATCATAAGTGTCTGTTTCTATGATTTAAAATTACAAACTAACATCATGGGATCTGTAATCATTAGCAGAGGGAGAAGTGAGTCAAAATGACCTTACTTAGGTACACACTAAAAAATGGTTATTAACATCTAAACAATTACTGTTGACATCACCATTAACATTGTTTAGGAAACATTTAGGCACCTTGTTTAGGAAACTAGAAATCAAAAAGAGAACAATATTTTATTATACAAGAATTTCCATTTTGTCATTTTGTATTGCCAAATAAATCATGCTAAGCAACTGTTGATGGATACAGAGGTGGGGTGTTCCCATGGGAAAAGCATTTCCTACATCACATGGAGTCTCAAGGTAAAATGGAGTCTGTTTAGTCATTGCCCATATAGCCTGTTCTCTAACATTTCCATGGAGTCATCTATGTCAACCCATCACAGTAAGGGATATGAAAGTGAATAAAACAACACCCTTGTTTCAAGAGTTTGTAGTTGAGGGGTGTCAGTGTGGTGCAAATGGTCCAGTAGTATGCAAATGCACTGTGTGTACAAGGTTTCCTCTCTCTCTCTCTATATATATATATTTAACATTTAAAATATATATATTTTAAATTTCAGTTTAGAAAGATTTAGATTTAGTTGTGAAGATAGCTCAGAAGTTCCCTATATACCCTTAATCATTTGCCCTATTATTAACATTTTTCTTTATTATTTATGTATTTATTGGTGCTGGGGATTGAACCTAGAGCCTCATGGATGGTAACCACTGAGCACACCCCCGTACACCCCAGTCCAACATCTTCCCTTATTATGTTGCATATTATTGCTAATGGACCCATAGTGATACATTATGATTAGCTAAAGTCCAGACAATATTCAAATTTATTTGTTTATTTTTATATTTTTACCTAGCATTCTTTGTTCTGGGATCCCAATCAGGATACCCCATTACATTAAATCGTCACATCTCTTTTGAGTCCTCCTGGCTGACAGAGTTTCTCAGACTTCCTTTATTTATTTATTTTTTATGACTTTGACAGTTTTGAGAAGTACTGGTCAGGTATTTTGAAGAACTTCCCTTGACTGTCATTTGTATGCTTCACTCATTATCTGACTAAAGTAATGAGTTTAGGGAAGAAGACCACAGGGGCAAAGTGCCCCTGCTATCACATTATATCAAGAGCACATGCCACTAACAAGACTTATCAGTGCTGATGTTAACATTTGACACCTGACTGAAGTTGTGTTCCTAGGTTTCTCCAATGTAATCTTTATGGCTTATGTACCTAATTACCTTGCCAAATCAGGAAAGTGCCGTAGTTTCTATTTTCTGTTTTCATCTAGCACTTCAGTCTCTGAACTGGTTTACCTTCCTCACATTTCTAAGATTTCCTAGAAAACTTTTGATTCTTTCTGTTGTCTAAATATTTGTTTGGTGTCACCCAGGGAGGAATATCAACTTTGGGAGTGGGGATTGCTTTTGTTAATTGCTTTAAATTTATGGTTCAGGTTAGTTATGAGATTAAATACTTTGGTTTGATAGCAGTAAGTCCAAAGAGCACACAAAAAATCCAATGATTCAGTAATTTTGTGAAATTACAGAATTCTAAAATAAAATTAGCTTTATTTCAAATGAGGGATGTAAAGGTATGCATGGTTAGCATTGGAAAACAGAGGATTGTAGAACAAAAGGAAATAAAAACCACCTGTAATTATCATGAACTAATTACTGCTATCAATTGAATACTTTCAAATAATATATATGTGTCTGTGTATATATATATATATATATATACGCATAAGTACAAAATATTATAACTATATATAGTATATATGTTATATATAATATATATCTTCATTTCATTTATTTCATGTTTTGAGGGTTATCTGATAGATACAACCTCAGGTATTTTTTATATTCAGTATTATACATGGAACATCTTTCCATTTTAGTTAAGTATTTTTAAAAGTGCTGGCTCCAGCTGGGAATTTTAGTTAGGAAATTTATAATTTTTTCCTCTGTCATCAATACTGTGATGAATATATCTGCTGAATCTTTTTATTAATCTTTGACTGCATTTTCAATTATTTGCTATATCTTATATTTTTATAATATAAATATATATATATTTATATATATATATATAGAATATATTATATCTTCTATACCAAGCTCATTAGAATCCACATTCTTGGATATAGACTGGATTGTATGATCCCAAATCACAAAATTTACTGTCTTTCTGTCTTCCGTTTTTGAGAATAAGGCTATTAGGAATAAAGGAACAGAACTTGACACAGTGTTCTACTATCTATAGGATTCCATGATTCTATGACTGTTGGCTACTGTTAAAGTCTTTTTTCTTAAAAAGTTACAATATTTTGTACTTATTTATAAATATATATGTGATAAATATACATATGTGTACATATATATGTACATTATATGAATACAAATATAGACTAAGCTCCTACAGAAATTAATCAAATTTAAATGTCCTTAGACATTAGATAAATTACTAAGCTTAATATTTCAATTAATACATTCAGTATAATTCACTTGATATGAAAACGTCATTTTGGAGCAGTGAAGTAGAACATGAGCATGTGCTGTGTGACTCTTTCTGGCAGATTCTGTATAAACAGAGTGGAATAGCCTAGAGTTCAAGGTCATGGAGTCAGTATACCCCACCATGTCAATTCAAGTTCTAACAGGCAAGCTTTGAAACTATGGAGTGATTCCCCCACAGTAGCCTCTGTCATTCTGATCATACGCTTTTGTAATGATATTCATTTTAACCCTGTTATTGATCTAAGAATAGAGAATTTGGATAGAATTGAGAGGAACTTAGAAAACAACAACAAAATGATTGGAGTGTTGACTAGAAAGCACTAAGCTCATTGGGGTTTTTGAATTTGGAGCAGACCGAGGAGAGCCTTATTGACTGTTTCTAATTGTATAGGTGAGACAGTGAAATGATTAACTGAGGATAGCTGATCTCAGTTTCCACCAAGGGAAAGACACATTTATACAGGTATGGATTTGCTCTGGTCACAGAGAAGATATAATAGTCTATGAGACAGCTGCAATTCCTTATCAACTCTAGATAGGAGAAGAAAAGCTCACAACTTGCTAGAAGATGTCCCTGAAGTAAATGGAATTGTGGAACAGAACAGTGGGTAGGCAGAAAGGAATCTCTGCCTCCAAGCCACATGAATGTTAGTTGGCACCACAAATAATGATGAGGACGCCATCTGTCCATGAAAAGCAAACTTCCCAATAGTGAGCCTCACCCCACCCTAACTTCATCCTTTATAATTGGTTTGGGGGATATTAAATACGGGCCATTGTCCTCCCTGTTATTCTGTGCTGGTGACTGAGTCATTTGCTTCTCATTACTGTGCATCAGCAGGAATTGATTGGAGACACTTCACTGTGTTTATAAAGATGGCCTAAGTGAACTGTGGCATGGTATTTTCAGCTCATGAAATATAAATCCCATGTATGTGTGTCTGTAAGTCACACTGATTTAGAAAGAAGTTCCACTTTTCTCCACTTTAACATGTTACTCCTTTGGAGTAGTTGGGCACTTTGGGGAATTTCTTTTGGTCATTGGATCAATAATTCACTATTTGGAAAATTAATGTCTTAACACACATTATGTAATAAGTTGTTGGGTTACACAGATTATAAAATTGGGATAGAGGTATTATTCATTCCTACTTAAAAATGTAAAATATAATATTACATAGAAAAAAAATGGTGTTGAAAATATAGATTTTCTTAAATGTCAGGGAGCCACTTCAGTATTTTGATCACGACAGACCATGATTTCTGTTTTCTTATTGCTATCACAAATCATGACTTCTCCAACCACAATCTGTTCTTGGATTCTGCTTATGCTTCTTTTTCTTCTTTCAATTTTTTACTTAGTTTGCCCACAGGATTCTTCTTTGGAAACAACATAGTGTGGTGCTAAGACCCTGTGTTTTGAGTCACTCCAGTGTGGGTTTGAATAGCAGCTCCATCTTTTCCCTAGTTGGGAACATTGAAAAGTTTCTTAATCTCTCTGTGACTCAATTTTCTCACCTGTGAAATTAACACAAATAAAGTCAGGTAATGGGAAGACTGAATGCAGTAATAGTTATAACAGATAAACTATGTACAGCACATACTAAAACTAAAAATTTCTAGGGAAAAAAATTAGTTGATTTGATCACTTTCCTCAACTCTGAGACACAACTCATTCCTTCATCCAGTGAATGTGTTTCAGACTTTGTGCACATTAGTATATGATAGATTGTCCTGAATAAACAATTATTATAATGATAACAAAGGCCATGGTCCATATATTCATGAAACTTAAAATGGACTGTGATTCAACATTGATTTAATAACAGCTTTTCAAAGAAAGTAAGAAATGCTAATGTGCTAATTTTAAGATACATCCTGATTTCAGTAATATGAAAATGTGAAAAATGGATACCTTCAAAACTACCACATAATTGTTTTCTCATTTCAAATTTTAAGAGTGATCAATTTCTGAATACTAATCATCAGCTTAGGTTTTCCTTTGGTTTTATTTGTTCTAGTTTCTAGCTATCCTACTTCTCAGTGGTTCTCATAGGCTCCACCCAGCTCAGTTGCCGGTCATGAGTGGGGTCAGGTCTTGATCCAATCCGACCTCATTCATTTTTCTGCTAATACTAAGCTATGCCTGTAGTTCAAGTCCTGGTAAGGTGTCACATTCAAGGAAACACATCCCAGTGATTTGATACAGTCCCAATTATTACTTTTTGCTTCCTTTCTTGCCAAACCTGAAAGGACATAGATTCATCATCTGTGTTTCTTGGTTCCACATCCCCTTCCTCTACTCCTCCTTTCCACCATATCTCTCAAATTGCCAGCCTCTCCAAAGCCTCTCTTCCATCTCTTATATTTTCCACAGAAGCCCTATGTGGCATCACACTATTGGAGGCTTATCTCTTTCCACCTTTTCCTTTGTTTCTTCTTACTATTCTTCAAATAAATAATTTATTAGTTCAGAGACAAGGGAAATGCCAAATAGATAATGCAAGATTTTTCCTAATTGGAGGCAAGAAGAAAAACAAGATGGCAAATGTGTATCCACACATTAATAACTATTTCTGTCATGCAGTAAGACCCTTTTGCTAGTCTCGCCTAATGAATAATAAGGCAGACTGGGATGAGAATGAGGATGGAACCAGGGGAGAGTGGGAGAAACCAACAGAGTTGGTCCTTGGGATGCCTAATTCCCCTTGAGCAATCTCTATAACCTTGACAATTGGATCATCTTGACTCCCTCATGCATACTCTAGGGTCAGTCTGGGCTTGGGTAGGAGCAGCATTAATCCTGTGGAAGCTGCTTATTGGTTCAATGTGAATTCAGCTTCACTCTTGGTTCCCCTGACATTTGCACCCCATTTCTCTGTAACCACTGTGTTTGCCTAGTACCTCAGGTTTACATAGTAACCATGAAACAATCAGTGTATAATGTGTGAAGTGTGCAAAACACAGGAGTAGTTATTGATATTAGAAACAGCTGTAGCTTGCTATAATAATTTGGCCTTGGAATTACTATTTGCTGTGTTGTAATTTATCATCTGTATTTCTTGATATTTAGGGTATAGGAATTTTAAAAAGAGGGAGGTCAGCATGTTAGTTTCATTTTATTAGAGTAAGTACAGAATGTCGGGGGAGATGAGCTTCTAAATCTGGTACAATATTCTTTCGAGAAGGCTGCGTCTCCACATGCTTGTGCACAGTTCCAACTTTCATGTAGGTAGGAAAGTCACACAATACATAGAAATCAGGACAGTGAATTTGTTGGGCTAAATCCTACCTTAATTATGCAGTTACTCAAGGCTGCATAAGCATTGAGCCATATCTTTTGATAATGTTCCTTTAGACTCTCTGGGAGTAACCAAATTTAGAATGATATGCTGTCACACCACTTCTAAGAAACATGGGTGCCGTCCTTAATGGTTGGTTAGCAATGCCACAGAGAGTGCTATGTGTGTGTAAATTTCATTAATTACGTTACTTCAAACACGAAGAAAGTGGTTTTTTTAAAAAAGTCAGATGAGACCTAAAACAAAATCAATGTAATTTGGGATTTGGAGTCACAAAGGATTTATTTCAGGAGCAAAACTGTTTTTGTGGAGTGACGAGGTGTACTGAAGCTTATAATTTGGTTAAAAATGATTAAGTAGTTGTAAAGTTACTGTGTTTAAAATATGTTAAATGTTTCGGAAGAGCTTTTCAGACATTTGGTATCAAAGAAAGCTAGGTTTAAAGATAGCCAAATGTTGAAAATGGAAATACTACTTATTCCATAGCTGCTTCTTGAAGTCTCACTGCATAATTATGCTATAGTCATTCCATGTTCAGCAGAGGACCCAATTGAGGCACCAAATCCCACCTATGAATTTGTTTCCCACACTCCTCCTGGCCAAGGCAGCCTGAGGTAACCTCCTCTCTTATGATTCTGAACATCCAGTCATAGCACCTATTGTATTATTAAAGACAATTGGTATCACCTCTAAGTTTTGGGTTTGCCAAGGAAATAAATATAATTACTTTTCTCTCTTCTCACAGATATGCCTGTCATCTATATAAATTATCAGTAAGTGAATAGTGATATTTACACAATACCATCATGGTCCAAATGAATGTATATAGCTGTCATTAACTGGGACTAGTGTTAAAACCCTCACTTCTCTTCTAGAAATTTTATAAAGAGAACAAAAACTGCATGTTAAAATGTCAAATTGATACCATGGACCCAATTTATATTGAACAGTGATATTGTTTTGGGCGCAAGACTAGGATAAAAAAGATACCTAACTACAATTATATACCTTCTTATTAACTATCAGTGTTAATAATCACTGTTTAAAATAATTCTGGTTTTACCTCTGAGATTAGGTGAGATAATTAACCCTCAAAATTTTATTAGAGTAAAAAGTCATTTTATGAAGACACAGACAGCTCTGATACTTCGGGGCTTCTACATAGTTTTCTTACTCCTTTAATCATCTCACTATACAAATTGGTACTCATTCTTTTATTTTCTTGCTTCTGGGGGAAAGGATTCATGTAAGTTTCCCAACTTGCATACTCTAATTGTGGCAAAGTATAAAGTTGTAGGGCACTTAAAGAAGGTCTATTTTCCAAATGAGTGGTCTTTAATACCATGTCATTCATCCTGTTCCAGGTCTCCATTCTTAAGAGCCAATATTGTTGTGATGAGGCAAAGTATCCAAATTTGGTCTTCATTAGTAGTATGAAGTTTCATTTCCCATTTCTAGCCAAAGATTATAGAAGATATGCTTCTTTCTCTTCTTCATGGTACATTTTTTTCTAAGAATTTGAATGCGTTTTTCAATCATATTTCATACTTCAGGGCCCACTTCAGATTCTACCTATTTCTTTGACGACTTCTCTTATAGCTCTAGCATAGCAAACTCTCTTTTCTGAAGCTTTATAATTTTTACAATTCTCCTTTTGTATTTGGGATCCTGGATACTAGCAGCACTCACTATGAATCCTTGAATATGCATATCAAGTTAAGGCTGAAAGGTGACTTTAATGTTGAAAGAATGAAATGTAGTTTTTCACATTATGAAATCTCATTATACCTTATTTTACCTTCTCTCATGAACTTACCCACTGTTTTTTTCTTGTGATAGAACAAAGAAATAAAACAGACTCACTACCTATGAAAGTTAAATTAAACTTTGTGAAACAGTGACCTTGGGAATCTATAAGATATCAAAAAAATAACTTGATGGATGATGTCATTTTCAACTTATTAATATGTAACTATGCAAATACATGTTACTAATCTTTTAGATTGAACAATATACATCAAAATCAAGCATCATATAAATTATGGCCCTGGACTACTCTCTGAGAAGACCAAAAGAACCTACTTAGATATTATTCTTATACATGCCCCCCAAGGAGTAGATCCTATAATCTATAGGGATCCTAAGGAAGTCTCCACAGTAGCCCTGTTTTTAATAGCATGGAAGGAAATAATAAGTAAAAAGACATATTTCTTTCTGTTACATTAGAGGAAATGTTTTAGAAGCTAGGAGTAGAGTAGACAGATATTTATATGTTTCTTTTGAGAATTTTCCATATTTTCTAATTAATAGTGCCACAAGAAAAAGTGAGAATAAGGATAATTTTTCCAGTGTGACATTGATTTATCATTAAATAAGAAACTAAATTAATTAATTAAATTAGATGAGTAAGAATATCCTATCCTTCTATTCCTGACACAAATAGAGTCCAAGCCTCTATTTCCAAGTTACTGATACTGTTGTAGAAAATATTCAGTTGTCTTCATGTCCAATCTATATTTGGGTCTCTATGCCCCTAATCTATTCTGTACTTCACATTCAGAACAATTTACACTCGGAGAGTCACATAGTAACTGCCTTTCTACTTGCCATATAGAGGTGATATAGGACTGGGTATAGACTTTAAGATCTAAAGTCAATGTGCCTCAGATTCAATCCTAGATCCACCACTTTCAAGTTGTATGACCTTGGGAAGATGCCTGTCTTCTTTTTGCCTCAGTTTTTTTTTAATCTCTAAAGTAGTGGTAATTAAAATACTTATAAGCTCATGATACTTGATTCACTTATACAAGCAGATACTTAGAAAAAATGCCTTGCCAATAGTAAGTGCTCAATAAATATTAGCTCTTTGCTTTAGTTAGGGTTCTCCAGAGAAAATAGAACCACTATTTCATGTGGAAGGGATATGTGACTGGGCAACCTATAGACCTAGGAGATCCAAGGTGTAGTTCCACTCAGAAGGCCAGCAGACTGGAGAAAAAGAAGAGTTTTCAATTCAAGTCAAAAGGTAGGAAAAAGTACATATTTCAGTTGGAAGGTATTCAGGCAGAAAGACTTCTCTTCTACTGGGGGAATGTTAGCATTTTCATTCTATTTAGACCTTCAAGTGAGTGAATGAAGTTTCCCCACATTAAGGAGAGCAATATGTTTATTCAGTCTATCAATTTATATGTTAATCTCCTCCAAAACTATCTTCACAGAAACAGAATCAAGTCTGTCCAAGTAGCTGGGCACCCCATGGCACAATCAAGTTGATATATAAACTGAACCACACTATTACTAAAATTACAATAATATGTATTATTTTTAATGATGCAATGAAATATATTAACTGTGGGATATGGTTCATTTTAGAACATATCATATATCATTATCATATGAACTACTTAACATAGCATCCAAGTCCACCCAATATATCATATGTGCTCAATTCATATTTGTAAATTATAACATGTGTCTAATTCTAATTATCTTTCATGTAGAAATTCACTTAAACACTTAAATTTTGGAGCTATTACTACATGAAAGTCCTAGCACTACCAGCTGAGCACTTTTGCTTCTCATTTCTCTTGTGTATAAAATGGTGAAAATAAAATCTCATTTGGTGATTGTGAAGATTACACAAGATAACACCTGATTGGTGACTGACATCTAATAGGTGCTCAGTAGTATTTATAAAATATGATAATCATCATTGTTGTTTTTGTTTTGTTTATTTTGAATTTGGGACCCTGTTTGCTATTCCAGTGAGAACTACATTGCTACTTTCAAATTTTCTCAACCTTATTCACACATTATTCATAATAATTTTAACATTGCCTACCATTGTAACTTTTTGAATACATGATTCATTACTGATCATTCAATTTTAAGGCTTAAAAAAGTGGCTTGACAGAGGCTGTGCAGCATTGATCATCTTCATCATCATCATCATCATCATCATCATCACTTGTAGTACATAAAACATTACAGATCATGAATACTTACCAAATAGATGAATGCATACTTGAACATGCTTTGAACACATTTCCTATATGTTCAAAGAGCAAAAGTATATACTAGACATTGTACTAAGCATTTAAGTTTATGTTTGCTTTAGTTTTATTCAGATCATTATTGGCATGGAATAGGAGGGTCCAGGATTGCATTAATTGAACTAAATAAGAGTAATGGAGAACTGAATCATCACAAGGCACACACCCAATTAGGCCTGATAAACTCTGCAGAACTTGGGTTACAGGAGTAAATATCATATTTGGATTCTGAGTGGAGATACATTGTCAACAAAAGGGCATCCTGCATCACATTCAATTTTGTTGATTTGAATTTTATTGACTTATTGTTTGCACTGATTTTATAAACCATTTTGTGTTTTAAATTGTAGAAGAGCTAATAAGCTTAATAATATATATTTAAGTTCATACATTTTATGTATAAATTTATATAATAGTAAAATAATTCAGACTAGGAGTTCATGAGGCTTGTTTTCCTAAAGGAAACAATATCTTACTCAAAGTTGGCATAAGTTCCATATGACCCAGGTCCTTATTCAGTAGAACTCCATCCAGGAACAGCTTGTTAGTGTGTAGTTTTAGATATATGTGCCCTCAGAAACATCACAGCGACATACCAAAGCCCAATATATCAAAGTTAATCTGTAATGCAGGCATCAGTCCAGCTGGTACATTCTGTGGCTGCAAGTACTTCATTCTATTTTTAGTAGTAATTTACTTGGCATGCACGTTGAGATCTTTCATGGGAATAGAAAAATGATCAGGTCCTGAGCTGTCCAGTGCTCTTCCTAAGAGCCACCTTGTGAGGATGCACAATTGTGGGCCTGAGACAGTTGGTAATTGCCTGCTCCTTCTACCCTTCTACATTTGTATGAACTCTTCTGAATAAATAATGAATAACTTCTTTCCTTCCCCTACCACAACAACTAAGTCTTATAATTAGAATTTGTTACTTCTTTTAATACATTCAATTACCTGCTGATTCAAGCATCTTCAGGTCAAATGCAGTAGAAAACAGCTAATTATGCCCTTTCCCATGGGTAAGAAAATCTTTAAATTTAATTACAAGACCTAAACTCAACTCCTTCACATTAGGGTCTACTTCCCAATGGTATTTTTTTTTAAATAGGGTGACTTAAAGAGCTAGATTCAATATTCAAATTAGCAGTTGTTATTAGTTGTTTCTTCTTTAAAATAAAAGATATCTTGGTGAAAGAATACTTTGTCATTAATTTCAGTCTCTCCATCATACTCCTGCATTATTCTTAAAAGCATAGATGATTGAGAAAGCTTATTTTCTAGTTTCAAAGTTTTAAAAATTTTCCATATCTTGTGCCATTAAAGTACCTTCACTGTAGACTACCATTTCCCAGTCTCAATATTCTCTTTGACATACTAATTAACACATAAGCAAAGGAAGTAGAAAAACATCTTTAAAGAAGAGAAAAAAAATGTTAAGCACCACATCTAAGCCATGTAGGGTTCAAATACACAGGATGTTCTTTTATGAGAGAAAGCCACAAAAATATTTTTCCATTTCTCCTTTATAAGTCAGAATATTGGAATACAGAGCTATGTTGGTTTCATATCTTCCAGGAAAGCAAGAAAATCAAGGCAAATCACATGCTTTTTCTTGAGTTGCATGAGTTTTATTTATTTTTTACTTAGAACAAACTTATTTTTTATTAAAAATTGGACTTACACAAAGGCATAAATCTGGATATGGAAAGGAAGTAAACAACCTGGAAAGAAAAAAATTTTATAATATACTTAGATGAGTTTCTTCTTCCCATCTATTTTCTCTGTCCCTCCCATCCTCCTCCCATCTCTCCTTCCTTTTCTCACCTTCTCCTCTTCTCCCCTTCATTCTTCTTGCTTCTTCTTTTACCAAAATTTGTGGAAGATGGTTAACTAAATGTGCAACATTGATTCCTCATGATGCTTTCGATGGGCCAAACCTATTCTACTCTCTTTCCTCTGGTTAGTTTGAAACAGTCATTGGAGAATAATTAATGATACTAATGATTCTTACTGATTCAACAATTAGGCAAAGAGGAGCCATTGAAGGTCTTTGAACAGAGTGATGACATCAGGAAAGTAATCTTTAAAAGGAATCATCTCTCAATAATGGGCAGGAAGAACTGGAAGGTGGACTCAGTAGGGTTTCCAGTTCTCAGGTGGAAGCCATGGAGTGTTTTGAACAGCCTAAACAGTAACCGTGGAAAGAACCTCACATCGAGAGACATTTAGGAGGAAGAACCAGTCATTGATAGCCTGGATGTGAGAAATGAAAAACAGAGATGAACCAAAGATTGTATTTAGTTGTCAAGCAGGAATGATTAAGGAAAAGGAAAGTGTCATAAATGGAAGTTGATGAGAGGAAGCAAGTTAGGTAAATTTCAGCTTTAGAAATATTAACATTCATTCTATGACATTATGTCTGGGAGGAAGTAACAAATAAATTTTAAAAAATCCGGAGAAAGTTGGTTAAAATAAGCAAAAATAGACCAAATTAAAAAAAAAAAAAAAAAAAAAAAAAAAAAAACTACCTCAGGGCTTGTAAACGTAGACTACTTGAACCTCTTGATACTTTACCTATCAACTTCTCTTAAAGTATACTACAATTCCATTCATCTGACTTTGTATGGTCAGAAAACAATAACCCCAAAATGTTTTATTTTAAATTGCTTATCTGTTTTCTAAGGCAGGTGGTAGATCCTAGTACCTAGAGGACTTTTTTTTTTTGTTTTTTTTACACAAACATTTTATTAAATGAGGATTTGAGAATGTTTCTTTGGAGGAGGAAAATATGTGAATTAGAAATGGCAAATGCTACAGAGAAGCCAGGAAGGAAGGGAGGGAGGAAGGAAAGAAGAGAGAAAGGGAGAAGAATGGATCAGACTGTGTTTAGGTGAGATTTGGAAGCTATGGAGGCTTGTGTTAAGTGATAGAAGTACTGGTGGTGGTAGGCTGGGGATGTATGTCAGTGGTAGTGTTTTTCCTGGCATGGTTGAAGCCTTGGGTTTCTATCCCAGTACTGAAAAAAAGATTGTAAAATGAATAACATAAAAATAAAAAATAAAAATACTAGTATATTAGTATTTGCAGGTTATATTTTTTCTTTTTCTTTTTTAGTGATTACTTTTTGCGTGAAATACTGCTTACGGTTATGATACAGCTCCTCCATATGGGCCTTTTATAACGTTATATTTGAATAAAATATGCATTCCTCATTACTCCAAGTATGGCAGAGACTTTTGTGTGTGAATTTTTAGAAAAATGTTGTGAATCTTTCTTTAAGGTTAAAATGAGGAAAAAAATACATGCTGCCTGAAAGGTCAGTCACATAGAAAGGAAGAAAGAAAGAATTAGGAAATATGTGTCCAAAAGGGATGATTTCCTGAAGAGCGTGGGTTGTGGTCTCTGCTGTTCTAAGGAAGTGAGAAATCCCAGCAGGGAGCGAGGAGGGTGAACAGGCCTCTTCAGCAGTGAGGAGTACAAGTCCTGGGGTGCAGGACAGGCTTACTGAAGAGTTAAGAGCTGAGGACATAGATCTCCATGATCACAGGTAAATCTTGTGACCCAAAAAAAAAAAAAAAAAAAAAAAAAAGCAGGAACCAGCCTACTACATTGCTGGGTCTTAAGGTAAGCACTTCTTACACAAAATAAAGGAGAGTCCTGAGAACCAGAAAAAGGGCTGTTTGCTCAGGAACCAAGGATTTTGGATTTAGCTTAAAGGAGAATGTGTGAAAGAAGGACACAGAGCCTAATAAACCAGGCTTTTCTTTCCTATGGTGAAACGGAATCTGAGTAACAGATGAACTTCCAGGGCAAACCTGGGGACCTGGTTACTTATTTCATTAGAATGTAGTTTGAATTGTGAGATTCCTTCACATTGAAATGTTCCTGGCTGTGGCTTTATAAATCATCACCAAAACACAAAATAGAAGAGATGAAATTCCATGTCCTGAGTATAGTACTTGAAAAAAAGCATATTTGACCCTAGGATGATCATAAAGAACTAGATATTACCTAGGTCAGAAAGGGGACTGACAGGAGAGTTGATACCTAAGGTGGATAGAGGACCCAGGGGGTCCATGGGGCAGAAAATAGAGGGGGAGTTGAAAACTAGTAGTTGAATTGGGGTTACTCTTATAGCTAAGCCAGCCTCAGAAAGTTCATAGTATTTCAAGGGGACAGTGAGATTTGAGGAACTCAGACCTCAGCCATTGCTTCCTTTATGATGAGAACCAGAGGAAGCAGTTGCAATACTCACAGCTGGAACATGCTTTTAGGCCTCCATATGGCTGGTCCCTCAATCTGGAATTCCTACTCTCCTCCATTCTACCTAAGGAATGACTTAATGCTAACACATTTTGAATGGGGCAACTTGGGAGACTCTCCCTGGAAATATGAGGAATCGTTGTCAAAAAATCCTTAATAACATGATTTATAATACGGAGTATTTGAAGAAAAATCCTATTCACACAACTATATGAGGTCAGTGCCTTTTTCCTTATTTTACCAATGAAAAATAACTTGCCTAAAGTCATATAGTTATAATCAACACTGTCAGCAGTTCAATCTAAATCTCTCCTTGTTCTTAAATATTATGCTTTTAGGAAATGAATTCTCTTTTCAAATCTGTTGGTGAATACAGTATATAAAATAGGAAATGCTTTAGCTAATCAGAATTGTATTGGCCAGATCAAGCATTCCTTCTCCTAGCTAGTGCTGATGGAAACGCTCTGCAAATCTCTCTTCCTGATCTAACTGGAAGTTAGGTGAAGCTGGAGGCAGGGAACAGTTAGTGA
Organism: Sciurus vulgaris; assembly: GCF_902686455.1. Lineage (NCBI taxonomy): Eukaryota > Metazoa > Chordata > Mammalia > Rodentia > Sciuridae > Sciurus > Sciurus vulgaris. The sequence continues at coordinate 94,980,457 of NC_136462.1, forward strand.
CAGATTTATTGCTCGCCCCAGATATTTAATATGTTTTCTCATTCTCTCAATCAAAGGATTCCAGGTTACATTTCAAGTTAGTTTACTATCCAAAAGCTTTTGTTATTAGGCTCCACTTTATTAATCCAAATTTATTCAATTCATTTCCAAACCCACAGACATTTATGGAGATCTAGGAGTTGCCATGCTCTACAATAGGGAGAAGAGACAAAGAAATAACATTTTTCCAGGATTCCATGGAATTACTTGCATTTTAAAGTAATATCCTAAGTGCTCTATGAAAGGTATATACTAAATGCTGTCAAAAGACAGAGACGGAAATAATTCACTACTGAAGAGGTAGGATAAGTTACCAGAGAATGCGAGAGTTGAGCTGGATATTGAAAGTGAACAGAAATTTATCAGGCAGAGAAGAGGTAGAAGGTCATCTCAAGGAGCAGCAGTAGTGTGTGAAGTAGTACAATATTTTCAGATAATGACAGGGAGCTCAGTAAAGGACTGTACAATTTTGTGCATGGAGAAGAATGATGGAAAAAAAGCTGTGAAGCACAGCATGGAAGCAGATGATGCCATGCTAAGGATTAAACTATGTGTTTTTTAAAAGTTAACATGTATGTATGTATGTATATATGTATGTATGTATTTATTTATTTATTTATTTATTTATTTATTTATTGTAGCATTCACTCTCTGGTTGTGTGCATGACAAAAACAAACAAAAAAATCTAGAGGTTTTCAACTTGACTGTAGTCCTTGGTTGGAGAGCAATCTTTTGTCCAGGCTACAATAAGGACCAGAGAGAAATTCTCTCTTCTAGGTCTCCTAATATAATTAGTTTTTCACATCTTTACTGAGATGAGTATTTAGGATTTTGTTTCCCAGATTTTCTGAGAAGGAAAAATAATAGACTATATCATGATTTTTAAGAAGTAAAATTGTTTAAAAAGCACACTGGCCGGTACTGTCAAGATGAATTGAAGAGAAGAGATATTTCTCTTTTTCCTTATATAGCAACTTTATCTAGCCATAAATTTTCTCTTTACTGTACTCCAATGCACCGTATCAGTTCCTGAGTCCAGCCCCATCCTTTCCTCATGCTGTTTTTTCTGACTTCTTAGGGATAGAGACCTTTCCTGCCTCACTGCCAAGCCCAACACTATCTGTTCTTCAGACTCCAGAGCAATCTCAACTTCTCCAAAAGGTGCACTAGGTCAGATTATCTGGAGGTGTGTTTTAAGACAGGATTCCTGAACAAGTGATTTACTAAGAAGTGTTCACAGGAAAAACTTAGCAGGAAAAACTGCTAAGAGGATGAGGAGGCAGCAGGGCAATTTGGAAGAGGCCAATTGGTACCAGCTTCCCCTTGATCCTGCAGTGAGCTCTGGAATTTTGCACCTTCAGTTCCTTTTATCTTCATGCAAGGGAGCTGAAATTTCAGACTCCCACACCAGTTGGTCATTGGCTGTTGCTTTGTCCCAGAAAGGAGGTGTTGGCATTGCCAACTAATGGATATTTCTGATTCTCTGAACCTGTAGGCAAAGCTGTTCCAGTAGCCCAAGGACAGGTCTCTGAAGACAGTTGCACATGAAAGCCATTAGAAACAAAGCCCAGACAAGTTGGGGCTTATATATACAAAATGGATAAAAAGAACTCAAGAGACCCTGGATGGAGAAATGGCAGCATCTAACAGGGAGCAGCATTCTTTCCCTCCTCCAGTCAGACTGACTTGTTCTCCAAAATTCTCTGGGAGTTATTTTGTCTGCCACTCAGATCATGAACCTGTTCTTCTTTTGGGTGTCTCTTGGTGCCCAGCCTACCACTCTGCACATAGAATAAAAGCATTTCCCCCAGTGATCTTGGCTCTCCGGGAAGAATGCTTCAGAAGACGTTACCACTTAACATCCCTCCAAATCCGAAAAAATCAACCAAAGTCCAGGGAAGATCCTTACAATATGAGTATCAGATTAAGTGGGCTCTCCTGCCCATTTCACTCCTAATAAGAACCCTATGCTATTCCTCAGAGTCTATAATGACTCCTAAAGTTCAAGAGTATGAGATAATAGATCCATCAATCCAAGTGTAAAATCATAGGAATGGAGACTCATTTACTCAGCTGATGGTGAAGCATCAAGGGACCCGCGGTGACTCCAAAATGCAGTTTGCCAGCATGGAACCCATTCAAATGTAATAGCTCTCCCAAAGTAATGCATTGGAAACTGGCTCAATAAGCACATTTTAAAATGCATAGTAGAAAATTGACTGTCAGCCATGTGAGGAGCCTTGTAGGCCTTTTTCCTTTTTTCATTTCTCTAGTTTTCATAGATGGATAGCAATCTAAGACATTTACATGTAGAACGAAGCCTGGGGAATTACTTAACTAAAGCACCTTTCATCCTAGACTGGTAGGAACAAAGTGATATCTGTTGATTTTTTGGAACCCAAATTCAAAATGAATACACTGCATCTGTGCATGCATTTCCTCCCATATATTACTTTACCTTTTCTTAGGGGAAAGTAAAAAGCTTGGATAAAAGTATGTTGCTTATGCATATAATCTTTCCTTTTTTCTGCTGCTAAGATTAAAATAAGAATAACAATTTTCTTTTTGTGGTTGGTGAGACAAAGAGCTAATCAGAGGGCATCCAGAAATTTGCTTGTGGCTAGTTTGCAAAAGAGCAGCTGGCCTCATACCTCATATCCCCTCTCCTTTAGAGTTCCTTTTTAGCTTCTTACCTTGGCCTTTCCTGGTCTGGAGATTTGAGATGCTGGCTTCTTAATGTTTGTGCAGACTTTTCTGGTTGTTGTGGATTAAAAATGCTTATCAATTACCAACTTTAAAAAATGAGAAGAATGTGTATTCCAGTGTTAATGCTCAGTAATAATCTCTCTACTTTCCTCTTGCTTTATATTACAATGAAGAGCCCACCTTTTTTTTTTTTTCTAAGTTGTGAGAAATGAGAATATTAGAAGTAAGTTCCAAGTATTAAGAATGTTAGTTTCCAACCTTGGTGTTAAGGTTGTAGATTATGCAGTGGCTCAGCATTATGGCCCTCACCTTACTGAGGCTGATCTGTTTACTTCCGCTGATAAGTGATTACTTCATCCTTTAAGGAAAGACTAATTGCCTCATCTATCATCAGACAGGCTCCAGTTGTCAGTTCCTTCAGGGTTTGTTTAGATGTAAGAGCCATCTTGTCCAAGGGTACAACTTAGCTAGCAACCCAGGCTCAATGACTGGCTCAGGTGAAAGCATAAAGGCCTTACCATTTGGGCCTGAAGCAGAACAATGCTTATTAATATTCTCTCGAGGTCTCCATAGGATTGATCAATTTTTGCTGTCCTCTACAGTCGTATGACTTCTTCCTCTGCTTTTCCTCCCTTCCTTTCTCATTTGTTGATTCCTCATAAATGTCCTATATTTCAAACTTCATGTCAGCATCTACTTCTGGAGAACCTAACCATGATATGTGCAAATCAAGCTGGAATATTTTCCTTCTCGGGCATCTAGTCTGGGAACTGATTCCTGGTAGGGGTTGAAGGAGGTGTGGCTATGTAGCAAGATTAGCTGCACTGGATTGAAACCTGTGGCTCATGAAAAATCACTGTGGTTTTGGGATTTGCCTAATCAAGGTCTTCTATGTATCAGTTTCACCTGATAATGGAATGTTTCAGGGCTTGCTTGACTCTATGACTTTAAAGATTAAATCCAGTTTACAATGAATTGCTCAGAACATATGGTCATCAGTTAATACATGAGCAGGTAATTAGTTACACTATTAAAGTTGGCTTGAAAAAAGTCTACTAACTTTCCCAAATGGGCATGGCTTCATTCTCAAACCCTACTGTTATGGATTGTATGTGAGGTGACCCTCTAAAAAGCTCACTTGTGAGACAATGCAGGGAGGTTCAGAGGAGAAACTGTTGGTTTGTAAGAGTCTTAACCCAATCTGAATTAATCCCTGATGGGATTAATTGAAATGGTAGGGTGTGGCTGGAGGAGGTGGGAATTGGGGCGTGGCTATGGGGTAAGCATTTTGTGTCTGGAGAATGGAGTCTCTCTCTGTTTCCTGATTATCATGTAAGCTACTTCTCTCTGCCACACTCTTCCACCATGATGTTCTGCCTTGGCTTGAGCCCTGAGAAATGGAAACTGCTGTCTATGGATTGAGACCTCTGAAACTGTGAGCCCTTAAATAAACTTTTCCTTCTTTACAGTTGTTCTGGTTGGGTCCTTCAGCACTTTGTCATAGTGGCAAAAAAGCTGATTAAAACACCTACACACCTTATTGGAAATTCTCATTTGGTGTGTAAATTCACATACTCCAGGTTAAGTCCACATCTTCTAAAGGCATTACGAACACAATTGATCCACAGTATCATAGAGAAACAAATTCTATTTTCCACCAAATCTTAAAAGGTAAAGCATTTCTTAAAATTAAAAGAAGCTTAGATAAAGGTGACAAATATCTTCTATCAGGCTTTTCTAATTATTTTGCATTTCAGAATAGTCTGATAGACTTTGTCATAGAGCAAATGGCATCAGGACAAATGCCCATGGTGTGATGGAACTATTCTATGGCAGTTGTGGCAGAGGATGATTCAGGGCAGAATCCCTGGAGGCAGGGATTGCTTTTGTCAAGTGGATTTAAATAAGTGTGATTTTAAAAAGATCAAAGGCATTGTCAGCTGAGAGAGCAGCCATTGTCAAAGCAGTGAGGTAGCAGAGTACAAGGCAATTTCAAGGTTTTGAAATCAGTCATGTATCTCATCTAATTTACAGGAACTCTTGTTTATCTGGGGCAAATGTAAGCTATATAGATAGAGATTGTCTATATTAATGGGAGAGGCTCCCGAATAAATGTCCAAGGGTTACAAATAAATATTTTTGTCTTCTTCCAATCCATTGCATGGAGACAGATCTGTGGCAATATTGCACATGTTTTACAAAGGAGAAAACGAAATTGTAAGAAACTTTCCCTACCTCATACAGTTTACCTGCCCTTTCAATCCTTGGGGCTTCATCCTGGAAGGAGGTTTATACATGCATATAGTATTTTACAATGTGTCACAGTGGTTAAGACACAGTGGCTCCAGAATCGGGGCTCCATAATTTATTGACTAAGAAACTCTGATCAAGAGACTTAACCTTTCTGAACTTTGATATCTTTGTAAAATGAAACACTACACCTCTATTTAAGGATGTTATTGTAAGGATTAAGTGAAATGGGGCCAAGAAAGTGCTCAACAAATTGCCGGTATCTGAAAAATCACCTTAAAATTAGCTATCATTTTGTTATTACATGAAATATTTGTATGCTACATTCCAAGTATCAGCAGGTGGATAGTCGTAATACGTCAGTGGGCTTGTTTTGATTATCTCCTTGGTACTCTTCACCATGATCTTGACTTTCTCACTTCTTCCCAAGATAACTGCAAACCAGGTTTAAGTGCGTGTCATGATTGTGGAGCTAATAGAAAATCCATTCTCCTATGCCATCAAATCATTACATTTATGTATGTGCTCAACACTGCCAAATCCTGAATGAAGGTTAATGTTCATGGCAGAGAAGAACCATTAGTACATTTATGATTTGAATTCTTAGATTTATTGACAAAAAATAATCAGCGAAAGTATAAGTAATTAATTTATATAAATCAGGGATACCAGCTATATTTGTAACATCTGGACCAAGTAGGCATTTGTCTATCTCCCTCATACCCCCTTTCCTTGCTGAGACTCAGGAAGCACATTATGCAGAAAAGCAAGATAAAAATTTCTCATAGATTTCCTTTGTACACTGGTTTCCAAAGTGCATTTTGTGAACCACTAGCTCCTGGAGATTATCAATGGTTCTCCTGTGAAAATAGGCTTTAGAGCCAACAAGATTCAAGAAATACATATTTTAACCAACATAAACAGAATTCCTCACTGCAAGAGAGAATATTATGTAATTATATGTTGTACATTTCCAAAAGGGGCTAGAGCAGTTCTAGCCAATAGAAATGTAATATAAGACACATGTGTCTTTTAAAATTTTCTAGAAGGGACACTAACGAGATAAAGTGGCAAATGTATTTTAATTTATTTTCTTAATATACCAAAATATTAGCATTTTAGCATATGATAATACAAAAATGATTGAGACATTTTACATTTTCCCATAAGTGTTCAAAATCCAGAGTCTATTTTAAACTTGCAACCCATTTCAATTTGAACAACCACACACAGTGACACAGTGAGTGTCTAGTGTATTTGATGATGCCAGACTAGGCTAGCCAATATTTTCCAAACTTTTTTTTTTCACAGCTTATTTTTCATCAGGTTTGTTGTGCAACTATGTTCCATGAAATAACTACTTTGAGAAGCACTGATTTGTAAGGAGACTAATGAAGAGATTGCCAGATGCAAGAGAAGGGTGAAAGAAGAGATGGAAAATGCCATCAAAATATGATATTGGAGCAAACATCAAGCCCATGTTTTGACTGTCATGGATATTAGCATCACACATCTACCTGTATGCAGGCACAGGCACCTGGATCACCCTATGGGCCGGCAGAAAGGAAACGAAACTGAAGCATTAACAAGAAATGTAAGGGAATGAGTTGCTCTGAGCAAGATCCTCGTCAGCACAAGGGCAGATCTGGAGGAGAGGTCCACATGTTAAACCAAAGCAGACCTCTAACCCACTGGGTAGCCATTCTCTCTAAATTTAGTCAGTATCCCAACTGAAGGGAATCCTAGAACAGAAAGGATTCAGTTTTCAGAACTCCTAATACATTCCAAGTCATTCATAGGCATTTTAGATGAAAAGTATTATGAGCTTTTAATTTCCAACCAAGTGTGGCTTGTGCCAATAGGGACTTCTTTGTTTTGTATCGAAGAGGCACAACCCCAGACATTTTTCCACCACCCTGCCATAGCTCAGTGAATCTTTTGGCACTATGTTGTACCCTCCTAGAAAAATGAGTTCATTGGTCACCTTTCCAAGCATGTGGGTTACTCATAGGATTTCAGGGTCAACAGCTGCTCAGGCACAAAGGTTGAAATAGGCACAACCACTCTCCATGTTTCCATCTCACACAGAATTCCAAAGAACCTTCTTTAGCACCCAACGTAGAACCTTCCTCTGTTGACAACAGGTTGATTTAGCAAGGATGAAAAATCAAAATTCTTTCCACAACATTTTGCTTAGAGGGTCTTGAGTTTAAGCCTAAAGAAGACAGAAAGGAAGGGCAGGGTAAGGAGAGATGTGATTTGTATAATTGTACTGCTCTGGACGGAAACACCAATACCACCAGATTTAATTATTCCTTTCATCTTGCCTTATTTCACTCTCAAAGATCAATATGCTTGTTCTCTTCTTAAGCAGCAACGATTTCTACAATCTAAACATAAATTTAATCATGTGCTGCCATCCTAGTGTTTATAGACTCTGTCAAAGACATAGCCCATTGTAATTATTTTCTCAATCATTCCCCACTAGAGAAACACTTCAGGCAACACTAAAACTTAACTTAATCACTAGAAACAATATCAGTTCAACAAATGGATCTTATTAGATGGCCATTTAAAAAAGGAGCAAAGCTCATTTCCCAATACTTTAATTTTCTGCTAAATTTCAAATTATGTTTACACACAGAAATTGTGCTATTGCTATATTTTCTATGAATCATAAATGGAATAGTGTCACGAAGATTGTTATTAAAACTGAGTCCCTATGCAGAATATGCAAATATCTAAGTCATAAATCAATAAGGGTAGTTTATTTCCTTTCTTTCTATGAAGAGACTGTATTTTAATGCTAAAGATTAGTGTGGAGTATAGAAAGGGCTAAAACTTAATCAGTTGAAATGTTAGGAGACTAAATATTTACCAGAAAATAGGCAGTTTAGATAACCTACCAAACTCTTTCAGATCTAAGAAATTCTGTGATGATCCTAATGGAAATTACAAAATAAATGCAGAATTGTGAAAGAAACCAAGGGTGCTATAGCTCTGGGGCATGTGATCCTACCGCGCATGCAGACAGGCCTCATCACACGTGTCTGTCTTATTAACATAACCTTGCAGCATGAAAGTAGCAAACTCAGATTCATGTTACCACAGTGACAGCAGGAGTCTTTGTGGGTGTGTGAAGCAGTGTGTCTTTACTTGTATTAGCACATGTTTGTGTGTATTTGTTTACATAGGTGTGAACCAGTATGTGTGTGAGAGTTTTCAAGTGTACCTCGTTCTTTATCTATAAAGTGAATGTATTTCTCTGGGGAAGAGGCAACTTGCTTAATGTCATTTCAGACAAAAGTAGGATCTGTTCACATAACATCAAGCATTGGGTTTTAAACACATGAACTTAGCAATACATACAAATTCACCACAAAATCAGGCAAAATTCTATCGGTTTCTTTTCAAAGGAGTGAGGAGAGATTTCTAATCAAAATGACATCGGAAGAAGCTCTGAAGAGTGCATTTTGTGCTTTTGTTACTCTTCTTATTATGACCTATTTAAAACTCACAAAATGTCTAGGGAAAAAATAAACAAATTCCCTGTAGCTATTGCCCGATTGAGATGAATATACCATTTTGTCATATTCACTAAGAAAAATAATCATGTCGCACATTTGCCAGAAAGTCCTGTGTATCACTTTTCAGAACCACTGCCTTCCTTGCCACAGGTAAATACTGTCCTGAAGTCTCAGATGCTTCTACCCGTGATTTTGTACTTCTAATAGTCATGGTCAATCTGTAGCAAATCAGCTACATGTTTTTATACTTTGGAAGTGACATCCTACTTCAAATGTCATCCTGTCTTTTTCTTTCTTCACTTTAAATTGTTTTTGAGATATATCCACATTGATACATATTTATACTGGTAACACTAGTAAATTCAATTTAACCACTATGTGGGATTCACTGTAAAAATGTAATACCATTATTTTTGTGTACTCTTAAAGTGACATGTACATCCAAACCTGTTGTTCTTCAAATCAAGGAGCGATCATTCTTGTTAATTCCCCTTGAACCTGGCTGCTAGAAGCATGCTATGGAGTATGACTAGAGAGAGGTATTCTGTTGCGTTTCTAGAAAGATTGTCTTCAACTTTTTAGAGATCATCAAATTCCTTTCAATCGCGTTTGTACAATTGAAATTGTGGTAGTGAGATTTCTTATCATCCCACATTATCACCAAAACTTGTTATTGTTAGGCTTTTTAATTTTGTCAATGTGAAACATGTGAAATAATAAGACTTTTTTTTTTTTTTTTTTTTGCTTTCATTCCCTTTCTTGATTAGTAATAAACACTTTACAACATAAATTCCAACTATTTTCAAGTTTATCATTTGTCTTTTATGGTATCTTTCCAACCTTTTCCCCATTTTGCTTTTTTTTTTTTTTTTTTTTTAAATAATTTCTTTTTGCTTTCTTTTTGTTGACTCTTGTCCTTTTTCTTCAGCTTCTTAATTCTTCACTCATTTTTTCCCCATCTTCCTTTATCTATTTATTTTTCCTTTTTTTAAATACTCACTTAATGCTTTGCTTTGGTTGTTAATATTTTCCTCAGGAGATAGTGACTCATCTGATGCAACAATTTAAACAGTAAAAATTTTAAGAATAGCAGACTGAAGTACGTAATCATTTTGTAAAACCAGGGAATTCTCTTGGTGTCTTGTCATCACATTATACGGGTGGCCAGGCTGCCCAGAGATCAGGGCAGGTCTTACATACCTAGTACAAATTTAATTGTGCCTAAGCTGCTATGCCCAGTGTATTGTCCCTACGGAAAAAGGGGAACAATGTCTCTGAATGCCTGCTTTCTGTTCCCAAAAGTGAAGTCCAGGGAACAATGAGAGCAAGCCTGGGTCAGAAAGTCCAGATACCTTGCAGGATATTGACTTTCTCTTATGCACACCGGGAACTGGGGCAAGTAGTGTTATCTGTAAAAAGCCACTACTTTCTTACATGTACACTTGGACAATTGCTCCTCAGAAGGCTGGTCATACAGGCAAACTAAGCAAGCTAAAACTGATATTGTCACTTCTTGTGTGTCTAAACATGTAAAGCCCCTCTCTGAGTGGAACAGGTACTGAACTGAGGGCACTGTGGAAAGGCTGGGTGTTATCCATCCAGCCCCGACTGGATAAAACACCACGAGGAAGAGGAGGCAGTGCTTGGAGAAGCACTGTGAGAGATAGAGGTGCTCTCTGTTCAGTCTGTCCCCACTGAACTCTTCTCGGAGCAGTCTCTGTTCTCTTCTAAAATTTCCCGAATAAATCATGTGTCTTGTGTGCCATTTCCAGGCACTTAGTTTTTTAAATTTTTAAAATTTGTTCTAAATAGTTATACATGACAGTATAATACATTTATGCACTTTGATATATCATACATAAATGGGGTATAATTTCTCATTTTTCTGATTGTACATGTTATGGAATCACATTGGTCATGCAGTCATACATGTACATAAGGTAATAATGTCTATTTCATTCTACTGTCCCTCCTTTGCCCATATTCCCTTCCTTCCCTTCACTCCCCCTCTACCTAATCTAAAGTAATTCTATTGTTCCTAGTGCCAACACTACTCCCCACCCTGCTTATTGTGAATTAGCATCCACATATCAGAGAAAACATTTGACCTTTGTTTTTTTGTGTTTGGCTTATTTTGCTTAGCATATTCTCCAGTTCTATTCATTTACCACCAAATGCCATAATTTCATTCTTCTTTAAAGCTGAATAATATTCCATTGAATATATGTACCACTTTTTTTTATCCATTCATCTATTGAAGGACACCTAGGTTGGTTCCATAGTTTAGCTACTATGAATTGAGCTGCTGTAAACATTGATGTGGCCATGTCACTGTAGTATGCTAATTTTAAGTCCTTTGGGTATAAACCAAGGAGTGGTATAGATGGGTCAAATGGTGTTCAATTCCAAGTTTTCTGAGGAATCTCCATAATGATTTCCATAGTGGTTGCATGTAGAGGGGTTCTGCCACATCCATTGTGGTTGAAGAGTTTCTGTCAGAGGTTGGTGCTGGCTGTTAATTAATCGCTAAGAAACTTATTTAATTAAATAAACACAGGAGCCAATTATCCTTTTAAATGGAAGAGGTTTTGACGGGATTGAGCCATGCCAAGATCTGGCCTCTACCAAGATGAAGAAACCTACCTTCCCTTCATTTATAGCCGTACAGGAAAAGGGGGACCAGGAGGAGATTCTTCTCTGTGGAACAGGATGGGGTGGAGTTAGGGAAGCCATTTGCTTAGGGCATAGCATTTCCTCAGGCTGTGAGCCACTCCATACAGGGTCACTTATTACCTAGCGGTCTGAAACAGTCTTCCATGACTGTCAGTTCTAGAAGTCAGACCTCTGTATCCCATGGCTCAGCCAAGTCTGATTCTGCTAACCATGAATTTCTTCCTACAGTTGCACCAATTTGCATTCCTAGGAGCAATGTATGAGCATACCTTTTTCCCCACATCCTTGCCTACATTTATTGTTGCCTATAGTCCTGATGATTGCCATTCTGCCTGGAGTGAGATGAAATCTCAGAGTAGTTTCAATTTGCTTTTCTCTAATTGCTAGAGATGTTGAACATTTTTTTATATATTAGTTGATCAATTGTTATTTCTGTGAAGTGTTTGTTTAGTTCCTTAGCCCATTTATTGATTGGGTTATTTGTTTTTCTGGTGTTGAGTTTTTTGAGTTCTTTATATGTCCTAGATATTAAAGCTTATCGCATGTGGTGAAGATTTTCTCCCAATTTGTAGGCTCTCTCTTCACATTAGTGATTGTTTCTTTTGCTGAGAAGAAACTTTTTAGTTCGAATCCATCCCATTTATTGCTTTTCGATTTTACTTCTGTGCTTTAGGAGTCTTGTCAAGGAAGTCAGATCCTATGATGAAGATTTGGGCCTACTTTTTTTCTAGTAGGTGCAGAGTCTCTGTTCTAGTGCCTAAGTCTTTGATCTGCTTGAATTGAGTTTCATGCAGGGTGAGAGATGGAGGTTTAATTTCATTTTGTTACAGGTGGTTTTCCATTTTTCCCAGCACAATTTGTTGAAAAGGCTATATTTTTTCCAATGAATGTTTTTGGCACCTTTGTATTATGAGATAACTGTGTTTGTGTGGATTTGTCTCTGTGTCTTCTATTCTGTACCATTGGTCTATGTGTCTGTTTTGGTGCCAGTTCAATGCTGTTTTTGTTACTATAGCTCTGTAGCATAGTTTAAAGTCTGGTATTGTCTCCTGCTTCACTTTTCTTGCTAAGGATTGCTTTGGTTATTTTGTGTCTCTTATTTTTCTAAAATAAAATTCATGATTGCTTTTTATATTTTTATGAAAATTGTTGTTGGAATCTTAATAGGAATTGCATTAAATCTGTATAATGCATTTGGCAGTGTGGCTGTTTTGACAATATTAATTCTGCTTATCCACGAGCATGGGAGTTCTTTCTGTCTTCTAAGGTCTTCTTTAATTTCTTTCTTTAGTGTTCTGTAGTTTTCATTGTACAGGTCCTTCACCTCTTTTGTTCTCTTTTGTTAGATTGAGTCACAAGTATTTTATTTTATTTTTTAAGGCTATTGTGAATGGGGTAGATTTTCTAATATCTCTTTCAGTGGATTCATTGTGGATGTATAGGAATGCATTTGATTTTGGGGTGTTTATTTTACATCCTGCTACTTTGCTGAATTAACTTATTAGGTTTAGAATTTTTCCAGTGGGAATTTTTGGATCTTCTTAATATAGAATAATATCAGTGGCTAATACTGATAGTTGGTGTTCCTCTTTACCTATTTATATTCTTTTAATTTCTTTCTTCTGTCTAATTGCTCTGGTTAGGGTTTCAAGGACATGTTGAATAAAAGTGGTTAAAGAGGTCATTTTTGTTTTGTTCCAGTTTTTAGAGGGAATGCTTTCAATTTGTCTCCATTTAGAATTACACTGGCCTTGGGTTTAGCATATACAGCTTTTAGGATATTGAGGTATGTTCACACTTCCCTAATTTTTCTAGTGTTTTGAACATGAAGTGGTACTGTATTTTGTTAAATGCATTTTCCTGCATCTATTAAAATGATCATATGATTCTTGTTTTTAAGTCTGTTGATATGATTAATTATGTTATTTATTTCCATATGATGAACCAACCCTGCATCTCTGGGATGAATCCAACTTGATTGTGGTACACTATCTTTTAAATATGTTTTTGTATGCAATTTGCCATAATTTTATTGAGAATTTTTGTGCTGTGTTCATCCGGGATATTGGTCTGAAGTTTTCTTCATGTGGTTTTAGTATCACAGTGATATTAGCCTCATAGAATGAGTTTGGAAGGTTCCCTCCTTTTCTATTTCATGAAATAATTTGAGGAGTATTGGTGTTAATTCTTCTTTGAAGGTCTTGTAGAATTTGGCTGAGGATCCCTCTGGTCCTGGGCTTTTCTTTATCTGTAGGCTTTGATGATGTCTTCTATTTCACCTTGAAATTGATTGTTTAAATTGTGTATGTCCTCCTCATTCAGTTTGGGAGGATCATATGTCTCTAGAAATTTGTCAATGTCCTTGATATTTTCTATTTTATTGGAGTAAAGATTTTCAAATAGTTTCTAATTATCTCCTGTATTTCAGTCATGTCATTTCTTTGTCTTTCCCATAACCTACCCCACTTCCCTGGCACAACTGGGCTGTGGATGTGACACCAAGTAGTCAGGAACATGTGTTTCTCCAGTTAAGAAGTTTCAGCTACACTCCTTTAAGGCTACTTATAAATAAAATAAAAATTCTATTTAATAAGGCCATCAGTGAGCCCTTGTCAGCAGAACTATGTCCAGAAACACGACTGTGTGACCAGGGAGTTGTTCTTAGATACTGTCAGCATAATTCAGTCTCCTCTAATTATGCCTCTTAGTACATGCTACTGTCCTTGGAAAGCAATAAAATACCTTAACTGGAGACCTCTTTTTTATGGATTCAAAAGGCTGAAACAGTTTAAAATATATAGAGATACATGTAACATTTCTCCTTTAAAACAAACAAGTTATTGGCAGGGGTTGAGGTAAGTTGATTCTATAGGGAAGAAACCAACTCTCCTCATTGACCAAACTTAGATTTTTCTTTAAGAATAATATTGCAACTTGAGAGTTATCAGTAGGATCGCTTACATTATGTATATACCACTCACTGATTTCCTAGCAAGTGTTTTAGGCACTACTTTTGTCTTGAAAAATAATTTTCATTCAATGCCTTTACCCAATAGACCTTTAGAAACCTTCCCCAACTCTCTCTCAAGTATGACTACTAAATACTACCGTATCTCATAAAGTGCAGTCTTGGTGGATTCATTCATCATTTAGTTATTCCATTGAGATTGGTTCCCATTACTGTGATTTCCTGGGTTTCAAATCTTTTTAAGCTCTGAAGCCTTTGCCAATCATTGTGTTCTACGAAATAAGAGAAAAAAAGTTTGCCTTTACAATGAGCAGAAAACGATTATCTTCTTTTTTGTAAGTCTGCGAACATGGATATAATAGAGAATAAATCCATCTATAAAGCTTTCTTTCTGTGTATCTTCCAGAACATACAATTTCTTTTTTAAAAAAAAAGTTATTTATTTATTAATGTTTACAGACTGCATTTTGATTCACTGAACACAAATGGGGTACATCATTTCATTTCTATCATTGTACACGATGTAGAATCATAACATTCATGTGATCATATGTGGACATAGGGTAATGATGTCTGTCTCATTCCACGATTTTTCATACCCCCCCTCATTTCCTTCTACATAATCTAAAGTAACTCCATTGTTCTCTCACTCCCATTCCACCAACCCCCATTATATATCATCCTCCACTTATCAGGGAAAAAATTTGGCCTTTGGTTTTTTGGAATTGACTTATTTCACTTAGCATGATATTCTCCAATTCCATCCATTTACTTGCAAATGCCATGATATTATTATTCTTTATGGCTGAATAATATTTCATTGTGTATATATGCCACAGTTTCTTTATCCATTCATCTGCTGAGGGGCATATCAGTTGGTTCCACAATCTAGCTATTATGAATTGAGCTGCTATAAACATTGATGTGGCTGTGTTACTATAGTATGCTAATTTTAAGTCCTGTGGGTATAAACTGAGGAGTGGGATAACTGGGTCAAAAGGTGGGTCCATTCCAAGTTTTCTGAGGATTCTCCACACTGCTTTCCAGAGTGGCTGCACTAATTTGCAACTCCACCAGCAATGTAAAAATGTGCCTTTTTACCAACATCCACGCCAACATCTATTGATTGTGTTCTTGATAATAGCTATTCTAATTGGAGTAAGATAAAACAACTCTATTTTAATTTGCGTTTCTCTAATTACTAGAGATGTTGAATACTTTTTCATATATTTAATAATCGCCTGTATGTCTTCTTCTGTAAAGTGTCTGTCCAGTTCCTTGGTCCATTTATTGATTGGGTTCCTTGTATTTGGGGTGAAAAGTTTTGTAACTTCTTTATAAATTTTGGAGATTAGTGCTCTATCTGAAGTGCATGTGGAAAAGATTTTCTCCTACTCTGTAGGCACTTTTTTCATATTATTCATTGTTTTCTTTGCTGAGCAAAAGCTCTTCAGTTCGAGTCCATCCCATTTATTGATACTTGCTTTGATTTCTTGTGCTTTGGGAGTCTTGTTGAGGAAGTCTGATCCTAAGCCAACATGATGAAGATTCAGGCCTACTTTGTCTTCTATTAGTTGCAGGATCTCTGGTCTCATTCCTAAGTCCTTGATCCATTTTGAGTTGAGTCTTTTGCAGAGTGAGAGATAGAGATTAAATTTCATTTTACTGCATATGGGTTTCCAGTTTTCTCAGCACCATTTGTTGAACAGGCTATCTTTTCTCCATTGTAATGTTTTTGGCTCCTTTTCTGGTATGAGATGACTGTATTTATGTGGTTTTTGTCTCTGTGTCTTCTATTCTGTATCATTGGTCTGCCTGTCTATTTTGGTGCCAATATCATGCCATTTTTGTTACTATTGCTCTGTAGTACAGTTTAAGGTATGGTATTGTGATACTTCCTGCTTCACATTTTCTGCTCAGGATTGTTTTGGTATTTGAGGTCTCTTATTCTTCCAGATGAAGTTCATGATTGCTTTCTCTATTTCTATGGGGAATGTCATTGGAATTTTAATTGGAACTGCATTGAATCTGTATAGTGCCTTTGGTAGAATGACCATTTTGACAATATTAATTCTGCCTATCCTGGAACATGGGAGACCTTTCCATCTTCTAATGTTTTCTTTAATTTTTTTCTTTAGTGTTCTGTAGTTCTTGTTGTAGAGGTCTTTCCTCTCTTTTGTTAGATTGATTTCTGGGCATTTTTTTGTGGCTATTGTGAAAGGAGTGGTTTTCCTAATTTCTCTTCCAGAGGATTCATCCCTTATGAATAGAAATGCATTAGATTTATACATATTGATTTTATATCCTGCTACTTTGCTGAATTCATTTATTAGTTCTCGAAGTTTTCTAGTGGAGTTTTTTGGATCCTCTAAATATAGAATCATGTCATCAGCAAATAGTGACAGCTTGAGTTCTTCTTTTCCTATTCGTATCCCTTTAATTTCTTTGATCTAATTGCTCTAGCTAGTGTTTCAAGGATATTGTTGAATAGACATGGTGAAAGAGAGCATCCCTTTCATGTTCCAGTTTTTAGATGGAATGCTTTCAGATTTCTCCCTTAAGGATGATGTTGGCTGTGGGCTTAGCATAGATAGCCTTTACAATGTTAAGGTATGTTCTTACTATTCCTATTTTTTCTAGTGTTTGAAGTATGAAGAGGTATTATATTTATCAAAATCTTTCTCAGCATCTATTGAAATAATCATATGATTCTTAACTTTAAGTCTATTGATGTGATGAATTACATTTATTGATTTCCAGATGTTGAACCAACCTTGCATTCCTGGAATAAACCTCACTTGATCATGGTTCACTATCTTTTTAATATATTTTTGTATGTGATTTGACAGTATCTTGTTAAGGATTTTTGCATCTATGTTCATCGGGGATATTGGTCTAAAGTTTTCTTTCCTTGTTCGGTCTTTATCTGGTTTTGGTATCAGAGTGATATTAGCCTCATAGAATGAGTTTGGAAGGGTTTCCTCCTTTTCTATTTCCTGGAATACTTTGAGGAATATTGGTATTAGTACTTCTTTAAAGGTCTGTATAATTTGGCTGAGAATCTATCTGGTCCTGGGCTTTTCTTCGTTGGTAGGCTTTTGATGGTTTTTTCTATTTCGGTGCTTGACATTGATCCATTTAAATTGTGTATATCTTCCTGATTCAGTTTGGGAGGATCATATGTCTCTAAAATTTTGTCAATGTCTTTGGTATTTTCTATTTTGTTGGTGTATAGATTTTCAAAGTAGCTTCTAATTATGTTATGTATTTCAATGATGTCTGTTTTGATCTTCCTTTTTCATCATGAATTCTAGTAATTTGAGTTTTCTCTCTCCTTTTCTTCATTAGTGTGGCTAAGGGTTTGTCAATTTTGTTTACTTTTTCAAAGAATCGACTTTTTGTTGTGTCAATTTTTTGAATTGTTTCTCTTGTTTCAATTTCCTTGATTTCAGCTCCAATTTGAATTGTTTGCTGTCTTCTCTATTTTTGGTGTTGATCTGTTCTTCTTTTTCTAAGGCTTTGAGATATAAAGTTAGGTCATTTAGTTGTTGACTTTTTATATTTTATTGTATGAGCTCAAGGCAATGAACTTTCCTCAGTACTGCTTTCAGAGTGTCCCAGAGATTTTGATATGTTGTGTTGTTGTTCTCGTTTACCTCTAAGAAATTTTTATTTCTTCCCTGATTTCTTCCAGTTATCATTGCATCATTCAATAGCATATTATTTAGTCTCCAGGTGTTGGAGTATTTTTGTTTGTTATTTTATCATTGATTTCTAATTGAATTTCTTTTTGGTCTGATAGGACAAAATGTAGGATCTCTATTTTTTTGTATTTACTAATGGCTTCTTTGTGGCATAGCATATGGCCTATTTTGGAGAAGGATCCAAGACCTG
This sequence comes from Sciurus vulgaris, assembly GCF_902686455.1. Taxonomy (NCBI): domain Eukaryota; kingdom Metazoa; phylum Chordata; class Mammalia; order Rodentia; family Sciuridae; genus Sciurus; species Sciurus vulgaris. The sequence goes on from NC_136462.1 coordinate 94,998,515, forward strand.
CTGAGAAGAAAAGTATATTTGCTTGATGATGGATGAATTACTCTGTAAATATCCATTAAGTCTAAATCATTGATTGTATTATTTAGTTCTATAGTTTTTTTGTTCAGTTTTTGTTTGGAGGATCTATCCAGTGGTGAGAGCAGTAAGTGTTAAAGTCCCCCACTATTAATATGTTTTGGTCTATTCAATTCTTAAAATTGAGAAAGGTTTATTTGATATACATAGATGCTCCATTGTTTGTGGCATAAATATTTAAAATTGTCAATCTTGATGTTTCATGCTTCCCTTAAGCAGTATGAAATGTCCTTCTTTATCCCTTCTGAGAAACTTAGGTTTGAAGTCCATTTTTTCTGATTTGAGGATGGAGACTACTGTTTTTTTACTGGTTCCTGTGCATGGTATATTTTTCCCCATCCTTTCACCTTTACTCTGTGGATGTCCTTTTCTTTAAAATGAGTCTCTTGAAGGCAGCATCTTGTTGGGTCTTTCTTTTTAATCCAATCTGTCAGTCTATGTCTTTTGATTATTGAATTTAGGCCATTAACATTCAGGGTTATTATTTGATATGATTTATATTCCTGGTCATTTTGGCTTATTTTTGCTTTTTAACTTGACTTTGTTTCTCCTTTTATTGACTTTTCCTTTAGGGTAGTTCCTCCCTTTGCTGATTTGTATTGTTGTTTTTCACTCCCTCCTCATGAAATATTTTGCTGAGAATGTTTTGTAGTGTAGGCTTTCTATTTGTAAATTCTTTCAACTTTTGTTTATTGTGGAAAGATTTTATTTCATCATCAAATCTGAATGTTAGTTTTGCTGGGTATAAGATTTTTGGTTGGCATCCATGTTCTTTCAGAGCTCAAAATATATTGTTCCATGCCCTTCTTGATTTTAGGCTCTGGGTTGAAAAATCTGCTGATATCCATATGGATTTCCCCTTCTAAGTAATCTGACACTTTTCTCTCACAGTCTTTAAAATCCTATCTTTACCTTGTATGTGAGGTATTTTCATAATAATGTGTCTTGGTGTAGATCTGTTGTAATTTTGAGCACCTGGTGTTCTGTAAGCCTCTTGTATTTGATTTTCCATTTCATTTTTCAGGTTTGGGAAATTTTCTGGTATTATTTCATTGAACAAGTTGTTCATTCCTTTGGTTTGTATCTCTGTGCCTTCCTCAATCCCAATAATTCTTAAATTCAGTCTATTCATGATATCCCATAATTCTTGGAAGTTCTGTTCATGACTTCTTAACATCTTCTCAGTTTGTTCAACTTTATTTTCAAGATTAAATATTTTGTCTTCATTGTCTGAGATTCTCTCTTCTATGAGATCTATTCTGTTGGTGATGCTTTCTATTGAGTTTTGAATTTGGTTGATTGTTTCTTTCATTTCAAGTATTTCTGTTTGTTTTTTCCCCAGAATCTCTATCTCTTTATTGAAGTGTTCTTTTGCTTCCTGCATTTGCTCTTTTAACTGTTTATTGGAATGATCATGCATTGCCTGCCTCTGCTGTCATATCTCATCTTTTGCTTAACGGATCATTTTAATTATGCAGATTCTAAACTCTTTTTTTCTACTGCCATGGTATCATTGGATTCTACCAAAAAAGCATCTTGATTTGTTAGGGACACTTTCTTCCCCTGTTTTCTCATATTGTTTTTATATATGCCCCTCTAGCAGTGAAGATCAGAGATACTGAATAGGCCTCCCCTTGCAGGCCTATTATGATCCTGCAGTTTTCCATTACCTCTCCTGTGAAGGGGAGATCAATACCAGTAGCACCCAATACAGAGAAAATGCAGCCCTGAACCAGATAGCTCCTAAAAATACTTTAACATTATTGTAATAAACAGATGAGTTCGATTATTTTTTTTTATTTAGCTTTTAATTTTTTTACAGACTGCATTTTGATTCATTGTACACAAGTGGGGTACATAATTTTGTTTCTATGGTTGTACACAATGCAGATTCATACCATTCGTGTAATCATACATGTACATAGGGCAATGATGTCTGTCTCATTCCACCATTTTTCATACCCCCTCCCTCTCATTTTCTTCTATATATTCTAAAGTTCCCCCATTATTCTCTCATTCCCCACCCCCATCCTCATTATATATCATCCTCTACTTATCAGGGAAAACATTAGGTCTTTGGTTTTTTTGGGCTTGACTTATTTCACTTAGCATGATATTCTCCAATTCCATCCATTTATTTGCAAATGTCATAATATTATTCTTCTTTATGCTAAATAGTATTCTATTGTGTATATATACCAGAGTTTCTTTATCCATTCATTTGTTGAAGGGCATGTAGGTTGGTTCCACAATCTAGCTATTGTGAACTGAGCTGCTGTCAACATTGATGTGGCTGTGTTACTGTAGTTTGCTGATTTTAGGTCATTTGGGTATAAACCAAGGAGTGGGATAACTGGGTCAAAAGGTGGGTCCATTCCAAGTTTTCTGAGGATTCTCCATACTGCTTTCTAGAGTGGCTGCACCAATCCCGCCCTCCACACTGAGTTCGATTATTATTTACAGTATTTCTAGTGGTGAATGAAGAGGATGGGGAAGGGTGTAGGATGTAAGTGAGTAAATAGAGGTACCTGTCAAAGGGCCTCCAGTCTCCTGTAGGTGTCTCAGGAAGGGAGCTGCCCTTCCAATGATGGTGGTCACACCCTGAGGAATAATTCAAAATGCCTGCACCAGTCTCCAAGGAAGCTGGGGAGCCCCATTGAGGGTGCGGCCAAGTCAACACTGGTAGAACATACAATTTCTTATGAAGAGATTATGAATCCAGATCTATAGTTCTTATTTAAAGAAGGAACTAAAGGAACTATTGTCATATATGTATGTGTGTGTATATATATATATATATATATATATACACACACACATACACCGGCAAGATATATATCTCGCCTGTATTTTTTTAAGGACTTAGTTGGATATATTTGATAAATGATAGCAGCAAATACAGTTTTAAGAATCAACCACAGAAATCATTGACCTGTTTTCCATCATTAGATATTTTAATTGTCATCTTTCATTATAAAAGGCACAAATTTGTTTCTCCAGTAAAAGAATATAAATTGCAAAATTTATGCATTTCTGCTGTTAGAGAGGCATTAGTCCTGTTTGAGTTCTGTGGTATGCTTCATAATTATTTAACAGTTGGCTTTATGGGGCAGAGCCCCAATTTTTAGCACGTGCTGATTCATAATATCAATACTCTAACCAAATCTGATTTCAAGCTCTTATGATATCACTACTTCAGAAGAGATTCCTAGCAATATACCATTATTTAATATCTCTATCATAAAGATTGATTAAATAAGCATAGGTAATAGTAAATGAATTAGCAAAGTGATGGATTTTAGTAAACTATTATCTTTGTTTTCATCATAACTTATTTACTTGTACATATATAAAATTATTATTTATCTGTGGTGTTGGAGATCAAAACCAGGGCCTCATGCATGCTAGAGTAGAACTCTACCACTGAGCTATATCTCCAGATGTGTATAATGAACTTTAAAATAATGGTCATCTCTAACAGATTAACTCTCAACATGTAGTAATTGGCTCGCTTAAGCTGGGATGAACCATCTCCAGCACACCACTGTTGAAGTCTTTCTATGCCTCTGGTTTTATGACTTTACAAGGAATTTTATGTGAAACATATTAGTTGAGGTTTTCAGAAAATTATTCCTTTACCTGATAAATTTTCCATTTCAATACATATAAAGATATGACTTTTTTACTGTCATTTCACTAATTCCCCATACTTCCTGGTCGACTTATATTTCTATTAAAATTAATTACAATTTTACTGGTACTTAGTGGAGAAAATATTTCCTGTGACTGAATTTAAATTCATATTAATCTTTGTTCAGAGCATGTTTTATCACAAAGAGCAGAGTTAAAGTCAAGATCCTCTGTTGCTGAAATTTGCTTTGTTTCTGTAAAGTAAACAAAATAATTTCATTGTTTCATTTTGGATTTTGAAAGACATATGATATAGAGTTAAAAATAAGAACTTTGAAATTAAACTGTCCTGGATTCAAATCCTGACTCTGTTAGTCATTAGCTGTATGCCCTTGAGCAACTCAGATCTCACAGACTCATTTCCTTTTCTTTAAAAAGAGTAACAACCACCTTTGAGGTTGGGTTAATAAGACTAATAATATATGTATCTAAAACATTTGATCTCTGGGAAAATTTGAGAAAGATGATCAGCCCCTCTGTCTCAACTTTTTTTTTTTTTCTTTTTCTTTTCTGCTCCCTCAACCTGCCGCCCCCTGGGTGCATAAGCCTCACTTTAACTATATGCCAACCATTTATTTCACCAATCTCCTGTTAAAAATTTAATTTTAATGTTTTTTCCTCCAACATCACAATAGTAAACATATCTGCATATACACTGGAGTGCATATATATGGTAATGTTAGTGTAACAACTTAGGAAGGAAATTATTGAGTCAATAATTTCTTCATTTATATTATGCAGAATTACTATGAGAATTTAATGGAATGCTCCATATAAAGTGTTTCATAGAGTCTGGTATACAGTTGGCACTTAGCAAATATTATATATTGTTAGTAGGGCACCTGTGGCTCTCAATGCCTGCAAACAAAGCAAAATTCAACAGCTTCCAGGCAGCTTTCAAATAGAGATGCACAGGTGCTGGCTCTTGGGAGGTAGGCTGTAGGGCAGGTGGACAAGACAACAGCAAAGGGACCATAAGGGACATGCCATTACACATTATTCCATTTCCTTTAAAGAGTGAACATGAATGTCAGCATTGGAAATAGTCTTACTAGACCGGATCAGGTTCTAATTATTGGTAGATCATTTTTGTTCTGCATGATGCAGGTTTGACTTAGTTTTTCATTTTTCAGGTTGATTACTTTGGTGAGTTTTAGGCCTTTCTGCATAAGCATTTAAAGCAAAAGCAAAACTTATTCCTTAAGTTTCTTTAGTAATATTTATTACTGATTTCAGGACATTAAACTACCTCCTCTGATGAAAAAGCCAATAGACTGGAAACTGGCTTATAATCTCTGATAAAAGGCATCCATGCCTTTGGCATTAGAGCTGATGTATCGACTCAGTTATGTTGTTCACGCCAAAGCAGGGGCCTCACAAATCCTACTTTTTAATTGGATTTTTCCCCTTTTTGTAACAAACAACTCTCTATCTCTATATTAGTAGAAATGCTTCTTCCCTGCTGAGTGCTTAAAGGTTCAACATTCAAGAAAAGAGGCAGATTTATTCTGGCTTTTTATTTTCACATATTGGATTGCTTTCCTAGTATTTACTGAGCATTCAAAATGTGAAAGGTTCTGAAAACCAAGGCACCTTGCTTCCTGTTCCTGAGGCTAATAATGAAAAGAAAAGAAACCATTGGAATTAATTAGCCATTTATTTATATTTAAAGAAAAGATGACTACGTGCCTCCAGCCTTTTTGTAAGAAAAAAATAAAAATGGTCCAAGTCCTGAAAATTCTTCCCACTACGATATCCACGTTGAAGCTGAAGCTCTGCAGTTCCCCCAGGTCACCCTGGGTGGGGCTATGATGCTTTTATTTGCTCTGTCATGATGCACATGAAGTATGTCCATTGTCCTAGCTCTTCAGAGACTTATCAAAATACCACAACCTAAATCCTGTAGATGGCCCTGCTACCAAGCTGCTTCTGCTACTAGATTGTTTAAACATTTTGTGAAGAATGATTGTTTCTAGTGACCTGGATGCTCGTTGGTAAGCAAAGGAAATGGGGAGCAGACTGATACCAGAAGGTGAGGGGAGTGGAGGGCATTTACCTGTACATGGAGGTAGATCTGACCTGTACTGGTCTATTCCTTACCTTCTTCTTAACCTTCCCCAAATTCTCTTGAGTTCCCTTCATATTTCTGTGACTCCCACCTTAGCGCCAGGACCAAGTGACTTGCTTTCATCAAAGCTGTTATTTACATAAAAAGTAAATGATTCAGAGTTCAAGAATTTTAGTCCTTTGAAAAGTATTTTTCAAAGGAGTGTTGGCTGGTTCTTTTCCAACTGGTATATTGTACAGGGAATTTTAGGTGCAACTCTCTGCTCTTTAAGTCTCTTCCACAGAAAAGTGCTGTGTCTTCTTCCTCTTGAACTTGAACTTTTTAGGAGATGAAATAGGAAAATTCCTCTAGCATTCCATACCAATGGCCTGACTCTCTCTTTCTTTCTTTCTTTCTTTTTCTTTGTGAGGCAGTGGGTTGAGGGGGTAATTTTTTCACTTCTCTACACTCCTTCTTTGCCTGCAAAGAAGTCCAGGTTTACCTAGCTACAGATTTTGTGCTTATTTTCCTCACTAAACTTCTCAAAGGAGTGGTCTCCCCTTTTACCCTCCACCACCCTTTCATTTCTCTGCCTGCTCCTCCTTAGCCCTAGCCTCTGGCCTCTATTCTCATCACCTAACTGCCCAACACAGACAGCACTCCAGTCTCAATCAGGCAGGTCCCTGACCTTTAGAATATTTACCTGGACAGCCCACTGCATTTTGACCTCTGTCACCCCTGCCACGGAAAATGCCCTCGCCTGAGACACTCAGAAGCCTTTGTGTTGTGGACAATGGAGACTTAGTCCACGTTTGGGCAGTCCTTAGTGTAGTTGACCCCTCTTCCCAGTTGGCATCCTCCTCCCGTGCACTCTAAAACACAGATCTCTTCTGATTTTCCTCCTACATTTCTGGCAACAATTTCCTGGCCTTTATTGTTGTCTCTTCTTCTTGTCCCTGAAATGTTGACATTCTTCAGGGATCTAGTTTGGCCCTGTTTTGTTTCTTCCTGGGAGGATATGTGGTAAGGTCATCTTCTCCTGAGGTTCCAGTTATCATTTATATGGTAATGACTTCAAAATTTATATCCCTAGACTTGGCTTTTCTTACACATATCCAATATATATTTAACTGCCTGTTAGACTTCTCCCTTTAGATATAATCCCAAATTCAAACTTACCCCTCATCAAATCAAGTTAAACTTGCTCATACTCACACTCACACACAGTCTCTCACACACATACACACACAAATATACACACAATTTTTGTGTTTGTTACTTAATGAGTGGCAACATCTGGGACCAAGAATGAACAAGGTATTTTTCTTGACTCTTTTCTCTACTCCTCTGACCCTCATTCCATTAGTCATGGAGGCTTCCACGTCTATGTTTGGGTTCAATTTGTATTTCTCAATCCACCTTGGCACAATTCAAGACCAGGTTCCTGAATCTCACTGGCCTGTGTTTTTTCTCCTCTCCTCCCCTCCCCTCCCCCTCTCCCTCCCCTCCTCTCCACTTTTCAATTCTTCTCTCCTCTTCTCTTCTCCTCTGCTCCCCTCTCCCCACTCTTTCCCTCCCCTCCCCTCCCTTCCTCTCCTCCTCTCCTCTTGTCAAATTGCTGCCAGAGTGGCTTCTATACAGTCAAAATCTAACAGGTCTTCAGCTCAAAACCCATCACCTGCTTCCTGTGATTTTCTATATAGAGTCCAAACTCCTTAATGTGACCTTTAGGGTTAAGAATAATTGGCCTTCTCTTTTCTGCCGCCTCTCTTACTGTTCTCCATCTTGCACTTTCTGTTCATTGCCCCTTGTTTTCACTCTGAGCTGAGTCTTCACCCTGCATGGAAGTAATAGGTGACAGACAGACAAGAGCAGTGGAAACATGAGATTAAGATTTTACAAATGGGCCCCCTGTGGTGATCTCCCACATGCTTTCTTTTACAAAGTAATTTACCTGTGTCCTGTGTCTCTGCCTTGCCTAGGTCTGGCCTCATCAAACAACCTGTTATCTGGAGGAGAAATACAGGTCCAAATGCAATAAGAATACAAGTTACCCAGCAGGGGCACTTTTGTGACCCTTACATAAAACAGATCCCAGAACTCAGGGAGATAAGAATAATTTTTCCTAACCATAAAATCTGTAAGGACAAGTTCCAACTAGAAGTAGTCAGTCTATGCCCAAAGAGTTAGAATTGCTCTGACCCTTTAGCATGCACAGTGAAGACTTAGAAGCTTGATGCAATCCTGCTGTCAGTCAAAGGCCAAGAAGTGGACCTGGGTGGGACTCTCTGGAAACTTTCCTGAGACTCCCAAAAAAACTGGAGGGTAGGAGGGGTATGCCATCTTTCTCCTCTCTTAGAGGACCCATTCTCTCCCTTGAGAGTGTCTCCTTTTCCCTTTTCCTATCCCTTCTAATAAACTCATGTCTACTACTCTTGAGTGACAGGTCTAAAATTTTTCTGTCATGATCACAGGAACTGGTGAGAGAAAACCTCTGCAGTTTCTTCGGCTTCCACAGCAGGCCCTTGCTCTGTAACCGAAATGCTCTCCACAATTCTATTAGCCCATCTCCTGTCATTCAGAGATCCCTTTCGGTGAGGATTCATCTCTGACTGCACATTCTGAGTCAGGTGTTTAGAAATCCTCAGATGCCATACACTTGTGGAGTCCTCCTTTCCCTATCGGCTATCACCTTGAGGAGGACGGATGGATTCAACTATTTCTCCTGCACTGTAAGCTCTCAGATTTCTGAAGCCATCTACTTTGTTTATCTTTATAACCCTAGTACCTCATACAGTGGCTGGCATACCGTAGATTTTCCATAACAACTAGCTAAATACATGATACCCAATGACATCCAATTTTAGGCCTTAGCCCTGTTCTATTTCCAGTAGTTTAGCCGCATGCTAAGCATTTCTAATTATTTCTATATACCCCAAGTAAACCCAACTTCCTCAAAGTCTCCAGACTTTCTTGTCTCTCCATGGCAACACCATTATTCTAATCCCTTGGGCTCCAAACCTTGGCATCATCTCTGATTCTTCTCCCAGGCTTGGCAGCCCCATCCAATGAGTTGTCAAGTCCGTAGATTCTGCTCTTATAAAGTCTCTCCAATCTTTGCCTTCTTTTACTATCTCCTGTTCCACAATGTACAGAATTTGATACATTTTGACTAGATGACTATTTAGCATAGTCTCTTGGATTTCATTCTCCAATATCCTTTTAACAGACTCCACTATTAGATTAATACTTTTGTTATTGACTCATCCCAGCAGCACCAACATTTGTACACACACACACACACACACACACACAATGCACAACATCTCCTGCATTCACAATCTCCATGGAGAAACAAATAGAGAAAAACCCATTGCTCCACTGTCTTTGCACACATTTATTGAAGAAACTTACTAATATACTAATCATGGTAATACTTTTATATTCCTATGACATCTAAGATATATTTGCTTCAGTTCATAGCCCTTCCTTGAATTAATTAAAACTAGAGGCACTACTGGACCCACTCCTTGCTCTCCTTCGCCTCCTTTATGGAATTATGCACCTACCAAAGGGGGCCTCTCTCGGGAATCTCCTGCATCTCTGTTTTCATACAGACCTTGCGGACACTGGCAGCTGTACAGAACTCTGCCCTTCCCAGGTACAATTCATGTTCACATTCCCAGATTAAATTGCCGACCCCACCAGGATTTGAGAACGAGGAGAGTTGTTCTTAGTCTGAACAAAAGGGACTTCATGACTGACTTGTTCCCCAGGGAGAACAAACACAGCCATGTTTACCCTCACCAGGGCACATTTGCAAACTGAAAAGGATTGGACATATTCATCCCTTTCCTGTTTAGAGTAGTGGGGAGCCCAGCTGGGGTGGTTACTAAGTTCACAAAGAAACAGGAAAAATTTTGGCAAGTCACTGGGAGACCTAGCAACAAAATTCTCTTCCCCCACCCCCTTTCCCATCCTTTAGAATGCAGGTTGCTGCAAAGCAGCATGAAATCCCTGGGAACTTCTTGTGCCCTTTCAACAAATCAGGGAGATGACTCAGTCTCCTTTGCCCTCAAAAGTCAATGCCAACTTTGGCTACAGGCAGCATTGCCTTCACAAAAGAACAATTTACCCCAGGTCCCCTCCCAGACTCCAGTCAGTCTCCCTTCTGCTTCAAGTGGCATCAAAGAGGGTGTGTGTACTCTGTTTAATTATCGCTGCTCTTCTGGAAATACCTTTTTGATGGCTTGTGTGTGGAAATGTGCCCATTTACAAATGGATGCCTCTATTTGCCAAGTAGAACAGCTCGGTGCAAATGAAAGAACTCTTCTTCCTTTACATTTAGTGAACTTTTTCTGCAAATGGGGCCCAATCAGATCTGGCCAATTATGAACCATTTCTGCTGACTCTCAGCAATTTAAGTCTGTTAATTAAAATGGAAATTGCCTGCTTTCTGAAGTTCAGTAGAAAGGATTTTTAAATTATATATGTATAATACATATATATTTGTATATATCACACATACACACGTATATATAATACATACATATATAATTTTTTTTAATGAAAATGTATCTGCTGCCTTTTTGTGCCTTTTGTGTTAGTCTGTAAAGCAGTCCTAACTTGGCCTAGAGAGCAAGAGAGCTGAAGGCAAATTGAAACCCAGAGATACATCTCAAGGCCTGATGGAGGAAAGAAGCCATCCAGCTGTGCCACCTCCTTTTCCTCAGAAGGGGGGGGGGGGTTTGCATCTGCTGAGAGGTAATAAATTATAAGGTCAGAGGTCAGAAGTTATTAGTCTATCAAGTGTTATGACCTGTCACTGACAATGACTTCTCTTGGATAGAGGAGCAGGAGAGAGAAAACCATGTCTGTTCTCTTTCTCATGTCCTATCTCTCTCTCGCTCCCTGAGTTTAATTTCCTTCTCACTGCATCCAATCCCAAAACATTGCTTTCTCAGCATTTCTCTTATTTATTCTTCACTATCTCGTTCATTTTGACCGCTGTTTGTTCCAGCATCCTACTTACTTTCCCATTGTATTGTTGCTGTTTCATTTGTTTCGGCCACCTCTTCATTCCTTCTCCAGAAACTCCCTGTTGCTGAAGACCTGCTTGTTGACAAATCCCTTCCTCCTTGAAGAGATGCTAAATTAAATTGTAGAGATAAACCCTTTTGTGTTCTTGTAATTTTTTTCTATTATTAATGTTATTTTCTTTATTCTATGTGTATTCCTGTATTTGTACATTTTATTCTAGCACCTCCTAGATGAAGAGATGTAACTGAAGAGGAACAATAGCTACACTGTCTTTTTTCACATTTATTTTTAATTTCACGCTTTCTATTTTATTCAAAAGTGTTTTTAAAATATAAATGAAAATTAGGCTTAAAATTAATCTTACAGATTTCTCAGTAAATTTAAAAATAAAATGCTTCAATATATGCAACCTATATGATTAATGGAAATATATCTATTTTTTATTGTTTAGGCAATACAAAAATTAGGGATGAAATATAGAGCAGAGCAGCTGAACTCAACAAACCTCCTACACCCTCAAAAGAAAGAACATGTATATATATATATATATATATATATATATATATATATATATATACATACATGGTGTGTGTGTGTGTGTGTGTGTGTGTGTGTATGATGAGGCTGGAATAGGAATGCAGGAGATCGGAGGCAGAGAGAATATTACAGAATAAATCTGGGAGAGGGGCACACCCCTGCACATTCATCACAAGCATCATATACTCTTCTTTTCTGCAGTGAAATCTCAGCTACATGGAAACCTCTGAGACAACTCTATGTCTCACTTGGAGCTCTGTCTAGTCTATAGCACAATTCCTGACACACAGTAAACTCTCACAGGTGTGTGCCTATGAGTGAGTCAATGACTGAATGAAATTATCAAAGATGTATGATAAGAGGACTCAGATTTCAGGAATCTTCTGTTCGCATAGCCCTTTTCCATCAAGCTGTAACCTACAGTGAGCTTCTTTTGGTTCTCCATGAGCACCATGCTCTCTCATTCCGGGCTTCATACACTGTCCTGCCTGAGGCAGACCCCACTCTCTACCCCCTTCACCTACTTTTTCCTTTTAGAGTTCACTTAGATGACCCTCCTCAGGAGCTGGGTGAGGTGCTTCAACAGCACAAACTAAGCTCTACTGAATATCACGCATTGAACCTGTCTGTACTTCCTCTAAAAGTTTCTTGAAGGTAAAAAGAGTCTTACATATCTCTGTATTCTAAGTGTCTAGCCCAGAGCATGAGCAGACTAGAAGCTCAACAACACATTTGTCAGATTAATGAAGAAAGAATGAGCAGCAATGGTGAGAAGAAATGGAAAGGAGAGAGAAGCAGATAATGACAAGAAGCGATGGACTACTAAAAATAGGTCATCTGCATTTACTATGTGAATACAAAGCATGATATTTAGAAAATTGCATTGATTTTGATTCTTACCCCACCCAGCACCCCATGTGGATCGTCTGATTGAATATCTGCTGTCCTGAGAATGAAGGTAAGAAATAAAGTTGTGTCGGAGGTTGTTCAGCTGGAGTACAGCAGGCACATGGGCATTGTACTGGTCATAAAGAGAGGACAGTTCAGTTGATTGTCCCACCTGCCTGCTGGAATCTGCTCCCCACCCTCCTCCAACACATTCCATCTCTGGTTAGTTGATATTTTTATCATTCTATAAAAATAGCTTATTAATTTCAACTTTACCACCTTTTCTCACAGTGTCCCTCTTTTGTTTGCTTTTGTTTTTTGTTCTTTCTTCTCCTTTTATTCACCTGTATAAAATTGAATCCTTCAAGGATCAATTTAAATTTTTTTGGCAACTACACTGGTCTAAGACTTCCAAACTAATCTAAGCCTATCAGCTTCAGAACACCTGCAATATTGTCACATACACTACAAAACCAGTGGGGGACATAATTATAAATACCATTACGCTGCCCACTGCTAACCCACCCAATTTATCTCCCAACTAGACTATGAAGGCCTTGAATGCAGGGGTTACACGTTGGATACATTGTGATTGTGCAAAGCAGAGGGTCTGATTACAGGGCATTTACTCAGTAAACACATGTGGATTGAGAAATATGGGTTAAGAAGTAACTTTTAAAAAATACAAGTTTATCAAGTAACATTGTCCTCAGACAACTTTCTGATTATCCACTCTGAATTTATGTCTTTGTTATCAAATTTGGGGCATCCTGGTGTTATAATTCTATATGCATGTAAGTACGTATGCATAAATACATTTAAACATAAATCTAGAAATGTAGATATATATGTTTCATGGTTTCATTGAGACTTCATATTGAAGAAGCTTTTATACTTGCAAGCTTCTTTTCTCTTATTTTTTTTTTTCCAAGCATGGGTAATAAACAGTGGTTTGCTGCCTTTGCATAATAAACTGTCATAAATGCTACTTCTGGCTTTCTCTGTTTTCTGCTGAACAACTTTACCCCTTTAGACATTTAAATGCCACAAACAGATGCTCAATAACATTACTTGGTGTTTGGATGTAATTTATAGGACTTATTTATGGAAGTAGGTGAATATAGAAACATTATATATTTTTAAAGCTTTTCTTTCACATAAGGCATACTTTACAAAGAGTGAGGATTTGGATGAATGGGTGGATGAATGCAGCTAATATTCCCATTTCAGTCTCCACTAAAAGGAAAAAAAAATATAGGAGACATGAAAAAGAAAGCTAAAACGTGCAAGATGCTATTTTGCTATTAACTCCGACCTTTCTTATGCCAGATGGTGTTCGAGGGAAGCTTTTGTTGTCTTGATGAGGGGCATCACCTTTGAATTTTGTTTCCTCCCTTATCATCCTCCACAGACACAGCCATCTTCTTTCATGCACCTCTTAGAGGCTATTGCTGGTTTGGCATTTCCAGGTAGTATATGACCTTCCAGTTGGTTGCCGGGAGAAGAGACTATACTTTTTGTTCCCTTAAAATCTTCAAGGGTTCAGGTAAACATGCATGTATCATAACACCCTGTATTAGCACTCACTACATTAAAATGCCATTACATATCTTCCTGCTTGCCCCAAACCTACTCTAGGAACACCTAGTTACCAGGAATTCTCTGATTTATCTTCCTAAGCCTGGCATATAACAGGTACTCACTAAACATTTCTTGTGTACATTCATGAATGAAGACTGGAATATTCAAATCTATTTAGACACTCAAGGGAAGATTCTAAACTGTCCGAAGTCACATGGAACAGAGGGGTTGTTTATTATGAATGGAAGCCCACACTATGTCTGAAGCATAGCAGGTTTTATCTCAATCATCTCAAGAACCACAAGTTGTTCTTTTGCTTCCAATCATTTGTTGATCATTCTCTGTGATTCACACTCTGCCCTGTCTTTTAAAACATCTTCGCATTTATATTTTTATACTTCTATGAATGAGATGCTATTATTCTCAGTTTTAAAATAAGGAAATTGAGATGCCTTATTTTAAGGTGACTGTGTTTATATCCAGATTCATTAACCCCAAATCTAAATATGTTCTACTTTACCATCAGGACTAGGAGACAAAGGGGTTGGGAAAGGTAGCTTGTTTATGTTACTCAATTGTTTGCTTGTGTTTACTCTAAAGTCTGTATCAATTGTGTCTTGCATTTAACTCTTTTCTAGACAGAAAACATTATTACTCACTATCACATACAGAAAAATCTCACTGACTTTCTTGCAGGCTACTGGTCCAGCTTCAAGTCCATATATGCATTCTTTGGCTCACACTCCTTGATCCAATCAATTGTAATTGAATCCTTAAAGTTATATTTCAGGAAGCTTGACTACCTTAGCACAAGAAGTTACCCTGGAAGTTCTTTCCAAAGGGTGTCTGAGGATCTGATCACTGCACATAATTCCATGACTGCTCCAGTCACAGGTATAAGATGCTTCCCAACAGGAGCATGAGACTCTAATTGGAAGAGTCATTTTAGGTCTGATTTTATGAAAGCAGTAAAATTCTACTAGGACCTACCAGAATTAAAGAGCTATGGTGAACTAATTCCAAAGTACTGTTACATTCAAAATATGAACATATTGTGTGTGTGTGTGAGAGAGAGAGAGAGAGAGAGAGAGAGAGAGAGAGAGAGAGAGAGAGAGAGAGAGAGAAAGAGATGGATATGGCAGCGGTGGGGGATGAAGGAGATGCAAGAGCAGGGTGGTGGACTTCAAGCTTATTTTAACCTTGCTTTTGTACCATAACTGATAGGTCTTGATTCCGTCCAAGAAAGGAAAAAGAGTATAAAGGGAGAGGATAACTAAATAAATGAAAGAGAAAGGAAATGCCATGCTAAAAAATGAGATCCTGAGGTGGTAGAAAACTTAAACTTCAGCGAATACAAATTCCTATCCCCTTGGGAACGCCATTTCCATTGTCATCAGTGAATATCAACTATTTTCGATAGGTTAGATCAGGCTGGGTGTGGTAGAGCACTCCCGTAATCCTAGTGGCTTGGGAAGCAGGAGGTTTTCAAGTTCAAAACCAACCTCAGCAACTTAGCAAGGCCCTAAGCAACTTAGCAAGAACCTATCTCTAATCACTTTTTTAAAAGGCTAGATCAGAAGGTTATCAGTATTCATTCTGCAAAGATGAAGCAGAGAGAATTAATGCTATTAATGTGGGAAGGGTACAGGTAGGGTAACACAAGTTGTCATCATCTACTAGCAGGATATCAGAATTAAAGGCACCTCTTTGAGGTACATGTGTTTATGGCATTTACCTTGGCAGGATGAGTGCATATTAAAATTGTCTTGGGTGCTGAACTGGAGTTCAGGCTTCATCATTAGCTAGCTCTGTAATGATGAGCTATACACATGACTTACCTATAAAGTGAAGTGGTAGGACTAAATGATCCAACATTATTTTTTTATAGTAAATTACATAATCCTAAAGAAAATATTTACTTTTAACAGTGGTCAACAGTAGAACATGTTACCCTAAGGTAGTACTGATATGAATCTTGAGCTTTCTATCACTTTCTCCTCTCTTGAAAATTATATGATCATTATGTCTTCCACATAGGTCTGCCCCATATCTTCTTTGCTGGGCACTACATTTTTCTTTATAAGATCAATTTGATGGTCCCAGACTCCCCCTCCCACAAGCTTATTTTTGGGTTAGAGAGGTGTTAACATTCACAAGGAGGATGCTGAGGATCTTCTGCATCTAGTCCAGGTTGTGAACTGCACAAGGATTCTTAAGTGAAGGAAGAAGTGATGACTGTAGGCAGGGTAGCTTGGTAAAGGTGCCCCCACCTGAAGGCAGATATATCTGTTTTTAATTTACTCTAAGGTGTAGTGTGGGCTTGAGTTGTTCTGGGAGGTGGGCTTCACACATTTATTCTCTGCTCTGAAATGGTCTGAACTTTACCAACAGTATTAGCAATGATTTCCCAATGCAAAACATATATCACAAAGCTAAGTACAACAGACTTTTTATTTGGGGCTAAAAAAAAGATATTACATACCAGTTTCTCTTATGGAACAAAACATTCTGACTCAGATTAAACTTTTGCATCAGTCTATTCTGTTGGAATAACAGTACATTACCATGGGAGGACAAAAAAACAGAATTTATTGGAGAAAACATCCTCAGGGTTAACTTGCACTGAATCCCTAGTGAATGAACTCAAAAGAATGAAACAAAACATATATTCTGCATTAGACCTTAGCATGCATAACAGTCAAAAGCAGACTCAAACACTTTCTGTAGGTGCTGTGCCCGGCAGGGGAAGGGAAATCTTGTTGAAGCTCTTGTTGATATTCTTTTCTCTTATGAAGAATTCCACAGATTTTTCTGCAGATCCTCAGCAACCTATTTGTGTTTTGGAGTGCAAATGTGGTGTACAAGGTTGCCCTAGAATTCCATGGAAAATGGAAATTGTGAGTTCCTTTCCAAATCAAATCAGACTAAAGTCAGACTGAAGGGCTCCCTGAGCTCTCCCTTCAACCAGAAGATGGTCCCATTAGTGCCAATTTATGCAGAGATCCTGGCGGTCTGTATGCATGATTCATTAATGAGGAGCCTCATTTGCAGTCACAAAAGTAATGCAGTGGAGAGGGGCAGGAATTCCTCATCTCCTCCACAAGGACCCCATGCTCTGCCAGCTGCTGACCTCTCAGCATGGATAAGCCTCCCTCCCCCGGCCTATGGCGGCCTGTGCTCACGGGACAGTGGACAAATGCAACAGTAATGCAATCCCACCTCACATTCCAGTTTCCATGCTTACTTGAGATGAAATGTGGGACTGTGATTCTAACCCTCCCTCTGCAAATGAAATTTCTAATTCAATTAAAGATGGTACAGAGAAGCCAAGACCTCTATTACTCTGCCGCACATTGCTTTTCTACAAGGTACCCACTCCATCAACATCTTCTGAATCCTTAGAATATCCTGCTAGCCTCATTATTAACATGACTCCAACAATCATACTGGCTCAACTCATTTATAACTCTGCTCTGCATCAGAGATGCTGGCCTTCATAATCTCCCTCTACATGTAATTAATTTTGCCTGAATATTTCATTGCTCTGATTCCAGACATCATAGTTATTTGTTAAACTTTAACAGTCATGTCAACATTTTCTTCCTCTATCTAGCTGCTTCTTTCCTATTTTTTCAACCCAAACCGGAGTTTGAATAAGAAGTGACAAGCATGGTGTGTGCTAATCATGGTCTCCCCAATTCGCTACAGTCAAAAGAGCAGAAAGAATGTTCCCCTAGGTGTATGAGGCCAAGAAACCATAGTCCTCTTCAAAATGAGGAAGAATCTCTCTCTGCCTGAGTGCAAGGTCTGGTCATTGTTTTTTCTCCATGAACTTGGCAGGCACTTACTCCCTACTCCCACCTTTCCTGCTCCCAGAAGTAAGCCCAAGGCACTTATCACGAGTCATTTTAAGCACTACTTAAAATGCACTTCAAATTCTAAACAAAAATCATTAGATTTAATTTTAAATTTTAATTTATTTCAAGTGGGAGCTAGGCTAAAATAGAATATTGTACTTTCTGTAAAGAATAATGGAAGTAACATTGAACAGGAAATGCTTAAACTGCTAAAGAAAATGAGCTGTTTTGATCAATATCCCTGCTGAGCCATTAACTAGCATGTGACCTTGGATACCTGTCCAAACCTCTATAGGCCTCAGTCTGCTCATCTGTAAAATGAGAAGATTAGATTAGATTTTCTCTGTGGATCCTTATAGCTCTAAGAGGCTATGATTCTATACATTAATTGCAAATGACTCTTACCTGAGTGATAAAATCAGTGGACCAAAACACTATTGAAGTAAAAGCTATTGCCAGTTCTTCTTTTTTTTTTTTTTTTTTCTTTCTTTCTTCCTGGATGAAGATGGAAATAGTAGTCATTACGTAGGGCCTTCCTGGAAAGTTGAGATGCATTAATTGGCTATCTTTTGGATCTAAATCTGCTTCAGACTTGATTGGAGATTTTCAGACTTTCCCTGTGAGATCAAGCAATGAGTAGGAATTCAAAAGAAGCTACTGTTTAAAAAAGAAAGAAAGAAAAAAAAAAAAAAAGAAAGCACACTGCTGCTCTCTAAAGGGACTCCACCTGGAAGTAACCTCAGTCCTACGTAAACCATTTGTAATTTTCTGGGAATCGAGGCACCAAAAATTACCCTGGGAAGATGGACATTTCTGATATCTTTAAATAAACTGAGGCAGAATTTTCCATGTTTCCTACAGTTAGGATGATGTCCAGTAAGCTGTATTAACCATGCTATCAGTACCAATACAGCTAAGGTGATCCATGAGGCTATATACTCTTTTTATGTTTTTGGCTTGTGATTTATTTCTAAAAAGGATTAATACCTGGAAGGATTCAGTTGCTGTAATGCCATTTGTTTTTTTATAAGGCAATGGTGTCAGATTAAACAACAGGTAGCACCAGTTTTTTTGTTTTTTTGTTTTTTTTTTTCAGAGCAAAACAAAAACCCATGGGCCATGAATGGAAGTTGCACAGAGTTAATTGTGTCCTCACAAACCTCTGTTGCAAAGGATGATAGGACTTTGGCTTCCATCCCTCAATGGCTTTATCAGTGGAATAAGTGCTATAATTTCATTTCTTGTGCAAACTATTCAGATAACCCTTCACACAGAATTATAGCTTCTATTAAAAATATGTATTCTTTCCCCAAACCTTTTTCTTCTCTTGTTTTAATATGAACCAATTGAAAGTTACATCAGCACATTGGGAAAGAATTATTATCCTTGTCAACATCCTTAGGGGACTTGATTAATATAAGAACTGCTTTCTCCTGACTAATGATAGTACAGGCTGCAGGAGCTTTCCCCAAACAATTGTGTAATTCAAGTCCTTTGTATCTAGTGTGTGTCTGACAGACTGGTCAATAGCTCTTGCTGAAGAAAAGCATTTCCTCTCAATTTCAATCACAAAGCAACCTCCAAGGAAAATTTTCAAGTTTGATGAGTAGGCTGGACTTAAAACCTCACTCTCAACTGTGCCACTTTTGCCTCAGTAGAGAGCCTAAACTCCAAAAGGTTTTGAATTCTTAATGGAGGCTGTTCAAGGGAATCTGGGCAGCAAAAGGTCGGACACTGCAATGCAGAGAAAGACACCAGATAAACAACAAACATCTTAAATAATAAAAACTATCACACACTGAACGCTTACGTTATGTCAGCTCATTTTCTAAGTACCTTATATGTATTAACTAATTTAATGCTTGTATGAACCTTCTTAAGTTAGAGAACTATGATAAATAGTTTTGTCTACCACTTATTTTACTTGTATGGCTTTTTTCCCCTTCATTTTCCTACTTCATGCTTGAAAACTTGATTTGTAAAAGCTGTTGATATTCCATCATTGAGGTAATCTATGACTTCATTTATTCCAATATTGAAAACTTGGATTTTAAGTTTTCTCTTTAGCAAAAAAGGGCAGAGAAAACTCAGAAGATTTACTAGGGTACAGATAAATGAGTATGCATTTGATTGTACAGTTTCACCATGGTGTCATTGTGTAAGTGCCTTTTTAAAAAATAGATTCTTAGTTATGCTTGTGTGTCAAAAAGTCTAGTGATAGATTTGTTTCCTATTAATGGACTGAATTGTTCCCTCCTGCTGTGAAAATCCATATGTTCAAGTCCTAACTCCCAGTACCTCAGAATGTGACTGCATATAGAAAAGGGACTTTTAAAGAGCTAATTAAGGTTAAATGGTGGGGTTTGAACCCATATGATTATATTTGGAGACAGGGTCTTTGAAGAAGTGATTAAGGTTAAATGAGGTCATAATTGTGTGCCTACCACATGTGACTGCATTTGAAGACAGGGCCTTTGAACAGATAATTAAGATTAAATGAAGTCATAATGGTGGGGATCTACCTGTGTTGCATTTGGAGACAGGGTCTTTGAAAAGGCAATTAAGCTAAAATGAGGTCGTGTACTGGAGGGAACAACCCACATGACTGCATTTGGAGACTAGGCTTTAACCAAGGTGAATAAATTTAAATTAAACCCTTAGGCAGCTCTAATGCAATCTGGCTGGTGTCCTCCTAAGAGGAAATTTGGAAGCAAATAGAGATTCCAGGGGGCGCAAATGCACAGAGGGATGACATCATGTGAAGAGGTAGAGAGAGAGAGAGAGAGAGACAGAGGAAGAGAGAGAGAGAGACAGAGGAAGAGAGAGAGAAAGAGAGAGAGAGAACTATCTGCAAACCAAGGGAGTGGCCTCAGAGGATTAACCCTGCCAGATCCTTGATCTTTACCCCCAGAACTGAGAAAAAATAAATTTCTGTTCTATAAGCCACCAAGTCTATGGCATTTTGTTATGGAAGGCCTAATGAACAAATAATGTTTTAAAACAAAAATACAAATTTTAACTATCTTTAATCTATTTTCCCTTTAATTAGCTCAAAAACATTTGCATTGATAAACCATTATGATGCATGTTGAAAGCTGTCAAGGTCATAAGACTCAGACCCTATTTCTGTAAGTAATTTAATCCTGGTTATCTAGGAACAAGGCTGAAATTTTGTTAGGAATGTCCAGTATAGAGAGATTGACCTTTGCCGACTAGACTGAGAAGCATTTATTGTTTCTTTATCCTAGGAACTACTGGACATTGTGGCCTCCTGTGGCCAGAGGTACCTGTAGGTCCATTTACAAGGGGGCTCAGAACAGTAACAACTCAAACACCTTTGAACAGTCCTGCCTTTCCGTGGCAGAGCTAGGCTCTGAAACCAGCTCTGCTGATACTCAGTCTCTACTTTTTCAGTGCATAGTCTCAAACAATTTTAGAACATTGTATTAAGGAGTTCTGAAACACTAATTATGTTATATATCTATACTGTATTTTGGGTAGTGAAAGAAGGATCTGAAAAGTATTAATGCTTTTTTTCAAGGGGTCCAAAATCCTAAACAACAGATATGTAACCTCACCACATTATCGGGTTGGGTGCTCCTTGTGCATCCTGGAAAATAAGGCCCATTTTAAAATGATTTTTAAAAAATTTGAAATGAGCTTGTATGACAGTGCCTTGATTAAAAACTCAAAGATGATAAAAGCATATGCTATCATTTTTAAACATAGATGTGTCCCTCTAGAGAGACACAGTTAATCACATGTCCATACACATGCACACACACACAGGCATAAATGTTGCCTCAAAGCCTTTGGATACTCATCGAGGAGTCTCATCACTTTGAACATTGAGAAATATTTTCTTATATAGCTGATCTTAATCTTCAGTGCAGTATTTTCTCTATTTCTTCCTTTTAGGTCCTCACTAAAAAGGAGAACAGCTTGTCCCAGTCCTTTTTATATCAGTTTTTCATATAGTAGGGGACTTAAAATGTTGAGATAGGTCATGCCTATTGATTAAAATAGCAGACTTGAATTCACATAACCTTGATTCTTTTACCTCCCTACCCCAGGGAAACAAGGATAGGGAATAACTGGTGTTTGTCAGGATTTCACACATTGACAATCTTTTTCTCAAACAAAATATGTCCTTATCAGATTTGTCCTAATTCTTTAGGAAAATGTTTAGGGAAAAGTACACAGAATAACTAACAACATTTTTTCTGTTCAGAATTGAAGAAAACTAACAAAAAGGAGAAATTCAAGTCCCTCTGATTCTTCCTGTGTTGCTTATGTTTTGTCAAATACTTGTTGAACACATTTTATTAAATGCCTGTGACTCTTGTGATTTCCAAATGATTAGCCTTTAGATTAGAATGTAAATGTTTTGGAATTTTCATCTTCTATAGATTAGCTTGTTACATCAATTTCCCCATAGGTAATAATTATTAAAACTAAGAAAATTAAAAACAAACAACTACTTGAAGGTGTTAGGTAGATAAATGGCCACGAGCAGGTGGGTAAGGAAAGGACAGTAAAAGGGAGGTAACATACAGGGAGGATATTCAAACATGTTCAGCAAAGCCAGACCATACGCCCAAGGACTGGGAATCACAAGAAACTTTAATCAAAGCAGACAAACATTTGGAAAATAGAAACTGGCTTGTCGAACCTCCCCAGTCATAGTGAATGATAACCCCTAAAGAAACCAGTGATTCAAGACCAGGTCACAGCTGTCTTTGTGACAAGGTCACCAAGATCTGAGGATCATAAGAAATAACAAGAAAACAGTAATAAACCATTTATCAAGCAAAGGAGAGGTAAGCAGATGTAAAACAAGAAAAAAGGACCTGAAACCTTGAAAACCTAGACTTTGTAAAAGTTACACTGTTCTGAAGACAGTCCACTCAGTATCCTCACTGTGGGCCTTTACTCAATTTCCAATGAAGTTCTACTTGCTACTCTACACAATTCACTTGAAATCCTTCCAGTAGAATTCCAAGAACCCATTACTGTGGAACCTGTGACCCTTTTGGCTCCCCAGGATCTCTCTGCCAAAAAAGCAGTGACTCCTTCCAGCAGAGTCAATTTGGCCCGGGAGACAAATGAATAGCGAGGCACTTGAATTCAGAACGGTTTATTGCTGATTTAGGAAGCCCGGGAACCAGAACCCCAAACCTGGAAGCCCGGTGCTGGAGGAGAGCGGGCTTATATCCCCTCCAGGAGGTGAACGGTAGGGCTGACGCCAATTATGCGAAGATCAGGCGAGGAGCTGGCTGCCCAATCATGGCAAAGGTCAAAAGGAGCAGGCAGGATCAGGAGCACCGAGAACACACGTGTAATGCGTGGACTTAATTGAATATGGGTCAATGACAAATCACCTGAGTGTGCTTATGTTAATTAACCTCCTCACTGCCGATGTTACCAAAACAACTTCTGACTGGCTGCCAGACGCCATCTTGGTGTAGTCCACATGGCATAGCCCCCAACAAACAGTACAGAGCAACCTCAAACAAGTAGAAGAGCGAGAGAAGACAGCTTCACCAAGGGGCTGTCACAGGTAATACATGACATTCTGTGGTTATTTGCTAAAGAAATCGATCATAACAGAAAGAATTTTATAAGTTTGAGATGTCAGAGAATATCATTTTGGGTTATTAGATTAGTCAGAATGTTTGAGGGGGTGGGAATCTTGAAAGGGAAGAAGAGAAAGTAATTCCCAAAAGAAGTGTGCAAAATTGACTCAGGCTCTTGGTCAGTCACTAAACCATAGGTTATTAGAGGAGACCGAGGAGGCCAGAAACAAAATACAAAACAAAACAAAACAGGAGATGGAGGTTGAAATTACTGAATGGATAGTTCATTTACTACAGATGCAGAAGAAAGAGGTGGACTGCCAAAATAACTGCCTGAATTTTTTTTTAAAATCACTCCACAGATGAACATAACAGAATCCAGAAATCTTATATCATCTAAAATGTCCTATATTCAGATAAAAGTCATTACACATGTAAAAATAAAGAAAACCATGACCATTGTTTGTGAAAAATCTCAATCAATAGAAACTAACCTCAAGATGATCCAGATGTTGCAGTGAACAGACATGCATATCAAAAACCTCTAGTCAGTATGTTTAGTTTCTTAAAGGGAAAATGCACGTAAAGGATGAATGGGTGGGGCATCACAGCACAGAAATATAAAACAAAACAAAAAAAAAAAAACCCTACAACTTTAAATCTCAAAATTATAATAATTGAAATAAAAAATTCACTGGAGGGGCTTGAGACCAGAACTGAGATGACAGAAGAAGCAATCAGTGAACTTAAAGATAGCTCAGTTGAAATGATCTACTCAAAACAACAGAGAAATGAAAGATGGAAGAAACTTAACAAAACTTCAGAGATCTGTCTGAACATAAGAAGCATAGCATGCATATATTTTGAGTTCCAGAAGACAAGGAAGAAGGAATGGAACAGAAAGCAAATTGAAAACATCTCAAGTTTGATGAAGAATATCAATTTACAGATCAAAGAAATTTATTAACAGTTAACAGCATAAATACAAAGAAAATCACATACAGATGCATCTACAACTGTTGCAACCCAAAGCTGAAAAGAAAATCTTGAAGTAAGTCAGAGAGTAAAGACTCAATGCCTTTTTCTCAAATGTTAAAGCAATACAAAATCAAGATGCTTCTTCTCCTCCTTCAAAATGGAGGACAAGAGGCAATCAGTATCTGTAAGGTGCTAAAAGAGAGGGAGGGAAAAACTCTGCCAAACCAGAATCATATATACCAAAAAGCACTTCAAAAATGAAAATGAAATATATTTTAAATAACGACTTATTTTAAAAACAGAGATTTCACCACCAAAAGATCCATACTATAGAAATGCTAAATGAAGATACTCAGAAAAATGGCAAAGATAATTAGTATGTCTGAAAAAGAATGACTAGTACTCTAAAGTATATATATGTGAGTAAGAATAAAAAATACAATACATATCTTGTGTATATATATATAATGTACATGCATATATATCTATAGCTAGCTCTATCTCTATTTATACCTATATATGCTTCTTTAAAAGACTTAAGTTCTGAAGCAAAATTATAACACTTACAATAGAATTTATAACATTTGTGCCATATATATTATATATATATTATATATAATATATATACACACATATATGTAATATAATATATATTATATATATAAAATATATAATAGAACTTATAACATTTGTGCCATATATATTATATATATATAATATTATATATTATATATAATATATATACACATATATATTATAATATATGTAATATATACATATATATTTATATATGTAATATATATTATATTATATATATTATATATAATATAATGTATAATTGCATTTCTAGAAATAACATCATGAAATATTGAAGGGGAGAGACAAATGGAGCCAGATTGTTGCAAGGTTTAAATATTTTGTGTGAACTGGTATAAAAGTAGCTCTAAGTAAAATTTGATAAATTAAATTTTTATAATTACCAGAGTAATGGATAAAAATAAAGCAAATGGGCATTGCTAAAAAGCCAATGGATTAATTAAAATGGAGTAGTAAATTTTTGGATAACCATCCCCAAGAACAAAAAATAACACAAATACAAACAATTGTCATCTTAAATCCAATCATATCATTAATTAAATTAAATAGAAATATAATAGTCACTCTAATTAAAAGACAGACATGGCTAGACTGAACACAGTAATAAGATTTCACTACATTTAACCTACAAGAGACACTCTTTAACTATAAAGGAATAGACATATCGAGTACAAAGAATGGAAGATGATATCCCATGCAAAAATGACTCCATGTCTGACAAAACAGACACAAAAACTAAGCATGTTGCTGGGTGCAGTGTCACATGCCCATAATCCCAGTGGCTCCAGAGGCTGAGGCAGAAGGATGGTGATTTCAAAGCTAGCCTGAGCAATTTCGTGAGGCCCTAAGCAACTTAGCGAGATACTGTCTCAAAATAAAATATAAAAAAAGGGCTAGGGATGTTGCACAGTGGTAAGTGCCCTGGGGTTCAATCCCTGGTACCAAAATAAATAAATAAATAAATAAATAAAGACTGAGCATGTTAGCAGAGATAAGTTTGAACATTTCATAAAGACAGTCTGTATGTCATGAAGAGAAGGCAATTATAAATTTCTTTGCACATGACAACAACAGCTTCAAAGTAAACAAACTAAAAGTTCTGTGAGAATGGGAAAACACATAAAGTAAAATCATTATTCCACATTGTATTAGTCCTCTGTCAATTACTGATATAGTAGTTAGGCCAAAACATAAGGACAGAAAATCCAAAAGGCACCAGAAACCATCTCGAAAACAATAGAGAATGACATCTAACTGCTATGAAATAGACACTTTTCTAGGATACACAGAATGTTCACCAAGATGGATATATGTCAGCCATCGAGCAAATATTAAATTTAAAAGACTAAAATTGTGCAGTAGTTCTCTGAGTAATAAAATTAAATTATGAATCCCTACATATTTGAAACAAAGTTTCAAGGGAGATAAGATTGCTCTTTATTATGATGGAGTTATTGTTTGTGGGTTACCCAGTTGGGTCTTGTTTTAGAATTATATAATATTTGTGTGTTTTGTTACAGGTAATTTTTACATAAAGAGAAAACAAAACATTATCACTAGTACTCCTACCGATATTCAAGTGGTAGGTATAAAACGAGTGAAAGCACAGAAGAACGTGAATGACAGAAAGTTGATAA
This sequence comes from Sciurus vulgaris, assembly GCF_902686455.1. Classification (NCBI taxonomy): domain Eukaryota; kingdom Metazoa; phylum Chordata; class Mammalia; order Rodentia; family Sciuridae; genus Sciurus; species Sciurus vulgaris. Next base: position 95,025,018 of record NC_136462.1, read on the forward strand.
TCACGGGAGTTGGATTATAGATAGGCCCAAGGAGTTTCAGTATGCTATTTTGCTTACTATTCATAAATTTTAAATGGTAAAAAGTTAATAATTTGATGAGAAATGTAGGCAGAAGCATGGCAACTATTGGAAAATAGAGTTATCTAGCAATCTTTTCAAACTGAAATCCATATTAGATTTAATAAAAAAGTAACTAAACCTAATTGTTCAAACTTAAACTTAAAAATCAATTAGAAGATGATAAATAACCCAATTATACATTTGGCAAAAAATTTGAATACATAATTCCTTAAAATATACAGATGGCATATAATCATATGAAAAGATGCTCAACGAACATAATTTGTCATTAGAGAAAATCAAATTAAAACCGTAATGAAATGTCACTTACATTGAGGTACCTGTTACAATGCAAAACAGAAATGATTGATAATACTAAGTGTTGACAGGATGTGGAACAAGTGGAGGTAATAAAATATTAAATTAAACACTTACCACCCAACCCAGAAATTTCACTTCTAGATATTTACACAAGGGAAATAAAAAATATGTGTACATACAAACTTGTGAACGGGTGGTCATATGAGTTTTACTCATAATAATTAAAAGTGGGCAAGTATTCAAATGTTTATTTAGTGCAGAATAGTTAAGTTTTGGAATATCTATACAATCAAATGTAATTTGGCAATAAAAAGGAACAAACCACTGGTGCATCATGGCTGAAACTCAATAGCATTGTGTTGAGTAAAAGAAGTCAGAAATGAAATATTACATATTCCACGATTCTGTAATATTCAGTTCTGTTCCAAACCCAGGGAAGGAAAAAAATGTAGTGATGGAAAAGAGATCAGTGGTTTCCAGGGTGCAGTGGCCGGGAGAGGCAATTGCCTACAAAAGGGCATATGAAAACTTGTGGGATGAGGGAATACCACAAGTGTGGTAGAAGTAACCCGACTATGCACATGTGAAAAAACTCATGAAATCTCTCTCATGAAAAGGCAGGTTTTGCAAATTAAAAAAAAAAATGTTTAGGAATGTGTCTCTACCTACTCAGAATCTTTCTTCCATGGGTTCTTTGCTTTTCTTTCTTTTTCTTTGACAAGGGAGTCAGTAGTATAAAACCATCAAACATGAAGATGCAGAATGGAAATCAGGCTTATGCTTCAGCACAAGTGCGAATAGGGTCAGGAAACTAAGATCTTCTTAGTCCTATAAAATTCTTCCCACTTATTGCTTATGGACAGAGTGGTTTTAAATACATGGCTCTCTAAACAGTTTCAAGTCCAAACTTCCTTCTCATATGATATCATTCTTGCTGACTGTATCTCATGGCCACAAAGTACTTCTCTACAAAGTTGATTCGCAGTTTTATTTCATGTTCTGTCCCTTCATTTGAGTCAGTTGTTGACATTTAAAAAGGAAAAACAAGGCACAAAAATACCTTATCTGACTGGTGGTAGTATCAACCTACCCTCAAAACCACAAAGATTTTTTCCTCCCTTTTTCAATTATTTTTAAAGATACAAAACTCTAGATGTGTCTTAGTAGCATTCCTGGGAATTCAGAAAGTGAATAATCTTCCTTACATTTTCTTTTCAATTTTATTGACAAAATTATATATATATATATATATATACACATATATATATTCTGTGAAATATGATATGTTGATATATGTATACATTGTGGAATAGCTAAATTATGCAAATTAACATATGCATTACTTGACATGCTTATCATTGTGTGTGCGTGTGCATGCGTGTGTTAAGAACACTTAAAATCCACTCTCGGAACTTTTCAAGTATATAATGAATTATTATTAACTATAGTCACCATGATGTACCATATGTCTCTAGAATTTATTCCTCCCATCTAACTGGAATTTCACATGCTTGGACCAGTATCTCCCTTCTTTAAGCTCTGAGTTTTCTCTTTAAAACTAGAAGTTACAGAAGCAAAGAGGACAGTGGGCATCACTTGCTTTTTAGTGCGGTCTTGTGTATAGAAAGCTGCTGGTTACATGGCAGCCAGCATTTTCCTAACAACGGGCACAGAGGGTTAGGAAAGTCTGGGAGCATATAGCAAGGGGCTGATGGGAGACGTAGTGTATGCCTGCTGCTAAACACAATGCCCAGTGTTTCTGTTCTTGGGTTCCTTCTCAGGCTTATGTCTCAGCAACAGGTATTTTTGGAAACCAGAATGTATGCATGTCTATTTGGGTTTGAGGAGACGTCGTCTTCCTGTTTCCATACAGTACTTAGCTGGGTACATCAACCATATTCACAAAGTCTGATTTAGCCACACATCAGAATTTCAGAAAAAAATCTTTCATTGTCTCTCTTTGTGTGTGCATGTTATCGAGGATTGAATCCAGGGGTGTTTTACCGCTGAGCTATAGTCCAAGCCCTTTTTATTTTTTATTTTGAGACAAGGTCTTGCTACTTGCTGACACTGGCCTTGAACTTGAATCCTTCTGCCTCCACCTCCCAAGTAGCTGGGATTACAGGCAAGTACCATAGTGCCCAACTCATTCTCCATTCTCAAATCCCAGTGTTCTCCCCATTCTCTTTCCTTCTGAGGTAGGTCTTATGATTGATGTAGATTTTTGAGACTTCCTGTCTATTGCAATAAACCAACGTAAATGAAATAAGTAGTAATTTTGCAGATAAGAGAATAATGCAAGAAAAATTTAGAAGTCAAATTTAGTTTCAGTGACTTGTTCAGGTGTGAGAATTCAGTAGTGGATGACACTATTCATGGAGCCATGAAAGCAGAAAAAGTTGCTAACTGTATTGGGGTTTGTCAGAGAGTAAAACCTTATAGGGGATATATATGAACATTCAACAGAAAACCTCAACTGTAGTGTGGCCCATTGCCTGTTTCATATTCTATGTGATTCTCTCTCCAGCCATGCCTACTTATGTTGCTTCCCAATCTCCCAACATATTTATACTTTGCTTCATTTATTGCTTTGAATGCTTATTGCTCTATCTGACCACAGGAACTCTACATCTGCTCCTTCCTTCTTGCATTCCCTTCTTCTTTCTAAGCCTCTTTTCCTTCAGGTTTCCACTTGGTCATCCTTCCTCCTGGAAACCTTCCTTGAACCAACCCCAACCTCCCAAGTTGAAGTTAGGTGATTCTTTGATGTACTTCTACTCCCTCTATCACAGTGCTCATTACCAGCATTGAATTTGGACCCTTGGAAGTCCCTCTTCACCTCCATATTGTAAGCTCTACTAAGACAGAAGAAATGCTTGCCTTGCCTACAATTAAGCCCAAATATTGCAATGGAAGTTAAATATGTAGTAGAATTAAATATTTTAAAAATCATGTATTAAATTTAAAACAAAAAACCATCTTTTCATTGTGGTGTACAGCTCCATTTATAGAAATTATAATATATACTAATAAATATATTGTGCACAATATGTATAAGAATATAAATATATATCATATACCTATGTAGATATGCACACATGTATATACATGTGCAGAAGTACATATATACAAACAAACACACATATACACATATATTGAGAGAAAGGGAGGGAGAGAAGAGAGGGTATGCACTAAGAACTAGCAAACAGTTCTGAATGAAATTCTGTTCTTAAAAAGGAGAGTGAGATTTTATTCATGACATTTAAATACTCTGGACTCAAATCTTATCATCCGTATGAAGAAGAGACAGGAAGAAGAAAATTTTATGATTTAAGATTAGGTGAATCTATGGAAATAAGCAACCAAAAGAAATCGAAGGCTTACCAATTGTCATGTTGTAAATTTTCAAAAAATAGTAGGAATTGAGGTGATGTTTAATAGTCAGTAAAAATGGATTTCACGTTTCTGTCAAAAATAAATGTATATGCTATGATTTTTAAGAGTAATTTCATGCCTAGATTTCTTGAGTTTGACTTCGTCTGTGATAAACATTTAAGTAAGCCTAGTAGTAGATTTGCTCCAAGTGTTGAAAGTCCACTACCATAGAGTAAGTCAAGCATGGCTGGTTAGCACAGGTGAAAACTGTCCACTAACAGTTCATATTAATGAGGAGCTACAAGGAAGTTACAGACACATGTGAAGGCAAATTACTGATATCAGAGTATATAATTTCCAAATAAATGCAAAATATTTACACAGCCAAGAAAGAAAGTTCTTTATCCCTGTCCTAGAAATGATGAACTTCAAATCAGGAAAGGTCCTCAAAGTGTATCTGATCCAACCCCACTGGAAACTTTCATCCTTTTGAAATACCCCAGGTAAGTGTTGTCCCACTTATTCTTGAATATCTCAGACTCACTGGAAGCATTTTTTCCCACTTTTGGATGACTCTATTCATAGAGCATTTTCTTTTAATATGATCTCTGAAACTTCCATTCATTTGTTTAATTCTACCACTAGGATCAAGTGAAACACCTAAAATACCTCTTTCACATGACAGCCTTGAATTGCCATACTGAATCTGGAATGAATTCTCAATTTTGTATTTCTATGCAATAGAAAACATAACATGACAATCAAAACCTATTTGAACTAAATGTGAATAGAAGTTTAATGTCTCTTTTTTATTCACCAAATTACAGAAATTACCACTTAGTTTAAATTCTGATCAATGTTGATTTTACTGTAAAACTACCCTCTTTTAAACATATCGCATCACCTTCTTGCTTCTTTTCCTTATTGTGACATCAGAAACCATAATCTAATAACTCTTATTCTTGCTTCTTGATGCATGACAGTGAGTGGTCAGTTTGACGATATCTGGCATTAAATGCTTGTTCAGTTTTCTCAAAGAAATAGCTTGAGATATATTGCATTGTACTAGGCTGCCACATACACTCCGGCTTGGGGTAGCTATAAGGATAGTGAGGGCTGAAGCCACTCCTTTTCTGAAACAATTAAGTTTTTATTAACATGTACTAATAGTACATATTTATGGTGCTGGGTGTAATATTTCCAGACACACATTCGGCACGCACTGATCAAATCCAGTCACCATCTTCCAACCTCCCCCAGATCTTTCTCCTCATTCTACTTTCAGCTCCATTGTTTTTAGTTTCCACACTTTCAGACCAGTGTCTAGTATTACAGGGTTAAGAAAATAGTAACAATAAAACAATGAATTCCTTGGAATAAGACCAGACCTAATTTTGTAACTTGGTCTAGAAAGTTACTATCTATATAGCCTTCATTAAATGAGTTGATTTCCTTCAGCCCTAGGGTCTTCACCTATAACATGGGAATAATATTGAGTTTGCAGGCCTATTGTGCTAATGAAATGAGGCACTTTAGCACATTTCATCTAGTCTAATGCCTGGCTATTTCTTCTCCTGTTTCTAAACTATGCCGTTTAAGACGTTATCTCCAAGCGCCTGACAACTTTTTCAGCTCTGCATACTCTCCCACACAATACTATTACCCAGGTCCTCTCCAACCCCACACTGAGACCAGGTAGCATTTTCTGCTTCGGGTTCTAACCTCCAGATGGATGGTTTTAAAATAGGGGTTCCTCCGCAGTGCCCAAATTGTCATTCGTGAGCTGAGCTGCCATTATTCTCATTCCTCATAATGATAAAGGTGCTGGCAGGGCACAGCCTGGCTAGGAATCGAATGTATTTAGGACCCAGTTTGCTATGTCTCTGAGTCACTGTAGTGGATCGGCCCCTTAAGGCCTTTGAAGATTCTCTTGGTGGTCTTCTTGGGTCAGTTTATCATCAAAGAGACTTGCTACTGTTGCTCAGTGAACCACCTGGAAGAAAAGCATGTATAGAATATTGATTATTTTCCAAGAACTCTGCCATGTTTATGACTCAAAAACCTCATTGAGATATTCATGTATTCATTCATTTATTCATCAAAACTATCAAAAGCTACCTCTGGTCTAAGTTTTGTGCAATGGTCCTAGGGAAGAAGTTACAATATAGCATAAAAAGTACACTGAAATATCTAAAATAGAAATGATTTGGAAAAAGGAATCCCTACTCACTATGGTTGGAAGAGAAAACTTCCAGTAAGAAATGACACATGAATTGAGGTTTGCAAGAGAAAAGGCTTCCAGAGGAAGAATTGTTCAGACAAGAGGAGCATGCATGTCAGAATGCAGGAGGCCTGAGCCAGCATAGATTGTTATGGAAATGTCCATATGTTGCTATTACAGAAGTTTAACATGCAAAATGAATAAAATAGCTTGTTAGAAAGAGTGAGATTTGGAATACAAAACCGAAACTTTAGAATTTATTTAAAGCTATTGCTTTCTAAGAAAAGGAGGAAATTTGTTGGTAACTGAGCTGTTATCATACTTGAGTTCCTCTGCATATAAAAATCATTGTTTTTCTTTTATATAAGAGTAGAATCTAAAGTCCATTTGAAAATTAGATTTTGTCAGCAACAGAGTAGAGATTTTGTGATATCTAGGTGTTGGAGGTTAGAAGTGATACAGAGAGGAGGTGAGGGGAATCTTAGGGTAAAATAGGAGAGAGAAATCTTACAAAAAGCCCTCTTCAGAAGCTTCGTGAATAGTATTGAATTTGGACTTGAAAGAAATGAAGAATTTGTCTTATAAACATTAGGTATTTTCATTTTGTATGGACCCTATACATTCCTAACCAGAAGTTATGGGATAGGAAATTCAACAAATATAGGGAAGCTGACTTTTTTTTTTTTTCCACAAAGAGCCAGGTCCTGTGTGTTACATACATTGTGAAAGGCTAATGAAGTATTTTAAGTATCTGGAGTCGTGATGAAATTTGCATTTCTTAAGTATTACCTTGATCACAATGCAGAAGATGAATTTGTGGGGTATGAGACTGGAGGCAGATAAATGAGTTAGGAGGTCTTCGCAATATTCCTAGGGAGAGATAATGAGGGATTAAACCAAGAAGAGCCTTTGGGAATAGAAAGGAGATGATGAGGTTATCTAATAAAAACTTTCAGAAAATAGCAAATATAATGAAGAAAATTTAGATGCATTCTGTTTAATATTGAAATAAGTCATGAGTATTCACTATCACTGCTACTTTTCAATATAGCACAGAAATTCTGGCCAATTTAGTAATTTAAGAAAAGGAGATAAGATGTGAATAGATCAGAAGGGATAAGATAGTATGAGATTATTTGCAGATATGATGAGGTACATAAACACATATATACACACAAACTCATACACTACTAAAGCTAAAAATTAGAGTCTATTGATATGCCGGATACAAAAATTACCTTACAAATCAATACATATAAGATCAACAAATTTCACTAAAAATAACTGCTTTAAAGACCAAATTTCCACTCATGGAATCTTCTCACACAACTCTCTCTTTTTCTCCCTTCACATCCAAGCATGTCAAACCTTGCTGGTTCCATCACAGGCTCCCTGTGATTAGACTAGGGAACTAGAGCATCCCTTATGATTTTCCTATACTTTATCCACACATAGGTAACATGACCTTTATTAAATTCTCCTGCTAGGACCCTGAAAAATACACCATGGAAATTTCATTCTTCTTGTCTGTCATTGGTTGAATAAGCATCTATTGTCATGTGACCCAATTCTTTCCACTGAATGGGACTGGCATCTGCTGAGCAGCCTCTGGAGAAAGGTTTATCCACTCATAATGAAGAATCCTCAGGAAAGAGGAATTCTCTCTTTTCCTGAACATTGTCATATCTCAACTTGATACCTTGCATTCCTGAATCATCTTCTATGTGCCTGTGGAAGAAGTCAACCCAGAGTGTTTAGAGACTGCCCTGAGAGAAGACACCTAGATGTTGCAGCAAGGTAGAGGGTTGGAGTTTGGAGAAAGGTGGGTGGGAACATGGATTTCTCTGGAGTGGATGCTCAGAAAAAGGTCTACAGAAGATAAGGTACTCTCAAAAGAGAGAATAGTGGCTACTCCCACCCTCCCTCACTTCCTAACTTCTTCTCTCTCTCTCTATCTCTCTCTCTCTCTCTCTCTCTCCCCCCCCCCGTCTCCCCCTCATTTCTTCCTCATTCTCTCTCTTCATCTTTCTCCTTGTGTAATGATTAGATACTCACAAGATAATCAAGCTTTCCTGTTTTACTTTTCACTTCTTAGAATTCAATTCCCCTCCTGTTCTTTTTTTTTCTTATTTAATATTAATATGATTTATTTCCTGTTCCTCCTCCACTCTGCTTACTTTCTTTTTTAACTTCTCTGGCATACAGGTTATTTTTCCCTTTATTTTAATCATTTGGGTCTTCTCATCCTGACCTTCCCTTATTTCTAATTGACTCTCACTGACCACTTTGAGAAAATTAAGTCACCTTCCTCCATTTCAGAGTGCCAAAGTGTGTGCTGCTCAGTCACAAATTCTCCATCTCATTTACTTCTTTTACAGAGGCCAATAGAGATTAGTCAAAAGGAGCAAGAAATGGGTGACCTATTTGTCCATGATAGTTAAAATTTAGCATCCAACAACAGAACATTTACCTCCCTTCCTAAGGATATGAGGTATTCCACAGAAGTGATTTTTAAAGATATCAGGAACCCACTACTTATCCAATGTTTAAATCAAACAACTTTTTTCTTTTTAAGTGGAGTCTTCATGAAGAATGTTCACTGTGGAGTGCACTTTCTAATAGCAGCCTCAATGTATAATACAACTGGAGAGGAGAGGCAGGGTGGTGAGCACTCTGGCGAAGAACGATCTTCTTAGTTCCACCAAACTCTCCAGGGATATGCCACACAGATTTTGGAAGTTTTTTGCCTCTCTGCTACTAAGTGTTTTCATCAACAAAATGTGATTTGACCTGATGATGTTTGTGTAGTATCCCTACTAGCTCTGCTGTTCTGTGATTCAGTTTTAACCTTTTCGTTTAGATCACTTATGGTTGTTATGAACATCTCTTATTACAGTGATGCATTTAGACATATGGTTTATGATATAAAATATCTTAATAAAGCAAGAAATTAATACATGATCCTTCACAATATGGAAACAATATTCTATCCTTTGTAAATTACTTGTTGCATCTTGGTAATTTTTTCAGCTTCTCATTCAGCAGTTATTTATAACTTTATGTGGTCTCAGCTCACCTTTATTAGCCTTTTCTTCTCTTTTGCAATTTAAGGTTTTAAACCTACTATAAGTTGAGAAGTTAAAGTCATCATGCTTGCTGAAAATGTTCAGTGAGTCTGGATAATGAACTGACAAACTGTGTTCTGAGTCATGAGCTTTGGTTTCATCCATTTGGTTTCCTTTTACTAATTTATTTGTTCTAAAATATTTCAGATAAATGAAATTGCTAAACAAATATATCATTATATTAAAATACTGTAATATTTCCACACATATGAAGACTAATATAATCTGACTAGTTTTCTTTCTCTTTTTTTGCATTTTAAATAGCAGAATCTAGAGCTAAATTCCAAAAATAGTCCAAGGAGCAAATGATGTTCATAATACTTATTACAGAAAAGAACATCACAACCATAAAAATGTCTACTAACTAGAAATTCATCTTAACTTCCTCATCTTAGAGTGGGAAGAACTTGGGCTTTGAAAATCAGCAAGAGTATGTTGAGTCTCAGCACTCTCTTTTCCAACAGCATTTATCCTGGACAATTACTGAAGGACTTTGGACTTCCAAGCCCTCACCTGTGAGCAGGTGAAGAGACCACCCATCTCCCAGGCTTCTGGGTGGATACACTGATCATCTCATTTACTAGAACATTAAAGTTATCAGAAATGTATTAGTTTTCCCCCATTTTCACTTACTATTTATCAAAGACATTTTGGTTATCTTGATATTGCATGGAGAAAGCAATTTTAAACATTTTTTGAATTTCATTAGTTTATGAAAATGAATATGTTGCCATCAATGAGGCACTCATTTAATAGAGTTGAAAGTGAGAAGTTGTCTACTGAAGGTGAAGGTCATCAAACCATCAGAAAATCTAAATTGACATATAAACTAACCTTACCTTAGCCATCAAGATAGTAGTGTTGTGAGAGAAACCCAGGTGTGGAATAAGACTTGAATTTGAATCCTAGCCAGATAATACTTTACTAGTTATGTGATTTTGGACAGGTACTCAATTTCTTTGAATCTTATTTTCCTTACTGAGAAAATAGAGATATTAATATCTTGTAACTACTTGGTCAGTGTAATGGTTTGGATATTAGGAGTCCCCCAAAAGCTCATGTGTGAGACAATGCAAGATTAGAAGTGATTAGACCATGAGAGTTATAAATTAACTGGATGGTAACTGCAGGCTGGTGGGTTGTGGCTGGAGGAAGTAGGTCACTGGGGAGGGGGATGTGCCTTTCAGGTTTATATTGTCCCTGATGAATGGAGTTGTCTCTCTTATTACTGGTTGCCATGTTTTGAGCTACTTCCTCTGCCATGACCTTCCACCATGGTGTTCTGCTTTACCTTGGACCCAGAGCTATGGAATTGGCTAACCATGGACTGACACTCTGAAACTGTGAGCCAATGTAAACTTTATTCCCTGAGTTCTTCTTGTTATATATTTAGTTGCAGCAACATAAAACTCACTGATACGATCAGTATAGTGTAAATGAAGAAACAGATGAAATAAAACAGGTTTCATGACCTAAAATGTGCTTTGCAGTGTAGCAGGTTGTTATTAACAAAATTAAATTCTACCTCCACTAATCAATGTATTTTCTGAATATTTAATAGTATGTTTTGCCCTACTTTTACAACACTGCATAGCTTACCAAAAGTATTTACATATTTTATCTTTATTTACAGGACATATCTATAATAATGTCTAGTTTTAATTGTACTGAGTAGATGGTTCAAAATAATCAAAGATACAGAACTTTTTCATAGAATTGAAAAAATAAATATAGACAGGAAAAATTTTGAAAGGAAAAGGTAAGTTTTGCAATTTGAATTTATGGAATCTTTCCTCACTTCATAACTAAGAAAAAGAGTTTGAATTTGGGTGGAGGTCACAGGAATCCTATGATCCACAGTTTGGTTTCCTAATAGGTGCTAGCCCTTAGGAAGGAGCCAGGAAGGATTTAAAGTTTTTTTTTAGAAAAAAAATCTTAAATTCTAGAACCAGAGCCTATGTTTTACTGACCAGTTGTTGAAATCTTGAAGAAATGATTTTATATCTTTGTACATTTCACAAGGTATGTATGAGGCTTAAGTGAGATGATCATATAAAGCTCTTTATGAAAACTCTAAACATTCAATAATGACAGCTGTTAATAACTGCTAAACCTCGAAAATGGGACTCCCACTTCCTTTTCTAATCATTACAGAGACAAAATCTGAGGCTGATAAGCAGGGCTGGGTCAGTTAAATTGGGCTCTATTCTAGGTCTTAAGCTAAAAAAGTTAGACTCTTAGAGGTTCGTATACTGCATGCACTTTGTAGTTGCAATGAATAACTTTGTTACACACACACATATATGTATATATATTTTCCTTATTTTTGTGAGTCTTTTGGCTACACTCCATAATAGCTTGTTATTATTTTTGCTTTAACTTAGGTAATCAATTATCTTTTCAGTAAATTATAAACATTGAATTTTTACCTCAAAAGGTATTATTTTATCTCTTACATTTCTTTCACCATTTATTTCAAGTTGTCTTCTATGTTTTTGAGTTTGCGGACCACATTTAGAATCACTATTTCAATATTCTTTTTTACTAGTTTCTACTAGTTTTTTTGCCTCTGTCTACCATGTTCTATTTGCCTTTTTCTGTTATCTTTTTTGCTTTTGATGCACATATTTGCTTTTGTGCCTGCCTTGTATTTTTTTATTGGATGACACACAGTTTGAATTTTACACTGTTAGGTGGTAGATTTTGTCATATATTTTTAGACAGTCTGCAGCTGTGTTCTTGTACACCATTACTTGGAACAATTTGGATCATTCCTAGAGTTAATCCCTATGAGAGAAATTTCGGGCAGCTCTTCTTACATTAATTGAGGGTTAAAGGTTGTGTTACTAAGACACAACCTTTATGAAGACTCTACCTGAAGCCCCTAGGGTTACAGGGTCTTTTTCTGGGTATTAGTCTGAATGTGGGTTATTCCCACACATCTGAAAAATCATACAATGGTTTAATCCATTGTTTTTTGTTGCTTCTTTCCAAGACCTCAGGTAGTGTGCCCTCACCAATGTGCACGTCAGTATTTATCTAAAGCTTGACTAAAGGGTCACTTCTGCAGATCTTCTCAAGCTTTCCATGTTCTGTGAAGCAATCTCCTCTCTAGTATTATGCCCCTCAATTTAAACTTCCTTGGCCTCCACAAACTCTAATCTGTGTCTCCTCAAGTCAGAAGTGCCTCCAAACTGTCCTTGGAGCCACCTGTCCCTGCTCTGTAGCCTAAAAATTTTCTGTTGAGCTCCTTCATTTGCTTCCTTTCTACTAAGGGTCCCAGTCTTATGCTGCTCCTCATGCAGTAACTGGAAACTATTCTTTTATATGAGTTTTTTTCTAGTTTCTGGTTGCTTAAGTCAGGAAGGTTAGTTCACTCCCTGTTACACCATCACAGGGGGCAATAAAAGTCTAGAACTCTTTCCTATTGAATGATAGATTTGCTCTTTTATCACTTCTGCACAATTTATGATATGAAACATTTACTGTTGGTGGATTTATAAGTTGTTTATCAGTAACATGCCTCTTTCTCTATCCAACCAGAAGCAAGAGGGAAGGGAACTCATCAATACTGTATTCACATAGGTAAGCCTGAGGCTGTCCCACTTTTCATGATGAAAGTCCTGTGTCCAGTGACACCTCTCAGTTCCAGGTGAACTTGAATAGTTCTTTGTTCTACAATACAGGCTCGTACGTTAGGACAACCAAGAGGGTAAAGAGGGGTTATAGTGGGTTTAGAGGGCAAAACTAAAGGTAAATAATACACATGGTTTTTGGTCATGTTTTCATGTCAACTTAAATTTCTCTAGTTCTCTCCAGTTGTCTAAAACATGCCATTTAATCTTCCCTTTGATTTTTCCCCATGCTTTATTTTTCTTTGGTAAAATTACCATGTTATTATTTTTCAAGCTAACTGTTGACTCGTTGTTTTCCATGGCCCCATGTTGTCTCAGATTGGGTTTCCCAAGAGCTAGAATCAAGATGTAGGTAGGGAAGGGGTTGGTTTATTGGGTAATGCTGGGTAATCAACATCAGTGAGAGGGAGGGGACAAAACAGGGCTTGAACAGAGAATTGAATTGCATGGAAATGCTGCTGCTGATCCATGGGAAGCTCAAGAGATGGGATGGCCTTTCAGACTTACACTGCATCTTGGCCAGGAGTACAGCCCTTTCTCAGCTGCCCTGTCAGTCACTGGCTGTGCAGCACCCCTGAAAACAGTGTAGAGTGGTTTTCTTTATCTAAGACAAACTACAAAGAAGACTTTCAGTTGAGGGCTTATCCTGGAAACCCTCATATCAACTGGGAAAACAAGTACTTTATTTCTGAAGGAAGTACTGAATTTGTGTGGAAATCCTTTGTATCTTATAATTGACGTTTTGTGTTTCTGGACAGTGTTTGTGTTTTCTATTGCCTGTTATTCTAGGCTTTCATTTTATGCTAACATAACTTGTATATTCTTGTACCACATGATTAGGAGACATTCAGATTCTAAACTGATGTGAGGTTGAGACTCAGAATATAAAATTTTTAAGAAAGACTTTGACACTATTGTTATTGCTATTGTTCTTTAGTCAGAGCTCAAGTATAGAAAAATTAACTTCTTTATTGACTCCTCTTGGTGAATTTTTCTGTACTCCACCTTTTTTGAAATTATAAACGTTATTTGTGGGTCATAGTTTTTATATCACTGTCTCACAGAGGCTCACAGTCTCATCTCTTAGTGGGATAATTAAATTGCAAATTTAGGCAAGCTTTTGTATTAGTAATTAATGTCAACTTCTATAACAAATGACCCCAACATCTTAAAGGTTTAACAAAATACAAGTTTATTGTTTATGCATGATCCAATAAAGACCGAGAATGTTTCTTGGATACTTTTCTCTAAATACAGAGTTGGGTATCTAGATACTTTCCATGACATGATTTTCCCTACTTTCCTTTGTTTCCAGATATGTGGATCTTGGAGAGAGCTTGCAGAAGAGGACATAGTATATATTTAGGGGAAATCACTCCACCCACAACCCGTTGGCTAGCATTCAGTTGTGTTGTGAACCCAACAGCAAGGGTGGCTGGAAAATATAGAGCACATGAATATGGATGTACATTAATTATCTCTGTCACATCCTGGCAAAAATCATCACAGGATGATCCCAGTTACTCATAGACCCAATGCTCTAGCTTACAGTTCCTTTCTCTTTTTCATCCTCCTGATCTCAACTAAGCATTTTAATGCATATTTGCCTGTATTTCTAGGATTTTTTTCTTGTTGTTGTTCTTGGAAGGTTTTTAGGCTGTCTGGTTCACCATATTGCAGAGAGCACAAGTCCACATTTGCCAATCTAAATGCAGCTGTTTACACAGATATCATCTGAACAATATTGAAATTTTCTAGAACCTAGCACAGTGCCTGACACATGGGAAGCGATTTGTAAATGTTGACTAAATTGGAAAATCAAACCTCAGACTCTGCAGGAATCTCTAGGTAAGAGCTCATGATCTGTGACTTGCAAAGCCTGATAAGAGAATATTCCTGAACTATAATGGGATCCCTTGCATGTTTTGACAGATGGAAATATCCTACACTCTATGAAAGTGACATCTCTGCTTCTGGAACATCATCAGTGCAAAAGAAATCTTCCCTTTCTTTGAAGCTTATTTTTCATAACATCATTATTTTAGGTGAGAGGGCTTTGCCTTATTCATCTTGCCTAGTATCATATGCATAGCATGGTTTTAGTACTTGTGAGTTTTCAAATTTCCTTCTAACCCTGTCCTTTATTTTAGTGTTAAAGGACTTAGAGCTTGGTGATCTTTGTCCAGATTGCAATTATCTAAGTGCCCCTTCTCATCTGCCATTATCTTTCTCAGCAGGAAAATGCCAAATTTTTGCCTAGTCTAGCCCAAGAGTATCTATATATTAGTGCCCTAGTGTATTTATAGATTTATAAAGGGAACAAGTTTGCTGGTAGGTCTATGAGGGAAAGGCACGGATGCCTACTCTTTGCACTCACAGGATGTGCAGTCAGTATTTACATGCCCTGGAGAACCAGTTTGGATGACAGCACCTGGAGAACACCTTTGTCTTTCATTTTAGTTTCATTTCCTGGTGTCATGACAGATGAGTGCATGTCCCTTTGCTGTTGGCAGGTGTCGTTACCTACGCTCAACTGTGTTTTCCCTGTAATTTACTTCTTCTGTCCTTCTTGAAGTAAATGTCACTCATAGTTTTGTGTAGCTCTTGTTCATCTGAAGTGTATAAAGTGCAAGTCTGAATCCTCAACTGTTGACTAATCCGTGGATATCACAAGCAGCAGATCCACAAGACCATGCCATGGGAAGGGGTGCAAGCTTTTGGAATGACCTTGGACAAGTCTATTAAATTGTTGTAGCCTCAGCTTCTTTATCGCTATAATGCACATGTTAACCTACATTATCCTTCAACTGTGACATTCTGGGATTCTGGCACTTGTTGATGTTTCTAGTAATGATTAATTTTTGCATTCTTTTATGAATTGTAGGGAAATTTTCTTTACATGTATACTTAACTTTTGGTGTGATTACTAGTCTGTGTATCCATATATATATATTTCAGAATTTAAATTTGGTTGTATAATTATGAAACATACAAGTACTCCAATTTCAGAAAGTGTTAAGTTAAAGAAAACATGATCTGGAGGTAACTCAAATATTATCTGGAAATCTCTAAGGCTAAAACATTCTCCAAAATGTAAGCAGCAATATTTGTTAATATCCCTGTTCTTTCTTCACTTCTATGTAAACTCTTTGTAGACTTTTCTTCCCCACATGCAGAAGACCTCCTAATCTCTCACCTCTTCTTTCTCCCACCAGTTCTTCTTAAGTATTTCATGTTTTACAGAGGTTCTCTCTGCCTTTCTCAATCCACTGGGAAGCATAGTTTTCTTCTGTTTTCAATATTTCCCTAACCTTCCCTCACCCTCTGTCCCCTTCAAGTTCCCAGACAAATGGTAACAGGCAGTGAGGTAGACAGAAGGTGTTCAACTGTTTGCCACATTAATCTCTAAGTGATTTTTTATGAACAATTATGGAAGGCAGGAAGGATAATTCAATGAAGTCATGCTGAGAAGCATGAAAAGGATGCATCTCTGCTCCTCACTTGTTCACTAGAAGACACAGGAAGGAAAAGAATCAGCTTCTCTTCATTCATGTTGTGTTCATTAAAATGCAGGGACCACAAATCCTTGGAACATCAAGCTGGGCACTCTGCCCACTTTTACCTCTTTGCTCAGATACTGGAAAACTGTGGGATCTTTCTGGTCTAATTCCAAAACAATGGAATATTTAAGTGTCCCCTTCAGGCAAAAACTGCCATAAAGAGCCATTCTAAGATGTTATTTATGAGGCAGAAAATTTTAGACAGTTAATCCAATCTTCCATTTCCTTACATTGCAGCTCCTATGAGAGGGTCTTGACTTGGTCATTTTCAGATCAACTTGATTTCGAACTAGCACTGGCTTCCACAAATGGGTATACATTATGAATCATGTGGACTGCTCTCTCAAAACATTAACTCTTTAAATAGAAGGGTTTTGGAAGCATTTGGCTGCTAACCTTAAGTAATAAAGGCTGCATTAATGTATAAAATATCTCATGGGGTGGAGCTGGTTGTACTGTTTTGGCATTTATGACCCCAGGGTTTTTATCTGTGGTTAATCTGCTCATCCCTTGATGTCTTCACATATGATCACAAGGTGGTTGTTTTAGCCTTAGCTTCCTGCCTTCTTTCAAGCAGAAAGAAGGAAAGGAAAAAAGGTTACACTAGGAATTTTCTTCTCTTTTATTAGGAAGGCATAAATAAAAATTTCCCCAACCCACTGCTGACTCAGCAGGTAGGTTGCTGTATCTTGAGACCATCCCTAATTTTAAGGGAGACTGGGAAAGGAGGGAGGAGAAGGGCTTCAGGAGCCTCTGCTGGGGCTTTCTCAAGGAAAGCAGACAAAGGCTCTGGCAGAACCCCATCTGTTCTGCTACACTCCTTGAAGAAACAGAGATTCATCTTTTAAAGAAGTTTGCTTAAAAATAATCTATTAAACTTTTCTAAATTGTTACTGGTGTTGATCAAATGGGTTTTAATATAGGAAGATAGGATGGAGAAAGGAAAAGGATAGGAAATCAAGAAAACCTGGAAGGATATAATGGAACTGAACCATTTTTCCTGGTGGCTCTAGAGTCCAATTCTTATTTCTCTGTAGAATTAATTATCCATTCTCCTTATTGTTTTACTTCTGTGGCAATTTCTACCCATTTCACCATCAGGCTTCTAAATATTCTGTTTTGATCTGAGTTCCTTAGCACTGACATCACTGAGAGAGGTAAACAGGGACTCTTGAAAAAGCTATTTTCTTTCTTTCTTTCTTTCTTTCTTTTTTTTTTTTTTTTGTAATTCTATGGATGTAGTTCTCTGAGTACTTTTAAGCAGAATGGTATCACAAAACAGAATCATGTAGTTGTGATATAGATGTGGGAGAATCTTTCTTTCTTGGGGGAAGTATATTTCTGGAATCCTGGAGTACTGGACATAGAGATGTGTTCAGAAATACTTGTATACTCAACCTCCTTTCCCACCTCAGCTCTAGATGTGGTCTTGTTGTCTTTGAATTAGTCTGAATTGCAAGAGTTCAATGACTGATATCATTTAAATGTAGTGAATTAACTAATTGTGTAATCTATTTTAGGTGGAGATGCAAACTTCAAGTATAAAAGACATTGGTGAATCAAGGACAGATCTGGTAAGACTGCTTTATGTGTGAAAAGTCACAGCTCCATGTGCCCACTGGAACTCTGAAGTTGAATGCTCTCCTGAAATACGTTGTTTCTGTTTGGGCCCTGTGTGCCTTCTCACTTCCATTGATGTATTTTAGCTGTGAGGACCTAAATGAAGTATATGTCACCTTAGGGTAGATCTATGTGTGTGGTTCTTTCCCGCTTGCTGGTCTCTAGAAGCACAGGTTTCACACATAAGGTGGATGACATTGGAGACTGTGGTCCTGTCCCTCTTCCCAGAGCAGGGTCCTCCAGACACACTACTACTGAGTTGTCCTAGGGTTACTCATCCTAATGTGGAACAATCCCTGCTTCTGGAAAAATTCCAGGGAGCATCTTGTTGACTAAAATGATCTATTATGACAGCCTCAACTAGTAAAGGCAATGAGTTCCAAGAAAGGTAAGTTAGGAGGTATCTGATAAGGTACTGACTTATTTATAATCATTCACCAAAATCCTGGTAAGAATTTGGTGGAATGTCTGCTCACCTTGTTGGAGCATTAGAAGAAATCTCTTTGGGAAGCATTGAACTGAAAATGTGTCTGCAGAGGTATAGTCCTGAACCTCAATAGGCAGACCTGTGTAGAGAAGAAATTTCTGAGATCTATGGTTGTGATGTAGGAGTGAACAGTCCCAGGAAAGTGACTCTGTCCTTCCAGTGTGGTTTCCCCTGCTAATAAAGGAGCAGCCTGTCTCTATATAAATGACTTTAGCACATACATAGCTGTGAATTTGGAACAGAAATAACTAGAAAGAATGCAAGAAATGTGGACTTTAACCAAGGGATGCCAGAAGCCTGTGGGAATAACACAAGATCAGGAGCCTAACCATGCAGAAAGCAGCAATCTTTATTATAAAGCAGGGAGCAACCACAAATTGAAAGGCATGAGCTGTATCAACCAGTCATAGATACGGCTGGAAAAGAAGACACACGGAAGGATGCCATGTGGAAAATGTTCTGTGAGCTTCTTAAGGAAACAGAGCAGAGAGCATAGTGCAGAACTAACATCCCACAGGCTAATTCTTGCTGTCAGGTTACAATGCCTTGATTTGCAGTGATTGTCAAAAACATGATAGTCGCTGGAGTTCATGCACACCTCTGCACTTCAAATATGGCAGATGTCCTAGTGACTTCACTGACAGCAAATACAGCAGTTGTGAACTGCTGCCATATACTATGGCACTGGGAGAAGGCTCTGCCACTCATCCACCAAGGTCTGAGGCTTTGCAATTGAATACCTTGACTTATCAGATCTCCTTCATTTCTTCCCTCTTCTGCAATATATATGCTCAATCACTAGCAAGCATAGAATATCTGGAAAAAGGGTACTTAGGAAACCTTTTAATTACCTCACATTTTTGCATGCAGCCAGTGTTATCACCATAAAGAAAAGCAGAATAAGTAATTTGGCCAAACTTTAAATCTTGGTGTCAAGAACAAAACAAAAATTCTAGACATTGGATTGCTGAATAGCTGTGCTTTCAAAAAAAAAAAAAAAAAAAAAAAAGAAAGAAAGAAAAAAGAAAAATCTGAAGAAAGCATACTTATCAGTTCATAAATCACCACTCTGGGCCTTGGTTTGAAAGACTCTGCATGGCCTGGCTATAATCCACCAACATTCAACAACACATAGATGCCATGGGCAGTGGTAAAAGTGGACAAAAGACTCGCCATCTATGGGCTCTGCTCTGTAAATAAGTGGTTTTCCACCTGGATTAGAAATCCTTTAGCAATTGAAATGATATTAAAAATCAAAATATATGAAAAAGAAGCAGAAATTGTTAAACTTTTTACTTTTATATAATTATAGGCTAATTATGATTGTAATATAATTTTAATTATAGTATAAATAGTTCTTATATAGCTAACTTCCCTCAAAGATAATACCTTACATTAAATTCTAGTATAACATGAAATATCAAAACCAGGAAATTGGCATCAATGCAACCTACAGATTTCCTTCATTATTACATTTTAGTGAAAGTTTGTAAATACTGGCTTGAGTTAAAAAAATGATCTCAAGTATTCCTGAACATAAATGAGGTGTGTATTTGTTCTGGTTGCTTAGCTTTTAAATGTTTTGATGTCTGTCATAACGCCTTCATACTACCTCTTAGTTAATCAACTGAGAGAAAATGTGCTCTTGGAATGAGTTTCTTCCATTTATAGTAATGAATATAAGTCCAAATTTTAAAGAATTTAGAATTTTGTATTTTCAGGCTGACATCTTGTGCAATCCAATTAGATACACATTTTTAAAAGATTGAGATCTGACAGTTTTCCTGGAGTTACAAAACATCCCATTCTCCTTGTTTTGGTGTTTTGCATGAGTGCATGCATCATTACTAACATCTTCAACCAGCCAGTGACTCTCACAGCCTCTGAGAGTTCTGCTCTTGGGAGCGCACTATGTGCAGCGTGCTACATGGTGAGTTCCGTCATGAACCAGAACCATCAGCACAGCCATGTCATTTTGTTTTAAAAAAACTGGAGCATTCTTTTATTTTGTGCTTTTACATTTGAAAAGTGTTAACATGAATCGATTCTTTACAGTATGGTGTCTACCAAGCACGGGTAACTTAAGCACAAACGTGTTTACTGAGTGAGGAGAACCACTTATAAATAACTCCATTGTTAAGGCCTTAGCAGTGACCATGGTGAACGTTTCTGTTCCTTGGGGCTTTTCCATGTGCTATACTTAATCACATTTAGTCTTCTTAACCTTTCAGTGGGAAAGATATTATAGGTTTTCTTTTACAAACCAGAAAATTTAACCTTTAACAAATTAAGCTGTTCTGTATCACAAGGCTTATGAGTGGAAGATCTAAGATTTGAGCTTCAGGTGAATAGTAAATCAGTATTTCTACTTCTGTATAGCTATTATCCACAGGACATTGGAGAAACCCCTCTTTGGGAGTGGCCAGGAGTCTTTCTAAGGTCCACACAGGGTACTGCTTGTCAGGCAGCTTTTCACTGTTGTTCTAATCACAGACATTCTCAAGCTCTCTCTGCAACCATTCAAGTCACTTTGTTACATAATCTTCTTCCCCAACTACCAAGAACTCACATATATCTCTTATTCTGTTCCTAAATGTTACTGCATGTAACAGTATCAAACATGGATTTTAAGAAATATGATTCCTTTCATATTTCTTTCAAACTAGAAAGTCCCCTGAAAATACTGTTTAGCAAGACATGCTTACTTTTCAGTTTTGTGGGATTTATCATCTTTCTAGTTAAGGCACCATAAACATTTACAAAGGTGAAAGCAAGACATTCCCTCTTGTATGAAAATGTGCTTTTCCTCCTGGAATGTCCTATGTTCTAGTTCTAGGCAGCTTGAGGGAAGAAGGGGGCATTTTATTCATTAATGACCATTCTCTGTTATATGAGGTTAGAGCCAGGTTTTGTGGGGCCTGAAGTTGGTACAATTTGGCAAGCCCTCCATAAGAAATCTAATACAGGAGCAGTTTACATATTCTCAAAGTGAACATAGTGCTGAGGCTCCTTCCAGATCTTAGCAAGAGGCCCATGCAGAAGAAGAGCTGGGAAGTTTAAATGTCAGTAGCTTTATGGAGTAGACAGTCTCATCTTTTGGGTAATTCTGGTCTTCTGAGGCAGTAAAGGAAAGAGATCAGGACACAGGTACAACATCTGTTAAGAAGCAAACAAAACTTTATAATTCCCCAGGGTAATGGGATGAAGGGAGTCAAGGGGAAAGGTATAGAAAGTCTCCAGAGAAGGAGACCCAAGCTTCATAATGTACCCAGCATCTAGCAGAAACTTTTCTAAGTGTTTATTGACTGAAAGAATGTGCACTGAGGCTTTCCTCAGCAAATTTCAGAGGTGGATTTATCTTACAGAATAAGCAGATAAATTTGTTCTACAAATATGCTGATTAAACCACTTTTTTTTAAAAATTCTCACTTCTTTATTTTAAATGTGAGTCAAGGACTTTGACTCTGCTTTCATTCTCTACATCCAGGAAGCAAGATCATTTGTGTTTGCCACTCTAGAATAGCTTGGCTAATGGTAGAGATGTGCAAATCTGTACCCACATATGCTCAAACAAGCTTGGTAAGCAGAAAGACATGGCAAGCTATGAAGTGCATTGGTCCTAGGCATAATGCATGACTAGAAAAAGTAAATTATGTCCAGATATTAAGATACTGTTATTTCAATTTATTCATAATATATTTTTAGGGGGAAAATTCAAGGATGTATAAATGTAAAGAGGAGATGGAATGAAGACAGAATTTGAAACTTACAAATCTTCAGCTCATTTCATCAAAATTAATTCCAAGCCTACCCACCCTTTCCCACCCCTTCCCTAGCATCCTTTTCTATCATGAGGCACTAGGCCAGTGCAGTTAGGTTCCTGACAATTTTCTTCATCAATCCAGGAAATATATAGTAGTCCATTTGCACCATCTGCTGCACAGGTGTCAGTCATTGGAAGGCAGATAGGAACCCGGAAAATTGTGTTGGAATGCCATTTGGAAAGGGGCTGAAGCCTGCACTGGGAAAAAAATATGGGAGAATACTAAGCACGTGGAAGAAAGAGATTCCATAAAAAGAGCACAAAGAAAGCAAAGATATGTGTTAAAACTGTGACATACAAGAGGAAATTCTCCTACCCTTGTTCAGCCAACTCAAAGTGATTTTTGCTTTTGAAAATCAAGAAAAAAAAAAAACATTTCTCAGGCATTGTGTAGTGGCTGATGTTACACTCTTCATGTGTATAAATACCCCTTGTAATAATATTTGTGTGCGCACTTTCTTTTTTGAGAGTGTGACCTGAGGGAAAGAAATTCCTATTAGAAGGCTACAAAAAAAAAAAAAAAAAAAAAAAAAAAAAAAGCCTTAACTGTAGTTACTCTCCTGAAAAGTATGATGCTTATTTAGAGAGTGACTAGAGTGACATACATGCAAGTTTTACCCAGCTGGTGTGAATAATGCTGGCAGCCTTGGTGTCCAGAGGCATACATTTGATTTATCTCAAAACAAGACTGTCTTACTCTCAGTTTGGAATGCTTAATACAAACCACTGAGAAATTTCCAGGCAATGGAGACCTATGATGCAGAGACACCTGATGACATAACAGGGAATGGTTATGGCCATCTTTGTGTACAACTCAGACATCTGTAGAGCTGGTGCAGACATAGGAGTCAGTAATATTTATTATTTCTTCAGCACCAAAACCTGAAAAATGTGTGATTTGTAGAATTTAAACCCAGTATCAGCTCACAATTTTTAGTGCTACTTCTAGAAGCTTCTATTGGGACTCCTAGATCCTGTCTCATTCCAATTCCCTACCAGTCTCTTTCCTTCCACACCTGTTGTTTATCTGTTGGGTTATTCCAACAAAACCTTACTTGGGAGCTGGGAGGGTTTATAAGGACTTAGGCTGTGTTTCTTAAGCCTTAGAATTTGAGTAAGGTATGTCCCCCTTTAGACAACAAAGAAAAAATACTCTGGGTCTTAAGTATTAATTAAAATGATTTTTATTATAATGTTACTTTGTATTTATAAGCATAAAACAATTGGGATTGTACAAGAATACAAAAACCCCACAAATTTACATATTAAATACAAAGAAACGTATAAAACTAAAAGAGAAAAGGAAAGTATAAAACCACTAATTGTCAAAGTAAGAACATTAATATAGTGTGATGGACCAACTTGTTTGTACTAAAATTATATTGACTCTAATACTGTCAATATTTTACGCAGTGCTCTGGCTCAAATTGTTTTGAGCTTGGAATGCATATAACTTTTATAATCTGTATGGTGATGATACAGATGTACAGGGAAATAATGATTTCTTTAAAAGCTTAATGAGACCCAAGGGAATATGAATAAACAGATAGATAAAATTATGAAGACAATGCAGGATATGAATGAGAAATTTAGCAAAAAGAAATTTCGAAAAAGAACCAATCAAAAATCTTGGAAATGGAAAGCTAAGTAAGTCAAATGAAAAATTCAGTTGAAATCTTTAGCAACAGACTAGATCAAGTGGAAGAAAGAATATCAGAGCCTGAGAACAGGTCTTTTGAAATATCACATTTAGACATAAAGAAAGAAGAAAAAAGTAAAGAAGAGAGCATTCAATAGCTTTGGGACAACACTGAAAGATAAAATATCCATGTAATCAGCATATCTGACAGGGAAGAGCTAAAGGTTAGTAGCATAGAAAAATTATTCAATAAAATAATAATAGATAACTCCCCTAATCTTGAGAAAGACATGGATAACCAGGTACATGGCACTTATAGAACCCCAAACAGACATGATGAGAAAAGATCTTCACCACATTAAATTATAATCAAATTTTCAAAAGCATATATAGTACCAAAAACACAAAAACAAAAACAAAAACAAAAACAAAAACCAAAAACCTTAACTCACTTTTAGGGGTAACCCCATCAGACTATCAGAAAATTTCTCAGAAGAAACCCCATATGCCAGGATGGCATGGGATGACATAGTTCAAGCTGTGAAAGAAAATAACTCCCAACCAAGATGACTATACTCAGCAAAGCTATTACTCAGAATCAAGGAAAAATAAAGACCTTTGAAGATAAGCAAAAACTAAGGAATTTATGACCACTGGAAAAGTCTTAACAAAAGTTGCTTAACTACTACAATTTAGGTCTAAAATGTCCCTCAAAGTCTCATGTGTTGAAAGCTTCTTCTCCAGCTGTTGGTGCAATTTGAAGGTGGTAGAAACTTCAGAATATGAGGCCTAGTTGTAGAAAGTTGGTCAGTGGAGGGTGTGCCCTTGAAGTGTGTACTGGACCCTGGACCCTTTCCCTATCTCTAAGCAGCTTTCCTCCATTGTTTTCTGCCATGATGTACTGTGTTGCTACAAGACTAAAAGCCACCAGGCCAAGTGACCATGTTTGAAAGTATGAGCCCAAATAAATCTTTACTCATTTTAAGTTTTTTTTTTTTTTCAGATATTTTGTCACAGCAATAGAAGTAGAAACTAATTAAAAAATCTACATACACAGAATCTCCACACAAAAATTAGTAGTTTTTCTATACATCAATAATGAATTTCCTGAGAAGGAAATCATTAAAACAATCTTATTCGCAACACACACACACACACACACACACACACACACACACACACACCCCTAGGGATGATGTTAAGGAAATAAAAGACCTCTACAATAGAAATTATAAAACTCTGAAGAAGGAAATTGAAGACACTAAACAGTAGGAAGACCTCCCATGTTCATGGATTGGAAGAATATAGTTAAAAAGTACATATTCTCCAAAGCAATCTACAGAGTCAAAAAAATTCCATCAAAATAGCAATGATATTCTTCACAGAACTAGAAAAAAATTCAAAATTCACAGGGAAACACAAAATACACCAAACAGCCAAATCATATTAAGTACAAACAGCAAAGCTACAGATGTCACAACATCTGATTTAGAAACACACTACAGAGCAATAGTTACAAAAAGAACATGGTGCTGGCATAAAAACAGGCAAGTATACCAGTGGAACAGAATAGAAATCATGCCTCTACATGCAACTGATCCTTGACAAAGGCACCAGAACATAGACAGGATAAAACAACCTTTTTTAATGATATGCCAGGAAAACTGGATAATCACACGCAAAAGATTAAAATTCGACCCTCTTAACCTGAACAAAAGGCAACTCAAAGTGGATAAAAGACTTTAATATAAGGTCCATAATGCTGAAACTGCTAGAGGAAAACAGGGGAAGAACTTCAAGATATTGGCAAAGACAATGATTATCTGGTGAGGATTCCATGAGCACAGGAAACAAAAGCAAACTTTGGCAATTGGACATTCCTTCAGACTAGAAGCTTCTACACACCAGAGAAAACAATCAACAGAGTTAAAAGAGAACCTACAGAATGGGTCAAAATCTTTACAAGATCTTTATCTCACAGAGGGTTAATATCCAGAATACATAAATAACCCAACTAAAAAATGGGCAAACGATTTGAATAGACATTCAGAAAAAGAAATACAAATGGCCAATACATATATGAAAAAAATATTCAGTATCATTAGCCATCAGGGAACTGGATATCAAAACTGCAATGAGAAACTTACATCAGTTATAATGACCATTATGTATATATATAAAACCCCAAAACATGACAAATGCTGGTGAGGATGTAGAGAAAAAGGAATATTTCTATACTCTTGGTGGGAATGTGAATTAGTAGAGACACTATAGAAAATGGTATGGCATTTCCTTAAGAAACTAAAAATAGAAATGCCACATGATCCAGCTACCCGGCTCCTGGACAAATGGCAATGAAGTTACCATAGTAAAAGATGCCTGCAAACCCATGTTTGTTACAGAGTTATTCACAATAGCTAGGACATGTAACAGCCTATGTGCCTATCAACAGATGAACTGATAAAAAAAAAAAGGTGGCCTACATGCACAATGGAGTATGAGGAAGACCTATATCATGATGTGGTCGATTAGGTTGTAAATGCTTTGCTGCCTATCATGATGCCTTCATAGGCATCTCAGGGAAAATGTGCACTTGTGACAGGTTCCTTTATTTGTAGTAATGGATATGAATCTATGCATCAAATTATTTTATTGATTTTTTTTGTTTTTAAGATGTTTTGTGTGATCTCATTAAATTGCCATTTTCAAAATTAGAAATATGGTTTTCCTAGATTCAGAAAAGTATCAGTTCTTTCCTTTTATTTTTCCATATAAGGATATGCATCATTAGATTACTTTCAACGTCATTTCTCTGCAAAAATCTTCCTTTCAGTCACTTAGTTTTTCAATATTTAATTAAAGCTAGCTATTTATGGAGCAATGTACCTAATGAGACATATGTCAATGTTATAAATTGCTCAAGATAAAAGAAGATTGAAGAATCTAATTCCTCTCTCCCTCCCTTTATGCTGAAGAACTCTATCTTACTCATGCTCATCTTATATATTTCATGTGACAGCTGACCTCTGATCTTTTTGTTAATAGAGTTTTTAAAAATGTGGCTTGAAGTTGAACACTTGGAAGACCACCTTATGTCCCCACTGGAGGTGACAGATTCCACTTCAGAAGAACTCACATAGTCATCACTGTTGCTCCCACTTCAGCCTTGACCTGGTGTTTGCAGGTTCACAATGTCAGAGTACTGCTGGCTCATTACTTAGTTCACAGCTCCTCATCTGTGAATGCACTTCATCCACCAGGAGTCCTCCTTATTTCACTGATCTGGAGAACTCTTATTCCTCATTTGGAAGCCCACTTCAGGTGTCCTTTCTTCCAGAAAGATTTCTTTCTCTGAATTGCCTGTCTGTTCCTTGTGAACCGATTAGTGTATGGATCTCACTGGACTGCAATCTGTTTCATTTTATCTTGTCAGAGAGCAGGAGTTAGGTCTTAATTTTCCTCAGTGTTAATATTTTGGGCCTAATTCATTTTAGACTTGATCTTCTCCACTCACAATGACCTGCCTTTATGGAACCTTGACCACTTTAATCATGTGGAATCACAGGAAGTACAACCATGGGGTGGCTCAACGTATTTACCATTATCATTTCTAACCATGAGGATGTTCAGAGCTGATGTTGCTAAAGAAAAGAATCACCTATAAAAATAACAAATTTCCCTACACCGGGTTGTTATTTGACTATTATGAAATGATTCTAAGAACAATAAACATCATTTCCCTGTAACACTTAGAAGTGTTGCTTTCATTATAGATTCTATGATTTATTATTTTCTTATTTATAAGGGTCCAATAAATATCTCCTAGCTAGCTAGTAACCCTATCTCCCCAATACCAGAGACTTACTGGTATAGAGGCCTTCAGGACTGTAATTTATCTTATATGAACAGGGGGAGGAAAGTGTCTCATACTAGACTTTAGAAGACAGTCTTTATGCTCCTGTGTCCTTTGGGAAATGTACCACAGAGCACACATTTCTCATTTCTTTACCCTCAGGAGGATGAAAAATACTTGTTGGTTAAAGGGGAGAGAAGCTCTGTTGGGCTCTCCTTTTCTTCTCCCCTGAGAATTGCTTCCTAAAGGAACAAATACTGGGCTAGAACTAAAATTCCCTTATAGCATATGCCTGAATGCATTATAGCCATTGATTGTAACTTCTTCAGGTACCAAACAAAATGGCAAATTGTATGGTTAGTTGTTATTTTTTACTGTTTTGCTTTATAAAGTGTTTGCCTCTGTGTACCTCTAGGAGAAACTCCATATCAGACATCCCTGCAACTAGAAGAGTGTAAGTGGAGGCCCTGAGGAGTTAGCAAGAGAAGACATATCTTTGCTCATCAGATACATGAGGATTCTGGTAGATGCAACTTTGATTTGTTTGTCCTCAGATAACACAGTTCAGACCTGGAGAAGAAGAGGAGTGAGGAGATAAAACAGGACAGGATTATTTATTTATTTATTTTTGTATAGCCAAAAGAATGTAAGACCAGAGATATTAATAATTCTTGGGCTGGCAACTGGCTTTTATAGTGTTGTGAGAAACAATTTTACACATCAGATCCCAACTCTTTTGGAAATGTCATTTTGGTAGATGGGAACCTACCATCATGCGAATATTTACACCACAGTAAATAGAAATGCTGGTACAAATCTGGGTTTTTATTTTTCTTCTTCCTAAGAGTTAGTTGTTGAACATTTGCCATTTCACTACCAGGAAAAGATGACTGAAAGGAACCAAGGCACCTTCTCTTTTCTGTTTCCGAGCCTACAATGTATACTATTGTTTTCTCCTATACTATTGCATAATAGATTGTGCTTTCTCCACATGTATTACCAGTTCAACTAGGGTCCTGGAAGAAAAAAAAAATAGCTCTCTCAAAAAGGGTATTCTGATCAGTGAGGTTTAGGGCACACTGAATAGAAATGAAAAGGATTAGTAGAAATATCAGTGCAAATCTCTTACTCTATGTTAGCCTGAAGAAGATAAAAAGGGAAGCCATTATCAGAACCTGGGAATAGAGTAGCTGTGCAGAGAAGAACATTTAATAGGACCTGCACTTTTAGAGGAAGGAGGCCATCAACCTAAGTGAACTTCTGGGAAGGAGTCAGGAGGATACTCTGATACCACCCATCTCCCTCACAACCTGCTTATTTCTCCAACCCCAAATGGTAAGATATAGGGCACTGAAACTCAAATGTCATTCTCAAAGGTTAATGTCACAGGGCAAAAATCAGGGTGAAGTGAATCTGGAGATGTAAACAGAAGATATGAGGCAAAGATCTCATGAATGTTAATTTTATGTTTTTGGTGTATATGCGAAGCATGCAAGATGCTAGACCTTAGAGAAGGAATCCATTGATTCCATTGAGGCCCAAACCAAACATTGGTAGTAGGACTGCTCTGGATGCAATAATTCATGGTATCATTGTTGCCATTTCATCCAATTCCCAGGGCACATGGCTATAACTGGGTAAAGTAAATACTAGCTATAGATGTCTTCATCAAGAACTATCCACAATGAGTTGTCAATGGGAAGACGATATGCACTTTCCAGCTGGGTTCCTGTTGTGTCCGGTTTCCCTTTCATGGTGCCAATATATATGCTAGAGTGGATTTCTACCAGCTTTCCAAGAGCTATATGCATATACCTCTTCCCTGCTTTAGTTCAGTGCCTTGACATTGGTATCTTGAAATCTGACATGATATGAGAATATACACAATGGAAATCAGCAAGCACTATAAATCTCTTTTTTCTTCATTTTACCAGAGACATTTAAACATTGAGCAGCACATCACTATCTCTGCATATGGAAATTATGTGAGCAATTACTGAGGAGAGTTGTAGGAGACAGAACTTTCTACTTAGGTCTCAGATCTGAGGTTCTGCTCACCTTGTTTATTATTGTTTTCTCAAAATCTGATTTCTAGCTTCTCTGAATATTTTGAATTTTTGATCCCCCAGCAGAGCACCAACCCACTAGAGTGTTAGGGAATTCATAGCATGGGAAATCAGAATTGTTTTTCAAATATTCTTCACATATTCACCACGAAATGAAACAAAACTTTGTCGAGCTGAGGCCCTTAAGAAGAAACAGATACAGGAAAACTCTGTTTTCTATTTGTGTAAAAACAGAACATAGATTTACAAAGACAAATGATGTGGGTTCTGTCCCCCATCTCCAGGAAGAAGGGTTAACCACTGTGCTGGGTGATGATGAACATTGAGAGAGACTTGGGGAAGGGTGGGTAACCAGAGGGATCTGGGAGACAATAGTAGATAAAATCTTCCTTCTAGGATAGCTGCTGTTCATAGGTCAGGAAGGTGTCTCTATATAGCCATGGTGTTCAGGACATCTTGTTCTCAGATGTGAAATCAGTCATGGATATGCAGTAGACCAAAGACTTGCCTTGAAGCATTTCAACACTGATCAAAACCCAAATGTATATATTTGGACCATCTTCTGTTTGCCTTTCACGATCTTCTTTCTTCTCTTCTCGGTACTTCCTAGTCTGGTGAGGCGATCTGTGTGGATCATACAACAAGACTCCCTTCTTATCTACTTTTCTACTGTGTTTTTCAGTGAGAGGCACCAAAAGATCAGAGGAAGAAGGGGTAGGTCATTTTGTTAAAGACAGTGTTTCTTTGCCAATGAGTATAACTCATTCCAATTCCCTGAAAGTCCATCTTCCCCTGTGACCCCATCTCTTCAAGTTAGTAGTAGTAGCAGGTCCACTCTGTCATGAATATAAGAAATTTGAAGTGCATCCCCAAACCTTGTTGGTTCTTTGCTCACTCCTTGTTAAGAAAAAAAAATCCTTTAACAAACACTTATTGTTATCTCATCTGTCTCCTCTCAGGATGCATACTAATACATAGTTATAATGAATTTAAAGGGAAATTTTTAGTGAAGAGAAAATGGGAGTGATATTTCATTACTGATGGGACTTTCTTGCACAATCAGCCTCAAACCAAATTACAGCATTGTGTTGCCTCCAAGATTACCCTAATCCAAAAGCCTGGTCTGAGATTCATTTTTCCAAGGAGTAATGCTACTTCTTTAAGCCTCACCAAGTTATTCTAATTTTTCATTTTTTATTTTCTTCTTGCAAGCAACAGTTGGCTCACAACTTCATTTCTTATTGTATTGAATCTCTTTCCCATGACTATCATCTTCATTGTTGCCCTTAAATGCACAGTATATTCCCAATATTCCACTACGCGTAGCAATTTCTTCTACTCTAAGAATATTTCTGCAATTGCAGATAATCATGTGAGTATGCTAGATTTATTAAAGCATTTGAGAATATTGTTATAACTTTAAATATCTCTAGTATTTCTAAAATATAGAAAGGCTACTAACAAATCTGGCAGAGTACAGTCTATTAATAATCCAAACACTAGCACTTTCACATTCATTATGTTTAAAAGTTTTGAACTAATTTATTCATTCCACAAACAACAAAACAAAAAGATATCCAACTAGGAGATCTATTTTCACATCAATATTTAAAATGCTTTCAATATTCACCATTTCACACTCACTAAATCTCCCATGACTTTTTGCTCCATCAATTACAAAACAAAGAGAACATCTAAAGGGGCCTGTAAAATGAAATACACATTGGCAGGCAGGGAGTCCAAGGCTCATCGGAGAATGCAATTAGTAAAATATCTCCAAATTCATGCAAATGAATAAATTGTGTTACCATCTTAAAAATCCATATTTATTATTGCACCAAAGAGAGCCAATCAGTATCTAATTTTAGAATCTAGCCTTCAGAGCTAAGTATCTCTTGTAAGATAAGGAAGAAATACAATGAGCATGAATAGAAAATTCACACTAAAAAGCCAAACACATACATAAAAACATTAACTTTACTAGTGAAATTATGTAAAGTAAAACTGTGGGAGCTTTTTGTATTTTAAGTAATTTAACAAATAATATCACTGAGTGTTGTAGACAGGTTTTTTGTCACTGTGACTAACAGACCTGATAAGAACAATTAGAGCCGTAGAAGTTTATTTGAGGCGCATGGTTTCAGTGGTCTCAATTTTTACATAGCCAACTCCATACCACTGGGCCCCAAATGAGGCAGAATCTCACAGAGGAGGTTCATGGTGGAGAAAAGGAGGAAAACAGCTCAGGACATAGCCACCAGGATGGAGAGAGAGCAAAAGACAGAGAGAGGGAGAGAGAGCATGCTCTGCTCACCAGGGATAAAATATAAACCCCAAAATCACACCTCCAGTGACCCACCTTCTCCAGCTACTCCACCCTACCTCTGGTTACTGCCAAGTGGATTACTTCACTGATTAAGTTAAGGCCTTCATAGTCCAATCATTTTAACTTCCTTGCATTGTTTCACACATGGGCTTTGGCGGGGACACCTCATATCTAAATCATAACAATGAGAGCTTTGGGAAATAATATTGTGTTGCGGTTAAAAGCAAGGTATTTAGAGTCACTCTGCCTGTGGGATGATTCCTACCCTCATTTCTAACTGCATAATCTTGGGCAAAACTCACATTTTGTTGAACCACAGTTTTTAAATCCCAAAAATGAGAGTGTTTTCAAATATATCTCTCAGTGTCGTTGAGAAGACTTAAAAACATGATGTCTACAAATAGTCACATGGGTTGGCCACAGGGTAAAGGCTTAGTAAATGTCAGCAATTAGTATAACAGCTCTGATGAATGAAGATGATCTATGGTGAGGACAGTGACTTGGGTAAGAAACACTTCATTACATTGTAATGAGACTGCAAATTAGCATGTGATTTCTTCAGGGAAGTTTACCTACATCATATAGAGCTTTCCCAAGTTAATTTCTTTAGGAAATTATCTTAGAAATTTATAAAGATCTTAAAAGTGTCCAATTTAGCATTACTTACAGAAGATCATTAGAAATAATTTTAAAAAGAGATATATAAAAATAATTCAATGGAATATTATATGATAAACTACTTCTGAATAATATTTAATATTTTACAAAGTATATATTATGTGAAAAAGCAGAACATAAAATGATTCTGTGATTCAACCTTACTTTTTGCTTCAAGATACAAATTTTATAACACACACACACACACACACACACATATACACCCACAGAAAAAAATATGAAAGTGAATTTATTAGTCTTATTTGCTTAGATATACTATTATTACAGGTGATTTCTGCTGACTTCATATGTCTGTATTTTCCAAAATTTTTGTTGTGAGCACTAATAATTTCAAAATTAGGAAAAAAATGATGAAAGTTTTCTAAAGTGTTTATATGTAGTTAACTGACATTTCAGACAGAGCAGTCCTGATCATCTTCTGCTCATCTTTCTTTCCTAACAGTTGCATGGTCAATTAGCCGCATTTACCACATACAAATTATGGCCTTTTGTAATAGCATGACTGTAATCACCTGCAGCAACCCTGACATTGATTTAGTAGCCATCTAGATGTAACTCATCTCCACTCTCAAACCACTTAACAACTACCATTTATTGAGAATATACTGTATGATAGACATTGTTAGTTATTTTTTTACATGTTGTATATTTTAGTCGTTATAATTAACCCATGAATTAGGTGAACTTTTTTCTATTTAAGGGCTACTGAGATTAACTTGCCCACATTTGCACAAGTTTGAATACTAGAATTTAATTCTAAACCAGTCTGACTTTAGAGATTAAGTTAATGTATACTGTATCTCAATAAATTCCTTGTGTGTAACTGGCTTCTCTTTTTGTGTTATCACCATTGGGAAGATGGAGGGAAAATACTATGTCAAAAAACAAGACTTATTGATGTCTGGAAAATAAGTATAAAATAACTTGAAATTTAACAACTATTATTAATATATCTACTAGTCAAAACACTAAAATGGGGATTTATTTTAGAAACTTTGCTAAAACAATGTTTGCAAAAACTAAAAATAAAAGGTCTTGATCAAATATAAGAAATGTTTTACAAATAATAGCATCATATTTTTGATGTACAAAAGATTTTTAGTTTGATATAATCCCATTTGTCTATTTTTATTTTTGTTTCCTATGCTTTTGGGCCTCATTTAAAAATAATACAAAAATGTAAAAACTTTGCCCATTCAGCACCCCAGGGTGTTTCCATATTATCCTTTGGTAGTTTCACAGTTTTAGTTCTTACATTTATGTCTTTAATTCATTTTGTGTTGATTCTTTTTTCAGGTTTTTAAAAATAACTTTTAGTTTTTAGAAGTTAATATGTGCATTACAGGAAAAAGAAAAACACAAGAAGCAAAGAACAAAGTCATCCTAACAGCAGTTTGGTCAAACATGTCTTTTAAAGCCTGTGTGTATTGTGTTGATTTTTGTAACAGGTAAGATGCTAAGATTTAGGGGTCCGGTTTTATTCTTCTGCTGGTGGATATCCAATTTTCTCAGCACCATTTATTGCAAAGATTGGGATTAATTTTACAACAGAAATATTTTTTGTCTTCAGTTCAATTTTTGGTGGGGGATGGAGGGATTTTCTTTCCTCTTATACTGATGCTCATATGATACTTCATAATTATTCTCAAGTCTTTTCTAATATGGTTCTTGGTTTCTTAATTGGACAGTGAAGGCAGAGAAAATGTTATGTTTTTCATACAGAAATATTGAACTGAAGGGGCAACTGATTCTGTTCTTGGTTCTATCTCTAATTTGCTATAAGTGGCCTCCCAGAGAGTATAAAGGTTGAATATCATGTTCTCATTTGTATAATGAAGGGGTATTTCATCATCTCAAGCATACCTTTTAACTATGATTCTGGTAGTGCTGGGACATCATGGATACACAGTAAATATTTATAAAATGAATATATATTTTCAAGTTATTCCCAAATTCTGCCTCTTACTATCAACTTCTGTGAGAACCATTTTTTCATGTTTCACAGATGAATTAGATGCAGTATTTTTCTTTCTGAAAGAAGTGTTTCTTCCTTCCATGATGTCTCTGCTAATAACTCACACTGCCTGAACTCAGACAATGCACTAATTGCATCTTATCTGTAAACATTGCTTAATAATTTCACATACAGAAACTCTTGTCTTAACATACTTTTTAAATGAATTTGGTAAAGACATATTTTTGAAACATAACTGTACATAATACTCCTTGAGTTCTATCACAGTGCTTCTTGGGTCTCACATTTATGTTCAACAAATTCTTGTTGAATGTGAAGTGAATTTGCAGCTGGGTGCAGAATTTTCAATGTTGGGTTATTTCTTTCATTAAAGTGAGGTACCTCAGATTGCACTTGTGCCTGCTGTGGTTTCATCTTTACTGTCACCACCATCTTCATGGCCAAGGAGCATTTATTCAGTTCTTCTGAAGTGAATGGCAGCAGCCAAACTCTATCCTCAGGTGAGATAAGAAGCAGCTGGCTATTATTTTCTATGTCATAATCTCTTCTATGTTTGAAGACTATTCTAGAGTCTAAGATCATTAACTTTAAAAGAGCCTCAAATATTGGACAAGGTCAATTGCTGCACACAAGGGAATCAGAGGTATGACGGAGAACATGTTATGGGAAGAGGAGGCATTGTGTGTGCTACCAGTCTGCTACCCATCTCTCCACCCAGTGTAATGCAGCAGGCAAGCACGAGAGAAGATGAGCTGTCAGTCTGTTGGTGAACATCATTCGTCATGGGTCCTCTTACATCTGTAGAAGCAGGGATACCCCTGTTAGTATGCAGAACTTGTCATGGGACCTGTAGTCTATGTGTGCACCAAGTGCACTTTTGTTCTTGTCAGTTAATGTAGCTGAGAATGGTTGTACAGCAGGACTGCAATTTTGCTGCTGCTCTTGGCACTTGAAATTAAAATCAAATACTAGACTATAGATGCAGAAAAGATAGATGAGTGTCCTCATTCTCCAAAGAGGTGGGGGATAAATTTAGAGTACTCTTTTGGCAGAGACCGCTTACATCTAAAAACTCACCTAAAATCTACAGCACAGCCCTGGTGCGTGACTAAGTTTTCACATGGGAATTAGATAAAGGGTTAGAGTCTAGTCTGAAAAATATGCCTGTGATTTCATACCCAAGAGGATACTTCAAAGAATAATCATTTAGTGTCCTCACTCACACATGAATTCACAAAGCAGAAGTTGTTTCTGGGGGATGGCATCACAAAACCAAGGGCCAATTTGAATACAAATCCAAAGTTGGCCACCATCCTCCCTTGAAAGGATAGGGAACTTCATATCTTTAGCATTCCAAATCACCTTTCTTTTCTATTTTATTTACACTAAGTCTGAGCTACATTCTTCTTGAGTGTACTTCATGACCCGTTCTTTTTATATCTCCTTTTCATTTGACTAAAATGCAGTTATCACTTTATGTGAAATTTTTCTTGATTTTTGATTTTTAGCTCAGGGAATTTTATTAAATTCATCTGAAATATGGAAAACCAAGGCCCATAGAGGGATAAACAAATGCTAAACTATAATAAGACTGTAAAAATATTTTGATTTGGGGACAGAAGAGTTTAATTGTACTCAGGGGTTTAATTAATTGAGTTTTCTGTGGCAATTATTCCTCTTTTTTTTTCTATTCCCTTTGCTCAGTTAAATATTCCTTGACTAGCATGCCAAAACTCAACCAAACAGGTGGATTTCCCAGACCCTGATCCTTTTACTAGTAACTGCTCACTGGTCCTTTAATCAAAATTTATATCACTAAACGGTGTTCTTGAGGACCAGATTTTCTGGGACATTTCCAATTTCAAAGAGGCTCACCTATGTTTTTCATAGACATATACATGTAGTTTATAGCATGTACTTTGATTCTGGGACTAGAAAACTAATATATATGTATATATATATATAGTATTACATATATGTTATATATACACATATACATATATGTATATGTATTTATATATGTTGTGTGTGTACTTAAAATTACATATACGTAAATATTTATATAGATAATATTTATGTAAATACATAGTTGGTTCTCATTTTTGTGTTAGTTTTGCTCTGTAAGTTTGTCCCAAATACTGACTTAGCAAACATTAAACTTTTGCTTCTAAAGGAAATAGTTAAGTTTTGTGACCCTCTCATCACAGCATTCTTGTTAAATGATCAATGTGTAACCAAATTTTATTTGTGTGTTACTGTTTAAGGACACTTTAAAATATGTTGTAGATTCATTAACATTGAACTCACAGCGAACAGCACTCTAACCCATGCTGTAATGAAGATTATCTAACACGTGTTTTCGCTGCAAGACAAGTCACAAGGCTTCATGTGCTTAGGAAGCCACAGTTGGACAATTTTCTATGCTTGAGGGCCATTTTAAATTGCAAAATCAGCAAAAAGCACAAAAATGCAAAAAGCATGGCACTTAACATAAGAAAAGGACATTTGGTTACAGTATGAGAATTGAAGTGAGAAGGCAGAGTTTTGTCTATTTTTATTTCAATTGGGAATATGCATGTCAGGTGCCTCAAATGTTTTTTGACTCATTTGCTCTAGGCAAATGAGTCAATGGAGTATTGACTTTATGGTTACAAATAAATAATGAGAATCAATCATGTATATGTTGTTTCATGTAAATTGATCGACGAGGAGAATTAAAAAAAAACATAAATCTTTAAAGGTCTAAATTGGAAATCTTAGTAATTTCCTGAACAGTCCTAAGATGAGTGGAAAGTCAACCTGCCCATTCACCACCACTGAATGAAGACATTGATCCTCAAAAGTATGAAAGACTTTTGGTCCCCAACAAAATGAATGGTAACATTGCTAAAGGATTTACTTGCCCACTTCAAGTGTTCTGTTCTCTTCTAATCTTAAGATTCCAGAAAGAGAGATTTGATACATACATACCTTCTCTTTCCCTTTTCTGTGTCCTCTTGGAATTTGTTATTCTTCTCTCCACCTTATCACAGGTTAGAGAGAGATCATTGCTTATATTTGTAAAGTTTCATTGAAAAAGGGGAAACATTCCCAAGGAAAAAAAAAAAAAAAAAAAAAAAAGAAAGCCTTTCAAGTGTGCCTGCTATCACAGACAGTACTAACATTTACTTATATACCCCTTTGCTCTTACCAATAAGCTGAATTTGAGAAGAAATTTTCAGAACCTAATGTGCATATCAGTAGAGAAGCTTTTATACTTGTGTGAGCTGTTAGTTTGAGGTGAAAAGTGTCATTTTATGCCACTTTGCACACTTTATGTAAAGCACAGTGTCTGATACTATGTAGTTTGCTCTCAATAAAATATAGTTTTGATTTACTAGAATAATATATCATCATCGACTTCAAGAAACTTCCATTTAGTAGTGTTTTCTTTTCTTTTGGTTTTATAATTCAGAAAAATTTCTACCCTTTATAGAAAAACAAGTTGCATTTTAACTTTGTCAAATTGAAAGCCTAGAAAGTTGGTTTTGATTTTTAAAATTTTTTCCCTCTTTATCCTATTAAAACATAATGTATTTCAGATTTTGGATTTTGGAATATATGTGCATACATAATGAGATATTCTGGGGATAGGACCAAAATTTGAACATGAAATTCACTTATGTTTCTTATACTCCTAATACATTTAACCTAAATGCAATTTTATACAATATTTTAAATTATTTTTTGCATGAAACAAAATTTGTGTACATTGAACCATCGTAAAGCAAAGACATTGCTATCTCATGTGGATTACCTGTAGTCATCTGTCTTCACCATTGTTCCTGACTCTGAATGTATATGCTACCAGTGAGGAATTATTTTCTTACTTTTATTAACACAAAAGTACTTCACACTACAAAATATGACATGCCATCAATTCAGTGAAGAAATAATATGTTCAGGGTAACTAAGCAGCACAGCAGTATCACCAGAATCCCTGTATCAGTTGTTAAATAGGAGTCTTAATAAAGGAAGTCATCTTTCAGTTTTACCCTATGCTGCGGTGCTGTGTTATAATTTTTAGGTGAGAAAAGCATCAGAAGCAGTAGAGGGACCAGGAAGTGGGTCCTAGGGATGAGGAAGTGTTCTGCTATATGGCTTTTAAAAATGTTTCCTCAAAGTCATCTGTCTCATTGACAATGGTTTTGTCTTAGAAGTTTCTCTTTGATATTTTAAAGGACACAATTTCTATAGTGTTATGATTACATGATGCTCTAATCCTTCAATGAGCTTACCATACTTCACTTTTGTCTATAGAACTTTATCTGCAGAGGTAACAATGCCATCTTCTCTGTCACCATTACCATGGTCAGTTAGACTAAGAGCAATTAGGGCTATTTTACCATTAGTCCATGAGTGAACTAATGGAGCCTCATAATCAATGTTAAAAACCTCTCAATATCCACTTTTTCCAACTAATTGACAGATTCTGAAAGTATATATTTTTGTTTATGTAAGAAGGTCAGATATCATTTATTTCTTGCTTGACATACAGATTCTGAATCCTTCTAAGCCACCACCTCATTCACTATCCTCACAGAACAGAACTGAAGACTTGAGATCATGCCAGGCATATGGAACTGTGTTTTAGTCACTGTGTTCCAGCATATATGGCATCCTTCAGGCTAACCTCCTATTAAAAACTTTCAGCTCCCATGCTGCAATCAACCACTGCTAATAAGCTGCTAAAGAAAACATTTTCATATTTATTCTTTGTTAATCTAAGAAAACCCTGGTCACATGGCTGAATTAATGAAGTCGCATCTGGAAGAGATAAAATGGCACAAACATTATTTTGTATGAGAATTTTAGCTGGAGGATGAGCAGAACAATTGTGAAGGAATAACAAAAACTTGCAGTCCTCATACAGAATGGAGAAAGCGCAAGTCACTGGTACAAAACATTTGTGAAACCAATCAGGAAATGTCCTTGAGAAAATGGATGCCCTTTTGCTGGCCTAATAACGGACTAGCAAGAAATTCACTCCTTTAAAGGACTGAGGACTCAAATTTTGCCTGTCATAGCTAGTTCACCCTTACATATGCCCACTGTACATCCCAGCAGTTATTCTGTCCTTGGTATCCTTAATTCCTGTAGGCCTTGTCTCATCAGCTACAGTCAGAGTCTGACCCAAAATAGCAGTAACAGTGATGCTTCATAAGCCTAGTAGACTTGTTCTGGCCTCATATTTTCATCAGCAATGACCTTGGCAAATTTGTCAATGAGTTTCTCCGTTGCTTTCTAGAAGCAGGTACTTTATTACTACAAATATTTAAAATTTTAATGTTATGTCTTCTCCTAAATTTTCTGCAACCAGCTTATCAAAGAATCACAGTTTCCTTCAATTTTCAGTTCACTGTGACAGATCTTCTGCTAGTTTCATGATTAGCATACCATTAATTGGCTTATGTTCACTGTGGATCCAGTCATTCAATACATGATTAGATCTGCACTTTTAGCATTAGACAGTCTTTTTTTTTTTTTTTTAATTAAATTTGTCATGGCCTTCAGAGTAGGGTTACAGAAGTTTATCTTGTTTCTTTTAAGTCATAGGTGGTCATCCTTCCAACACCATACTCCCCTGTAAGGAGTTTCACAATTACGTTGTTGTGTGGTTTTCCAACAGCTTGATTTTCAGTGCTATAGCTAAACACAAATGCCTTCTTTTTCTCATCACTGTCCATCCACAGGGGTATCTATAGACTTTTAAAAAGTTTTCAGAGAACAAGTGAAAAAGGACAGTGGATAATGCTCATAGGTCTTGTCCCCATGTAGGACATTGTGGGAACCTGCTGTTAGTGTGTCCCACCTGCACATGTGCCACTCTATTACCCTCTGATGGTGTTTGCATGGGAGACTCTGGGAATGGATGGAAAGAAACATAACAACAGAAGGGGTATGGGAGGGTCTTTTTTCCCTAGAGGATGCTGAATAAATTGTGTGTTGTGCCCCTGTGATCAGGTGTGAAATTTTTCCACCTGTGGTATCATATTGGTGCTCAAAACAGTTTCAGATTTTGGAGTGTGTAGGATTTAGGATTTGAGGACTAGGGATATTCAATCTGCATTATTAACAAAAAACAGCAGCCATCAAAACAGACTAACTCTAAAAGTCAGAGAAGAGATAATTGTTCTTCATCAAGGCAAGTTTGCGGGGAGTGTATTAGTCAGGGTTCTCTAGAGAAACAGAATCAACAGGAAACATGATTATAAAAAGGGGATTTATTAGATTAACTTACATGACCAGAAGGTGGATAGTCCACAATGGTCGTCTGCAGTTGGAGAGCTGGAAGAACAAGCAGCTGCGCAGTCCAAGGTGCAGAAGCCCCAGAACAAGAAAGATCAACAGTCCTACCCTAGTCTGAGACCAAGGGCTTCTGGAAACTACCTGTAGAATCACTGGCAGAGTCGCTTTGGAAGCGTGAAGAAGCGGGAGTCCAATATCCTCAGACGAAGCAGCGATCAAGAACCCGTTCAAGAAGAGCCAAGCTTGCATCTGCATCTGCTTCCTTGTTCTTCTTTTATTCCATTCTTGCTGCCCAAGCTTAGGGCGGGTCTCCACTTCAGTTCACTATCCCATGTTTAAATCATTCCTAGACACGCTCTCATTGACAAACCGAGAAGCCTCTTAATCACAGGCATCTCTTAATCCAAACAAATTTGACAGTTCAAATTAACCATTACTGGAAGCTTCTTGAAATCAACAGCTACACAAATAGAAATGACAACTCAGTTTTGACACAATTATACATAATTACTCAGTACAAATGTCTAGCAGAGCCTCCTCCATAATAGCTTATAAACAGTTTTATTGATGTGTAATTGATGGCCGATAAACTGAACATGTTTAAATTATACAATTTGGCAAGTTTTGACATATGCATGAATTATGAAACCCTTGTCACAATCAAGTTAATGAACCAACCCCAATAATTTTCTCATGGCCCTTGATATCTCCCCTCCACTCCTTCATTCTGAGGTAGACACTTTCTCTGTCACTACAGATAGCTTAAATTTTCTAGAATTCATAAAAATGAAATAACACAGAAGTTATTTTTTTCTCTCTGGCTTCTTTTACTCAGAGTAACTTTTTTGAAACTGACCCATGATATTTAATATGGCAATAGCATATTTCTTTATATTGCAGGCTTTATTCCATATTATGAATATACCACAATTGATCCATTTGCACACTAATAGACATTTGGGTTATTTTAAATATTTGTCTACTACAAGCAAAGAAGCTATGAATATTTAAACACTATTATTTGTGCTTTTACACTTTCATTTCACAGGGATAGACACTTAGGAGTGGAATAATTAGGTCATATAGTTCATATATGTTTAGCTTTTTGAAAAAGCTACCAAAATTTCTTCCAAAGTTGCTGTACCATTGTATATCCTCAAAAGCAGTATTTGAGAATTCTAGATCTTTTACAATACTCTCCAATACTTAATATTATTTGTCTTTTTAATTTCAGACTCTCTGATAATATGCAATAGTATTATACCATAGTCTAAATTTATATTCCCCTAATTACTAATTATGGTGATTATCTTTTCATGTGCATATTTGCAATCTGTGTGTTCTTTGCTGAACTACCCAATCAAATATTTGCCCAATTTATTCTATTGTAATACATTTTTGTACGATATATTGAATTTGAAAGTTCTTTCTATATCGTGGATATATATTATATACCCGTTCACTATCAGATAAATGATAGACAAATGTTTTCTTTCAGTCTCTGACTTGTCTTTTCATTTTTCTTTCTTTCAAATATGAGAGATCCTTAATTTTACTGAAGCCCAATTTATGATTTTTTTCTTTTTATACCCACACTGCTCTTGGTATTGCATGTCAAAGTTTGCCAATATAAGATTTTTATGAAGATTTTCTCTTGTGTTTTATTTTATGCATTTTATATTTCTAGTTTTTATATCTAGAATTATTATTCATTTTGGGTAGATTTCTGTTTATGGTGCTAATGTTGTCTTTGACCAAACTTTTGTTGAACCCTCTAGGCTTCAACCTTGGTAGCATTTTTGTTGGGTCTGTGTCACTTAGTTTTAGTAAGAATCCTGCTGGCTAAGTTTAAAGACTCTTTCACCCTCAATCTATCTGGCTTGATATCTGATCAAATTCTTCATCTCCTACTACCCGCCTCTGGTCACTATAGCTCATCTTCAGCAAATAACCCCTCAAAATAGATTAGTCAGAATTCCCCCACTTCAAGTTTCTTCTTGGTAATTTTTGCTCCTCTGGTACCTACCTTGCTCCTTGGATATAAAACCCCACTTGTTAGTGTGCATTTGAGATTGAGCCCAGTTCTACACTGAGGTTTTTGGGTTCAGGACTTTTTTTTTTTTTGTCTGTTGTAATAACTCCTGAATTAAAACCACTTTCTGTCCAACTTTGGTTTTCTTTGACAATGGTGTGAGATGTAGGATTATTGATCCAAATTAACTTATGCATATGAACATATAATTGTTCCATTATCATTTACTGAAACAGCTATTCTTTCTCTACTGAATAACTTTTAGATCTTGGTGGAAAATTACTTGTATATATAAATATATATAGACTTGCACATATATATTTCTATATATATTTATATATTTCTATATATATTTATATATATTTCTATATATATTTATATATAGAAATATATATGTATTTAAATATATATGTATTTCTAAATATATATATATATTTATATATATATAAATTTATATATTTCTAAAATCTCTGTTCTATTATATTGCTCCATTTGTTTTTAGGTCAATACCAAACTGTCTTGATAGTATTATTATAAGAAGTGTAAGTACTACAAATAATGTTTTTTGTTTTTAATTGTTTTGCATATCTGGATTCTTTGTATTTCCTTTGTATTTTAGAATTTGCTTTGCAATTTTAAAATAATTGCA
Source organism: Sciurus vulgaris (assembly GCF_902686455.1). Taxonomy (NCBI): domain Eukaryota; kingdom Metazoa; phylum Chordata; class Mammalia; order Rodentia; family Sciuridae; genus Sciurus; species Sciurus vulgaris. The sequence continues at coordinate 95,068,751 of NC_136462.1, forward strand.
AAGGTTTGATTCTCATTACACTGAATCCATATATCAATGCATTAGAATTGACATATTAACATTATTGTCTCCCAATGCATAAATATGTCTCTTAATTTGTTGAGATTTTTAATTCCTCATAAATGTTTTCTAGTTTACAGCAAACAGGTCTCTTGTATCTTCTATCAGATTTATCCTTAAGTGTGTCATATCTTTGGTGTTATATTTAGTGGTATTTTTTCACTTCAATATCCTGTTGTTTGTCACTAATATAAAGGAACACAATTAGGTTTTCCTAGTTTGAGATATAATAGTCAAAAACTTTATGTATTTACAGTATATAATGTAATGTGGTTTTATCTCAGGTATTTTTCACAGTGATAGAAATCTAGCACATGCACTATGTAGATATGTGTGTTTATATATCATATATCATATATATCATTTATGCAGGCATGAGACTATTTCAGATCTTAGCGAATTTCAGGTTTTTTTTTGTTTGTTTGTTTTGATGTGTTTTTTGGTACCATGGTTTTAACTCAGTGGTGCTGAACCACTGAGCCACATGCCCAGTCCTTTTTTATATTTTTTAGAGACAGGGGTCTTGCTGAGTTGCTAAGTGCCTCCCTAATCTGCTGATGTTGGCTTTGAACTCTCCATCCTCCTGCTTCAGCTCCTGAGTTTCTGGGATTACAGGCTTGCACCACCATGCCTGGCAAATTTCAGGTATTTTTAATACAACTTGTATACATTTACTATGTACAGCCTAATGTTTATATATATATTTATATATTTATTTATATATTTATATATATTTATTTATATATATTATTATATATTTTAATATATATTATTTATATATATTTATATATGTATGTATATATGTATATAAATACATATGTATGTATATATATGTATATACACAATAAATATGTATATACATACATATTTATATATGTATATATGTATACATAAATATATGAAAGTGATTACCACAGTCAAGCTAATTAAAATATCCATCTCCTCACATGGTTGCCTTTTCATACATGTGTGTGTGTATGTGTGTGTGTGTGCGTGTGTGTGGTGAGAGCACCTTAAATCTACTCCCTTAAAAAATTTCCAGTATACAACACAGTATTATAAACTACTGCCATTATGCACATAATAATGTATAATCATCTACATAATAATGTAGAATTATCATGTACATTATAATTCTGTAGTAGACTTATTCATTATAGCTAAATGTAACTTTGTACCTTTCAACCACTAACACCCCATTAACTTCATCCGCTCATCCTGTGTAATCCTGCTCTACTATCTGCTTCTATGTATTTGAATATTTTAGAGTCCACATATAAGAAAGATCATGCAATATTTTTGTTTGTGCATGTGACTTATTTCACTTAGCATAAGTTTCTCCAGATTCACCTATGTTACTGTAAATTGAAGAATCTCACTTTTAGTGATTTATTAGTGAATTACAGTTATAAATAATAGCAGGGTTCATTTTTTACCTGTTCATAAGTGCATTTCACATAAGTTGTTCCATTTTAATACACAGTACTTCCCTTCTCTTCTCTCCTCCCTTTCCCTGATTCCTCCCCTTTCTCTACTCTATTGGTCTTCCATCTTTTTATTTACTGTTTTTAAAATTGGTGCATGATAGTTATATATAAAAGTGGAATTAAAAATAAATAATTAATTTTTTAAAAAAAAGTGGAATTCTTTGTGATAAATCCATACATGCACATAGCATAATTTGGTCAAATTCATTCCCCAGTTCTTCCCCTTTCCCTCTCCTCCTCCTTTCACCTTACTCTCCTGCCTCTTATCTGCTGATCTACCATGTAGACCTCTGCCTTTTTATTCCATTTTTCTCTGTAGTTTCACATATGAGAGAAAACATTCAAACCTTGACTTTCTGAGTCTGGCTTAATTTACTTAGCATGGTGTTCTCCAATCCCATCCATTTACCAGGAAATGCCATAGTTTCATTCTTCTTTATGGTTAAATAAAACTTTTGTGTATATATGTCACATGTTATTTACCCATTCATCTATTGATGGGCATCTGGACTGGTTCCATAACCTGGCTATTGTAAATTACACTGCTATAATATCACTATAATGTGCTGATTTTAGTTCTTTGGAATAAATATCAAGAATAGGGATAACTGGATCATATGGTTCCATTCCTGCTTTTTTGTGAAATTCCATATTGTTTCCAAAGTGGTTATACTAATTTGCAGTCCCACTAACAATTTGAGTGTACCTTTTTCCTTGCATCCTCACCAGCAACTATTGTTATCTGTATTCTTGATGCTTGTCATTCAAAATGGGGTGAGATGAAATTTCAATATAGTTTTTCTTTTTCTTTTTAAAAAAATTTGTTCTTATTAGTTATACATGAGAGTAGAATGTGCTTTGACACATCATACATAAATGGAGCATTATTTCTCATTCTTCTGGTTGTACATGATGTAGAATTATACTGGTCATGTAGTCATATATGTACAAAAGGTAATACTTTCTGATTCATTCCATTATCCTTTCTACCCCCATGTCCCCTCCCCTGCCTTCACTCTCCTCTTCCTAATCCAAAGTAATTATCAAAAACACAAGCAACAATAAATGTTGGTGAGGATGTAGGGAAAAAGGTCATTAATACATTGCTGGTGGGAATTGCAAATTGGTGTAACCATTATGGAGAGTGGTATGTAGATTCCTCAGAAACTTGGAATGGAACCACCATTTGACCCAGCTATTCCACTCCTCAGTTTATACCTAAAGGACTTAAAATCAGCATACTACAGTGACACAGCCACATCAGTGTTAATAGGAGCTCAACTCACAATAACTAAACTATGGAACCAACCTAGATGCTCTTCAACAGATAAATAGAAAAAGAAAATGTGGTATATATACACAATGGGCTATTACTCAGCCTTAAAAAAATGAAATGATGGTATTTGCAGGTAAATGAACGGAACTGGAGAATATCATGCTAGGCAAGATAGGCCAATCCCAGAGAACCAAAGAACAAATGTTTCTTTGATATGTGGATGCTAATTCACAATAAAAAGGCTAGTCTAGGGAAGAATAGAGTTACTTCTGAGTCAATGTAGTTTTGAGTTGCATTTCACTGATTGCTAAGGACGTAGAGAATTTGTTCAAGTATTTGTTGATCACTTTTATTTCTTCTGTTGAAAAAGATCTATTTAGATCTTTTGCCCATTTGATTTTGATGATCAGGATTTCAGTTTTTTGGTTTTAAGGGTTTTTTTTTTTTTTTTTTTTTTTTTTTTTTTTGAGTTCTTTATATATTCCAGATGTCAATTCCCTGTCAGAAGAATAGCTGGCAAAGATTTTCTCCCATTCTCAAGGCTCTCTTTTCATGCTTTTGTTTCTTTGGCTGTGCAGAAGTTTTTAATTTGATACCATATCATTTACTGATTCTTAATTTTATTTGTTGAATTTTAGATGTCTTATTAAGGAAATTGGTGCTTGCACCAATATGTTGGAGTCTTGTCTCCATGTTTTCTTCTAGCATCTTTACTGTTTCTCGTTGAATTTCTAGATTTTTGATCCATTTTGAGTTAATTTTTGTGCAGGTTTAGAGACAGAATCTAGTTTCATTTTTCTATATATTAACATCCAGTTTTTCCAGCACCATTTGTTAAAAAGTCTACCTTTTCTCTAGTGTATGTTTTGACACCTTTCTCAAGGATCAAAAGACTTTATGTGGATTTGTCTCTTTGTCCTCTGGTTTATTCCATTGGTTTTCATATCAGTTTTTATTCCAATACCATGTTGTTTTTGTTGCTATTGCTCCATAGTACAATTTGAGATCTGGTATTGTGATGTTTCAAGTCTTGCTCTTGTTGCTTAGAGTTGCATTGGCTATTCTTGGTCTTTTATTCTTCCATATGAATTGTAGGACTCTCTTTCATATCTCTGTGAAGAACTGGAACTTTTGGTATTTTGATGGGAATTGCATTCAATCTGTAAAACATTTTGATAATATGACTCTTTTGACAATATTAATTCTGCTTGTCATGAACATGATATGTATTCATTTTCAATGATTGTCTTCAATCTATTTCTTCAGTGTTTTGTGATTTTCAGTTTAGAGTTTTTTTTTTTTTTTTTTTTTTTTTACTTTTTAGTTTGATTTGTTCCTAAGTTTTTTTGCTTTTGTTGTTGTTTGAGGCTATGTTAAATGAAGTGGTTTTCTTGGTTTCTTTTTAGGCAAATTCATTATTGGAATATAAGAAAGATTTTGGGATTTGTATGCTAATCTTGTATCCTCCTACTTTGGTGGGTTTATCAGATCTAGAAATCTTCTGGTGGAATTTTTTGGGACTTAAAAGTATACAATCATGTCATCAGTGAACAATGATGGTTTGACTTCCTCTTTTCTTATTCATATTATTTTAATTTCTTCCCTTGCCTGACTGTTCTGGCTAAAGTTACAAGAATATATTGTATAGAAGTTGTAAGAATAGACATCCATGTTTTGCCATAGTTTTCCAGCAAATTCTTTCAGTTTTTCTCTGTTCCCCAAGATGTTGGTTTTGCATTTGTCATATATGGCCTTTATGATGTTGGGGTAAGTTCCTTGTATTCCTAATTTCTTTAGAATTTATAACATATGGGTGTTGAATTTTGTCATAGGATTTTTCTGCATCAAGATGATCATGTGATTCTTGTCCTTAGTTTAATTATTTGAATTACATGTGATGATTTACATATATTGCATCAACCTTGGGTTTCTGGGATGAAACAAATTTGATCTTGTTGAAAAACTTCTTGATATGTTTTATAAACGATTTTTTTCTGTTTATGTTCTTCAGGGATATTGACCTTTGGTTTTCCTTCTTTCATGGGACTTTGTCTGCTTTTGATATCAGGGTGACACTGGTTTCATAGAATGAGTTTGGCAGTGTTTCCTCCCTTTCTATTTTTAGAATTATTTGAGGAGGATTGTCATTAGCTCTTTTTTGAAGATCTGATAAAACTCTGCTAGAATTTCTCTGGTTCTGGGCTTTTCTTTGGAAGAATTTTTATTACTACTTCAATTTCCTTGCTTGATATTGATCTGTTAAGGTTTCCTATATTCTCTTGGTTCAATTTCATTAGATCATATGTGTCTAGAAATTTGTCTCTTTTAGATCTTCCAGTTTAATGGAATATAAATTTTCAAAACAGACTCTAATGATCCTCTAAAATTCCACAATGTCTGTGATGATATCTTCTTGTTCATCTCTCATTTTGTTGATTTGGGTTTTCTCTCTTTTGGTTAGTTGACTAAGGGTTCATCAATATCTTGTTTATCTTTTCAAAGAACCAACTCTTGGTTTCATTGATTCTTTGTATTTTTTTCATTCTCTATTTCATTAATTTAAACTCTGTTCTTAATTATTTTCTTCTGAGTTTTGAATTAGTTTGTTCCTGCCATTCTAGGGCCTGTAGATGTAGCATTATATTGCTTTAGGGAGAAATTTCTTTCTTTTTTTTTAATGTAGGCACTTAATACAGTAAATTTCTCCTTATAACTGCTTTTATAGTGTCTCAGAGATTCAAGTGTGTTGCATCATTATTATTATTTGATTCTAGGAAATTTTATTTCTCTCTTCATTTCTTCTATGATCCACTTCTCATTTAAAAAATATTTTTGAATCTCCATGAGTTTTTGTGGTTTCTACAATTTTTCTTGCTGTCAATTTCAAATTTTATTCCCATTATAATCTTAAAATATGAATAGGGTAATTTTTTTGTATTTGTTAAGCCTTATTTGTGATGTAAACATGGTCTATTGTGTAAAACATTCCATGAACTTTCAAAAATAAAGAGTATTCAGCTGTCATTGGTTGAAATATTCTTTATACCTATTACTCATATTTGACTTATAGTATTATTAGGGTCAGAAGTGTCCTTATTGATTTTATATCTGGATGACTATTTGTGAAAAGGGTGTGTTGAAATAAACCAGTATTATTATATTTATAGCCTTGTTCTATGAAGTCTATCTGGGACTTAATGTCATGAAGTGTTTGTTTTATGTAATTAAGTGCACTGACATTTGCACATAAATATTTGCTATCATTATATCTTCTTGTTGGATTATTCCCTTTAAAGGTATGTAATGAATTTTATTCTCTTCTGATTAATTTTTGCTTGAAATATGCTTTGTCATTTTTGAGAAAATATACTTCTGATTGTTTTGGGACTCCAATGGCTTGGAATATCTTTTCTATCCTTTTACTTTCAGTCTGTGAATGTTTTTACTTCCAAGTCTCTTGCAAAGAGCATATGATTAGCTTTTGCTTTTAGATCTGGTAGTCTGTGTCTTTTAATTGAAGAGTTGAGTCCATTTATATTCAGTTATTTTGGAGATATTATTTCCAACCATTTTGGATTGTTTCATAGATTTAATTCATTCTCAGTTTTCATCTACTTAATGAGTCTTCTGGAGAACTCCATCAATTTGAGAGGTTTGGGGTTTGTTTTTGAGTTTTTCTTTCTGTAGTGTTTAAATATTTACAGTAGTGTTGGTTTAATGGTCATTTATTCTTTCAGTTTTCCCTTACCATGGAAAACTTTTATTCTTTGATGCTGAATAATAGCTTTGATGAATAAAGCAATATTGGCTGGCAATTTTATTCTTTCAAGATTGGATTCTATCATTACAAATTTTAGATTTTATAGTTTGAGCTGAGAAATCAGAAGTGAACTTTGTTTACCTGTATCAGTGCCCCTGTTTTTCTCTCACAAGTTGAAATATTCTATCCTTTTTTCTATTAGGTATTTTGAGGAAGATATATCTTGGAGAGGTTCTTTCTTCATTGTTTTATTTATTTGGTGTTCCACATACTCCTGTATGTGAATATTGTTATGGTGTGGGTATGGGGTGTCCCCCCAAACTCCTGTGTTGATGCAGGAATGTTCAAAGGTACAGTGATTGCACTGTGAGAGTTGCAACCCAGTCAGTCCATCCTAGTTGGGATGACTAGATGGTACCTGTATGCAGATGGGGCATAGCTGAAGAAGGTGAGTCACTGAGTGTGTGCCTTGGAAGATGCCTCTTCCCTGCAGCCCTTTTCCCCCCTCTCTGCTTCCTGACTGAGCAATGAGTTGAGCAGGTTTTCTCTGCTGTGCCCTTCCCTCATGATGTGCTGCCTCCCTTAGGGCCCAGAGCAATGGTGTCAGTCATCTGTGGACTCAGATCTCTGAAACCATATGCCCCAAATAAGCTTTCCTCCTCTAAGTTGTATTTTCAGGTATCTTGGTTACAGCAATGAAAAACTAAAACATGTCCATCTTGTTTCTGGGGCTTGGAAATTTTTCTGCTCTTACTTTGCTGATAAGGTTCTTAATGCCTTTGGTCTGCATCTTTATTCCCTCTTCTATCCTGATGACTTTTTGGTTTGGTTTCTTAATGTTGTTCCAGAGTTCTTATATACAATGATCATGATCTTTTATCCTTTGTTTTTACTATTAACCGAGTGTTTCATTACATATATCCTGTTTCTGAGGATTGAAATTTTTTTTCCTACACAATCTAATTTTTTGTTAATACTTGCAAGTAAGTTTTTATTTGATTCATTGTATCTCTCATTTCTAGTAGTTCTGATCAGTTTCCCTTGAGAATCTCTAACTCATTTTTGAAGTGGTTCTCATCTCCTGCAATTCTTAATTCATACTTTAGATTTTCTTTTAGCTCATCAATCATTTTAATGATCATTATATAGTCTTTCTCTGGAATTTAACCCCATTTTATATCTTTGGGTCCCTTTGTTGGGGGGATTGTAAATTTTCAGAGGAGACTTGTTTGCTATTTTTTTTTTTTTCAGATCTACTGGAATTTATTTGAAATATGGTACAAGTGCTCTTCCAGATAAGGGATAGTAAAAGGTTTTCATTCAACTGAGCTAGAATTCTAACTCCATTAATCGCTGCATGACCTATGAGAACTTTGCAAATTACTTAATCTCTAAGCCATGATTTACTCATTTAAAATGAGTAATCCTTTCTACTTTATTGAGTTGATTAATACTGAAGATTAATCAGAGGAATGTAGGCAAAAGACTCAATGCATAGTGGTATTCATTCAATAGGGGTTCTTCTCCAGAACTAGGTGCATAAAACAGCTCTCCGATGTACAGGACCACAAGACTGAGACTATTCTTTGCTGAATTTTCTAGAGACTTGCAGTGAAGTGTGATAATCAGAACAAGAGTTTTATAGTCCCATGGACAAAGACCGCAAATCCAGATTCTTTCACTTGTTAGCTGAGGGTGTTCGGGCAAGTTACTTATCTTCTCTAAAGACTGTCCATTTCTCATCTGTACAATAAGAATCAAAATATAACTTTATAAGCATTATTATTATGAAAGAATAATATATATGGATAGCTACATATATATATATATATATGTATGTATAAAAGTCAAGCACAATGAAGTCCTTTCCCTTCATCCACCAATGTTGTTTATTTTTTTACTATCTTACTTTTGGTTTCACTTTTGTGAGGTACAGGGGTCTTGGACTTGTGCATCTGTTGAGATGGACTTCTCTTCCTCTTTCGTGAGGATATATTTTTGCACATTTATTTCTTTTGTAATACATCCTGTGTCATTGGTATCTCTCAGCTTCAACATGTATACTTGGTATAATTCAAATATTAGCTTCAACCCCAAGTGCCTCTTACTTTGACACTGCAGGACTGATGTTTAGTTCACACTTCAACACTGTGGGTTCCTCTAAATCATTATCTTGGAATACTTCTCTGACTTGGCTGTAGGAGTAGGTGTCTAAGAGTGGAACCTGAGGTCCCCTCTAGCCATTTTTATTCGATGCTTGGTCATTGGCCTGGGGTTTTGTCTCATGTATACTATAACAAAGTACTGTTGAAGCCTGTGTGTGGAGCAGGGTGCACTGTCAATTCACTGGGTTGTAGATGAAGCTTAGCTGCCGTCTCTAGCCAGTGAATTAATAGTGATTGCATCAGTTTCCAGTTCCTTTCAGAAAAATGGGAAACAAACAATAGCAACACCAGTAGTACCGAGAATGCTCAGTGCCTAGTATGACATTTACAACACCACTGCAACTACCACCACCACAACAACAACAAATAAAAGCAAAAGAAAAAGAAAAGGAAATGGCAAGGTCGGCATTTAACATTAAATCTAGCATTAAAATGCACAGCAGTTGTTAAGTATACCCTCCACAGTACCAATAATCACCACAACATGAATGGTGGGTGGAGACAGGAATTATATAACCTAAAAAGTCTAAAAGATAGTAAAATTACTATTATTAAGAGAAAAGAAATGGGCAGGAAGTAAAAGAAAGTTCAAAATATTTAAAAAGTAGACTGATGGAAAGCAGGAGTGAGGTAGCAAGTGATGGTTATAATGAAGGAGAAGTAAAAAATCTAAAAAAAAAATTGAGAAAGAACAAAGGAATTTGGCTTTGGAGGGGAAAGAAAGGAGAGAAGAGTGATGAGAGAAACAAAAACAAGAGCAAAAACAAACCAACAAAAATTCAAACAAAACAAATAAGCACCCCCTTAACCCCTTATAGTCAAAACAAGGTAAAATAGCAAATGGGCAAGAAAAAAAGTGATAAAAATGAAGAAAAAGAATCTATATATACAAGCACACATGAGCATGTGTGTAAACACACACACACACACACACACACACACACACACACATGCACGCACAAACACAATAGAAAAAGGAAAAAAGAATTAATGAAAAGTAAAGGGATTGCCTCAGCAGAGGTTGTCAGAAGAGTTGAGAAGGACAGCTGCTCACTGCCCATGCCAGACTGCCCTTCTCTCTGTTCCCTCTGGGCTGCGTACAGCTGAGGGAGAGCAAGTGCTGGGGATTATTGAACTCTGAGTTCTTCACTAAGTTGAAGTGGCCTGGAACTGAGGCTGCTGGTAGTAACTCTCAGCTTCCCTTCTCACCAATATGAAGGAGGACAGAATGGGAATTCGTGACAATTGGAGTTTTGTCCAGGCAAACTAGATAGATGGACTCCCAGGTGGGGCTGATGCAGAGTTCCAAGTGCGAATTCCCAGTGACTGGTTGACATTTAGCTCTGATGGGCTTTCGGAATTCTCTTGGGTGCTACCTGCTCTAGAGAGAATACTTCCATCCACAACATTGTGAGGTAGATGCCAATCTCTGTTGGGTATCTGGATTTCAGGGACCTCCCAAGAACTACACCTGCAGGACAGTCACAAACCCTCCATAGGTCTGACAGACTCTACCATCTCCACCGTCCATAACTGTGGTCCTCTCAGTTGGGTCCAAATATGCCCAACTGCCCAGCTCCTGAGTTCTCTCTGGCTGATCCTGCAAACTGCCAGACCCAAAGGGAAAGCAAGCTGCACTGTGCTTTGTGTTCCCAGCCTTAGTCCCCCAGGGTGCAATCCTTTCTGTACCCACCTCAATTACTCTCTGCCACCTATGCTATAAACTTCACTGCAGGCACTTGTTGGGACAGACTGATAATGCTAATTATGAACCCTCAACTCCCATAGCAGAGAGTCACTGTGCAGCTGCTTCAGGAAGGCTTAGCTCTCTGCTCTCCAGTAGAGAAGCATAAAGCACCTTTCAAACACCAGCTTGCCACCTGCCTCTGGATCAGTCAAGATCAGACTGCATCCTGTTCCACAAGTTCTCCTCTGCCAAAATTGTTCCTAGTTTTTCTCTCTCTCACTTCCTGTTTCACTCCCGCCCTTTCTGGAGAACCAGCATCACCAGTGCTATGGTTCTGGTTCTGAGGTATTCTTTCCTTTCCTATGTTCCTGTGTCTCCATGATTCAGATTTTAAATTTCAATGAATTCCCTCTATCAATCATCTCACTTGGAAGCAGTACTCCTCCTGCCACAGAGCAACCGAAAAATGCATCTTCTTCTCATTCACCATCTTTCCAGGAACATTTTCTTAGAGCTGAACAGTATTTCCTCCTGTGTGTGCACATGAATATCTTTATCCATTTATCTGTTGCCAGATTTTACCTGTCCTTGGTATTATGAATAATGCTGCAATGAACATTAGAGTTTATATATCTCCTTGAGATATTGATTATATCTACTTTGCGTATATGTACCTAGAAGAGGCATTAAGGATCATGGTTCTATTTAAAAGTTTTTTGAGAAATCTCTGAGTTACTTTTCCTAATGACCATACCAATCCCACCAATAGTGTACAATGGTTCCCCTTTCTCCACTCTTGTTATCTTTTATCTTTTTGATAATAGCCAGTCTAATTGGTTTGAGGTGATTTCTTTTTTTTGATTTTCATCTGCCTTTCCCTAATTAGTGATGTTGAACACCTTTTTATAGATCTGGTGAATATTTATAAATCTTCTTGGAAAAGGTTCATTCAGGTCCTTTTTGCATTTTAAAATCAAGTTGTTTGTGCTTTTGCTATTGAGTTATGAATTCCTTGGTAGTTTGGACATTAAGCACATATAAGATAAATGGTTTGTAATTATTTTCTCTCAATTCATATGTTGCCTTTTTATTTTGTTGATTATTTTCTTGCAAACATTTTGCATGTTAGTTTAGTTTTTCATTTAGAAACATTTTAGTTTAATGTAGTCCCACTGGTATATAATTACTCTTATTGTCTGAGCTTTTGGTGTTATATTGAAAAAAAAAATCATTGCCAAGACCAATGTTGATGTCCTCTTTTTTTTTTTTTTTTTCCTAAAAGTTTTATAGCTTTAGTTCTCATATTTAATTCTTAAATTCATGTAAGTTTGTTTCTGGATTGTTTGAAAACACCAAGGCATTAGGCTTGTGATAATATTACTTATTATCCAGAAAAGATTAATGTTTGCTATTTGTTTGTTGATGGATTGATTGATTGATGCAGAGGTTTGAACCCAGGGCTAGTATATACTAAGCGAGCACTCTACCACTGAGTTATATCCCTAGTCTTATATAATAACATTTTTGAAGTTGATACAGAACTATTATAAGAAGGTGCTTTCTTTCCTCATTGAAGTCACACTGTTCTTTGGTATAAAGTTACATGCAGACTTAATGCATAGTTTGGTCAATGTAGGTGGACATAAATGGATTTAGTCCTAATATAGATGGGGCTTGGACCACTGTGGTAATTATTTTCTATGCTAATCCAAGTGTTCAGTGGTTCCAAGGTTTTTTTTGTTTTGTTTTGTTTTGTTTTTTTATTGGCTGTACTGGGGATCAAACTCAGGGCCTTGTGCTTGCAAGGCAAGCACTCTACCAGCTGAGCTATCTCCCCAGCCCAATGGTTCCAAGTTTCAACTGCAGTTACAACCTTGTAGATGTGACCAAAACACTTAGGCAGATTCAATCACATGACTTCTTAGTAAAATTGCAGTGCCTTCAGCATTATTCAAGACATAGAATGTAAAACAGCCAAGTTAATCCACAGTAACCATTAAGTCTTGAGGCAGTGCTTTTCAGGAATAATCTGTGTCTTTATACCATGTAGACAAACACAAACAGAACATGAACTTGGTTGGGTTCCAAAGAATTCTCCTGTGTTGGTACTAACTCCTTCAGTGACAGAAGTAAAAGGCTTAGTTAGGAATTTTTGGTACACTTATTTTTCATAACAATTATATTCACAATGGCCAAAGGTGGAAATAACTTCCATGTTCCTTGAAAGATGAATGGATAAATACAAAATGACATAAACATATGATATTATTCAGCCATAAAAAGTAATGCAGTTCTGACACATGTAACATTGATGAATCTTGAAAACATTGTGTTAAGTGAAATATGGTGGACACAAAATGACAAATGTTATACCACTTTACTTATATGAGTACTTACAGTGGTCAAGTTTATAGAGACAGTTAAATGATGGTTGCCAGTGATTGAGAGGAGGTAGGGCAGGATGGGGAATTATGTTTAGTGTGCACAGCTTCTGGGTGGAATGATAAAAAAGCTCTGGAGAGGGAAAGTGGTAATGGCTGCACATCAGTGTAAATGGATTTAATCATACTGAATTATATACTTTAAAATGGTTAAAGTGATGGATTTTATGTTGTGTCTATTTTACCATAATTAAGAAGCAGAATTTCTGGTTAGCAGGCACAATCAGGCATTACATGGTACTTGAAAAGCAACTATGCAGTTGTTCCTTGGGATATCATTAGTTTTTTTTCCTTTGACAGTTTATTCAATTGATATTCTTAAATATTTCAATTATAATTAATATGTATATATAATACATTTTTTATCCAGCTGTCAGTTGATGGACATTTGGATTGCTTCTCCCTTTTGGTTATTATGAATAATATTGCTATACACATTGGTGTACAAGTTTTTGTGTGAACATGTTATGCTTATAATCTCCTTGTGTGTAATTCCTGGGTCGCAAGGAATTCTATATTTAACTTTTTGAGGAACTGCCTGATTGTTTTAGATGTTGCTGTAGTTTGAATGTTTCTTCTCTTCAAAACTCATGTTGAAACTTGATTTCCACTGTGGCAATGTTAGGAGGAGGTACATTTGAGTGGGGCTTGGGCCAGTTTAGGGGGTGGGGATTGCCTCGTGGGTGGAATTAACATCATAAAAGTGCTTTTTCAATCCCCTTATGGCCTCTACTCTTCTGTTGCATGAAGACATAAAGTTTGCTTTTCTCCTTTCTCACTTTTTCAATGAGATGACACAGCCAGACAGTCTGTACAAATGCTGGCATACAGATTCTTTGGAACTATGGGCAATGAATTTCTGTTCATGATAAAATGGTCCAAGTTCACATACTCTCTTCTAGTAGCAAAAATGGACTCAGACAGGTGTCATAGCTAAGGAATCATTGCATATTTCAAGTTATGTAGGTTTACACCTGTTTTAAGAACTTTATAGTTTTACCTCTTACATTTAGATCTTTGATCCATTTGAGTTAAATGGTGCAATGTGGTACAATGTGGGTGGTCCAAATTCATTCTTTCACATCTGGGTATCCAGTTTTCCCTGAGCACTCCTTTTAAAATGTTTCTGGAATCAGTTTGCAAATAGTTTGCTGAGGAGTTTTGCACCTGTATTCATAAGGGATATAGTGTTTTATAGTTTTCTTTTTTTAAATGCCTTTGTCTGGTTAGTATCACGGTACTAATAACCTAATGTGGTAAGCTAAGAAGTATTCCCTTCTTTTCCATATTTTGCAAGAGTTTTTGAAGGATTTGTATTAATTCTTTTATAAATATTAACCAAGATTCATCCATGAAGCCCACTTGGGCCTGAGCTTTTGTGATAGTAAGTTTTCTAAATTACTAATTCAGTTTTTTTTTGTTGTTATATGTATTCTGATTTTCTCTTCTATTTGAGTTGACTTCAGTAGTTTGTGTTTCTATAGGAACTGAAAAAATTCATCTATATAATCTGTTTTGTTGGTATATAAGTAATTTTTATAATACTTTCTAATTTTGAAAAATTGGCAGTAATAGTCTATTTCATTTTTCATTTTAGTGTTTTATTATTTTCCTTTTTTTTGTTAGTCTGGCTAAAGAGCCTTCAATATTATTATTCTCTTCAGAGAACTTACCTTTGACTTCATTAATTTTCTTTGTATTTTTTTCTATTATATATTTTGTATATTTATTGATTCCCCTGATGCGTAAGCCCTACCATTTTCTTATTCTAAATAGTCTTTATTTAACTTATTGAAAAATAGTTTATTTGGTGTTCAACTAGGCTCACAAAATTGTGCTAGGCTCTGTGGATATCATGGTGAGACAAAACAGACATGGCTCCCAGTCAATGGATCTTGTAGTCTAGGTAAAAGGTAATTAATCACCTTATCAGACCAGCAAATGCTTACTTAGAACATTTTTAAGAGAAGGAACACACTTCTAAGAGAGGTTATAAAAAAGTTAATTGACTTAGAGAAAGGAGGAAGAGTATATTCTGTTGGAAACAGAGGAGTTAGTCAAGGTCAGGTCTGTGCAAGTGGAGACAGAGCATCATAGAAGAGACAGAAGAGATTTGCAAATGTGCAGCCTGTGCAAGAAACTGGAGGGAGGGGAACGTGGCTGGAACAAGGGGAGGGAGGGAGGGACACAGAGAGATCATCTGGTACCTACTGCACTGCACTTCATCTGTCAGTGTTGGCTCTAAAATGCACTGGATATCAAGATGAGGACTGATGAAGAGGAGAAGGTCTGCAATATCCCTGCTTTGGCTTGCAAGAGCAGATGAGTGATGTGGTACAACTCATCGAGCTAGTTGCCTCTAGAATGTTGGGGCAAAGATTAGCCCTGATTATGTTGTTTAATCTGTCTTCGAATAGAAATATAAAGAATATAATATATAATCAAAAAAGGGCTCATAATAATAAGTAACAATATGTAGCCCTTATTTTTGGCTGGGACAATGTTGTAAGAACTTTATATAGAAATTCATTTTATTTTTCCAACAAACCTAGAATGTAAGAATTATTTAAAGTTTCATTTTATAGATAAGGCACAAAAACTGTTGAAGCACGTACATGTGCATGTGCATGTGTTTATGTGTATGCATGTGTGTGTGTGGGTGTTTGTAAAGCAGTATGAGGTGATGTTGTGCTAAATTCAGAAAGCCAGGAAAAGAAAATTGAATAGGATTACTGAATAGCTTTAAGGCTCCTTTGAAGCTGATAGACTTAAATTTATAGTAATCCCAAAAGGCCATGCTGTAGGGAACCTGACCTCTTGGGTAGAATCAGAGAGAAAGCTGGACTTTCTTCAGGGACTGTATGAAGAATGAAGTTTTGCTTCATGAGGCGTGATGAGATGTTATGAAAAGACAGGAGAACAAATGAGTTTATGGTGTGGTCAGGAATATTATTGAAATAATGCCCAAGAAGAAAGTGGAAAAAAAGAGTTGAGCTGGGAATTGGTAGAAAATTAAGAAGTCAATAATTTTATTTTAGTCAATCTGCAGCCCCCACAGCATCCTCAACGATCTAGAAATAAGGTCTCTTTATTCAATGTAATCCTATATACTGCCTTAGCATAACCCTTACAAAAATTTTGTCAATGTTCTCAAACTCCAGAAAACTGTGCTTGCTCTCAATCACTAAATCCTGACACAGCTTTTGATCCTGAGGTGGCAAGCATAATCTCAATACAGAGGTCTATGCTTTTAAATCCACTAAATCCAAACCCAATAAATCTGTCCACAATTAAGAAACTTTTTCATTTTCATTAGCCTTTCACTTTAATTAGAAGATCATCTCTATCTCTCTTTCTCTGTGTGTGTGTTTAAAGTAGAAGTAGAAACTATACATTTAAACCTTAAATAACAAACACTTTCTTCACGCTCATATATTGGCAAAAATTATTGCTGAGGTAGATAAATACTGAATAATTACTATTAACAAATAACTCTGGGCAATCAACCTCATATTTTTAGCATGAGAGGTCCATCCCTATTGTGTTATCTAAAGGAGTGTTTGGGGATGTAGAGGAAGAGAGAGTGGAACCCTCAGGCAAAATAGCATTGAAAGAAAAAAATGTGTCACAATTTTAGGATTGTCCTATTCTTTGAATTTTCTCATCCCACCAAATCTATATGAGGAATTACACTGCTATGTCATCAAAGTTATTTGCTTACACATATGGGAGATTGTCAGTGATTCTAACCTTGGCTGAAATAGACTAGGTGCTGAAAGGACAATTGTCCCTTTAAAATTTGCTGTTTGATGTTAATAAATTAGGGACCTCTCATAGCTCCACTCCAGACTCCAATCCTCATAATATTGAATTGAAATTCCAGGTGAAATGAACAGCTGCCAAGCTAGCCTTTCCAGAAGCTGCCTTTGGGAACATGATACTTTATTATCTGTGTTGTGCCATTCTATGCTGAATAGTAGTTAAAGCAATGAGAGCTCTGACTAAGTGATCTACTTCAGGGTCTATTTTCTCCTTAGCCAGTGGAACTCCTTCAGATTGCTCCATCCATCTGTTCTTCCTCAGGGCACAAGAAGCAAGCCAGTTGGCTGGAACTAAGTCTTCCACCTGTCTTTTTTTAAAAAAATAGAAATGTGTAAATTGAATTTTGTCTCTAACGTGCTTATCTGAAACCAAACCATTAGCTTGCCTAGATCAACATCTTTCGCTAGTTAATGATCTTTTCCATTTGTTTGAAGTTTAATTTGAAAGACCTTGCCAGTTCCTATAGCCACCAATCAAGGGCAATTCATTTTTTTAGCCCCCCTTTTTTGAGGAAAGATACAATAATCTTCAAAATTTGGCTTAGACTGATGGCTTTTATTAAGCAACATTTTGAGTTGAGCCTAAGTAAACCAATAGCATATTTCACATAGTAAGGGGAAATGCTTTTAGAAAGCCATATATTGTGATCTTTCCAAAAGCAAAATAATTGAAAATTTGTCAAAGAAGTTGGCAAAATTTTGAGGAAAGTATTCCTTCTTCTGCGTTTGTTGGACAGAAATAAAAGAAATCCAGTGCTTCAAGAAGATGTTGAGTTATCTTATTTTGAACCAAGATAAGCTGCTAGGATCTTTCTTCTCTCCAGAGGAAACAGAGGCCATAGGAACCCATTGCCCTATACAAAAAGTTGCACTAATCAACTGTAGCACAATTGCTAAAAAACAAACAAACAAACAAATCCTTAAAATAACACTTTCTTGCAATGTCATGAGTGGAGAGAATGGAATGAGAGGCTCTAATTACAGACTGTGACAAGCACTGAGGCCTCATGGCACCCTGTATTCCTGTTTCCAGCAACAGATTTTAGTCTTAACTGCCCCGCTCCTCATCATAGCATCTGGACTAAAACTGGAAAAGCCTTTTATATACTCTTCATTAAAATTATAATTTTACCTGAGTATAGGTTAATTTCTCAGCAAGTTTCTTTCTTCACTCAATCCATCAAAAGTAGGTCTCTTTGTTCACTAACTTCTTCATGATACAATTTGGTTGACTTCCTTTCTAGCTTTAATTATAATCGATAATTTGAACTTCTTTTTGTGTTTGTCTGATGTCTTCTTTCCCATTAAACCGTTGGGTTCAGCTTCATCATCTACCTCTGCACCTGGACTAGTGTCCTCACAGCCTCCCCACTCACCTTGTTGTGACCATGTCTTGCTTCCAGACATCTTTCATTTTATCTCTGCTCTTTTCCTATGTTGTGATCTTTTTGGGACCCATTCATCAAGCAGGAATTTGCAATGCAAAGCACAGAGAGTTAATGTCCCTGGGGATAAGTTTTCTCCAGTGGGGTCCAGAGTTTTGATTAAATGCTTTGGTCTATCCTGCTATGGACGATGCTGAAGTATTAGACTAACTCCCAGTGCTGGACTTACCATTGGCTCTACTAAAACTACAGGACTATGAATACATTTTCCAAGCTGCTTTGACCAAAGTGCACATGCATGTTGGAAAGGCCCAATACTTCTTAAATGCAGTTAATATAGGCCTCTGAATTTGTGAAAAGTTCATTTATTATCAGACTTTGAGTCTTCAGATATAGAGTGTGTCAGAATGGTTTACCTGCGTCACACCTAGAATTCTTTTGAATCCACACCTGAACTGCACGCTTCATTATTGCCTTTTATTGGTCTCTGTCTCTAAATTCATGCTCAGAATTCTTTTCAGATGTCAGAGCTAGTCTTGCTTCTTACTCCCAGTGAGATCTATGGAGCCACAGGAACATCCTCCTTAGTTCGGAAGCATGTAGCATCTTCACCTTTTCCCCTTTGAGTTCTGACAATGACATCAGAGTTATTGACACTCCAGTGTTATAGTCTTATTTCCCAAAAAAGAAACTTCCTTTTTTCTCAAAATTTACAGGAACCCAGAATCCAGGTTTCCACACAGCTCTCTAATAAATTAGCTTGGAAATTCAACCAGCTAACTCTCAAAATTACCTTTTATATCCAAGTACTTAAATTGCTTAGAGATTTTCAGAACCAATTCTACCCTTTAAATTATGACCTGAAGCAGGGGAATAATCAGTGTACTTGGCTTTAGAGCCTAAGGTTTTCTTGCTGCAGCTGGGCATTTGAGATTTCCGAGTAAAACAAATGACCCTCTGATGGTCCCAGGAGCAGAGCTTAGTGCATTGGACTTCATGGGAAGACATTTTAGTTTCAGGTTCAGATTCAAAGCCTCCATTCAAGCTAAGAAGCAAATCTTCCCAAAAAACCAAAGGCTGAATGATTTCTCAGGTAAGAGGATGATGATACATAACAGGGGTGAGAGGAGAGGGTAAGGGAAGAATGGAGGAAGGGTGGATTGTGCAGAGGGATGAGGGGTGGGGAGGAGATAGGGGGAAGGAAAGATAATAGAATGAGACAAACATCATTACCCTATGTACATGTATGATTACACAAACTGTGTGACTCTACTTCATGTACAGTCGGAGAAATAAAAGTTGTACCCCATATGTGACAATGAATCAAAAAATAATAATAAAAAATAAGGTAAATCTGTACACCAGATCACTTACATTATAACAAGGTTTGAAGATTAAAAGTTTTTTTCCCCCAAAAATGTTGAATAGTTTTTGCCTGTTAGACATGGAATGATTCATATTCCATTCTAGTCCCTATTTAAAATAAAAGAGAGTGGAAAATTCCATTTAAGATGCAACGAAGTAGTATCATTACTATTTTGTTGATGAGAAAACTGAGGCTCTAAAGGATTAATGTGTTGATAGAGGTCAGACAGCTAAAGGTAGTAGAAATGGGATTCAATCCAGAGAATCCTCAATTTACAAAAAGCCTGAATTTTATTTATCTATTTATTTTTATTTTTTATTTTTGGTATATCATACAGCATTCCCAGCCAACATAAACTAAAAATAAAAAGGTATTGACCAAATGGAAAACTATTATTTTCACTCCTTGAAAGATAAAATTATATTTATGAAGAATATCACTTTCTTCCAGGCTTTCACATTAATGTCACATAAAAAGGAAAAATTCCCACATTGGAATTACATGCATTTTTCTTTATATCACACATCTAAAACAATTAGCACAATATCTGAAAATGGGGTACAAAGTATCTTACTATAATTTTGATTTCTCTAGTTGTGGTTGTTCTCTATCAACTTTGTGGTGAAGTTGTACTTTCAGTTCCTAAACCCCAAAATAGTAATGTTAGGATTTTGGTGAGGCATGCGGATGTTGTCCTGTAATGAACAATAGTTCTCCTCTACAGTTTCTTCAAACAGGGAAGGAGATTTGTACTAATAATGAAAAAGTGTGTTATGTAGATGGTAACCACAAAGTCTTTTTATTTCTATGTCCCATGCTCCCTTTAAAGTATTATGTAGAGGAATATAATCTTTCCTTTACCAGTTAGATTAAAAACAAATGAACAATCCCCAAATTCTCATCTTTTGCAGTCACAAAAAAAATTATAATTCAGAAACTAAATGAGACTAATACGAAATCCCACATAAGAGTTGAAATTCTAAACTTATGTGTAATCTCTGATTTAAATGTTCTTCAGGCTAAATGTCTCCAAGAAGAGGGGCCTGGAGTATTTCTGTTCTTCACATTCTTCATGCTCATGTTCTCTGTTTTTCTGCTAGAGAGAGAGTTGGGGCAAGTAAGTTCATAGACCAGTTCTTATTTGTCAGGAATTTGACCTGGCATGTGGCTCAAGTTAGTGAACTTGAGTGGGTATAGTCAGTAAATGAACCTTCTCTATGGCTGCTTTAGTGTCCTCTAAAGTACGGAAAACCGCACTTCCTGCTGGGGCTGCTTCAAGGGGCTCGAGCCCCTTATGGAAAACCGGGGCTTCTTTGCCTGGCTTGCTCCAAGCAGCTTGGTGCCGCTTCTCGCGCTTACGGCCCGACCAGCGGGACGAAAGACACGTACACTTCAGAGGTTCATGAAGCAGCTTCCCTTTATTCAGATAACATACCCTCAATATATAAGCAGTCTCATGCATAAGCAATTGTAACCAGATATGTCCATCCAATCCTGTTAAAGATCAAGCGATCACTCGCTGGAGCATACATGTAAAGTATATCTGTCCACACGCTAGGTGGCTGAACTGATTATCATGCAGCCAATTGTAAACGCTTCCTGCCTTTCTCCATGCATAATCAGGATGCCATTTGCTCTCTGCCAGTCACCATCTTTAGATGCACGTGGCGTAACCGTGGGCCCCGGTTTGCCCGCCACACTGAAGATTGTCTGCTTGGCCCCTCTTCCTCAGTTGCAATGATCAACCAGATGCCTCTGTGTTTTAAATGATCTCCAGAAACTGCTAACTTGGATCCTGGTACTTGGCAGCACACCCAGTTTTGCTCCTGAGGTCCCTTCACCCCTCCAGAAGACCACACTTTGCAGGACCAGGAGGTTGCTATACTTACTCTCTCATCCACAAGAGCCACACCTGGTTAATGGAAAGCACCCTGCAATGTCTGAGAGTTCAGTACAATCTTAGTGCAGTGGTACTAACTACTAAAGTAATAATCCACCTATTTTGCCTTCAAGAATTCCAGGCAAGGGATCAAACCATAGCACTAGTCCACTGTAGACTTTCTAGGCAAGAATCAGACACTGATTTCTTTGTCTCTTGCCTTCAGGGAAGATACCTTAACACACTCGAATTGATTTTCTCATTAAGGAATGCTATCTGAAACTTACAAATAAGGCAAGAAGATTACCATCTGCCCTTCCAAATTCATATCAGAATATTGTCTGACAAGCCTGCCCAAAGGTCATCTGTCACTTGAGGAAATAGTAACATTTATGACTTACTATTTCCTGGTAATTAGTGTTCAGTTTCTGAAAAGTTAGATACAGGGCAATACATAACTTTCTAACTGACTTTCAAATCTTATTCTTCCGTTTGGTTTTCTACTGAACATGTGTGTATGCTGGAAATCATCCTTTGAACCAGTTTTGTCATTAGAATAGTCTACTCATTAGTGAGTTAAATAAATAATTGACACACTCTCATTGTATATCCAAGTGAGAGTTTTCATTTTCTGAAAAATGATATTTTGATGCCTCAAATCCCTCCTTCTAAGTCTGAAATTAGAGGATTAAATCTCACTTCTCCATCCAAAAGTGGAATGGTGAGATCTGCAAAGCAACATCCTCCCTCTCAATAACTGCATTCACCAATCTCTTTCTACAGTTCTCTCTTTCCACTCTGGCTCCTGATTGTATTCATGAAGTGGATGAAAAGGCTCAGGATTTCTGGAACAGGTTTTGGATCATTACCTCTGAAAGTCAGCATATAGAGATTTTTTCTTTCACTCATGTTTGACTCCCTGGTGAACTATTGCATTCACACCTCAGTCTGAGAGGCAGAAGTCAGCCTCTAGCACCTTGCTTCACTACTATTAAAATAAAAGAACAAATTGACTGAGAGAACAATAGCAAACGTGACTACCTTTGATCTTTGATTTACTTGTAGGAAACCAAGTTTCCACATTTGCATTACTTTTTTATTTATGACTTCCTTTTTGTTCTTAATGTAATTCAGCCAGCAGTACTCTTTGAAGCTCACATTTTCATAATAGCTGTATCTAGAAACTTCTAAAAGAGGTCAACATAGATTGGCCTGAACTGTGAAACTAAGAATGGATTCTGGATTCTCACTAATTTGCCACAGGTACAAGGCATATGCCAAGAAAGGGCATAGATTTAAGAATGTGACTCATCTCAAATGGTGTGTGTGTGTGTGTGTGTGTGTGTGTGTGTGTGTGTGTGTGTGTATCATTATCATCATTATTTTGTTTAAAGTGAATTTACAGCCAGGCACAGTGGCACACCCCTGTAATTCCAGTGATGCAGGAGGCTGAGGCAGGTAGATTATTATAAAAATTCGAGGCTAGACTCAGCAACTTAAGATCCCATCTCAAAAGTAAAAAAAATAAAAGTAACTGGTTTTGTGGTCTAGCTATGAGGTGTCCCCCAAAAGTTCATGTGTGAGGCAATGCAAGAAAGTTTAGGGGTGAAATGATTGGATTATGAGATCCTTAACCAAATTAGTGTATTAATCCACTGATGGAGATTAACTGGGTGGTAACTATAGGCAAGTAAGGTATGACTGGAGAAGATAGGTCTTTGGGTGTGTGTCTTTGGCGTATATATTTTGTCTCTGGTGAACTGAGCCAGCTCTCTGCTTCCTTGTTGTCATGTCCTGAGCTGCTTTCCTCTTTCACACTCTTCCACTGTAATATTCTGTCTCATCTTGGGCCCAGAGCAGTAGAGTTAGCAGACTGAGACCTCTGAAATCATGAACACCATATAAAACTTTCCTCCTCTATGTAGTTCTTATTAGTCTTTTGGTCCCAACAATGAAAATCTGACTAAAACAACTGGTACTATAGCTCAGTGGCAAAGCTCCCTTGGGTTCAATCCCCATACCAAAATAGAAATACATAAAAAAATAAAAATAAAGTGACTTTGTTGATACAGATTTCCTACATAAACCAATATACAAAAAATACTTTCAGAAATATTTTATAAATTATCAACTGGAGAATCAATCATGCCTTATTGTGGCTATATGAATTTCAGTGCAATTCCCTACCTACCTTGCTTCAGCATTGGTTATGAACATGGACTCCAGCAATGTAGAAAGTCCTGCATATGATTTAAGCACTTGAAGAGAAAATAAGTGCAAGACATTCCATTTAACACAGCCTCTGAACAGAGAAGAAGGATTTGCAAGTCCTGATTAAATGAGACTGACAAGGGCTTCCAGGTTGGGTTTTTCTTGCTCATTGCATTTCACATTTAGATGATTAAAACTTTGAAAAATGATGAGGTCAGAACAGGTAAGCCCAAAGTGGGTGAGATCTTTGTTAACCTCTTAGAGGCATAAAATGATGGCTTCTTAACAAGAAGACTTCTATAGTTTCAACTTCTTTAAAAATTAAAAAAATGCCTGTTAATTCCAAACACTAGGATCCCTAGTTGATTGATTATGATCATGATGCTGTATTTTCTGGGAAAATATAAAATGTCACCCCCTCCCCTACCATTTTCACGTTCAGGCCCTGCTATCTTTGAAATACTTAAAATGCAAGTTGTATGGAAACTCTAAAAGAGAATTCATTGTGCCAGAATTGACAGAGGGCAGCAGAAAACTTACAAGCTGTCCCCTAGTTGATTCAAAAAGTAATTAATTGCAGCTGCTGTTTTGCAGCAAGCTGGGGAAATGTCACCAAATACAGAAAACTCCAAAAAGAATGACAAGGCCTTCCTGTAATTTTCCAAGTCTAAACAGAAATGAGATGAATGCATTGTGACTGCTGTAGGTAATGAGACTTTGTAAGATTATTATAAATAGGCTGCATAATTAACATTCTACAGTTCAGTAAGCATTTTGTGTTGTTTTTGTGAATTTGGAGTAGGCCCCAATGGTTTGACAAAACATTCACACTCCCTAAACTAGGCAAACATTTTGGCTTTAGACACTGCTTCCAAATACACTGACTGTCAGTTACTTGAGAAGAAAAATTTAGAGAACAATCAGGATATTAACTATAGGGAGAAGAATTACCAGAGAGTGAGTGCTACCATGTTTTCATAATGTGCCAATCACTCTTCAAAGTATACATTACCTCATTTAATTGCCATAAAGTAATTAATACTTTATTAATACTCTCTTCCATAGATGGGAAACTGAGTTCTGAAAAGATAATCTATATCCATAGAGAATAAGTGATATTTGAATTCAGGTCTTTTTAATTTAATATCTTTGATTATCTCTTCTTACTTTCCATACTTTCTGCAATGTATGGAAATTTATTTTGTGACTTTTTCCCTTAGAACTTCTCTTTGGAGTGATGTTTGCTATTCATTTTAGTGAAAAATGTTCCAGAGAAGCACATGCATTCACTATGGGGAGACTGGTGAAGGCAGCCAGTACCAAGGAAAAATCATGTTGAAATTACTAATGGATGAGAGTCAGGCACCATCCATCACAGCCCTTGTATTTGCAAAGGCAAACTCATAAATATCCAAAAGTTTTCATTTACTTTTCCTAAGGATTAAAAATAGGGGGATTAAGATGGGATATGAATATCTCTGATTTTAAAATGAAAGGAAGTCATCATCAGCTTGGAAGAATGTCTGTGAAGAGGATGGCACATATAGCTCTCTGTGCCTCAAACATATCAAGGCCAAAAACATCCCGAAAACTCAGATGTGCACTAAGATCTGTGTGATTGGAGACTATGGGAAAGGAATTGCTTGGAAAGTGAGCAGAGCAGACTTCCAAAGAGCCCTTCCTGTGGGTTAGGTGGGGTATGATCTAAAATGATGCAACAAAAAGACCCAAAGCACAATAGCTTAAAGATTGGAGAAGTTTATTTTTAAGTTTATTTATTATTAAACAAATAATTGAAAAGAAAAGATAAGGAAGAAGAGGAAGAAGAAGAAGAAGTTTGGAGCTGCTAGAGAAGCTCTGCCATCTTCAAGATACACTGCTTTCTTCTTTGTATCTCAGGTGTGCATGCACCTCCACACCTGTGTACCAGCCAATGGCAAAGAGGGAGGAGAAGAAAACAGACCTGCTCCAGTTAAGAGCAATATCCAGATATGGTGCATATACCACTCAGACACCTGGCCACAATGGGACTGAAAAGTGCAGTCTGGCAGACTGGCCTTGGGCTCAGCTAAGATTCTGAAGGGAAAGTTATGAATATTGGTGGATGGCTAACGCTATATGCCACACCAACCAAAGAAGGGAAGGACCCTAGGTGAGTGAAATGCTAGAAAATCATGATTCAAAAATCGAATTGAGGATGTTCTTGTCTGAACTTCGCTCCCTTTGTCTGAATACCTCTCCTCTTTGGTATCCTACTTCTGGAGGGTTGCAAAATAGAGAAAAAAGAAAACATAGTTAATGATGCAAAGGTGAGGTTTTGATGCTGAACTCACATCATTTATCATTCCACCTCTGTTGGTTGACAATTCTCTCTCTCTCTGTCTCTCTGTCTTTCTGTCTCTCTCTTTCCTACAACACACTCATACACCCAAAGCAAAATAAAATCAGCAAAAATAACCAAATAGGAAATAAATAGCCAAACATTTTTATTTTTGTCAGTCAATCATCTTTTATAAAAGCATCTGTAGAGTGGAGGACTTTTCCAGATGGGTTATTATTTCCTTTAGGAAGCATAAACTTGTAAGCCAAAATTAGCTGTCTGATCCATTTGGAGGTTTGCAGAGTTGACTCTGAATCTTTTCATCCTAGGAGTCACAGGGGCAAGAATGGGAAGTATGCTTCACACACCATCCTGATCTGCCATCTGAGATGGAAATAACTGTGAAGAGGCTGGAGGCCCTGCCCAGAGTGACTATAGAATCAGAGGAGAGACTGTTGCATTTGGGTGAACGAGCTGGAAGCAAAAGACCACTAATGGCTGGGTGTCTTTAAAGTTGAGTTTGGTACTTACCTCTCTCTGACCAATCACTTCAGCCTCCTCCTTTGGGAGGCAGTAGAGGGTAGAGAAAGAAAGAGTGGTAAAAGCATGATTTTTTCCTCTTCTTCAGGTTGAAGTGTGAAAAAAGGAAGAGAAAATAATATACTATGGAAGAAAATATAACAAAAGTGAGCCATACATTCTCTGGTTGATTTGTCCCCTTCTACTGAAGTGGTAATTCAAAGAGAAGCGTTCAAAACCAAAGGACTTCGGGATAACATCAAATGGACAGGCCCAGTTATGATTCCATATGTGGTAGCAGAATAAAGAACAGGAGACACAGAGGTAGATCATACCTTCTATACCTCCTTTGTTCTGGGACACAGGAAAAAGAAGTGTTGTTTTCAGATAGCAAGCCAGATAAAACCCAGATAGTAAGGCTTTGCAGTCTGAGTTTATTGCTTTGTCAGAGGTCTTTCCAACCCTCTGCTTTAACTTTCCTACTGGTCAGGGATCTTCTGATACCCCTGTACTGGAGATTACACATTACTGCTACTATTACACATTACTTGACCTGCTGATGTGGAATTCTCCCTCGGGATTGTTTCAGTGACTCTCCTAGGAAACTGAGCTGTTCCTCCCAATTTGCCTCTCAATATTCAAATGCTGCTGCTGGAATTGAAAGGAAGCGAAATTGGAAATTAGTGGGGAATGGGCTTCTGGAAGTGATTCATCTTAGAACACAGAGCCTAAATTTAATGTTTATGATTGAAATCTTCTGTTTTCCCTTTAGTGAGATGGAAATAATAAATATTCAAATCATTGGGTTATTATGAGTATGAGTTAGCATCTTGGGTGCCAAGCAAATTATGCAATGCCTAATATGATGTTAAGGTTCAACACTTTATTAAAGCTGTTGTTTTGAATTTGATTAGCCATACAGCATGCTACGTCCTGGGGATGAATCAACAGTCAGCATATGTTTCTGTGTCAAAAGGTGTACAATCTAATAGAGGGAGAGTGGCATGAAAAGAAAGCAGAACAAGACAGCAATCTGAATTAACTACAGACATCTTTATAGAGTATTTTACTCATCAAGAAGAGGCCACAGATTTTGCTTAACTTAAATCAATAAGAAAAAAGAAAAAAATGAAACTCTGTTTATATCTCTAAATCTCCATTCATAGAGTCCCACCTGCAATTTCACCCATCTCAGGAAATCGAATGCTTCCTAGTCATATTGATTTTCAATGCCCAGCTGCAAAGCATCTTTCTTGCTTCACATTTTTGTGTTCAAAGCCAATCTCCATCCCAACATATCTATTGAAATATGAATGACATTTCCATGTGTAATGTTTATAAACATCTAGAAATAATGTATATAAATTATCTGGTTGGTACTCAGTGCATTTTCCAATTCATTGAAAGTTAACCTAAGAGCATCTCTGAATGATAAAGAAATGTGTCTATCTGGAAGGGCTCAATTAGAAACGCCCATGCTCCAAAACAAATACTGCATGTTCTCATTCACATGTAAAAGTTAAAAACTGATCTAGCAGAAAGTAGAATAGCAGTCAATGGAGGCTAGTCAGGGAGTGAGAAGGAGGATAGAGGGAGGGTAGATAATTGCTATCAAAATACTGTTAGATAGGAGGAATGGGTACTAGTGTTCTATAGCACAGTAGGGTGACAGTAGCTTACAACAATTATATTATGAAGAAGTAGAAGAGCAGAGTTCAAAAGTTCCCAGCACAAAGAAATGATAATTTTTTAAGGAGCTGGAAATGCTAATTATGCATCGTATACATATTGAATTATCACTGTACCCCAATAAACATATATAAATAAAATAATTTTGAATTAAAAAATAAAGTTGTATCTGTGCTCCAACCAAAAACTCTTCTGCCCAGCAGCTCAGAAGATGGAGGGTCCAAATAGAGGATGGGAAAGCAGAGTGCAGAGGGCTTGGTTATGGGCATTGGAAAGAGAGGGAGTAGAACGTGGGAACTCTGTTTACCAGTTTAAAAGGACAATCAGGGCTGGGTATAGCTTAGTGGTAGAGCACTTGCCTAGCAAGGCCAAAACCCTGGAATAGATTCGTAGCACTGCTAAATAAATAAAAATCATTGGTTGAGCCCCCCCACACACACCAAGGTCGGACACCATCACTGAGCCCACCCTTCCCCCAACGCAGACAGGCCCTGTTGCTGAGCCCCCCCACCCCTGACAGAGGACGGTAGCTGAACCTGCCCACCTGTCCTCCTACTACTGAGGGACACTGCGCCTGCCTCCGTGCTGACTCAGCACACCCTTGCTGGGGCTCCCCAGCTTCTTTGGAGGCTGGTGCAGGCATTTTGAATTATTCCTGAGGGCATAGTTATCATCTTTGGAAGGGCAGCTCCCTTCCTGAGACACCTACAGAAAACTGGAGGGCCTTTGACAGGTACCTCTATTTACTCACTTACATCCTACACCCTTCCCCATCCTCTTGTTCATAACTAGAAACACTGTAAATAGTAATCAAACTCATCCTGCTCATTACAATAATGTTAAAGTCTTTATAGGGGCTATCTGGTTCAGGGCTGCATTTACTCTGTATTGGGTACTACTGGTATTGATCTCCCCTTTAAAGGTGAGGTAGTGGAAAACCGCAGGGTCTTAATAAGCCTCTAAGGGGGAAACTTCAGTACCTCAACTCTTCACTGCTGGGGGGGGGGGCGGGGGTGGATATACAGAAACAATATGAAAGAACAGGGGAGGAAAATATCCCTAACAAGCCAAGATGCTTTTTTGATAGAATCCAGTGACAGCATGGCAGTAGAAATGACAGAAAAAGAGTTTAGAATCTGCATAATTAAAAAGATCTGTGAGGCAAAAGATGAGATAAGAGAGCAAATGCAGGCAATGCATGACCATTCTAGTAAACAGCTAAGAGCAAATGCAGGAAGCAAAAGAACACTTCAATAAAGAGATAGAGATTCTGAAAGAAAACAAACAGAAATACTTGAAATGAAAGAAACGATAAACCAAATTAAAAACTCAATAGAAAGCATCACCAACAGAATAGATCTCGTGGAAGACAGAATCTCAGACAATGAAGACAAAATATTTAATCTTGAAAATAAAGTTGAACAAACTGAGGAGATATTAAGAAGTCATGAATGGAACTTCCAAGAATTATGGGATATCATGAAAAGACTGAATTTAAGAATTATTGGGATTGAAAAAGGCACAGGGGTACAAACTAAAGGAATGAACAACCTATTCAATGAAATAATATCACAAAATTTCCCAAACCTGAAAAATGAAATTGGAAAATCAAATACAAGAGGTTTATAGAACACCAGGTACACAAAATTACAACAGATCCACACCAAGGCACATTATAATGAAAATACCTCACATACAAAATAAAGATAGGATTTTAAAGGCTTCAAGAGAAAGGCATCAGATTACATATAAGGGGAAACCAATATGGATATCAGCAGATTTATCAGCCTAGACTCTAAAAGCAAGAAGGGTCTGGAACAACATATTTCAAGCTCTGAAAGAATATGGATGTCAACCAAGAATCCTATACTCAGCAAAACTAATCTTCAGATATGATGATGAAATAAAATATTTCCACAATAAACAAAAGTTAAAAGAATTTACAAATAGAAAGCCTGCCTACAGAACATTCTCAGCAAAATATTTTGGGAGTAGGAAGTGAAAAGCAACAATACAAATCAGCATAGGGAGGAACTACCCTAAAGGAAAAATCAATCAAAGGAGAAACCAAATCAAGTTAAGAAGAAAAAATAAGCCAAAATGACCAGGAATACAAATCATATTACAATAATTAACATGAATGTCAATGGCCTAATCTCAATAATCAAAAGGCATAGACAGGCATATTGGATTAAAAAGAAAGATCCAACAATATGCTCCCTTCAAGAGACTCATCTCATAGAAAAGGACATCCACAGACTAAAGGTGAAAGGATGGGGAAAATCATACCATGCACATGGACCCAGTAAAAAAGCAGGGATCTCCATCCTCATATCAGATAAAGTGGACTTCAAACCTAAGTTTGTCAGAAGGGATGAAGAAAGACATTTCATACTGCTTAAGGGAAGCATAAAAGAGCAAGATATAACAATTTTATATATTTATGACCCAAACAATGGAGCATCTATGTATATCAAACAAACCCTTCTCAATTTTAAGAATCAAATAGACCAAAACACATTAATAGTGGGGGATGTTAACACACCACTCTCACCACTAGATAGATACTCCAAACAAAAACTGAACAAAGAAACTATAGAACTAAATAATACAATCAATGATATAGACAATGTATATTTACAGAGTATTTCAACCATCATTGAGTGAATATACTTTCTTCTCAGAAGCTCATGGATCCTTCTCCAAAATAGACCATGAGCTATGCCACAAAGAAGTCATTAGTAAATACAAAAAAATAGAGATCTTATCCTGTATCCTATCAGTCCATAAAGGAATGCAATTAGAAATGAACGGTAAAATAACAAACAAAAACTACTCATACAACTGGAGACTAAATAGTATGCTATTGAATGAAGCAATGATAACAGAAGACATCAGGGAAGAAATAATAAAATTCTTAGAGGTAAATGAAAACAATGAATGACACAACATACAAAATCTCTGGGACACTCTGAAAGCAGTACTAAGCAGAAAGTTCATTGCATTGAGCTCATACATTAAAAAAATAAAAAGTCAGCAACTAAATTACCTAACAGTACATCTCAAAGCCCTAGAAAAAGAAGAACAGTTCAACACCAAAAATAGTAGAAGACAGCAAATAATTCAAATCAGAAATGAAATAAATGAAATTGATACAAGATAAACAATTCAAAAAATTGACAAAACAAAAAGTTGGTTCTTTGAAAAAGTAAACAAAATTGATAAACCTCTAACCATATTAACAAAGAAGAGAGAGAAAACTCAAATTTTACTAGAATTTGTGATAGAAAAGGAAATATCATGACAGACATCATTGATACACATAACATAATTAGAAGCTACTTTGAAAATCTATACTCCAACAAAATAGAAAATATCGAAGACATTGACAAATTTTTTGAGATATATTATCCTCCCAAACTGAATGAGGAAGATGTACATAATCTAAACAGATCAATTTCAAGCACTGAAATAGAAGAAGCCATGAAAAGCCTACCAACCAAGAAAATCCCAGGAACAGATGGATTCTCAGCCAAATTCTACAAGACCTTTAAAGAAGAACTGATACCAAAACTCCTCAAAGTATTACAGGAAATGGAAAAGGAGGAAACCCTTCCAAATTCATTCTATGAGGTTAGTATCACTCTGATACCAAAACCAGACAAAGACAGAACAAGGAAAGAAAACTTTAGACCAATATCCCTGATGAACATAGATGCAAAAATCCTTAACAAAATACTGGCAAATTGCATACAAAAATATATTCAAAAGATAGTGCACAATGATTAAGAGTGGTTTATCCCAGGGAAGCAAGGTTGGTTCAACATCTGGAAATCAATAAATGTAATTCATCACATCAATAGGCTTAAAGTTAAGAATCACATGATTATTTCAATAGATGCTGAGAAACCATTTGATAAAATACAGCACACCTTCATGCTTAAAACACTAGAAAAAATAGAAATAGAAGGAACATACCTCAACATTGAAAAGGCTATCTATTCTAAGCCCACAGTCAACATCATATTTAATGGAGAAAAACTGAAAGCATTCCCTCTAAAAACTGGAACAAGACAAGGGATGCCCTCTTTCACCACTTCTATTCAACATCTTCCTCAAAACACTTGCCAGAGCAATTAGACAGACCAAAGAAATTAAAGGGATACAAATAGGAAAAGAAGAACTCAAGCTGTCACTATTTGCTGATGACATGAGCCTATATTTAGAAGATCAAAAAAACTCCACTAGAAAACTTATAGAACTAATAAATGAATTCAGCAAAGTAGCAGGATATAAAATCAATACACGTAAATCTAATGCATTTCTATTCATACGTGATGAATCCTCTGAAAGAGAAATTAGGAAAACCACTCCATTCACAATAGCCTCAAAAAGAATTTTGAGGCTTAATCTAACAAAAGAGGTGAAATATCTCTACAAAGAAAAAACTACAGAATACTACAGAAAGAAATTGAAGAAAACCTTCAAAGATGGAAAGATCTCCCATGTTCTTGGATAGGCAGAATTAACATTGTCAAAATGGTCATACTACCAAAGGTGCTATATGGATTCAATGCAATTCCAATTAAAATCCAATGACATTCCTCATAGAAATAGAGAAAGCAATCATGAACTTCATCTGGATGAACAAGAGACCTCAAATAGACAAAACAATCCTGAGTAGAAAAAATGAAACAGGAGGTATCACAATACCAGACATTAAACTATACTACAGAGCAATAGTAACAAAAACAGCATGGTATTGGCACCAAAATAGACAGGCAGATCAATGGTAAGGAATAGAAGACACAGAGACAAAACCACATAAATACAGTTACCTCATAATGGATAAAGGAGCCAAAAACATACAGTGGAGAAAAGACAGCCTGTTCCACAAATGGTGCTGGCAAAACTGGAAATCCATATGCAGTAAGATGAAATTAGATCTCTATCTCTCACCCTGCACAAAACTCAACTCAAAATGTATCAAGGACATAGGTATTAGACCAGAAATCCTGCACCTAAGAGAAGACAAAGTAGCCTGAATCTTCATCATGTTGGCTTAGGATCAGACTTCCTCAACAAGACTCCCAAAAGCACAAGAAATCAAAGGAAGAATCAATAAATGGGATGGACTCAAACTAAAAAGCTTTTCCTCAGCAAAGGATACAACCAAGGATGGGAAGAGAGAGCCTACAGAGTGGGAGAAAATGTTTTCCACACGCACTTCACATAGAGCACTAATCTCCAAAATTTATAAAGAACTTAAAAAACTTCACACCAAAAATACAAAGAACCCAATCAATAAATGGGCCAAGGAACTGGACACTTTACAGAAGACATACAGGCAATTAATAAATATATGAAAAAGTTATCAACATCTCTAGTAATTAAAGAAATGCAAATTAAAACAACTCTAAGGTTTTATCTTACTCCAATTAGAATGGCTATTTTCAAGAACACAAATAATAATAGATGTTGGCATGGATGTTGGTAAAAAGGCACATTTTTACATTGCTGGTGGAGTTGCAAATTGGTGCAGCCACTCTGGAAAGCAGTGTAGAGAATCCTCGGAAAACTTGGAATGGACCCACCTTTTGACCCAGTTATCCCACTCCTCGGTTTATACCCATAGGACTTAAAATCAGCATACTACAGTAACACAGCCACATCGATGTTTATAGCAGCTCAGTTCACAATAGCTAGATTTAGAACCAACCTAGATGCCCTTGAACAGATGAATGGATAAAGAAACAGGTATATATACACAATGGACTATTATTCATCCATAAAGAAGAATAATATTATGGCATTTAAAAATAAATGGATGGAATTGGAGAATATTATGCTAAGTGAAATAAGTCAATCCCAAAGAACCAAAGGCCAAATGTTTTCCCTGATAAGTGGAGAATGAGATACAATTGGGGTGGGAGAGTGGGGAATGAGAGAGGATTGGAAGAAGTTTAGATTATGTAGAAGGAAACGAGAGGGATGAGAGTATGAAAAATCATGGACTGAGACAGACATCATAACCTTATGTACAGGTATGATTACCTGAATGGTGTGAATCTACATCATGCACAACCATAGAACTGAAATGATGACCCCCATTTGTGTACAATGAATCAAAATGCAGTCTGTAAAAAATTAAAAGATTAAAAAAATTATCACTTAGTTTTGAGAATTTGGTTGGTATGCCAAGGAGGCTTTCCTTCTCAATAAGAATTCAATGAATGCTCTTGACCTACGGTTTTAACTTGCTGGTACGATTAATGTGAGAGAAAATTTATAGAGATTTGGCACAGAATAACATGACAATTGCCTTGAATTTATACCTGTATATGATGAATAGGATAACTTTTATCACAGGAATCTGTGTGTCTACATAGATGACCTGGCACATAATTTCCTTGAAATTTCCTGGAAAATTATTACCTTGAATGACTTGGGTTTTCATACAATGTTGTCTGTACTCAGCACATATTGAAGTTCGTGCTCAGTTATGGATGCTCTTCTAATTTTCTATCAGTCCTGGGACTGGCTTCCCATGCCACATCGCCTTTATTGCTCTAAGACATGTGTGCTGAGGTCACAGACATTCCTATTTCTTCTGACATTTATGTTTTCTCCAGTGTCCCTTTCCTGCAAGTCCTGAAATAGGACATGCCCAGTGATATGAAATGTGTTGTCTGACAATGTAATCAATAGAGCAAAAACCTGCCTCAAGGTGCCCTGAGACCTGTGTCTCATATTCATAAAGGTGGTTATTACCTTGGGTGCTGCTAGGCTGTGGAACCTCTCCATTTTTTATTAATTACATCTCAGTCACGCTGTGATGGAAAAGAGCTGCTGCTTTATTAGTTTTCTCATTTCCCCAACCCTGTGATGTTTTGGACTCTGAATGGAGCAAAAAAGTAATTCACAAAAGCAACAGTTGTTGTTTGTCTCATACAATTAAATTCTTGGAATTGACTCCAGAGGTGATGTTTTGAGGGGAAACAGGATATATTGGTCATAAATGTCTTTGCCATTTGTTGAAATTGGAGTTCGATTTGGAGATGAAAGCTGATAAAGTAAACAGCAAGTTGAACTGGAGTTAGGGGATCCAGGTTATTGCCTGCATACTCATGCTGACTCCTCTGGACATTTTAGTTAGACACCATGCTTTTCGGTGTCAGGATTTCTTTGTGCACAAAGGTTAGTAGCTGTGTCTACTAGCAGATGAAAGATTTTTATTTGAAAATTTCTGCATGTATCAAGGTAGTAGATATGTACAGCCAGGTGTATAGCCTGTACAATCACACGGTGCCCTGTGCTTGAGTTAATGGTCAGTGATCACTACCCTGGAAATTTTAACAAGTTTTGAACAAAGTACCCAATATTTTCCTTCTGCACCATCTGTTTCTGATTATTTCACATTCATTTGTCATTAAGAAAACTATATAGATATAGCTATACCTATAGCTATAGATAAAGATTTAAGGAGAGAGAAATCTCCACACTATAAATTCTGTTTCTCAATGATTTAAATGAACACTTCTTCCATTTTTTTTTCAAGGAGAATTTGGTTTTAGTTCCTACTTCAAAAATGTACTCAATATTAGCTACTTTATTAGAATATTGGAGAAAGAAAATTTTGACTGATTTTTATAAAACATAGGCATTATTATCTTATGGGGAAACAAATGAAATCCTCTGAGGGAAATGAAATCATGAATTTTTCAAAAAGATAACATGGATCAAGGTCACACGTTTTTTGAAGATGTCTTTAGGTACTTTTGACAAGACTACAATTTTAGGTAGAAGCTATCTTTTATCTCCAAAAGTCCCTGCACGGCTGACAGCTGTCAGGTCGAATCCTAGAAACAAGTCACTCAGTCACACCTAGCAGAGTGACGGCTACTACTATGTCTGTCATTATAAGCTGTAATTAATCAATTTTCTTCTGAAAATACCTTATTGAGTATGGTTAACTGATGACATTCACAGCATATGTGGGGGAAGGGCATAGCTATAATTAGTCAGGTTAGTTGTTGGGACATCTTTTCAACAGAAACACTCACAGTGCTTTGTTTCCATGCCTTCTTTTGCCCTGTCAAATTGAACTAAAGGATTGAAACTTATTCCTCAGGAACTGGAACTTTTGCCCTTTAACTTTGGTGGTAGGGAAGCAGAAGTGTGTAGGGATGTATTTGCTCAAGTTCACACACATGGAATTTACATAGACTACTCACCAGTGGTACTCTGTTGCAGTCCCAGTTTGGGGTTTAACAGACTCACTTATTTAATTGGCTAATTACAAGACTCAAAGTTTCAGGATGACATTTGAAAGAAAACTCCCTTTCATTTTCTGTGTATGCTGTCATTTATTCCTCTTTTTCATATGCAAGAACATCATGTTGTCCTCAGGAAGTGTACAGCTTAGTTTAGAATTAACCATACAAATAGATGATTTAAAAATTGCATTTGATTTGGAGATTAAATCTGATTAGTGTATAGAGAGACAGACTGGAGTTAGGAGACCCAGGTTATTGGTTGAATACTCATGATTTCCTGGAAAGCTTTAGCTAGATATACCAAGCTTTTCTGTACTATGACCAAAAAAAAAAAGAAGGACCATCTGATTTGGACTGGAAGAGCGAGAAAAGAAATTACATTTAAAATTATACCTAAATGACATAAGTAACTAATTTGAATCCACGGTTTAACTTTAAAGATTTCTTGGAAGCAGAAGATAGGAACCAAAAAGAATGGATAAGTGGGGAGTATGATGAAACCTATTGTCTGATCACATGAGGAGAATAAAGGAATTGAGTTTCAAGAAGGAAATGAAAAAAATCAGCAGACTGAAACAGTGGATGATCTGGGTTCAACTTTAGTAGATTATGAGTGTGAAATCTGAAGCTAAGAAGTCAAGTTTAGCACATCATATGCTTCTGGGGAGTGTTTCCTTTCATTCAAAATGTGCTCTATGCAAAGCTCCCTGAGGACATAGACTCTGTCTTGTTCACTGCCATGACATAAGTCATATAGACAACACTCAAAATTAAGCCCACTAGATCATGAGTTGTATGATCTAGCCAACAGGTAGGTTAAGAAGTTGAAACTGAGAAGAAATATTTTTCAAGTCAGAAGAACTTGAAATCTCAACTAACTGTCTTGTGGATAGCCTCCCTGCACTTCAGCAAGGCATTCTGTCAATGTCAATGAGGGCTGTTGTTGTTCTAGCTGAGAAAGAGAAGGGGCATGTCACAGCTCACACGGGTGGAATGAAGATGTCTTTAGAAACATCAGAACTCTTACTTAAAAAAAAACAGAAGTCTTAAGAGATCTTTCAGAGTCTAAGGCATCGCTTTTAACCCTTCTGTGTGTCTTTGCCCCATATAGCAACACCTCCATTGGCAGAGTGCGTAAGGTACTGGGACGGACTTCTTCATAATGACAACCTAAAAATATTTGTCCCTTGTAAAGTGTAAGCAATGAAGACCAATGGTGAATACGCATCTTCCAGAATTTTTGTCCAATTCACCAGAAGGACACATAACCAAGTGTAGGACATAATAAATGCTCTTCAATAGTGTTGTTTTGGGAGGGGAGGAGGAAATTATGGGCTGTTGATAAATGTTCTATAAATTTCCATTTGCTTTCCTTTGAGTATTAAGAAATATGTAATTATAAACTCTAAAAAAATGCATTTATGGATGTGATTTTAACTATAGAGAAACAAACTATACCAAGGAAAAGTTAATTTATTTAGCCGATGACAGAATGTTAATATAAGCCTGTGACATGCATCATGTGAGAAAACATTAAAATTAGCTCTATTGCCAATGCCTTGAAGGAATAATGGAATTCAAATGAAAATATTTTTTAATGAAAACACTATAGGAGAAGATCGATATAATTAGTTTCAAAAATATTTTGAGCATTGATTTTTTTATTTTAAGGTATTTATTTACTATAAGAAAAAAAGAGTAATTAGCTGCTGATTCCTCAGGCAGAGTAAAATCTATTGTTACAGAGAATATTTTAAAATCTAATGAAGGAATGTGAGCTGGAACCCTTATATTAAAGTGATTAAATGAATCATGTTTCACGTGTTAGATCAAGCAATACTATCAAATATTGGGTATTATTTTTTGTCCTGAGAATCTTGTGCTTACTCTTGGGTTAATATTCTAACTTCAGATTCTTTCATTAATTGCAGTTTCAACAAGGTTTGCAGTTCCTCCTAGTGGGGCTCAAGTAAGGGTAGGTAAGTCATTGTCATAAACGCTCTGAAAAGCAAGTTTCTGGGATGGGAGATGCATATTTTATTTTTCCAAGTAGAGAGCACATTTAGCAGGACTGAGAAGAGGTAGTGAAAATCTAACAAGTAAAATGTGTGCTCTTTTATTTTTCTTCTTTACAATTCTTATTATGTTCCTCCCCTTCAAAGAAAAAACTTGAGATTTTACAAAGGGGTATGTGATATAGTGTGAGATCTTTCTAATTAGAGTTCCCTGAGCATGGCAAATTTAAACATTTTAAAGGGAGTTCTGTGTTGGTGTATTGGTGAACTTTGGGAGAAGACTGTAATTGGTAATAGGGCTCATGTATCTCTGGTGAGGTTTATACAGTGTGGAAAAAGTGGCTGTGGCCCCTACTGACCATAATGTAATAAACTCAAGAAATCTTGCTCAGAGATTTGGGCAACCTCTAATGGACTTCATTATACCTACTCTGGACATACTTATTTTAAAGATTTCAGGAGAACATGAGTTCTAGGTACTCTGTTATGGATACAAAAGCCTAGCTCTCTGTTCCTAGGCCCACATTTCCTCAGCAGCAATATGTCCTAGAATTGACAGTATTTTTTTTCCTCCTTTTTTACAATTGCACCTTTTCACCTTTAGCTGGAAATTTCTTCCAGTTGATTTTTGTGTCCATCTATGATACCTGCATTGGTGTCATCCTTTTAAGAATTCCTTAAGACAAACAACTTCTCTAGGTTAAAGATAGCTGCAAATTCTTTGTTACTTGTCAGTTAAAATGTGGAGTCTATCCTTCTCCCCTTGAATCTGGACTGGCTTTATGGACTTCCCATGGACTGCAGAAGAAATGACCTGAAGTTCTAAAGATAAATCACAATAAGCCTTGCAACTTCTTTCTGTGTCTCTTGAAACATTCCATCTCATGCCCCACAGGCTCCATAAAAAGAAATCTGATTTTGCACATGGAAGTAGAGACTCTGAGACCAAATGGGGAGGGAGAGGTTCCAGATGAGTTAATCTTTCCAGTTCTCCTCAGTAAGTGATGTAACCAGACACATGAGTAACCATCTTGGACCTTCAAACACTTGATCTCAGATAGAAATCCTTCAAGCTAAAAGAAAGAACAGGAGAAAATATGGATCCCCACCCTGCCAAGAGGACTGGAGATTCAATTGGGGATCATGAAGAAAATGTGAGTCCAGAAAACATTCTAACTAAATGGCAAAGCAAGATAATCCAGTAGTAGAAAGAGAGGAAACACCCTGAGCAGGGAAGCTGCAATAGGAAGAACATATCTGAAATCTGGTGAACATGAATGCTAGTTACTCAAGAATCAAAAGGAGGAGAATGGAATCTCTAAAATAGCATATGATTTCTCTCCAAATTCTTGACTGGCCATTACACTCTGCATCCAATAATCTCAGAGTAAACAATAGTTGGAAGAGTGACATGTAAGTAAACTACATCTAAAGTGCTTTCTTAGTAAATGTGCTTAGTGACTGTTCTTTGGTCATCTTGAGTGATAATGACACTGGTAATATCTACTATTACATTTTTCCACAGTAGTTTATTGCTTTTTTTTTTACTGTAGCTAATAACAAAGTATTTTATATTCAAAATTCCTAAAATAGTAGATCTTAAGTATTCTCAACCCAAAAATGTGATGTTTGTAAGGGAATGCATATCTTAGCTCAATTGTGTCATTCTAAAATATAGACATATTTCCAAACATCTTGCCAGTACACCATAAATACAAATTTTGTCCATTAAAAATTTATTTAAAAGTAAATTCTTAAGTGTGAAAGTGAAACATGCAAACTTCTATTATAAAACAGCAGCAAAAATAAATCAGAGGTTATCTTCAGAATTATTGTTAGCAGAAATGAAATAGGATTTCTGCCTATAAAGATGATAATACTTAAATTAGGTAGCTAACTAGAGTTATTTGGCAGAAAGAATTAACTCTTTCCAAAGATGGGAATTCTAGAAGGTATACATGATATTTTCTGCACAAAAAGATTGAAAAATATTTTCTTAAAAAGGCAAGATCATTGTTGGGAAGAAACAGAGTGGTTATTTTCTGTATGAAGATGCTATATGAAATGAAATTGAAATAGACTCCTGGGTTTCTACTGTAGTAATAAGAATGATCTCACCATAAGGATCTTTGGTTGCAGCTAATTGAGATTATGAAGCCTCTAGGGTTGAAATATTTGACAAACTATCAATAAATTACTTGATACATGTTTTTGTAATAGTCCCAGAAATGGTGAACAGAGACCTGGCTAGAGTCACTAAGATAGAAAAATCTCCATTTCTCACCTTATTATCTCACTTAAGTCAGTTCAAAGATTCTTTCAAAGTGTATAACTTTTCTGTCACTTCTACTTATTTGACCCTTAATCATGTTACTTCTTAAAATGTTTTATTAACTCATATTTTTACTTAATTTTCTACAAATATCTCTCAAATATGTCTGTAATTTTCTTCAGGCAGAGCCATGTTTTAGCTTCTTCTCATTTACCAAAGTTTCTAGCTCAAAAATGAATAGATGGATTCCTGGAAGATGTCAATAAGTGGGTTAAGGAACTGAATAGATGCCTTCACAGAAGAAGAAATTTAATGAACAAATAAATGAAAAAATGTTCAACATCTCTAGCAATTAGAGAAATATAAGTCAACAATATTTCATCTCACTCTAGTCATAATGGCTATAAAAAAGAATACAAGCAACAATAGGTATTGGCGAGGATGTGGGGCAAAAGGTACACTCATATGTTGCTAGTGGGAATGCAATTGGTGCAACCACTCTGGAA
Organism: Sciurus vulgaris; assembly: GCF_902686455.1. NCBI lineage: Eukaryota > Metazoa > Chordata > Mammalia > Rodentia > Sciuridae > Sciurus > Sciurus vulgaris. The sequence goes on from NC_136462.1 coordinate 95,109,886, forward strand.
AGAAGTATGGAGGTTCCTGAGAAAACTTGGAATGGATTCACCATTTGACCCAGCTCCCCCACTCCTTGGTTTATACCGAAGGACTTAAAATTAGCATACTACAGTGATGCAGCCACCTCAATGTTTATAGCAGTTCAATTCACCATAGCTAAACTATGGAACCAACCTAGGTGTCCAACAAATGAATGGATAAAGAAAATTTGTATACATTTTCAGTGGAATATTACTCAGCTTTAAAGAATGAAATTATGGTATTTGCAGGTAAATGGATGGAGCTGAAGAACATTATGCTAAGTGAAATAATCCAGTCCCAAAGAACCAAAACCCAAATGTTTTCTCTGATATATGGATGCTGATTCACAATAAGTGGGGGGCTAGAGAAGAATAGTGGTATTTGGATTAGACATAGGGGAGTGAGGGGAGAGGAAGAGGTATGGGGGTAGAAGAATAATACAATGAATTGAAAATTATTACTCCTATATATGTGCATATATGATTTCATGTACATCATGTACAACCAAAAAAATGAGAAGTTATACTTCATTTATGTATGATGTGTCAAAATGCATTCTATTGTCATGTACAACAAATTAGAACAAGTAAATCAAAAATTTCTATCTGTAATTACTTTATTAAATTTATTATACACATCATCTAAACAAAAATATATTAATTTTTACTAATACTGTCATGAATCAGATATCCTTTTATCACCTGGACACTATCATTGGAAGATAGTGTTTTCTATTCAGTTTTGAACAAACAATCCACTTTCAAATATTTTCTAAATGTAATTCTATCTTTATGTAGTATGAAGTCATATAAATTAACAGCCATGTATTTTAATCTCCCCATACATCCTCCAATAACACACACAAATCAATAAGTAGTGAAAATAAAACCTTTTAATTTACTTATGCCTATAACATGACAAGGAAATAGCATATACTAAAATCTTCAATTTACATTATAATGAAGAAATGTATACTATCTTCAAGTCCAACAAAATTGAAGATTCAATTGATGCCTGTAAATGTTGGGAGTTTAAAAAACAGTCTAACCATGAAAATACTGGAAAATTCATCAGTAGAATAGAATTATACCCTAAGTAGGAAAATAGGGAGCAGGGAGGGCAGATCTGAAATTTACTAAGCAGAGAAAAGAAGAATTGAAAGTAACCACAAATGAGACAGGAGGTCTCAAAATTAGCATACAACCTGCCTCCCCATTCTTGGATGACTCCTGAACTGTCTATGCCCTAGGAGAGACTCCAGTGAGCTGAAGGGTAGAAATATCTGATCTGAGATTTCAGCAACTGCCCAATGCAAGAGTGTGAATTCAGATTTGTCCAGTTAGAAAGGTATGGTATACAGCTGAAACTTTTATGACTTAAAAATAAATATCACATCTTTAGACTAAGGGATTTCCCCTAGGATTTAGAACAAAATTTTAAAGGTAACACTCTAACGAAAACTAAAATGACATTTCCACTAGGCCAAGATGTGGCATCTTTAATGTACAGGATAGATTAAGAATTTCAAGACATGGGAATAAACAAAAGTTTGATTGACAAGAGAAAAATCTATCAATAGAAACAGACCTATAGAAAATAGATTTTAAAATTATAGACAACTATAAAATAATACAAAACACTTTTTATATAATCTATAGGGAAAATATGTGTGATTCATGGAGTGATGTGGAAATGCTGGAAATAAAATATGCCTGAAATTAAAATGAAAGTAGATGAGACAAACTGAATAACAGATACAATAGCCTATGAATACAATAATTCTACCTAATATGTAACTGTAGTCCCAGTGGGGGGGCAGGGAGGAAGAAGGAGACAGAAACTATATTTTGAAAAACTATTGACCAAAATATTTCTAAATTAATGAAAGTCATTAATTTAAAGATTCAAGTGATTCAGCACACTTCAAGCAGAATAAGTTCAAAAGGAAATGTAAATATAAATATCAAAGTGAAATCCTGAAAATTGAAGATAATGATGCAATTGTAAAACATAACTAGAGTAAAATAAGTGTATTACAATAAGAGAAATAATGATTGAAATAGTATTTGACTTATGCTCAGAAATAATGGAGATAAGAAGACAATAGTCATATCTTTAAAACATACAATTTATAAAAAAATCTGTCAATTTAGAATTCTATATGTAGCAGAAGTGTATTTACAAAAGCAATAGTGAAATAAAGATTTAACTAAATTTGAGGAAATTTATCAGGATATCAGTGAAATAAGTAATGTTTCTTAGCTGAAGGAAAGCTTTCTTAGCTGAAGAAAATTCTAAATTAAGGGAATTAAAAGAGGAATGGCAATTATTGGGGATGGTAATTATGTAAATGAATATGAACACAATTTTTTGGTTGCAAATATTTTTAAGTCAATTGACTATGGCAAAAATATATAGTATGTAGTTCATTACATGTAGAATTAAGACAGGGACAAAAAATAGCACTCTGAATGCTAGAGAGAAAACTGAATTATAATATTGGAAAGCTTTTAAATTGTATGTGTAGTGCTTTAATAATTCAAGATAGTGATAAATTAAGGAAAAAATTTAATCCTACACTAAAGGATTTTGGGAGCATATATTTAAAAGAAAACAGCAAATACTGAAGGGTATACCTAAAGACAACAGTAGAGAAGGAAAGGAACATCAAAAATTCTTGAAAAGGAGGTAGAAAATGAAATCTAAAAGAAGAAAAACACAGAAAAAAATAAAAATGAATAGAGGCTAAATTAAATTCAACAGATAAATTATTATACTGTGTAAATATACCAATGAGTCTCATATAAAGGCAGAGATTGCCACAATGAATAAAATTCAAGTGTACACTGTTTACAATATACAGTAATTTCAAAGACATGCAAAATGAATTTTCTTCAGATCATTTAGAATACCAGGGACTGGATATAACTTACCACCTTAAAATCTGGAAAATTAAGTGGCATGTATGAAACAATAGTTTGAAGGCACTGTTCAGCATGAAGAGCAGGATTCACTTGAATCATGTCCAAACCATAGCACACACACACACACACTGAGAAGTATGCAATGCTGCTGAGATGAAGATGACCTAAGTAAATGAAGAATGACTCCATATTCACATCTAAAGACCAAATATTTTAAGATGCTAAAAGTATTCACTAGATTCAAAGCAACCTTAATGAAAATCATAACCAACTGGTTTATTTTTTTGGATGGGGTGGGTACTGGGAATTGAACTCAGGGGGACTCAACCACTGAGCCACATCCCCAGTCCAATTTTTTTTTTTTTTTTTTGTATTTTACTTAGAAATGGGGTCTCACTGAGTTGCTTAGCACCTCACTTTTCTTGATGCTGGATTTGAACTCTGGATTTGATCCTCCTGCCTCAGCCTCCTGAGCTCCTGGGATTACAAGTGTGTTTTTTTTTTTTTTTTTATAAAAATAGGCAAGACTGATTCTGAAAGTTATATGGAATGCAAAAGCAATTTTGAAGTAAAACAAATTTAGATGACTTACACTACCTGATTTCAAGTCTTACTATAGAGTCATATTAATCAAGAGAAAGTGGTCTAAAAATAGACCCACAAGTACATAGCTGAATTTCAACAAATTTGTAAGGCCATTTGACAGGAAAAATATATTACATTCAACAAAATTGCTAAAAAGCTGATTATTTATTTGTAAAATAAATGAATCTCTCTACACTTAATTCACAATGGACACCAAAATTTGATTGAAGTATATTATATATACATTTTTTTAAAGCTTCAAAGTAAAACATTTTCAAGGATATGTAAGAGCAAAACCAAGATTTTCAGATAAGACACCAAAGGTTGAACAATAAAATTTAAAAAATTAGATTTCATCAAAATTTTAAAATGTGGTCTTCATAAATCATTATTTAGAGAATAAAGAGACTAAACATACTTGGGAAAATGTTTTGGTATTAACCAAAATTGGGAAAACTTTGAAATAGAAACACCACAAAGTTATACAAATGGCTAATAAGTGCATTAATAGGTGTTGAAACTTACTAGTTACAGAAAAATGTAAATTACAATTATAAGGAGATATTACTACATATTTACTAGAAATTCTAAATTTGAAAAGCCAATCACTGATCATGACAACTGTTAGAACAAAATAGCACTTCCATATAGGTAAAATTTATCATTTTCTTGTACAAATAGACACAAGTATACCCTATGACTCAAGAATAACTGAGATAAATCCTGAAGAAAGAGAACAAAACAAAGCTGGAAGACTAATTGTGCTAGCTACTCAGTCTGTTAAACAAATATTTTAATTCAAAGAATATATTCTGACTTAAAAGCAGGCCAATATGCCAATGCAGTGAACAGAGTTCATATCCCCTAGTTCTACATAATCTGATTCATACCAAAACTAACATTGCTGAGATCAGAAAGGATTTTATATTCAATAATGGTGCCAGGATTATTGTACATTCACATTTGTTTGTACAAAGTGAATCTTAGTATCCATTTACACTATACACAAAATTTAATTGCAGGTACATTACAAATATAAATGTAAAAGATAAAACAAGAAAAAAAAAGAGAGGAGAAAAAATAATCTTGAAATAGGTGAAGAGAAAGGGTAGTCTAATAAAAAAAGGTGATCAAAATCAATTAAAATAACTTTCCTTCTTCAAAAGACAACCTCGAAAGGGAAATAATATAACTGAGAGAATAAGATGTTTACAATACATTCCCAAAAATTAATACACAAAATATGCAGAAAATTCTCCCAAACAATGGAGGAAAGATAGACAATCCATTAAATAGTTGGCAAAAATCTTTCAGAAGTACTTCTCAAAAGAGTATACTTCAAGTCAGGGATGATTAATCACAATTGTAATTCAGTGTTTTGGTAGGCGCAGGCAGAGCGATCATAAGTTGAGTCTAGCCTGAGCAAATTAGCCAGACCCTATCTCAAAAAATGAAAAAGCTCTTAAGATTAGGTCAGTGGGAGGAGAGTGGCCCTGGCTTCAATTCCAAGTATATATATAAAAAAAAAAACTAAATTCCAATTGCCAGTGAGCATATGAAAGTGATCAACTTCATTAGTCATTATGAAAATGCAAGTAAATTTATAGTGCCACCAGAATTCCTAAAGAGAAAAAGTCAGAAGTTATCAAAAGTTGATCGGGAGGCTGTGGCATGAGGATTGCAAATTTGAGGCCAGTCTCAACAGCAATTTAGTGAGGCCCTCAGCAATTTAGAAAGACGCTGTGTCAAAATAAAAAATAAAGGCTGGAGTTGTAGTTTATTGGTTGAATCCCCCTGGGTTCAGTCCCTGGTATCAAAAAAAGAGTTAATGTGGGATTACTGGAACTCTCATAACCCTGCTGATGGGAGTGTAAATGGATAAAAAACAGTTAGGAAAAGAGTTTTGTAGTATTTACTAAACACATGATAGAGCAAATTTTCATCTACATATACATTCAACAGAAATTTATTCACATTTCACTAAAGTATTTTGCAAAAAATTTAATGCAACCACTATTTAAAGTAGCCCAAAGCTCACCTATACTACAAAGGAGAAATATTGAGGTATTGACATAACAATGCATTTAGATAAAAAAGAAAATCAGAAGAATATGCACTGTGTGATTACATTGATAACAAGTTCAAACACTCAAATATAATTCATAATTTTGGTGTCAGCATAGTGATTATACTTGGGTGTTTTGCTAAAGCGGAGTTCCAGGGTGTTGGAAATATTCTTGAACTGCAGGTATGTGTGAGCATAGCTGTTAGGTATGTTCAGTTGAAAATATACATCTATTTGTACAGTTAGAATATGTATACTTTCCTGTATGTATGATGTATGCTGATTACAAATTTATAAAAATAAAAATTAGTGGGAAACTGTGGTTCTAACAAAATCAAAATTCGTTGTTCTCAGCTTTGGCAACTCAGCCCTTATTTTGAAATAATAGAATAAATTCCCGCTATACACACAATAAATATGCTTAGAATCTCTAATCCTGTATTCTTTTATGCATAAAGGCAACAAATTCTGGCACAGAATCAAGTTAAGAGTTTAAGCTATTTTAAAGTTAGAACAACTCATTACAGTATTTTTTATAAAACTACTTTGAATGTTCTGGCTCTGAGACTAATTGGAAAAGAATGTTATTTACCATGTCATGTGAGAAATGAGGAAACTAAGTATAATTAACTGTTCTGCAACCAAAATTTTGGTTCCATGAAGATTTCATAGGGTCAAGACAAGAAAATGGACAGTAAACTTCAAGCAGGATGCCGAATGTTAAGTAGGATTGCTAGAGCTGCCATATTAAAATGTGACATGTTGTTTACTTTGAATAACAGGAATTTATTTTCCCACACTTTTGGAAACTAGGGATACAAGATCACAATGCCACAAGGTTGGTTTCTTTTGAAGTGTCTTCTCTGAGTTTCTAGGTGGCTATCCTCTTCGTGTGGTCTTCCCTCTGTGTATTTTTGTATCTTACTCCTAATTTTCTCTTCTTATAAACACACCGGTCATGTTGGATTGGTAAAGTTCACACTACTTCATATAACCCTAATTATCTCCTTAAAGACCTCCTAAAACATACCTCCTAAAACAGTTACATTTTGAAGTGTTAGAGGTTAGATTTCAACATACAAATTTTGAGGACAGAAAAGCTCATGACACCATCTAATTTGAAGATGGACAACATTTTTTTTTCCTGCTCAAGAACTATTAAAACAACAATTTCTGCTTCTTTGCTAACAGCACCTGATTTTTCTGGGTACCAATCATTCCTAGGCTTTCCTGCCCCTTCCAAGAAGTAGGATTTGAATGATCTGAGTCACTTGGGATCATTCCACTTACCTTTCAAATTGCATCTCTAGGCATAGGCAAAGATATAACCCTGGCCCATGAGATAAAAGGGCAGTGAATATGGAAAGTTTCTTGGAAAGCATTCCTTTTTCTTTAATAGATACAGAACTCAGAGACCAGTCCAATTCCTGACTTAGAGTCTGTTGAATGTAGATTTGAGACTTGGAGCTATAGGATATGTCTTGAAGCCTGGAGGGTACCATTTCATACACTCCAAGAAAGACAGAGAAGAATAATTTTCATCATTCTTTGAATGATTTCCATTCAAAGAATTGAAAGAAGCTCACCCATACCTTGGACAACAATGAGTTGTAGACTAACCTTGGAAATGCCTTGAACTATAATTTTTTTCTTGTGTTCCCTATGCTGTGAATTGAACCCAAAGTCTTGTGAATGCTAGGCAAATGCTGAACCACTGAGCTACATCCCAAACTTCTCATACCTCTTATTGATAAGATGGTTATCTTCTTTGTCAAAGCAATTCAAATAGGATATTCTATTTCTAGCAATAGGGAATATTAATTGATAAAAGGATGAAGGATTTTCATTCTCCATTTCATAAGTAGTCTGTAGGAAATGGAAGAAAGGAACTATTTTATCCTTATGTAAGTGCTGATAAAGTCAAGTCACTTTAATATAAATGAAAATAAGGCATTGTACCCACATTGTTTTGTAGCAATATATTTTACATGGAAGAAAAGTCCTTGCTTAAATCTTCCTATAAATTGCTTATAGTTGTTCCATTAAATTCTTATCTTTGTCTCAGCCTACCTCCTGAGGGCCTTGGGTGTCAGTTTTAGAGTTGTCAGCACTGACAAGATGACTTAGGAAGTTTCTGACCCTTGGTCTTGTCCAATGTTACAAAACCAATAAAATGCTCCTGGATTTTCATTTTCCACATAGATGTCAACAAATCTCATTCCAACAGACATCTCTCCCAAGAGGCTAACCTCCAGATTCAGTCTCCTGTAAATGAATAAATGTGGATTCCCTTCAGGTTTAAAAGCTGTTCTTAAAAATCCCGACTGCCATGAATTTAACAAGTTCTTTAAGAACCCCTTTGTAACATCATTGTAATCCATTACATCCTTTGACAAGATATGTACCAAGTGGACTTTTATTTCCTGTCATGTATTTCATTCATATAATTTATATGAAATCACTTCTCATATTAGGTGTTAAATAAAAGTCACTTTGCACTTCAAGAAGGATCCCTAACAATTTCCTTTTAAGACTTACAGAAGGTATATCACAAACACCATGGAAATCTGGATTTTTCTTGTTAGGAAGAGAGTTCTACTTCTTCATTACTTCCAAATTTGTCTCTAGCGTTTGCTCATGTTCAATTTCATATTGAAGTTAGCATCAAGGCAAGTACTTCAAACTTCATTTGGCTTCAACCAGATTCTATCTGATACCAATTGACTGAATGACATTTTGTGTTTCTTAGGGACTACCAATATTCTTCCAGTTATTCACTCTACCAATTACTAGATCTGATTTTGAAACTGAGGCAGACAGATTTCAACAAGAGACGACTGTCTCACATTAAAGTTTAAATGAAGTAGCCATCACTATATCCTATATTTCTACTCTCAAAATTGTGTCTAGAAATGTGAAGAAAAATGACACCTAAATAAATCCTTGGTAAAAGTTGTCAGGTTGTTTATTCTGATTCATTGGTCACCGGCAGATTTCAGATCATTAATGTCAGATGGGACTATTAGATAAGCTCAGAATCATGAGTGCCAATTTTTATAATCTTTCAGTTATTTTTTGCCTTTTTTATTGCTTCCTATGAACTTCATCTCTGAAAGTTCATATTGATTTGATTAGGGGGCATGTAAAATCAAGCTTTTACTGAGATTAATGAGTAATCATGTAAGCTATAATTAAACCTGTTATTTTAGAGTACATTTCTAGGATAGACTTTGAAAGAGAGAATGAAGATTTAGGTGAAAATTCTCACGGGATAACACATATGTGGAAGCCACAATTGGGAATGGGGAGAAGATGATTTGCAGTGTGGTTGTGCCTGAGACCTCAGTAGAGTCTACGGATTGGAGAGTGTAATATTGCACTGGAACTGCAATAGCTCTTGAGAACTGCCTTAAATTGAAGTAGTGAGAACTCAGGCTTTTTTATTCCCACAAGAACTAATCATTGGCTTCCAGCCACACCCAGGAGAGAATGTAGCCTTAGCATAGTCACTTCCTTGATGTGGCAATTCCCAGAGATTGAAGCAGCTGCTATCCACAGTAGCTAGGAAAAGCTGGTGCTTTTCTCTGGAGTGCAAATATGGATAGAGCACTACTTGCTATTCTTAAAGTATTCTTTCCATCTGGGAACTATTCCTCTAGGATTTGATTTATTCTAGTTCCTGGGTTAGTTAGTGGGAAATACTGTCAACCGTAACATTAATAGTGATCTTGAGGTGACAACTGATGCTCATTATTTATCTCCTCTACTATTATTTTTATCCTACCCTTATATAGCTTGCCTAGTATATACACTCAGATCCTCATCTCTAGTGGATATGGGCCATAGGTTACCATGTCCTTTTCAGGTGATGACTGCTGCACTTATTGAAATACCATTAAATCTAAGCATGAAAGCACCAAGAAGCACTCCAGTGTATCATCTTTTACCAGACATAGTCTCACCTAACTTGATCAAAGACAATTACCCCTCTGAGCATGGCGATTCCATTCCTTGCCTGATGGTCTTGGTTACAAGTGGTAGTCATGGCTTAAATTTCAGTGGGAGTCTTACCAAATTCCCTGGTGGAAGTGATTGCTGCCTGGAATCAAGACCTCTAGATATGCAAAGCCTAAAATGTTATAAGGATAGAAAGTGCACATTCCCCTGGGCAGCCCAATAAGGGTGATATAAAGTGGGCTCCCGTCTACTTGTACATGTTGATCCCCAAATCCATGTCTTCTGCTTGCTGAGGACACAGCACTTAATTTAAGGTGATTACTATATCCTAGAGGATAGTGCCCTGCACTCTCAGAGCATCATCTCTCAATGAATTCTTAAGCAGTGTTTGTAAGAGGCTATTTCTGTGACATGTCTGCTTGGCAGCCGTGGGCATTTACAGTGTGAGAACTTCACTGTACATCTCATGATCCTCTGGGCACTTTGAGACTACCTGTGATATGAAATAGGCCCCTTGATCTGAGGCCATCAGAAATGTCTTATCTCCGTGTATCAAATATTCTATAAGCCCTTAGAAATTGTGCTGACCAAGGTCCTGATGGCAGGGAAAATAAACAAACACATCAATAAAAAACCTGTACCCTGAATACATTCGGTGCCAGTAAAGATGAATCTTTGTCTCCTTTGAGGTGGAAGACGTCCATTATAAGTGAACTTGTCTTCAAATGACTAGGTGGCCTCCACAAAGAATTGTGCTGTTTTGGTGATGTGGAATTGGTCTACGTTGCTGTCAGTTTGAACATTCAGCAATGGTAGAGGCTGCCTCAGTCTTGGTGACTGAGAGCCACTGCTATCAGATCCATACATAGGTGCCATCTACCACCACTCATTAACCATCACGCCATTAATGGGGAGCCCACTGATAGAGATTGGCTGATGTCAGCTGCTCAAGTCATTCCGTCTACACAGTCGTTCATTGACTCTTGTGGTGGATGTTTTCTGATGGGTGTTAGCATGTGATACAAAGATCTTCACATACTGTACCCATTCCCATTTGTCCATCCCAAAACTGCTTCCTCAGAACTTCTTGACCTGTTTTTTGGTATTTATCTTCCCTGGTCCCTAGCCTACAAGCTAGGCCATTTACCACAGACCATGAAGTTATTTACATTTTTATTTGAGGCCATTTCTTTTTATATACAAGGAGGCTGACCAGGTACACTACATAACAGCTCTGCCAATTGGGAGGATTTTCCCCTTATTCTCTCTTTCAAGTAGACACAACCAAGTGAGGGTTAGGGAGCAGCCTTTGGTGTTTGATACACAGGAATGTACTGACCTAATCTGTTCAGAAACCAGGTCTGCTCCTGTTCCTCTTCTTTCAGCTGGTCTTTAGGCTCCATATAAGAATGTAGATGTGAGTTCAGGGAGAAGCACGTGTGCAACAGTGATATAAGACCTAGGATCAGATCCACCGCTGATACAGTTTACTTGTGACTTCCAGCTTTGCTCCTATTCATTATCAAATGTGCCATCTCTAATTCAAGATCATGGAGTGCTCCTCTAACCTATGAGTTGCTGGTTCTCACAGAATGGACTTATGATAGGTAATTAATGTTTTGTTAGTCAGATGCTCTATCATGAAAAGCCTCTGGTGGCATCTCAGAAGAACCACTCTTTCCTAAAGATGATGCTTTCTTGCTCCAGAACACCAAGAAATACATCGGGATTCTCCTATTGAAGCTTGCCAACAATTTTATATACTGTATTTTTCCATCAAGGAGGCCTTTAGTATTATAAGGTCTGCTCAATTGCGTGGCCCCACTGGTGGAAGGATATGTACAATAGCTGAATAGTTAACACAGTATTTTTCTGGTCTGGGTCCTATTTAATGTTGGCAGCCTTTTCTACTACCTAGTAAATGAGCCAGAATACAGAAGAGGAAATCTGGACGAGCACTAAAGAATTCACTTCAGTTTGTTTCCCCAATATGATGGTGCTTTGGTACTTGCATCATTATGACCACAGAGTTTTTAAAATTCCCTGGTTTTTAAGCTGTATTTTTATAATTTAATGCTATATAAATTTCTTCTCAAAACAGAAAGCATCTGTGACAAAGAGTAAGAAACAAATAGCTGTATTCAGATGAAGATGAAGATGTAGGCTGTCTAGATAAATTACTTGTCTCTATAAATGACTCACTAATTCTGACAAACTCAAAGGATGACCAACACAACAAAATAAAATTATCAAGTATAATGGCAGTGTAACGGAACCACCCTTGGATTGTTGAAACTGTGAGCATTAAATCTGCAAAGGTTTACAGCTGACGTGCTGGGCGGTTATATACTTTCCCTGAGTGAATATCTAGTTTCCATTCTGTCAATCATTTGCCATGTCTCATACTTTGTTTTCATTTCTTTGACAAACTAAACATCTGGGAACTTTTGCATTGCAAAGTGAGTAATTTTGTTTAGTAGAGGGCATTTTCCAAGATATCTGTTAAAATTTTCTGTAAGGATTAATTTGATTTCTATTAATATTAACCTTGTGTCATTTTCATGTTTATTTATATTTTCCAGGCAAGAAAAAAACAGACACACTCCCTCAAAAAAAAATTACCCCAAACAAATAACAACACAAAACACTCCTAAGTTCAATTGTTTAATGAAAAATGATGTGACTGAGGAACTGAAGTTCTGCATCATATAATGAAAGTATAAGAGCAGAATGTGTCTGAGAAAATGGTCCCTGGTGAGATGGAGCAGAGGAGGAGGAAGAAAAGGAGGCCCAACCCAGGACAGGACTCTGGTGGGTTTCTGTAAAGGAAAAAATTGTATCGTCTTCAGCCAGGAGAATTCATGTGTAATTTTTATTTAATTTTTGTTATTTTTGTCTTTCTTAACTCTGAAAGTGTTATCATTTGGATATGAAATGTCTCCCAAAGACTCAGGTCTTGAAGGCTTGATTCCCAATGAAGTGATTCTCAAAGATGGAACTTTTGGGAAGCAATTGAATCATGATGGCTCTAACTTCATCGATGAACCAATTCATGTATGGACGACTGGGTGGCAATAAAAATTGTAGGAGGCAGGAATTGGTTGAAGGAAATGGGTCATGATGGGAGTACTCTCAAAGGATATTTCCTGTCCCTAGCCTGCTAACTCTCTCTTTCTCTCTCTCCCTCCCCATCTCTTTCCCCTCTTCCCTGTCTCCCTCTCTCGCCCTCCCTATCTCCTTTCCTCTCCTCTCCTCTCTTCTCCTCTCTTCCCTTTCTCATCTCTACCTCATGATGGCCTGCCTCATCTCAAGTCCAAAACAATGGAGTTGGTTGGTGGTAGACTGAAGTCTCTGAAGCCTTGAGCCCAAATAAACTTCCTCCTTTAAGTTATTTATGTCAGGTATGTTAGTCACAGTGATGAAAAGCTGGCTAACATAGGACTGTTAATGACTTTTGAAAAACGAGGTAAAATTTAGATGCATTAAAATTTACCCTTTATTATTTAGTTGACTTTTGACAAATGTATGCAATGGGTAACTACCATAAAAATTAAGCTATAGATGATTTCCATAACCCCTCAAATTTTTTCCATGCTTATCTGTAGTTAATCCCTCCCTTGACTCAGAGCCCATGACAATGACTGATCTCTTTTGTGTTCCTATAAGGTTTGCTACTTCAACAACAGTACATAAATAGAATCATGGTCTCTTCATGTTATTATTTGTTTTAGTAGTTCATTCCTTTTATTTCTGATAAGTATTCTATTTTATGACTGCACCACAGTTTGTTTATACCTTCACTAGTTGACAAACATTTTGAGTTGTTTCAAGTTGGGGTGATTTTGAATAAAGCAGTCATAAATATTCATGTACAGACATCAGTTTGAACATGTTTTTATTTCACTTGGATGAACACATAGAAGTGGAATTACTGGGAAGTATGGAAAGCATACATTTAACTTTTTCAAAAAACTTCCAAACTGTTTTTCCAAAGTTGTTGTATGTTCCCCACCCAATCCCCCACCCCTGCTGCCTTTGGTACTGTGGATTAAACCTAAGGGCTACATTCCTAGTCCTATTGAAGTTTCTATTTTTTTAATTTTAAATTTTTTTTTTTTTTTTTTTGTATTTTGGGACAGGTCTTGCTAAATTGCTGACTCTGGCCTTAAACTTGCAATTCTTCTACATAAACCTTCTGAGTCACAGGGATTGCAGGTATGTACCACTGCACCTATTCAACTACTTTTGCATTCTCAAAAGCAATGTATAAAATCCAGTTTCTCCCCATTCTCACCGCACTTATTTTGATTGGTTCTCCTCCTCTTCCCTCTCCCCCTTCTTTTTTCTTTAAATAGTGCTGTGGTTTGAGTGGTTTGCTAATAATGTGAAACGTACTTTTTATGTGCTTATTTATCATCTATATATTTTCTCATGGTGTGTCTGTCAAAATATTTTTCATTTTTTGTAATTATGTTTGTTTTAGTTAGCTGTTTCACTGCTGTGACTTAAAGACCTGACCAAAACACCTGTAGCGTAGGAATAGTTTATTTAATGGCTCAAGGTTTAAAAGGTCTCAGTCCATATACAGTCAGCTCCGCTCCCCAGAGTCTCCAGGTGAGGCTGAGCATCCTGGGGGAAGAGTATGGCAGAGTCAAGAAGCTCACATGATGATCAGGAACCAGAGAGAAAGAAAGTCCACTTTTAAGATAAAAAATATGTACCCCATAGTCACAGCCCCAATGAACCCGTTCTCCAGCCACACCCCACCTGCCTCGGTTACCACTCAGTTAATCCCATGAGGGATCAATTCACTGATTAGGTCAAGGCTATGGCTCAATCTTTTCTCCTCCAAAACCTCCTGCATTTCCTCACATGTAAGCTTTTGGGGGACACCACGTCTTCACCATAACAATGTTCTTTTATTATCATTATTACCGAGATCTGAGAGAGCTTTATATATTTTGTATACAAAACCATTATGAGACAGACAGATGATTTTCAAATATTTTCTACCAGTTTGTAACCTGTCTATTCATTATCTTACCAGTGTCTTATAAGTAGCAGGAATTCTTAATTTTGGTGCTATTCAAGATAGCATTTTTCTTTTATGGGACATTATTTTGGTATTATTTCTAACACATCTTCTCCTATTCCAATATCTCAAATATGTTCTCTAATATGTTTTCTTATACTTTTTATATTTTTGTGTTTTGCATTTATAACTACAACCTATATGGAGTTAATATTTGCATATGGTTTGAGGTACAGATTGGATTTTACTTTAATTTGCTAATGGAAATATAATTATTCTAATACCATTTGTTGAAAAGACTATACTTAGTTGGAAGTAGTGGTGTATGACTCTAATCCAAGCAAATCAGGAGGCTGAGTCAGGAGGACCACAAGTTCAAAGCCAGCCTCAGCAACTTAGTGAAACCCTCATTAACTTAGCAAGACCCTGTCTCAAAATTAAAGAAAAGAAAAAGAACTGTGGATATAGATATGTGATACAGGGCCTTTGGATTCAATCCTTAGTTAAATGATTATATTTTATGCATTGATTTGTCTTTACACCGTTATCAAAAATCAATTGACAGTATAGATCTTAATTTCTTAATTCTTAATTTTCTAGTTTTCTATTTTGTCCCATTTCTTTAGTCAACCTTTTCACCACCAAAAGACCTTATAAGAACAATTTTAGAAGAAAAAAAGTATAAACTGATTCCAAGGTCTTTGATCCATTTTGAGTTGAGTTTTGTGCAGGGTGAGAGATAGGGATTTAGTTTCATTCTGTTGCATATGGATATCCAGTTTTCCCAGGATCGTTTGTTGAAGAGGCTATCTTTTCTCCATTGCATATTTTTGGCACCTTTGTCTAGTATGAGAAAATTGTATTTATTTGAGTTTGTGTCCATATCCTCTATTCTGTACCATTGATCTACCTGTCTATTTTGGTACCAATACAATGCCGTTTTTGTTACTATTGCTTTGTAATAGAGTTGAAGATCTGATATTGCGATACCCCCTGCTTTGCTCTTTCTACTGAGGATTGCTTTAGCTATTCTGGGTTTCTTATTCTTCCAGATGAATTTCATAATTGCTTGCTCTATTTCTGTAAGGTACATCATTGGGATTTTAATTGGAATTGCATTGAGTCTGTATAGCACTTTAGGTAGTATGGCCATTTTGACAATATTAATTCTGCCTATCCAAGAACATGGGAGATCTTTCCATCTTCTAACGTTTTCTTCAATTTCTTTCTTTAGTGTTCTGTAGTTCTCATTGTAGAGGTCTTTCACCTCTTTTGTGAGATTGATTCCCAAGTATTTTATTTTTTTCGAGGCTATTGTGAATGGGGTAGTTTTCCTAATTATTCTTTCCAAAGATTCATCACTTATGTATAAAAATGCATTAAATTTATGTGCATTGATCTTGTATCCCGCTACTTTACTGAATTCACTTATGAGTTCTAAGAGTTTTCTGGTGGAATTTCCTGGTTCCTCTAAGTATATAATCATATCATCAGCAAATTGGAATAGTTTGAGTTCCTCTTTTCCTATTCATATCCATTTAATTTCTTTGGTCTGTCTAATTGCTCTGGCTAGAGTTTCAAGGACAATATTGAATAGGAGTGGCAAAAGAGGGCATCCCTGCCTTGTTCCAGTTTTTAGGGGGAATGCTTTCAGTTTTTCACCATTTAGAATGATATTGGCCATGGGCTTAGTGTAGATGACCTTTACAATGTTAAGGAATGTTCCCACTACCCCAATTTTCTCTAGTGTTTTGAGCATGAAGGGATGCAGTATTTTATCGAATGCTTTTTCTGCGTCTATTGAAATAATCATGTGATTCTTAACTTTAAGTCTGTTGATATGGTGAATGACATTTATTGATTTCCGGATGTTGAACCAACCTTGCATCCCTGGGATAAAACCCACTTGATCGTGGTGCACTATCTTTTTAATATATTTTTATATGCCATTTGCTAAAATTTTGTTAAGAATTTTTGCATCGGTGTTCATTAAGGATATTCGTCTGAAATTTTCTTTCCTCAATGTGTCTCTGTCTGGTTTAGGTATCAGGGTAATATTGGCTTCATAGAATGAGTTTGGGAGGGTTCCCTTCTCTTCTATTTTATGGAATACTTTGAGAAGTATTGGAATGAGCTCTTCTTTAAAGGTTTTGTAGAACTCGGCTGAGAACCCATCTGGTCCCGGACTTTTCTTTGTTGGTAGGCTTTTGATGACCTCTTCTATTTCATTGCTTCAAATTGATTTATTTAAGTTGCGTATGTCCTCCTCGTTCAGTTTAGGTAATTCATATGTCTCTAGAAACTTGCTGATGTCTTCGAGGTTTTCTGTTTCGTTGTAGCATAGATTTTCAAAATAGCTTCTAATTATGTTTTGTATTTCACTTGTGTCTGTTGTGATATTTCTTTGTTCATTCCGAATTTTAGTAATTTGAGTTTTCTCCCTCTTTCTCTTTGTTAGTGTGGCTAAGGGTTTATCAATTTTGTTTATTTTTTCAAAGAACCAAGTATTTATTTTGTTAATTTTTCCGATTGTTTCTTTTGTTTCAATTTCGTTGATTTCAGCTCTGATTTTACCTATTTCCTATCTTCTACTACTTTTGGTATTGGTCTGCTCTTCTTTTCCTAGGGCTTTGAGCTGTAGTGTTAAGTCATTTATTTGTTGATTTCTACTTCTTTTGTTGAATGTGCCCCATGAAATAAATCTTCCTCTAAGTACTGCTTTCACAGTGTCCCAGAGATTTTGATATGATGTGTCTTTGTTCTCATTTACTTCTAAAAATTTTTTTTATTTCCCTCCTGATGTCTTCTGTTATCCATTCATCATATAATAGTGTATTATTTAATTTCCAGGTATTGGAGAAGTTTCTGTTTTTTAATCTGTCATTTATTTCTAATTTCAATCCATTATGATCTGATAGAGTACAAGGTAGTATCTCTATCTTCTTGTATTTGCTAACAGTAGCTTTGTGGCATAAGACATGGTCTATTTTAGAGAAGGATCCATGTGCTGCTGAGAAGAAAGTGTATTCATTCTTTGTTGGATGGCATATTCTATATAAGTCGGTTAAGTCTAAATTGTTGATTGTGTTATTGAGATCTATGATTTCTTTATTCAATTTTTGTTTGGACGATCTATCCAGCGGTGAGAGAGGTGTGTTAAAATCGCTTAATATTATTGTATTGTGGTCTATTTGATTTGTGGAATTGAGAAGGATTTGTTTGACGTACATGGATGAGCCAATGTTCGGAGCATAGATATTCATGATTGTTATGTCTTGCTGATTTATGCTTCCCTTAAGCAGTATGTAATGTCCTTCTTTATCCCTTCTGGCTAGTTTTGGCTTGAAGTCCACATTATCTGAAATGAGGTTGGGATACTCCAGCTTTTTTGCTGTGTCCGTGTACATGGTATGTTTTTTCCCATCCTTTCACCTTTAGTCTATGGGTATCTCTTTCTATGAGTTGAGTCTCTTGCAGGCAGCAAATTGTTGGATTTTTCTTTTTAATCCAATCTGCCAGTCTATGTCATTTGATTGATGAGTTCAGGACATTAACATTCAGGGTTATTATTGTGATATGATTTGTATTCCCAGTCATTTGACTCATTTTTGTTTTTTGACATGATTTGGTTTCCCCTTTTTTTTGGCTATTCCTTTAGGCTAGTTCCTCCCGTTGCTGATTTGCATTGTTGTTTTTCATCTCTTCCTCATGGAATATTTTGCTAAGAATGTTCTGCAATGCTGGCTTTCTTTTTGTAAGTTCCTTTAGCTTTTGTTTATCATGGAAGGATCTTATGTCATTGTCAAATCTGAAAGTAAGTTTTGCTGGGTATAAGATTCTTGGTTGGCATATGTTTTCTTTCAGGGCTTCGTAAATGTTGTTCCAGGCCCCTCTAGCTTTTAGGGTCTGATTGAAAAATCTGCTGATATCCTTATTGTTTTCCCCCTGAATGTAATTTGATGCTTTTCTCTCGCGGCCTTTAAAATTCTGTCTTTATTTTGTATGTTAGGTATTTTCATAATAATATGCCTTGGTGTGGCTCTGTTGTAATTTTGTATATTTGGAATCCTATATGCCTCTTGTACTTGGTTTTCCATTTCATTCTTCAGATTTGGGAAATTTTCTGATATTATTTCATTGAATAGATTGTTCATTCCTTTGGTTTGTTTCTCTAAGCCTTCCTCAATCCCAATAATTCTTAAATTTGGCCTCTTCATGATATCCCATAATTCTTGTAGATTCTGTTCATGATTTCTTACCATCTTCTCTGTTTGGTCAACTTTGTTTTCAAGATTAAATATTTTGTCTTCAATATCTGAGGTTCTGTCTTTCAGGTGTTCTATCCTATTGTTTATGCTTTCTATGGAGTTTTTAACTTGGATTATTGTTTCCTTCATTTCAAGGATTTCTTTTTTTTTTTTTTTTCAATATCTCTAACTCTTTATTGAAATGATCTCTTGCTTCCCGTATTTGCTCCTTTAACTGTTGATTGGTGCGATCATTTAATGCCTGCATTTGCTCTTTCATCTCCTCCTTCAATGCCTGCATTGCTCTTTCATCTCCTCGTTTGCTTCCCTGATTGTTTTAAATATGTACATTCTGAACTCCCTTTCTGACATTTCTTCTGCTGTGCTGTCATTGGGTTTTATTGATATAGTATCTAGGTTTGTTTGGGACATTTTCTTCCCTTGTTTTCTCATACTGGTCAGATGTCAGTGGGACTTTGTGATATTGCAGAATTCTTCTATTGGCTTATAGTGTCTCTGTAGATTTCCAGTGTATCACCTTCCTGCCTTCAGTAGCCTGAAGTCTTGGAGTAACTTGATAATGCAGTGCTTCCAAGGAAAGCTGCCCCTAGCCCGTACTGGTTCCAGGACTTGGAGCTGGCTCTGTGTGGAAAGGCACTCACTGGGGGGCCTGCTCTGAGAAGCTAGCCTGGAAAGGCGCTTCCTGCAGGAGGGGGCCGGGCTGCGGGCTGCTTGGGGAAGTCCCTGGCTGCCCTGTCCTGGTCCCTGAAGCAACCTGCGGGCAGGAACTCGCCACCCTGGTTCAGCTACTTGAAGCTTGGTTCTGTGCAGAAAGGCTCTCACTGGGGGGCCTGCTCAGAGATGCTGGAGAATCTGGCCCTGTGGGAGGAGCCCACCGCTGGGGTGCACGGGGCTGCCTGGGGGAGACTCTATCTGCCCTACCCTACTCTAATAAGCCACCCAAATCCGGGCCTGCCGCCTGGTCAGTGCTTCACCGGGTGGGGGAGACTCACCCTGTGGCTGTATTTTATTCTGAGTCTCTCAATGCCTCCCCTTCTTGAATCCTGGGTTCTGGAGCAACTGGAGATGCAGTCACCCTCTAGTCCGCCATCTTGGATCGCCAATATTTCACTTTTTTGATGCATTTGAGGATGGTATTTTAAAATTAACTATTGATAGCTATTACATAGAGATGATATGGAATTTTGTTGCTATTTATGCTGTCCAATTCTATTGGATCAATTGAACATCAACCTTGAATCCTGCAACTTTAGGAAAATCATTCATTAGTTCTAATATTGTCTTACAGACCTTTGTGTTTCTTGTGTAGAAAGTCACTTTGACTGAAAATAGAGATTGTTTCCTTTTTTTCCTTACCAAGTTCCTTTAAAACATTTATTTTCCATATATGTAGAAACCCAATTAGGTACTATTAAAGGAATCATCTTTCTGGTTTTATATAATTTTCCTATTCTTCCATTTTCTGTTTCTTTTATTATCATTCTTACAGTTGTATTTTCTTTCTACATGCTGTTTTTCATTCATTTTTCAAATTTAAGTTTCTTAACAGGAAGCTTAATTGGTGTGAGTTCTTTCTTCTTTTGTTGTTTTTGTTATTTTAATATTGCATTTCTTTTTTTAATTTTTTTATTTTTACAGACTGCATTTTGATTCAAATGGGGTACAACTTTTCATTTCTATGTTTGTGCATAATGTAGATTCATACCTTTTATGTAATCATACATGTACATAGGGTAATGATGTCTGTCTCATTCCACCATCTTTCATACCCCCATTGATCCAGTTATCCCACTCTTCAGTTTATACCCACAGGACTTAAAATTAGCATACTATAGTAAAACAGACACATCAATGTTTATTGCATTTCATTTTTAAAACAGTGTTATGTTCACAGCAAAGTTGAGTGACAATTACAGATTTCCCATGGGCTCCCTGCCCCCCAGTCACAAATATCCTCCCCCATTGTCAACACCCTTACCAGGGTGGTACATTGCTTATAATTGATGAAACAAAGCCTATGGATTACATTAGGATTTACTCTTTGTGTTGAACATTTTATGCGTTTGGACGGATATATAATGACATATCTCCACCTTATGATTTCATGCAGAGTAGACTTGCTGCCATAAAAATCCTCTGTGCACTGCCTATGTATCCTTTCCCCCTAAGTTGCTGGAGAACTTTAAACATCATCTCCTTGGTTTTATCTTTTACAGAATTTCATATAGCTGGAATTATGCAGTATGTAGCCTGTTCAAATTGGTTTCATTTACCTAGTTGAACACATTCTTCTCCATATCTTTTTATGACTTGGTAACTCATTTCTCTATAGCATTGAAAAACAGTCAATTGTTTGACTGTGTTGCAGTATTTCCATTCTCTTACTGAAGAAATCTTAATTGATTCCAAGTTTGGGTGATTATTATTAATGCTGATATAAAATCCAAATTTTGTGTGACAAATTTTCTGTTCCTTTGGGTAAAAACTAAAGAAGGTGATTATTGAATTGTATGGTAAGAGTAAGTTAGTTCTGTAAGAATCCACCAGACTATCTTCTGTTCTGTCATTTAGCATTTGCACTAGGAATGAATGTGAGCTCCTGGCACTTCACATTCTCCCCATTGTTGTCACTGTTCTGGGTTTTGGCCATTCTACTAGGTATGTAGTGATATCTGATTATCGTTTTAAATTTTTTCACTGATGATATCTGTTGTGGTGTATCTTTTCATATACTTATTCACCATCTCTATATCTTTTTAGATGGGCCCATTTTTTTAGCAAGTTATTTTTTTATCATTGAATTTTCTATGTTCTGTGTATACTTTTGATATCTTTTATAAGGTATGTCTTTTCAACGAGTTTCTCTATTCTGTTTGCTTTCCTTTTTATGCTCCGACAATATCTTCCACAGAACTGAAAATGTAAATTTATTGAAGTCTAGCTTATCAATTTTTTTCATTCATGGATAATGTCTTTGGTGTTTTAGTTAGATAGCCATTGCCAACTCCAATTTCATTAGATTTTCACCTAGCAAAATCCCCTAGAAGTTTTAGAGCTTTGCATTTCACATTTATGTGATCCACATTGAGTTATATTTTTTATAAAAAGTGTAAGAACTCTATCTAGATTCATTGTTTTGTATGAAGGTATCTAGTTCTTTTAGCACTATTCATTGAAAAGACTGTCTCGTTCCATTGTTTTGCCTTTGTTCCTTTGTGAAAGACCAGATTTATAAGGTTCTATTTCCTGGCTCTCTATTCTGTTCCAATGATTAATTGTCTATTCTTTCAACTATGCCAAATTGTCTTCATGACTGTAGTAATATGCTAATATTTAAAATCGGGTTGTCTCGGTCCTCCAACTTCACTTTTTATCACTAGTGTGTTGGATATTCTGTCTTTAGCTTTTTCCATGTAAACTTTAAAATCAGCCTATTGATATTCAGAAAATAGCTTTCTGGAATTTTGATTGTATTTCATTGAATCTATACTTGGCAATAAATGGACATTTAAAAGTATTGAATCATATTATTCATAAACATGGAATATTATATTTATTTGTTCTTCATTTATTAGAGTTTTATAATTTTCCTTACATAGACCTTGTATTTATTTTGTTAGATTTATTCTCAGTATTTCATTGTGGGATGCTAATGCAAATTATATTGTTTTAAACTTCAATTCCATTAGTTCATTGCTGGAAGATATGAAAGCCTTTGTATATTAATTTTTGTGTATTAACTTGTATATTAATTCCATGTCTTTCAAACTTATATGATCACCTTGGTTCCAGGAGTATTTTTTTTTGTTTTATCTATTCTTTTACATATGTATATAGACAGTATCAATTCATAAAGTACAGTTTTATATATTTATTTTTTCTCCAATCTGTAGACTTTTATTCCCTGTTTTTCATTACCTAGGACTTCTGTTACAGTCTTAAAATCAGTGCTCATAGGGGCATTCCTTGTCTCAGTCTTGATCTATGCAGAAAACCTCAAGATTTTCACCATTAAATTTGGTGTTAGCTGTAGATTTTTAAATAAATCTTTTATACCAATCTGAAGAAATTCTCCCCATATTCCTATTTATTAAGAATGTTTATTAGTAGATGTTGGATTTTTGTCATAATTTTTCTGCATCTATTCCTACTATGTGGCATTTTTCTTCTTTAGTCCATTGATGTGATGGATTATTTCAATTGATTTTCAAATTTGAAGCAGATTTGCTTACCTGGATAATCCTACTCTATCAAAATGAATAATATTAATTATTATATATTTTTTGATTCAATCTAATATTTTTGTTGAGGATTTGGAGATTTCCAACTAATTTCATTTGATATGAGAGCAAGAATTATATAATTTATATTTTTTAGATTTATAATGTGTGTTTTATCATCCAGAATTTGTTCTATCTTGATGACTGCTCCATGTGAGCTTAAAAAGAATGTGTATCTGTTGTTATTCCATAAGCAGTCTATAGATGTCCATTATATCTGGTTGATTGATGGTGTTGCTAGTAAAGTTCAACTGTCTCCAATGTATTTTCTGACTGTGAAATCTGTTGATTTCTGATAGAGTGATATTGAAGTTTCCAACTATAATAGAATCATCTGTTTCTTTTTGCAGTTCTGCCAATTTTTGCTTCTCATACTTTGATGCTGTGTTGTAGACATCTACATGATAAAGATGATTGTTTTCTTGGAAAATTGATGCCCTTGTCATTGTGCAATGCTCTTATTTATTCCTGATGAATTTCCTTGCTCTGGTGTCTGCCTGTCTAAAATTAATATAGCTACTCTCACTTTCTTTTGATTAGTGTTAACATACTATATCTTTTTCAGTCCATTTATTTTTAATCTGTGTGACATATTTATAGGGGGTTCTTCAACATGTAGTTGGGCTTGCTTTCCGATCATTTCTGATAATCTATGTCTTCTGATTGGTGAATTTAGAACACTGGTAACCAAAGTAATTATTGATACAGATAGATTAAAATCTACATTTGTTACTGTTTTCTGTTTGTTGCTCTTGTTATTTCTATTTTGTCTTCTTGTTTTGTAGCTTTTCATGATGATAATTGAGCATTTTGTATTGCTTCATTTTCTTAGCATATCAGTAGCATTTTTTCACTTTTTCTGGTTGCCATGTAGTTTGCAATATACATTTACGACAAATCCAAATCCAACATCAAATAATGTTACATAACTTTGCATTTGCCAAGTACCTTAAAATATCAGAATAATGCCAATTCCTCACTGTTTTCCTTTGTAACATGCTGTCATTCATTTCAATTATACATAAGCTTACTTTATTATATTATATATTTATTATTAAATGTCATTGCAGTTATTATTTTGAACAAACTCATATCTATCATATCAAAAATTTAAAAAGAAAATTATTTAATTTAG
This sequence comes from Sciurus vulgaris, assembly GCF_902686455.1. Taxonomy (NCBI): domain Eukaryota; kingdom Metazoa; phylum Chordata; class Mammalia; order Rodentia; family Sciuridae; genus Sciurus; species Sciurus vulgaris. The sequence continues at coordinate 95,134,145 of NC_136462.1, forward strand.
CTTCCCTTATTCCCTTTCCAATGTTTTATTTTTCTTTACAGAGTCAAGTTTCTGATCTTACACAAATTTCTCTTATTTTAACATTTCTTGCAAGATAAGTCTATTGAAAATAAATTACTTCAATTATTATTTCTCTGATAAAGTCTTCATTTCTCCTTTACTTTTGAAAAAATGATTTCACAGAGTACTTGTAGAATTCAGGTTGGTGGGATTTTCTGTTAATACTTTATCTACTTGCTTAAACCTCTTTTTTTTTTTTTTTTAAAAAAAAAAAAAAAAAAAACCTCTTTTTGACTGAATAGATTTTTGGAAGTCAAACACAATTCTTTTCTTTGATCTTCCAAAGGGAAGGTGTTTTGTTTTTTCCCTTTGGGTCTCACAAGTATTTTCTTTTTGTGTGTAATTTTATTTTTGATTGACAAATAATACTTGAGTATGTTCATAGAGTACAATGTGATGTTATAACCCATGTATACATTTTGGAATGATTAAATAAAGCTAACTGACATATCCATTGTATCACATACTTATTGGTAAGACATTTAAAAATTTCCTCTTAACAGTTTTTATTTATTTTTATTTTTTTTTGTTTTAGATTTTTTTATTCCAATATTTTTCCAACATTATTGGTGCATTTTAGTTGTTCATATTGATGGGATTTGTTGTTACATATTTATACCTGCACACAATATAACAATATAATTTGGCCAATAAAATGTTTTTAAATATACATTATTATTAACTACAGTGAACATATTGTGCAATAATTTACTGAAACATTCCTTTTCTCCAACTGAAACTTTCTACTCATGGACCAACACCTCTCCTTTCTCCAACCCTGACACCCAAAATCTGGTAACCACTATTTTACCCTCTGCTTTTAGATTTCACACAAGAAGTAAGATTATCCATTATTTATCTTTCTAGGCTTGACTTATTCCACTAAGAATAATGTCCTACAAGTTCATCCATGTTATCATATATGGTAGTTTCATTCATTTTAAAAGCTGTATGACATTTTATTTGTATATATAACCACATTTTCTCTATCCATGCATCCACTGATAGATACTTAGGTTGCTTCCATATCTCAACTATTGTGAATAATGCTGCAGTGTACATGGACATGCAGATATCCCATGAGATTCTAGTTTTATTTCCTTTGGATCTATACCCAGGATAGGGATTATGAAATCTTAAAGTTTCATTTTTAGTTGTGCAGATTTTTTTGTTTGATACTATGCTATTACCTATATTTGCTTTTTTGGTCTGTGCTCTTGGGGTCAAACCTAATAAATTATTACTTGGAGAAATGTGGAGCTTTTTCCTTGATTATTTTCTTCATAGTTTTACAATTTCAGATCTCATATTTATGTCTTGAATACATTTTGAGTTCAATTTCGCATGTGGTCTAACGACTCAATTTCATTCTGTATGTGTATATGCAATTTCACCCACATCTTTTGAAGAGACTGTTCTTTCTTCATTATGTGTTCTTGAGAACTTTGCCAAAATCAAGTTGGCAATAAATGAGTTTATTTCTACAGGTTGCATTCTGTTCCATTAGTTTTTGGGTCTGTTTTTTACCTATTGCACTGTTCTGATTATTATAACTTTATAATATATTTTGGAATCTGGTAGTATGGTACCTCCATATTTGTTCTTTCTACTCAAGAGTTCCTTGGTTATTTGGAGTCTATTGAGATTCCTTTTGATTTTTTAAAAATAATTTTGGGAAGGATGCCATTGGGATTTTTTTTTATCTAAAAATCCATAAATCATTTTTATTTTCTTCATAATTTTTATTTGTTCTAATTAGTTATACATGGCAGTAGGATGCATTTTGACACCTTATACATAAATGGAGTAAAATTTCTCACTCTTCTAGTTGTATTGCAGTGCATCTGTGTGTGAATATTTCATAAAAGTGGATTTTAGTACTCTAAACATGAATACTTTTCCATTGTTTAAAATTTTTGATTTCTTTTATCAGTGTTTTATAGTTTATTAATACATAGCTCTTTCACCTCATTGATTAAATTAGTCCTAAGTATTTTATTTTTTGGTGTTATGAATAATATGATTTTCTTGTTTTTTTTTTTTTTCTTGGTTGGTTCATTGTACTGTCTTAGATACTATTCATTTTTTATGCTGATTTTATATACTACAACATTACTGAAATTTTATTAATTCTAATTTAAGATAGTCTTTAACTTTTTTTATATGTATATCATGTTGTCTGCAAACTACTACAATTTCACCAATCTCACTTGTCTCATTTGGATGGCCTTTATTTCATTTTTCATGTCCAATTGCTCTGGCTAGGACTTCCAGTTATATAGCAAATAGAAATGGTGAAAGTAAGTATCCTGATTCCAATTTTGTTATATTTGACCTTTATCGTGTTGAGGAACATTCCATTTTTTTTTTTTTTTTTGTATTGGCTATTAAACCACCCAGGGGTGCTTTATCACTAACCTCCATCCCTAGTCCTTTTTATTTTCTATTTTGAGACAAGGTCTCACTAAATTGCTTAGGATCTCGCTAAGTTGCTGAGACTGGCCTTGAACTTGCAATCCTTCTGCCTCCACCTTCCAGGTTGCTAGGATTACTAGTGTGTGCCACCATACCTGGAGAAGAGAATTCCTCTTATAATTAATTTGTTAAGGTTTTATCATGAAAATATTGTTGTATTTTGCTTATTCTGTATATATTAAGATGATCATATGATTTGTGTTCATTATTCTGTTGGTATAATGAATCACATATTTTGATTGTATATTTTGAACTATTCTTGAATTACAGGGCTAAATCCCATTTGTCATGATGAATGATCTTTTAATGTAGTGGATTCATTTTTTCCAATATTTTGTTGAAGATTTTTGCATCTATGTGACATTGGTGTGTAACTTTCTTTTCTTATAGTGTCTTTGTCTGGCCTTGGTATCAGGGTAATGTTGGTCTCATACAATGAGTTTGAAAGTATTTCCTTTGCTTCAAAAATTTAAAGGTATTTGAGAAAGACTGGAATTTTTTCTTTAAATGTTTGGCAGAATTTATCAGTGATGTCAACAAGTGCTGACCTTTTCTTTTATGGGAGACTTTTTATTGCTGATTTAATCTCCTTGCTCATTACTGATCTGTTCAGATTTTCTATTTCTTCATGAATAAGTCTTGGTAGTTTATGTCATGAGAAGTTTTTCTGTTTCTTCTAAGTTATCCAGTTTGTGACATTAAATCATTCATAGTCCTCTAGTATCCTTTGTATTTCCATGATATTATTTGTAAAATCTCTTTATTTCTGATTTTATTTATTTGTGTCTTTTCCTTTTTTCTTAGTCTAGTTATGATTCTGCTAATTTTGTTTATCTTTTAAAAAACTAACTCAATTTCATATTTTTAATTATTTTTCTACTCTATTATATTTATGAATGCTTTGATCTTTGCTATTCATTTTGGCAGTTTGGAGACTCATTTCTTCATTTTCAAATTCCTTGAAACATAATTTTAACTTGTTTATTTGAGACATTTCTCTTTTTTACTTAGGTATCTATTGACATAAACATCCTTCTTATAACTCTTTTACTTATATTCATAAATTTTGACATTTGTAAACCATTTTCATTCGTATTAAGGTACTCTTAAATTTCCCTTTTAATTCTTCTTTGATCCATTGGTATTTGGGGAGCGTGTTTATTTTCATGCAAGTGAGTTTTCTTAATTGACCCTATTGTTGATTTCTAGTTTTGTGCCAGTGTGATAGAAAAATTTTAAGAGGTTTATGTCTTCTTAAATTTGGTAATATTTCTTTTGTTGTCAAACATCTTTAAAAATGTTTTGGACACACTTTAGAAGAATGTACATTCTGCTACTATGAGATGGAATTTTCTTTGTATATGTCTCTTAAGTCCATTTGATCTAAAGTGTAGTTCAAGTTCATTATTTCCTAATTGATTTTTCTCTGTGTAATACGTTCATGGTTGAAAGTGGAACACTGAAATCCCTAGTATTTTTGTATTGCATCTACATTTCTATTCAGACCTCTCACTATCTGTCTTTGTCTTCAGGTACTCCAAAGTTGGATGCATGTATGTTTACAAATGTTATATCCTGTTGATAAATTGACCTCTTCAACGTACATTTTATCATCATTTTTATTATTAAATAACTTTTTAAAATTTTAATAGTTGTCAAGCATTAAAATACTTATCTTATTTAATCACAACCTACCTTCAAGTAATATATTGCTTTACACATAGTTGTATGTACCTTCAAACCGTATGTTTCCAATTGCTTCCAGTCTTCTTTGATGTTATTTTTGACACACATTTTATCTTTATGTGTACTATTAGTGCACAATACATTGCTTCTACCTTTGCTTTATATAGCCAATTACAATTTAGAATAATTACAAATAAGAAACAAATGTCTATTATATTTACCTTTATCTTAACCACTTTTTATGATCTTCATTTCTTCATGTAGATTAAGGATTCTGAATCATCATCTTTATTCTGCTGAAGAATTTCTGTCAATGTTTTTCAAAGTACAGGTGTGGTTAGAATAAATTGGTTCATCTATTTTGTTTGAGTTAACAATATTTCTCCTTTCATTTTAAAGACAGTTTTTTCTGGTTATTACTTTCAGAATGACAGGGTTTTATTTACAGCATATCGCTATTGTCACTCAGTAGTCATCTTTACTTTCTAAGAAATTTGGTGTATCTCTTTAATCCGTGCGAATGCACGCACTATTTAATTTTTTTTCCTGGCTACCTCCAAGATTTTCTTGGTACCTTTGTTTTTCAGCAGTTGGAATGCAATGCTTAAGTTGCATGTGTGTGCACATTTATTCAGCAGAGGGATTTTTTATCTTATCAAATCTTTCTTTCATGTCCTTGATTATTTTTGTGAAAATTATCAGTTTTATCTCAAATATTTTTTCTGCTGTTTTGTCTCTGTGTCCAATTCATGCATCCAATTGCATGAATATTGCAATGTTTGATAAAACACCATAGCTTTTGAAAATATTTCATTTTTCTCATCATATTTCTACTATATTTTAGTTTGGGTAACTTCTATTGGCCTATTCTCAAGCTACAATATTTTTTCTTTTGCTGTGTAAGTTTATTGATTAAATTGTAGAAGGATCTTTAGGCTCACTGTTTTGGTTTTATTCCAGCATTTCCATTTATATCTTTAAAACAGTTTTCTTTTCTCTGTTAAAATCCTCCATTTGTTCATTCACACTATATTCTCTACTCAATCCCTTAACATAAGTCATAATTAAATTGTTCCTGTTAATTTCAACATCTAGTTAGTTTGAGACTTATTTTATAGAGTGCTTGATCTCATGATATTTAAAAAAATTTTTTTCTCAGTATTTTGGTGTTTCTTATAGTTTTGCTTAATTGCCCAATGTAGTACGTAGAACAGTTGAGACTAAGGTAAACCATGTTTATGCCTGAAATTCAGTATATCTTTTTTTCAGGGAGGCCATTAGTGTTGCAGGTTGAACCAATCTATCAAGAATTTGAACCAATCTATCAAGAATTTGAACAAAGTTTGGATTTTTTGTTGGAATTTTACTTCCTTTGCACTGTTTGCTTAGTATGGGCGTTAGTCTGTCAGAGCTATTCTCAATGTTTATGCTCTACCCTTGCATTTCATTTTTTTCCTTTGCTCCTGAACCTCAGGAATTTTTCCTTGCCCTTGCTCCTCTGATAGCAGTGTGTTATCACTCCTTCTTCTATTCTTGTTAGCCTCATAGCAGTCATGGTAAACATTTTCTTGGAGTGGGAATTTCTCAGTGTTCCTCCTCCTTCTTTAGCAATGATGTAACTGCTTCCTGATCTCCATCAAGGGTTAGATATTTTCCTTTATTCTTACTCTAGGTCTAACAGATCTTCGCCTATACCCTGGTAGAGTACAAGGCTGATGCTTCTCCTTGAGCATCATCTTAAAGCTTCATTGTACAGGAAAGAAAAATCTAGGGAGAGCTTTGTGCTTTCTGATATGGGCAGTAACTCTCTCCATGAAGGCCAGCAGCAAGATTGGAGTCTCTCTAGTGCATTGTCCTGACCTCAATCATTCTGTGAGCCCTTGGTGGAGGTCCATGAGAAGATCCTGGGATTAGGCACAACTCCCTTTGTGCCTCTAGCTCCAAGGCTTTCTGTGCTTTTTCTGTGGTTCTCATATGTTCTTCTGCCTTTCTTCAAATTTTAAGCTAACTTCCTTCTATTTGCTTCTATTGCATTGAACACCCCCTTCCCATTTCCTCTGCCTCAGGTGATCAGTGACCATGACTCTTAACTCATTAGAGACCTTTCTTTCTTTGGACTTCAAGTGACTTGGTTGTCTGGTGACATCAGGTATCTTGTAGGGTCAATAAAACTGTAATTTCATAGACTACCCAACTTTTACTTGTTGTTGAGAAAGAGCTTCTACCAACTCTCTATATCTTAAGTGTAAGTAGAAAGCTATTGATTATTAGCATTTTAACAACTTCATTGACATATGATTCAAACACAATTTTTTGTCATTTGAAGTATTTATGTTTAAAATATTTGAAAAGTTGTTTGCCCATCCCCACTATCTAATTTTAGAGTATTCTTACCTGCCTCCAAAGAAACTCCATACCCATCAGCAGTCATCTTCACCCCACTCTCCCAATCCTAGAAAATCACCAAAATATGCCTCTGTAGTTTTACTTATTCTGAACAGTTAATAGAAATGAGATTATATACTATGTGATATTTCATATCTGACCACTTTCACAAAGCATGTTTTTTTTCCATTTCTTTTTTTTAAAATTTATTTTTATTGTAAACAAATGGGATACATTTTGTTTCTCTGTACACAAAGTAGAGGCATACCATTTGTGTAATCATACATTTACCTAGGGTAATAGTTTTTGATTCATTCTGTTATTTTTTTCTCCCCCCTCCCCTCCCACCCCTCTTTTCTCTCCTTCCTCCATTCTTGACCCCCCATTATGTGTCATCATCTGCTTATCAGCGAGTTCATTTGTCCTTTGTTTTTTGGGGATTGGTTTATCTCACTTAGCAAGATATTCTCCAACTTCATCCATTTGCCTGCAAATGCCATAATTTTATTAATCTTTATGGCTGAGTAATATTCCATTGTGTATATATACCACAGTTTCTTTATCCATTCATCAATTGAAGGGCATCTAGGTTGGTTCCACAATCTGGCTATTGTGAATTGAGCAACTATGAACATTGATGTGGCTGTATCTCTGTAGTATGCTGATTTCAAGTCCCTTGGGTATAGACCAAGGAGTGGGACAGCTGGGTCAAATGGTGGTTCCATTCCAAGCTTTCTAAGGAATCTCCATACTGCTTTCCAGAGTGGCTGCACTAATTTGCAGCCCCACCAGCAAGGTATGAGTGTACCTTTTCCCCCACATCCTTGCCAACACCTTATTGTTGCTAGTATTCCTGATAATTGCTATTCTAATTGGGGTGAGATGAAATCTTAGGGTAGTTTTGATTTGCATTTCTCTTATTACTAAAGAGATGTTGAACATTTTTTCATATATCTGTTGATTGCTTGTACATCTTCTTCTGTGAAGTGTCTTCATTTCCTTAGCCCATTTGTTGATTGGGTTATTTGTATTCTTTGTGTAGAGTTTTTTGAGTTCTTTATATATTCTGGAAATTAGTGTTCTATCTGAAGTATGAGTGGCAAAGATTTTCTCCCACTCTGTAGGTTCTCTCTTCGCATTGCTGATAGTTTCCTTTGCTGAGAGAAAGCTTTTTAGTTTGAATCTATCCCAGTTATTGATTCTTGCTTTATTTCTTGTGCTATGGGAGTCCTGTTAAGGAAGTCTGATCCTAAGCCGACATGTTGAAGATTTGGACCTACATTTTCTTCTATTAAGATGCAGGGTCTCTGGTCTGATTCCGAGGTCCTTGATCCATTTTGAGTTGAGTTTTGTGCAGGGTGAGAGATAGGGGTTTAGTTTCATTCTGTTGCATATGGAATTCCAGTTTTCCCAGGATCGTTTGTTGAAGAGGCTATCTTTTCTCCATTGCATATTTTTGGCACCTTTGTCTAGTATGAGAAAATTGTATTTATTTGAGTTTGTGTCCGTGTCCTCTATTCTGTACCATTGCTCTATCTGTGTATTTTGGTGCCAATACCATGCTGTTTTTGTTACTATTGCTTTGTAGTACAGTTGAAAGTCTGGTATTGCAATACCCCCTGCTTCACTCTTCCTGCTAAGGATCGCTTTAGCTATTCTGGGTTTCTTATTCTTCCAGATGAATTTCATGATTGCTTGCTGTAACAAAGCATGCTTTAGAGTTTATCTATACTGTTCCATATATCTAAACCTCATTCCTTATGTTACTGAATAATATTTCATTTAGTGAATATGTCTTATGCATCAGTTGGACTTTTGGACTGTTTCCACATTTTGGACTATTATATATAACTCTAATATCAAAATTTGTGTTCAAGGTGGTTTTTGATGACATATTATTTCATTTTTCTTGAGTGTATACCTGGGAGTAGAAGTGCTAATGCAGATGGTAACTCTATTTTTAACATATTAAGAAACTGATACACTACAGCCCATAATGGCTTTACCATTTTTATTTTTTTTTAATACATCTCAAGTACAGATGTTTAAGGTCATTTTATTCTTTGGCTTCATGGTCCATAAACATCATCAGTCAACTGATGGATTAGTCTTTGATGGACCAAAGTCAGCTTAGCACAGCATGGTGTGGCTTTATTTTCCTACTTTCTTTTACTTTTGTGGGTATAGCCATATATTTGTCCAGGCAAGTGACCATGAGGACTTACACTAAAGCAATAAATATTTTGTAAATCACTAAAATCCGAAATAAATTAAGAAGAATTCACAAAATTAAAACCCCATTATATGTAGAAGTGAAGGAGAAAGAGGAGTCAAGAATTTTTATATATAGCACACACATACACACACATATTGTAGCAACTTAAGTCTTTGACTTGATTTGCAGAATCTAGTAGACAATATTTTATGTACATGGAAGAATTTATTTACTTTATATTTTTGTTATCTTTAAACTGAGGGTGGCTCTGAAATATTTCTTAATTATTTAAATTGTGATCTTAATAAACAGTTATATTTGTGTATTTAACTCAGTCATTATAAGGCACCATTGAAAAAAGTTCCCATTTTTGTTTTTGCTCTATAAAAATTGCTAATATCAACTGCTTACTTTTGATAGTGTCAGAAATAATAAATGATCCAACATGTAGAAGGCAAATACCATCCTTGATCTGGTTCATAGCCTATTAGGAACATCCTGTTCTGCCCACCTTTTCTCTTCAAGTTCATGCTCATTGCTTTCCTGCACATCAGCATGGATTCTACCATTCCTAGTGTGTCAGAGAGGATATGTTGATTCACCTTTAGTTCCTAACTCTGACAGTATCCTTCTTCTATGTTTTGACTTATGTCCCAGAGCCCCACATTAGCTTTTCTAGTGTGTTTTCTTCATGTCCAAGAAGCTAGGGTAGTAAAGTCAGTCTGTTGAATGATTTCCTGACTTCCTGCTCCATAAAGCCCATAATATTCCACCAGTAGGATATGATGGCCTGGTGATCACCCTCCATCATCATTCAACCATGCTTTCCTTCCAGAAAGTCTGGTACTGAGACATAATAGAGTTCCTTTGCTAACCTCTTTACTCTTGATATTTTGCAAATTGCTATAGGCCTCTTACATGATTTTCATTTTTCTTAAATATAACAGTGCAATTTAAAAAGTTATCTAATTTTTTTTTTCTTTATAACATCTGTTTCAGAAATCATTATAGCTCAAGTTTCTTCATGGCATAAATTGCCTTATTTTGATTTCATCACTTTTTATGTCATTTCTTTTCTGTCAGTATGACTGAACCTATATTTAGAAGCAGCATTTTTAGGCCACCTTTGCTTTTCTAGCTACATTTCTTGTGAATATGTTGTTGGGCTTTGATTTCCATGCAGATGTGCCCTGTCTCTTGGCAACTTGCCTTCCTTGCCCCCTCCTTCCAATTATACACAAAATCCAGACAGATTCAATTCCTCAGTGTTTTTAAGTCAAAATGTTAGAACTCTTATTTTTTCACTGATATTGGCTTTCCTCCTCTTCATAACTTGAGTATACATCATACAAACAACCTCAAAATACAGTTTCAATAAGATTTTTAGTTTTTAAATTTTTTGCTCTATATGGCAGACATGAAGAATAGCACAACTGTTGTCATCCAGAAACATCAGAAAAATAGCCTCCTAGAGTCCCCTACACATGAGGTCTAAAGGGCCAAAATAGAGAAGTTTTTGTCCCAGGGTGAATCTCAGTAAGCTCAGAGTATTGATTTTGACACACACACACATGCACATACAATGTACTGAATGATACAGCAAATTCATATCTATATAATATTTACATCCTCTTAACTCGGTGACAATACTAAAAATGTGTACAGAACATGAGGGAAAAATGGTTAAGGACATAGTTAGTATTTTCTAACCAAAACAAACAAGAAAAAAAATTCAATTTTAGCTGTTTGTATGTGGATTTCATACATTTATTTGTCAGTGTTCGAGGATATTTTTGAAGAGTTTTTAAGAATTCACTCATCTCTTTCCATATAGCAAGATAGAAAAGAAACTACTTTTATGAGTTCCAATAACTTTTGTTGGAGAGAATTGAAGGACCATGAGAAAATCAGGGATATTCTCACAGAAAGACATAGTGAAAATGCTTCATCTTGGTTTTGGCTCTTGGGAAATCACCTCAGTCCCTTTTGAGCTTTGCGGTGAGGGCTAGCTCAAGCTTCAAGTTATGAATAAAAATGTTCTATGACAGAGCCACTGTCCGAACCCACATATGCAACAATTAAATATAAAGCTGTTCTAATAGATAACTACAGGCCAAGAGGGAAAACTTCCTGGATCCACTTTCCAGTTGCTTCCTTTGTCACAGCACCATAGTGTTTCATATTTCCACAGTCTGTTATTTCTTTTCATTTGTGTGACTGAAGACTCCTTTGAAATTTTAATTTTGCCATCAAGAAAAAAAGGGCTCAGTCTTCAACCACAATTCCAGAGCCCCTGTGCTTTTTCTCTGCTACTTACTATGAGAAAGTTACATATTCTTCTTTCTAAGATAAGAGTTAGTTTAAAAGAGGTCCCCTGATCTCTTAAAATGTGAGACTTAAATTAAATATCCATGTCCTAAAAAAGCTCCTGAAACTTAGCAACTGCTAATTAGCTACCAATATTATTATCTAAGAGAACGAATACATGCATCATCAAGCATTAACTTCTTTGATAAAAGATACTTCTCGTTCTAGCAGGATTCTGAATGGACACAGAAGAAACCAGAAGAAGGGAAGGTCAGGATACATTTAAAGCACTAAAAGTGTTTGAGAAAATGTGGGCTTGATTTGGATATATGAATATGTGTATATGCATATGTACTTTACATATATACATGAATATATCTATATCTATACATATATGGATCATACATCATTTTAATTCCCAGGTCCCACCACACATGGATCCTCTTCTCTAAAGTTCAGCAATATTTATTAAAATTCCATGCACATCTAAACCACTTGGGAATTTTGTTAAAAGACAGATTTTGATTCAGTAGGTCTGGGGTGGGGTCAAGATGCTACAATTCTAACAGGCTGATAACAATGTCCATGGTCTCTCTAGGAGCACAGTATGAGTAACAGGTCCAAGAGCATTAAAGATAAGATAGAGCACAGCTTTGGACCTTCCATTCCTCACTGTGTCATATCAACACTTCTACCACAGTGACCCTGGTCAAAAGTCCGTTAACAAGCAGTGTTAATAATTCTGCATTTTCTGGAATCACAGTTGAGAAATAGAAATGTGATGAAGCTGTCATTTGGTTTCTCAGGGTACTCATTCTACTGTTTTTGATTAAAGAGGTCTACAATTTCCTGTTTCTAGGGAACCCTCTGGGGACAGAAGGGGTTCTGGGAGGGGTTTCTAATTCTTCCTTGGGAAACAGTTCATACCAAACCCTCTGATAATCATAAGCCCCTTATGAGGTCAAAATTATATTATTGAATACTCACCGAGTGCTTGGATTTTGACACTGGATAGCCTAAAATTTCATGAATAACAACTTTAAGAGAAATTTTAGAGATAATAAACATGAAATCAAGAGGTATTAATTGGGTATAGGCAAGATGTCCCACAGCGAGTTAGAAGCAGCATGGTCTCCCCAGCCTGCTTCTGCTCTGAACTACATTGTCCCAAAGAGGTTGGGGAATAAGTTTCTGCAGGAATATAATGTAACAGTCCCATACATTCTGTACTATGCAGGATCTGTGTGTTTTACCGAGGTATTGAATGTGAGATATCAAACGGATAAGGGTTTCCAAGGAAGGTTTAAAAGGGTATGTGGGACTAAAGTTGGACTTAAGAGAAGAATGAATCAGATGCACATTCAGCTCTCCCATGAGAGAGACATTTAAAAGAGACCATCCTTCATTCTTAACATGGAATCCAGGGGATGGCAATCACATCCCACAGAATATGTGCATTTCCACTGAATTGCAGCATGAGGATGCAAATATCTTATTTAGGTCCAGTACTGTTATTGGAGGACGTAAGTCAATCTTCTATCGTTTTCTTCATGGGAGAAAATAAACATGGGTGTTAGAAAACCTAGGGCAACGCTAGCCACCTCTGGCTCTTTCTTTTCTTTTCTTTTCTTTTTTTTTTTCACATAGACATTTCCTATTGTAAAATTTTTACACATTTCCATCATTCCATCTTGGTGCCTGCTTTTTCAGAGGACCTGAAACTACTGTTCTACTGGACATTATGACAAGAATATCAGAAAAAATCATCTCAGTAAAAAATAGCACACTGAAATAGACAGGTTGTCTGGCCAAGAAAGTCTCATTAATATCTCCCCCTGCTCCAGTCCAAACCATCAGTCTTTAGTGGCGTAAACAGTCAAATGTCTCCAACCATTTGCATTCCAGAGACAGCAGAGAATATCAGCCTTATCCCAGAGAGAAAAGCCAGCTAGGTCAGGGAAAGAGGCAAAACAGAGGCTTCAAGAAAGGAAAGGGGGATGGAAGAAACATAATGTAGGTTCAGTGATTTACCATAATAAAAACTGTTCCCTTAAACAATAAGAGTGAAGTTTATTGATTTTATATTAGTTGATAATAAGAACAATGATTAAAAATGAGAGAAAAAAATATTCATTTCCCTGAAGGAGACTCTAAATGGGGCTCTAACATTTGCAGTTCTTAAATGAGGATAGTAATGATCCCTCATATTTCATTTCCACAGTGTCATATAAACAACAAGGACTTCAGCCTGCCTGAAGTCACATCCATTCACATCTCTTTTCTGTAGCAAAGATGATATCGATGTGTGAGAGGCACATCGACCTGTCAGCAGTCGAAAAGCCTATCTTCCCCAGAGACTCCTGTTGGTTTGAGTCTTTGGTAAAGCTTGGAAGATAAGTGCTGGTCCCAGAATCACCCAATCTGCCTTACAGAGCCTCAGGGGACAGCACCAGCAGCCTTTATGAACAATCAAATGTGCCTCTGGCAATCCAGAAAGTACTGTCTGATCACTAGGTGGGAACCCAGGGGAAAAGAAGAGAAAACCTTTCACTTATATCTGCATTTACTGCACACAAAGAATGGCATGTTCAGTTATGAAGACCTCAAGGAAACATCCTCATTGATCTACTTTAAAACCGTACCAGTTGGGCAGATAAATTATTATGTAAACCGCATCACTGGTGTCAGAATATTTTATGGAAATGAGGAAACACTAGGTATGTTTCTATTCATGAATTCTCTCTCACACTCACACACACATACACACCGATGCTGAATTTGTTATAATTAGTTTTGTTCTGTACAGAAAGCTTCATTTATTGGGGATGCCATTAAACAAGCAAAATACAAATTACAAGTGACATTGATATGATCATAATCGCTCCTTCCTGGCTGCCAGAGATATTTTCTGAGAGGAACCTGCATTTCTGCAGATGGCATGAAAAAAAAAAAAAAATGAAGCGTGCCGAACACACCATTATTCCTGTGAGGCTCTCAGTTCATTAGTTGAAGCAGCCAAGTCTTCACGAGCCGCAACTGATCAGCAAATGGGAAATGAGCAAGAGTATAAATTCCCAGCAAACCAAATCATTAACATTTGCTGCCTGCATCCTGGAAACACAGTAAATCAAATGTGTCATCATTTATCAAGACAAAATATCATTACTAATTGGGATTAATTTGCTGCTGTGGGATTGCTGACCTTTGCTGAAAGAAAATAAAACTGCTCGTTAGCTGTCTTCATTTAATTTTCCTTGAAGGAGGGAGAGGGGAAAAAGCAGTCTGGCTTGGGGAGGTGGGAGGGGTGCGTGGGGAGTGTTCTTATCTTCCAAACAGCTACACATTCTAAAGTCACAGAGTGACAAAAGAACCTGATAACATGCTGGTGCCAATCGTGATCCAGGATTTTTTGACATGTGTCCAGACATAACAGTGCCTCCGGTTGTCAACGTCTGTGGTTTAGCACTCTCTTAGAAAGAAATAATTAGAAAAATTGCCTGGGCAAAATTATATATGGTTTCATTTGTAGATAAGAAAAGGCAAATAGAGTTGCGTGGGTGCAGGACAGGATTTGTCTGTGCACACTAATATTGAAGGAGATTCAATAGATAGAGCACATATGTTTGAGCACCCCCAGCAATTCTGCATCTGGCTGAGGTCCAAGTGGAACCATTGAGTCAATAATTTCGAGTATGAGCTTTTACTTTTAGTAGCTGCCAATGTGTTTTCTGGGCAGATGAATTTGCTTGCTCTGCTAGGTTGCTATAAATACCTGATTCAGGGTTCTTGTTTTTAGACAAGAAAAGACTGTAGGTCGTGAGAATTCAATTTCACACTCAAATCAACAAACACTGTTCACATTTAGAGTTTTTAGGACATTGCAATTCAAATATTGTATATTTTGATTCCTGAATCTTTCCCGTGCCCCCTTAAATTTTGCCCCAGAGGCAAGTTTCTCACTCACCTCATCCTATTGGTGCCAGGTATTGTTTAAGATTCCAAGGGGACAAACTGACCAAGGAGTGGAGCCAGGATTCAAACTCAGAGCACTGATGCCTGTCTCCAGCCTCTACATGCCCCACCCCCATAGTTCTCTTCCTTTTGGCCACTGTGAATGAATCAGAGGGGATTTAGAGTGTCCTCAAGCAGTGTGTGATGCTGTGGGAATTTAGATAGACACACACACTCACAGATTTGAAACAATTAGATGCCAGACAGGAACTAGTTAAATGTAAGAATATGTGGGTGAGCCAGTCCATGAGAGGGAAACAGAAGGTGAAAAAGCAAAACCCTAAATGCTTTACTTAAGAGTTCTATTGAACACTCTCTTGTTCCATCTGCACGTCAGTAGCTAGTGCTGCTAAGAGACATCAAACACAGAAACCTGGACCAGAAGAAGAAAAGAGGGTGGGTCAAGTGTACTGTCCAGGCCCTGACACATCCTCTATCTGGTCAAATTGTGCTGGCAGTTTGCCAACCTCTGATTCACAAGTGCCTTGCTTATTCTCCTTTTGACATAAGCTAATATTTGCAGAAATAAGCAGCATATTAATGTTTGTACTGAAGTGTTTTAATTTTCTCTTCTTAATTAGGGAAAACATGCTTTTCTAATATATTTTTTGCATATGGATGCACTGAGCAAACTTTTCATGTGACTTTTTAAAAGATTTGTGAGATGGTACATTGAGGCTGGGTGGGAAGAAGGAGGCAGGGGTGCAAAACTGGGCCAGTTACCCTATATTCTGATGTAAATAAATTATGAGTTGTGAAAAGATGAGGTATTTCATAATTCAGTTTAATAGAGAGATCCAAATGCATGAGTTGCAGAATTTCTTGAAAAGATGCTGGGCAGTGAATAAATGCACTGGCTGTGTACAGTGCAGAGGATCTGCAAGGAGATGTGGGGGAAGAGGAGAGAGTTAGGAGACCCCAGCCCTGATCAAGAATTCCATTCCCACCAGCCTTGTCCAGGGGTGGCTTACCTCAGAAACTGAACTGACAACTCTGCAGTGCTTCCTATAAAATCAGCTTCTGTTCCTGAACTTTCTTTCAGTTCATGACAATTTCTGATTTCTCTCGTTCATACTAGAATCTGATCTTAACTCTTATCGATGTTACATTTGAGACCTCAGTTCAAGCGGACCACCTGGTTTTAACCAATTCACTTTTGTCTTCTGGTTGACACATCATCATTTGTATCCTACTATGAACCCATGATGGCAGTCAAGGATTTCAGGATTTTGATTTGCTTGTTACAAAATATGACTGTACAGGATAATATTGTAAGAGTTAATTAATTTCCAATAATATTAAAATATTTCAAACCCTTTCTATCCAACCAGCTACTATTTCCTCTGATAAAGGTAAGAGAACTTTGGAGACATCAGTTTTATAAACTCCTTTGACTTCAGAAGTTTTATTTAACATTATAATCACTCATTTGGGTTCCTGTAATTCCACATTAAATATTATATAAAATGTTTCTTCTTTGGGCATTGGAAAAAAAAAAGTCATCATTTAAAAATACACAAAACTTCACTGTGAGATAAAAACATACAATTTTACTAAAATCACAAACATTTTGGACTAAAGACACACCTCCAAGATTTCATGTGCGAGCATCTTTCTAGCGGGGAGTTCCTGTGATCCTTCAGCTAAGAATCAGCCTAGTGCTTTCAGTACTTGGGAAGCCTTCAGTACTTGGGCCAATTTGATCCAACATATTGAAAACAGGCCAGTTTTACTTATAGAGTTTGACCAGAATGAATTGGTTTCATGGTATGTGGCTCAAAGGAGGAAGCTTTGGTAAAAGTTTATACACACTCAGTCTCTCCATACTGCAGTATCATTCAGAGTCATCTACCATTAAGCCTGCATGTCTTCACACTACTTATACCCTGGCCAAGGGTTTTGGGTCTTCAAGCTATGTTCTGTGTCTAGAGGGTATTTTATCTAGTGATTTCTTGGCCTCCTGACACTCAATCTTTCAAGACTATAGAAAAGAAGGAAATCCTGTTGTTTATGGTCAGATGGAAGGAATTGAAGGATATTGGTAGAATAAGTCAGGTACAGAAAGACAAATACTGCATTTACTCAATCATATGCAGGAGCTAAAAAAAATGTTGATCTCAAAAAAAGAGAGTAGAATAGAGAATACTAGAAGTTAAAGAGCTTAACAGGGAGGAGGAAAGAGGGAGATTGAATAATGGATACGGAAATACATTTAGAAAGAGGGAACAAGCTCTAGTTCTACAGCACATTAGAGTGACTGTAGTTTACAATTTATTGTATACTTCAGGAAGAACTAGAAGAGAGCAGCTCAAAGTCTCCACCCACAAAGAAATGATAAATTTATAAGAGGAATGTTGATTAGCCTCATTTGATCATTATATATTGTATACATGCATTGAATTATCACACACTACCCATAAATATGTACTACTATGAAAACATAGGATGAAAATGATAAATACACACAAAAAAGAATACAAGGCCTTTTCTGATTCTGGATTTTTCACACTTTCGTATAAGGATACTGCCCAGAGGCATATTTAGCTTTGTTTTGTTTTGGCCACCCTGCCTCACAATTTACCACAAATAAATGAGGCAACACTAAAATTGTATGATTTCAGAGCCAATATTTTAAAGGTCAAGGACTCCAACTCTAAACAGACCCAATTCCCAAAGATCTCTATCAGTCTTTTCAAGTCTACGTACTTCAATGTTAAAAGAAATGCCGGTGGTTAGAAGTTAGCAGGGAGCATCACAAAGGAATTCTTTGAGGGAGAGTGGGAAGGGCAGGTTTCTGCAAGCTCCTCTTCCAGTGTTTGTTGGTGACACATTTAGCTCCTGACCTTCTCCCGTCCTAGCAGTTTCATATGTCTGTGTCTGTTTAGTTCAGTGTGTCTGTTTCCTCTCCATTTACTTTGCAGGTTTTGTAGAGTCCCTTTGAAACTCCATTCTGTCCATTTTATGCTAAGACTTTTTCCATTCTAATGAGAAAGACCCCCTCGTTCATTAACTCTGCTGTCATTGTCAGCCTTGCCCCAACCCCTGGCCCAGTCAGGCTCATGAGATTTGTTTTCTCTTCTGTATCTTTGCTTCCTGTATATCTCTTCCTGGTGAGGAAGTGTGATGACTTATTTTCCCTTTTCATTTGTTCCCATGTCAAGTTATTACCTACCAGTCAAGCAGGACATTTTCTTTCCCCATCTGTTTACTTAGAGCAGAACTCAGGACACCTCATGTACATTTCCTGGCCTCAGGATCACAAGGTCACCAGCGACCTAGAGCACTGGATCTCCTACCTCTCCTCTCACTGACAACCCTGGTCACTGTGGACCTCAACTTTATCACTGCTCATTCATATTCCCTCTCTCTCTCTCTCTCTCTCTCTCTCTCTCTCCCCCCCTGGCTCTCTCTCTCTCCCTGGCTCTCTCTCTCTCACTGGCTCTCTCTCTCTCTCTCTCGCTCTCTCTCTCTCTGTCTTTCTCAATGTTTATAATGGGAGCAGGTGCTCATCTACTTACATGGTTTTGGGATGAAAAATAAAGAAAACTAACTTGATAGATTTTTTTCACCCTATCAGATCAAAAATAACATAAAACCAAAAACAAAAATTCCTTTCCATAATCTTTTTAGTTTACCTATTTTTAAATATTAAAATATTAATTGACAAAGATTGTACATATTCAAGAAATACAATGTGATGGCTTAATATTTATATATATTATATAATGATTATCATGATCAAATTAACGGGACCATTACCACCAATGTTATACATTAGATCCCCCAGAATTTATTTATTTTGTAACTGAAATTTGTACCCTTTGTTCAACATCTCTGCATTTCCCCCACCACCCAGTCCCAGGCAATTACCATCTACTCTCTACTTCTGAGAGTTCAATTTTTTTAGTTTCCACATTTTGTCTATATGTAACTGGCTTATTTCATTTAATGACCTCAAATTCCACCCATATTGTTGTAAATGACAGGATTTCCCTTGTTATATGACTGAATAATATCCCACCACATGTATGTATGCATCACAATTTTTATCTATTTACCTACCTATGGACATTAGGTGGTTTCCATCTCTCAGCTATTGTAGATAATGCTGCAGTCAACATGGGCATGCAGATATATCTTTGAGCTACTGATTTCATTTCCTTTAGCCACATATCCAGAAGACAAACTACTGGAGACTATGGTAGTTATTTTTTTGAGGCATCTACATACCCTTTTCCATAATTCCTGTGTCATTTGTATTCCCACCAACATCATGCATAGTACCCCTTTTCTCTGCACCCTCAGCAGCATTATCTTCTCTTTCTGATAAAAGTCATCCTAACAGGTGTGGAATGGATTGTGATTTTGATTAGTGATGTTGAACACCTGTTGGCCATTTGCATATCTTCTTTGGAAAAATGTCCACTCTGGTCCTTTGTTTATTTTTAAAGTGAATATTCAGGTGGTTTTTCTATTGAGTTGGGTGAGTTCCTTATATGTCTTGAACATTAAACCCTTATCAGATATAGGGTTCACAAATAATTTCTCCCATTTTGTAGGTTACCTTTTCATTTTGTTGATTGTTTCTCTTGCTGTTCGGAAGTTTTTTAGTTTAATGTAATCTGATTTGTTTATTTTTGTTTTCATTGATTGTGCTTTTGAAATTATACCCCAAAATCATTGCCAAGACTAATGTCAAGGAACTTTCACTGTTTTCTTCTTGGATTTTTACTAATTCAGAAATTGCATTTAAGTCTTTAATTCATTTTGAGGTAAATTTTGAATATGTCATAAAAGAAGAATTTAAGTTCCTTCTTTTGTATATGGACATACTGTTTTCCCAGAACCATTTTTTTTAATGCTAGATATCTTTTTTTTTGTGCATAACGGAACTAAAATTTATTCAATGCTAAAGACACCTTTATCCTCTTTTACATCTACTTTTAACCAAAACAGTTATTTCCAGAAGGAACTTAGCAAGCTTCTAATAGTTTTCACATATGCCTGTCAAAGAGATATTTTTCCTACATTTTTTTTTTTTGTAAACAAATGGGATACATGTTATTTCTCTGCACATGGCGTAAAGGCATACCATTTGTGTAATCATAAATTTACATAGGGTAATATTGTTTGATTCATTCTATTATTTTTTCCTTTCCCCCCACCCCTCCCACCCCTCTTTTCCCTCTATACAGTCCTTCCTTCCTTCATTCTTGCCCCCCTCCCTAACCCTAACTCTAACCCTAACACTAACCCCTCCCTCCCCCCATTATGTGTCATCATCCACTTATCAGCGATATCATTCATCCTTTGGTTTTTTGAGATTGGCTTATGTCACTTAGCATGATATTCTCCAATTTCATCCATTTGCCTGCAAATGCCATAATTTTATCATTCTTTATGGCTGAACAACATTCCATTGTATATATATACCACAGTTTCTTTATCCATTCATCAATTGAAGGGCATCTAGGTTGGTTCCACAATCTGGCTATTGTGAATTGAGCAGCTATGAACATTGATATGGCTATATCTCTGTAGTATGCTGATTTTAAGTTCTTTGGGTATAGACCAAGGAGTGGGATAGCTGGGTCAAATGGTGGTTCTATTACAAGCTTTCTGAGGAATCTCCACACTGCTTTCCAGAGTGGCTGCACTAATTTGCAGCCCCACCAGCAATGTATGAGTGTACCTTTCTCCCCATATCCTCGCCAACACCTGTTGTTGCTTGTATTCTTGATAATCGCCATTCTAATTGGGGTGAGATGAAATCTTAGGGTGGTTTCGATTTGCATTTCTCTTATTACTAGAGATGTTGAACATTTTTCCATATGTTTGTTGATTGCTTGTAGATCTTCTTCTGTGAAGTGCCTATTCATTTCCTTAGCCCATTTGTCGATTGGATTATTTGTATTCTTGGTGTAGAGTTTTTTGAGTTCTTTATAGATTCTGGAAATTAGTGCTCTATCTGAAGTATGAGTGCCAAAGATTTTTCTCCCACTCTGTAGGCTCTTTCTTTGCATTGCTGATAGTTTCCTTTGCTGAGAGAAAGCTTTTTAGTTTGAATCTATCCCAGTTATTGATTCTTGCTTTTATTTCTTATGCTATGAGAGTCCTGTTGAGGAAGTCTGGTCCTAAGCCGACATGTTGAAGATCTGGACCTACTTTTTCTTCTATAATCTGCAGGGTCTCTGGTCTGATTCTGAGGTCCTTAATCCATTTTCAGTTTAGTTTCGTGCATGGTGAGAGATATGGGTTTAGTTTCATTCTATTGCATATGGATTTCCAATTCTCCCAGCACCATTTGTTGAAGAGGCTATCTTTTCTCCATTGCATATTTTTGGCACCTTTGTCTAGTATGAGAAAATTGTATTTATTTGAGTTTGTGTCCATGTCCTCTATTCTGTACCACTGATCTACCTGTCTATTTTGGTACCAATACCATGCCATTTTTGTTACTATTGCTTTGTAGTAGAGTTGAAGATCTGGTATTGCAATACCCCCTGTTTCACTCTTCCTGCGAAGGATTGCTTTAGCTATTCTGGGTTTCTTATTCTTCCAGATGAATTTCATAATTGCTTGCACTATTTCTGTAAAGTACATCATTGGGATTTTAATTGGAATTGCATTGAATCTGTATAGCACTTTAGGTAGTATGGCCATTTTGACAACATTAATTCTTCCTATCCAAGAACATGGGAGATCTTTCCATCTTCTAAGGTGTTCTTTGATTTCTTTCTTTAGTGTTCTGTAGTTCTCATTGTAGAGGTCTTTCACCTCTTTTGTGACATTGATTCCCAAGTATTTTATTTTTTGAGGCTATTGTGAATGGGGTAGTTTTCCTAATTATTCTTTCCAAAGATTCATCACTTATGTATAAAAATGCATTAGATTTATGTGCATTGATCTTATATCCTGCTACTTTACTGAATTCACTCATGAGCTCTAAAAGTTTTCTGTTGGAATTTCCTGGTTCCTCTAAGTATATAATCATATCATCAGCAAATAGGGATATTTTGAGTTCTTCTTTTCCTCTTCATATCTGTTTAATTTCTTTGGTTGTCTAATTGCTCTGGCTAGAGTTTCAAGGATGATATTGAATAGAAGTGGTAAAAGAGAGCATCCCTGCCTTGTTCCAGTTTTTAGGGGGAATGCTTTCAGTTTTTCACCATTTAGAATGATATTAGCCATGGGCTTAGCATAGATGGCATTTAAAATGTTAAGGAATGTTCCCACTATCCCTATTTTCTCTAGTGTTTTGAGCATGAAGGGGTGCTGTATTTTATCAAATGCTTTTTCTGCATCTATTGAAATAATCATGTGATTCTTGACTTTAAGTCTGTTGGTATGATGAATGACATTTATTGATTTCCTGATGTTGAACCAACCTTGCATCCCTGGGATGAAACCCACTTGATCATGGTGCACTATCTTTTTAATATGTTTTTGCATGCGATTTGCTAAAATTTTGTTGAGAATTTTTGAGTTGATGTTCATTAAGGATATTGGTCTGAAATTTTCTTTCCTCGATGTGTCTTTGTCTGGTTTATATATCAGGGTGATATTGGCTTCATAGAATGAGTTTGGGAGGATTCCCTCCTCTTCTATTTTATGGAATACTTTGAGAAGTATTGGAATGAGCACTTCTTTAAAGGTTTTGTAGAACTCAGCTGAGAACCCATCTGGTCCCGGAATTTTCTTTGTTGGTAGGCTTTTGATGACTTCTTCTATTACATTACTTGAAATTGGTCTATTTAAATTGTATGTCCTCCTCGTTCAGTTTAGGTAATTCATGTGTCTCTAGAAACCTATTGATGTGTTCGAAATTTTCTATTTTGTTGGAGTATAGATTTTCAATTTAGCTTCTAATTATGTTTTGTATTTTAATCGTGTATGTTGTGATATTTCCTTGTTCATTCTGAATTTTACTGATTTGGGTTTTCTCTCATCTTTTCTTTGTTAGTGTGGCTAAGGGTTTATCAATTTTATTTCTCAAAGAACCAACTATTTATTTTGTCAATTTTTTGTATTGTTTCTTTTGTTCAATTTCGTTGATTTCAGCTCTGAGTTTAACTATTTCCTGTCTTCTACTACTTTTGGTGCTGGTCTGTTCTTCTTTTTCTAGAGCTTTGAGCTGTATGTTAGGTCATTTATTTGTTGAGTTTTACTTCTTTTATTAAATGCACTCCATGAAAGAAATTTTCCTCTAAGTACTGCTTTCATAGTGTCCCAAATATTTTGATATGATGTTTCTTTGTTCTCATTTACCTCTAAGAATTTTTTAATTTCTTTCCTAATATCTTCTATTATCCATTCATCATATGATAGCATATTGTTTAATCTCCAGTTGTTGGAATAGTTTCTGTGTTTTATTCTTTCATTTATTTCTAACTTCAATCCATTATGATCTGATAGAATACAAGGTAGTATCTCTATCTTCTTGTATTTGCTAACATTAGCTTTGGGGCATAATATATGGTCTATTTTAGAGAAGAATCTATGTGCTGCTGAGAAGAAAGTGTATTCGCTCTTGGTTGGATGGACATTCTATAAATGTCCGTTAAGTCTAAATTATTGATTGTGTTATTGATATCTATGCTTTCTTTGTTCACTTTTTTTTTGGAAGATCTGTCCAGTGGTGAGAGAGGTGTGTTAAAATCACCTAGTATTTTTGTGTTATGGTCTATTTGGTTTCTGAAATTGAGAAGGATTTGTTTGACATACATGGATGAGCCACTGTTTGGGGCATAGATGTTTATGATTGTTATATCTTGCTGATTTATGCTTCCCTAAGCAGTATGAAATGTCCTTCTTTATCCCTTCTGACTAACTTTGGCTTGAAGTCCACATTATCTGAAATGAGGATGGATACTCCAGCTTTTTTGCTGAGTCCATGTGCATGTTATGTTTTTCCCCATCCTTTCACCTTTAGTCTATGGGTATCATTTTCTATGACGTGAGTCTCTTGCAGGCAACATATTGTTGGATCTTTCTTTTTAATCCAATCTGCCTGTCTATGTCTTTTGATTGATGAGTTCTGGCCATTAACATTCAGGGTTATTATTGAGATATGATTTGTATTCCTGGTCATTTGGTTCATTTTCTAAATTTTATTTATTTATTTATTTATTTGACACAACTTGTTTCCTCCTTTATTTGACAATTCCTTTAGGATAATTCCTCCCTTTGCTGATTTGCTTCTTTGTTTTTCATCTCTTCCTCATGGAATATTTTGCTGAGAATGTTCTGTAATGCTAGCTTTCTTTTTGTAAATTCTTTTAGCTTTTGTTCATCATGGAAGGATTTTATTTCATCGTCAAATATGAAGGTGAATTTTGCTGGGTATAAGATTCTTGGTTGACATCCATTTTCTTTCAGGACTTGAAAAATGTTGTTCCAGGCCCTTCTAGCTTTTAGGGTCTGGATTGAAAAATCAGCTGATATCCATATTGGTTTTCCTCTGAATGTCATTTGGTTCTTTTCTCTCACAGCCTTTAAAATTCTGTCTTTATTTTGCTTGTTCGGTATTTTCATTATAATGTGCCTTGGTGTGGGTCTGTTGTAATTTTGTGTATTTGGAGTTCTATAAGCCTCTTGAACTTGATTTTCCATTTCATTCTTCAGATTTGGGAAATTTTCTGATATTATTTCATTGAGTAGATTGTTCATTCCTTTGGTTTGTTTCTCTAAGCCTTTCTCAATCCCAATAATTCTTAAATTTGGCCTTTTCATGATATCCCATAGTTCTTGTAGAGTCTGTTCATGATTTCTTATCATCTTCTCTGTTTGTTCAACTTTGTTTTCAAGGTTAAATATTTTATCTTCAATTTCTGAGGTTCTGTCTTCCAGGTGTTCTATCTTATTGGTTATGCTTTCTATGGAGTTCTTAATTTGGTTTATTGTTTCCTTCATGTCAAGGATTTCTGTTTTTTTTTTTTTTTTCAATATCTCTGACTCTATATTGAAATGATCTTTTGCTTCCTGTATTTGCTCTTTTAACTGTCAATTGTTGTGATCATTCAATGCCTGCATTTGCTCTTTCATCTCCTCGTTTGCTTCCCTGATCATTTTAATTATGTACATTCTGAACTCCTTTTCTGTCATTTCTTCTGCCATGCTGTCATTGGGTTTTATTGATGTAACATCTAGATTTGTTTGGGGCATTTTCTTCCCTTGTTTTCTCATATTGTTCAGGTATCAGTGGACCGCTGAGATATTGCAGATTTCCTCTATTGACTTATAATGTCCCTGAAGAGTTCTAGTATATCCCCTCTTAGCCTTCAGTAGCCTGAACTCTTGGAGGAAGTTAATAATGCAGTCCTCCACATGGAAGCTGCCTCTCTAGGGGTGGTGGCCTTCAGGTGGTGTATATTCCTTGCTAGTGGGCAGAGGTGCCTCTGCTTGTTGACCAATGGTCATCCAAAGGGGAACTAGGCTGCGGGCTGAGGCAAGGCCTGTTTTGGACTGTGTCTCTGGTTTTACCGTCCTTGTGGGAAAACCTCATCAGGCAGGAAAGACTCACCCGGTGGGGATGTCTCGCTGGTCAGTTCCCGTCCTAGAGGTTCCCCTCAATCTACAACTACCACCTGGGCTGGGCTGCCGTCCTCTGCAACGTTCCCAGGGACCCAGACCTACCTCCTGGGCCTGGGAGCCTCACCCTTTGCAGACAAGTCTCCTTAGGCTGCCTCTCCTCAGATAATCTGCCCCCAGTCCTGGAACCTTCACTCCGCCCCTAAGCATGTCTCTGTGCGGCTGTTCCATCAAGAAGCCTCCTAGGTCCTGGGACCCTACTCTGCACCTAATCACCTGGCTATGCGGCCCCTCTTCTGGGCAGCCACCTGGAGCCCCCAGCGACCCGCCACACGCCTCTTCCTCTGGACAGCCCCCCAGTGTTCCGGTGTGGTCACTAGGAGTCCAAGCAACTCACTGTGTGCCTCCCCATCCTGCCAATTACCCGTAGCCCTGGGCAGTCACTCCGAGTCCATGTGACCCGCCCCGTTCCTCCTCCTCCTCCAGGCAGCCCTCTGGGTTTTCAGGAGTGGTTGCCCTGAGTGGCTCTGAGTCCAAGCAACCCAGTGCATGCCTCCTCTGGGCAGCTCCCCGGTGTTCAGGAGCTGTCATTTTGAATCCAAACAACTCACCACTCGCCTCCTCCTCTGAGCAGCTGCCTGGAGCTCTGATGCAGTCACTCCAAGTCCAAGCGACCTACTGCACTCCTCCTCCTCCTCTGGGCCGGTCCCTGGTGTTCAGAAGCGGTCTCTCTGAGTAGAAACAGCATGCCGCCCAGCTCCTCCTCTGGCAACCGCCTGTAGCTCTGGTACAGTCACTCCAAGTCCAGGCGACCCGCTGTGCTGCTTCTCTTCCTCTTCCTCCTGCGGGCAGGCCCCGGTGTTCAGGAGTGGTCTCTTTGAGTCCAAACAGCTCTCCTCGCAGCTCCTCATCTGGGCAGCCGCCCAGAGCCCCAGTGGTTGCTCCGAGTCCCAGCGCTGTGCTGAGTGGCCTCCTCTATGATGCTCCCAGTTGTCCGAGTTCACTGCTCCAGTGGGGGGAGGGGTGTCTCACCGGGCAGCTCTACTTCACAAAGTTCCCTGCATTCCGGGACTACCGCT
This sequence comes from Sciurus vulgaris, assembly GCF_902686455.1. Lineage (NCBI taxonomy): Eukaryota > Metazoa > Chordata > Mammalia > Rodentia > Sciuridae > Sciurus > Sciurus vulgaris. Next base: position 95,160,893 of record NC_136462.1, read on the forward strand.
CCTTCGGGGACACCTCCCCAACGGGAGAGACTCACCCGGCTGCTTTGAGTTGGTCCCAAGTCTCTCAATATCTCCTCTTTTGAATCCTGAGTCCTGGAGCAACATGAAATGCAGCCACCCTCTAGTCACCATCTTGAAACCCCCTAGATATCATTTTTTTACCCACATTTTTTATTGGTGTATTAGGGTTGGACATATTGGTGGAATTTGATGTTACATATTCAAGCATGCACACAATATAATAATGTAATTTGGTCAATATCACTCCCCAACACCACTTCTTAAAGAGATTTTCTTTTCTTTATGATGTTTCTTGGCACACTTATCAAAGATTAGTTTATAGATATGCATGAATTAATTTCTGAGCTCTTTTCTGTTCCATTGATCTATGTCTGTTTTGATGCCAGTACCATATTATTTTGATTACAGGCATTTTCACAGAAATAGAAAAAAAATCTAAACTTTGTGTGGATCCCATATAACCAAAGGAGTCTTGTTAAAAAAGAACCAAGCTGCAGGCTTCAAATCACTCCCTGATTTTGATTTACCATTTTAGATATTCCCTTTCCTACCAGTATACTTACATTCATACACACCTCACTAAAGGGAATAGGACTCATACGTACGTCATGCTGACTCAGGATTAAAGGGACTGCTCCATGATTGACCATTTCTTGTTTTGCACGTGTGATTTATCCTAATTCCTTTGCATCTTATCAGTCCAGAAAAAACACTACTCTATGTCTTTTCATATGTACACACACACACATGTACACCCTATGCCCTTTATACAGTGATTCTTAGTAACTTGAAAAATCATTGGAAACAGATAACGTATTTTTCATTTATTTCTGTTGTTATTTTTACCTTGTATGTGAGACATTGCCTGGGATAATAGAAGTCCTTATTTTTTTTTTTTCTTGATGACATGAACTAAATAGTGTAACTTCACTTGGCTAAGAGTGGTCTACTCAGAGTTCAGGAAGAGATGACCACAAATCCCAATGGGAGCCTTCTACCATCTCTGAAATGAATGCTGTTACAGTCATGCAGATGGGCAAAACACATTTTCACTAAGGAGTCTGTCAGTGCCTTAGTGTAGGCAATCTCACGTGTTTTATTCTCCCAATTCTCTCTTCCTTCTTTTTCCCACATCAAGGCAGTGATCCCTGCATTCATAACACCTCCAGCCTAAAGCAATGATTCCTGCACTCCCTTCTTCATCTGATTTGCTCATTTTTCCATTCCATGTTTGCTTTAAGGACCTTGCAAGTTTTTCTTCTGTTTTGTCTATTTTCTTTCTTGGATTCTTTTCCCACTTTGCATAATTAAAAATTAAAATTAAAAATATCACTGGTGATTGGGTAAGGAACTGCACACTTCAGAAACTGCTGGTTAGATGTCGGTACTATTTCTTTTCCAAAACCATTTTTCTGCTTTGCCCCTGGGATAACCCACAGGAAACTGATACACTGATGAGAAGAGATTGAGCTGCCACTCAAGCACGCCCACCACCACACCCCCTTCTTCCATCTCAAGGATGAAATGACATTATTTATGGTATTTTGTAATAACACTCCAGATTTAGCTCCAGAGGGCTGAACTTTATCTAAACAAGTTCTTTTGTCCCAAGTTCATGTTTATGGTAGCATAAAAAACCTGTAAAAGCAACAAGAAGGCAGCAAATGATATCTTTGAAATATCATAGGGAATCTTGGCAGCAATAAAATGTACTCAGTCTTCCAAACGTATATAAAGCCATTTTTCAAAGAAACCAATAGATTTACAGGGTTAGTAGATGTTGATTAGGCTTCAAAAGGGGTGACTCAAAGAAAACTGCAGTTCATTTCACTGAGACAGAGGTCTAGTTGTTGAAACAAATCTTGACCTACATTCTCCTTACTTATTTTTCCTGTTAGATACTTTACAAATTAATAAAAATCTAGATGTATTCAGAGGTTGCAAATTAATGACCCAAAAATTCAAGTCAGCCTGAAGAGGGGTTCCATTTTAAAATAATCACATTTCATCTAAAAATCCACATATCTCATCTTTCTTGATTTCATGGTAAAAGGAAGACCAGATAATATTAATCTGACATTCCCACAAAGCAAAAGTAATTATTGCTGGGCAATAACTTTCTAATTTTGATGAGTTCTTATCTAGTTCATGTATTTCAAGTCACTTATTTAAATAATGTAGTTAAATTCTGAAGAGATTTACAATTTATGCCTTAAACCTTCTGAAAGTCAAGGGCTAATTTGTTCAGGATGAATCCTTTATAAGCTTGCCATCTTAAAACTGAGTGTAGCCCAATGACCATGGTAATCAATCCTAGACTAGAGCTTAATCAATCTCTGATAATTCTGAAAAAAGTAAGATTGGTACTCCCTCAACTATGGGCCCTGATGTGATGAATTATGCTATTTCTTTACCACATCATACAACCACAACTGCAAGACTCGAGACTAGTCTCTGAACACACCAGGGAAGGAGCTGGTTCTTACCTCAGCCATGGAAGTTGAGCCAAAGGCATGACTCCACAATGGTAAATTACTGTTATATTTGGGTGTTCATCACACCAGCATGGGCTGATATTTTTCTTATGCAATATAAATAGCCCAAGAATTAGGGTCTTCTGATAGTCTGATGCTCAATTTTGTTAAATCTATGTTCTCAGCTCTAGCACATAAAAGGTAATAAGGGCTTATACACCTGTTCCTTTTCTTGCCTTCTTGGGTTCTCTCCTATGGCACTGTTACAACAGGTTTTAGAGAGTGCTCCTTGGTTCCTGATTTCCATGAAAATTGTTACTGGGCATCTGGCCAAGGACACATTATAGACTTCTGGTATAAATTAAAGAACTAGAAATCAATGTCCCATCTTGGGGATGGGATACATCTTAGAGGTATGTACTTTGGGCATTTGGGATGATTATTAACTACTTATGGAAATTAACCCCTATGAAGTCCTGAGAAGTGGAATATTTTAAGGGAGTAATAAAAGCTGGATAGAATTTCTAGATTGAAAATGAAGGCTTTAAAGAGAGTCACTCAGAAAGGAGTTAGCACCATCAAGGGAAATACTGAACCATGTCTCTCCTCCAAGAGCATGCATACTCTCTCTCCCCCAAACCTCCCTCTCTGTCTGTCTGTCTGTCTGTCTCTCTCTCTATCTATCTATCTCACATACACACACAAACACACATACATACAGTGGTGAATAGGGAATCACCAGATGTCCAGTGAAGGACTGCAACCAGTTGGTATAAGGGAAAGAAAATATTAAGGGCACAGAAGGACACAGATTATATGACAGGGATAAATGGGGCTCCAAACTATGGTCCTGGGAGGGAAACCAGGTGATCATTTTCTTAAAATACAAGGCTTATTCAGTGATGATGCAGAGTTCAGCTGCAGGTTGCTCCACATCTAATTCATATACTGTGTGGACAGCTCTGTTTCCTATTGAATTAGATGATAAAACATCACAGAGCACAGCACTGTGTTACCCCACTGTGAGAAGCTTCCTCAGCTTCAATCATCCACACAAAATGATGAACTGGCCATCTAGTTCCAGAAGTGATAGCTGCCATTTTATTGCCAATTTAGTGATCAACTACCTTATCTCAACTTCTCTTTCTCTCTTGCCAAGACACGCAACCAGTAAATGCCAATAAAATGGTTGTTACCACTGGGGCCTAAGAAGAGAATCTAAGTCAGTCGTACACACAGCTCTTCCTTTTTCCTAGATGACATGACTTCCTCAGCCATTGGAAAAAGTTTGGAAACAATGCTGTAAACCTTTCTTAACCTTTACTTAATCTTCCAGCTTCAGCCCAGGATGCCAATCTTTATACTTTTATTGGTCTTAAAAATGTTCTCCTCCAAGCTGTTCTTAAAAATTGAAGTAACTTGCCTGTATTGGATGAATATAATCTGCTTCTTGAGATTAGTCACCTGGTCAACACTGACTATCCTTTAGAGTATTCTCTAGGAGCAACAAAGGACTGTCCTGCCTCTTGTGTATTGAATTAACGCAAGTTGCTGGCATAGGGAAGCCTACCAGATTGCTAGAGGCTATCTTTGGGAGGTGGACTGAGTTACTAAAAAGTATCTTATGTAAGACTGCAAACTAGTTGCCCAGAAAATGAGTTGAATTTCTTCAAATTTCAATGGAATACAAACATACTTGGAATCTAATTCTCCAAATTGGATTCAACTTTTTGTCAAAGCAGGTCCAGTCATGTCATGGTGACTTCTTGCAGCTAGGTTGCCAAAGTCATTGACAAAGTCTTATAATTTCCACGCTGTACCTCTGCTCTGGATCACACCAGAGGAGAGACTTTCTCCCTACTCATACAGTTTAGAAGCTCACCATCAATGAGTGGGAATTCATGTTCTGGAATCTAATGTCTAGTTGTGCAAGGTTCCAATGTGTGGCTGTAGCATGCTGGGCAATCCAGGCCCACAAACCTCTTAGTGCCCATGTGGTTGTGAGCTTTCCCTGCTGAAGAGAAAGGGGCTTGGTGGAAGAGCTGCTAGATACTTTTTGAGAAGTTTGCTTTTGAGTTTTTTTGTTTTTTGAAAACCTCTGTAATATCTATATTCTTAAATCTAAATCATATCAAATCCTTCAGAATTCTCCTATTTGTATATAGGATATTGTTCTATAGGATAGCAGTTTGATATTGGTAATTTTCTTTTTATGGATTTATTTATTTATTGTATGGGTATTTGGTTATTGTTTTGTTTTTTGGTGCTAGAGCTCAAACTCTAATATTCTTATGTGTTAGGCAAGTACTCTACCACTCAGCTTTAACCCTGTGATATTTCTCTTAATGTAGAAATGTAGATGGAATTCTTACAGTGCTAACTGAAAGGTATTCCTTAACTAAAAACTAAGAGCTCAAGGAATATTCAAGAGAAGCCCTGAACTTCCTTTTTTGTCTTCAAAATGACTTCATTTGGGCCGATTGGTTCCTGCTTTCTGAAGGTGAAATTTGTGAAGAGGTCTCAGGCCCTTGTAACCCTAAGTGTCTCATAAGAAGGAGCTTAGAAAAAGGAGAAAAAGACCCCATGTCATTGTCATTTGAATATGAGAAGATTTTTGAAAAGTTTATTCCTGAAACTCATAAAGCAGGTAATATTAATAACTTATTTCAAATGTTTAACGAATTTGTCTGATTCAAGTTACTTAGAAATTTTTAAATACTCAAAATTAAATTACATTTAAGCCAGAAATGTGGGTAATAAATTCTGAGAAACATAAAGGAAATTACAGAGCATATTGAAACTGAAGAGTTATGGAAAACAATACTCCTACAAGACAGCCCCCAGGGCAAAAAATGGAAAGTAAGTGAGGCTCTGGAGGAGGGAGAGAAATTAGCCAACGTTGAACCTCTCCCAGTAAATCCTTTCCTAGTAACAATGGGAAAAATCAAACTTTCACCTCTTCTTAGGTTCATCCCCAATATCTCCACCAAAAGCAAACATTCACCCCTTCCCAAACAAAATGCATCCTGAAGAAGAAGACTGGTACTGAATGCTGGGCTCTAGACTTTGACCTTCCCCCATTGTAAATTAGTCTTGAACAGAGGTACAGTAAATAGCGAAATTCTGAGAAACAATGAATGCCAGAGGAAGAAGAAAAGCAACGGGCAGGATTTGAATATTCATTCCTTGGGATCTGAACTCCTATCTCTCCAGATAACAATGAGTTTCAAATTTTTTACAACTGGCTTCCTGAGTTAAAATTATATAACTTGCAAAACTTGTTCCCTGACTCTCCAATCAGCACCTCCACAGCTTCCAATGATTAATTCATCTTCATTGCAAACTATACAACTCAGACTCCTCTGTAACCCATGGCCATTTCCATACCTAGAAAATGAGCTCTCCCATGCCTGATCCATTGAACTCAGTGAGGAATAAAGGAAAGCTTGCTGATCCATTTGAGGTCTGCTTCTGTCCAGGTTATTTGTATGTTCATTATGGTGCTGAAAATGTGTTGGTTATTTTTGCTTACATAAACTGTGTAAATCTATTACTTTTTTACATCTAAAAATTATTGCTTTTTAAAACAACTCTTTTAACTAAAAAAATTGAAGACCAAAAAGCAAATAACCCGATCAACAAATGGGCTAAGAAATTGAGCAGACACTTCACAGAAGAAGAAATCCAATCAATTAACAAACATGAAAAAACATTCAATCTATAAAGAACTCAAAAAACTCTACACCAAGAATACAAATAATCCAATCAACAAATGGGCTAAGGAAATGAACAGACACTTCACAGAAGAAGATGTGCAAGCAATCAACAAACATATGAAAAAATGTTCAACGTCTCTAGTAATAAGTGAAATGCAAATCAAAACCACCCTAAGATTCCATCTCACCCCAATTAGAATGGTGATTATCAAAAATACAAGCAACAGGTGTTGGCGAGGATGTGGGGAGAAAGGTACACTCATACATTGCTGGTGGGGCTGCAAATTAGTGCAGCCACTCTGGAAAGCAGTGTGGAGATTCCTTAGAAAACTTGGAATGGAACCACCATTTGACCCAGCTATCCCACTCCTTGGTCTATACCCAAAGGACTTAAAATCAGCATACTACAGAGATATAGCCACATCAGTGTTCATAGCTGCTCAATTCACAATAGCCAGATTGTGGAACCAACCTAGATGTCCTTCAATTGATGAGTGTATAAAGAAACTGTGGTATATATATACAATGGAATATTACTCTGCCATAAAGAATGATAAAATTATGGCATTTGCAGGCAAATGGATGAAACTGGAGACCATCATGCTAAGTGAGATAAGCCAATCTCAAAAAACTAAAGGATGAATGATCTCGCTGATAAGTGGATGATGACACATAAGGGGGAGGGGGGGAGGGTGGGAGGAGTTAGTGTTAGTGTTAGGGTTAGGGTTAGGGTTAGGGAGTGGGGCAAGAATGGAGGAAGAAAGGACTGTTTAGAGGGAAAAGAAGGGTGGGAGGGGTGGGGGGAAGGGGAAAAAATAATAGAATGAATCAAACAACATTACCATATGTAAATTTATGATTATACAAATGGTATGCCTTTAACCCATGTACAAACAGACAAACAACATGTATCTCATTTGTTTACAATTAAAAAAAACATTCTACATCTCTAGCAATTAGAGAAACGCAAATCAAAACTACTCTAAGATTTCATCTCCGTCAGAATGGCAGTTATCAAGAATACAAGCAATAATAAGTTTTGGCAAAGATGCGGGGAAAAAGGTACATTCATATATTGCTGGTGGGACTGCAGATTAGTGCAACAACTCTGGAAAGCAGTACGGAGATTCCTTAGAAAACTAGGAATGGAACCACCATTTGACCCAACTATCCCACTCCTTGGTTTATACCCAAAGGACTTAAAAATCAGTATACTACAGTGATACAATCAAATCAATGTTTATTACAGCTCAACTCACAATAGTTATAAACTATGGAACCAACCTAGATGTCCTTCAACAGACAAATGGATAAAGGAAATGTGATTTTTATACACAATGGAATATTACTCAGCCTTAACAAAGAATGAAATTATGGCATTTGCAGGTAATGGATGGAACTAGAGAATATCATGCTAAGTGAAATAAACCAATCCTAAAAACCAAAGGCTGAATGTTTTCTCTGATAAGCGGATGCTGATCCATAGTGGGACGGGTAGGGAAGAATGAAGGAACTTTGGATTGAGGTGAGGGGATTGAGGGGAGAGGGGTGTGGGAGTAGGAAGGACATGGAATGAGATCTATATACACGTATTACTATACTATGGATGTGACTTTGCACCATGTACAGCCAGAGGAATGAGAAGTTGTGCTCCATTTGTGTACGTTCTGTCAAAATGCATTCTACTGTCATGTATAACCAATTAGAACAAATTTTTAAAAAGTCTTTAAAAAAATACTTTTAGCATTTGTATATTGGTTAAATTCTAGTTTCAACCTTTTAATTGTTTTTGTAATACATTGAAACTATTTCAATCAGTATTTCTTTGACTGTTGTCCTCCTAATTAAAAATATGTGTGTTCCTCAATGGAGGGGGAACTAAAACATTTACAAGTGGCCCAAGAAGTTGAGTGCAGGTTCATTTTAGAAAATTCTTAGAATGCTACCTTCTTCCTGAACACAGAAAGAAAGAAAGAGAGAGAGAACGAAAGAAAAAGAGAAAGGAAGGAAGGCAAAAGAAGGAGGGAAGGAAAGGAGAGATGAAAGGAAGAAGGAAGGAGTAATGAGAGAAATTAAGAATGAAAGACATTCAGCTGCTTTCATAAATCATTTTCCAGGGCACCTATGGGTCCTGTTCCCATCCTGTCTTTACCCAACGTTAGAATTGGGCTTACTACACATATTAATAAGTGCTAGCAAGTCAAACAGTAAAAAACAGTGAGGGGAAAGACAGGAAAATCACATTGTTGATCTTAATCATGTCTGGGGAAAAAAAAAAAAAAAACAAAAAGCAGTGGTCTCAGCTAAAATAAAATAAATGCTTTGACTATCCTGACAGCCACTGCCGTTTTACTGTTGCCATCATTTCTTTTTCATTTCCAAGGCAGTTAGAGATCCATTCAAGTAGTGCAGATATTAATAAGTGGGAAAACAAAGGGAGAAATCAAACAAATGTGCATTTTATTTTATTCTGGCCAGAACTCCCAAATCTCTCTAATTTTGTTTCTCCTTTGTTTTTGCACACAGCTTCAGTGAATTAGATCACAGCCAGCCTCTTGAGACTGAATTAATCATTCATATGTTTTTTGAAATCTATTGAATGAATAAGAGAGAGAAAAAGCAACCAAAATGCCTGCTCAGTTCTTAGTGCTTGGCCACATGCCAAATTTATCTGAGGTCATCCTTAGTGGACCTGTAAGCCCTTTGGAGGGCTTTCCGTTGCTATGTTAGCTTTTAAGTACCCAGTTTAATCGTCTATAGATTAATGTTCTACTTTGTTCTCTGATCTTTTGTGTTCCCTGGGCCATCTGATGTAACCACTCAAGTTACACAAACCATGGCTGAGGGCAGAAATGAAGTGCAAGAGGCTTGTAAAGAAAGCAGGCTATGGATGTAGCAGAAGAATAAACACAATATTTTTTAAAAATGGAGAACTTTCCCTAGAGTAACTGTGAATTGAAAAGAAGGTTCTAGAGAAGATGTTGATGGATGAAAAGAACATGTTATGGTCTGTATAAATGCTGCAAGGTATAGAAAGTGAATGTATTATATTCCAAGTCACCTTACCTCACCTCCATGCCACCTAAGCAAGCTGATGTGGTCCAACAATAATAACTGAGTAATACAACTTCCCAAAGCCCTGTGGCTTCAGAGGGTCCAGGGGCTAAGAGCGTGGAGCAGCTTGGAGAAGAAGGTTGATGGAAATATCTTTTAGGCTGGTATTCAAGAGAAGAATAGGAAAAAGAAAGTTGACCAGACTTGGGGATGTGGCATTTCTCTCTGAAGATGCTCCCTACTGCTGCCTACCACCTACTGGTCCCCTGGTTCCCAGGTGCAATACCTCAGCAGACTCCATACAAATGGGATCAACTCCCTACACCTATAAGCTCCTCAGCCACACAGCTTCACCTGGACATCTGTCTGAGTCCTGAGCTTTTCCATGATGGTGGTGCTGTTACCAGGGGACACTAATATGGAACTGGGGGAAGAGACTAGGCTAAACTACTTGCTTCTCCAGAAACATTCAGTCTAATTAGTAGGAAAATTGGTTTTATTTAAAACTAGCTTTGAAGAGAGAAGAAACTTATCATTTCAAAAATATTGTCTTCAAAATCTCTAAATGCAAGCAAAGCTTTTAAATAAAAGAAGTGGCAAAGAGACAAAAGGCAGAAAATATACTTATGCAGATTTATTTAGCCTGTGCTACCCAGGTTTGGGGAGGGGGCAGGCTCCACTCTCAGCTTCCTTGGAGTCTTAGGCCATGTGGGTAGGGGCAGTGCCTCAGCTTCCACTCAGGATGAGCAAGTTGCTCCCAATTGTGGGGAGTATGTCCCAAATTCAGGCTCTTTCAGTCCCTTCTACATTCCCAGGTCCTTGAATCCTGAGAAAAGGGGATGGAGTGAGGAGCATCAGTGTTCTGGTTCTTGTTCTTCATTGCCTCAACCAGTGAATAAAAAGGTTTCATAAATGCAAGTGAAAGTCAGTACCATCCATGGGACACACACTCCTTCCTCATCATCCTCATTCTGCAATGCTGGGACATCCTAACTGGCTTGTTTGCTGAACTTATGTATCAATTTTGCTACTTCCCTTCTTATTGTAGGCAAATTCCTAGAACCATCTTGTGGGTTTACAGTCTATAAAATGGAATAATAACATGCATCTTTAAAAATAAATGTTGAGGGACACAATGGTCTAATGCTAAAGAAACTTAACTGTAACTTCCTGGATGGTGTAATACATGGTGACTTTTGATAAGGTTTTCAGTCTTATCAAATTTCTCAAGATTGCAACATCTGTTCTAGTACTGTTTCCCAGGCTAAACTTGAAATCATCCTCTAGGACTTCAATATCTTATGGTAATTCTAAATTCTTATTTCCTGCTTAAAACATTGCCAGAGTCAATATGGTTCCTTCTTGACTTTTAATACTCATAACCATCCTACTCTGGCTTGCGATGAGGGTATTTCCCTACTCAGACCCTTTTTCTGGCTCTTCCTTACTTAAGGAAGGAAAATCAGGTTCCTCAGCTGTCCCCTTGGATTTCCCCCATCTTTTCCTTAATTAGTCTTTCCATTCTTGCTACTCATCTATTCATACACTATGAATTAGCCCAAATGGAAGGTTTTCTATATCTCACACCTTTGTCACTTCATGTTTTAATTTTGCTTTCTTCTGGTTGCATGCCTAGGTTCCCACATCTGCTGTCAAAATCCTTTCTGATGGTGATCAAAATAAGTCAGTCTATCAGTCAACAAAATAGCTTTCTGTAAATATAAAAGATATGGATATTGGAAGGACTTCCTTTCTGAGAGACAGTGACAGTATAATTGATTTACAACAGAACACTGCCCAGGGAAATTCCAAGTCCCACAATAAGGATGCTTGTGTGTTGGTGTGCAACACACACATTATGTTTAAGCAGAGCTGATTTGTTTGTGACAGAGTGCCAAGGCCCAAGGGAAAGGCAAGTCAGATCTGGTCCAAACTATTCTGAGACTGATTCTGATGGACAAATTTTGTTTAAGAACATATTAGTATCCCCCTCTGTGTTTGGCTTCTGTACCACATTGCACATGCAGGGTTGGCCTGCCATGGGGCTTCTGCTCCCTGTGAAGTAGGTTTTTATTGCCAATCAGGGGTGATCTCAGTTCAGGGAGGGCTGAATTAAGATGTGCAAACCAAATCTCTAGGGATCTTCACTTCTCCTCATGACATCCCTTTGTTTTGACTTCACTTTCAGATGGGTTTCCTTCTCTGGTGATGAAAACAAAAACAAAAACAAACAAAAAGCACTAAAAACAAGAGGGCTCCTTTTTGGTCTTCATTATTCACACGAGTGAATATCATCATACCTGACTTTAATCTGCCATTCATATTACTTCAATAGTTTTTTTTGGGGGGGGGACCTACATTCTTCCTTTAATTACAGCTTGTGTAAACTTGTATTTTTTTAACCATTATCATATTTAACTCTTACTATGGCTCTTTGAGTTGAGCTCTAACTATTCTTTACATTCAGCCAGTGAGAAAGCTGAGTTTTAGAGATTCTCAACTATAGCAAGGGTCCTCAGTTAGTAAATGTTAAGTCACAATTGGAACTTAGGTCATTTAGTTGCAAAGGCCACATGCTAACAAATACTCTACTGCCTACTGAAATTGGGTTTCTTCATTCTGAAAGTGAAGTAATTATAACTACCCTACTTTCCTTACAGAACTCTGATCAAAATAATGATGGTATATAATCATATAGAAAAATGCTATTAAATGTAGGGCATTTTTTGAAAAATTCTTCCATAACTCATTTGAAATTTCATTTGATATTCATCTATTTTCATGAAAAAAGAAAAGTGTTTTTACTATTATCCAAAATATATAAATAACTCTTTCAACTCAATATAGGAAGATAGCCTGATGTTTTTTAATGAGCAAAGAATTTGAGAAAAGCATCTCAGAAAGTAATGAGTGGTCAATAATCACATGGAAAAATTATTCACATCCATAATAACCAGGTGAATACAAATTAGAACTGCAATGAGAAACTACCAATAACCCATTAATACAACCAAAATTAAAAAGAGGGACTATCATTGGGGACCTAAGAAAAATTATCACTTGGGAAACTTTTTGGTAATTTAGTGAAAAGTTAAGCATGCTCTTATCAGCCATTTTATTCTCAAAGATTTATATGAAATGTAAACTGATCTGACCAGGACTGGAGTGAAATAGAGCACAATGAAGGTGACCCACCTTAAGAGAGCTGGTGATTTTGTTATTCTGTACAATTGTCAAAAAAACCCTGAATTGCCTACTTTAAGTGAATACAATTTGTTTTGTGTAACTTACTCATTTAAAAGGTTCAAAAGGGAAAATTAAAACCATAGATGCCAGTCCAGTATGTGACTCATTTAGACAAAATGTCCTTTCCATGAGAGCTGTTTGCAGCTAATCCTAGCTCATGTGAACTGATTGTGCACATCATTTCATAACTAGATGATGGATATCAATGACATCATATTAGTAGTTTGAAATCAGTCATGTAGGAATATTTACACCATGGAAACATAAATGCTACAAATGAGTGCCCACACCTGTGTCACCAAGTACCTGTTGTTAAACTTTTACCAGCAAATACTGACTAGTATAGTCTTTTTTTTTTTTTATTGTAAACAAATGGGATACATGTTGTTTCTCTGTTTGTACATGGCGTAAAGGCATACCATTTGTGTAATCATAAATTTACATAGAGTAATGTTGTTTGATTCATTCTGTTATTTTTTTCCTTCCCACTAGTATAGTCTTTAATGCATATACTTTATATCCAGTGTTTGTGTTATGGTTATATGTTTTCCTTGACTTCTGAAATATTAATAATAAAAATGAGAAGTTCATAGGAAATTTAAATGCAACATTGTACAGAATTGAAAGAACAAATGAAAATAACATTTGAATTGATTTTCTTCCTCCCTTTGGAAAAGAGGGATGGTACATTGATGACAGTAGATCTGAAGAGGGAGGAGCAATGGGTTAGGAGCAGGCACACTTGAGGCTGATGCAAGTTCTGTCTACTTAAAATCTGTGTGACCTTTCCACATCTCCTTTCTTTCCTTAGGCAGAGATTATTCATTTATAAAATACAACCCTTAATGGATTTAAATCACAAGGTTGTTTTGAGGACTGGATAAAGTCATATGTGTGAATGTCATTATTATTACCTAAACAGATGTTTTCAGAACATTCAAATGTCTCCTTGAATATTTTGTAAACATCTTAAAAGCAAAGAGCATAAAAGTGATTCAATAATTATTTGACTTATACAAAGAATTTTAAAATATAAATAGAAATGCTTTTTATTTTTATCTAATTTGAGTGAGACTAGGCATTTGGGGTGTTTACCTGATTAGGAATTTTAGGTATGTACCTCTCTTTTGAATGTGTACTCTTAGATTGATTATGTCACTATGTTTGTGGTAAAAACAGTTACATGTTTTCCTCTTTTACTGTAACACTTCAGCTCTGTAACTTAAAACTTCCCCATCTTAAAACAGTTTGAAATAGAACCTCTCAGGCATTGCTATAAAACTGCATCAAGCGTCTATGCTGAAATTTAAGTGCCTACAGAAAAAGACATTGTTGATGCTTCTTTGAAAGAATAAAAGAATTATAAATAAAACACAAACAGCCTCCATGGCTGTTAGGAATAGACAAGTCAGTTTTCAGTACTTATGAAAAGGGGGAAGTACTTCTTGCAGCATAAAGAAAACCAGCAAAAGGTGAAGAAGGAGATTTATGGGAAAACCCATTTACTTTTCCTGAAACCAAAGTCAAATATGAAGGGTAAACTCTACTGCAACTTCTTTTACTGATGGTTTTTAGGATCCAATGGAAGATTGGCTACATTAAAGCAAACAGGGTTATGTAACTTGCACCAGAAACCACAGAGAATAATTTTGGAGTTTCATCGGGAAGCAAAAGAATGAAGGCAACCTGTTGAGAACACTTAACTGGAGGCACTAAAACCAGTGCAAGTGTCCAGAAATAAATACAGGTTTTGGAGTCACAAAAGGTTTGGGAGGAGGGAAGAAAGATTAGCCCATGGTACAACGGAGAAGAGCCACTAGAAACTTCCATAAGTTTCAGTCAGTGGTAAGCTCAGTGTGAACCCACTATTCTGCTGTGGCAGCAAAGCTCACGCATTAATTACATCTAAGATGAGGAGGATTGAGATGCCTGCATGCTCAGTTAGTCAGACCCTATATGAAGGATTCTACTCAGCTAACATAAAAATGAGGAATACTTCATGAAAGTCAGAATAATTTCCTCTTTTTCCCTGTTGAAGATTAAATGGCAATAGGAAAACTACTTAGTAGTTCCTTCATAGGTCAGTTTTTATATATGTGTGGTTAGGATACATATAGTATAGGATACTCCCAATTTGAAAGGATTTAAATTCATAAAACAGGATCAAAAGTGAAGGAATGAACAAATGCTGTTTTGCTTTTGGTACACGTGATGAAAGTGATGATTTCAATTTTTATTGTGATTATAAGGTTTTCTCTGATAGACCTCCCATTCGATTTCCTCTACTTACAACTGCATGGAGTTTTCCTTAGAATAGTATAAAGTATAAGGCCAGGCAATCATGAAGGACTCCAACTTCTGAGGTTGGCTTCATTAACACTGATGTAATAGGACTTAGACATGCTAATTTTCACTGGGATTAGAACATGGCATGTTTGCTTGAGTAGTTGACTTTATTATGGAGAAAGGACAATTGGGTCATTATTAAAAGAGCCTTCTTTAGAAGATGAATACTGAGTTATCCTTTACTTATCAATGGCTATATTAAAAGCAATTCTCATTATGGATTGATGCATTATTTCAGCCTGAGACTTATTGGCTCATGCATTTAATACACTATAAATACAGGCTGACTTTCAAGATATGATAAACTGGCCTACCTATTGAGCTCAAGCTGACTGCATTATTGACAATATCATTAAAAGTAGATGCAATATTTTATTAATTTAAAGGATGGATGACAATATTATAATTAGATGGAACAATTCAAATCAAAACTATAAATTTTCCACTTTTACTTGGTAAAGTGTAAGCATTTTTATCTATTTTTGCATCATAGTCTCTGATAATTGGATTGTTTACTTTTCCAGTCAATCATATTTTTTAATCATTTAAAAAATTGGCAGACTGACCTACTCATGTTGGCATGTCACTGGTGAACTTGGATTAGGCCCATACAGGAGTTTCTTTATTCATTGTCTCACCATTATTTGCCTACAATCTGGCATGTTCATATTGAACATATATACATAAAGCTTCAAAATGTGCCTATAATATTGGGTTACCTCAAATACATGTTTAGACAAACTATCAAGAAGTGTCAGGGCTAAATAAAGACATTTTTAAAATCCATACATCAAAGCTTGGTCATGATAGTCCCTTTTGCACAAAACTTCTAAAGGACACAGGCCACCAAAATGAAGGAGTTTTTGAGAAAAAAGACAGTATCTGTGACTATTTCTCAAACTTCACCAAGGGATCCCAGAGAGTCACAACAAAGTCACAGGATGCCAAGGAATATTTTAGTCATTAAGAGAGATACAATGGCATTCATTGGGCATCATATGAACTACCACTATTAATTTGTTTAGATCCAAGCAAGTAATACACACAATTGTTAGCTATTTCTTTTGGGATAATATTATGAGGAAATGGAATGTGTCAAAAAGGGCATAGAAAAGTGAGAATATTTGGAAATATTAGGTGAAGGAAATGGGCATCTAAAAGAGAACAAAGTCAAAAGGTAGCCCTAGGAAACTGGCAGAAGGAGATTGTTCACAGAACCCAGTCTCCTCCCTGAACTTACATGAAAGATGTGGAATCAGCAAATATCAGAATGTCACCCTCGGAGCAACCGTTTTCCATTGCTTCCTTTTGTTGCCTCACTAGAGACCTTTGAGAGCTGAAGCTGACGATGATTAAGCTGTCATTCTCTCTTCATTGTTAGTGCTTTGTTGGAATCTTCCAGTGGCCTAAGGAGCAGCTGGATTTCTCATGTACATTTTCAGGCTTAAAGAAAAGTACTGCAGATCATGGGTCTGGGGTTTAGCTTGGAGAGCAGGAAATCTGGGAGGCAGATTTAAGCATGAGGGGATTTCATGCTACCAGAGAGTCTGGGTAAGCTAAAACATGCTCCTTCTCCCCATGCTGTGCTAACTTGTTGATTTTAAGACTAGGCATCAAAGATTGTACAGTCCCTGCCCAAGGCATGTGGTCCTTGTACCTTCCTGTACATGGACTAATAAGGAAGATAGGAGGAAATGGTTCACAGCCTTTGGAAAGACTTAACCTAGATGACAGGTAAGCCTAGGAAACTAAGAAAGCAAACCCACCAAATCAATATCCATATGTTTCTTCTTCTTTTTTTTTTTTTTTTTTTTTTTAACTTTTAAAGTTCAACTGAAACATTACTGCCCAAAATAGTGTTCTCTAGAGTTTAGTATTTCCCATTATGGAAAGACTTAGCTATTGTGTTCACTCAATACTTCCAGTAACCTTGTGAGATAGATGAGGCCTGTTTTATCATCTCTGCATTATGCACGAAGGAAAGAGTTCACAGGAGTTATGGTTTCATGCCACACAGCAGTGGAGTGGTGGAAATGACTCAAACAAGCCCATGGGGTTTCCATTTATTCACTTTCCATCTCATCAGGCTCCATCACTTCGGAGTCAACTAAGCTCACAGAGTTTGTTGGTCGCCTCCGCATCTTCATGATGGCTGCTGCCAATAGCACAATTGCCAGGGGCTCTGTGCTGAAACCTTCTCCTGGGTTCCTTCTGTTTTCATGGCCTCAGCCTTATTCCACTCATCTTTGCTGAAACAGCCTTCTCCAAATTTTAAATCACAATGTCTCTCACAGACTTGTCCTAAGGTCTCTAGTTCCTAGCTATTTCTACAATTTATCCTTAAAATAAATGAAACCAGGTGGACTTTCATCCCAAAGGCAGTTTTCACTTTTATATGCTTTAGAGAACTCATGCCGCTCATGTCCAAACATTTTCTCTACAATGCTTTCAAATGAATATTTTTTTTCATTTAATTTCTCAAACAGTATTTACTGAGAACATACTATTTGACAGACTCAATTCTAAGCTTTACAATGCAGTAGGCCGAAGAGGTTTTTAAAAGGCTTGACCCATGGAATTCACACTTGATAGACAACACAGGCAATACATCAATAAAACTTTAATATGTTACATCAGAGTGTGATAAATCCCAGGAAGACAATTAAAGCATTGGAGAGTGGCAGTGGCTTCAAGGTGTATGAGGAGAAGGCCTGGTGAGGTCCTGGAACATGGAAAACAAAGGCTAGTTCATTAGGAATATAGGAACCCTGAATGACCCTATGAAGAAAACTGCTCCCCAGAAAGAAAGGGAATCAGATAAAACCTAAACTATGTTTCATTTTTCTTCTTTGCCCTATTAAGTAAATATTCAGGGCAAATTCTTTAGCCTCCCTGGGTTAAAATCCTGGATGACTTGTGAATCTTTCAAATTCTATGATTTATAAATGATCCTGGTAAAACATGGGACAAAGGCAAAAATAGAAATACTAGGGGTTATATACTATTATGAGTCATGATTCATTTAGCTTAAAGATTCTTTAAGTTCAACCACTGTGCCACAAATATTTTGAGCTCCTTCCAATTGCCAGAGGCAGTGCTAATTGAGAGAATGCAGAGCTAAAAAACCTCAGGACCTGTATCCCACAGAGCTCACAGATCATTGGTTGGGTTACCTTCCGATTATTCACTCTTCCCAGGTCCTTGAAAGGCATATGGTAGGACTATCTTGTTTTGGCATCTTTCATGGTCCTGTTTTGCCTTATCTACCAGATCTTGGGTATCCCCTGGTACTCTAGAAAGGACCCTAAACAAGGAACCCTTAGTCCTTCTGACAAATATGTAAATAAATAGTTGAGGTTTATTTGTAAATATTTTGAAAGAGGTAGAGAAGAGGAATGTGAGTCAATGGGTCTATGTATGAGCAAAAGTCAAAACTTCTATATTATACCTAACATCCTCCCCATAGCATTATTTGCAAAAGAGTATAATTCAATATTAACGCTCTTCTAAGGAGAATCAACTTCTATGTTTTCTACATATGAAATGCCTCTGACCATTTTAGATATATACATTTTCCCAAAACAGAAAAAATTAAATACAAAGAATATTCATTCATTATCCAACCATTATTTATTTCTTTGCTATATACTAGCCTTTGTTCTTCACAATGTAGAAATCTAAAAACTTTGGCCTGGTGGCTTTTCTTCTCTCTGGTAACCTAATATTTATATTACAAAGATCCCATTGCAGTTTGGTGGTCAGTGTTGCATCCAGCCTCATGGAACTGCTTCATCATTATCTTCTGCTGGTTTCATTTTCCAGCCTTCTAAGCACTATCAACTTCATCATTGGTTCCAAGGAAACCAAGGTCCTCTTTTGCTGATTTTATTAGACTTCTTTACTCTCTTGTATCCAGTTCATTCTCTACACTTTCCTAACTCTTTATACATAAAATCCTTTTACCTTTTATAGCATTGTGTGTGCTTCATGCCCTCACATAATGATTCATATAGCACTTAATTTTAACTGATCAATAGAACTGCATTATCAGTTTCCTTTAGCACTTCTTTCTTATTTTATCAGATTCCTCGCATTGTGCTAAATTTCTAATTCAGCCGTAAGACTCCACACTTTTCTATTGTGATTTAATTTTCTTCTAGTCAACATCTACCAGATATAGATCTATATCCAAATAATCATATTTTCTTGAGATTATTGTTTTAACACGAGAAAGGCAACTAGAAATATGCACAACTGGGAGTATAGTTATTCACACGGGGTTCAAATGACAGAAAAGAACATGATCTTGCCTTCAGGGATCCAGGTTTACTGAGTCATTAAATAAATTCCAGAATCTTCTTGAATGTGTTTACTGCATTGTTAAAGCCCTCTTATGATGTCTGATAGAAGTGACTTAAAACATTTAATATTCTGTGCTCACTGATTGAGAAGTCTTATTTTAAATATATTAATGCAGTCATAAATGAGGAACTCAAATATAGCTACTGTAATTCCCTGAACTCAGACTTTTAATGAACTAACAATTAATGTAGGGACAAATTCTCATCACAAAGCTCTGTTCATAACTGTTTAAGTTAGTTTATGGTCTGTTGATTGGCTGAGGGAAGTTAATTGAAAGTAATTATACAGAGACAATTCACAAACTGTGAAAAATAAATGTGAAAAACTAGCCTCTGTGGCACAATTCAGCAGGTCTATGGTATGAACAAAGCCAAAACTTCTATATTATATCTGTCTAACAATCTCTCCATGGCATTATTTGCAAAAGGGTATAAACCAATATTGTCATTCTTCTAAACAGAACAATCAACTTCAAAATTTGCTACATCTAAAATGTCTCTGACCATTTTAGATATGTTTCTTCCCCAAAAGGAAAAATTAAATACTAAGGATATTCATTCATTGTCCAAACAATATTTATTTCTTTGCTATATACTAGACAATGTGCATAATATAAAGGAATAAGAGAACATCACTCTTAAGATACTCCAAGTTCAATAGGAAAGCAAATTCATAAAAAAAAAATTTGTAGGGCAATGTAAAAGTCAAATATGAAAAATGCTAAAAAAATATCACAAAGAAAGAGACAACTAATACTGGGAAAGAAAATGAAGACTTCACAAAGAAGGTTACACTTTAGTTAGGTATTCAAAACTTGATTCTTGTAACCAAGATGGTAGGAGAAACAGATACTTCTGAATAACACTGTTTTCACATTTGGACATGCTCACACACACACACACACACAACACACATTATGCATGCACACACTAAGTGTATTGACACAGCTTATTAAATATATCAATAAATGAAAGACTGTTCATTGTAAGCAACATAGATGGGTGGATGTTTGTTACAATGGACTGTGAAAATGTGTTCCATTTTCTGGTTCCTCAGGTCACAGAGGTCACATCACTGGCTTGTTGGCAAGGGTTTGTGGACCAGTGAGTAGTTGGTGGGCAACTCCTGACATGTTAGAAATATCATGGGTCTGAGACCCCTATTTTATAAGGTGGCAATGGAGTTCCAAAGAAGGGTTCAATTTGTTCAATGACTTGTTAATAGAAATAAGCTGCATAAATGTTCTATAAGTACTAATTATTATTAGTGTTTGCTCTAGTAAGTAGAAGGTACCTGTGTCCCTGTAGAAGGTCTACAAAATTGTAATTTCAAAAGCTGATACCCACATACCACAAAAGATATTTGGCTTTGGTTTTGAACCATTTTGTTCTTTTATTTGTACTTCTTCACTTTAAATGTTCCAAATTATTGATCTAATTTAGAATCTCTTTTCATAGTCTTTGAGAAAAAGCAGCAATGAAATAATTACTTATAGTGTTAGTCAGCTTTGCGTTTCTGTGACCAATATACCTGAAAAGTTCAACTTAGAGGAGGAAAAGTTTATTTTGGCTTATGGTTTCAGAGGTTTAGTAGAAGATTGGTTGACTCCATTGTTCTGGGTTCAAGATGAGACATAGTCTTTTGGCAAATAGGCATGGTGAAGGAGAGCTGCTCATTGACAGCCAGGCAGCACAAAGAGAGCTCAAGTGCAAGGAGCCAGGGATTATATAGTCCCCAAGGGCATGCCCCCAGTGACTTACCTGTCCCAGCCATTATCACCCATTAATCCATTCAAATTATTAATCTGTAAGTGGATCAATTCACTAATTAGGTTAGAGCCCTCATAATCTAATCCTTTCACCTCTGAACATTCCTGCATTGTCTCACATGTGGGCTTTGGGGAACATTTCATGATCAAAACATAACATCTGTATTCTCCCTGGTAGGAAAGTATACTATAAGGTTTCTTTACCTTAAATTTGTCTGTAAATCAGTAAATGGAATATGATAACTCTAAATTGATACCTCCTGAAGTGTTGTTTCCAAGAATATGTCAATATGTTTGATGTTGACATTGTAAACCAAAGGAAGCTTTAGAACTTTTGTAGCATAGATGACATTTCTTCAAGATGAAGGTTTTGGAAGCATCAAAATATGGGAAATTTTTCATGATAAACCAATTTCTTCTCAAAAAGTTCATCCCTATAACTTTTCAGTTTAAGAATAGTAAACTGTGGATTTTAATGTCAAAATCTTTTTTAGATACACAGAACGAATTGCCATAGTATACAGTACATGAAATTCCAGGAGCTTATGCTAAACAGTGCTCTGTGACTGCAGTGAGTCTTCAGGAAATATTGACTGAATTGGGAACCCAAGTTACCATAGCCAGAATGAACGCAACTCAAAATTCAGGAAGATTGGGTACTGAAATAAAATGCTTGCTTGGCTAAATCTCAAAGACAAATGGAATACAAATTTTTAAAAGTGGAAAGAATGCTGAAGTTTAGAGAAAACGGAATTTCTCTGAGTATGTTAGAGTAAGGAAATCAGAATTTATTAAAGGTAAGATAGTAATTTGCTAGACTTTTATAAAATAAATTTTAAGTCGATAATGAATTTGCCTTCAGATTTAAAAAAGTAGCAAAGGTGCTGATATTTCAGATATGTGAGATAACTTTAGGGAGGAAGAGAAGATTGTCTGGAAAGTTCAGTGGTATCATTATTACTGACTTCTCTGAATTGTTAGATCCCACCCATAATTTATTCTTTGAAGCAAAAAGGTCTAAGGAGTAGGAGTGTTAGTTGTTTTCCCATGGAGCTCTTCCAGATCTCTAGATATTCTACACGTGAACAAAAATCCAAAATTATATACATATATACAGGAACAAAAATAGGTATCATTTTACTCAGATACATCTCTTGGATTTTGAAAGAAGAATTTATTGAAATAGTGGATAGAATGTTACTTGCAGATTCAGATGCTACCATGCCCAATATTTATCAGTGCTATCTATAGAATGAAAGTTAAATTCTATTTTAAATCTTATCAGTGACTTAAGAACAACCCAATGGAATAAAACATACACAGTAAATTATATGACATGCATGAGTAAAATAGAGGGTAAACTCAGCACTTACTGGCTTGTCTGTTGGAGGGTTTATAAATACAGTCCTCCATGAGCTGATCATACTACTAGGTAATGTAAATGTACCAAGTAGGCAATGAACACAAAACATATGCACTTCACAGTTTTTCCCAGAATCTCTTTCAGTAACTGTTGGTGTTGCCTTAATAAAAGCATTTGATCAGGGCAACACTTTTTCAATATTTGAATGATACTGAGGGTGAATTATTTTTTAACAGCTGTGAATAGGCTTGAAGTCCTAATTCACTGGGAGAAATATCTGCAGCTATTAGTTATTCATGTGTGTGTACATTTATATGAAGCTGTTAGCCTCAACACCTAATTTAGTTTTTGAAACAAGTAAGTCAGAGAATTAGGAGACTAGCCCCCCAAATAAGTCTCAGTTCTTAGAGTTATACAAAAATATACTATATCCCTCAATTATATTAGAGGTTTGCCTCGACTATGTTGCTTTGTGCATATTTGACCTAAGATTATATTTTGATGCAAAATATTTTTAAGCATTTATTCTTATTCATATCTTGTTTTTCCTTAACTATGTATGTTGGCTTACTTTCATATCAGATAAAACCATGTCAACTGAATTGTCAACCTGATTGAGGACAATGTTCTTTCATATGGAGTCAGCCAATTAGATTTTTAAAAGACGTCCTCTGCTGTTCTTGGTGGAGAGGGATGGTGAGCTTTGGGTATGGAACCTCTATAAATTATTTCAGATTATTACATCAAAGGGTTAATGATGGATTATTTTCAGTCTTACTTTGTGTATGGTTTTATTTCAGATTATTACATCAAAGGGTTAATGATGGATTATTTTCAGTCTTACTTTGTGTATGGTTTTGTAAGTTTGAGTTACAACTCTAACATTATTAAAATGTTACTTTTGATTTTCATTAGGAGTTAAGCAATTAAGATTGCCTTCTGATGCACCATAATTGTAAGAGTATGACATTGTTCACTGATCATTCGTAATGCAACTGTACATATCATGAATCAAGTACAAATCAACACCTGTTCTTATTTTACATGCAGTAAAGCACTTTTATTTTCAGACTGATAATCTGCACTCACCATTTAATCTTCGCCTATCACAGTTTTTTTGGCCTCATTTCCATCTACTTTCTTATCATGGATTTTGAAACTCTTATTAAAAATATTTTAGAAATAAACCAGGTATCATGGCAGGAGGAGAAGAGAAAGAGCTTTAGCATTGCTGACCTAAAGTCTATTAAATGACTGAATTCTTTTGTTTTTAAATTGACATTTGGAGTCTAGGGCAGAGTGCAGATTAATGAACTCCTTGGTTTTACTCAGGTCATGGGGGTGTATGGTCATATCTTTTAGAGATAAGTAGAAAACTTCTAGTATAAATAGAAACCTGGCTATTTGGTCTGAATACCACTGAAATTCTTTGTGCTCTCTATAAATTCCACAACCAATAGAGATGTGGTCCCCAGGATGTACAAAGATAACTTTCTGAGTTTCTAAATTTCTAGTATAAGAATATGACAATTGCAGTGATTTTCTACTGTATCTAATTCTCCAAATTAGTATTATGGTTTTCAGAATTTCTTTCCTCATATAATTCTGGGTCAGGGGAGGCCATGGAGAAACTTATGTGGGATTTGGACAGAAGATGAGAAGTAGTAATCATTATGTTCTGAAGGATGATGTAGCATGAAAGGTGCCACTGAAGCTCATGTGCTGTCACTGATCTGTTACCTCATTTGATGGGGGAGGAAGAACAGGCAGGTCTGGAGCTTTTCCAGGCCCTTATAAGCTTCCTCAGCTCCCCAAGTCCTAGGCCAGGTACATGTGCAACTTAATAGAGATGGCACCAACTTCTTCAGAAAACCTTATCACTGAGATTGGAATATACATCTGGCTTCTATTTTGTCCTGGGTTCCAGTTTGTCTCCACTAACCTTTGCTTCAAGTCCAAGATTTTTTGCTATTGCCAACTGTGGTGACCTAAAGAAACTTTAGGGCCATTGCCAGATACAACATGAAGTTTTCATAAGCTTCTTTATCACCATTCACTGCATACATACTTAATCCCTATCATAAATCCCCTCATCTATACAACTCCCAGTAGCTCTACTCACCTCATCAATATAACAATAGAAATTGAGTTTTAGGCCAGGAGTTCTCTTTCTGCTGATGACTAGGAAGGAACACAAGGAATGTATTCTGCTCTTCAGCTTTGCATCATATGTTGACATGCTTCTATGGTCAGAAGAGGAAATCCCTAGTCATTCATACATATATGTATACACACACACACACATATCTCATATATAAATATCTTTATATGTATATATGTTCATATATATATGTGTGTGTATATATATATATATATATATATATATATATATATATCCTGCCTAAAATACAAAAAGCAGTCTCACACATCCAGAGAATTTGCAGAAATGAAGTCAGTACCTTGCTTCATTATGATCATAGATCCTGCTGCCTGAGATCATTTTTTTTTTCACTAGTCTAAATCTCAAGAGTATACCAATGGACCCATTTCCTTCCCCAATCTGGTTTGGTGCCACCAAACCAGTAAAGGAGAAAGATACCTTGAAAATGGACAAGTAAAGGATTTTTATCTCTTCTCTGGAAGTTATCTTTGTTTTTACAGTCTCTTGTTACTTCTGTTTTTTTCCACTCCCTAGAAACTCTCTTAAGAAAATACAGATAATCTCTTCTAGAACCTGGCTTTTCTCATTTCCTCTGTTCATTCATCGTTTGACTCTCCCACATCAATTTTGTTTTGATTTTATATTTAATGCTATTTAAAGACAGAAAGGGCTTGATAAGTAGAAGACCTGGTAGCACTTCAAAGAAGTTCTACACAAATGTCTCCTTCTTATTGATGAAGACAATAAATAAATCAGATGATGCTGCATCATTGAAGTTTGGATATGGAATGGAAAATGATTAGCATTTGATGGGAGAAGTCACTGGGAAGGGCCAGGAACTGGAGTGTTCTTATCTAATGGGTTAGGCCAATGACAAAGGAACCACTCAAGTACAGGTTGTGAAAGGAAGCTAAGTCAGATGGTTAGAAGGCAGAATCTTTCAAGTTCAGAGCCAGATGTCCCTTGGCAAGAATGATAAGTTCGCCTCAAACACCGCCAGTTAGAGCATCATATCTGTGAGTCTATCAAAGGAACAAAATGTAGATTATTATGCTCCCTCTGATGCTTATTATGCATCCATAATGCAATTAGGTCACCCACAGGTAGCTAGTCTCATAGAAACCTTGAGAGAAGATGTGGGACTCTGGTCATTCAGATTACAGAGAAGAGTCAAAATCACAGTTTCTGGTGGGGGAAAGGGAAGAGAAGGTAAAGAATTATGCAAGAGCAATTCAGGACTAAGTCATAGAGGGCCTCCATTATTTATGTATTTACTCAATGTTAATTGACTGCACTATGCTGTGCACTAGGGATGCAATGATTTTCAAAACTACATTTCCTGAACTAGTATTTGTATATTAATAGTATTCCCAAAAAATAATTTGGTAGGCAGATATTTGTTATTATTTTCTAAGAACAATTAAGTGTTTTTATAAGCACATCTATCTGCTAATGTGCTTTTCCAAAGGGGTTATAGAGCAGTTTGCATTTTCCATGCATAGTCTATTTATAATGGTGCGTCCTTCAGGAAATGCTGAAGTCTTAAATAAATACCAACCTTGATTGCAAAGACTTCACACTCTATTGACAGGCAATAGTAGGGATAGTGATAAATGTAGGTAAATAAAACACTGGCATGGAAAGTGAAGGAAAGAAACCATGCTACTGGTTCTCCACTTGCATCTTGAGCTTCATTGTTTGCCCTTCTGATTTTACTCTGCTCAATTGCTTGGACTTCCTTGCCCTCCTTTCTCCAGTTGGGATAGGTCAAGGAGAGATTTCAGCAGAACATCAGAGGGCATGAAGATGTATACATTGGGGTATTATTTCTGCTTCCATCTACCATTCCTGCATCCCCAGCAGGGAGGATTTTGGAAGTTGCTGATTTCTTCTGTTGAAGGTTATGGATCCTGTCCAGTAGCCCTTCATACATGCCTATAACTCTCATTCTGTCCAGGGATGTAAAACCTCGATCTCTTCAGGCCTAGGAGGGATAACAACTACCACTTTCTACTAGTTTCTATGTGTTTCACCATCTGCTTTTCATTTCTTAACCTTACCCACACCTCTGTAAAAAGCACTTAATTGAATTATCTTTAATTGACTTTTGAGTGCATAATCTATATTGCACAGGACTCTGAATAACAAGGGAACTATTATTTGTTGGGCATCGATTATGTCCAAAACACTTTACTGTACATTTTTTTACTTGATTATTAAAATTATCCTACAGAATATGAATTACCAAACTTATTTTACATAATAAAAATAAAAAGAAATTAATGCCCCCAAAGTTTAGTAATTTGTTTGAAGTCACCCTATATTTAGTAGGCCTATGAATGTAGCCTAGCTGTTTAAAATCCATATACTTTCTAACGTATCATATTATTAGTAGGTCAAAATATGAGAACCAGACTGGCAACAACTTCTGCTTGATAATGAGCAAACTAAATAATGAAGTGATTTGGTGCCAGCCTTAGGGGCAGAACAACTGGATTAAGTGTAGAGAGAAGAGGACAACAAAGGCAAGGGACATGGCATCTGTTTTCGAAATGGTGCCCACCCATTCCTTCATAAAGATTAAGAAGTCACAATCACACCAAGCACACATGGCATTATAAAATCATAGACTCTGCCACAGGAAGAAGGCCTGCATTCTTCTGGAACTGTGTGTATCTGGAGAAAGTCTCTTAACTGTTCACTATTCACAAACCCTTTTAAAAAAGATTAGGAGTGACAACAACAATAACTTTTTTTTTTTTTTTTATGCTTCCTTCCAAGGGGGCAGGGATGGGTAGAGATAGCTAAAGTGTGATTGTTGTTGTTTTAACTTCAGGGACACCTATGCCTCAATATGTGGCTTGTTATCTGTATTTATTTTAGAACCACAAGTCTCACCAAAATGTGAGAAAGCCAGATGAACAGTAAAAACATTTCTTTTACTAATATAGTAAACTAATATAGTTCTTAGATGTAAATTCCCATAGTGCTCTGACCTTCTTTGAAAACTCAGAGAATTTGAGAAAACAAAACAAGCAGTTGTATGTTGGCAAAGAAAATGTAAGTTATTAGACAAATGAAATCCAACAACAAATCACAGACCTATCAACAAACATTTGTAAGAACTTCTAAACTGCAAGTTTTCTAAAGCCAGCAATGTACTTCTTTAAGGCAAGCTGGGCATATGGGTTGGGATTGACCTGGTCCTGAAAAACAGAAGCAAGGTAAGCAAAGGAAAGAGGGCCTCATGACAATGAAATTTATACATCAGTGATGCACTATCTAAAAACTCAAGGTGATTGAGGGTGCAGCTCAGTGGTAGAGTGCATGCTTTGGTGACATGAGGACCTGGGTTTGATTCTCAGTCCCCAAACAGTAACAAGCCAAAGAACTCAAGAGGATGAAGTTGAATAATTTAAGCAATCTAAACAATGTCTTCTGCTAATTCTCACTTGGTGAATTTGTACCATCTAAGTGCACTATTTTTCCCCTTGATTTTACTGCTAATATTGTTACTAATAAGAATGAATCTCATAGTGGTAATACAGTAGAGGATTTCTTAATACAAAAGGGAGTTTTTGCCTGTGGGACTGATATCACAAAAATCAAAGATTTTTTATTAAAATACATGAAGAGTATAGCTGTGATCTTCGGGCCTGATATCTGGATCTTATAATAAAACACAGCAGATTGAATGTGGATGTTAAGGTAAAGAAATGAAATACTCCTGAAATCTGTGTAGTATCTTTCTAACTCCTGTATTATAATTAATTTTCTCTGGGAAGCAGCCAGTACTGACCTTATGCTGCTGTTTGGAGATGTTCTTTTGATGGAGCATGTCTAGTGTTGCCAGTCTGAATGACTGCTCAAGCGATGACAGCTATTTTCTTTCCAAACTGGGATTGTTTGATGAATCAAGAGCTAACACATTTATTGAAGTAAAATTTAATTTTTGCTATTCTTTTCCTAACGTGAATTTTGGAGGCCAGAGTTATTGCTTGTGGATGAATAAGCCTAAGAATGAAAAGAATATGGGGTCTAGTGTCACAGAATCTGGCTTAAATCTATTGCTTTCTGGCAGTGGAATTGGGGCAAGTCACTCTATCTGTATGAACAACAATATTCCTAGCTGTGTGATGTCAATAAAACTACATCTATTTCATAGGTGACCATGAGAATCAACTAAAGTGATACATGCGAATGTGATTATAGACCCCTGTTTCTTTGAGTCAAGAGGTCTACAGATCCTCACCAATGCACCCTTTGAAAAGAATTAAGCACAGCATATGAAATAGATAAATTCACATAGTTACTTCTTTTATTCATAGATAATTTATATATGTATTTTATACATACAGAAAATATATGAAAAAAAGTTCAACATCCCTAGCAATCAGGGAAATGCATATCAAAACTATATTGAGGTTTCATCTCACTCTAGTCAGAATGGCAATCATCAAGAATACAAATAATAAATGCTGACAAGGATATGGGGGAAAAGGTACACTCATACATTCTAGGCATGATTGCAAATTAGTACAACCATTCTGAAAAGCAGCATGGATTTTCCTCAACAAACTAAGGAAGGAACCCCATATGATCCAGCTATCCCACTCCTTGGTATTTTCCTCAAAGAATTAAAATCAGTATGCTATAGTGATATGGCCACAATGTTTATATCAGCACAATTCACAATAGCTGAATTGTGGAATCAACCTAGGTGCCCCATCAATAGAGAAATGGATCAAGAAGTTGAAGTTTTCTTTGAACTTTAAAATTTTACTGAGTCATAAAGAATAAAATTATGGCATTTGCCAGTAAACAAATGGAAATGGAGAACATCAAGCCATGTAAAATAAGTCAGACTCAGAAAATTGAGGGTCTAATGTTTTTCTGTCTTAAGTGGAAGCTAGAGCAAAGTGAGGGGGGGAAATGCATGTGAGTGTGTGTGTCTGATACCATAAAAATAGAAAGTCAATGGAGTAGAAGATTGAAAGGGGGGGAGAAGGGACAAGAAAGGGGAGAAAATGTGGAAGGAATTTGACATAATTATGCTATATGTGTGTATAAATATGTCACAGTGAATTCCACCTTTATATATATAAAACACCAATTTAAATAAATAAATAAATAGAAGGTAGACCAGTAGAGTAGGGGAAAGGGAATGGGGGAAGGATTGGGGTGAGGGGGCAGAGAGGAGAACCAGGGAGTAAATTTATCTCCTTGCATGTATGATTAGGTCAGAATGAATCCTACTATTATGTGCAATTTTAATGCACTAATAAAAGAAAAAAATACATAGTAAAGTGTTTGCAATAAGAAAAGGAATACAAGAAGTAAAATATTGGGAACCTAGAGGAAGAAGAAACTAAATTTGGGTTTCCCTTTGACAATGCCAAATCAGGACTTTCAGGACTTTCATGGCTTTACAAAAAACCCAGACAACCCAGAACCAGATTTAGGCAGGAAATCTAATAGATCACCTGACATTGGCATTAGGCTAGACCCTCCAAGGCCCATAACTTAGCATAAAGGGACCTAGCAATAAATTTGATTTCCTTTTTTCCCAGGAAACCATTTATAAAAATCCCCTTATTCAAATCATGATTTTTTGGTAGTAAGGAAAAAATCTCTCTCTCTCTCTCTCTCTCTCTCTCTCTCTCTCTCTCTCTCTCTCTCTCTCTCTCTCTCTTTCTTTTTTTCTCTCTCTCTCTCCTGGAAGCATACAACTATAAGTAAACTCTTACACGGATTTGTACGCCAAATTTACTCTTCTGCTGGTTTAAGATATGGAGATTGGAATCTCAACTATTCCTAGATCAGTAGTGCTCCAGATGTGTGGCAGGAGCAAATGCCAATGATTTCTGGAGAAAGTGATGTTGGATCACAAAGGAAGTTAAGCTGTTAGTCTAAAAGTCATTCAATGGGTAGACCTGGGTGGTCTTAAGATCAAAAGCCAATAGGCACAAAAAAGCATGAGGATCAAGCCCATAAAATGCTCAAACATTGAAATTATGGAATAGAATATAAAATAAGCATATAGAATAGACCTAAAGATAGAAGATTAAATGTAAGTAACTAGAGATTTCTATTTCTGAGCATGGTGGGAAAATTTGCATTACACCAACATCCCTGTCAAAACCAACTATGAAAGTTGAACAAAATACAAAAAGCGAATATTTGGAGGCATAATAGAATGAAGAAGGTAGTGAGCACTGAGGAAGGGGGCAAGATCCTGGAGATATAGGAAGTGCTCAGAGATGAGTGTTAGTGCTTGCAGAACATTTACCAATACATTAACCTTGGACAGAAACCAGACAGTAGAGCTCTAAAGCTAGGGACAGTCACCCTGGGCCGAGGAGGAAAAAAAAAATCCTTAACTTAGGTTTGAAAATCAAGATCTGGGCTGGGGATATAGTTCGGTTGGTAGAGTGCTTGCTTTGCAATCATAAGACCCTGAGTTCAATTCCCAGGACCGCCAAAAAAAAAAAAAAAAAAAAAAAAAAAAAAAAATTCAAGATCACTGAGAAAAAGAAAGGAGCCCATGCAGTTTCCTCTACTAGCTTATAAATTGAGCGTTCATCATGTAACATAATGAACCAAGTAAAAAGTTGAAGAAGTTCCTTTTATCCTCATTTTTTAATAATTTTGATCATGAATGGATGTAGACTTTTATCAATTTTTTCTGTATCTATTTATATAATTGTTTTATTTTTTAATCTGTTAATGGAATTCTTCTTGTTGATTTTTCAAATGACACGATATTCTTGCAATCCAGGGATACATCATACTTGACGAAAAGTCATTCAACTGGAGGTTGGAGGTGGTCCCAAGATCAAAAGCCAGTAAACACTAAAAAACATGAGGATTAGGGTCACAAAACGTTCAAACACTGACATTGTTGCATAGAGTACAAGATAAGCATGTAGAGCACATCTAAAGATAGGAGATTAAATTAAGTACCTAGATATTTCTATTTCTGATCATGGTGGAAATATGTATTATATGTTACTAGATTTTCTTTGACTTTATTTTGTTAAGGATTTATTTGCCTATGTTTATTACTAATACAGTTATTTTTATTACCTCACTATAAGTCTGACATTAGAATAAGGATTATGCTGGTCTCATACAATGTGTAGGAGGTTTTTCCTCTGTCTTCTTTTCTAGAACTAGTGCAAATTCTTATTATTGGTCCTTAAATGTGTAGATGAGTTCACTAGTGAAATGTTCTTTTAAGAAATACCTTTAACTACACATCAATTATCTATAGTAGATATAAGGCTATCTAGAATATTTGGTTTTCTTTAAAACATATAGGTAATTATTCTTTCAAGGAATTTATACATTTTATCTAATTTATTAAATTTATAAGCATAAAAATTTTATTATTTCTATCCTTTTAGCCCATTTCTATACTCTTAATTTGTAGGCCTTTAACAATGTCCTTTGTCATTCTTGACACTGATAATTCATGTCTTTCTCCTTGTTTCCTAAATGGTCTGGCTGGTCTGGTTGGGCCTTTGGTTACCTGGATTCATTCTAATCCCCTTTCCTTCCCACTTTTCAGTGATTTCTGCTTTTAATCATTTATTTTCCTCCCCTGAGTCTTATTTATCTATTTTTTGTGTTTGCTTGTTGTAGAAACTTATATTACTGATGTGAGATATTCTTATTTCTTAATATGAACATTAACTACTATAAATTTTCCTCTTGGGCTGGGGATACAGCTCAGTTGATAGAGTGTTTGCCTCACAAGCACAAGACCCTGGGTTCAATCCCCAGCACCACAAAAAATAAATAAATAAAAATAAATAAATAAATAAATATTTCCTTTAAATATTACTTAAACCGTTTTCCCCAAATCTTGTAATTTATTTTTATTGTATTTCAAATATTTGGTAACTTCCCTTATATTTTTAATTAGGCACACTTGTTACTTAAAATTGTGTTGTTTGGGGCTGGAGTTGTGGCTCAGTGGTACAGTGCTTGCCTAGCACATGTGAGGCACTAGACTTGATTCTCAGCACCACATAAAAATAAATAAATTAAAGGCATTATATCCATCTACAACTAAAAATGTTTTTAAAAATTGTGTTGTGTTTGTCTCAATTATTGACTATTTGGACATTTCCAAATATCTTTTCTATAAACTATTTCTACTTCAATTTTTATTTTTTATTTTTTTTTTATTTTTTTTTAGTAATCAGAGAGCATATCTTGTATGTAGGATTTCAGCTCTTTAAAAATTTGCTAGGACTTATTTCCTGGCCTAGAATATGGTCACTTGGTGAATATTCCATATGTACTTATAAATAATATGAACTCTATTGTTTTTCATGGGAATTTTTGCAAATATCAATAGGTCAAATTGGTTGACAGTGTAACTTGAGTCTTCAACATCCCTGCTAATTTTCTGTTTTTGTTCTGTGAATTGTTGAAAAGGGTGTTGAAGTTATAAGGAATCCCACGAAAACCACACCGGAGACGGGAAATCACATAAGGGAGTTTATTAAGCAAACAGAGTGTCTTCCTGCAGGGTAAGAGAGAAAATGAGAGGAAAAGAAAGAGAATGAGAAAGGGCGCATGCTAGAGAGAGTGTGAAAGCCAAGAGGATAGAGAAAGTGAGGAGGAGAGACAGAAGAATGAGAAAAGATGGCAGGGTAGCTACAGTAAAGCAATTGACTTCCACCGGGCTAACAGGGGACCAATATTGGAGAAGGATACTTGCAAGCTGACTGATGAACCAATAGCTAGCTAGGATGTTCACAGATTGACAAGTGGTTGGGAGGCGGGGAAAATGGCTGCACCGGAAAGGTCAGGGGGAGCAGCTTTGTACATTACAGAAGTCTTCAGCCATGAGTGTCAATTTGTTTCTCTCCCCATTCTTTTCTGTCGTTTGCTTTGTGCATGTCAAAGTTCTGGTACATACACATTTAGATATTCCTGATGAATTATCATTTGTGATGTACTCTATTTTTGGAAATATTTCTGTCTTTGAAGTCTACTTTCTCTGGTATTAATTGAGTCATTCTTAGCCTTTAATTGGCATTCTAACATGATTTAATTTTCAAATATCATGTCTCTGTGTGAAAGAGATTTCTTGTCAATTTTTAGTTTGGTCTGATTTTTATTTTCATCTAATTTGTTACTCTATATTTTAAATAGAGTTTGATCACTCACACTTGCTGTATTTACTAATTCTATGGTATTACTCACTGTTTTTCATTGGCCCCATATGTTCTTTGTGCCCACTCCTTTTTTTCGCCTAATTTTCAATAGATATGCTAAATTATTTCATGTATCTCCACATGGCCTGGCAATCATCGTCCTTCTAATTTTTTATTTGATGCTTCAAGGTATACTTTTTGTATTTTTAACTTACCACAGTCTATTTTCAATAATATTATGCCACATGAAATGTGGCAACAATCTTGTACATTAGTTCAGTTTCTCCCCTCTCTTTTGTCTCCGGTACTATTATTATCATAAATTTTATATCTAAATATGTTATAGTTGCAAATATGTTGTTAACATGGACAGTTACTTATTTTTACAGTAATTAAATGTCAGAAAACTGTCTTTTATAATAATTTTTACTATTTGAAGACTACTTCAAATTCGCTTGTGTATATTTCATTTTATTTTTCATCTGGAATCAAACAATTGGTAACTTTCTTCAGTATATTTTATCTGTTAGTAATGAGATCTCTCATCTTTTGTTTTAATGAAAAAGTCTGAATTTTATCTTCATTTTTGAAAGACGTGATATTCAAATACTTACTTTTGAATTGACAGTATTTGTGTTTTTAAAATTTGCTACCTTTAAGGTGTGACTTCATGTTTTGCAAAAATTCTGCAAACTGTGCTATAATTCTTACTTTTGCTTTTCTGTGAACGTGTATTTCTTTTTACCTGCTTGCTTTCAAGATTTCTTTGTATTTCTGGTGTTTAGCCACTTGAGTATGACAAGGTTGAGTGTGTGTGTATTTTATATTTTGTATTCTTGGAATTCTCTGAACCGTCTCGTTATGTAGGATTTTTTTCCTCTATTGAATATTGGAATATTAATTGGTCATTATTTCTTAAAATATTTCTTCTGTTCTATTCACTATGCTTGTTTTGCAACTCCCATTACACATTGCTTCATCTGCTTGATATTGTATTACAGCTCTTTTATCTTTATCATTATTTCTTTTTGATTTTCACTTCAGGTAATTTTATTGATCTTTCTTAAAATTCAATTGATTCATCAAATACATCCAGTCTTACTCTGCACACTGAAAGAATTTTTCATCTCTGATCCTAATTTTTTATTTCTAAATTTTCATTTGTCTCCTTTTATAATTTCTCTCCTTTCTCTTCTGAAATTCTGTATATTTTAATGCATGTTGTCCACCTCTTTCATGAGATAAAACATACTAATGAATCTTTTTAAAGTCCCTGTCTCCTAGAATCAATATAAGGGCAATCTCTGAGTCATTTTCTTATTATTAGTTTATTTCTTGACAGTGTTTTGTTGTTGTTGTTGTTCTTTTGTGTCTGGTAGTTTTTGATTAAATATTTTACAATGTATATAGAATAATCTTAGAGTCTGAGTAAGCTGTATGTATACATGGAAATGAACCGTTATTATATTCTTGTGGGGAGTGGAGTTGAGTTAATAAAGTAGGGAGCTGAGCTGGGCTGAGTTTTATTCCTGTATCATAATCATCCGTGCATGACAGTGGTGGGTCTGTGGTGCCAAAGGGTTTCTGTTCCATCTCGGTTTTCTGTAGTCATTCTCTGCATGCATTCTCATGAAACAGTTTCTGTCCGTCGTATTGCCCCCTGTACAACAGTTGACTGTTGCCATTTTTATGTGGTGCCACACTCCTGGTGGCAGTGTTCTCCCACTTCATCCTTAGTCTTTGAAAAACCCTGTGCAAATACGCCTTGTGGGTGAGGCTTTTATAGGGACCTTGCTTCTCCTTCCCATGGCGGCCCAACTCCTCAGGCCTTTGTGTCTGTGGTGGGTCTCATGCAAAAGAATATTTCCTGACTCTCCAGGATAAGAAGACTTCACTTTTGCAACAGCTTGGATCCTGAGTAAAATGGAGTTTCCTGCTCCTTAGTCAGAAACAGAATGTTTTTCCTTGTTCTTTTTGTCCCAAAGCAATTCATCTTTGCTTGTGGGCTGACCTTAGAAAGATCTCCTCTACCTATCTTAAAGATGGACATGATTAGCTTCTGTTTTAGTCAGTTTTTTTTCACTGCTATAACCAAAAGACCTGACAAGAACAATTTTAAAGGAGGAAAATTTTATTTGAGGATCATGGGTTCAGAGGACTCAGTCCATAGATGGTGACTCCATTGCTCAAGGTCTAAAGGAAGGCTGATCATCATGAAAGGAGGGGTGTGGCAAAAGAAAAGAGCCTAGGACATGGCACCAGGAAGCAGAGAGAAACTAAGCTCAGCTCACAAAATACATACATCAAAGTCATGCCCCCAGGGACTCTCCTCCTCCAGTCACATCCTACCTGCCTACAGTTACCACCCAGTTAATCTCTATCAAGGGATTAATGCACTGATTAGTTTAAGGTTCTTATAATCCAATCATTTCACCTCTAAATTTTCTTGCATTGTCTTATACATGAGCTTCTGGGGATGTCTCATATCTAAACCATAACAGCCTCTACCCTATGTCAGAAATAATAAATCTTTACATGTATCTTTCAGTGGCAGGCAGCCTACCTCCTACAGGCTTCCATCACTGAGGGCTGCTCTTACTGGATTTTGTTTCAGTATTTTCCAGGAGCATCTTGTCAAACACATGGCAAAGAACTTATGAGGGTGAGACTCATGTCTAGGACTTTCAGGGCTGCTAAACTGTCATGTTAATCTACACTCAGTTTCTAAGAGTTAATTAATCTATTTGTGTTTTTTTTGCTCATCTGCTTTTATGAATCTTGCTTTTTTCTCCCATGCTCTGCCAAAGGCAAAAGAATGCATGCATCCTATCTTTGTACAGAGGGGCCTGCCAACTTTTGAAATTCAGTTTACCTTGTTATCTCATTCTCTAATCGGCTTAGAAAATGTTATGATTTTGTGTTTTATCCAACTTTTTCTGGTTGTTAAGCAGGGAGGCAACATTTCTTTTGGCTTTCTATAATCTAAGCAGAAGTGAAACTCATTGATGTGTTTCATATTGCTTTGGTAGATGGTGTATCCTTTAGGCCCTCCTTTGAAATATAGTTCTCTGATAGATTTTCTTACATTACACAGCATATCCCCTAGAGCATGCCATTTTCTCTGTGCCTGAAAATGATTTTGTCCACCATCTTCCATGACAATTCTAGCATTTCTAGCTCAATTTGTGTGGAACATCAATTTTTTCATACTTCTGGAAGCTATCCTAGTAATATAGCTATGCTATCTCCTACATCCTTGCCAGAGTATTGAGTCTTCTATCCCAGAAGAGTGCTGGAAGAAGTATAAACTCTGCCTTTTCTCACTTTATGCTTCATTGCCCTTTGATCAAGCCCTTTCCCAGGCCTGACTCATGATAATCTCCTGACTCTTGGAGGTATCCCATGTAACTCCCACTGTGGCTTTCGTATACACTTTCTTTCTTTCCTTAATAGGCTCGGCCCATCTCCCATTGGTTGTATTGTAACTTCAACCTTAATTACAACCCTACTGTCTTGTAAAGGAGATAGAGACAGATTTGGGAGGCATCATATGATGTCTTCTGTCAAAGTCTGATGCAAGGGGAATGGAGATGTAGCTTCATGGCAGAGTACTCACATAGCATGCACTAGATCCTGGGTTTTATCTTTAGCACTGAAGGAAAGAAAAGAAACTGTGTAAGTTTCAAGTGATTAGGAAACACCAGGCATTAATATTGGAGTGCTCAGTCACTAGTTTAGACTTACTCACTTCAGGGAATTGGGGAATTTGAGATTGTCAGGAACTTCAACCCAATGTCCTCATACTGTGTATCAGGGTGACATTATTTCCCATCCTGGGCCCTGATGCTGGCATAGCAGCCCTACTTTGTGACTTCAAATTCAACTTTCTTTGGAGTTTACCTTCTCTTATGATTAAGTCCTGAGCCCAATCATCAACTCCCTCTGTCCCAGCACTGCTTTCACAATTAGCTTTTAATTACTGATTAATTATATTCAGCCTTATATATTTTCAAAGCATCTATGTAACATAGCAATAGACACTTTCTTTTCTGTGACTATTTGTTCCAATAATTCTCAACTATTGAACATTTTACAGAAACTTACACATTTTACAAAATAGAACAAAATATCCAGGATCTTTCTACTCCCATCTCAGTACATTATGCACCAGGAAGGGTGTGTCCTTGGATGATGTATCATTCTGCAACTGAAGCAAAGCCTAAAGGAATTAAATGGTGGAGACTTTTCTCTGAAATCTGGGTAGCATGGTTTTTCTTTGTCTTTCTTCTTTATTTTCTTATTGTATTTTATCTCATTTGCAATAGGTCCTTTCTTAAGGGAAATCCGGGGAGCACATTTTAATGTCGACCGCAGTAAATAATGGAAGAGAAAAATAAATGGGTGAGCCGAAGCACCAGAATGGAGGGCATGGATGTCAGATCGAACAATTCATATTCATACAGAAATTGAATTTCTTATGAATGCTTCGTGTGATTTGCTTCATATCATCATTTCTTCTATGCCAAATCTGAGCAAACTGTGACAAGTAGGATGAGAGGCAACAGGCTGTCCCTGGCTGTACCTGCCCAACAGGTGAACTTTGCCCCCGAGGGGTCAGTTCAAACATTTCACTTGAAGTGACAATTTACACAGAAAATCAGATTTCTAAAATTGAGGTGTTTTCTCTCTCTCTCTCTCTCTCTCTCTCTCTCTGTCTCTCTCTCTCATTTAACTATTCACTTATCCAACAAATATTTTTAAAGGTGAATAGACTCTAGATTTAAGCTTTGTTTTTCTACACAAAGCTCAGAATTTTATAGGACTAGTCTCCATGTTTGTTCCTAAGTGTATTACAATTTTTACCCCAAGGGAACTCTTTTTAATCACATAATGGAAGTCAGCAGAAAACAGGATTTATATGACAAATATATCCATTCAGTTATCTTTGTGATAAGTCAAGGAATTTATTGCTAATAAAATATTTTTTCATGCAATCAACAAATTGAGTATGTGACATGTGAAATTACAGATGAACAGGTTCTCATCCCTTCCTTTAGAAGAACTTCCATTCAATTACAAGAGATGAAAGATGAACATAAATAAACAAAATATAAAACAATCTGTAGTAAGTGCCAGATGACCAGCAAAGGGATGTCAGAGCTCAGAAGAAGGAAACCCCACCTCCCATAGGCATGAGATCCCTTACACAGCAGGACAACATTCTAACAGGAACATCAACAGTACCATCAGGATGTGAAAAGGGAAAGACAAAGCTTAGTGTAAAGGCTACTTAGTCCATGTTGCCTGGAGCAAAGGTCACTAGACGGAAAGAACAAATACAAGGTGGCAAGGTAGTTTGAATCCTGCAAACGCCCTGAATCCTGACCAAAGGTCTCAGCACTTTGTTCCCAGGACTGTTAAGCAGGATGCTGGTATATACGTTCAGAACAAGAAATTACGAAAATGAGTGTGATGGCTTGGAGTAATTTGAGTTGAATTGGAGTCTGGAAGTTTGAAAACTAATTAGAAGAATATCTAAATAGTTGCAGTGAGAAAAAATAGGGGCTTAGATTATTTTCAGATAATAGTAAAATTATTCACCTACTATTCTATCTTATTTAAGTTTTTGATTCCAAATTTCTAATAAAGTACCTAATCCATGGTTTTCTTTTCAAGAAATATGTTTATGAAGTGTCTGTTCAGTTCCTTAGCCCATTTATTGATTGGATTATTTTTTGAGTTCTTTATATATCCTGGAGATTAATGCTCTGAGGTGCATGTGGTATAAAGATGTTCTCCCATTCTGTAGGTTATCTCTTCACATTATTGATTGTTTCCTTTGCTGTGAGAAGCTTTTTAGTATGATTCCATCCATTTCTAATTCTTGATTTTACTTCTTGAACTTTAGGAGTCTTTTTAAGGAAATCAGTTCCTAAGCCGACATAGTGAAGATTTGGGCCTACTTTTTCTTCTATTAGGCACAAGGTCTCTATTCTAGTGCCTAAGTATTTGACTCACTTTGAATTGAGTTTTGTACATGATGA
Organism: Sciurus vulgaris; assembly: GCF_902686455.1. Classification (NCBI taxonomy): domain Eukaryota; kingdom Metazoa; phylum Chordata; class Mammalia; order Rodentia; family Sciuridae; genus Sciurus; species Sciurus vulgaris. Next base: position 95,200,618 of record NC_136462.1, read on the forward strand.
GAAATAGGATTTAATTTCATTTTGTTACATATGGATTTCCAGTTTTCCCAGCACCATGACTCAATCAAAAAGTGGGCTGACATTACACAGAAGAAGAAATGCAATCAACAAACATACGGATAAATGTTCAACATCTCTTGCAATTAGAGAAATGTAAATCAAAATTACTCTAAGATTTCATCTCATTCCAGCCAGAATGGCAACGATCAAGAATACAAAGAACAATAAACGTGGGCAAGGATGTGGGGGAAAAAGGTACACTCATACATTGCTGGTGGGACTGCAAATTGGTGCAACCATTATGGAAAGCAGTAAGGAGATTCCTCAGAAAACCTGGAACTGAACCACCATTTGACCCAGCTATCCCACTCCTTGGTGGGATAAAATCAGCATGCTACAGTCACATCAATGCTTATAGCAGCTCAATTCACAATAGCTAAACTATTGAACCAACCTAGCTTCAACAGATGAATGGATAAAGAAAATGTGGTATATATACACAATGGAATATTACTCAGTCGTAAAAAAGAATGAAATGATGACATTTGCAGGTAAATGAATGGAGCTGGAGAATATCATGCTAAGTGAAATAAGCCATTCACCAAAAACCAAAGACTGAATGTTTTCTCTGATATGAGTATGCTAATTCATAATAAATGACCAGGGAGGGCCAGGGAAAAATAGAGGTACTTTGGATAAGTCAGAAGGGAGTGAAGGGAGAGGAAAGGGTATGGGAGAAGGAAGGATAAGTACAATGAATTGGACATTATTACCCTGTGTACATATGTGATTACACTACTGGTGTGATTCTACAACATGTACAACCAGAAGAATGAGAAGTTATGCTCCATTTATGTATGATGTATCCAAATGCATTCTACTGTTGTGTATAACTAATCAGAACAATTTTTAACAAAAATTTTAAAAGAGCAAAATAAATTAAAAAAAAGATATATGCTTTAGGTCAGGAAGGAATGAGTCCATACTAAGTAGGGAGGAGTTTGCTAATGAGAGCCAATGGAATCTTTCAAATGATCTGATGTGGGAAAGGACAGAGAGATTTCAAAGAATTTGAACCTGAGGGGTTGGGAAAATGATAACAATTACAGAAAGAGCTCAGAAATAAAGCTCAAGAAGAAGAGCAAGTCTGAGAGGTAGTAAAGGGAATTTGGTGCAAGATGAAGGACATCCTCATTTGAACCAAGAGGGCGTGCTGCTTTTGATCACAGTCTCCCAAGATGGCACAATGCAAGGGTGGGCACTTGACTGTTCTTCACAGAGTGCAGTTTCACTCCCTTGCAGTGAATACAAAAAGGAAGGTAGCACTTTTTGACTTTTTGGATATCTCTTATGGTGCTCAGTATTTTCTCAAAGGAATAGCAGGAGCTTCTGTGACCAAGCTCTAGAAGATATTTCAGGGTTTGGCAAAAAAAGTAAGTGTCCAGCCTCCAGCCTGTTGGAGTCCAATAGCCTTCAGAAGCTGGACACAGGTGGTACACATTTTGGAAATGCCCAGAAGCTCTGGAATGGGTGGGAAGTACTTTGCAGAGGTCTGTAGATTCCGAAGAATGTAAGTACATGATTGATCTTATAGAATCAGTGGGCCTTATGGTTAATACAGTCATACTAATAGTTAAAGGTAGTGGAAACTATGGACAGACAAACAACACAATTACATGGGAGCTACCACTTCTTACCCCATTTCTAAGCTTCAATTGCATACAAATTTCAGCATGTCTCATTGATGGGCAAAAATCATTTTGGAATGAATTTTTAAAGCATGTATGATTGGTTTGAATTTGGACAAAATGTGCATATATCCCCTAAAAAGCTAGGCACAGCTTTTCATCCAGAATGAATAATTATGCATAGAACTGATTACTTAAATACACAGTTCATGATTATGAATGAAATTACCTGCATTACACTGCAAATACCTTGCTCTGCATGGATTAAGGAAAGTAAAACTTGATTGCAGATGCTGGAAATTTTAGGTTTTGAGATTTTTCAGTTGCTTTTATAAAATATATCAGTTACCTTTTATAAAATTCCCCTTATAGAAGTAATTTACAAGTTGAAATTGAAAATGAAATATTGGTTATACTGGATTTCACAGTGCTGTGAAGTGCTAGTCGTGGTCCACAGAAGAGTAAGTGACTGTTTGTCTGTTTTTACACCTTCTAGTTCAGACACTCCTCCCAAGATGGAGATGTTCAGGCTAGGAAGATCTCTACCTGCTTGTCTAGTCTCCGGGATTCCAGCGAACTCCCAAATTTCTAAGTTTTTTTTTTTTTTCCTGTAAGCCTGTGTAGGTGCCTGAACTCTTGCTTTCATTACTCTGTTTTAGGTTTTGCTGCTTATTAAAATGCACAAGTTCCTGAGGAGAATAATCCACAGAGCTGTAATCCATCAAAGCAGCATAGTGTGAATCAGCTTGTCAGTTCTCTTCCAGAGCGACAGCTTGGGAAGAGCAGGTTTATTTTCCTCTGTTGTTTTGGCAATGTCATTTTTCACATTTTTTTCCCCCAATAACCAGATTAGACCTTCTGTGTAGGTGTAGGCTTTGGTTTGGGTTTATCTGATCATTTCATGTGGACTCACGTCTTGTTTTGTGGGGAATTCATTTACTTTTCCTGGATTTGATAGAGAGCCTTGTAGGAAGCAAGCTTTATAAGTATATACTACTTAAATGAAAACAGTCAATGCTGAAATTGCAACCCCAGAACAAAAGTAATTGAAAGATATCAGATTCAGAAGCACCTTGAAATGGAGGCAAAATCTTTCTTGTTTCCCTTGGTGTGTTATTTTATGTTTGTCAGTCACACATTGCTTTTAACTAAACTTCCTATTTTTAACCCATATAATGCATAGACAAAGTAACACCAACTTTAAAAAATAAAGTAAGTCTATAAGGAAAAACACTGCCTAACCTTCCAGGGAACTCAATTCCCTCCTTCCAGTAAAAGGTAGACTGTTAGTTGTAGACTTCTCCTCAGATATCTTTAAAGCATTGAGGAAACACCCTTCTTATTCTAGTTTGTTGAGATTTATTATTATCATAAATATATGTTGCATCTCCTCAGTTTTCAATGTATATTGGGACATATATTTTCCATTTTAGTATATTGTTATGGCACAATAAATAAGATTAAATTATTAAAAATCAGTTAATTTGATATTAGTGAGCTAACTTTTTGGAATGTTTAATCCACCTTCTGTTAGTAAGAGAAACCTCACTTGGTTATGATATTCTACTTTGCATCATTGGTTTTGATTTGCTAGCGTGAGTTCTCTGGCTTTCATTGAACCTACTTTACATATCCCACAGCTTCTCTTAGATAGTGCCATTTGCCATGAACTCAAATTCATGGGATCACTTGTCAGTTAAAGTCCCTTGGCAGACCCTGCCCCTGCTGGTTGTCTTCCAGGTTTCCTCTTCTGTGTGGTTCTGAGAACGCCTCTCTCACTCAATTTAACTGTGTATTCCATGGATCTATGCTTTCCTTTTCTTTGTTTGTGCTTATTTATGTGTTTATTTATTTATAGAATATCCTTCAGTACTTTCCTTTGAAATGATGGTTTTTTAAAGACACTTTTCATGCCCTGAAATAACTTTATTTTACCTTCATCTGTGATTGTTAATTTACTTGGCAAACAAACTTCCTAAATCAATTCCACTTAGAATAATATGTTTTGTTTTCCATTTTACTCTGAAAAAGTTTAAAATAATTTTAAATTGGCCCTTTTTATGTGACATTTTGCATTCTCATTTTCATGGAACTTCTAGAATCCTTTATTCAGGGCATTTTCAATTTTTTAAAGATGTCCCTTAGCTGACTTTTGAAAAAATAATAATGTATTTTTTGGTTGGTGCCTCGAATATTGAATTCTGAGCAAGTTCTGGAAATGTTTTCCTTATGATTTATATTTCATGTGACAATTTCTGCATTATAAATTTACTTATTTGGGAGTATGTTTTGAAAGGAGAAAATAATGTTTGAAAATACATTTACAACTCTAAAGCCAGAGGTCTGCTACTTTCCTCAGTTTATAACTTCAATGAATATTAATTGAACATCTATTATATGCCAGGCGTAGTGCTAGAAACAAAGAACTCAAAGACACTGATTTTTAATTTTTTTAATCTAGTGAGAGATAAATGCAAAATCTGATCATAGCATTCTCCTGTGATAAGTGCTGGAAAATTATATGAATAGGAAGATGGGATGCATAGAGGAGGGACTCCTCAAGAAAATTCAGAGAAGGTTCCCCAGAGAAGATGATCTATAAGCTAAAATGTAGCAAAGCATGAGAATTAATGGAATGAAGAAGTGGGTGAAGGACATTCCTGACAGAGAGAACAACATTCATTCATTCATTCACATACTCATTTATTTCTTTACTAGCTAATTCTATAAGCAGTCATTGAATATTTTACTAGACATAATTGCAGACATGGGGCTCAATGGTACCAAGCATGATCAAAGGCATGAAAACACAACAGATCTGTTATATCTTTCATTTTTGTTGTTGTTGTTGTTGAATGCTTCTTTTCTCTTTTTACATTTACTCTTCAAATATTTATTGGGAGGTTTAGTTGTAAGCATTGTGCTGGGATCTTTTGTTTATTTTTACAGACTGCATTTTGATTCATTGTACACAAATGGGGCACAACTTTTCATTTCTATGGTTGTACACAATGTAGATGCACACCATTCTTGTAATCATACATTAAAAGGGTACATAGGGAAATGATGTACATAGGGTAATGATGTCTGTCTCAGTCCACCATCTTTCATACCCCTGCCCCTCTCCCCTATAGAAACAAAAAGTTGTACCCTATTTGTGTACAGTGAATCAAAATGCTTTCTGTAAAAATAAAAAAATAAATTTAAAAAAATATTAGGTTTTCTTGTACAACTTCTCAATGAGACTTCAAAGGATCCTTTTAAGTTACCTCAGATAGCTTTAATTAATTATTCTTTTTGGCTGCAAAACATTTCATCATGTAGATGTACCATCATTTATTCAACCATTCTCCCACTGATGGCTGTTATCTTTGTTTCTAGTTTTATGTCACAATGAAAAATTCTAGAATAAACATCCTTGTATGTATATCTGGGCGCACTGTTCTTTTAATTTTATGAGATAGGTCCCAGAGGCAGAATTGCTGGATTGAAAGTTACGTGGATTTTCAAACTTAATAGATTTTGTTGCTAAATTACTTCTCCAAAGACTGTCATACATCTACCAGCAAATAAAGAGAGGGCTGTTTTCCCCATATCCCCACAAGCAACACACATTATTGTTCTGTTTATTTTTGCCAATTAAGTTGCATAAAATATTTCATTGATACTATATTGCATTTCTCTGAGCACTGGTGGCTTTGGGACATATTTATTGGCCATTTGGTTTTGCTCTTCTGTGACTTTTGCTTGTTGTTGCTTAACTATTTCATGCGAATTTATACGTAAAGATGGTATTAGTTGGTATTTTGTTCAACACTTAGAATCCAAGTATGTGTAATTTAACCAATGACTTTAGTTAATATTTTTTATATAGCAGTCTATAACTTTTTGTGGAAATGGACTGGTATTTTATAACCTTTATAATTTAAGAATTTCCTGCCTTTTTGAAGAAGGTCTTCCTTTTCCTCATTTTGTGTCTATATACCTCTAGTATTTTCTTCTAAGTCATCTTTCTCTTTAAAGTTCCAACCCATCATGACTTTTTAAATTTATAGTCTGAGATAGAATTCCAGTCTTTTTTCTGACATATATAGTTGCATGAGCACAACAGAAATAAAACATCACCCTTGTCTTATACTACATTTTTCGTGAACCACAGTTTGTATCTGGATCTTTTATAATATTTCATTGATTTCTATTCTATATCACTAACCAATTTTTACATCCCAGAACATTTATGTACTTTAATATTTATTCAGTTTAAATTCTTTTTCACTAGTGTTGCTTTTGCTTTTATTGGCTATATTAAGGCATTATTCTTTCTTACCAACTTAAGATATTTTTGTTAAGTTTCAAAAATAAATTAAAACCCTAATCTTTATAAGCATTTTAGCTTTACTTGAAGTATACTTATTTATTAACATTGGGGAAATTGACATCTTTATTGTATTAATTCATTCCATCTGAAAACATAGCACATATATTATTTCAAATATTTTTCTGATATTTTTCATGTTCCTCAATCAGATTTACCCATTTTCTGTACTTTCTTATTACACTAATTCCTAAGTACTATGTTTTGTTGTGATTGTTAAGGGAATATTTTCATGAATTTTATTTCTCAGTGCCTATTGCTAATCTAGAGAAAATCACAGAAGTGTTTTTAAACAGTGTTGGAAAACATCAAACATGAGTTTTAAGCAGAAATCTGGTAAGAACATGGAGGCAAATGGGCTTTAGGGGATTAAGAACAGGGGGCAGAGTGTCCAATTAAGAACCCACATTTGTGATTATATTGAGAGGAAATAAGTGCTGGAATTAATGTGTAATCAAGAGAAGATGGAAAAAGAAAAAATGAACTTGGGTGTTAAACCAATTGGGTGTTGTACAAACTGTGGGACACATGGGCAGGGGGAGTGTTCACACTCAAATTTCTAGGTAGTCCCTTCAATGGCAGATGCAGGAGAGTAAATATATTAAAATATTAATTTCTTCCTTATTAATTCTCTATTTTTTAAAGCAGTGTTTCTAAAGTTTTGGCAATCCTATAAATATTTATTAGGTAATTAGTGTGATTATAAGTTACCACATCTCAGGTCAAAAAGTTTAAAGTAGTAACTTTTAAATTCATTGTAAAATATCATAATCTATTTAAAAGAATTAGACTTATTTCAAATTGATGTCCAATATGCTCTGTTTCTTAAGTTTTACCACAAGTATGTGTGGTTCAATAGTGGATAATGTTGGTCCAGTTTTATGTATAATATGTTTCTTTTAAGTAAAAGCATTAAAATTTTCAGTTTCAGATTCTGGGGAAACAGAAATAACTGTAAAAGCATTGTCTAGTAAGGACGTTAGTCCCAAACATGCACCTAGAAATTCTTGGACAATCATTCATGCATTTCTTTAGAGGTTTTTTTTCAGAGCAGCATCAGATATAAAATGAGAGTTTGACTTTGAATGTTTTAACTAATCTATTCTGGGTGCTTTGGGTGCTAGAAATGACTTCTTGTAGATGAGGATAATAGACTTAATAACCTGTTATCAATTTCTATTTCTAATGAGAGAAAAAAATTACTAAGAAAAAGTTGAATCCTTTGTAAGGAAACCATTATATCATTTATACCAATATTTGGTCTTCAGAAGAAATCCTGGTATTTAGTTCTCAATTTAAAAATCATCATAGTTTTCCTTGAAGTTTTAGTATCAGACTATTCAAGATTTTAAATGTATCTTTGAAATGTGTCATTTGAGCAGGCCACTTGAAATTGCACATTCATTCATTATTTTTACTAGTATTATCAGTATAATAAAGAATTTTTTTAAATTTTAGTAGCTCAAGAACTCAAATCTTTGTGCCTCCAAAAGCAAAGGAAGTTATGTAGAGAGGCAGCCTTGGAGCTTCTGTCATTTCCACAAGGGTGTGATGAAAAGATGGACTTGCCCTAACTGAGATTTCACCAACTCCAGGACATTGACCGTTTCAGACAAGTGAGCATCCCAACACCACAGCTCCTGCATACCTGTGGATATTTAAATTTAAATTAGTTTCAAGGTCAGTACAATTAGATTTAGTTTCTCAGTTGCACCAGATACATTTCAAGAGCTCAATAGCCACATGTGTCTAGGGGAATCGTATTGGGTGCAACAAAGAGAAAACACTTTCATCATTGCAGGAAGTTTCTTTGGTCAGTGCTATGGTAGGACAACAAGTCAAAGAATATTACTGACCACCATCTATTCTCTTTGGTTGAATAATGTTTGGATTGACTTTCATAGACAACCTCTTTACCTGTGTTACTATTTGTGCTTCACACATAGCTTTTGCCAAATTCCAAAACTACTTTTGAACTGTACATCACACCTCAGAGGAAAACAAATAAAAACAAATAAAAACCTCTCTTTCTGCATTCACATGAGTTTGGTGAAAATAAAACAGAGATCACCAGACATATCTTCCTTCTACCTGCTCTGTACATGGGCAGAAAGCACATGGATCAACATTAGAAATGACATTCAGTTGTAGTAAGAACTCTCTGCACACACACACTCCACTCACACCAGTGTGCGCAGGAGTTACTCTTTCTTTTGTCTTGTATCTTCATGATATTTTTGATGTTGAACAGGATCATTTTATAAATACAGTTTAGCAGGAACTTATTGTTCTGTTCTGGCATAATATTTGTCACTATTTTGCTGTTGGTTTTACAACTTTTTCAAAAATAGTATGAGCATCATTTTTAGTGGCAAAAAAGAATTATCAACTTTTCCCAGTTCTAAAAGGCCTTCTTAAAAATTATACATCTGGAAAATCTTGTAATCAGTTGAAAATTAATAAAAAGATTCAATGACTTTATGTTGCCATTTATAAATTTTAAAAAGGATTAACTTATGGAGTAAGAAAAAATTAATCCCAAACACAACATAAACCCATTTTTAAATAGATATTTAAAATTTTTACTTTTTTTCTATTGGCTTTGTGAAATCATTGCACTTAAAGCTTAAATTTTCTACAGAATAAACATTCACATTCTATATTGCCAAAGTAGCCCATTTATTATTTCCACTAACAGGGTTATTCAGAGCAGGTCTTTTTTTGTGTGTTTCCACTGTTGCTTTATGCCTCAATAAACAATTTTTTGAGCTATAGATCAATTTTTTTGTTACTAGCAAATTTTAAAAATCAATACAGCTAACAAAATGCAAATTTGATATACACAGTATGTAAATAGTACATATACTCTTTATAAATTGAACATATATAATAGGAATATATTTATGTATGTGATGTGGGATTATGTTGGCTGTGAAAAGTTGTACCTTTTTTTAAACATGTGTACAGTTTTTTAAAGGCAAAAATACTAAGTAAATAGAAGTTCTCTAGAAAATCACAATTTCACATTTCACATTTTTGAGATATATATAGTTGTGATTTCATCATATTCAATACATTGACTATTTCAGACAAATGTGTTTCCCAATACTCTGCAGCTTCTACACATATACAGATATTTAATTTTAAATTAGTTTAAGGTCAACTAAATTAGATTTCATTTCTCAGATGAGAATATACATTTACATATTTATACATTTACATATATGCATTTACATATTTTTATATAATTCTATGTATAATTTCCCCAGAATTCACCCAGATCAAGGAAATCACTTGCTACACCACAGGACTAAGAATATCAATGGTATGATCAAGCAGAGTACCAGCATCTATGTTTTAAATTAATGTTTTAATGTTTGAAAATTTACTCCCCAGGGAGTTGTATATAAGGCACCCAGTACAAGGAGCTGATGATGTAGATAACACTTACGTGGTGGTACTGGGGGTCTAGGGTGAAATCCACAACATCCTTTTGTAGAACTGGGGTATACTATGGTTTGAATCTCAAATGTCCCCTAAAGGACCTTGTGTTAAAGGCTGTCAGAAAACTTTAAGAGGTGAGGTCAGCAGGATTGGCACTCCAAATCTTCTCCTGTCTCTCTGGCTCTTTGCTTTCTGGTCACTATGAGGTGAACACTGCCTCCTTTACCATTTGCCTCTATGCTGTTACAGGTCTAAAGCAACAGGGCAAAGTGACCATGGATTGAAATCTCTGAAGTCAGGAGTCAAAGTAAGCTTTTCCTTGTTGATTTTCTCAGGCATTTTGTCACAGTGATCACAGTGACAACAAAATGAATAACACAGGTGTTAGGTATCTCAGAAGTGAGATAAAGCTTATTAAAGAGTTAACAAACACCGCTCAGAAATGAAGCCAGTCATAGGAACAGAAATAGATCCATGAGTATAGCTCTGAAAATGTACGGGCACATAAAAGGCAACATGCTACAGCAGTTTGTCAGAGAAAGAGAATGGTAATTCCTAGAGAGGATCGACAGTCTTCAACACTGAATAAACTTTTTAACCCATGCAATGTTCCAGTGGCCAGGCTACGAACTCCATGATGGCTGACTGCCCCCATTGCTCCATCACACACACACACACACACACACACACACACACACACACACTCAGCCACCACCAACAGAGGCAAATAAATGCAGATAAGTGATTTGTTATTTGCTCATCTTATTTAAAAATATGATTACAATGAATTCATGCAAATAACATACAGAAACTCCATTGCTTTCTTGGCATTGTCAGAAGGCAATGTTTTATACAAAGGCACTTTGCATATAACTATTTCAAGTAAAAAAAAAAAAAAAACAACCTTGCATTAAAAATTTAAATGTCACTTTAAAAAAAACTCTCTCAAGTTTCCTCTACATCCCCTCACCTCCTCAAACAAAATATACTGAATACAGTTTTTATCCCCCTAATGACATTACATGAGAAACATCAATGGTTTTGCTGTGGTGTATGAATTGATGCCTTTAGAGACTCTTGAGGCATGTGAGACTTCTTTTCTCTGCACTAAATGGCCTCAAGCTCTTCTATTTCTGCTTTTAAGTTTTTCAGACTCTTCCCTGGTGAACAAGCAATCTTCCTTTGAGACTTATCAGAGTGTCTCTTTCAACTGCTGTCTCCTTATCCTGCATTTTCCCACTTTCTCTCCGCTCTACCTTCTTTTCTAAATTAGCATTTTTAATTTTTTTTTTTGAGGTAAACAGGTATTTATTAGTATGGTGTAAGACACTGATTTCCAAGCAATGGTCAGTGCCTTTTCTGTGAAGTAAAATAGAAGGTATAAGTTGGTTCTTGGACAGGTGTCTCCTGGTTCATGACATTTTTTTCTCTCTTCTTTTTTGAAGTCCTCAGTGTGTTACAAAGGACTGAGAACACCCAGCACCTGATTTCTGGTTAGCAGGCATAGTTTTACAGCTTATAGAAGGCTTTTTTTTTTCTTTTTCTGTATCCCTTTATAACATTTTAAATATAAATTTAAAAAATTAGCACTAAAAGAAGGCACGTAAATGTGTTTTAAACCACTTAATTTTGGTAATGATCAATTTTCTTGACATTTGTACATATTTCTGTTATTGGAGTCAGATACATTTTGTTTAGGAGGGCTATGTGATGAGATTTCTATACTATAGAACTCTTTCTCCTCCTTGTGTTTTTCTTCAAGTATACAGAATTCTCTAACCCTGAAGAATCACTGCAGCAAGTTGCAAATGATGTATGGAGTGACAAGCTTTTCCTGCTGCATAAAAAGAGAAATAGTGCTGAGCAATGACTGCTGTGATACACTGTTTCTTGTAATATTTAGTTTATATAAAGCATGGGGAACCCAGCAGGCTATGAACCTTCTATGCAGTGAGACAAAACCCAGACAAAAATGCATTTAATGTGCTCATTTCTTTTTTTCTTTCTTTTCAATACATTTCCAGTTGAGCAATCAGTTTCATGCCCCAGGGTGCCTTGCACGCCTATTACACTAGTTATGCAAAGAGCTTGGATCCGGCTTGGATCCAGAAGTGAAAGTAGGGATTGCAGCCCCTTTAGTCTCTCTCCTCTAATCTTTACCATCAGCAAGGGAAATTCCCCCACTAGAAAATCTATGTGTGTGTGATGGGGATGGGGAAAGGGGCAAAGGGCAACTACACATATGCATAAGTGGCTTCATTGTTGGCCTCAATCACTAAGCCAGTCTTATCGTGAGGTGTCCTGACCCCACTGGGCTAAGAAAAGATGCTTATGCCTTGGATCAATGGGATGTTCACTAGGACACCATACCTTCCAGGGCACACATGGAAGGGGACAGAGAAGATATCACAGAACAAAGTATGAGAGCAGACCATCTAGAAGGGAAGATTTCTTGAAAGTGTGTGAATGGAAATTATCATTTTTTTTTAAATGATGTGAACCAAAAATTATGAAGGACACCATTTTGACTTATGTCGCCATGATAATTCTTTCAGAGGAAAATCCCTTTGTGAAATTTCTTGTGATTCAGCAGTAAAGAACATCTTTTGTTTGTACCCCTTATGAAGAGGATCAAATACAAGAATCATACAATCTGGTACTATCTCAGAACAGCATCTCACAGGCATTATTGAGTGACTTGACTTGGACTAAAGTGTTCTCTCCTGCAGTGTTTGCCCTCCAAATGACTCTCAAGCTTCTTTTGGAGAATGCAGGAGTTTGGGGACTTGACTGTGGGATAAAGTTCACAAGCAGGACATGTGCCTATGCATGACATGTTCCCATTGAGTGGGAAGAGGAATTGTATAGATAAGCTAACTTTGGTGTCATTTGAAATTCCCTATACATTTCCCAAAGGGAAATTATTTCCCTTTGATCCATGACAAATCTGCATGTAACAGCAGAATTTAAGGTTTGGTGAGTGGCTATTAATACCTATTCACCAGTTGCCCAGAGATCTGAACTTTGTGACTGCAGTTCTCTTGCACAGTACTAACAATCATCAAGCACATAGGCAGTCATGAAGGGGAAGGTACTGGACATTGGATTCAGTGGCCCAAGGCAACTGGAGTAAGGGATGTATATGTGTTGAATCTCTGGTCTGGACTAAAGCCCAGGAAAACTAAACCAGACTCTAAACACACCTGAATTTAGGTTATTTTCAGTATTCAAGAGTTAAAAGCATTTTTTTTTCTGTGTTATTAATGAATTGAAGCAGTTCCCAGGAATACTTCAATCACATAATAGATTTGGATTTATTTGCAAATGCTTCAACAGTTATCCTTTGTCCCAAGCCCTATCCCTGTGATGCATTTAAGGTGCTAACAAGTTAATCATTCTTCCTGGGTTATGGAATAAACTATTTCAGTTAAGTTTAAAAAGATTAATAATTTTCCTCCATATTGTTCTCTCTCTCATTAAAAACTAGATGTATAAGTTTTAATGTCTAAACATAATTAAATATTCACAATATTTATAAACATAATGAAGAATTTGGAAAGAATTTTAAAATATATAAATACATAAAGTGTTTTTAAATTGAATTTGTAATCATACATTCATGCCACCTTATAATTCTGTCCCCTTTAACTTTTATTAAGGGCTATCAAGGTTCTCAGTTTGAACGATACCACAATTGAAGTTAAAATTCTTTTGATCTCTTTAATAGGATGTCTGTAGGTGCGTTCTCATAATTTTAGGGAAATTTTTAGGTTTCCCTAAAATTTAAATTTAGGGAATTTAATTTAAAATTTTTAGGTATTCTGTCATCTCAGATCAGTTCTCTGAATAATCAAGTTTTTAGTAGGTTTCCTTCTATGATCAGAGTCAATAAAATTAAATTAAATTAAAAGTGTCATAGGTATATTACTCCTGAACTTTTGTTATTAATGGGATTGCCTTTTTTCTGATCAAAGAATATTTTTCATATTTCACTGCTTCTCATTATTTAAATTTGTGTATAATTTTGGTGATTTTTCTCCCTTGCTGTGAAGTTCAACTTTGATGATTTCCCCCCATCATTTGTTTTAAATGGTCACCTAACTAAATTTTTCTGTAAGAGGAGACTAAAGTGTTAGGTTATCAACTAAGTTAGATACATTGACCAAATACATTGACCCAAATTTTGAAATAATGTATATATATGTACACACACAGTTTATATATATATATATATTCACACACACATATATATACACATATAGGTTCTTTCTGTTCCAATTACAATATCTGCCACCTGGATCCAGAATCCTCATCAGCTGTCTTTGCCTTCAACAATGATGATGTGATGGTAATAATGATGGAGGTGATTGGGGACAACTATGAACATAGGGCTGATGTATCAGATTCTGTTGAAAGAGCTTTAAATGCACAGACTCATTTAATGGTCATAGTGACCCTCGAAAGTAGAGACATTACATCCTAATTTTAGAGATGAAGAAGCTGAAGCCCAAAGAGGCTTAGAAAGTATCTGTGGCAAATAGAAAAGAAAAAAGAAAAAGAAACTTATCCACAGCTGTGTCCACATGAAGTCTGAGATAACTTCAGAGCACTTGTTTTAGACACTGTCGTTAAGGTAGCTGTGGAGATGGATAGAGTTCTCCCAAAGAACCTATCCTCAGAAACCATTAGAGGACAACGTAGACTTTTCTGATAGGAGGACAGAAGAGATATCATGCTGTGTACCAATAGCAAACCATCTAAAAATACACAGTGGTGAGTGATGCTCTCTGAAATATTTTCTTGGTGGTCTCAACGTTTCTCTGCATTTCACTCTGTTGCCCATATCTATATAGTTCTCATCTCTCTTTCTATCAATTGTCTGCAATTCTGAGCCCCCTTGTGAACTTCTGGTTCTTTCCTCACTTGTGCAGAATATTCTCCATCCTTGCTCCTTGGCTAGCCTACCAATCTGCCCAGGTGTTCACCTATAATCCACTTTCCCCAGAATTACTATCATACTTTCGGAAAGTAATAATAGTATCTAATGATGAAACACTGTGTCTCTCTGTGGTTACATAGCCTTTGTAATTATAATTTTAATGGTTCATTAAACTATCTCCTGCTAATGTTACATAATTAATAAACCATTCTTTTATTGTTGAATATTTTGGTGGTTTTTAGTGTTTTTTTTCCTTGTTTGTTTTGTTCTTATATCACCAAAACAAACACTTTTATTCATTCAAACATTGCTTCTATGGAATTATTTCTTTAAGATAAATTCCCAGGAGAGAGATCCCTGGGTCAAAGGATATGAATATCTCTGTGTTTGCATTGTTTTCCAAATAGGTTGTATCAATTAACAAGAGTTCCCTGTTGAGTCTAAGTTAAAAGCCATACCAGATTTTGTCAACATTATTTCTATATTGATACTACATAGAAGGATGAAAATATTCCCCCACATATTTTTTTTCTACTTGTGTTTTCTCTGGTGTGAATGCTCTGTACACACATTTTGATCATTTCGTAATTGGTGAATATTTCCATTTGTTTTTTATCTTCTTTTTAGATTTAAATACCACATGCATACAAAGACCACTATTTTTTGTGTTATACTTGATGCAAGCATTCTGAACTTTAGGTTTACACAAGGGCAGAGTTGGGAAGAGGAGAAAGGGGAACACTTTTGTTTCTGAGGGGGTTAGAACTGAAAAGAGAAGAGTGAAAAAGAGAAGAGCACACAGAATGATGCTGGAAAGAGTGAAGACAGAGCCTCCATTTAGAGTCCGGCCTGTGCTGTTCCTGGGCTAAAATTTTCAGTCAGGCATGAGACCTTGAGTCACCACCTGTGATGTGGGAACTAGATTGATGGGTTAAATTGTTGCAAAGTAATTTAGAATAGCAGCCTGAAGACCTATCTTTTACTTTAGTGTAAAAATTTTTAGCCAAAATTTGTAAAGAAAGGAAATTTCATTTAAACCTAGTAATTGAACCTAATTGTACTTGAATAAAAAAAAAGGGAATTGGAAGGTTGTTCTTCTTTTTCTGAGAACATAAAAGACCAAGAAAATTTAAAAGACTTTATTAAAATTAAAATGAAACACTTTTTTTCTTAAAGATTAAAAAAACAAAACGTTTTTTACTATTTTACCCTAAAGAACATCTTTGAAAATAGGACAAGTCAAGTCGCATTTCCCTAACCTCCAGGAGCCCAGAGAGGGAAAGAGAGCTTTATTCACAAGTCTGAGGACAGGGCTTCTCTTCTGGACCAGGATTATTAAGTCAGCCCTATGTTCAGGTTCAGTAGGAGAAGCAAAGAGGTCACAGTGACCAGAGGGCAGTGATGGTCATGCAGCAAGGACCTGTGGACTCTCCTCCTTTCTCAATGCCTTAGCTCCTTTTTTCTGGTGTTAGCTTCATGAGGCTGGCCTGCTTGTTTTACCTAGGGCCACAATTTCTCTAAACAGGCTAATAATGAAGAAAGCTAAGCTTTATCTGAGAATTCAGATATTTCATATAGATATAATCCTTTAACTTTTTAAAAAAATTTTGTGCTAATTAGTTATACATGACAATAGAATGCCTTGTGACACATCATACATAAAAGAAGCATAACTTCTCATCTTTCTGGTTGTACATGATGTAGAATCACCTGTAGTCATATACATATACACATATAGAGTAATAATGTCTGATTCATTCTACTATCCTCCCTACCTCCATACCCCTCCCTTCCCTTAACTCCGTTCTGCCTAATCAAAAGTAACTCCATTCTTCCCTAGCCCCTCACCCCCCACTTATTGTGAATTAACATCCACATATCAGAGAAAACATTTGGCCTTTGGTTTTTTAAGATTGGCTTATTTTGCTTAGCATGATATTCTCCAGTTCCATCAATTTACCTGCAAATACCATAATTTCATTCTTCTTTAAGGTTGAGTACCAGTACCGTTGCATTGTGTATATACACTACATTTTCTTTATCTATTCCTCTGTAGAAGGGCACCGAGGTTGGTTCCATAGTTTAGCTATTGAGAATTGAGCTGCTGTAAACATTGATATTGCTGCATCACTCTAGTATGCTGATTTTAAGTCCTTTGGTATAAACTGAGGAGTGGAATAACTGGGTCAAATAGTGGTTCCATTCCAAGTTTTCTGAGTAATCTCCATACTGCTTTTCATAATGGTTGCACCAATTTGCAGTCCTACCAGCAATGTATGAGTATACCTTTTCCCCCACATCCTCTTCAACACTTACTGTTGCTTGTTTTCTTGGTCATTGCCATTGTGACTGGAGTGAGATGAAATCTTAGAATAGTTTTGATTTGCATTTCTCTAGTTGCTAGAGATATTGAACATTTTTTTCATATATTGATGAAATTGATGTCGATGAATTGTATTTCTTCTTTTGTGAATGATCTGTTCAGTTCCTTAGCCCACTTGTTGATTGGGTTATTTGGTTTTTTTGGTGTTTAGCATTTTGAGTTCTTTATATATCCTGGAGATTAATGCTCTATCTGAGGTTCATGTGGTAAAGATTTTTCTCCCGTTCTGTAGGCTCTCTCTTCACATTATTGATTGTTACCTTTACTGATAAAAAAAAAAAAAAAATAACTCTTTAGTTTGAATCCATCCCATTTATTGATTCTTGATTTTACTTCTTGCACTTTATGAATCTTGTAAAGGATGTCAGATCCTAGGCCGACACAGTGCAGATTGGGCCTACTTTTCTTCCATTAGGCACAGGGTCTCTGTTCTATTGCCTAAGTCTCTGATACACTTTGAATTGAGTTTTTTGCATGGAGAGAGATAGGGGTTTAATTTCATTTTGTTACATGTGGATTTCCAATTTTCCCAGCACCATTTGTTGAAGACACTATCTTTTCTCTAGTGATTGTTTTTGACACCTTTGTCTACTATGAGATAACTGTACTTATGGGTTTGTCTCTGTGTCTTCTATTTTGTACCATTGGTCTATGTGTCTGTTTTGGTACCAATACTGTGCAGTTTTTGTTACTATGGCTCTGTATCATAGTTTAAGATCTGGTATTGTGATGCCTCCTGCTTCACTCTTCTTGCTAAGGATTGCTTTGGCTAATTCTGAGTCTCTTTATTTTTCCAAATGAGTTCCATGATTACTTTGTCTAGTTCTATGAAGAATGTCATTGAGATTTTAATAGTTATTGCATTAAATCTGTATAACACTTTTGGAAGTGTGACCATTTTGACAATATTAATTCTGCCTATCCAGGAGTATGGGAGGTCTTTCCATCTTCTAAGGTTTTCTTCAATTTCTTTATTTAGTGTTCTGTTGTTTTCATCGTAGAGGTCTTTCACCTCTTTCATTACATTGATTTCCAAAATTTTTTTGAGGTTATTGTAAATGGGGTTCTTTTTTATCTACAAATGCACAGAATATATATACCAAGGTAAAATACACATTTTGTTAATAGCTTGATTCATTAGTCAATAAAAACTCTGTTATGACAAAATTCTCTTCTAAAAACTTTAGTTTTTTTAGTTTCTGCAATTGGAGAGCCACATGAAGAAGTACAGCTTTCTTTCTTTTCTTCTTCTTTTTTTTAACCACTAAGCCATATTCCTAGACCTTTTTATTATTTTTTTTATGTTTTTAAATTTTGAGACAGGTTCTTACTAAGTTGCTCAGGACCTCACTAAGTTGCTGAGGCTGGGATTTGGGATCCTCCTGCTTCAGCCTCCCCAGCTGCTGGGATTACAGACATGCACCACCACACCTGGCACAAGTACAGCTTTACTGCACACAGAGTACAAATCACTGGCTGGCACAAGCAAAGGAGAAGCAAAGGCAGAGAAACAGAACATGCATCAAGAATCTCTCCTTCTCAGGTGCTCTCCAGATCTTCACTGACTATTCCCACATCAAAGGAAAAGTTGTGCTTCACCTCTACCTATGTGACTTTCTTCTTCTCCCTTGATCCCACCCACTCCCAACTTCTTATTCCATTTTATTGCCTTGAAGACATATTGATGGATAGAGGATGAAAATTAATAAAAATATATAAGTAGAAAATACTAAAATTTATTGGGTACATGTTATGAGCCAAGCAATTTACATATGTTTTCTCATATCAAGATTCCTCAAAATTACTAACCTTCACATCAATGCTGTGAAATACCATTTCTAATTCATTTTACAAATCAAAAACCTGAGACTCCAGGAGTAAGCAATTTGAACAAAGTTACACTGCTAATATGCTGCATTGCTGGTATTTAAAGTCAGATTTTATTGCAGAGCTTGTGCTCTGTATAACTTTGCTGAACTACAAACCTTCTCTGTCATAAATATAAAACCAAAAAACTTCCAGCTTCTTACTGCTGAGTCCAAATGTCTTTGGTCCCAGCACAGGTCCTGCCTTCTCACTGCCTCCCCAGCCTCCTGCTCACCCTTGCCTTAGAGCCACTGCTGTGTACGTGATGCAACTGCTGCCTATCTCTCTTACTGGGTTCCAGCAGAGGAACGAATCTGGATGATAGCTTCTGGTGCTAGACTGCTCAAGTTCACATCTCAGGTTTGGAATGGCTAGCTGAGTGAGCTTGGGCAAGTTATTAGCTCTCTTTTGTCTTTTGTACAAAGAAAACAATATTTGCGCACTAGGCCAAGATAACCTTGACCATCACTTATAAAGAGTTTTTGACTATATGTTTTAGGCTAATAAACTCCAGGGAAGAAATCATATGACATTCTAGGTGCATCTAGCATGGAGGTCTGATCCATAAGAATATAATAAAATTTTGTTGAATAATAGTTAAGACTATACACAGTGCTTCCTGATTTTAAATCCCTTGCAATCTGGCTTTCACTACCATAAATTCACTTAAATTATTATTTTCAAAATCATGAGTGACAATTACTGTATCCAATAGCTTCCTTTCCTCACTTTCTTTAATACCAGGCATTGGTGCTAGTGCTCTATTTCCTAAAACTCTCCCTGCTCCTGCCAGTAGCATAGTGGTCAGGTGAACCTACCTTGTGTCCTCTGTGGGTAAGACTTAATTTTACCTGCAGTAAGATCTCTGCAGTCTGCCTCCTTTTCCCACATGCACTGCTCTGCACCTAGTCCTGGCTCATATCACCTCACCCATGATTGAAGTCTCTGCTCCTAGTTAGTAATCTTGCCTCCATTGTTATCCCAGTCCCATATCTTGTTATACTTTGTTAAGGGTTTTCCTTTCAAAATGCAAACTCAACTATTCTATTTCACATAAAACTAGTTAATGTCTTCCCTTTACATTCAAAGTTAGAGCATGGCTGATTCTGTCAAATGCAATACCCAACTTCATTGTACCAATACCAGACTTCCTTTTGCTTTCTGAGCTCTGGTCATACCAATTTTCTTCATGTTCATGTTCAAGATCTTTCTCCTCTCTGCCCCAAGGTATGTGGACTCCCCCAGTGTGTTCCTCTCCTCTCAGCTCCATTAGCTTTCATTCTTCTTTCATATCTCAGTCTTCACTTTCTCAGGCAGTCTTCTCTGACCAGCACTTAATTGTCTCTATTGAGCACTATCAAAGAAAGACATTGTCTCCTCCATAGCCCTAACCATAGCTTGAATTTTATATGTCTTTGTCAGATTATTTGAGTCATGTCTGTGTACCTTGCTAAACTATAAGTTCTATGAGGATAGCAGCATGTTTTATTTCTCACTTCTGTGCACCTAGTACTCACACCGGCAACTGGTGCACTGAATGAGCACAATTTTTTTGTTAAGTGAATCAATAAGTAAATGAATGGACCAATCTGTCAATCAGGAGCAAATGATTTTGTTTTATCACTTTCGAATAATTCTTCTCTGCCATTTTGCTATTTTCATTTTCTCTTTATTTCCCAAATGTAGGAGTTCTAAAGGCTCTTCACCTAGTCATTATCTTTTATCTTTTCATAAGTTCTCCCTTAGAAATCCTTCTTGTAGTTTTAACCACTGCACTTATGGTTAATCACATTGACTCCTCCATGACTTTCCAAATCCACTCCATAGTTTCTATCAATTCTTCCTCCACAGGGTCTTTTACATTCCCTTTACTCTTTTATTTTCGACCACCATACTTAAAGAATGCTATGTGTGTGGATTTGAGAATAAAAATGTAGTGATTCAAAAGATGGAAATATCAGATTAGTAATATGTAAATGAAAAGATTAAATGGGACAAATCAAGGAACCAAAAATTATCTACTGGCAATAATAATATTTTTTATAACTCAGGCATCCATTTAATTTATCTAGAAGATTTTATATGCTTTCTGGTAAGGCAGATATCAGCACTCATGGGTGGCACCAAGAAGGAAGGCAAATGGATAAAAGACAATGCATAGCACTACTGGTGCACAAAAAAAGCAGAAAACAAAGCATAACTACTAAAGGGCAGTTCCTTCTGAGCATCATACCAAATCTCCCTACATAGAACTGTGTGTTTAATGGTAATTACAAGAACAGGCTTCTACCTGTTCTGCAGCTCTATTTCAGTAAGCACATTCTTTATAATTTCCAGGCTGTGGAATTATCCATCTAAATTTTCTTCACATAAATGCTGCTTGATGAATAAAAGTACAGTGCAGATTATGTCCCTTAATGGTACCACTAATCTTCTATAATAATGGTGGATGATGATTACTGTTTATGTTATTCAAGGTAAAAATGGATTTGTATGTGTGTATGGGTGATTTGGATTTAGAGGTGGGGAGGAAGAAATGGGACAGCTGAGTCAGAATGCTACATTGGAGAAATGGATTAGCACTGATTATTCCTGATTATTTCAATCCTCTACATGAGGTAAATGCATTAGAAAACCATGTGATTTTCATATTTTAATATTTGATTTCTGAATTGCTGCAAGTGATAAGTAAAAGAAAAATGCAGCAGATGTTATTTTATGTTCTGTTTATGAAGTGGAGACAATTCCAAAGAGTACAGGGAATACTGGCATAAAAGCAAAATGTTTAGTTCCAGTTTCTCCTCAGATTGCTACCTCCCAGGTAGCAGGAACAGAAGTATCATCTTCAGACATTTGCATCCATCTTTTTCTGTTTCCAAAGCTTAATCTTGCCCACCTCATTTCTAGATCTCTTCTGTTTCTATTAACTAGTCTGCTAATAACAAAACTGTGAATATAAACAATGGATTAATGGCTTGTAGATCAAGTGCCATTGCTGTTTTTTCTGTTGACATCTTAGCACCACCTGGGAAACTGGAATGGGAAGGATTTTGTCTCTGAAAATCCCACTCTGGCTTCCATATGTATTACATATCCCTCTCTATCATAGCTACTGCACCAGGCTCATGGAAGCAGCCCTTTAAAAGCATAATTTTCTTCCTCTTTTGTGAAAAAATGAGAGGGAAATTTCATGCAAAATAGAAACATTTTTATTTTTTAATTTTCATATATTCTTTTATTTAGCATCTCAGTCATTTGAGTTCAGCTAAAATCTTTCCTCATCTGTTTCTCTGAAATCTTAATTATCGACAATTTCTTTAATTTAGTTTTCCTCAACAACTGCTTTACCTACCAAGACTGTTTTTAACACTGTTCTTGTTAACTATCAGTTTTACATTATGACTATTTTAAGCCATTTGAAAAGAGCATCTCATATAGGAGATTCTTTTAGCCTCCTGTTAAGGCAGATGTCAGTCCCCATATATGAATTCTGAGAGAACCCAAATAGAAGTGCATATAGCTGGCAAAAATGGCAAATTAAGGAACAGGAAGAAGATGGTTCCTAAAAAGCAACTTTTCTCCGGATTGTTCTCGGTATTCCCCTGTGTAGGACTTCAGTTGTTGGCAGTGATCATAACTGCAGGTTCACTGGATTCTATTCCCAGATACATTTGATGGAGCACTTGCCTTTCTCTGGGCACTCAACCTGCCTGTATATTACCTGGTGGGATCACACCTCTCTGATCATCTTTTGGGGGTACATCTTTGTTTTCCAGGCTCTGATATGTAGGGTATGCACTTCCTTCTCATTGTTTGTTGTAGAATTGAGCCCAGAAAAGTCACAACCTCGCCTACACTAAGGTTCATGGATGAGTATTTACCTGTGGTTCACACTACCTCCAAAAGATGGACTTAGATAATAAAACTTCTCCAGAAAATAGGCAGATTTGAAAACTTTCATATTTTTTAGTTATTTGTATTTTCTCTTCCTTACCTCAGGCTCCAGTGAGAATTCAGTGGAAAAAAAAAACAAACTCATAATCCAAGGATTCTTTGGATTATATCTTTGAAGGTCCTGCTTCTAGGTATTTCTGATATGGGGCTTCTTTGAAGTGCTGGCATGCCATGAGACCATTGTCTGCCTAAATAAAACCATAAACATTTTTTGTATATAACAAATATGGTGCTGTGGTTTAGATATGAGGTGTCCCACAAAATCTCATGTGTGAGACAATGCAAGAAAGTTTAGAGGTGGGATGATTGGATTATGAGTGCCTTACCCTAATTGGTGCATTAATGCACTGATATGGATTAGCTGGGTGGTAACTGTAAGCAGGTAGGGTATGACTATAAAAAGTAGATCACTAGGGCGTGCATTTAGGGTTTATATTTTGTTCCTCATAGGCTGACCTCTCTCTGCTTCATGATTGCAATATCCTGAGCTGCTTTTCTCCTCAAAAGAGAACGGGCCTTGGGCCCAGAGCAATGGTGTGAAGCCATCTATGGACTGAGACCTCTGAAACTGTGAGCCCAAGGTAAATGTTTCCTCCTCTCAAATTGTTCTTGTCAAGTCTTTTGGTCACAGCAACAGAAAAGCTGACTAAAACAGATGGTATACTTTGAAGCCATATCAGAAAGCTACATATTGCTCAATTCCACTAATTCTCACATTACCTTCACACAGCTAAGGCTGTAAGGGCATTAAACTCAAAATTTCAGATGGTGTGGACCATTACTGCTCATCTAGGCTAATGGATCATATGAACACGTGTGTGTGTGTGTGTGTGTGTGTGTGTGTGTGTGTGCGAGAGAGAGAGAGAGAGAGAGAGAGAGAGAGAGAGAGAGTGAGTGAGTCAGAGAGAGAGAGAGGTGGGGGGAGAGAGAATGTTTTGAGTGACAGCAGAAGGAATTTGAAGGGAAAAATAAGCAAAATGATAAAACTGGATACATAAATGGGATTGGGTTAGGTTAATGTTTCCATCTCTTTACTAGTGGTGCATGTCTGTAGAAATACATTTTGCTAAGGGTCTTCATTTTCCTGGATTCACAGGACTTGTACAGACCTTAAAATGGATAATGATGGATCATAATGAGAGACAGAAGGAGAGTCAGACAGGGAAGCAGCTGGAGACAAGAAGTGATGGAAAGGCACCAATCCTCAGAGTGCTGAGGATTTTTAATCACTGCAGACTTGGCCTGAAGTGCCAGCACCTTCAGAGACTAATAACTGTGATCCTTAGCAAAAGAAAATTGGGCTTGTGACATCTTGAATAGGGAAAAATGACACTTCTTGTTTTTAGGTACAAATGAGACACTTAGGCAGCTCAGAGCAAGATAGCCCTGTAGGAATTTCCTCAGGGGGTAGGTAATAGATCAATTTACTGTATCACTGACTAGGTCCTAAAACCAGTATTCTTCCCCACATGAAGAGCTCATGAGGAGAGCAGAGTATGAACATACCATATGGGAGAATCGAAATTGAAGTTTTCTGGCTAAAAATCATTAAATAGGATTTTTCGTAGCCCTTTTAAATTTCAAATGTCAAAAAGAAGGAAAATAAAAGAGAATTGGTGATTCAGTGGCACTATGTTACCTAAAACATTCACTCTTAAACTATGACCAAAGCCATTGATTTCTACCACTTTTTTCCTCCCCATGTGAAATGGAAAATCCATCAGAGTGCAACAGCCTTCTGGGCTTTTCTGCCCATTTTCTTTTTCTGTCCTGGATCTCCATGCTGATGAATTGCTGGTAGAGTATATCTTACTTTGGTGACTTTTGAATACTGTGGATTTACACAGTTCTTCCAGGAAACATATTTAATATACTAAAAACATAATCCTTGATCCAAACTTAACCAAGAGATTCTCATTTGTCCTGTAACTTACCTAGAACAAGTTGTTTGACTTCCATTTCATGGATTAAAGGAGTGCACATGAAATTCTGTTCCCTTTCCCAGTGTGCATGTGTGTGTGTGTGTGTGTGTGTGTGTGTGTGTGTGTGTGTGTGTTGTGAAGTAAATATACTGCAACTCTGGCTGGATGATGAAAAGAGATTTGTTTTAAGTCTTTCAGATTAGAGGCACAAGGAATTCAGTGCAAATGTATTTGGCATGGTACTATACCTCTTATTTCCACAATAACTGTCGACTTTGATATATGAAAGATTTTCAAGTGTGCCTTCCTAAGAGCAACACCACCGAACACACATTCTTGATGTAACACCCCCTACCCTCACCCCACCCATAATTTTGTTGCTGGTACGAGTTTTGTTGTTAACAGATCACATCAGCCACTTGCTCCAGAGGCTTCCCCTGAGTGATGGGATCTGCCATACCCTGATGCAGCCTGACACCAATGACAGACAGTGGCCAGGGTGTGTGAGTGAGTGAGAGGTGACAACAGTTTCAGAAGTCCCTTTGGTATCAGGCTGAAGCTGGATGTCCTTGAAATCAGATTTTACTCAGCCTTTTTCCTCCCCTAACCTAATTTCCTCACTTCCTTTGAGATTTCTCCTAAGGGCACCCTCTAAATAAATTATTGAAATAAGACACACGTCTCGAGCTCTGCTCCTGAAGGATCCAGACCTAAGAAAGTAGTTACAAATGAGACTCAAACATGCTCCTAAATGCCATTTCATGTTCTCAGTGCAGACTTTTTGTTCACCAGTCATTGAATAAACATTTTAAGGATCTTATATTGGTGCTGACTTTCAGTCAGCAGTTACACTTGGTATTGATACTACTTTTCTTGGGTAACCCATGTTTTTGCAATTATTTGAATACTTTATTGCATTTCACTCATATAATTTTATGAGCATTAACAGGAAATTGAAAGATTAAAGTGCTCATCATAAAGACATGATGTATAGTGCTAAAACAAAACAACAATAAAACCGAGGCAGAGATGAAAACCATTAGAGTTGTACTGAAGTGGTGTCATGAGCCTCCTTCTGATCAAATCAGCATAAGGGAACAGAATGTGATCAACTGGGAAGGGAGCAGACGAAAATAAAGAATACGTACAGAAGACTGGAAATACAGTGTTGGGTATTCTGTCTTAAGAAGAAGGAAACAGGATTTTATAAAATCATACTTATCTTTGTTCTCAGAGAATACAACCCTTTATTATAGTCAGTCTCCTTTTAAAAATTTTTATGTGTATTTTAGGATACATTATATAAAAGATACTGCATAGGACCAGGAAATTAAATTTTTAAGAGTGGAAGTGTAAGAAACCCAATGTGTCCGGAGTGGGAATGAAAGCTTGGCAGACCTGGAGCTGCAGCACCCAGACATCCCTCCCCATCACAGGGTCTATCAAGAGTCAGCCTCTGTCTTTGACCTTTGACCTACCAATAGTGTCAGCACTGAGGCCAGGCTCCCCCTGTCACTGAGCACTGCAGAGGTCAAGTCTGAGTCATTCCCGCCCAGTTCAGGACTCCCTCAGCCCTTGTTTATTGTCTCCATCAGCTTGGTGAGATCCTCTCAGAAAAGCATTGAAACCTGAAGCTCCTTCTACCCAATCCTCCTTTCCTCCTTTTTTTCACAGCGATCACATCTGCAGGGTGCTCGAAGGGTGTCCCAGCCTTCTCATACCCTATTTCTCTTTATCCTTTGCAGGTGTTTTTCCCAATAACTTTTGCATATCTTATCTATCTTGACTTTTTTTTTTTTATCTCCAAGTACCCAAACTGGCACAAAGAAGCTTAGTGGTGGGGTAAAAATATGAATTATTCATTCACTGAGTCCTCTCAAAGAAATGATTCCAAAGTCATTACACAAAGTTAGGTTTCAAAAGGACTGTGCAGATTGTAAGCTTTGTAGTTTTCTGCCTCAACCTACAAGGCTAAACTTTAAGCAAATAGGACCACTTGCAGAATTGGTGTCTTAATTCAGACTCAGATCACAAAAGAGCTCTCAAGTGGTAAGAATTTATATTTGAATTCCATGAATTCTCGGAAATTCATTTTTTTTCCACTAAGGCTTAAGTTCCTTACCTAGAAAACCAGACATAATAGTCTTTATATTGCAAAGATGTATAAAGAATATGACAATTAATATAGAAAAGTCTAACGAAGAAGTAATGATCACTTCCTCACAGCCAAGCCCTTAGCTATTCAATGTTACCCATAGAAAATCCACAGTTCTATGTATATATTTTAATTGATGGAAATAATAGAATAGAAAACAAACAAAAACATTTGAACATATAAAGAAAGATAACCCTCTGTGTTACATAACCAATGTATTCCTCCCTTAACTCTGAATTCCAGGGGATCTGGCTGCAAACGTGAATATGTATTGTGTGTTTTCTTTCCAATTTTTGGACTTGGAAAGAGGAGAGACAGTTAAGAAAAGATTCTTCCTTATGGTAAACTAGAAATAAAAAAGCAGGAATTATACACTCTACTACTAATCCTCCCACAGATTTATCCCATTTCTTTAAGATATTGAAACCCCTAAGTTTGGCAAAGAAGAAATATTAATGACATATTGTAACATTCCGGACATTAATATTTGGAGAAACAGCAGTACCTCATGGAGTAGGGCCTCAAGGAAATGTGGAGACATAATAGAGGAGACTAAGCTGAAGCACAGGGAAGGAAATTACAAAGGAAGTGGAAGCTTTTAAAGTAGAAGGGATCAGAGGATAAGAAGCTGAAGACACTGGGAAACAATGGTCATAAGCTGGGGTTCACCCAAACTCCTCCCATAGTGTAAGCTCCCATTCCCCAGCAGCTGGGAGTGATGTTGAGCTGTGTCTCAGCAGAGACACTCCTTGCCCAAAGAGAACCAACTTGCCCAGGATCAGGCCCCCCTCTAATCCACAATACAGATTACCAAATGCCTGACTGACTGGATGTTAGTTGACACTAATCTGAAGAACTGCCCCAGGTCCAGAGCACTCTGCAGCACTAGCTAAAGCTTTCCATATCAGCCTTGTAGTTCTTGTCTGGCCTATTCTCATTTCCAAATCTCCAGTAGAGGTGCTGAGACTAAGGAATCTTCTCCACTAAACTCTGTACACCAATCTCAGTCTGTTTCCAGGGAAGCTAATCTGGGACATGAATCCTGATCAAAAGCATCACCAGATAGAATGAATGAAGTCAGTTGAGTGTCACTATCTTGATAGGCCCTGGGAATATATATATAAGAGAGAACAGGTGTGATCAGATTTATCGTGGCAGAAAATGATAGCCCTTGGTACATGGGGATTCAAGTGACTTTCAGGGTGCATGTTTCCAGGGAAAGGAAAATATACCTTGGGGTCTAAATGAAAAAAATACTTTCTCTCAGATCAATGAGGCTGAATAAAGAACTTACCCTAGCCTTGAAAATGAATATAAACAAATAACAACCAACCAAATAAATGGAAAGTGATAAAGAAAACAGACCAATGGAATGTTGTCAATTGCCACCAACGACAGAATTAATACATATACTTATTCAGCACACTCAAGGCATAAAAACTCCCATTTAGTGTCTCTCCTTGCACTTGTTTCTTATGCTTCTTTCTGCTTTTAATAGAGAACCATCTTTTATATCTCCAGCATCCTCTCCTCTTCTGCAGAGAATTCTAAATCTAGGGAAATTAAAAAATCCATTTAGAATATTTGTGGCTGTAAAGCAGTTGATGCATCTGTGCTATTATTATGTAATCTAATCCTAAACTTAATTCTATACCTGTTTTCTTTGGAAACTTTGGAATCTTCTTATTTTAATGTTATCTTTCTGAGCCATTTTCTGTGTTTTGATCTGGGAAAAAGGTGTTCTGCAGGTTCAGAGCTGCTTCTCTTCCTCTTCCCTGTTCTGACCTCAGGTCAGCTGGACAGTTCTCTTTCTCTTTTTGTCTTTTTCTTCGTGGGTGTTTCTGGGTCCAGTCGTTTCTGTTTCAGATCCCTTGGGTCTCCTCCATCTTTTCATTTTGCAGGTGCTCAGGTTGC
Source organism: Sciurus vulgaris (assembly GCF_902686455.1). Classification (NCBI taxonomy): domain Eukaryota; kingdom Metazoa; phylum Chordata; class Mammalia; order Rodentia; family Sciuridae; genus Sciurus; species Sciurus vulgaris. The sequence continues at coordinate 95,229,258 of NC_136462.1, forward strand.
TTGTGTCCATGTTGAACTCTTTGGCCTGAACATTTTCTTCCATCTTCATTCAGCCTTTCTTCTTCTTTTATTCTATAACAATGTTACCATAGTTTTTGTTTTGCCTGAGCTACATCTATTTCAATATTAAATTAATACTCACAAGTTTCTCCTATGACTGGAATGGCTCATTTTTCACTGTCTTGGGAAATATGCCAGGTTTTCTCAGTGCTTCTGATGGGTTGTTAAAAAACTGAATGGTTTAAAAAAAAAAGCATAATTACTTATAATACTTGCTATTACTTTTCTTCTCCTTCTTCTTAGGATCTGGATCTACTTCAGTAGCTTTCTCTGCTTGTTATTTTTCCTTCCAAATTCCACAATGGTAAATCCATTTGGATCTCTGGTAGATTTAGAATGTGGTATATATAAATCACATAGCCACATTTCTAAATACCCTTTCAGTCTAGCTGTGATTAACATTTTGGGTAAGTAACTCCTATGAGAAATTAGAAACAACATTAGGTATGTAAGTCTTTAATGACTATAGCTAAGCTGTTTGCAATTTCTACAACTTACTCAGAATGTCAATAAATTTTAGTTTTAATATTAAATAAAAAACAGACTTAAGAAAATTGTTGAGTCTCAGACTCTTACAGACCCAGTTTATTGGCCAGTCAAACTTGGAGACAAACGTGTCTATTATAGTGCTTTCTGATGATCTTGAACAATTTTTCTAACTTTTAAGTTTGCATTTTATTTAGCTCCCACTCAGCTTTCTTGGCTGGAGATAAAATATTTATACCCTGCCTCCCCTATGCTATATATCTTAACACCCCTTTTAATTCCCTCAGCTGTTCTTTCTCCTTTTCCTTATATTAAAAGCAATTATAACTACACTTAACCTTAATTGCCCTTAAGCAGTTTCTGCTGATAATATATATTCATTTTAATTATAAAGAGTAAGTTTAAAATAAGGATGTGGAATTCCTTTCAGATTTGGCCCTTGATCTTGGTCTTCTTTCTATTCTGTATTGAAGTTTACCTTCATTCCATGGAATAACACCTGGTGATATCAGGGTCCTAAAGCAATGAGAGTGGGGTGTGTTAAATATTTATTGTCCTCTCTCCAAGAAGTCCATAATAATTAGTAAATAATGAAGACAACTATGCACACCAACATTAGGTATGGCTTTCTTTATTATTCTTTGCCTATTCTTTGACATTTCAATTTCACTAACTTCAGTATAGATCTCAGTTTTGTCATAGGCTTCCAGCAACAACTATCATTTGTCCATTTTTTCATATCTGGCTAATGCCACCTCCATGTTCAGAATGATCCTTTGGCCAGTGTCAGTTCATAATATCCCAAAACAAATGTGGTATCTGTTGAATAAGCACCTCTTTCTCCTAACTTCAAAGTCATTGAAAATGTACAAGAAAGCAAAAATGATGTTTAAGGGAACGATGGGGGAGGGATGAAGAAAAAGATGATAATCATGCTAAAGTTAGTTTCGTCACTATGTAACATCAGTTTTAAATTAAGTTCTAGCACATATTACATATATACATTATGCATCTACAGTATGCATTTGGGGTGAAAACATGGAAGATGTGTTTGCCTGATATGTAACTTTTCTTCCAAAAAGAATGTAACAGGAAGTCAAGGAAATTCTGGAAAGCTGCATGATTTGTGAGGGATTAGTAGACTTCTATGTGGCAATGGCCATGAAAGCAAATGCCTCTGCCTTGCCACTCATAACTAGTCAAGCAGTTCTTAGAAGTGGCTTGTGCATTTTCAGACAGACTTCTCTACTGGGAGAAATAGCATCTGGAATTTACCTTGGTCCACAGGAGATACGGAGCCCTGTTGACTTGGCTGGTAAGCACATACTTATATGTATTGGGCACCTAGTACATGTCAGACATTTCACATGTATCAACTCACTTATAACAACCCCTTAATAACTCCTGATAGCCCTTTGAGGAATGTAATACTATTTCTTTATTATACAGACATAGAATCAGATACTCAGAGATATAACAAAACCTGACCAAAGTCACATAGTTGGTAATTGTCATAGCTGACACTTGCACTCAGGTAGTCTGATTCTGAAGTCTATTGTTTGACAAAACAATACACTGTAAAGGCACAGGCAGGGAGGTAAAAGGCAGGGAGGTAAAAGGCAGGGAGGGAGCAGTCAGCACATCCACTCTCCTAAGTTCTCATTTATAACAGGGGAAATCAGTAGATATTACTTTGTTTATTACTCAGCCTCTTGTCTGCCTCTTGTCTGCCACAAAGATTGTAGTAATAGTGGCTAAATAACACAGTATCTAGTTAAGCTTTATTCTAGAACCTGGACAGAGCTCTGAACATAAGGAATACTCACCATACATATACATATACCTAATGAATACATGACCTTGATAAAAGAGAAATGTCGGTATAAAATCTGGAAATATTATAATTTCCCTCCTGTTCTAGTGCATTGTTTATATAACATTCCTCCTATTTTGGCAGAAAGATGTGATGTCTCAGGAATAATTTCGATTATAAGGTGAAAATACCAAAAGAAGAAGTCAATGTTCATTGAATGACCTCCAAGCGAGGCCCTTGAAACCCAAAATTGAAATGAAAGCTTTGAGAGAAAAGCATTTTTGATACTCAAAAAAAAAAAAAAAAGAAATGAAGCACTAGCATAATTGATTTGCCTATAACACTGAGAGTCAATAAAAGCCCTTTCAAATGTAAGTTGTGAGGAAAAATCTTCAGAACCAGCATAAGACGGAAAAAGAAGAGAGCAAGGATATAAAAGTGAAGGTAGAATGAACATTTCCAATACGTGTACAATTATAATTCCAGCCCCAAAAATGTCAAAAGGCAGGAAGGCAAACAGGAGGGGGGGAGAGAGAGAGAGAGAGAGAGAGAGAGAGAAAGAAATGTGCAAAGAGATTGATTGAGGCTGAGATATTTCCTTATGGATCAGAACACCACTACTGTACTGAGATTCAAGAAACACACACAAAAAAATCCCACATATGATAAATTCAAAAAAATCCTCACTTAGATGCATAATAGAGAAAGTAAAGAACATCAAACACAGATGGAAAAACCCTACAAGCAGCCAAAGTGAAAATACCAGTTATCTAAAAAGGAAAACGATTAAATTGACAGCTGATATCTCCACAGCAACATTGGAAACCAGGGAAAAAACTGGAATGATATCGTCAATATGTTAGGAGAAAATAACCACCAAGTTAGAATTCTAAATTTGCCACATGGATTTACAAAAAGGCCAAAATTGTATTTTTCATACTGATATACAGAATATTCTTCAAGTAAAGTCAAAGTTAAACTGAAATAAGATATGAGTAGCCCTACCCCCCACGAAACATAGTAAATGTGGCCAGTCTAAACACACCAGAACAGTATAATGCCATCATAATTTGGGGTCTTCAATGTTTAATTAGGAGCTAAAATTACATTTATCATTTGTTTGGTCTCTTAAATGTGTGGTTTCCTATTGCTGCTGTTAAAAATTATCATAGGTTTAGTGGCTTAAAGAAACACAAAGTTATTACATTGCAGTTCAGTTGGTCTTAAGCCAAGATCAGTGTGAACAAAGTCCTGTACCTACTTGAAGTTCTAGGGAAAGCATTAGAGAAATAAACTCCCTTAATTTTCTAGCTAGAGGCTGCCCCCTAGAGGCCAAGAAGTAACCTACCTTCCTTGTAGTTCTTTCCTCCATCTTTGAAGCCAGAAAAGTTATGGGGAAATCTTCCTCATGCCATTTCTTCTGCCTCCTTCTCCTATTTCTAAGCACTCTCATGAATGAATACAGTGGGCCCATCTGGATAATATAGAGCAGCTGACCTATCTGAAGTTCAGCTGATTAGCAACCTTAATTCCATCAGCAACTTTAACTTCTCTTTGTCATATAAGGTATCACATGCATAGTTTCCAGAGATTAGATATGGACACCCTCAAAGAGCCATGATTCTTCCTCTACAACAGTCTTATAAGTCTCTTTACTAGTTTTTATTATAGAGTGAGCAATGTTCAATCATATAGAATTTTTGCATTAAGGTAAAATTGCATATAAACTAATTTTAAGTCACAAAATAACACTAGTAAAAAAGTAACCACTAAACAGAAAAGCAAACAAATGGTTTAAAAATTATTTGTTAGTTTTTCATAAAACTAAGAATATATTTAGACTATGGCCTAGAAATTCTACTCTTAGATATTTTCCCAGTAAAAATGAAAACATGTTTAAAAAAATGATTTGTACTTGACTGTTTATAACAGTTTTATTTATGAGAGACCAAAGCTAAAGTCAACCCAAATGTCCATAAACGTTAAGGAAAAGGAACAAATTGTTCATATACACAATAATATGGATGAATTCAAAATCATTATATTGAATGAAAGAAGCCACATAAATAGATACATAAGATAGATGATTTATTTACAAGAGGTCCTACGACAGGCATATTAATACATGATAGTTAAGAACTTCACTCAGCAGTACAGTGCTTGCATAACAGGTGCAAGACTCTGGGTTCAATCACTGGCCACAAATATAATAATAATAATGATGATGATGGACGATACATGATAGACATCAGAATAGTTTGGCTGGAGAGAAGGTAGAAAAATCACTGGACAGGGCAAGAGGGAACTTTCTGGAGCATTTAGGTGGTGGTTACATGGGCACATATGCTTGGCAAAGTCCATCGAACTTAAGAATTGTACAAGTTAAACAATCAACTGAAGCTTCCTGGTAACCATCTAGATAGCACCTGATTAACTTGACTCCACCCCTCCTTCACATATGGTTTCTGTGCCTTGACTTGGAAATTTATCCGGAGGCATTTTGACCCTGAGTAAATTTACTTCTGGGCACCAATTTTAAAATCTCAATTTAATTTTGGGTAGAAACAAACAAATTAATCATGAACTCAACATTAGCCAAACACATATATTGTCCAAATTTAAGAAATTTCCCCGAAGCACAGGTGTAATTCAAGGGAACAAATGTCCTTGCCTTTCTCTCATGGGCTGATGCTTTGTGTATTTGTCTTATAAATTTATAATCCAAGATGACTGCATCCAATGCCACGGGAGAAGAGAGCATTATTGCAGGCTCATTACCTTTAAAAAGGTGTGTAGCTATTTCCCATTAATTAGAATGAACTGAGATCAAATAATAATAGGCCAATTCATGATAATTTCAGTTCTTGTAATTGACATCATCAAACAAATGAATTCTACAATGGAATATTACCAATTAGAATTTCTTCAGCCTTATTTACATTCAATTTTCCTTCATAAAAATTTAAATTCAATCATTTTTTTATTTACTGAAAGTATATCTGTGGAAAGCTCATACTATTTAGGTGTGAAGTACAAAATTCAATTATAAAAGTTAGGTCAGGTTAAATTCATAGTGAAATTTGCCAAACTTTAAAATAACAAGTAACTTTCAGCTAGTTTATTGGTATATGCTTACATTTTCTGTATCAGAATTCTTTACATGTGTGATTTTAATATTAAACTAAATATTTTAAATGTCACATTTTCTTATCCTTATAAATAAATAAAACACTATCTCTCCTGTTTTGTTCAAAACTGTTGTGTCATGCCTGTTTTGATAATTTCTCCACTAATAGTAAAAATAGCATTTTTCCAAATAAATCCTTTTTTAACTTTAACTTATTTTTATATTTTATTTAGTTTTTTAAGATTTCAATATTATTTGGAACCACATATTTAGTTTTTATTATGAAATTAACTTAGAAAAAGTATGGCTCTTAACTTACCAATGAGTATTTTAAAATAATTGGGGGCCATAAAACATTTGGGGGCCATAAAATTCCTCTCCATGTGCACAAACCAGTTAAGCAGTGAGTCTAAGAACTTACTGACAAATTAGTATTTTCCTGTTTCAGGTCCATGACAAAGCCAGAAAAACCGGTTTTAAAATCAGCCAGTCATATGGCGCATACCTGCAATCCCAGCAGCTCCAGAGGCTGAGGCAGGAAGATCTTAGAGTTCCAAGCCAGTCTCAGCAAAAGTGAGGCACTAAGCAACTCAGTGAGACCCTGTTTCTAAATAAAATAAAAACTAGGGCTGGGTATGTAGCTCAGTGGTTCAGTGCCCTTGAGTTCAATCCCCAGTACCCACCCCCCCCCCAAAAATCAGACAATAGTACATATATTTGTACTATTTTTTCACAGTAAACATTTTGTATACAATAAGAGTTTGAGGACATGTGCTGAAGTGAGCTGAATTCACATTACTACCCACACAAATATATATTTCAGATGATATTGAGTTTAAACACATTAAAAAGGCATCTGCAGATTGAGGGATTACTTTTTTTTGCCAGAGGAAAGATACCAAGTCCCTCAGAGAAATATAAATTCTCAAGTCTGTTTCTGTTACTGCCCAATATGGCTCTTTTTGCAATCTTTTTATCTCTGTACAAATCTTGGTCGGTAGACTAAGACTCGACTCTTATTAGGAAGGATTCATCTCCTATCTGGGGAAAACCAGTTTAAATTTGTATATAATAGAAAAGCTTCTCTAGTTAATTCATCTGTTAGCACAATTTTCTCCAGGATTTGAAAAAGTCAAAAAGAAAATTGCCTCATGGACATGATATAGTCTACTTTGCTAATTAAATTTGTTCTGAGTTATATTTATACCACTTTATAATTGAATGATATTTACTTAATTTTATCTTGAAAGTTCATAGTTTAGTAAATTCCTAAATAAATTCAATTTGACTTAATTTTTATTTGTCTCTCCTGGAATCTCTTCAGTTAGCCAGTCAGTTCTTGGAGATGGAGACAGTTGTAGTTAAAGCCATTGTCCTCAGAAAACACCACCGGACTACCTGTTAGCTTGTGAAAAAAACACTCTCTATTTGAATCCAATGCCTCCTCAGGTAGGGCTCTCTGGGATTCCCTGTCTCCATAAAAGGAAAAACATCAGGATTACCTTGAGAGTCCCTGGGGTCAAGCCTCCCTGTTTTTCAGTAATCTACTCTAGATTCTTCAAGATTCTTCCTTATTAATAAGAAGATGGTTGGGATACTTAGAGTTGAAGCCAATGTTTAGGGCCAGAAGCTTCCTGAAATTCTTAATTGAAACAATGCAGTGGCACTGACCTCGGCATCCCTATGCTACCATTTACCCTGTCACCCTTACTGCTTTTCTCTGTCTCTAACCAGGTGTAGCCTGAATATATGAAAAGTCATTTATATTATGGTCAGAGGCTAACCAATGAAAGTAGATACAGAAGCCAAGAAATAAAGACCCAGGAAAGTGTGTGCGTGTGTGTGTGTGTGTGTGTGTGTGTGTGTGTGTGTGTGAGTGTGTTTCATTTCAGGCCAATTCAAAGATGTTTACCACAGATAACCTTGAGGTAGTTTAAAGTGTGATAATCTCATGTGGTCAGAAATCACGCTTTGGCTTCAGCAATCGGAATGTCTGTTGTTTGCCAGCTGCTGCAGTAGGCATCATGAGAGATACAAGACACATTAACAAAGATGTAAAATAAGTCCACAACAGACTGCAACCCATTCATTCTCCAAGTGAGTGACTTATTTTATTGACTGTAGTATTGGGGTAAAAATGGAGGCCCAGGTCATGTGCACAGGCCTTGAGTTTCTCACCTTGTGCCTGGGGAAGTGAGTGATCAGTAAATAAGAGCAGGGATAAAGATACAGGCTACTTCTAGGATAAAGAAAGTGACTGGAGAAGCTCAGTTTGCAGGTCTGCTCCCCTCCACAAATCCAATATTAAATTTTATAGCCAGGCATGGTGGCGCATGCCTATAATCCCAGTGGATCAGGAGGCTGAGGCAGGAGGATGATGAGTTCAAAGCCAGCCTCAGCATCTTAGTGAGGCCCTAAGCAACTCAGTAAGACCATGTCTCCAAATAAAAATACAAAAAAGGATTGGGGGGTTGTGGCTCAGTTGTTGAGTGCCCCTGGGTTCAATCCCCAGTACTCGCCTCCAAAATAAACTAAATAAATTTTACCTTATTCATTAGTCCAGAGTTTAGGGCCTTTTCCTACTTCTGCAGGTCTCTTGGGCACAATTCTTCCATCAATCCATTCAGGACCATGAATGTTACATTGACTCCTCATCTACAATATGTTCTTTGAATCTCCTTAGTTATTAATTACTCAGTTTCCCCTCTGGAAAGGCAAACTGTGCCTAAAAATTAGAAAGAAATTTTGGTTGAAGACTATGTTTACATATGTAAGTATATATTATGGAATAGGGAAGTGTTCAGGAGACCTAAAAGTGTATCTCCCCATCTATGACTCGATTTGGTCATAACTCTGAGATTTAAAGGCATAATTAGCAAAATCATCTTTAGTTTTTTGCTTTGGGGACCCATTAGCCAAAGGGTGAGTTTTGCTGTTGACACTAGATCCTGTCAGTTAAGCTCAAAATAAGTTTACTGGGTACCCCTGCTTGCTTTACACTGTTTTGAGTATGTCTTTAAAATGTACATGATTTTATCCTTAAAGACATTTGTAAACACATTTTTATTAAAAAAAAAAAAAAAAAGAAGAAGAAGGAACAAATCAGAGGAAGATAAACAGATTGTATAAGTACATACTTAACTGTGTGACATAAACTGCAGACTTTAGGAGAAGGGAGAATAGTGTTGACTGGGGAAATCCTGGCAGAGAAACTCCCAGATAGGACCAACAACACGGAGCACACGGAAGTATTGGCCCTCCAGAGGCACAGCATTATCACAAGGGTTGCCACAGTTAGATTTCTCTGAATCTTAAAAAGAACCTAAAAACAATAATGTTCTTCTCTCTTTGAGGATGAATAAGAGGCTTATTGGTTTTCTTTTCTTTCTCTAAAACTGGACTGCACATAATCAGAAGACTAAATAACCCATGCATAAGTGAAACTGAAACAGATGAACAGACTGCTCTGGACTGAAGTAAACCAAAGGCAAATTGATAGGAAAGGGTGTAGAATAGTTTGCAGAAACACCCTCACCCCTGCTCACTATTGTACAGTGCACAAATATGAAGGTTTTGGAGTAATTTAGAGGCAGTTAAGAGGGTATGGAAGAAGTAATTCTCCTTAGACTCTTAATTCATTTCCTAGATCCACATAATTTGTCCTAAAAACATAAAAAATGTGAATCCTTTACACAGTTATAGAAAAACGGAATATTTCTGAAATGTGTAAGCACAGACCCTTGTGTGTAAGTTATCATTCTATCACAGACTTGTGTGGGCTACAGGAAGAACCATATGCAGAAGATGAAGTCCTAATCTAACAGGGAAAGAGTGTCAGGACAGGAACTGCTCTTGGCTAAACAAACAGTGTTTGGTGAACCTGGAAAAATTCTGAGTCATGATTGACCTTGAAGGGTAAGTCCAACAACAAAATAGGAGTGTTTGGAGGTCAACTGCAAAACTTCAATGTCTTTACTTCTTTGAAATCTCTAAGATAAATTTGAATAATGCATTTACTACCCTAAATTCAATTGGATAATTAGAATATAGTTCCTTCTGGCCATTAGCCATTATTCACAACACTTTGGTTTACTTTAAGAAGTTCTTCAGAAATTCCTTTTCATCATTTGAAATTTTCATCATCTGAAATTGGTGAGCTGAGCCAATGAGTCTTGAAAGTGTTCCAGACTACATAGCAGGAGTACACAGTAAAAAACAGAAGCAAAGCAAAAATCTCACAGAGTTATATCCACGTAAGATATGTTAATCACAGGGGTGCCACACATTTTCCAAACTAATTTTCTAAAAAATATGAAAAAAATGATTTCCCTTTATTTTTCACTTTTCTTTTAAAAAATATTTCTTGGGTGAAACCTACAAAAGCTTAAATGCTATTGCTTTCCATAGAAGGATTCTAGAAATTCTTATCTTATGAAGTTCCCACTGATAGCTGAAGCACTAGATACTTCAAAAGTGCTTCTTCTTATGATATTGCTCTTCTAATATTTAATTCCTGGAGGATTTATGTGTTTCAGATAATTGTTGATATTTCTGAGTGCCAAAAGTTGACTAGCCTTAAAAATAGGTCTCTGTGTACTCTCTAATTTATTATGTACCTTTCAAATCAATATATTTTACTTTTCTGTTTTTATCTACTCTATTATCAGGTATCAAATATAATTTCAAGGGCTATAAGAGGAGCACAGAGAAACTATTTTCATATTTTAAATTCCTCAGATGCTTTAAAAGAAATACATAATGCTTGAGTAGGTCTTTTGAAAATTAACCAATTCCATTTAGTATATGAATTCTACAACCAAACCAGGCCAATGAGCTTGTATGTAGGGTACATTTTGTTTGCTGAAAACTTCTTTTAAAAATGATGGCAAGTACAATAGTTAACTATTTGAATTTTTTTTTTTTCCATTCACAGGATTAGTAATCCTTGGCGAAGAGAACTGACTCATGAAATTTAATGGCAGCTCATAATAAATTTATCAAAAACACTTAAGGAAAAGGGCACAGAAGTTCTATCCAAATGTTCACTTTTAGAGAAAACGTATTAAAAAAAATTTCAAGACAGCTTTAAGAAGTCTAGTTGGCGTGCCACTTTGAATAAGAAGATCCTTTAGAATTGGGATATTCTCATTTACTCACATCATATGTTAAATGACTACCGAATGTCTCTTATGAACAAAATATCATAAATATATACCGGTCCTTTAACTCTTGGGGATAATTGTGCACAAGGTTGATTAGGCAGGAACTGCACTTGTTTTAAATATGAAATGCCATTTATTATTCACTCCTGCCAAACATGAACAATGGTCATCCCGTGGAGCATTACAAGTAAATACTTAATTGGTTTTCAAAGTCTGAATTATGGTGGGCTGTATAAGAAGTGCAGAAAGGTCTAGTTTCACTTCATTTTTGAAGATGTGGTTATGTGCATCTTGATAGAGAGAGGTGAGCTAGCGTGGCTGTATTCAACAAGTTTCTGTGTGCTGTAAACCACAGCACAAGGGAAATAAATACTGCACACAGTTCTTTTGGGAACATGACAAGAGAACCTGATTCCATAAAACAGCACTTTTCTTGAAGCTAAATTTAAAAGACCTAAGGTAGACAAAAAGGGAGAGATGTGTAGGGAATACCAATGAGGCAAAACCTGGTCTTGTAAAGTAACACTTGAGAGAGTACTAGGCTATGTCCAGAGATCCAAGTTCAGGGCCATCTATGCACTTTTCTACATCTCTTGCTTTCTAAGAGAAAGCGTTTCATGACAGAAAGCTGACAATAGAAGTGTTTAGGAATTGGGTGCTTTTATCTTGAAAATAATATGTAAGAGAAATGGAAAAGTTGCTTTTAAAAACTCCGTAAGAAGCAGAATTCAAAAGATATATTAGTTTTTATTCTCTTGGTGATCTTGCCATAGGCTTTAATTAAGTATTTCTCTCCCTACACCCACTCTTATTTTTATGGCTAAGAGTGCTTGAGGAAGAATAAGAGTCCACTGAATGGGTCTCGATGTCAGAGCTCTTCTGACACATTCATAAAATGTTAACAGTGAAAATCTGGAAGGGGCTCTATTCCACATAAAACCAGTATATGCACTGTAGGGAAGAGATGGGAACCCAAGGTTAGCCATGGTCAGCCTTAGCATCATCACACCCAGGGAATAAAATCACATTAATATAATCTCTTACAGCCTAGGAAGCTTAGGTCAGCCCTACTCTGTGAACTTAAAAACAAACACTTGGTTGGAATATAAGTAACTCAGAAAAAGAGAATATATGGTATCCCTCAAGGATAGGCAGAGTCCACCAGCAATGTGCAGTGCCTCAAACATTTTTTCACATCTTAAGTCTTTTGACATGTTAAGCTTTGTAGGGGAAGGGTCAGTCTCTCTCAAGTCTATTGTCCCTGTACCTAGACATTGGTTTGAACACTGGAGAATTTAAGGCTTTGAAAGAAGAGACTACTTTCCTATCATTTTCTTTTTCTTCAATTCTGGTCACAGTTCTGCCATGAAAATACTCTTCTGTTACTTCTCTGGGATTTGTACTTCCAGAGAATGGAGAAACCAAGATGGTCATTTGGTGGAGGTTTATTTAACATCTTGTGTGTGAATGTGTGTGAATGAGCTTGTGTACCTGTGTGCCTTGCGGGTACTGGTGGAGAAGCTCCTTTTGGCACAGTTATCTGAGAAATCTGAGTAATACACAGAATGTTTATTGCAATCAGTGTTTCACTGAAGGCATTTGCAGCCCTATCCTGCTTTAGGTGTTTCCTGTCACCCAAGTGCTGTTACCAGTTTTGCTGGCTTTTGGTGTTACCAATTCCCATCTCTAAGTGTTACCAGTTAGCCTTGGGTTCTTTGCTCATTTTGAGGTAGCAATCATGAAGAGGCAAGCAGTAAATACCACCTGAGCTAGGTTCTATAGGGGCTTGTGCTTAAGTGTAAGGGAAACAGTACATGGTGTAGGACCCCTACAATGCTGTTTGAGGACTCAAGGAGTAAAGCTTATGTCAACAGAAAGGGTAGGCTCCTGCAGGTCATGATCAGGTGTTTCCTGCTGTCCTGGGGCTTTTACACAGCTGTTGTCCATTCTTTGCTTTGGCACTGGGGTTTGCACTTGACACAGTTACCTGTGCGCATGCATTGGGCTCATGTGCACATGGCTCATAATAGATGGTTGAGGTACTCACTACCACCATTCCAGAAAGGTCATATATCTGCTAGGTTTAGGTATGTTGCACATGTGGGGGTGCAGGAAAACTTTGGGGAAAAAATCCACAGCTCCTGAACTTGGTCACTGGTGGAAACATTTTTTGAAAGCAGCTAGTGGGGAGACATAGTAGGTGAATCAGGGTCCTCCATGCTCTGTCTCAGTGTCACTTGCATAATTATTATTCTTCTAAAAATGTTAATAAATATTACTTGGCATAAGTAGTGTTTAAAACACTTTATACACTATCTTACTTAAGAACTGTAACTATTATTATCATTCTGATTTTATAGATGAAGAAAACTAATTGCCAAGTTCAAAAACTTACAAGAAGTTACAAAGCTAGAATGCAGAAGTCAATAATTGATCCCAGTCATGATTTTAACCACTACAATGTTCTGCCTCTTTAATCCTTCAGTAATTTAATATCTATAACCTTAGTATCATCCTTGGATTAGCACCTGTTTCTCCCTGTCCCTCCCTTCCTTGCTTCCCTCCTTCCACAAATCAACACATATTTATGCAGCAAATGTATTTATATGTATATGTCTGTATTAAAAAACATGTTAATTACTGACAAAGGAAGAAGAAAATTCTGTGTGTGTTTATGGAATTATCTAGTGGAAACTGTGTAATACCTGGAAATGGAAATAACTGTTTGGCAGGAGACAAAGGAAAGAATCTTTAACTGTTCTAAATTATTCTGACATCAAGAAAGGCAGGAAGATGGGAGAGGAGAGAGAATTGGGGAGGTAAACCAACAAGATTTTGGATTACTCAAATTGCATAATGTTAATACCAGCCAGGTTCCCCTCCAGCATGCTTAATGAACTACAAAAAAAAAAAAATATATATATATATATATATCTCAGAGCAAATTGATTTCCAGAGGGAACTAAAGAAAATCTGAACTGTGCTCCCAGGGTTCTGTGAAATAGGAAACATGAAGACCCAGAGCAAAGAGCCAGACAAAAGCATGGGAAATTAGTCTTCAAAGGCATGAAAGTTTTGGGGGCTTTGCTTTCCAAACACCAGTAGAGGCAGTCAGGCACGGCGAGGGGAGTGCGGGGGAGGGCACACCTTTCAATCAAGTTCATGGGTGGCGTGCCTACTAAAGTCTTAGTTTCCCTCCTTTTCTCTCTTCCTTTTTTCTTGCCTGTTTTTCTGTCCCTCTATAGACTTTTCCCTTACCTTTCCTTCTTTTCTTTCTTCTTCCCTCTTTTTCTTCTCTCTCTCACTCTCTCTCTATCTTTCTGTGTTCCTTTGTTCTTTTCCAGGTTTGTTTGTTTATCACCAGGGATTGAACCCAAGAGTGCTTAACCACTGAGCCACATCCCCAGCCTTTTTTATTTTTTATTTTGAGACAGGGTCTTCCTAAGGACTTCACTAAGTTGCTGAGACTGGCTTTAAACTTGTGATCCTCCTGCCTCAGTCTCCCAAGCCTCTGGAATTACAGGTATGTGCCATAGTGCCCAGCTTCTTTACTAAATTGAACAACTTATTTAAATTGATTTTAGAAGTATGTAAAACATATCTAAATTTATAAGAAGATATTTAAAATAAAGGAACCTCTGAATTAGCCAGAAACCAAGACAAAGGTTAAGATCTGTCCACAGTTCTACAGCTTACAGAAAACATTTTTACACAGTTAGGCTAAAGTTAAGCTATAGATTTGTGAACTTCCTCTTGGCTAAGGTAATAAAGGGAAATAGTGATTATAAGATTCATATTGAACACAAGGAAATAGTACATCATTACATGAAATAGATACATTTAAACTATTTTTTTTTAATTTAAGGATGCATTATAATTATACATAATAATAGGATTCATTATGTCATCTTTGAACATGCACATAACACAATTTGATAAATCTCATTTTCCAGTACCTTACTTTTCCCTTCTTTCCTCCTTCTCCGTGATGTACTTGCTGTATTATACTAATCTTCCTTCCATCGTTATTATTTTAATCAGTGAATTATAATTGTATATTTAATTAGGATCCATTGTGTTCTATTTACATACATGAACATAGCATAATTTGGGAGATTTTGTTCTCTCATACTCTCCAAAGACCTCCTCTCCTTCAATCCTCTCAATCCCTTCTTTAATCTATTGGTCTCTTTTTTTTTTTTTAATTTTTGTGATATTACTTTGTTTATTCCTTTTCTTTTTTTTTTCTCTCTAGCTTCCACATATGAAAGAAAACATTCAACCTTTGACTTTCTGGGTCTGGCTTATTTCACTTAGCATGATGTTCTCCAGTTCCTTCAATTTACCAGCAAATGACATAATTTTATTCTTCTTTATGGTTGAATAAAATTCCATTGTGCATATGTATTACATTTTCCTTATCTATTTGTCTGCTGATGTGCACCTAGGCTAGTTTCATAACATGGCTATTGTAAATTATACTGCTATAAATATTGGTATGCATGTATCATTGTAGTATGCTGATTTTAGTTCTTTTGGATACATACCAAAAAGTGGGATACCTGGGTCATATGGTGGTTCCATTCCTAGACTTTTGAAGAACCTCCATACTCATATCTAAAGTGATTGTGCTAATTTGCAGTTCCATAAACAATGTGTAAGTGTACCTTTCCCCCCGTCCTCACCAGTAATTATTTTTTATTGTGTTCTTGATGATTCCCATTCAAATTGGAATTGGATTAAATCTCATTATAGTTTTGGTTAACATTTCCCTGATTGCTAAGGATGTTGAATATTTTATTTAAAAAAAATGTGTTTCTTCTTTAAGAAATATCTCTTTAGATCTTTTGCTAATCTCTTCATTGCGTTATTTGTATTTCTGGTGTTTTGTTTTTTGAGTTCTTTGTATATTATGGATATATAAATCCTGTCAGAAGAGTGACTGGCAAAAATTTTCTCTAATATGCAGCCTCTCTTTCCATACTCTTATTATTCCCCTCGCTATGCAGAATCTTTTTAAAACCCAAATCAACAAAATTAGAAATTAAAAATTAGATATCACCACAGGCATTTCTAAACTCCAAAGGATCATTAGGTACTATTTTGAAAATTTACATTCCAATAAATTGAAAATCTAGAAGATGCTAACAAATTTTCAGACACATATGACATACTCAAACTGTACCAAGAGAATATAGAAGACCTAAACAGACCAATATCAAGCAACAAGTTTGAAGCAGTAATAGGTAGCCTTCCAACAAAGAAAAGCCCAGGAGCAGATGACTTCTCAGCTGAGTTCTACCAGCCCTTTAGGGGAATAAAAAAACCCTGATGCCAATCCTTCCCAAAGTAAAACATGGAATACAAAGGGACTCCCAAATTCATTCTGCAAAGCCAGTATTCCTTATTTCAAAACTGGATAAAGACAAATCAAGGGAAAAAAAATACTATGGGACAATATCCCTGATGAACATAGACGCAGAAATTCTTAATAAAATGTTAGCAATCCACATTCAAAGAACATAAAGAAGATTATAAATCATGATTAAGTTGGTTTCATCCCAAGGACACAAGGTTGGTTGAATATACACAAATCAATTAGTGAAATTCATCACAAATAAAATTGAGGACAAAAAACACATGGTCATCTCAATAGATGCAAAAAAAAAAGTGTACAACTAGAAAAAGAATTATCTGTGTTTGATGATGAGATTCTATATCAGAAGATACAAAAAAATTGCCAGAAGATTTCTAGAGTAGATAAAAAAATTCATGATATAACATCATCATTTGCAGATCAGTAACTTTCCTATACATAAATAATGAATCTGCTGAGAAAGAAGTAAGGAAAACAATACCATTCACATTACCCTGATAAAGAAAAGAAAGTAAAAAAAAAAAAAAACTAGTAATAAATCTAACCACAGCTATTAAAGAACTCTACAACAAAAATTATAGAACAACAAAAAAGAAAATTGAAGACCTTAGCAGATGGAAAGTCTTCCCATGTTCTTGGATAAGCAGAATTAATATTGTCAAAATGTCCACATTACTGAAAGCATTATATGAGTTCATGAAATTGTCATCAAAATACCATTGACATTCTTCATAGAACTAGAAAAAGCAGTCCTAAAATCCATTTGGAAGAATAAAAGTCGAGAAGAGCCAAAGCAATCCTGAGCAAAAAGAGCAATACAGAGGCATCACGATACCTGATCCAAATTATAATGTAGAACTGTGGTAACAAAAACAGCTTGGTACTGGCATAGAACAAACATGAAGACTAATGGAACAGAACAGAAGACAGGGAGTGACAAATCCAGGCAGACACAACTATCTAATCCTTGAAAAATGTGCCCAAAACTCATTGGAGTAAAGAGTCTCTTTAACAAATGATCCTGAGAACACTGAACATTCACATAATCATAGAAGAATAAAATGAGACCTCTATCTCTTTCCTTGCACAGAAATCAATTCAAAGTGTTTCAAAGACCAGAAGCATTATAACTTCTAGAAGAAAATATAGTGTCAACACTTCTCCATTCCCATAGAGATACAGACTTCCTTATCAAGAATAAATTCCTTATCAAAAATAAATTTTGCCATTTGTAATTTGATTAGCAGTGATTTGTTTATGGAAAGTTACAAAATATTTTTGCTCCAGCAATATGGCAAAATCCCAATATTTCCTTCTATGTTTTGTCCTGTTGAAGCAGATGATTAGCCTCTTGTACTTTGGATGAAAATCTCTGTTCTCACACATATCTTAGCCCATCCCTGATCACAGAGCCAGAAAGAACAGATATTCTGGTTGTTGGAAAGCTTTGTTTCCTCGGAATGTGTGACCCCCTTTTCACCAATTATTTTTTTAAAGAGGCAATGGATCTGTTGATTTCATGTTTAAAATTTCAATATGGGGATTCTTCACTAGGAAAGCCTTCTGTGACAAACAGCTTTGGAAGAACAAATATCAGTGTTCCTGATGGAAACTACCTAGGTTCACAGTCCCTAGCTGGAAATGAAGTGTGTATTGTTTTAGATAGTCACTTGCACAGTGTGAAAATTCGGTAAGCAATGAATCTCATCAATATTTCTTAAAAAAGAAACAAGATTTAGACTCTCACATGAGCTTTCTATAAAGCCATTACACTTGAGTGCTAGGTAATATTGCCAGCACAGCACTTTTTGATGGTTTATGGGAATTCTCTACAATCTTAAATTCTTTCAACTTAAATTGCACTTCAAAGTTTCATTCATATCCAGTAAAAATGATATAGTTAAGTTTTCAACTAGGAATGAATTATTCATTAACACTGATAATGGTGTTAGTGCTCACCCAAGGAGCTATAACATTAGCATAAAGATTTCCCTGTGCCACATTAATTGTTAAAATTGAAAACAAACACAAAGGATATTGAGTAAGAGACTTTTCTGTTAAATTAAATAAACTAAAGTTTTTTATTTTAACTTTTATATCAGATTTTTAGTCATGCTACGTGGGGATTTAGAAACCTCTCCATCTTACTTATTAATGATATCACTGTAAGAAATATGCCATTATGCTGCCTTAAACATAGTGATAGTTTGGATTTTCTTTTGGTTTTAGTGTAAATTTTGTGAGAAATTTCCTGGGGAAAAAAAGGTGTGTATTTTTACATCATTTCACTTACTTTATCCCTCAAAGATGTTGATTTGCAAGTGGTGGCTTACAAATGAATTGATTGAACTTTATAAGAGAACAACATCAAATAGTGATTTGTCCAATGAAGATATTCAGATTGAAGTACACAAAATGTCTCATTGATTCAAAACACCATAATTTAATGCTTAATATGTGCCAAATAAAACATTAGGCAGTGTGAGAAATGAAAAGATAAGTACGACATGATTTATGTCTGTTTGAATCAGCTTTTTTATCACTGTGATCAAAAGAACTGACAAAAACAAATTGGAGGAGGAAAATTTTATTTTGGCTCTGAGTTTCAGAGGTGTCCATCCACAGACTGTCCACTCCATGGTGCTGGGTCTAAGTTGCAGCAAAATATCATGGTGGAAGGATGTGAAGGAGGAAAGCAGCTCAGGATGTGGCAAGAAGAAAACAAAGAAAGAAGATTCCACTCACCAGGAACAAAATGTAAACACCAAAGTCATGCCCCCAGTGACCTATTTTTTCTAACCATACCCTACCTGCCTTCATTTGCCACTCAGTTAATATGTATCAGTGAATTAATGCACTGATTAGGTTAAGGCTCTCAACCCAATTATCTCACCTCTGAAAATTCTTGCACTTTCTCACACATGAGCTTTTGTGGGACACTTCATATCCCAATCATAAAATTCCCTTAAAGAAATCACAATTTGTTTGGGAAGAAAGTCAATAAGATGAGAGGCAAATTCTAGAAGAAGAATAAACTTCCAAGTTTACTTCTAGAAGGCAAGAGAGTATGAGCAAGGATGAGAGAGAGAAAGAGAGAGAGAAAGAAGAGAAGATAGGGAACTCCAGACCAGAGCAGGCTTGCAAGATTAAAGTCTACTTCCTATTACTTGATTTTGGGTGCCTCATCCTATTATTACTACAGTATTCCATTTTTAAGAATGAGTTGATCCACACTCATGGGGAGAGGATTAAAGAAAGCTGTGAATAAATGGAGATCAGGAACATCAGAAACATTGGAGTTCATTTTAGAGACTGCCTCACACAGTCCAGTATATTGTGTCAACATTTCCAAATTAAACGCTTAGCTATCTCAGACTTCTCCAGATACAACGAAAAAATAAAGAGAAGGTAAATGTGGTAGCACAATAAACATAAAATATCAAATAACCACGCAGCCAAACAAAAACTCTGTGAAGTCTTTGGCAAAGTCCCGTTCTTATTAGCTATTATTCCAATGCAACCCAAGAAGTCTTTTTAAATATTGACGGAGTATATTTCATTTGTGTAAAACAATACAATGCCAGATTTATTTTTAACTTAATGAAGCAAAAAGGAAAGAGAAAGTAGTAGCTGTAGTTCTACAAGGATGGGTCATCAGTTGATGTCCTTTCGAAGATTCTTCTCCTACCCCAAGATTCTGCAGTTATTTTTGTTTTTGAAAATTGTTGTTTAAGAGAGCTGTTTGATTAAATAGAAAAAGCATCATGCTGAAATTTAGGGGATTGGATTTCTAGATCTGGCTCTACCGCTTAACATCTGAGTGGTATGATCTTGGACAACTCACTTGCTATTTTTACATCAAGTTTCTCTAAGTGCAAAATCAATAGAATAATGCAAAATAATTAAATTTAATGCAGTTGTGCATTCCAAAAATTATGAGATCTCAGGAAAGGAAGTGAGGATATTGATCACTGTAGAGAGTTGAAAGGCCTGAGAAGAATGGAAAAGGTTGAGCCACGTGCCCTGAGAAACAGAACACGGAACCAACCAGGTATTGGAGAGTGTGATTCATGCCCTTGCAGAGGCTGGGTAAGGCTGGGAAATGCAATTTGTTATGAATCCAAAAAGAATCATTTCCTCCTGCTTTTGGCAGCTTGGGTTGGAAGCAGTACTGGCTGTAAATGATGGGGTTTCATACAGTTAGGATTGGCAAGATAGGAGAAACAGGAGATAGGGGAAGCATTATAATCCAGGGTGTTAATAAGTAGCAAAATGTGGTCCTTTGGGATAAACCTTTCCAGTTGTTAGATTTGAACAGAGGACTTTCTTAAGTTCCTGGGAAATGCTGCTGGCCGAGTCCCCTTATGCCAAAAAACATGATCTGTGTGCCCAGACATCTGTTCTCTGTTCTCATTTATGGCTATAACCAATGAAAATCACTTAGATTATACTGATTTAGACAATCTAAGAAACTGAAAGAACATTTCTCTAGTTACAGGCAAAATTAGTAATTTTATCTTTAATGTATTAATGTGTTACACATCCCCTTACTGTGCCCTTTATGGTTTCATTGGAGTACCCACACATGTTTGACCTACACACAGGTCTCTCAGAAGTTTCAGGCTGATCCTCTTTTTGCCCAGGAAAAAATGCATTTTTTTAAAAAATTAGACCTTGAAGTCGGAAGTTCATTATCTTTTATATACATCAGTTTATTATAAGGATTTTCACAAAAGACATGCTCTAGGAGTATAGAGTCAACAGTAGTGAGACTCCAGCCTAACAGGTAGCCTGCTTTGAGCAGAGGAGGCTGCAATTCCTATTGTTAACCCTGGCCAAAACCAAGGGCAGCTTAAAAATAAGAGCTCTGAAGTTGAGGTCTTTATTTGTTTTGATGTTTGCATTTCTTCCTCCATGTAGGCAAGGCAGGATGAGGGTTATGTTACCCATTAGTCACAAAAGGTATAATGCTCACAAAAGTAATATAGGTAATATAAGGTTTTCAAGACATATCAAAATGAGGTTTTAAAAATATACTGTATTTAGTATCAAAAAAGTCCCAAAACTCCAAAATTAAAGTTACTCTTAACCTATGACTGTCAAGTGTAGCATTATGGCAACTTATTTTTTCTAAAATGTTAACTTCAGTATTCTCCAAAACATACATTTGTAAATACCTTGAAGATTAGTTTTTCATAAAATAATATAAAGCTACATGTAATCATTTAAAAAATATTATATCAGATTAAAACTTCAGTGGCTTACTCATAACTAAATAACCTTACATATATTAATTTATTGGTTTACATATTTACTCATTTAATAAACATTTATTCATTTTATGAACAAGCACTTAACTAGGTCAGCAGCATTTAATCTAGAGTACCAGTATCCTTAAAAAACAGGAAGAGAGGACATAAGTATAAATAGTTTTAAGTGAATTAATTTTCAGATGATCATCTTTCATCTGCACCTATTACTGATATTGATCCGCTCAAGAAACCCTGGTTCCTACTGCCTCATCTCCAATCAATCATTTTTCTTCTTTCCCACTGAAGATTAAAGGCACAGACCTCCAGAACACAGACATAGACACACACACACACACACACAAACGTGTGCAATGTAGTCTAAATCTTCCGATAGATGCTGAGGGACTGAACAATTATTTTAAGACAACAGAATAAGGAACAATTTTTGTTTCATGAAATAATTTCTGATTTTGGATCATTGAGTGATTTTATGGTGACATAAAACTCAGGAAAAAAATTGAATGAAGTAAAGGCATCACTGTAAGAAGAAACTTTCTATTTCTGCCTATTTAGGCAAACAGGTTTTCTCAGTTGCTTATAATGAAATCAGTTACAGATTGACTTCTAAAAACATTAAAATTTATAATTTGCTTTTCAAAATTCGGTTTTGTGTCAATTATGATCATAATAATCGTCTACTGGAGGTTTTTCAAAATTTAAAACCTCATGATAACAGGACATTTAAAACTTTATCTCTCTCTCTCTACATATATATACACACACACACACACACACACACACATATAAAATACAAACATGTATAAAGGTGCAGATATATGTATATTCATAAATAGGCACATGTATTTTGTTTTTATTGTAGAAAATATGATAATGTGATCAATAAGATGTTTTTATAAAAAATATGTTAACATAATATTTTGAGAAGGAAGCAAATGGAAACATCAGTTCATGGAGAAAGAGTTCTGATATTTAAATTTCTGATACTAAAACAGAGCTCCTTTCAGTACATGGTGACAATATCTAAGCACCAAGGTTCAACATTCACATATATGTGAGATCATATGGTTTTCATTAATTTGCACCTGTATTATTTCATTTAGCATAATATCTACCAGATTCATCCACATTGTTGTAAATGATAGGATTTCCCCCTTCTTAAAGCTAACTAGCATTGTATTATATTTATGTAGCATATTTTCTTCATTAATATGCTGAGGGATACTTAGGTATTTTCCATCTTGGCTATTGTGAAAAATGTTGCAATGAACATGTGAGTGTTGAGAAGCCTTTGACATATTGATTTCAATTCCCTTGATATATGCCCAGAAGAAGGTAGTGTGTTTTTCTTTTAAACTCATTTTTTTTCTTTCCTTTCTCTTCTTTTTTTTTTTTTTTTTTTTTTTTTTGAGGACCACTCATACCATTTCCCTAAGCCTGATCTAATATATTATATATTCAAATATAACTAAAATAGTAAATTTAAATGGTCTCATCCCCTAAAATGATAGGTAAGTGAGGTGCCAGATATGTTGATTAATTTTGATTTAATCATACCACCTTTTCGACATATGTCAAAACATCACTTGTATTCCATAAAAGTACACAATTATGATTTGCCAATGAAAAGGCTTTTAAATAAACAAATGAATAAAAACCACTATGATACTTAGCATCCATTAGAATCATATCTGAGAATGATGTGACAATCTGTTTTGTTTTTTACATTATTGGGGATTGAACCTAGGTGCTCTAACATTGAGCTATGTCATCAGCCCTTTTTACATTTTTTTGGTGATAGAATCTTGCTAAGCTAACCAGACTGGTCTTGAACTTGTGTTCCTCCCTTCTCAGTCTCCCTAGTAGCCAGGATTACAGAAGTATGCCACTATAACTGGCTATAATCCTGTTTTCAAATATCAGCATTGACAATGAGGCAGAAATTACAATCCTTTACAACCATTTAAAATAATGCCATAAAATTATAGACTTAGGATAATCTATAATATAATGTTTAAAACATGCAAGCAAGCAAGGTACAATACTGATCAAATTTCTTTTAGTGAAAATTCAAGAAAAATATTTATAGTTCACTGCACTGGACCCCTATACCCATGGCAAGTTTCTGTGTTTCTTTTTCCAGTCCATCAGAGATCCTGTAAACAATAGAAGTTGCCCAGATAAAGAATGCAAGCAAAACACAAATATACTTAAGGCTTATTATTAGATATGGAAATACATCTGGTGAAAAAGACAGTCAAAATTAATAATAACTATAACAAAAGATTGTTTTATAAAATTTGTAAACATGTTTAATTTTTCCTCTTAATTTTTTCTGGGCCAATGTCTATATTTAGGTTATTAATTTTAAAAGATGAATTTGAAACTATTGCTCTGTTAGTCTAAAATATATTGTTAATGAATGTTGTAGCATTTTTCTATTTTATTTCAGGACAGTGATTCATCTATTGAATCACCTAATAACACTGATGATTATATTATATCCATTTATGCACCACAACACTGGTAATGGGAGGTGACAATGACTTAAGGGGAAGGGATTATGAAGAATAATACAGCATGTCCCTGGCTCGGAAAACATACATTCCAGTTTTGTCTATAAAATGGAAATGATAAATACTTGCTTATAACCCCTGACTTCCTCTTTGATCAGGAGGAGAATGGAAGAAAACCAAGTAATGATGAATGCATATTTTTCTATGTTTTTCTGACTTTATGGAAGTTGTGCCATTACCTTGAATGTTGTTTCTCCTCTTATTTACCCAAGTGTTACTTATTGAAGTCATCTCTGATATACCAAGGAAAAAGTTAGTGCTTATGTAGCTATCTTGACTTATTTTGGATTGTCTGGAAACAGACTCTGGGACAAAGAATTGCTTGCTGTGGGGAGCCATACCTGTTAAAACAAGGTAGAAGACATTGCAAAGAGGCTTCATCCTGTCCCATTATGAGTTCTGCAGTTGGGATGCCTCTTCATGGGTGTCCTAAGTTAAGCCAAGGTAATCTGACAGTGGCATCCTTACATTCAAAGGCATCAGACTCAGGCCACAACCTTAAATGATGTGTAACCTTGGACAATGCATTTCCCTGCAGCAGAAGCCAATATCCAGCAATGGACACAACTGTTAACAGATTGAGCATCCAGTGCTCCCAGCTGGTGTATGGGTGCATTGGCTGGGAAGATGGTATCCTGATGACCTACTAAGAACTCATTTCAGATCTTATGAGTAAATTATAATTCACTCTTATAAGCAATATTGAATAACTTGCATTATGCAAGTCTAAGCAGCCAAATATACTTTCCCTCATGGAGTTTATGTTTTAGTAAGTGAGTAACACCACCAATAATAAAACATATGCTTAATTATGTTTATTATAAAAATATGATAGACATGAAAGGTACATAGATTATTAGAGATATATGCTATAGTAAGAAGAAAATTCAGAACAGGGCTTAAAATAGGTTGATTATACTGTGTAATTTAATATAATGTTCATTTCTCTCTCTAGAATTTCTTTTTCTTAAAGATAGTCTTTCTAACCCCATATGTAGAATGAATTCGGGGTTCAACTTGTTACTGGGGTAAATAGGCAAGGTGGAAACCTGACAGAGAAAAAAAGCAAAAGAAAGGAAAGAAAAGTCATCTGCAGTGAGTCATATCCTTTGACCATAAATTGGTCTGTTCGTATTTGATTAGAACAGTCTGTTCATATTAACCACTAGGTCAGTGAAATTTCCTCATCTTTTTGTTCTCTTTGATGATCTTAATTGCCACTCACACACCATGAACAAAGCTGATTTGTGTTTAGAGTAAGTGGTTGCTTCTGGGGTATAATTTGAAAGACAGTATAAAATATTCTTTCCCATGCAAATAGACCAAAGGCATCAAGTTGGTGGAGTGCTTAAAATTCCACTATTGAAATTCGTTCCATTGTAAATTAATAAGCATTGCCATGTTCCTCCTCTAAAAAAGCAAGGCTTTCTCAGCTTTCTAAATATCTAACTCACTAGATGGATGGGGGACTTTGCTTTGCCTGAGAAAGTTGAAAGTATGCACATGTAGGCACTCAAACCTCTTGAGGCTTACTTGGCACTGAGGCCCTCACCATAAAAGACAAAACACAAAAAGGAAAAGGATGTGATGTTTTGGGAGAAGCAAGCAGAACTCAAAAGTACTTGTTTATGCTTCTAGAAAGTGACAATGTTGATGTGACTTCCTGGCCACCAAGCCACACAGCCAGCCCACTAATCTCCTCATAGAAGCAGCAGTAGATCTACAAAGCTACAACCAGGCAGGATGGAGTACCTGTGGCAAGCATGGGTCATGGATGCACAGAACCCATCCTGTTGGTGCAAGCCTATGGCAAGGTGAGCTAGTACCAAGGCAAGCCAGGATACACTGACCTGTTACCCTGCAGCAACCCAGACTGGGCCTGGTGCAGATGCTGCTGTACCCAACAGAGCAGCTCAGATCCACCAGCAGCCACATTACACCAATCTCAACCTCCTGGTAAACTGAGATTGCAGGCAAGCAGGAACAAATGGAAGTGGGGCAGATTTGAATGGAAGTTCAGTTTCAAGAGTTAACCAAGAGTGTCAGTACTTTTCCAAATCCTTTAGCATAGTTTGGAACCAATAGCATTGATAATTTTCCAAACTCTGATTATCATAATTTCAGACCAATAGCATTGACCCAAGAGCTATATAAACCTCTCAATTAGCACATTCAAGTGGCAATCTCTCTTGGATGCCCTCTGTCCTGTGGGAGTTCTGTTTCTGTTCACTCTTGAATAAATTCTACTGTTCCATTCACTCATACTCATCTGTGGAATTTATTCTTCAGATTTGTGAGACAAGAACCCAGATGAAAGAAATTGGCCATGAGCTGCTAGTTCTGATGCAACACTTGGAGAGCATAGTCCAATATTAAGAGATGAGTCAACCCCTCAGTGGTAGTAGAGAAGAACCAGAATTTGCCAGTTGTGACCCCCAGAGCTGATGCCACAGGCTTCCCCTGCCATGATTAGGTGCTAACACTACAACATGTTTCTCAGATGCAGCATGCAGCTTCTGCAGACCTCACATGCCAGCAGCAGGGTAACTCTGGTTTCAGTGTGACTAAGCTCCCTGAGAGTTTATCTCATATGGTTTCCCTGTAATTCATGCAGGATCTCCTTCAACATGACTTGAGAAAAGAGACCAGTCACTTGGAATTTTAGGATGAGACAATGTCTGCATTCCAGAATGATCGAATGATTGTGATGAAGGATATTAACATATGCAAATATGTCTACTGCTTCTTATGGTACAACCATAGGCAAGTCTATAGGAAAATTGACCCTCTCAGGAATCACTGACTAACACATAAATAAGAAAATGGCATGCACATGTGTAAAATGTAACTCAATTTCTATATTTGGTTAATAGAGAAAATAAAATGGAATAAATCTCTAAATGATGGCTTGAAAGTAACTGAATTCTATGACAGTTACACATGAAGAAACTAAAATATATTCTAGTTTCATTTAATCACCAGTGAAGAATTTATGAAAAGAGGAAAAAAGAAATAGAAAGGAAAGGTATGAGATATAGAAGAAGGAGATAAAAGAATTTTCTAAATAAAAGAGAGAGATAACAGAGAGGAAGAAGAGATAATAGAATGCCAATAATATAAAGAAAAAGTAATGGAAATGAGAGGGAAATCTTAGAGGCTGAAAACAGAATGACTGAGGAAAAGAGAGATAGAAGACAAAGACATGACTTGAGTGAATAGTGAATGGCAATAGTGTATAATGCTTTTGACTCTCTATCTGGTGCCTACTGGCTTTTAAACACTGTCACTCAACCAGTGTTGGAAATATGTTTCCAGCATGCACACTGGGAAATAACCTGCCATCATTTTCAAGTTGAAATGTTATTTTGGAATTGTTTGGTTTTCTTATGGCATTTGTTAGTTCTTACGTGTGTGAAGAAAATGCACTTTTCTTTTATGGACCCAATAGTTTACCACCTATTGGTCAAAAGTCTTTGTGAGTTTAAAAACTGAAATTGTTTCATTCCAAACTACTTGTGAAAGCATGTGTTTCCTTAATTTTACCTTCTGATTTTTTCAAATTAAATTTGCTGTTAGTTTGAATGACCCCAAGATTAAAAACAGGCAGTACATATATTTTAGGAATATCAATTATTTATCATACTTACAGACCTCTGAAATTTGTCCTTATAAATGATTTCAAGTGCAAAAATAGGTAAAGCACTAGACTTTTGCTTGTTTTTTTTTTTTTTTTTTGTTTTGTTTTGTTTTGTTTCAAAATAGTTCTCTGTGGTAGAATCTATGCTGCATGACTCAGATCCCACTTCTGGAATGAAGGATTTACTGCCTTGTCTTCTGGGAATGCTGCCAGAGGAAATCTCTCAGCTCCCAGACCTTTGCACTCTGCTGACTGCTTCAGCTGAGGAGAGCCACCTCTCCAAAGGTCAATTTCCTTTCCCAGATCAGCTGCTTAAAGGTCTGAGCACAATATTGCTCTTAGTCCCCAGAAAGTGAGGACTCTGCAGTGGCTCTGTGCTCCAGGGGACACAGCCCTTTGCAGTGCCTTCCCTGAAATATTCCAGGTTCTCTTCCAATGCTGAGGATCATCAGAGAAAATAGTACCATCAGAGAAGGCATCCAAAATCTGAAGCGTGGATGATGAATCACAGGGGTATCTGATTTTCCTAGTATATACAGTTTTGTTTACTCATGAATATTGGCTACTAGTGACCCTTTCAGAGGTTGTTACCATGTTCCATTGATGATGCCAACAAATGCAATTATTACTCAGGGTGTACAGGAAAATCTGAATGGCATTTCATTTTCTGGTCATGTTAAATTTATTGCTCAGAATTTTATAGTATAAATATGGAACAGCATATCTTTCCATTTCATGTATTTTGCAAACGTATAGCAACCCACCCTAACCCTGTAGAGGTTAACTCCCAGAGGAGTTTTAGGACTTGTATCCATGGGCTCACCTTGAGGTCCCACCACTGAGTTCTGGTGACATGAAGGAAGATAGAAAACCATTTCTTTCATGGGACCACATGAAATTTGGTCACCAGAACAAGGAGAAGTGCTAGTTTGGTATGATTCTTACATACACTGTAGGATGAGTTCAGTACTCTGAACAATTCACCCTCAATCCTGGACTTTGAACCCCCATGTGGGTCCTCATTGGCTCTCACCAGATCTTGCATATACACTGCTGCCTGCATCTAAGGGCAATGAAGATAGAAGCAGGCATCTTTCGTTCTATGATCTCCTTCTGCTGGTACCCAGAATGATCTCGTTAGCCCTCCACAAACTACAACCTGAGATGGGCTGTTCTTCAGGTATGGCCACACCTATCTCCTTCAAAGTATTTCAATATTATGCTCTACAAGGCCAATGTTTCCTTCCAATCAGTGACCTCTCTTACCTCTAATCTAGCCTCATCCTTTCCCAGGTTAGTCTTAAACCATGCCAAATGAGAGATGATTATTCTTTGCAGAAAATATAGTACTGATATTGCTTATCCGATAGTGTTCTTACCTATTTTCCCTGCTGGTAAAATTACTTGTAAAACATACACAATCATTACTAAGTTTCACCTACCAGGAATGCAGTGTCTGTGTCCTAAATTATCCAAGAGAACAAAATGGGAAAATATGCTGTTCTACATCTATACTATAAAATTCTGAGCAATAAATTTAACATGACCAGAAAATGAATTACCACTCAGATTTTCCTGTACACCTGGGTGAGACTTGCATTTATTGTCATCATCAGTGGAGCACAGTAACAACCTTGGAAAGGGTCACTAAAGGCCAGTATTCATGAAGAGTATAATAGATGATGCAACGTCGTGGTAATGATGCAACCAGTACTAAATAAATGATATTAGGGAATTGCAAAAGTGAGAAAATCAGCATTTCTTCAATATAAAGAGGCTCCAAGAAGCCCTTTCATTGTAAAATAATAACAGTGCTGTTATCTTGCTTTCATGGATAGTGGAGGTGGAAGATTTTTAAAGTAATCAGGAATGCCACACTTGGCAATAAAGGAGATGAAAATATGATTTCTGTATCTAAATAGGAAGATTCAATGCCTGGCATATTGAAGATCAACTACCAATTGGGTAGTAATTAAATGTGTCAGTGACCCTTCTGTTGTGCTAAATATTCACCAGGAAATCACTGTGTATTGCACAGGCCTTTGAACTTTGTATTTGATTTTTTTAAAATCAAATTGTTTATCTAGACCAGGGTCTCACCAAAAAAACACATCTTCTGGAAGTGTTACTACTTAAACAACATAGGGCTTTGAAAATCTACCTTTACTACCCCAACTAAGGACAAGTGTGAAGATCATTTCAGCTTGAGAGCTGTCCATAGGTTTAGCAAAACCATCTAGGGAGCATACATTACTCCTAAACCTTTCCAAATTCCCAAACCTGCCCTATTCCCTTTCCTTCCATGGGTTTTGATCACAAGAGCACTTCTTTTCTGGTCCTCCTTTTGCAGGTTAAACTGTCTCCAATTTAACTTCCTAAGTCACCCAAACTGCAACAGCTTCAAATCCTGTTAAACATAGGCCCACATAAAATTGACAATGTTCAATTTGGTAACGTTTTAGTTTAGAACGTTTATGTGGCTTAAAAGATATGTATATATGATTGAATTTTATGTACTGAGATTCTGATTCTACTAGTTCACACAGACAGAAAGACTTAATAGCTCACTAACATGAATATCTTAATTAAATCAGGTTCTTGCATCTTCCTTCCTTTGTAGTAATTTTGTTCTATTTGTTTGTTATGGTTTGAATGT
Organism: Sciurus vulgaris; assembly: GCF_902686455.1. NCBI lineage: Eukaryota > Metazoa > Chordata > Mammalia > Rodentia > Sciuridae > Sciurus > Sciurus vulgaris. The sequence continues at coordinate 95,259,422 of NC_136462.1, forward strand.
GGTATAACCCAAAAGCTCACCTGTGAGAGACAATGCAACAAGATTTGGAGGAGAAATGATTGAGTGATAGCCCTAACATACTGGTGAATTCATTCCCTGATTGGCATTATCTGAGAGGGAACTGAAGTGGTAGGGTGTGCCTGGAGGAGGTGGGAATTGGGGTGTGGCTTTGGGGTTTATATTTGTATGTGGCAAGTGGGGTCTCTCTGCCACCACATAAGCTGCTTCTCTCTGTCACACTCTTTCATCGCTATGTTCTGCCTCACCTTGAGCCCTGAGGAATGGAGACTACTGTCTATGGATTGAGACCTCTGAAACTGTGAACCCTCAAATAAACTTTTCCTCCTCTATGGTTGTTCTGGTTAGATCTTTTAGTCACAGCAGTGAAAAAGTTGACTAAAACACTTTCTTTATCTTTATGACTTCCTGCCTATGTAGCTAAATTTGCAAAAATTAAGTAAGAAATTTTTCCTAGTCCTAACTTGGAAGACCTGGGCTTAGTAGTTTACAGGTATGTACTGGTAGCCATCAGTATGACGGCATTTGTAGACTACTGTTACCATCTAACTTCCACCATTACAATTGGTTTTATTGTAGCTTCAGGATTCCTAAAGTTGTATGAAACAAGAAAACTCAAAGAAGCACTAAAATTTTAGGAGAGGTAGGAGAAAAAATAAAACATAGTTTTATAAAGGGAAGGGACAATAACCAATAGCAAGAATTCAGAAGGGGATATCATTAGAAATGTTATAAACATTATAAGGAAAATAAAATGAACAGTTATATGCATACAGAGTTTCAAATGTAGATGAAAATTCCACGTACCAAAACTGGCAATAAAATTAAAATATAAATAGTCTTAGAACTATTTAAAAAATTTTATTTGTATTAAATCCTTCCTATAAATAAAATTCTTATTCTAGTTTGTTCCAACAATGAATTTTTCAATAATTTAGTTAAAAATAATGCCAAACTTATAGTAACTATATGTTTCATCAGTGTATAATAATCTTCATGTCAAAACTTCTCAAGGATAGTATAGTCTAGGAGAGAATAATTATAATACAAACTAAGTCTTTCACATGGATATGAAAATTATTTTAAGAAATCAAACTGAATTCAGCAATTATGAAAAGAATCAATCATAGCAATCAAATTGTATTCATTATGGAAATTTGAGATTCTATTTACATTTAAAAATCAGTTAAATATAATTAATATAAGCAGAAAAAGAAAGAAATATATGAAATGACCATCTTAATATATGTTGAAACAGATATCATAATGTAATATCCATTCACTAGAAAAATTCCTGAAAACTAGGAATAGAAAGGATGTGTACCAAATTCATTGAAAAATATCAATTTTGATTGTATAGCATTGTAATTTTTTCTTCTGAGATCAGGTAGAAGACAAAGATGTCATTATTACCATTTCTGGTTTACATTGTACAATTGATACAGACCAAGGTAGCAGAATTATAAAAGCAAGTAAAACACAACCAAAAACAAACCTGTCAGTATTCACAAGAGGCTTGACTGTATATGCAGACAACCCAAAAGAAACTATAATTGAATTATTAAAATAAATAAAACATTTTATAAGGTGCTAGATACAAGGTAAATATATTGTAAAAATAAATTTCATTTCTCTACACCAGAAGTAAATGGAAATTAAACCTTTTAAATAGATTTGATTTATAATAGCTCCATAAGTATCAAACATTAGTACAACCACTTTGGAAAACAGCTTGGAAGTATCTACCAAATGTGAATGCAGCCCTGACACAAATCTCAGCAATTGTACTCTAAGGTTCTTAAGGTTTTATTGGCTATCTCTAAGGTAGATAACCAATAAAAACTTAAATATAACTTTATAATAGCACTATTCACAATAGCTCCAAACTGGAAATCTTTCAGATGTTCATCAATAGTGAAATAGATAAAATAATTTGTGTTTACAAAATGAAGTATATTATTCAATAAGAATGAGAATAATTTAATAAGCTATTAAAAATTTGAGTGAATTTTATAAATATAATAGTAGACCAAAGAAATCAACAACAAAAGAGTACTTAATAGAAGATTTAAATTATCTGAAGTTCAAAAGTATTTCGAAAAACACAAAAGAGAGCCTCCTGGGATTCTGGCAATACTTTATTCTTGATCTTGGAATGATTACAAGAGTACTTTCATTTTCTGAAAATTCATTGAAATGTTCACTGATGATTTATGTGCTTTTGTGATATTATACTCAAATATAATAGTTCTAATAGATGTGGTATAAAACTTCTGTCAGAAAAATACAAAACAGATTGGAAAAATCAAATCTGTATTACTTTTCCCTGAAAGTAGTACAGATTTAATGCCTCTTAATGCTGTAAAAATTGACAAGGGATTCTAAAATTTATGTGAAGAATAATGGACCACACATGATAAAGATGATATTGAAGAATAGAACATAATTAAAGGACTTCCTTGCTGGAAGTCAAGACTCATAGATCTAAGGTGATTAGATAAATAGTAAGATACTTATTTCTAAATAGACAAATGAATAGAATAGAAGAGTACAGAAACAAAACCATGCTGTAATAGTTTACAATGAGAAAGGGATATCTTATTTTTAAATGTTGCAGGGGCAATAAGATATTCATTTGGGAAAAAACTTAAAATCCATTCTAGGTGAATTTTGGAACTAAATGGAAAAAACAATAGAATTTATAGAAATAATGTAGGAGGATATCTACAAAACTTCATGGTATAGAATTGCATTATAAATATTGATATACATTTTTTGATTAAGAAAACATTTTAAAATTAGACTTAAAATTCAAATAATAAAAACTAAAAATTGAAATGAAAAGCTGCTATTAATAACAAAGCATAAAGGAAATACATGGAACAGGAGAAAACATTTGGTACCCATCTCACTAACAGGACACACATTTAAAACGCTTAAAGAAGTCCTAAAAATCAAAACCCAATCAAAGACAACACACTAGAAAACGGGAAAATACATGAGCATGTATTTCATGAAAAAGAATTTCAAAGGGGCCAAAGCCAGTTCAATATCTTGATTAGTCAAACAAATAAATACTAAAACAATAGTGAGAATATTATTTAACATTTCCAGAGATGGCTAAATGAAAATAGTATATGTTAGCAAGGATATGGATCAAGTGGAATTTCAGACACAGCTTTAGGGAAAAGAATTGAGATAGTTTTGAAAAACTACCAAGCACTGTCAATGAAATTTAAAGATATCCCTACCCTATGGTTCAGCAATTCCACTCTTAAGTGCACACACACACACACATATACACACACAAAAAAATTTTTGAATATGTACCATAGAGATATCAGCAGAAATATGCCCCAGGGTCTTGCCCTCATCACACACACACACACACACACACACACACACACAAAAGAAAGACAGAAAAGAAATGTGCATAACATCATAATAGTTCTAAAATGGATGAATAAAACACAATGTTAATATTAGAAAAATAGAAAAAAATAAGTGAGGTATAGTCATATAGTGAGATAGCACCAATGAAACAATGAAAATAAGAGACCAATGCTACTTGTAACAACACAAAAAAGAGCTTCCCTACAAAAGAAAACAATGGCAAAATGTTATCATTGTCACACTTAAAAGAGGTGCAGGAAAAAATGTGTTTAAAATGTATATTTCTGTGTTAAAAGTATAAAGAAATTCAAAGAAATGTTAATCAACAATATCAAGAGGGTAGTGACCTGTGACAAAAAAGAGGAATTAGGGGCTGAGTGGAGGCATGAGGTGAAATTGAGTCTTTATATTAACACTAAGATATTTTTACCATTTTAGACGATCCCAATTAAAGGTATGTTAACCAGAAATCATAGCTGCCACATACCGATCACACCCTGTCCACTCCATGATATCCTTCATTACAGGTTACAAGGTGCAGAGTGCCCTGGATGTTTAACCATGAAATGAGCCTGTCAGAAACTCTCAATTAGCAAAATAGTATTTTCTTCCATGCATACTACTCCCAGAGTTCTCTTTTGTCATAGTCCTGGCATGATGTAACTGTATGTGAGGACTCAAATTCCTTGGGTACTAACTGATCTTAATGAGATGGCTTTCATCATTTGTATTTGTCTTGGTAAAACATTTTGTGTTGTTTAAATCCAGTAGTCAAAATAAATATGAAAAGTTGCACAATTTAGGTGACTAATTTTATGTCTTTTAAATAATTCTTCAATGTTGCTGACCATAATCCATGTGGACTTTGCTAAGATGTATGCTGTGAACTTGAGTTGTACTTGCTTCCCCACCACCATTCAAACTAGGCTTACATGTACTTTTTATAATTTTTCATTTACCTTAAAAAAAACCTTTTTATTAGGAAAATTTAAATATAAAATAAGTTGAAAGAATTTTACACTGGACTCACTTTTCATTAGCATTTTATTTAACTTTATCACATAGCTAGCTATCTACACATACATTTATCAATGACCAATCCATTTAATCACATGATAACTATTGATTAAAACAACTCAATGATGTATCATAAGCTAACCCTTAGTGCAACCAACATTTAGGTCAGGAAATAAAAAATACCAGTAGCCCCCATGTTTTTGGTCTGGAAAAGTCCAAAAGGAGTACTTCTGCCTTAAATGTGGGATTTTAAGAAAATTAGCTCACTTTATCTTCTCTATTTGCTTCTTTTTTGATACATTTGTCTACAAATTGAAAATGGAGATGGTATTTCACAAAAAAGTTTTCGTGCACACAGCTTCCTTGTTGGTTTCCTAGTACTTTCTCTAACATATATTAGAAATTCATAGCACTTTAAAAATCTAGAAGACTGAATATTTTTGTAATCAAAAAATACACCAGGCTGAGTCAGTAAACAACTTAGATCTATGTCTCATGGGACATTTGCTAATGTAAGTTTTCTAAATATGAGCAATTTAGAGCTCATATTTGCCATTATCTGGTAAAACAGTTTGCATTAAACCTAATGCAACCTAATGTTTTTTAATGTATTTTTTTTTTCTGAATTCCCTTCAGACATGATTGCAGCAAACAACACAGTGGGGAGAGAGAGAGAAAAAAAGCTCTCCTTTCTCTGCTGTGCAGTGATTTGACTTCTCACATTTCTGTTGGAATGAAAATTAGATTCAAGGACAACTCTGTACCTGATAACTCTGACAAGGTGTGAAATGCCAAGCTTTCTATGGCTGTAATGAACATATGCAAAGTTTTTTCTTTTGTCTGCAGGTTCAGACAGTGTATTCTAGAGTAAAGAAACTCTAGTCTTAAGGAATCAATTATATACTTTCTGTAATGCCCATGTTGTCCAAATATCATATGTGGGGGAAAGTCATCTCCCTGATGACTTTTTATAACTCAAGCACTTGATTTTCTGAGGACTGACAATGCTCATGGTCCTCCTGGGTGATTTTTGACCACCTTTTGCTTTCCGATAGGTATTCCTTCGAATGATATTTGAAAGAATGTAACAAAATTACTGGACTTCTATGAATGAACAGAGAAGTTAGTCTAATTACTAGAAGGAAGCAAGCAGGGACAGACATTTTTGTTTACTTAGAAAAGGCATTTTTCCTAAGAAATTACACAAATAACCAATAAACACCTGAAAATGTATTCAATACCATTAGTCAGTAAGACATGCAAATCAAAATCACAATGAGATGTCCTTTCATAGATACTAGGGTAGCTATAGTAATACTTTTTTAAAAAAAATGAAAATAAATGTTGATAATATGGAGAAAATTAGCACCTTTAGACATTGTTGGTTGGAGTGGAAAAGATTGGCAGCTATTCCAAAGTTAAAGAGTCATATGATCCATCTATTCCATTCCTTGTACACCTGAGAAAATTGAAGACATGCTCACAGAATGTTTATGCCAGCATTACTCATAGGAACCAAAAATACAGAAACAATTCAAATCTCCATTTACTAATGAGTAGGTAAATAAAATGTGGTGTATGCATGCAATATAATATGATTAATTCATTAAAAGGAACTAAGTATCGATACATGATCCAGAATGGATGAACTTGAAAACACGTTAAGAGAAAGAAGTCAAACACAAAAGATGTATATTCATGTGATTCCATGTATATACAATATCCAGAAATAGCATATTCACAAAGACAGGAAGTAGATCAGTGATTGCCAGGAACTAGGGAGAGGAGATATCCTAATAGGCTTCAGGTTTCCTTTTTAGGGTGATGAAAATTTTCTGGAATTATAAAGTAGTGGTGATTGCAAAATTTTGAGTCTAATAAAAATCAATGAATTGTAAAAAAAATTAAATTATAAATAAAAGAATACAGTTTATCTTGCATTTTTCTCATTCTTTGAAGAATGATTATAGTTTTTACTTTTATTCTTTGAAACTTTTTGAGAAGAAACCAAAAACATTGAGGATTTACAGGTTAAAAAAATTCTACTGTGTGTTCTAGAGGGTAGTAAATAATATCTTGTCTTTTTGTTTTTCTTTATAGGAAATTGATGTCCCAGATATTGAAACTGTATGTGCCCAGACCCAGTGATGACAGAGAGGGAAGGGGCATACAGTGGGTGTATAAAGAGTAGGCTAGTTATAAGGAACAAACTGAAGTATCCCTCCCAAAATTCATCTATTGAAGACCAAATCTATGATGTCATGGTATTTGGAGGTGAGTAATAAAAAGAATAAAGTAGTCTGAGAATAAAGTAGAATTAAGCCTACTTTATTTTTTTTATTACCACCTCCACAATAAAAAGAATATTTTTTGAAGATTTTTTAAGTATGAAGGTACCTCCTTTGGGAGGTAATTAAGTCTAGATAAGGTAAAGGGAGGGACTCCAAGGCAGGATTTATAAGGTCTTTATAAGCAGAGGAGAGAAATAAAATCTTTTTCTCTCTCTGTAGTACATGAGGACACAGCGCAAAGGCTGCTATGTTGTGAGTCAGAAAGAAGGTTCACACCAGAGACCCAATCTGTAGGCACCTTGATCTTGGACTTCCTAATCTCCAGAACTATGAAATATAAATGTCTTTTTTTTTTTCAAGTTATCCAGTCTGTGGTTTTGTATAACTGTCTGAGCTGACTACTACACTATGAAGTGAAATATGAAAGAGAGGTAAGAAAATGAGGACTAGGAAATAGGAGATATATTTGTTTAATAAAATAAAGTCCAGATCAGAGAGTGATTTAAAAAGGGTGTTGATATAACATTATTTTACTTTGTTTTTTAAATTGAAAATATTTCCATGGGCCACAAATATATCAAGGTGGAACATAGTAATGTTGCTCTGTTTATGAAGTTTTCTTTAATTCTTTTTTAAAACAAAAACATACTAAAGTAGATATGCTCATTAATTTTCATTCATATAGAAGTATTATTGGTGCATTTTATATTTTGTGATATGACTATGTGCATGCAATCTTTAATGTCCTTAGGAAAATATGAAGCAAAGATCTGTTGAATCCTAATTTGAAATGGTCATTTTGTTTTTGTTTATTTGTAATAAGCTGGTCCTTGAGAATGAGAGTTCAGAATGATTAGTAAGTAAAGATGAGGTGGTTGATAGGCAGACCATGAAAATACAGGGAAGTACAAGAGGTTGGCCAACTGGATATCTCCAAGTGTAATAAGATGAGAAATTCTCTCTGCACACTTGAAAATGAAGTTCCTTTCCATATGGAGCCATTCAAACTATTACTCTATCAATTATTTAAATAGCGCCATTTTGCTGTCCTTGGGACCAGGTCAGGCATGTAACATTGTGTAGCTTAGCAAAGAATAACAACAAATGCAGAAGAGTTAATAAATAAATTACAGTAGTACGTCACTGGGGGTTTGCAAATCATGAAGTTCCAGACAGAGATAGACTTGGGCTTATAGGAAACTGGATTCTTTCCCAAAATGCGTACTTTTTTAACCCTCATTTAGAATCATGTATGGTCTTCAAAGTAATTCTTCTTTGAAGCATTGGATAAGAGTTTTTCCTAGATTTGTCTTATAAGCTCAGCACCAACAGCTATGTAAACTAGAGGCATGTACTTTGTCCTCCTGGGACTTATTTACTCATCTGTGACAGGTAAACAACAATGTTTGTTGTGGAAGCAAAGATTTGTGAAGACTAAATTAGGTAATGTTCGTAAAGAGCATCGCATAGTCCCTGAAACAGCAAGCAATCAATTCTTGATGATATATCACAAAACTAGTATTTCTTCAATTCTAAGATTTCATGACCAGAAATCTTTTCTCCATGTGCATCAAACCTAGCTAAATCCTTCATGGTTCTCCTCACATACTTTGTTTTCTTTCTTGTTTTTTTTTTTTTTTTTTTTCAGTAATATCTGGGATCTCTTGAGATCTACTCACTCACCTGTTTCATATTTCTCTGTCTTTGAATTGGCACTGGACATCTCAATTCCTTCCCTTCACTTAATTCCCATAAATTAAAGTCTAATCTATCACACTTTAACCTTTCTTTATGAAAACCCAAGGATCTGGGCAGATGCTTTCCAAAGTGCCAAAAGTCTAGCCTTGTGCCCTCAAGTCCTGTGTTTCATTTTGGGGTATGAGAAACTAAGAACTCAGCAATGAAGCTGCTGGATGTCAAGAGGAAGGTTTCTGTGTAAGAACCATGGAGGCCTGACATTGCCTGGTCTCACTTTCTATCCAAGTACAACCATTATTCCCCACAAACCCTGGTTTCCTCTACAAATGAAAGAAATGCAAATCACAAATGAAAATCTTACAATGCATTCAAATATAGATTTGAGGGACTAGAGATAGGGCTTGGTAGTAGAATGTTTTCTCAGCATGCACAAGACCCTGGGTTTGATTCCCAAATAGCACATGAACACGTGTGTGCATGTGTGCAAGCACACAAACACACACACACACAAATGCAGATTTGTGTCAAACCTAAATACTACTACCATTTATGAAACATTTCATTCCTAGGGAATTCTCAAACTCCACTGCTTAATCATCTACTGAAGTGGCTTATTAAAGATGCAGGTTCCTAGCTCATTTGGTCTGAAAAGTTAGCCCGTGCGCCATACTTTGAGCAACACTGCCGAGGTAATGAAGCATCAGAGTTTCCATCTTCAAGGATAAAAAAGCAAGAACCCCAAGATGTACTTATACGGTGCAAGGAGAGCATGCACTATGACCAGTTTATATATTTACAACAACAAAATACCTTTTTCTTATACCTTAAACAATATTTCATTCTGTATCTTGAGCATTTAATTTTCATTCAAACAAGGTAAAATAAAGCAATTTTTTCCCCAAGTCAGGAATGAAAGTTCTACATGTAGAAGTCAATTCCCTGTGAGAAATGGTACAAAATCTGGGGACTGTATGCCCTTTCTATGAATTACAACTCACTGGCAGCTTTGCTCTTATTATCCTTAGGAAATGGTTTGCTTTTGCCAAGATTTTAAAAGAAAATTCTGAGAGATCGATTTTTAAGACATCAGAAGAAAATATCATTAACCACTGAGAAACTTCAGGCACTAGGCAAAGTCCACTAAATGGGAAAAGTTTTCCCTAGGAAGAATCTCATTATAGTTTTTCATGTAGGTGCTTCATGGAAGAAACTGCTATGTGACAAAATGATTTTGATATTCTAGAAGTTCATTTAAAAAGGCTTCTATCTGTAATGAGATGACCTTCAGAAGCACCAGGAGCTGAGGAATAGACAACAGCAATGAGGGAAGGAAACAAAAACTAAATCATAAAGACAACCTGCTGGACCAGCAAGGATCATGAGGTTGGGAGAAGGCGAACACCAGGAAGAAGGGAAAAGATTGGGCAAAGTACATACATGGTGATTTTATTTAACTCTTTCTTCTCATTCCTATATATACACCAAGATAAGTCATATTTTTATTTAAGCAATGTGTTATTTGTTCAGAATCTCCTTCGGGAATTTTTAATTTTTATTTTCCTAGTTGTTTTATTTTTATTTTATTTATTTTGTTTGTTTGGGCTTTTGCTTTAAAATCCATGATAAACTATTAATAGTTGGAAGTATTAAAGCACATATTTTGATTTTTCACTTACATATGAAGTCTCCTTCATCTTTATAATTGGATTTTTATTTTCAACTGCCTCTAAAACTTCTTCCTATATTTTGCCCATGTTCTTTTTCTGAACAAGATTAAAATTTAAATTAGGTCTTTTGTTGTCCTCTTTGTTAAATTCTATGCTTCTGTAATTTCTACCCATTTTTAAGTATATTATTGACATTTTTCCTTTAAGCATCTTTGATTTCTCCCCTTTCTGATTTTTTTCAAAATATTTATGATTTTATATCTCTCATCAAGTCACATTTGAACCATTTTTTAATGTTTTATTTTCTTCATTGTTGGTTTCTTGTTTTTGTTGCTGCTTCTGTTGTTGGTTTTGATTTTTGTGGTGTGTGTGTGTGTGTTTGTGTGTGTGTGTGTGTGTGTGTGCACCCATGCTGGGGATTGAGCCAGAGCTTTGGCATACTAGCCAGATACCCTTAACACTGAGCTATCTCCAGCCTGTTTTTTCTTTTTTCTTTCTTTCTTTCCTTTTTTTTTTTTTTTTCTTATCAGAATTTAGAGGAGAGAAACCAAATCTTATAAGAACCCATGAATGCAAAGAAGACTGTCAAAAGCAGAAATAATTACAAGAAATGTTATGACTCCTCATCTTTCTTTAAACTCAGGCATTCTATGATATCAATCTTTATTAGGTTCCTCCTCTTAATATATCTATGATGATACTGTTCTGTACTTTCAACTTCACTTTTCAAACCTTTCAAGAATCAAAAGGGAAATATCACAGTATTGTAAGATAGATTGTCGCATTCTGGCTTTTCCAAATGTCACCAAAATAAACGTGTTAATAAGGCAAAGCTGGACTCATTGCCAACCTCATAGAATATCCTGAGAAAATTGTAGTGCCTCAGGAGGGGAGCAAGTATGGGATATTTAATAAGATTCTGAAGCCTGGTTTAAGGTTAGTTTTCCAGTGCAGGGACCTGGTTTGGATTGGGTCTTGTTCATGTGATAGAAGTTTACGATTTATAGAGTAAAAAAGGCAAAAATTTCTTGGTAAGGAGTTCTGAGGTTTAGAATACAAATTTCCTTTTGATGCTTCTTGAACTTCTTTTCTTAAAGAATCTCCATTTCTTCATGAAGAAGTTTGAAAAAGAGTTCGCTAAGATTTTTTAAATACATGTAAGAGCTGAAAAAATAAAATTCTAAGATAAAAATTAGGCATAAGATCTTGTTTTCTGGAAACAAGTGTTTTTATTGTTTTGCCAACTTCAAGAAACTCGTGTTTTCAGTAGTTTTATTGTATAGAGGAATTACATACCTAAATCAAAGAATTACAAGCTCAAATACCTAGATGGGGCAGGATTAAAACATTAATGCATCAGTTTGTGAGTTCCACAACAGGATTAACAAGGCCTGTAAATATCAGGGAGCTAAAGCACATTCTCTATTTAAAATCACTTACATTCAAATTAAAACACTTTCAGTCTTGTCCTGGTCATACAGAATGTACCTTCAGGTCAGCTTCTACCTACAGGTTACCATTCTGCGAACCTCAGTTGAAAGAATTGGGAGGCTCTTACAGGAGTTTGATGTGGATTGTGAAGTCAGGAAAGTGCTTAACGGGTCCCCCAGAGTCCATCAGGTTGTTTAGTACCAGATATAAGTAGTTCCAACATATAGACAGAGCACTGGGACTAATGCCATCCACAGTAAACAAAATGGTTAATTTTTGCAAGGTTCTTCCATGACATGGCGTGCTATGATGCCAACCCGGGCAGCTCAGAACCGAGTGAGAGAAGTAAGAGCTCTGACACCACTTGGGGGTAATCACAGTTCTTCTCAATATGGATGACATTCTTTCTCCATCAAAACAAACAAAATTTCACAACTTCTTTTATTTTCATATTTTTTGGTTTGTTTCTCAACATTGAAATGTATTTAAAAGCACTCTGAATCCTATGCCTTTTCACAAAAATCATCATCCTTCACTATAGATTCGAAAAAAGCAAAGTAAGTGGGAAAAAATGTTGGTAAGCTTCATCAATAGACTGATGAAGTCAGCTATTACTCTCCAGCATGACTCCTGGCACAACTGCTTAAATGATCATTTGGTTCTTGGTGTCAATGAGCTTTCAGATCTGGCTCTGTTTGTGTATGCAGTTTCGGGAATTATGTATGACATGTTGATTAGATTCTGCAGCAGGGAAGGCTGCAGTGATCTGCTTTGTCCCAGCTTAGTCTTATTGCCATCAGCAAGAAAATGTGTTAAGAGCCTTCAGAGGATGTGTTGTCAGCCAAAAGACAAAATCAGAATTAAATTGTTGCTTAAAAATATAGTAATCCCAGTTAAACTGAGATTGTTAGTGGAGGTAAATTTTGGTCATGTGAATGTTCCTTCTCTCTGGTCATTCTATGTGTTTATGGTGTGGGCAAATCTAGAAAATCATACAGTTCATAGTTCTGTTAAGAATCTCATTTACTGGGCTCCATATGGTCTAAAGTATGTAATATTCCATTTAAGATAACCCATTCCAGGACAGCTGGAAAAATCAATCCTGCATGTTCATTTGCCAACTGAGCAATCTGTACCTTTTGGATGCCACTGCCTTAGCATTTGCCACTGGCTTCTTTGGAATGTGTAGAAAACACATGTGCATGTTCTCAGCAAAAACACTGATGACCACAGAATTAATTCATCAATATGTATTTCTAACAGATAAGTTAACTCTATTTCTGAAATTCGACCATGCAATGAGGACTCTAAATGTGCCAGCCTTAGAGTGTTGGGAGCAGAGGAAGAAAGATGAACAAGAAGGTTAGTATCTGTCATTCCAAGCCAAGGAAACTCTACTACACATGCATGCATTCTCCAATCCAACTCCTTAAAAAGATATAGGATGTCTCCTGAATATTGTGCAAAGTAGTAGGAATCACTGCTGATTCATGGCACCTCCCCAAATTGACCAGTCCCTGGAGGTCATTTCACCTCTTTATACTGTGACTGTCCTCACAGTGCTGGATGAAGTATCCACAATACAAAATCATCCTAGTCTTTCCAATTTATTCAAGTTTACTCTTACTGAATGCATTCTTCACTGATTTGCTTTTTGGTGCTCTAAGGTATATCTCAGACAATTTAGAGCAAGGCGGAAAAATTTTGTCCTTGAAAATAAATTTTAGTGAATGAAAATTAACTAGAAATCATTCATGTCTTTCTCCTTATAAATAGGCTAGACCCAGAACATGTACATATTTGATGGGATATTGAAAGATACTAAGTTTTGTTATTTCTATTTAGTTTATACATTTAGATTCTGATAGATATTTCTCTTGAAATACTGATCTAGTTTAGATTTAAACTGAAATGACGTAATGTAAATTTTGGAAAGAGTTGGTACCTAACCCATTATTTCATAGAGTACACAGCACACGGATGGAAAAAGCAGATGCTATATTTATAGGGAAGGAACTGACCAATCCTGACACACAATCTCCTGCTTGATCATTTTATTCACTGCACCCTTCTAAACTCCACCGTCCTGAGTGATCAAGCTCTTGTCCTCTCCAAGTGGAGCCTTGAGTGCGAGCCACAAAAAGTTTTTCTGAAATGAAATGTCATGAGCTGTATACAATTGAACCATGAAAAAGGAAGAATCAGAGAGGAAACAGAACACACACACACACACACACACACACACACACACACATTATATGTATATATGTATGCTAATATATTCATTCTAACTCTAAAACTATAAAAAAGATCTTGGGGCTATAATATGAAAGCAAATTATCAGCTTCATGTATGGTGGACCTAAAATCTCCAATTTCTTTCAAAAACAACCCCTTAATTTGAATCTCTCAGAGTATGATTGTGGCGTTGCCATCGTCAGTTTCACCTGTGGGCTCCCATTCCAGATTTACTGAGGCATAATATCTAGGATTAGGGCTCAGAAATTTACACATTTAACAAGTTTTCTGAGTTGGTTTCCACTGATCCACACTCACATTGAAGTTTTAAAAACTACTTTGTCCAGCTGTTCAGGCTCCCGCAAGGACCTTCCAATAATTTTGAGTGAGAAGCTTCTTTGATCTTCACAACTAGATGTGTGGTCATGTGCTGGTCACAATGAGTGCTTGGAGATGAAGATATTTCCACCAACCAGAGTCAGGCATCCCACTGGAGGAGATGATAGAGAAGCAGTGGCCATGATTTCTGACTCCAGAGCTGTCTCCTGGCCTGGCCGTGACACTTCGTAGAGCCATAGGAGTTGTGCATAACATTAGTTCCCATCCATAACAGTTGCCATCCACAAAGCATTTCACTCAAAAAAGATTTTCCCAATGTTATAAATGAAGACCTTTCCAGAGGAAGCCATTTTACCCTTTGTTTGAATTAACAACCAACTCTTTTCTTTCTGTTAACCAGACTTTATATGGCAAACTTCAAATTATCTCATCTCTGTTAAACATAAGAATCACTATGAAGCTGGGGAGGTAGCTCAGCTGGTAGAGCGCTTGCCTCGCAAGGCCCTGAGTTCGATCCCCGGTACCGAAAAAAAGAAGAATCACTATGAAAATAAACCTGTATAAAATCTATCTATAAAATTGTTTTTTTAAATGTGGTGTTATTCTTTTGCATATATATTTATTTATTCACTTATTTTAGGCTTTATTGAGGTATAATTGATATGCGATAAACCACACATATATTAGTACATTATTTGATATGTTTTGACATAACTCTATATCATGAAACTCTCACCACAATTAAGTTAATGAACATGCCTATCTCATAAAATTTCCTTGTATTCTTTTCTAATTCTTCCCTTCTCTTCTCTTCATCTATTACAACCCTACCTCCAACCCTACATATGCAACTAGTCATAAGATTTCTGTCACTATGTATTAGTGTGTATTATCTAGAGTTCTGCATAAATGCAGTCATACAGTATGTATTTTATGATTTGGATGTGAGGTGTCCCCCAAAAGCTCACATGTGAGACAATGCAGGAAAGGTCAGAGGAGAAATGATGCATTGTAAGAGTCTTAACCCAGTCAGTGAATTAATTCCAGATGGGATTAATTGAAGTGGTAGGGTGACTGAAGGAGGTGGGAATTGGGTCATGGCTATGGGGTATATATTTCGTACCTGGAGCATGGAGTCAGTCTCTCTCTCTCTCTCTCTCTCTCCCCGCTTTCTGATGACGCAAGCTGCTTGCCTCTGCCACGCTCTTCTGCCATGATGTCCTACCTTACCTCAAGCCCCAAGGAATGGAGTCAGCCTTCTATGGACTAAGACCTCTGAAACCATGAGCCCTCGATTTCTTCCTCCTCTACAGTTGTGCTGGTGGGGTCATTTAGTCACAGCAGTGAAAAAAGCTGACTAAAACAATGTACTCTGTACTATCTGACTTTTATTCAGCATAGTTATTTGGACATTCATCCATTATGTATCAGTGGTATCCCATGAGTAGTATCCCATAGTATAGAAGCCCTGATTTGTTTAACCACTAATATGTTGATACATTCAGAGTGGTTTCAGTTCTTAACTGTTGCAAATGAAGCATCTATGAACGCTTATGTACATATTTGTTAGTAGGCATAGTATTTCTCCTCCCATGGGTAAATACCTAACCTGAATTAAATGGAAGGTGTGTATTTAATTTTATAGAAAGGCACTAAATTGTTTTTCTAAAGTAAATTGCCATTTTACTTTTCAATCAGTAGTATGAGAGTTGTAGTTCTTCATCCTCACCAGCATTTGAAGATTTTTTTTTTAATTTTAGAGCTTTGAAATAGTACAATTATAGTTTTCCCTTATATTTCCTTAATTTTAATGATGCTAAGAATCTTTTCTTTTCATTTGCTTATTTTCTATCCATATACCTTCTTATGTGAAAGTCTATCAAATCTTCTAGCCATTTGTCTATTGGATATTTCATTTTTCTATTTTGAGTTTTTAGAGCTTGTTGTGAATTCTGAATAAAGTCCTTTAACAGGAGTGGGGTGTAGTCAAAGGTAAAGCATATGCTTAACAGGCTCATGGCCCTGGTTCAATCCAAAGAATGAAAATCCTTTATCAGATATGGGACTTGCAAGTATTTACTCCTACACTCTGGGTATCTCCTCTTGTCCTCATTTCTGAAGAGCAAAAGTTTAATGTTTATATAGTCCTGTTGATCAATATTTTCTTTTTTGAATCATACTTCGGATGTCATATGTAAGTAATCATTGCCTAGCCAATGGTCACAAGGATTTCTGACCATGTTGTCACTCTGAAAGTGTTAAAATCTTCAGTTTAACATCTATGCCTAGGATCCTTTTGTTGTTTGTTTTGTGTGGATTTTTTTTTTTTTTTTTTTTTGATATTTTGTGAGGTGTGGATCAAAGTATAAATGACTTCTTTGGAATACTGTCTCCTTTTCTAGGCAGGATTTGTGGTATTGTTATGTGTGACAGGGCATTAACAAGAATACAAAGTCCTGTATGTAGAGGCGTAGGCTGAATACAAACTGTAAGCACAGAGTGTCTGAAGAAAGGAATGCAGGCTGACAGCTGCATAAAGCCTTCGGAGTTATCGTTTTCTTCTGTCTCTCTTTATGTCTACTGAAAGGGAGATTTTGCTCAATGTTCTCCCAGTGATCCAGATGGGGGTATTTGGAGAACTGGGGTTGGAGTAAAGATGCTTAGAATCGTATCCCTTTGGATACTCTGATACTTGTTATTATGACACATTCTCCAACCACTGCACTTTTCGATGGCAGCTCCCCCGCTCTGGTGCTTCATGGCCTAAGACTGCTTACCTGCACATACAGAAATCACAGGAAAATGGGGTCCTTAGGGACACTGCATTAGTACATGGGTTTATAGCCTTCTGATGGGAACAAAGAAAGGGAGTGAAATACTTCCTACTACTATTATAAAAACATAAACCTAGCAATCTATAAATTATGTCTGAATTTATTTTAAAATATTTAATTTTGTACAAGTATTCCATTGCAGCTTCAACACATAAATATTCAGCCAAAATAGCATTTTCATTAACAAGATTGACTGCTAATGGGAAACTGTTCATACTTTTTTTTTTTAATAAAAAATTTAGGTTACAAAACAATATAAAGAGTTATGAGGCTGCTTTGAAAAAAAATTCTATGCATATTAAGAACTAGAACTATACATGCAGAAATAATTTTAAAATTTCTCATTCTAAGAATGTGACTTTAAACATTTTTAATTTAGCTTTGTTTTGAAATGATTATATTCACAAGAACTTTTAAGAAATAATATAGAGAAAAACTATGTACCCTACCCAATGTCATCAATGGTAATGTCCCAAAAATCTGCAGATGATCCTCAATTTATGATCAAGTTTCCTCAAAACGAACTCATCATAAATATTTAGGATTGTTTTGTTTTTTCCATTCAGCCTGATTCCCTGGAGAGTCACACAAGTTGTTTTATGTATCAGTACCTCAAGAAAGTGAGTGATTTTTAAACTTCAATTTTTGTGTTTTCCTCTCGAAGCAGCTTCATAATGGAGGTTTCATTTCGTAATCACAGAAAGAAATAGTTTTAACATTATATAGGAAAAATATTGCCTATTGTATAACCAGAACTCTGTGAAAACCTGCTAAAAAGAAACATTTCTCTAATAATATTTGTAACATCCATGTCAACAAAGTACTGCTACTATGGGTTAGTGACCATGATATGAAATACGGAATGCTAAAAAGATACCCAGTAAAACATTAAATTCTACAGTGGGAAAATTACACTGTATTGCTTGTTATCTGAACTGCTGAGCTCGCTCTGGCTCCTGTGAACTCCAAAAGGTTTGTTTTCCAGGTTGAGGGAGTTCGGGGAAAGGAATCATTCCTGCATCATTATTTAATAGCCCTCTGTGTCTTTGTATGTTTGAGGTCTATAAAATAATTCTGTTCTAAGACACCAAAGATGAACTCCTGAGGTTGAACTAAAGGATTCACTGGTCTCACGAGAAATTCATACTTGTTATAAAACAGAAATCCCACTTCCCCTCCGTGATAGAGTAGCCATGAATCACAGCGTCACGCTGGCTTGGTCATAATCTAACACTTCATGCCTCAGACAACAACTTGATTTGTCAAGAGACTGTCCCTGTGCGGGCTGCCAATAGTGTCGATGCCCACTGAAGAGGATGTAATTAAGCCCTTGGTGAGCTAATTTCATTTTCTTCTTTTAACAGCTTGGGGTGTACACATGTAAAAAGGGAAACCGAGAGAAGGTGCTAAGAAACCTTGTCCTGCCAGATCTGGAGAGAGGGTTTTACATCTCTTTTATCTGATAAATGATGTTTAGACATTCAGTATGGTGTTCTCTCAAATACTCCACACAAACCTGTTTGTTTCTACTTGCTAAGCACCATCAGGTTTTCTCTGGGTATAACATTTTCCTCCAAATTAACTGCAGGAAAGCCCAGTGCTTCATGTTTGTTATCTGCTTCTATTATGGCTTGAGGACAGAGAAATTGATTCTGATTCACTCTACCACTCGCTGCGAGCAGTTTGGAGTAAAGGTATTTGTCGATTTGGATAATTTCTTAGAAGCTTGTTATATGCTTGGGAATACAGCCATTAAACAACTGGAAGAATAAGGAGCTGAATCAGTCATATTTTTAAGTTGAAATAAGAACTTTATGTTGACCCAGGTAAGTAACAGTTTACTGTTAATCATAATCATTTTCATTCTGAGATAAACTCTGAAATTGCATGAGGCAAGTGTTCTTATGCTAAGGCAAAAAATGATAATAAAAATATCTACTCCCCAAAGTCTCTCCACGTTTATCCTTTACCCATCTTCCATATTGAAATGTAACTCCTTTCAAAAGACAGGGAAATGAATTCATTGTGCACATTACATGTTTCATTCAAAAACATTGTATTATTTGGGGAATTAAAAGTGCAGCAAAGATCCTCTTAAGGGATGTCTGCCCAGAATTGATATCCTGCTAGTGAAGCACGTTGGTTAAGTGCTTTGCACCTCTCTGAATCCCTGGGCCCATCCCTGTGGTGATTTTTAGGCAGTAGATCATGGGAGACTGTGTTGAGAGCAGGATGGAGATGTCCCCACCCCTCACAAAGCCCTGGTTGTTTAGTAGGTTAAAGCAGGAGGCGGAGTATTGAAACCATGTGCTTTACATTTGCTGTTTCATGGCCAGAGTCTTTAAAGTCTTGTCTTTCCCTTACAGCAGCTCTTCAGTTCAAGAAGCAATATCAACATGGAGACAGGGATGGCACATAGAACCAAGTAAACTGGCTTGTCTGTGAGAAAAACAAAAAGTGAATTTGGTTTGCAGATCCTCACTTTCCCTTGATGGCCATTTTATTCTCTTTGTGACCTATTTTCCCATACAAGAAATCTGCTGCATTTTCATAGCATGGGCCTCTCTCATTCCAAGAGAAAATATTACCTCACAACCTGCTAACATCCTTAGATAGTATTTATTGTCAGGGGTGGGTTAACGTAGTCCACAGAAGGTCAATGTCTATACCCTATAAATATGCCCTACAGAGGACATCTTCATTATTCTAACCCAATGGTCCCATTGGCCACTTTTATCCAGGTAGGTTAAGAATCACATACCTATCGACTCATCCTATAGATTCCCTTCCCCCATCCCACCCTGGGGATTGACCCAGGAGCACTTAACCACACTTAACACTGAGCCACATCTCCAGCACTTTTTATTTTTTATTTTGAGATAGGGTTTCTCTAAGTTGTTTAGGGCCTTGCTAAATTGCTTAGTGCCTCACTAAGTTGCTGAGGCTGACTTTGAACTTGTGATCCTCCTGCCTCAGCCTCCCAAGCCACTGGGATTACAGGTGTGGGCCATTGTGCCTGGCATACCCTGGATCTTTCTTGATTTCTCCCTGCATGAATTCCAGATTTATAAGATGCCACACCTAATAACTATTTCCAAGTGTGAAATTCGAAACCTTCAAAACAAGGAAATGGGCTATGCAGGGAATGAGTCTAGATTCATCTCTTGGAAAGCAACTGTTCCCTGTCTAGGCAATTCCTTCTATTGCTAGGAATAATTAAACAAATTATTATATAAATGCTAATCAGAACAACAGTGAGATAGCACTACACACCTACCAGAATCAGTAGAATAAAAAACACCGGGTGTGGATCTGGAGAAATAAGAAGACTTACACAATACTGGTGGAAACATGAAATACTACAGTGACCTTGGGAACTCTTGGGGTAGTTTCTTACAACAGGTAGCAGCCGTATGACCCGGATGCACTCTTGGGCATGTGTTCTAGAAAAGTGAAAAATTAGTTTACACAAAACCTATACATGGATATTCTTAATAGCTTTAATTGTACCATCCCCAAACTGAAAATAATCCAACTGACTTTAACAGATGAATGGTTAAACAAACTGGCACACATGGGCCATGGTGCTGAATGTTTGTGTTTCCTCTTAAATTTGTATGTTGAAATTCTAAACTCTAAGATGATTTTTATAAAAGATGGGACCTTTGGGAAATATTAGGTCATGAAAGTCAAGTTCTCATAAATGGGCTTAGAGTCCATACAAAAGAAACCCGAGAGAACCTGTTACACCTTCCACTGTCTGAGGATAGAGTGACAAGATAAGGGTGAGGGCCTACATCAGTCACCAAATCTGCCTACCTTGACTGTAGACTTCCTCGTCTCCAAAGTGGTAGGAAATAAATTTCTATTTTTTATAGGACACAATAAGTTATGGTATTTTGTTACAAAATCCCAAATGATTCAGAGAGAACAATGTTCAGCAATAAAAAAGAATGACAAATGCAAAAACTTGGGAAAATCTCTGAGAAATTAATTATGCTAAATAAAAGATTATGTGCCATACTATTCCACTTATGTAAAATTCTTATGATGATAACATTTTAGAAATGGATAACACATTAGTGGTCCTCTGGCCTTGGGGGTAGGGGAGGGAGGCGGGCATTACCAAATCAAATGGTCAGATGAGGAATCACTGTAGTGCTGGAAATGCTCTGCATTTTGACTGTACTGATGTTAGTGTTCTTGTTTTGACATTGTACTACTGTATTGAAAGGCATACCATTGGGGAAGACTGGACAAAGTGTACATGGGATCTTTCCAAATTATTTCTAACAATTGCATGCAAATCTACAGTCATCTCAAAATTAAAAGTTTAATTAAAATATTTAATTTGTTTAGGATGATATGGGATAAGTAAGTTGGAAATTTAAGAAGAAATTAGTTCCTTGAATTAGAAAGTAACCCTTATAAATTACATTATAGAACTTACCTGTGTCCCTTCGTGAAAATTACTCCATCTAATCTTGCATTAGCCATATTCTTAAAAACTTAATTTTCTCTACCTTGATATCATGAAATTTGTATTACCTTTTTCACTCTTAAAAATTCCATGTGGAATCAAGTATGTTTGCGATTTCTTTGGAAGAAATCATCTCTTGAACTATAAAGAAAATAACTAGGAAACGTTTTTAAAAAGCATTTCAAATGTGTCAAATACGTCTGATACTGAATGGATAATATTTGATTAATATTTTTGCCAATGACATCCACTTCAGATAATGAACTTTAAAAAAACTGCCTTTATTAACTAGAAAGAAAAGAACATTGAAGATTAGGAAAGGAAGAAAGACATAGATTGAATACCAAAAAGTACAAGAGGGAAAGAGAAGAGAGAAGGCAGAAGGACTGAGATAGATTACTGTGATGTGTGAGGCAGAAGCTGTGCGACATTCAGCATAATTTTATTCATATTTACTCTCCATTTCACTGATTCTCTATTCAGTTGCATTTGTACTGCTCTTAAATTATGGGTTTATTTTTAAATTATTTGAAGTAACTCTAAAACTGATTTATACCATATGTACAGAGAAGTATAGAAATTATAAGCGAACAGCTCAGTGAATAGTCATGAGATTCATCAAGCCATGTGACTACCACTCAGATCAAGAAATAACTTCACCAGTCCCAGAAGCTGTGATTATGTCCTTCCAAGTCACCACTGCCTCCACCAAAACCAATGTTCTAACCTTTATAGAAATAGATTGATCCTATTTTTGTACTTTATGTCAATAGAGTTTAAAAGCTCAGGAAAATTAAAATCAAAATCATCTTCCTCACAGTCTGCCTTTCTCCTAAATGTGTCCTGTCTTGCCTTCCTAAGTCAGAACCTTGGAAGTCATCTCTTCTCCCTCTCCTCATTCCCTTATTCCATCAACTCTCAACTCTGGTATCAGCCAATTAGACCTTTTTCAAATTTCTCCTTGATTCTTTTTTGTTACTGGCACTGATCATTAAAGATCTCTTTAATATCAATAGTGAGTTCCCAAACTGTCTCCCAGTCTTTGATATTATCTCTTCTACCTTAATCTTTTCTCCCTACTGCTTCCCAACATGACCTTTCTAAAATACAGCCTGATCAGTCACTCAGTGGCTGGAGAGCAAGCCATAGCTTGCTTATCTACAGTAAAAGAAAAAAGTTCAATCATTTCAGATTGTATACAAATCCCTTGAGGATATGTCACTGGCATATTGTTCCCTGTTCACTCTGCTTACAATCCTAGCATACATCATACTCCAGCTCTATAGAATTACTTAGAGTTTCCAAAACAATTAAATATTGGTTTCACATGCCTCTAAGTATTTATTCTAATTTCTTCCATGTTGCTTTTCTCCCTCTTTGTTGGTCTGGTAAGGAGCCTATGCAACCATCAAAATTCAATTAAAATATCTTTACTATTCCCCCATTCACTCAGAGAGACAATTAGTAGCTTCAAGTGATACTTGTTCCAGTATAATCCTTAGGTATTTCTTTGAAGCATTTGTAATACAATGTGCAATTATTTCTTGGCATGTCTCTCTGTTTTGTAGATGGATTTATTTTTCTCATTCTTCTCTGTATTTTCCAATCTAGAATATTATACTATAAATTGCTGCTCTATTTTAATTAATGGATAGTAATACAATTAAGAATAAAATAAATGGCAAATAGAAGTACAATAGTATTTTCTTAGAAACATCAGGAAAGAAGATATATTTATTTATTTTTTCAAATAAAAAATGGCATTAGATTCAGTCTTAAAGAATGGGTGAAATGTAGGCAGACTAAAATGAGGCATAAATCACGTTCTTTACTCACAAACAGGAAAGTTGCACCTAGTGAATCCCAAATATCTCTTGGAAAAAGCTCATCTTCAGAGCATTTCAGACAACACAACCAGTTCTTCACTCCTAAGACCTGCAGAGGACAACTCAGCCACCTGACTCAGGCAAGTCATGGCTCCAGGATGTATTCTGACAAATTGAAATCATTAAACAAGCAATGGTCTGGACTGTGAAGAGTTCTGGATTCAAATTCTCTCTGCTGGAGGGGTGGTTTTTGGATCAGTTCTCTATAGTCTTTGTTTTATCCCCTCTTTGGGTGGGTTAAAATGATAATCAAACAAAATGATGATTATATAAAGTTTTTGTGGAAATACATAGTAATAGTCAGTGTTCTGAAAATTGTAGTTTCCTTTTCTGTTCCTCCAATAGACACTCTTGATGATTTCCTTTATATACAGTTACTGTATACTGTAGGAGCCTGGGGAGAGGGGAGGGCGTAGGCAGAATACTGTGTGTATTAACCATGTATCACAGGATGTGGAGTCTATAACACGACCCAGGGCTGTACATAAGCAGTAAATTCTACGGTGTGCAGTGTGTTCTGCTGACCTCTGAGATTCTCTGGAGGCCCAGTGTGGCCTGAATTGCTGACACAGGCATGATGAAAACTGTGCTTCTTAGTCAAAACAGCTAGTTCACTTCACCTGATTTTGCACAGATTCAGAGCACCACACTTATTCCATCTGATTTGTGCTTAGAAGAGATAAAGAGAAACAAATGTCTGAAAACAAACCCACATGCTAAGTCAGCTAGTTTTGAAATTCTAGTCAAGGTTGCGCATAAATGAATCTGCTACTGCCTAGATGGTCTCAATTCCTGTCTTTCAGCAACACAATGTGAGCAGCTAGTGTAGACACGTATATATCTGCTACTGAGAAGATTCAGGGACCTACCAAAGCAACAATCTGAATATCATTCGGCTGATCAATGCATCTCCTGCTGTTTGAAAAGAAATATAAATTTGCTTAGCTTAGTACATGTTTTTCTCTGTATGATATCACATGTATTCATTTATTTGATAAATACTTTTTTAGCATCTACCATGTGACAAATACTAGAAATTCTACATAGAGAGTCAATGGAAAACAACGCAGATGAAGCCTGTGCTTGCAAAGCATTGTGTCTAATACAGTCAGTTAGAAATCAATTAAAGCAATCCCCTTGTTTACAGAAACAGTAAAATGTGTGGAATGATCAAAGCACATAAAAACCATAATTATTTAGAAGGATATATATTGCACATTAGGCAGTTAGAAGCAGTAAAAAAAAAGTCAAATATATAAAAAATGGGAAAATATTTATTGGCAAAGATTTGCTGTAGATGCAGATGCAGAATCTCAAGGGAGTCTCAAATAGATAATTTGGGTCATGAGTGATTGTGGATAAGGACACTGGAGACAGATGAAGGGGTCAGAGACAGTGATACAGCAAAGAAATAAGAGAAAATCTGTATTACTTTTCTATTGCACATAACAAATTACCACAAACCTGGGCACAAGTTAGCAGGCTCCATTGCTCAAGATGCCACCAGGCCACTATCAAGTTGTCAGCTGGATGCATCCTCATCTGGAGGCTCAGATCCTCTTCCAAGTTCATGCAATTGAAGGCAGAATTCTTTACCTGGGAGCTGTGGAACCCATGTATGCCATGTCTTCACAGCTAATTAGAGCTTTCCTGACACTTTATCCTTCATGAGCTCCCCTCATGGGGCAGGCTCACCCAGGATAACCTCCCTTTTGACTAATTCCAAGACAATGGATTAATAAGCTAGTGACTGAAGCGATATCCTGTCATGTTCACTGGCCTCACCACTCTCAAATGCAGGTAATTGTACAAAGTTGGACACCAGGGGACAGGCATCTTGGAGGCCATATCAGAATTTTTGCTCGGGGTCACACAGAAAGCTATCGGCTGACATTTCTGTCAATGGTAGACAGTGTCACAGTTGTCTTCATCCTGCAGGCGCCTGTTTGCTTTGAGTGAGACCTGCAGTTCTCAGGCATTGGACTTCAGAGAGGACCACTTGGGCCCCATTCTGGCCCCACATCTTCATATCCGTGTGACTTTGGGAAAGCTCTTGACATCTGTGATGGTATGAATGTTGAGTTCACTTGAATGGCTTTACTTTTATCTTCCGTGGATAATGAATTCATAACGATTTTAAATAGTACAAATATAATTGTTTGGTGGAGTTAATTTTGTAGAGGAAATATCTCAAGATTCTGGTTCTGATTCTTCCTCCTTGGGAGTTGAGTAAAGGAGTTCAAGTAACAGCTTGTTTATTAATAACAAACTTAGAATGGCACAGCAGTGACCTTAACTTATTTGATAACCAAAAACAACAAAGTATTGCTGTGTATTTGCTGCTAATAGACCCTGATTTGTAAAATTAAATAATACAATGGAGCTAATATGTAGGAAGACCCCTGATTCTAATAAGTAGATATTTAGAATAACCAAGTCAATAAAAGCTTTCTCTTCTTACACGAAATTCCGGAAGATTGCAGCAATGAGGACTATATCGCCGACTTCTGATGTGTGTGGAGAACAGTAGCTGAACCCCTGCTGCAGTCTGGTGCTACTTGAGTGGGCATCTTGCTAGTTTAGAAAATATAAGTGGCCTTGGCTTAGTTCTTTGTCTCATCCATGTAGTAACTTGGATGTCATTTTCCAGTGGATACAAATGTTGCACTCATTGAGAACCATATGATTTCAAAGAAGGACATCTAGGTTGTGAATGTATCCTCTCCTAGGGGTCAGGATGGTGAACTGGGCAGGCCTAGAACTGGTGCCACTGCATCCTTGCTTGTCTGTCTCATCCAAAGTTGTTCCTTTTCTGAGAGTCTAACTACAAATGCTCAATGGGTTGTGGCCACATGGGAATGCTATAGAGAATTCAGCTATACCATTATATTCTAATGCAGGAACCCATGAACACTGCAATATAGCAGTGTTTTCTTAAAGTTTTTAGGTGAGTAGGTCTAGAGCATGGGTTTTCAGCCTTAGGTAGAAAAGCTTTTACACACAGAGCTTCTGGTATGTAGGTATAAGGGGGGTGGCTTTGAAACCATACTGTGAAAAATGCTGTTCTGAAAGATAATAAACAAATTGATGGTAATTATCTAGGGAAAGGATGTCTAGACCTAGGCAAGAGTGATGTCGGGAATGTGGTGGGATATTTTTCGTTGTTTGTTATATCAGGCTCTCCTTTCGAGACGACAAAACTTGGTGTCACTCAGAACAGATATCTAGCTGAAAAATTTTCTCTCCCCCTTGATCTCTTTCAGCTCTGAGAGGCTGCATTTTATCATTTAGACAAGAACATCAGAGAATTCCATAATACAAGGTAACAACATAATACAACTAAATGATACAATAACAACTCCCTTAACATGTATCTGTGGGATTACTTAAATCTATATTCAGCTGAGAGGGAAAAAAGCCACAAAGACTTCTCAGCTTGAAAAAAATAAATGGCAACAAACCTGAACAAATGTGAATACTTAAGAAATATGTATGAAGATATAAAATTAATCAACAAATATATGAAAAAAATGTCCATTATCTCTAGCAATTAGAGAAATGAAAATCAAAACTACTCTAAGATTTCATCTCACTCCAACCAGAATAGTAATTATCAAGAATACAAGCAATAATAAATGTTGGTATGGATGTAGAGAAAAAGGTTCATTCATACATTACTGGTGGGAATGCCAAATGATACAACCATTATGGAAAAAAGTGGGGAGAGTCCTCAGAAAACTTGGAATGGAACCACCATTTGATCTAGTTATCCCACTCCTCGGTTTATACCCAAAGAACTTAAAATCAGCATACTACAGCGACACAGCCACATCAATGTTTATAGCAGCTCAATTCACCATAACTAAAATGTGGAACCAACCTCGATGACCTTCATCCATTCATCAGTTGATGAATGGATAAAGAAAATGTGGTATATATACACAATGGAATATTACTCAGCTTTAAAGAAAAATGAAATTATGGAATTTGCTGATAAATGGCTGAAGTTGGAGAATATCATGCTAAGTGGAATAAACTAAACCTAAAACACCAAAGGTCGAATGTTTTCTCTGATATGCAGATGCAAATTCACAATGAGGGTAGGGAAGAATAGAGTTACTTTAAATTAGGTAGAGGGGAGTGAAGGAAGGGGAAGGGGTATGGGTGGAGGAATGATAATAGAGTGAAACAGACATTATTATCCCATGTACATATATGACTGCATGACCCATGTGATCCTACAATATGTATAATCAGAAAAATGAGAAATTACACTCCATTTATTTATGATCTATCAAAATGTATAAATGCATTCTACTGTCATGTACAACAAATTAGGACAAAAAAATTTAAAAATACTTATAATCACAAAATAAGAAATTAGCTTATTTTAAAATAAAAGGATTTCTTTTTAACTCTCATTCTTAGTATTTTCTGTAGTAGGAAAATTATCACAAATTTAGAGGCTTAAATAGCACAAATTTTATCACAAATAGTGACTTAAACAGCACAAAATTATTGTCCTATTGTTTTGGAAATCACAAGTCCAAAAGTAGATCAAGATGGGCTAAAATGGAAGCATCTACCAGGTATGCTCCTGCTGGAGACATAGGGAAGATCTGTTTTCTTGACCTTCTCCAACCTTTGGTGGCTGCCTCATTCCCTGGGGTGGCCCTCCTCTACCTTGAAAGTCTGTAAAGGTGAAGTGAGTTCTCACCTCAAATCCTTCTGACCTCAACTTCTGGGGTTACAGCACGGAAGGTAAAGCTCACAGGTTCTGGGTTAGGTCCTGGACTTCTATTTTTTTGAGGGATCAGAGGACTTTATTCTATATTCCACACTTTTATTTTCTCCCAAACTATGTTCTGGCAAAGATACTAATGCCTGACTCAACAGTCCCACGTTCTGCTTTTGTTCCTTTTCATTCTCCCAATCACAGTCCTTTAGTGGCAATATTAATCCATTATGTAATAGTCACTGATGTTTCATATTTGCCGATCGGATGTTCTTTGAAGAGGAAAACTGAGACATCTATGGCATTGTACTTTATAAATTTGTTGGGGCAAAAAACTGAACCACGAGCCCTGGAAATAAGTTTTTTTAGTGAGAGTGAACCTAGTCCACTCAATATTCAATGTCCACATTTAAGAGACTCTCAAGAGTACTTATAATGTTATATGGCAAAGTTATATTCTATAGGATAGCATTTCTGAAAGACTACTATTCTTCATGAATATCAAAGATAAAGTAGGCAAATATTCACATTTGACCCTATTATTTATTGTCACAGCAAGACAGCCAGAAAAGTTTGAAAGAGAGGAAGCAAATTCAGAGAACTTCTATAGCTTACCTAATGTCCAATGGCTAATAAAGGATGGAATCAGAATTTAAAACAATTTGATACAATAAGCAAGCTCTTTCCACTACTCCAAATATCCAAATGTATTTATGTGGTTTCCTTTTGTTAGTTTGTCATGTAAAATCACTGCAGCTTCCAGGTGGCAGAAGCCCTCAGCTCAGCAGATTGAGTCCTAATTAAGGACTATTGTATGTTGACACTCTTCCTCTGGAGATCCAGATAAAGGCTTCAGACAGCTTCAAAACCTGTCCAGACATGGGAAAACTGGATCTCTCTCTCTCTCTCTCTCTCTCTCTCTCTCTCTCTCTCTCTCTCTCTCTCTCTCTCTCAGGAATTTTTTTTTTATTTTAGAAATAAATCTTGGAGCAAGGGAAGGCAAAATATAGGAAATACATTCAATTTTAGCATTATAAGAAAAAGATGTCTCTACAGCTGGATGGTTAGCTAAGTAAAGTGAGCATGTCAATCAGGTCTGAAAAATTGCAGAATTGAATTTCAGTTAGAAATGACATATTCAAGGCCTCTGATGAGAATTTGATCAGCTAACTCAGGATCTATACTGACTGGAGGTAATGGTACCATACTTTGTGTGAAAGTAAGAGATGAATGAACTTCGAATACGTTTTCCTGAATTGTACATTCTTCCAGCTATTCTAACAATTATTTGAATGATTTTTAAAAGTTTTAAAATAAAAATCAACATGCAAATATAAAGTGAGCATGTGTCGAAGATTTTTAAATAATGAGAAACCAGCAAGAAACCAGGTCAACATAAACTTGAGATAGAGATGTATAGGCAAGTTAGAAGACAACTATAAAGATGAGATTGCTATAGATATGAGATAGATATGAGATTGCTATATCACTGGATATAGAACCAGTGAATGTTCAAAAGGGTCCTAAGAAGAGACTTTAGAGATGTCTTTTCCATGACTAAGAAGTTCCTTTTACCCCATTGGATGAATATAAATAAGCTAACCTCTCTCCTTAGAGTAGAATTTCTCAAAATGGCATTGATGTTTTGCTTGGGAGGCTGTCTTATGCTTTGCAGAGTGTTGAGAAGTTTTCCTAGCTAGTACTAATATACCTTGCCCAACCGTGATCATCAAAAGTTTCCAGACATTGCAGTATGTATCCCAAAGGACTAGTAGAAGATGTCTTACAGAGCTCAAAACTGTTAACATTTATCCAAAACCTGAAAACTGGCAAAAGAGATTACTGGGTCTTGTCTCAGTGCAGTACTGAGCTTGCACCTTTGACTGAACTTCTTTTTATTGGGTGATTTTATTTAATTCTCTAGGGTTCTCAATCAGGAATGATTTTTTGGTTGTAGTCCTTTATCACCAACTCACACTACTGATTTTCTGTCTAGTTCTGCTCCTCACTATGTTCTGTCATTAGCTGAGTAGGGGAAAAAAAGTAATGTGACTACTTTTCAGAAAATATCCACATTCTTTCAAATGATGCAATAAATTGTGAGCACCATTTTCAGTTCTTTCATTTTAGATTGTAACTCTGTTTCTCTCTTTAATTCTGTTCTAGACATCTGAGTCAGAATGTAACATGTTAGGCAAGAACTGTAATTAAATTCAGAGTTAGCTGTTCACCTCTCACTTATTGGTGGCTTCATTTCCCATTGGAAGTATAACCTGTCTAATTTCTCCCTGCTATGTATGGAGAAAAGATTATTAGCTTTGTGACATTTTGTGATGATAATAATAAAGATGCAGGTCAACTATTCCTTCTCTAAGAGCCCTTGAAGACAAGTGGACTTCCAAATTCAGAATTTTTCAAATTTTAGAAAGTTGATAAAGTATGTATTTCAGAATATTCCCAGCAAGGTTTTGGCAGCATTCTATAATCAATCGCTTTAATATTTCTATGGCTAAACAAATAAGCATATATAACCTCACATCATTTCAGTTTAGATTTGCTACTAAACAGATTTGTGCCAACTTACATTTGCTGGTAAATGGATGGAGTTGGAGAATATCATGCTAAGTGAAATAAGCCAACCCTCCCCACCCCTCCCCCCCCCCAAAAAAAAACAAATGTTTTCTTTGATATGTGGGTGCTAAATTCACAATAAAGGGAGCATAAGGGAAGAAAGGAGCTACTTTAGATAGGTAGAGGGGAGTGAAGGGAGGAGAAGGGGTATAGATATAGGAATGATAGTAGAGTAAAACAGACATTATTACCTTATGTACTACATACATGACTGCATGACCCATGTGATCCTACAATATGTATAATCAGAAAAATGAGAAATTGTACTACATTTATATATGATTTAGCAAAATGCATAAATGAATTATACTGTCATGTGTAACTAATTAGGACAAATTTTAAAAATTAAAAAGAAAAAGGAAATTGTGGTTTCCAAAGCCTGTGAATTTCAGAATTTTTAATTAGGCATTGTGAATCTGGAATAATAAAAATAAAAACAGCAAAAATTGTGTGTTAGTCAGTTAGTCGGGTAACCAAAATACCCGACCAGAGCAACTTAAAGGAGAAAATGTTTATTTTGGTCATGGTTTCAGAGTTTCAGTCCATGGTCAGCTGAACTCCATTACTCTGGGTCCAAGATGAAGCAAAACCTCATGGAGGAAGGCATGGCAGAGGAAAACTGCTTGGCTTATGGCCACCAGGAAGCAGAAAGGAAGAGAGCAAGGAACCAGGGACAAAATATAATCTCCAAGAGTACACCTCCAGTGACCTACTTCCTCTAGCCCTGCCCCACCTGCCTACAGTTTCCAATGTAGTTCATTCAAACTATTACCCATCAAATGGATTATTGACTTGCCAATGAGGCTGCAGCTCTTATAATCTAATCATTTGAGGTTTGAACATTCTTACACTATCTAACTCATAAGCCTTTATGGGGACACTTGTATCCAAACCATAACAAATGGTGATATCTAATATTTAACATATTCATTATGGGACAGGCCTGGTGTTGTATTGACATGTTAGAACATTTCAATCCTCCCACGACTCAAATAGATATTTGAATGAAGTGAAAATTAAGATGCCTTGATTAAGTCTAAAGAATTAGGGCCTTGCTCAAGACCATAAATTTTAGACCTAAGAAATTTGATCCAGGGCCCAGACCCTAAAGTAAGTTTGTACTGAAACCTGACAGCTCTACCTCCATTTAGTGCTCAGCCTTTCTTTTCTTCTCTGCCTGCTCATGAGGCTACTAAAGATGCATCAAAAACATCATGCTTCTAAGTGAAGGACAGTAGACATTATGTTCCTTCTGTATTACCTGGATATTTTCTAGAAAATAAGACTTAAATAAGTAATACTAATTCATTCTACTTAGGTTCATAGACTCCCTTTGTTAAGTTATTTAATTTATCTCAACTCTTTCTTTTGAAAGATTGGTATGCACAAATAGAACATTCAACTTGACAGTTAAATTTCAACTGTTTCCAAATGCACTACTCCTGCAGATACAGGCTTGGGGAAAGTGATGGTTCACAGGACATTGCCACAAAATACTTCTCAAATGATTTCATTACAATTTTTATGCCTGTTAAAAGGGAAAGTTTACTGAAGGACTGACCCAAAGACAACCCAACAGGAAGTAACAGAATGGTTAGAACATGAGGCTTCAAGCTGTTATGGAACCCTAATAAGCAGCCATTTCATAGGTTAGAGACTACAAATATGTATTTTGTCTACCATGATACTCACGGTTCTCAAATGCTTCTAAAATTAATTCAGAAGTGTTTGTATTCTCAGTAATGCATCAGCATTACTTCTGTGACTACAGAACTATCACTTAACTTGATTTACACTTGAACTTGCAATCCTCCTGCTTCAGCCTCCTGAGCTGAGGTAGGAATGTAAATTCATCTCTACATCTCTGGTTCTCACTCAGAATATGACGTAGTTCTCATATTTAGGTCTATGAAATAAATTGTTCTTTATATAGTGTATCCTTTTGCAGTCCTTTACTTTCAACTTATGTCTTTTTTATCCAATATATATCTCCTATAGGCAACATATAGATTGATCTTGTTTTTTCATCCAGTCTAACAAATTCTGCCTTTTGATGAGATTGTTTAATTTTTTTGATGAGATCATTTAATTTATTTGCATTTTACAAAAAAACCCACATTATTGAGAATACATTCATATGCATATTTATTATATAATAAATACTCGTTAAATATGTAAATGGTTTTTATTTTAGTATATTTATGAAGTTGTACAACCAAAAACACTATGTAATTCCAGAACATTTTCATTATCTTCCAAAGAAGCCTCAGGTCCTTAACTCCAATCTATAGCATGCTTTCTGTCCATATGGATTTGCTTTATATGAATTTTCCCTATAATTGGGATAATACAATGCATCACTCTTTGTGTCTGGCTTCTTTCACCTAGCATATTTTTTCAATGTTTATCCATACTGTAGTATGTATTTCATTCATTTTGTGGAAAAAACACATTTTGTTTATCCATTTATCAGTTTATGGACATTTGGGTGTTCTTATTTGTTGGCTATAACACAAAAGGCTGTTTTGAACATCTGTGTACAAGTTTTTGCATGGAAATAGAGGTTTTCAGTATTATATGGTGTATATTTAATTATGGAACTGCTTGGTCATTGCTAAATCCACGTTTAACATTCTAAAGAACTGACTGAAATGTTTTCAAAGTAGCTATACCAATTCACTTTCCCCTCAACCCTGCGTGAGTGTTGGATTTCTCTTCATTCTCACTAACAATTACTCTGTTCATGTTCTTGACTGTAACTATCTTAGGGGTTATGGCTTTGTCTTTCAATATGATATTGATTTGCATTTCCATAAAGACAAATTATGTTGAATATATTTTAATGCGTTTATTGGACATTTATTTATCTTCTTTGAAGAAATGTCTAGTCAATTTCTTTGCTCAATTACTAATCAGATTTTATATCTTTATGGTTGAATTGTAAGAGTGTTTAATTGTGAATATGAGCCCCTTTTTTGCACAGAGGATTTGCAAATATTTTCTGGTTTATTATTTTTTGATGGGGTACAACTTTTCATTTCTCTGGTTGTATATGAAGTAGAGTCACACCGTTTGTGTAATCATACATGGACATAGGGTAATGATGTTTGTGTCATTCCATTATCTTTTCTTCCCTGCCCCTCCCCACCCCTCATTCCCTCTACACAATCCATCCTTCCTTCATTCTTCCTGGCAGAGGAGATACCCTGATCACAAAGTTTTCACAGGGTGAGGCTTATCCATTGCAAATATTTTCTTATTCTGTGGATTGTCTTTTCACTTTCTTGCTTGTGTTCTTTATAACAAGAAACACTTTTCAAAATTTTGACAAATTCCTCTTTATTTATCTCATTTTCAGTGAGCTTTCATCATATCAAAAAGTAAATCCATAAACTATAATCACAAAAAGGTACTCCTGTGTTTGAAGAGTTTTATATTGTAAACACTTAAATTTAGTTTCCTAATACACTTGATATAACTTTGTATTTGGTTTGAGGTGGAAGTCCATGTTCGCTCTGTTTTGGATTTCTAGTTGTCTTGGCACCACGGGTTGAGAACACCATTCCTTCTCACTGAAGTCTCTTGGTACATTTGTTAAAGCCAATCACAGCTGGGTGCAGTGGCACACGCCCAAAAACCCAGTGGCTTGGGAGGCTGAGGCAGGATGATTGCAAGTTCAAGACCAACCTCAGCAACTTAGCAAGATCCTTTTTAAAAAAAAAAAAAAAAAGAAAAAAAAAAAAAGTAGTAGGGATGTGGCTCAGTGTTAAGCACCCCTGGGTTCACAGTCACAATGTAGGGGTGTCTTTCAGGACTTGAAATTACATTCCAATGATCTTTAGTTTATCAGTAGGCCACTCCTATAGTGTTGATTATTATAACTTTATAGTAAGTTTTGAAATCAGGAAGTTGGAGTCCTCCAAGCTTCTTCTTTCTTTTCATTAATTTCTCTTTGTTTGTTACTATATTAGGTTTCCTGAATCACTATATGAATTTAGAATTCACTTGTCCCTTTCTGGGAGAAAAAGAAACAAAAAACAAAAACAGCAGTTTCAAAGACTGAATTTTGGGAGTACTGCCATCCTAAAATACTTAATCTTCCAAACTATGCATGTGACTTATCTTCCAAATTATTAAATCCTGATTTAATTTTTTTCAACAGTGTTTTGTATTTATCAATGAAAAGTCTTACAGTAATTTGCTAATCATTCCTAACCATTTATTATTTTATACAATATTCTATATGAAATTATATTCTTTATGTTATTTTTAGAACATTCAGTTCTACCAGTTTTGGCCTTCTCTTTGTGTGACTTTGTTGTTTGGTGCATTTTCATATAATTGCACCTATATCTCAACCACACTCATAACTTCAGGCTAAATATGCCACAGTGGCTTTCCTAAATCCACCTGGCTCTGCCAACAGTTCCAGTGATTTTTCACTGCATGGGCATTGTTCACTGCTCCATGTCAAGTGGGTCCCTTAACAGCAGAGGAAATATGCAGTGCTCATCACCGGCTCCACCCTGGGAGAACCTCTACACCAAGGAGCTGGAGAGGCCGAGTAGCCACAGGCTAGAACACCACAGATTCCCACTCTTCTGAAAGTCAGCAGTTGTGAAAGTATAAACTTCTCATATTGTTGATTGCTTTAATTGATTTTTAGAGCATGAAATGGGTTGTTTTATTAATGTTGCCCAAATTCATACATAGATGCTTTTAAGAGAAAGAATTTACTTACCTCCTTCCCAGCCCATAGTCCAAAGTTAATTAATAAACTTCATTAGGGTGAATCAGGGCTTCTTTAGTGTAGATTTAATTTAGTCCCACTACTAATGGAATATCTTTCCTCTTCTGTTGACATATGATTTATACACTATAAAATTTACTATTTAAAATTTAACATTAAGTGATCTTTGCCATATTCACAAGCTTATACATCCATCACTACTACCTCACTCAAGAAAATATTCATTATCCCAAAGAAACTCCATACTCCATACCATGGTATAGTCCTTATGTATTTCCTTAGGACCAGCCCCTGACAATCTCTTATCTATTTTCTATGCAAATGAATACAGCTTTTTTGAACATTTCCTATAAATAGAATCTCAGAATATTTGGTATTCTATGTCTAGCTTTTTTCACATTACAATTCAAAGCTCACCTATTTTGTAGCACATATCAGAATTTTATTCCTTTTATGGTTGTATAATATTTCCATACATGCATACATCACATTTCATTTATCCATATATCAGTTGATGGGCATTGGTTTGTGTTTACTTTTTAGTTATTGTGAATAATGATGCTATGGATATTTATGTGCAAGTTTTTTGTGTGATCTTGTGTCATCAGTTCTGTCTCTGGAAGTAGAAAGTTGAGTCCTTCAAAATTTTTCTGAGAGCTTCACCTAGTGACACATATTGTATGAGGTCTTTCTATTCTCTCTTCGGTAACATGAACTATTCTTCACATGCCTGATCTTCAGAGATTGTTTGATGTCTTGTCTGTCAGTGACCAGGACTTTCAATAATTTCTTCCCATGCACACAGAAATCTACACTCAGTCAAAGATACAGCAGGACCCATCTGCATATCTACAGTTCTGTCTTTAAGTGAGAAGTTCCCTTTCTTCTGGTTCATTGTCCTACAAAATTATACTTCTTTGCGTGACTTCTGATCTTCTTCTCCGACAATTCTCATCCAGGGTTGGAAAGGTTTTTTTTTTTTGGGTTCCTCTACTCTATACTTTCTCCTAGGATTTGCTTCCAGGCTGTAACCTGGATCAAATGTAGGACTCACTTGTTTATTTGTTTATTTTTCTCTCAAGAATTATAGCCCTCTCATCTAGGAGGTCTGAAAACTATAGCATGCAGATTGATAGATGGTAGTGATTTTCAAAAAGGAAGGGGAAAAGATTTTTCCCCTTCAAAGAGAGAAGGAACATTTACCACAATCCATGGGGAAAATTTTTTTTAAAAAACTGTTCATATGATTATAAAATGCCCCTCCTCAGATGGTTACACCATACCATCCCCACTCCAACATACACAAATGACCACAGAGAATCTCTGCTCTGTGGCACAACTAGCATCTCAGTGGTATGTTTCATAAGCAGCTACATTCCATGTACTGTGTATAATGCAGACATTGGGTGGGAGTGAGGTGCAATTATAAAGGGGACGTACAAGGGAGTTTTCCAGAAGGATAGACTCATTTGGTGTACTAAATGTTTTGGTGGTAATACACATACATTAAAATACATAGAACTGTACACCAAAAGTAAATAAAAATCAATTTTATTTTAAGATGATTTGAAAAACACAATCTAAAAATAAAGGAGCACCATAAGTCTGCTAGAAAATTGTATTCATAAGCAGTTTTATTATTTCATATCCATTGGCACAAGACTTTTCATAAATTAGAATGACACAAAATAATCATCAGGAAGCAAAACTTCTTTCCTCCTGGATCCAGAATATTTTCATTCGACAGGGCAAATTTTTCAGAATAAAAGCTGGTCTCAACTCTATGTTCAGACTGAGAAAGACATTTCTGGCAACATGTTAATTTGAACCATATATCATGTCATGACTTCCTACAAAATAGAGAGTCCATTTACTTCATCATGAAAATATTCAAACTATAAAAAGATGATTCTCCTCAGGTTAGTTTTATGTAACACAGAATTTAAAACAAATTTCTATATTATGATTTTATAGTACAATAAGTAATATTGATCCATGACAAGTGTGACTCAGTATTTATTCTGGACAAAAACATCCTTCATTTCCTTCATGTTCTCCTTTTAAGAAGTCACTGGGTTTTGTTTTGTTTTGTTTTGTTTTTTGGTGCATGGTCTTAAAAAGCTTGATTCCAACATGTATATTTGCTTTAAAGGAACTGTGTCACAGTGGTTAATCATAAATGATTCATGGCAGTGGCCTTTATGTAGATGAAGTAATTTTTTATTTTATTTGTTCTAATTAGGTGTACATGACAGTAGAAGCATTTATACATTTTGATAGATTATACATAAATAGAGTGTGATCTCTTATTTTTCTGATTATACATATTGCAGGATCACAGCGGTCATGCAGTCATACATGTACATGAAGTAATGATGTCTGTTTCACTCTGCTATCATTCCTTCTCCCACACCTAAGATAAAGTAATTTATATTACTATATATACAGTATTTATCCAGAATGATTCTTATGGATTATTTCTCCTCCATGTGTGTTGAAAACCTATTATCTAATCATGAATGATCCTCTCCTTCCAAGTTGATATATTAAAAGTAGGATCATAATTCTCATTTACCTGTATGGTTCTAAGACACAAGAGAATCTCTATATTTCTTAAAGAGAGAATTTCTTATTCATAATATAAATTGAAACATGTTCTAACTGGTCAGGTTTACCAGTCTAAGAATATTCTTGTCTTATCAATGTGCTTGCAGTACAGAAACCCTCTTAAAATTTGTTCTCTTTCTTTTCTTTCTCAGTGTCATATAATGAGAACACCATAGAAAAATCCTCATAAAAACATAAAGAAAATATTTGAAAACATTTGTGCATTGTGGTGAGATGGAAGTGATAGTGGGCTAGGAATTAGAAGAGACAAATTTAATATCTATATTTCAAGGTATAGCATATTAGTTCTTTCTAAACCACAGACTCCATGTCTATAAAATGGAAAGTAAACATTACATAGGATTATTGTGAGGACTAAATAAAATACTCTATTTTTAAATTGGTCTGAAAGGCTTTTTTTTTTTTTTAAATTTTAATTAGATTGGAATTGTACCTTAAGCAATTGCCATAGCACCAAACATAAGAATACACTTACCTTCTCCCCAGAGAGCCTAGAACTTCAACCCAAACCAATCTACTATTATGAAGAACAGCTTAACTAGAATTTAGCCAATATTTCTATTTATATTGGTTTTCTTTTGATCATTTCCTGGCACCTTTCAAAGTTTGGCAGGTATAGGTATACAGTTTTCATTTACATCTCTGGAGAAATCCTTTGCTTTTT
The DNA here is from genome assembly GCF_902686455.1 of Sciurus vulgaris. Taxonomy (NCBI): domain Eukaryota; kingdom Metazoa; phylum Chordata; class Mammalia; order Rodentia; family Sciuridae; genus Sciurus; species Sciurus vulgaris. The sequence continues at coordinate 95,298,121 of NC_136462.1, forward strand.
GTGTTGCTTCGTCATTAATCCTTTAGTTTTATGTAATATAAATCAAGTTTTCTTTGTTTTATAAGATATTCCTATAGATTCCTTTAAATATCCAGCTTTTACTATCTTTTCGTAAAACCCCTGAGATCTAGTCTTGAAATTAGGAATATTTTCACCTATCATACAAAATTAATAAAATAATTTGTCCTCACTGCAGAATATCAATATTCACAGTTTAGCAGCAGACATCTACATAAACATGACAAATGAAAGACTGAAGGTTCTGACTCTGAGAATCTAAATATAAAATTTAAGAAGCATAAAACAGGAATAATTTCATTCTAACATTTAGACAGATATTCAGGACTATAAAACACTCTTCTGTTTTTATGGTGGAGTTGCTGTTGTTTGTTTGGGGTTTTGTTTGTTTGTTTATTTTTCGTTTTGTAATTCCAGTTACCTATTAATTCCAGTAGTTCTACCAAGGGTAACTGTCTTCATCCATCCCATTACCTTAGTCTGGGTAATTTATAATTGTCAGAACTTTATTTCTTTTCTTTTTTTTTAAATTTGCTCTAATTAGCTATACATGACAGCAGAATACATTTCCACTCATTATACACAAGTGGAACACTTTTCATTTCTCTGGTTGTACACAATGCAGTCACTTCATTCACGTACATAGGGTAATAATGTCAGTCTCATCACACCATCTCCCCCCCACATTCCCCCTACCCTCAACTAACTCCCTTCTGCCCAATTCAAAGTTCTAACCTTCTTCCCTAGCCCTCCCCCCAATTATGGATCAGCATTCACTTATTAGAGAAAACATTTGATCTTTGGTTTTTTGGGGATTGGCTTACTTTGCTTAGCATGATATTCTCCAACTCCATCCATTTACCTGCAAATACCATGATTTCATTCTTCTTTAAGACTGAGTAAAATTTGATTATATTGTGATATTATATATATATATAATATATTATATATGTATATATCACAGTTTCTTTAACATTCATTTATTGAAGGGCATCCAGATTTGTTCCATAGTTTAGATATTGTAAATTGAGCTGCTATAAACATTGATGTGGCTGCATCACTGTAGAATGCTGATTTTAAGTCCTTTGTTATAAACCGAGGAGTGGGATAGCTGAGTCAAATGGTAGTTTGGTTCCAAGTTTTCTGAGAAATCTCCATACTTCTTTCCATAATGGTTGCACCAATTTGTAGTCCCACCAGCAATGTATGTGTACCATTTCCCCCACAACCTCGCCAACACTTATTGTTGTGTCTTCTATTCTGTACCATTGGTCTACCTGTCTATTTTGGTGCCAATACCATGCTGTTTTGTTGCTATTGCTCTGTAGTATAGTTGAAGGTCTGATATTGTGATAACTCCTGCCTCACTCTTCCTACTAAGGATTTTGCTTTAGCTATTCTGGGTCTCTTATTCTTCCAAGTCAACTTCATGATTTCTTTCTACATTTCTATGAGATATGTCAATGGGATTTTAATAGGAATTGCATTGAATTCATATAGCACTTTTGGTAGGATGATCATTTTGACAATATTAATTCTGCCTATTCAAGAACATGGGAGATCTTTCTATCTTCTAAGGTTTTCTTTAATTTCTTTCTTTAGTGTTCTGTAGTCTTAATTGTAAAGGTCTTTCACACCTTTTGTTAGACAGATTTTCAAGTATCTTATTTTTCTGAGGCTGTTGTGAATGGGGTAGTTTTCCTAATTTCTCTTTCAGAGATTTCATCACTTATGAATAGAAATGCATTAGATTCATGAGTATTGATTTTATATCCTGCCACTTTATGAATTTATTTATGAGTTCTAGAAGTTTTCTGGTGGAATTTTTTGGATCCTCTAAGTATTTAATCATGGCAAATAGTGACAGTTTGAGTTCTTCTTCTCCTATTTATATCCCATTAGTTTTTTTTTTTTTTTTTTTTTTTTATCTAATTGCTTTATCTAGGGTTTTAAGGACGATGTTGAATAGAAGTGGTGAAAGAGGGCATCCCTGTCTTGTTCCAGTTTTTAGAGGGAATTCTTTCAGTTTTTCTCCGTTTAGAATGATGTAGGCCACAGATTTGGCATTACATTGTTGATGTATGTTCCTACTATCCCTAGTTTTTCTAGTGTTTTGAGCTTGAAGAGTTGATATATTTTATCAAATGCTTTTTATAAATCTATTGAAATAATCATATGATTCCTAACTTTAAGTCTGTTGATGTGTTGAATTAGATTTATTGGTTTTCAGATGTTGAACGAACCTTGCATCCCAGGGATGAAAAAGACTTGATCATGGTGCACTATCTTTTTAATATGTTTTTGTATGCAATTTGCCAGAAATTTGTTAAAAATTTTTGCATTTATGTACATCAGGAATTTTGGTCTAAAGTTTTCTTTCTTCAATGTGTCATTGGTTTTGATATCAGGGTGATATTAGCTTTATACAATGAATTTGGAAATGTTCCCTCCATTTCTATTTTATGGAATAATATGAGGATTATTGGATTATTGGATCTTCTTTGAAGGTCTTATAGAACTCAGCTGAAAATCTATCTTGTCCTGGGCTTTTCTTGGTTGGTAGGGTTTTGATGACTTCTTCAATTTCATTGTTTGAAATTGATCTGTTTAAATTGTATGTATCCTCCAGATTCAGTTTGGGTGGCTCATTTGCCTCTAGAAACCTGTCGATGTCTTCAAGATTTTTCTACTTTGTTGGAGTAGAGATTTTCAAAATATCCTCTAATTATGTTTTGTATTTCAATAGTGTCTGTCATGATACCTCCTTTTTCATCACAAATTTTAAAAATTTGAATTTTCTCTCTCCCTCTCTTCTTTAGTGTGGCTAAAGTTTTATCAATTTCATTTATTTTTTCAAAGAACCAACTTTTTATTTTGTCAATGTTTTCAATCATTTGTTTTGTTTCAATTTCATTGATTTTAGCTCTGATTTTAATTATTTCTGGTCTTTTACTACTTTTGGTGTTGATCTGTTCTTTTTCTAGGGCTTTGAGCTGTAATATTAGGTCATTTATTTGTTGACTTTTTATTCTTTTATTAATTGTGCTCCATGCAAGGAATTTTCCTCTTAGTATTGTTTTCATAGTATCCCAGAAATTTTGATGTTGTTTCATGTTTCTTGTTTATCTCTAAGAACTTTTTTATCTCCCCCCTGATGTATTCTGTTATCCATGCATCATTCAATAGCATATTATTTAGTCTCCAGGTATTGGAATAGCTTCTATTTTTTGCTGTAGCATTAGTTTCTAATTTCATTCCATTATGAGCTGATAGAATACAAGGTAGTATCTCTATTTTTTGTATTTGCTAAGAGTAGCTTTGTGGCATAACACATGGTCTATTTTAGAGAAGGATCCATGTGCAGGAGAGAAGAAAGTGTATTCACTCATTGATGGATGGAATATTCTATATATATTCTATATATCTGTTATGTCTAAATTGTTGATTGTGTTATTGGGTTCTACAGTTTCTTTTGTTCAATTTTGTTTGGAAGATACATCCAGCAGTGAGAGAGGTGTGTCAAAGTCACCCAGTATTATTGTCTTGTGGTATATTTGGTTTCTAGAATTGAGAAGGATTTGCTTGACATACATGGATGTGCCATTATTTGGGGCATAAATATTTACCATCTTTATGTCTTGCTGATTTATAGTTCTCTTAAGTAGTATGAAATGTCCTTCATTATTCCTCATGACTAACTTAGGTTTGAAGTCCACTTTATCTGATATGAGGATGGAAATCCCTGCTTTTTTACTGAGTCCATGTGCATGGTATGTTTTTTCCAAATCCATTTTTTGCCTTTAGTTTGTGGACGTCTTTTTCTATGAGATGAGTCTCTTGAAGGCAGCATAATGGTGGATCTTTTTAAAAATCCAATCTGCCAGACTATGTCTTTCGATTCAGGAGTTTAGGCAATTGACATTCAGGACTATTATTGAGATATAATTTGTATTCCCGGGTTATTTTTGGTTTTTAACTTGACTTGGTTTCTCTTTTTTTTTTCTTTTTCTTTATTAAAAATCATAAATTTACATAGGGCAATGTTGCTTGATTCATTCTGTTATTTTTTCCCGTCCCCCCACCCCTCCCGCCCCTCTTTTCCCTCTATACAGTCCTTCCTTCTTCCATTCTTACCACCCTCCTTATCCCTAACCCTAAACTTAACCCTAACCCTAACGCTAACCCCTCCTACCCCCCATTATATGTCCTCATCCACTTATCAGCGAGATCATTCGTCCTTTAGTTTTTTGAGATTGGCTTATCTCACTTAGCATGATATTCTCCAATTTCATCCATTTGCCTGCAAATGCCATAATTTTATCGTTTGTCATGGCGGAGTAATATTCCATTGTATATATATGCCACAGTTTCTTTATCCATTCATCAACTGAAGGGCATCTAGGTTGGTTCCACAATCTGGCTATAGTGAATTGAGCAGCTATGAACATTGATGTGGCTGTATCTCTGTAGTATGCTGACTTTAAGTTCTTTGGGTATAGGCCAAGGAGTGGGATAGCTGGGTCAAATGGTGGTTCCATTCCAAGCTTTCTGAGGAATCGCCATACTGCTTTCCAGAGTGGCTGCACTAATTTGCAACCCCGCCAGCAATGTATGAGTGTACCTTTTTCCCCACATCCTCGCCAACACCTATTGTTGCTTGTGTTCTTGATAACCACCATTCTAATTGGGGTGAGATGAAATTTTAGGGTAGTTTTGATTTGCATTTCTCTTATTATTAGAGATGTTGAACATTTTTTCATATATCTGTTGATTGCTTGTACATCTTCTTCTGTGAAGTGTCTGTTCATTTCCTTAGCCCATTTGTTGATTGGATTATTTGTATTCTTGGTGTAGAGTTTTTGAGTTCTTTATAGATTCTGGAAATTAGCACTCTATCTGAAGTATGAGTGGCAAAGATTTTCTCCAACTCTGTAGGCTCACTCGTCACATTACTGCTAGTTTCCTTTGCTGAGAGAAAGCTTTTTAGTTTGAATCTATCCCAGTTGTTGATTCTTGCTTTTATTTCTTGTGCTATGGGAGTCCTGTTAAGGAAGTCTGATCTTACGCCAACAAGTTGAAGGTTTGGACCTACTTTTTTTCTATAAGATGAAGGGTCTCTGGTCTGATTCCGAGGTCCTTGATCCATTTTGAGTTGAGTTTTGTGCAGGTGAGAGATAGGGGTTTAATTTCATTCTTTTGCATATGGTTTTCCAGTTTTCCCAGCACCATTTGTTGAGAGGCTATCTTTTCTCCATTGCATATTTTTGGCACCTTTTTCTACTATGAGAAAATTGTAATTATTTGGGTTTGTGTCTATGTCCTCTATTCTGTACCATTGATCTACCTGGCTATTTTGGTACCAATACCATACCATTTTTCTTACTATTGCTTTATAATAGAGTTGAAGATCTGGTATTGCGATATCTCCAGCTTTGCTCATTCTACTGGGCATTGCTTTAGCTATTCTGGGTTTCTTATTCTTCCAGATGAATTTCATAATTGCTTGCTCTATTTCAGTAAGGTACATCATTGGGGTTTTAATTGGAATTGCATTGAATCTGTATGGCACTTTGGTAAGTATGGCCATTTTGACAATATTAATTCTGCCTATCCAAGAACATGGGAGATCTTTCCATCTTCTAAGGTTTTCTTTAATTTCTTTCTTTGGTGTTCCGTAGTTCTCATTGTAGAGGACTTTCACCTCTTTTGTGAGATTGATTCCCAAGTATTTTATTTTTTTTGAGGCTATTGTGAATGGGGTAGTTTTCCTAATTTCTCTTTCTGAACATTCAGCACTTATGTATAAAAATGCACTGGATTTATGAGCATTGATCTTGTAACCTCCTACTTTACTGAATTCACTTATGAGTTCTAAGAGTTTTCTGGTGGAATTTCCAGGTTCCTCTAAATATATAAACATGTCATCAGCAAACAGGGATAGTTTGAGTTCTTCTTTTCCAATTCATATCCCTTTAATTTCTTTGGTTTGTCTAATTGCTGTGGCTAGAGTTTCAAGGATGATGTTGAATAGAAGTGGTGAAAGAGGGCATCCCTGCCTTGTTCCAGTTTTTAGGGGGAATGTTTTCAGTTTTTCACCATTTAGAATGATATTGGCCATAGGCTTAGCATAGATGGCCTTTACAATGTTAAGGAATGTTCCCACTATCCCTATTTTTTCCACTGTTTCGAGCATGAAGGGATGCTGTATTTTATCGAATGCTTTTTCTGCATCTATTGAAATAATCATGTGATTCTTAACTTTAAGTCTGTTGATATGGTAAATGACATTTATTGATTTCTGGATGTTGAAACAACCTTGCATCCCTGGGATAAAACCCACTTGATCGTGGTGCACTATCTTTTTAATATATTTTTGTATGCGATTTGCTAAAGTTTTGTTGAGAATGTTTGCATCGATATTCATTAAGGATATTGGTCCGAAATTTTCTTTCCTCCATGTGTCTCTGTCTGGTTTAGGTATCAGGGTGATTTTGGCTTCATAGAATGAGTTTGGAAGGGTTCCCTCCTCTTCTATTTCATGGAATACTTTGAGAAGTATTGGAATGAGCTCTTCTTTAAAGGTTTTGTAGAACTCAGCTGAGAACCCATCTGGTGCTGGACTTTTCTTTGTTGGTAGGCTTTTAATGACCTCTTCAATTTCATTGTTTGAAATTGGTTTATTTAATTTGTGTATGTCCTCCTCATTCAGTTTAGGTAATCCATATATCTCTAGAAACCCACTGATGTGTTCGAAATTTTCTATTTTGTTGGAGTATAGATTTTCAAAATAGCTTCTAATGTTTTGTATTTCACTCGTGTCTGTTGTGATATTTCCTTGTTCATTCCGAATTTTAGTAATTCGAGTTTTCTCCCTCTTTCTCTTTGTTAGTGTGGCTAAGGGTTTATCAATTTTGTTTATTTTTTCAAAGAACCAACTATTTATTTTGTTAATTTTTCCGATTGTTTCTTTTGTTTCAATTTCGTTGATTTCGGCTCTGATTTTACCTATTTCCTGTCTTCTACTACTTTTGGTGTTGGTCTGCTCTTCTTTTTCTAGGGCTTTGAGCTGTAGTGTTAGGTCATTTATTTGTTGATTTCTACTTTTTTGTTGAATGGGCCTCATGAAATAAATCTTCCTCTAAGTACTGCTTTCATAGTGTCCCAGAGATTTTGATATGATGTGTCTTTGTTCTTGTTTACTTCTAAGAATTTTTTTATTTCCCTCCTGATGTCTTCTGTTATCCATTCATCATATAATAGTGTATTATTTAATCTCCAGGTATTGGAGAAGTTTCTGTTAATTATTCTGTCATTTATTTCTAATTTTAATCCATTATGCTCTGATAGAGTACAAGGTAGTATCTCTATCTTCTTGTATTTGCTAACAGTAGCTTTGTGTCATAAAATATGGTCTATTTTAGAGAAGGATCCATGTGCTGCTGAGAAGAAAGTGTATTTGTTCTTTTTGGATGGTATATTCTATATAAGTCAGTTAAGTCTAAATTGTTGATTGTGTTATTGAGATCTATGGTTTCTTCATTCAATTTTTGTTTGGACGATATATCCAGCAGTGAGAGAGGTGTGCTAAAATCACCTAGTATTATTGTGTTGTGGTCTATTTGATTTCTGGAATTGACAAGGATTTGTTAGATGTACATGGATGAGCCAATGATCGGGGCATAGATATTTATGATTGTTATGTCTTGCTGATTTATGCTTCCCTTAAGCAGTATGGAATGTCTTTCTTTATCCCTTCTGGCTAGTTTTGGCTTGAAGTCCACATTATCTGAAATGAGGATGGGATACTCCAGCTTTTTTGCTGTGTCCATGTGCATGGTATGTTTTTCCCATCCTTTCACCTTTAGTCTATGGGTATCTCTTTCTATGAGATGAGTCTCTTGCAGGTAGCATATTGTTGGATTTTTCTTTTTAATCCAAATGCCAGTCTATGTCTTTTGATTGATGAGTTCAGGCCATTAACATTCAGGGTTATTATTGTGATATGATTTGTATTCCCAGTCATTTGACTCATTTTTGTTTTTTGACATGATTTGGTTTCTCCTTTATTTGGCTATTCCTTTAAGCTAGTTCCTCCCGTTGCTGATTTGAATCGTTGTTTTTCATCTCTTCCTCATGGAATATTTTGCTGAGAATGTTCTGTAATGCTGGCTTTCTTTTTGTAAATTCCTTTAGCTTTTGTTTATCATGGAAGGATTTTATTTCATCATCAAATCTGAAAGTAAGTTTTGCTGGCTTTAAGATTCTTGGTTGGCATCCGTTTTCATTCAGGGCTTGGTAAATGTTGTTCCAGGCCCTTCTAGCTTAGGGTCTGGATTGAAAAATCTGCTGATATTCTTATTGGTTTCCCCCTGAATGTAATTTGATTCTTTCTCTCGCGCCCTTTCAAATTCTGCCTTTATTTTGTATGTTAGGTATTTTCATAATAATGTGCCTTGGTGTGGGTCTGTTGTAATTTTGTATATTTGGAGTCCTATAAGCCTCTTGTACTTGGTTTTCCATTTCATTCTTCAGATTTGGGAAATTTTCTCATATTATTTCATTGAATAGATTGTTCATTCCTTTGGTTTGTTTCTCTAAGCCTTCCTCAATCCCAATAATTCTTAAATTTGACCTTTTCATGATATCCCATAATTCTTGTAGATTCTGTTCATGATTTCTTACCATCTTCTCTGTTTGGTCAACTTTGTTTTCAAGATTAAATATTTTGTCTTCAATATCTGAGGTTCTGTCTTCCATGTGTTCTATCCTATTGGTTATGCTTTCTATGGAGTTTTTAACTTGGTTTATTGTTTCCTTCATTTCAAGGATTTCTGTTTGTTTTTTTTTCCGTATCTCTAACTCTTTATTGAAATGATCTCTTGCTTACCGTATTTGCTCCTTTAACTGTTGATTGGTGCGATCATTTAATGCCTGCATTTGCTCTTTCATCTCCTCCTTCAATGCCTGCATTTGCTCTTTCATCTCCTCATTTGCTTCCCGTATTGTTTTAATTAGTTACATTCTGAACTCCCTTTCTGACATTTCTTCTGCTGTGCTGTCATTGGGTTTTATTGATATAGCATCTAGGTTTGTTTGGGACATTTTCTTCCCTTGTTTTCTCATATTGGTCAGATGTCAGTGGGACTCTGTGATATTGCAGATTTCCTCTATAGGCTTATAGTGTCCCTGTAGATTTCCAGTATATCACCTCCCAGTCTTCATTAGCCTGAAGTCTTGTTGTAACTTGATAATGCAGTGCTTCCTAAGAAAGCTGCCCCTAGCTCACTACTGGTTCCAGGGAGAGAGACCTGGAGAAGTCTCTGCCTGCCCTGCCCTGGTCCCAGAGTCTGCTTGCGGGTTGGAGTTCTCCACTGGCTTGGGGACTTGTGGCTGGCTCTGTGTAGAAAGGCTCTCACTGGGTGGTCTGCTCCGAGAAGCTAGCCTAGAAAGGTGCTTCCCACTGGAGGGAGCCGGGCTGCTTGTGGAAGACCCTGGCTGCCCTGTCCTGGTCTCTGAAGCAACCTGTGGGCAGGGCAGGCCGGAGCTCGCCACTCGCTGGCTCAGGTACTTGGAGCTGGTTCTGTGCAGAAAGGCTCTCACTGGGCAGCCTGCTCCGAGAAGCTGGAGAATCTGGCCCTGTGGGAGGAGCCCACCGCCGGAATGCTCAGGGCTGCCTGGGGGAGACTCTATCTGCCCTGCCCTACTCTAAAAGCTGCCCAAATCCGGGCCTGCTGCCTGGGCCGAGCTTCACCGAGCTTCACCTGGTGGGGGAGACTCACCCTGTGATTCTATTTTAGTCCGAGTCTCTCAGTGCCTCCCCTTTTTGAATCCCAGGTTCTGGAGTGACTGGAGATGCAGTCACCCTCTAGTCCGCCATCTTGGATCGCCCCATAGAAAAAGCCTGCGGCCGGAGTGGGGCAGGGCCACCTGGAGAAGTTCTGGCTGCCCTGCCCTGGTCCCAGAGGCTGCTTGCAGGTCGGAGGTGTCTGTTGGCTTGGGGACTTATGGCTGGTTCTGTGCAGAAAGGCTCTCTGACTTGGTTTCTCTTTGATTGGCTTTTCCTTTAGGCTAGTTCCTCCCTTTGCTGATTTACATTGTTTTTTCATTTGCTCATCATGGAATATTTTGCTGAGAATGTTCTCTAATGCAGGTTTTCTATTTGTAAATTCTTTGAACTTTTGTTTATCATGGAAGGATTTTATCTCATCATCAAATCTAAAGGTTAGTTTTGCTGGGTATAAGATCTTGGTTGGCATCCATGTTCTTTTAGAGCTTGAAATATGTTGTTCCAGGCTCTTCTAGCTTTTAGGGTCTGAGATGAGAAATCTGTTGATATCTATATTGGTTCCCCGCTAGGTGTAAACTGGATACTTTTCTCTCACACTCTTTAAAATTCTATCTTTATTTTGTATGTTAGGCATTTTCATTATGTGGATCTGTTGTGATTTTGTGTATTTGGTGTTCTGTAAACCTCTTGTATTTGACTTTTCCATTTCATTCTTCAGGCTTGGGAAATTTTCTGATATTATTTCATTGAATAGATTGTTCATTCCTTTGGTTTGTATATCTGTGCCTTTCTCAATCCCAGTAATTCTTAAATTTGGTCTTTTCATGATGTCCCATAATTCTTGTAGTTTCCATTCTTGATTTCTTACCATCTTTTCTGTTTAGTCAACTTTATTTTCAAGATTAAATATTTTGTCTTCATTGCCTGAGGTTCTATCCTCCAAGTGATCTAGTCTATGGTGATTCTTTCTATTGAGTTTTTAATTTGGTTTATTGTTTCCTTCTTTTCAAGGATTTCTGGGTTTTTCTTTATTTTATTTTATTTTTTTTCAGAATCTCTATCTCTTCATTGAAGTACTCTTTTGCTTCCGGAATTTGCTCTCTTATCTCTTTCTTTTTTTTATCTCTTTCTTGAAGTGATATTTTGCTGTCTGCAATTGCTTTCTTATATCATCCTTTATTTTGCATATCATTTTAATTATTTACATTCTAAACACTTTCTCTGATGTTTCTTCTACTACACAATCTCTGCATTCCTATTCTGTAGCATCTTTATTTGTTTGGGGTTCTTTCTTCCTTTGTTTCTTCATGTTGCTTGTGTGTCTTCCCCTCTGGCAGTGTGGATCTGAGATATTGCAGTTTCTACCCTACAGACTTATGGTGTTTCCACAGGTTTCCAATACCTAGACTTTTAGGGGAGATCAATACCAACAACACTCCACACAAACCATATGCAGCCTTAAACCAAAAAGCTTCTATTAAAATATTTACAGTTTTGTCAAAATAAACAGAAATAATGTTTTTGATTATTTTCTACAATATAAACAGGTTTGTTAAAGGGCCTACGTTTTATAATGCTGAACAAATAGAGAAACAGGGTGGTGTAGGGATGAGATGTTAATGAGGTAGGAGGTGAGAATGTAGAGGTATTAGATCATAGGAAGTGTGAAAGAGGAATCAAAAGAATTTGACTGTAAGTCAGAAAAAAAAAAGAGAAAGAAACTCCAGAGAGACAGATAAGTGTGAAGAATTATACAGAGAGTGTTAAAAAAATTTTTAAAGAAAGAATGTAAAAATAAAAGAATATACAACAAAATTGTAATATCTATTCATACATCCCAGGTCTCAGTAGCCTGATGTATGAGAAGTACTTGGTTTCACAAATGTTGGGGATGTAGGGACAGTAAAAGAAAAACAGAAAAAAAAAAGCTCAAAGAAAATTTGAATGTTTGTTCTGTTGTAGTTCAACATCTTCCCTCCTTCCTTTCTCATCTGATAGGTGGGGTTATCTGGTTTTTGCTGGTATCTCTCCCCTCAGGTTGGTGAAGGCTACTAGGGTGGGAGGGTTAGTCTTGGAAGTAGAACTCCTGGAGGCAAGATGTAGCAATTGCCAGTCCATATTCAAGAATATGGACTTCGAAGAATCTCCTTTGGGTTCTACTCATTTGATGTGGGAGCCTGGTCTTAGCCCCTTACATTTCCTGTGGCCCTCACAATACCTGGTCTCTAATTTAGCCTCTAAGCTGTATCTCTTTTGCCTGTGCCCTTTCAACTTTCCACTTAGGAACCTCTCTTTTTGGAGGTCCTGAGAGCTGAGTTCTATATCTGGCAGATCAGGACAAGGTGTTGAGAGCTGTGGGCTGGCCATGTAGCTTCAAGCATTTGGCTGGGTTGGTGGGTATGTGATATTTGGGAGCTGGGAGCTGGGAGCCGGAGGGTCCTGTTAATTGCCAAACTGGAAGGACCAGATTATTGTTGGATCCGGGACTGGGGAGGGAGTCAGGGACCAGGCTAGTTTTGGGTTCCAGCAAGTGCCACCCAAGTTGGCCCTAGGAACTCTGTGCCAGGCTGGTTGACTGGGTGAGCCAAGATCAAGAAGCCCTCAAACTCTCTTCCAACCTACCAAACCCATGCAAGGTTCTCTCCTGCCTTTGCAGCAAGTTGATGGATATTAGTATACCTAGCAAAGAGACTTCAGGTATAACAAATCCTGCAGTGACCTTGGTGATGGTCTACCAGGCCCTGGCTATTGTCCCTAGATGGAAGCAGCAGTGTCCCTAGTTGGTGGTGGCGGTGGCTAACCTGTATGTATCTTGATGTTGGGTTTCTAGGCCCTGTCTGTCATCCCAAGATGGAGGCTGCCTCAACTAAAGATGCTAATGGTAGAAGCGGAGATAACCCAAGATGGCAGCTGAAGTTGTCCCAAGATAGAGGTGACTACTTTCAGAGACAGGGCAGTGAGGACAGGCTGTGCAGTGGTATTGGGCAGTCTGTTCATACATGCAGTGTTGTGGTGGGTGGTGCTGCAGCAGGTTTCTACTTCCAGGCCCTGTCCTGTGTCCCAATGTGGAGGCTACCCCAAAGAGGGGGCTATGGTGGTGGTTGCAGCATCCCAAGATGGAGGCTGCCAGGAAGCCCTACATTGGTAGATGGAGAGCCAGGCCCAGGGATCCTCAGAACTTTATTTCTAACAGTTTAAGAGGCTGGGAATTTGGAGATGAAGCCCCAGCAGGTTCAGCTTCTGGCCAGGGCTGCTTTTTCCTTCCAAGATGGTTCTTCCTGCTGTGTCTCATGTGGCAGAAGAGAAAAATGCTGTGTCTTCATAGGCAAAAATGAGTGGAAGAGAAAAAGGGCAAAGGGAACTAATACTCTCAAGTCCTTTCGTAAGGGCACAGATCCTGGTCATGAGGGCTCCACCCTTACAACCTAGTCACCTCCTAAGGTCCCACCTCTTAAAACCACTGCACTGATAATTAAGTTTCAAGATAAAATTTGGAGAGACACAAACATTCAAATCGTACTGTGCTTTATTTAATTTTCTTCTTTCCAAACCACTGGCAAAAAGTAACCAGTGTAGAGTGACTTCAAAACTTTTTTCCAGACTATAAAAATTTTGAGTCTCACCACCACTTCACATTTATTGACAGTTTAATTGACCTCTGACCTCTGGGATACTGAGTATCCAAATGTTTAGATTGGGAAGCATATATCCAACAATTTAAACTGTTTCCCTGTCCTGCCTTTTTTCTCAAGAGGCAAATATGTGTATTTGGTAGATTTGTTTTTTATCATATGAATAATGCTTGCCACAACCATCATAACTTAAAGAGAAATCTTTAGTTAGTGCATTAACAGTTAAAGCATTTCATGACATGACTTTGCAATACGGGTCTGAGAGGCAGAGTTTCTCATGAAATCTTAGTTTCTCCCCTTCTCAGCTCGATGATCTGAATAAGTGGCTTATTTCTGAATCCAGGGACCATAATACGTGTGCCACAAAAAGACTGAAAAATTACGATAGGTCATGTGATGATGACAGAAGAGGACCAGAACAAGGTACTGAGTTAGCAATGATGAGGGACACTGTGAACACGTGAAGGAGGCTCATCACCCTCTCAGTAAAACATGTGTTTGGTTTTTGATTCACTGGATCTGATCACAACCCTGGTACATCTCATTTCAGCAGCTCTCTGGAGATCCAAATGGCACAGTATTAGCAGACTAAGTGAGGAGTGATTATGTTTGCAGGGTCCTCATCCACACATGATACCACTCCACAGGACATCATACCCCACCTGCTTCTTTCATATCCATGGGAAAATGCAGTGACATGGCATGATTCATAGGGGAGTACCACAGTTCTGGTTCAGAGAGCCATTTGATGACAGGCAACTTGATAATCTACTCTTTACCTCTCAAACCCCATATGAGTGATTAAGGGATTGAAGAAAATGAAGAAAATGTGGATGACCCTTGAAAAATGCAGCTCAGCAAAATATTGACAGAACCCAACTGACAAGGCCTTGTTTTTCAGGGTGAGGCCTGAAAATCTTGTAAGTATTATTCATCACTTAGTAGCACATTGACAGCTGAAGATTTGTATCAAGTGAGATTACCTCATTATCTGGGAGGCCCCTGGTATTGAGGAGTTTTACTAACCCAAGCAGAAAACTGTCATGTTCTTCAAATATCAGGGATTTTCTTGACATGTGGGCACCATTTCCAGGAGAAATCCAGATGTAGTCAAAGCATGAATCATTTTAGAATCTGTATCATACAGAATATCAACCAACAGCCAACCACAGTAATATCCTCCAATAGAGAAAAATTTAATCTGACAACCCAAATGATAATACTCAGGTTAATGGTCAAGATCCTTAAGTTTTTGTACCTTACACTATATATATATATATATATACACACACACACACGCATGAGCCAAATGAATATTTTCTAACACACTTCAACTACTTCAATGCTTGAAAGTAACTTATAGTAATAAGTAGAGTCATGTTTATCTGAGCTATAGGCCTCAAGTTGTAACTTTACAAATTTTCTAAGGTGAAGGTAACTAATAGTGTCTACCTTAGAAAATCAAGGGTCATTCTCCTTGATTTTTATATTGATTTTTCTACTAGTCCTGGGGCATTAACCTAGATATACCAGAATGTACTAAAAATCGCACAGAACCCATCTTAGCCCACAATACTCCAGGGCAGTTCTATCACTTCTATCACTCATTACAAGCCCATTAAGTTGGGTTGATTGGAATTCTTTTTGGGGCCAAAAAAGCTGCAAATCACCATAGTCTCTTAAGGGAATTGATGCTTGGCTTCTTCACAAAAAGTAAAATCCTAAGGATTTTACTTCTGGAAGGAAAGTGTTGTTAATAACTACCTCTTGTTTCCTTTCCCTTCGAAGTGACTCTGGCAGTAGTTAAGGTAGGTGTAGGTTGGCAGCACTCCCAACATATCTTTCCAACTGACTGGTAGGCCTAAGGGTTCCCATTCAGTCCAAATAACTGACCTAGTTCTTATTACTCTAGTCCCAAGAGTAGGCAGTCCAGTTTGTCCTTTTGGGACCTACCACCAGTGAGGTGACATTTGTTGTTTTGCTCCTAGAATGAGAGTACAATGGGGAAAGCATCCAGAGGTAGTTTGCATGGGAGGTGAAGAAACTGGGGCCATTTCTGCTATTTCTGATAGACTACTCAGTAAAGTTAAGGAAAACAAATCATGGTCAGAGACAGCAGACATGGCCATCAGGTGTATTTTAAGTACTTGCTACAGTATGGGAAGATATTTCCCTTGGGATAGAAAGATATCAGAGGTAATTCTGAAAGATAAGAGATCATTAACACCCCTTCCCTGAATTTCCAGTGGTCTAAAGTGCTCTGCCCCCAATCACAGACTCCTGATACCAAGTTGTTGCTCTCCCTTTGACTCAAAAAAAAAAAAAAAAAAAATTGGCAAATTCTATTCAAGCAACTATATATTCTTGTTATTTCATAATACTCATACCTCATCTTTTGTCTAGAATGGTAATTAAGAATGAAAACAGAGATGTTATGGCACATTGCTACATCCAAAGTATAAAATCTGAATTATAAGCCATTATTTAAAATAGAGATTATTTAATGATATTTAGACATGTTGTTAACATAAGATAGTGAAAAGAAAAAGCTCTGAATTGTTTATTTAATTCTAACTGAGAAAAAGTTCAAAGTCATAAACAAATGAGTTTGAACATATATATATATATTAAATTATATATGTATATAATTTAATGATGATAAGTTAATAGGTAAATTTTATTTTGTAGCTTTTATGTTCTGCACTTTTATTCTTTTAACATTCATGTTATATATGCCATATAAATGTTTTCTCAAAGAGAAAAACAATAAGCTATTCTAACCATCAAATTAAATCAATGGGACGTACCAGACCATTCAATAAACAATGTGGAAATATGGAAATAAATCTCTTTTAAGCCCCCTTTCAACTGCATCTTTAATTTTATTTATTTTGTATTTATTTATTTATTTTTTTACATGATCTTTTAATAGGCACCAGGGACAGGAGTGTCTGACACTGAGCTTAATGTCTAACCAGGGATATAGACAAGCCAAACTGGTAATTATATGCTCAGGAGAATAACACAGTCTTTGGGAGTGAAATCCAGAGTGATAGAGGGGGATAAGAGAGGGAAACTTGGGGGAGACAAAGGGGGAAAAGATTTTCAGAGGAAGTAGACTAGATCAGGATATCTTGAAAAAATAGGCAATGGGCCCAAATGTGTTTCAGGCACACACCGAAGCTCCAGCTGGCCCTGTACCATGACTGGCGTTCCAGGGAATTCTACTTTCCTATTTGACCAGTGTGCAAATGCATCTTTAATTTTATTACTAATTTGTCTTCCTTTCCTTATTCAAAATTTACTCTAACATTTTTGTGCTATCCTGTGCCTTGATCAGCATATACAAAGAAAAGCTTAGACAAGGGAGAGGTTAACAGAGGGAAACACCTGTGAGGATGAAGGGGAGCACTGGAGAGGCGGGAATCTCTAGACAGTGATGCATGCAGTTCCCCCAACCGGAAGGAGAGGACAGGAGGGACATCAGGTGGGACATTTTCCTCTATCGCACAGTTCTAGGGTCTTTCAGCAGATGAGGTGTAGCCTGTGAAGGAAGGCTGATAGAGGAGGCATATCTCTGGCAGGAATGGCTGCAGCTGGTTCCCCACCTGCTGTGCACTGTCTTTGAGAAAGATGAGGCAGAAATGTGGTTCCTGTGAAAACTTCGAGATGGATTTGGGACAGGCCTTTGGGTTAAATATGTCTTCCTGGTCAGGATCCCAGGCAGCACATTTCCCTGACTTCCAGAGTCTTGCTATGGGACTAGCTTTCATAGTGTTTTCAAAGATACTGAGAAAATTGTTCCTGAAACTGCGAAAGCTCCCTTGAAATGTCTCAGTTAAAGCGCGACTGTGCGAACTGTCATTACCCAGTAATTATCAGAGCAGAACAATCTTTAGTGTATATCTTTCATCTGTGAATCTCACAGTGGAGTGAGACAGACCTAAGGTCATCCTGGTTTTGCCACATGGGCTGTAGGATATTAAACACTCATGTAAATTCTGATCTTGGTTCCTCAGAAAATGTCCTTGCTAGAACAGTATGGTAGAAACAACCACATAGAGTTTATGACAGAGGAGAGTTTTCATGGAAACTCCCTACACAGGCATCTGTGCTTTGTTATATGAAACTGTGCCCCTAGCCATATCTGAAACCATGTGGGGTGAAGACCCGATTCACATTGGGCCAATTAGAATCACTCTTCTAGAAATTTGGGATCCGGTCCCACATGTCAGGGTCTGATAACATTTGAACTTGGAAGAAAAGGAAATTTATAATCAAGTCTGTCATGGTAGAATGTCACTTTCATCACAAACAATCAGATTACAGAGAGCAGACCAAACCTGAAAACCAGAGATGAAAGCAGGGGACAATTAGGAAGAGACCCAGTAAGACGCACAATGAAGAATACCTGTCTTGGTGCCTGATTTTCCCATTTCCCAGCGTCAGTCCTTGTGTGACTATCTATCCTTCCTTTGGATCCCAGGGTATACTTCCTTGTTCTTATAATAAATTCCCTTTTTTCACATAAGTTAGTTTAAGTGGATTTCTGTTGCTCTTTACTGAAAGAGCTTTTAATCAAATAGACAGAGTCCTGATTAATGGATGCTTTTCAGAATAAATGCATTTCCTTTAACCTTAGCTTTCCTGGAGTCAGCTATTTCTGAAACCCATTTTTTCCATTTTTCTTGAACTTTTATTTAGCTGGCTCTGGACAGATTATATTAATTGATTACAGTGAAGTTAGGAGGCATGAGCAGGACTCTGTATGCACTTACCCCTTAGTGGAGCTAAGTTTGAGGTTGAATAAAAGAAAAATAAAAATGTACACTGATATCACATTGTCAACCAATGAATTTCAGAAACTTGGCAAAAAATCATCAACTTCAGGTGTGCTTACGTAGTGAAGAATCAGACTTCAGAAATTATCTAATCAATATAGGGGCATCCTCTAGCCAGCAAGGGTAATTTAATTGAATACTGTTCTTAAACTGTAGTATTGATTACCAAATATTGTCTTTTTTAACTTTTAGAAAACTCCAATGAAGTCATGGTGACAGTGTGAGCCATGTAATTATAGATGGCTGTAATTAGGTCAATGCCATGTTGTCGATACACCATGACAAATGGAGTCATCAACCCAGTGAGCAAACTTGCATCCTTCATACTTAAAGCTCTGGCTACCAGCCCCAAATTACCAGGTGATCCTTGGGCTGTTTTCCAGCAATTAGAGTTTTGTGCTCTCTCATTGTCAGTAGAATCATCTCTTGCCAAAGGGATTGCTATGAGGAGGCTGCGGGTTGCTGAACCCAGCCAAATGAACTGGTCTTCACACAGACTAAGCCTCTATTATAAACTCTTTCCCACTGTTTCATGGGTACTTTCATCTTGTATCTAGGTATGAGGAATCCTTCCCTTTAAATGAGGCATCCTGGCTATCAGAAGTCTATGTGTACTTACCCAGTTAGAAATAATCTCTCTTATCCCTGCATTTGCAAAGCAAATCATTGGTTCCATTATTACAGCTCTCATCTCAATTTTGCTCCACATGTAAGTTAATTGTATGTTTTACCTTGATTATGTGCTTTTGAAAAACTGCTTCCATGTTTTATCTTTGTAGCTTTCACAGACTCTATTATATGTTAAATATAATTAATTTTTTTTAAATTAGACAATAAGTGACAATATTGACTGTCCTTTTGGAGAAGCAATGAAAGCACTTGAAATTTGGGAGTCAAGGGCCAGAAGTTTCTAGCTACTTTCAGAATTAAGAAATGCAGTAAAATTTGTTTAATATATCAATATTTATATTTAAAAATCTTTAAATTCACAGAAATTTTGAAATTATTACAGCAAAGATTTTATACATATAGGTAAGCAGGTTAGGAGGTACTGATTGGTCATGAAATGAGTCAAAGTCTCTTTGTGTTAAATATGAATTTGAATACACTAATTAATGGAAGCATTTTATGTAAGAATGTGATTAGTTCTCCAGACAAGGTGGATCATGCCTCAAAGATAATGCTCAAAATGGAAGGATCTGTTTAAATGTCACAGGAGAGGAAGTTATACTGCAGCTTTAATAGCTGTTAATGCTCAGAATATGATCACAGTAATTATAGCTTGATAATAGAGATAATGGGACTATTTCATTCTTAGAGTTAAATTAGGCATTTGAAAGATACAAATTCTATATAAAATATCAAATAGAAATATTTTATAATATTAAAATACCTTGAAATTTCTTAAGAAAGGAGGCTTAACACAGGGACAAATTTCTTTCTTTCAACCTGAAATACTTAAAATAATGTTCATTATATTATTCACTATAATTAAAAATGTAAATACATATTCATTGTAGAAAGTTTTTAAAAAATGATGGATAAGAAAAACCTGCTAGTGTTCTCACAATCTAGAAAGAACTATCATTCATATTGTATTTCCTTTACTATGTCTTTTCTTTGCATCTATAAATTTTACCTAATAGATAGCAAACTGAATAATTAAAGGTCTTTCATTCCTACTTAAAATTTTAATGTGAGACATTTTCCAAAACTGAAAAACTTTTAATTATTTTCATTGAGTATATGAGAGTCTATTACATGGAAATGTAAACTATTTTTAACAATACTCCCATCATTTAAACTTTAGATTTTCTTTCAATTTTATTATAATAAAGGTTTTCCTTGAGTAGCTTCTTCATAAATTTGTTTTGAATTTATGTATTTTTAAGAAAACTAATAATTAAAATGATATGGCCATCTTAAAGGTTCTTGTCATAATTTGCCAACTTGCTTTGCAGAAAAATTGTCAAAATCTGTACTGCTCTAAATAGTAATGCAAATAGTTCACTCTATACTTTGATTGCTTTGAGGAAATATTTGTATTCCAAATTATGTTTGCTAATACTGCTTTTTCTACTTTATATCACATGCACTGGAAATGAATAAATAAGAGCTCAAACTACTATAGTGACTGAAATCCTTGTTCTCTCTTTATCAAGTTCTTTCATTTTATTGATCTTGGAGGTAATAAGAAAAATTGCCCCACTCATACGTAATTTTTCTTTTTTGGAAAAACACTGTAAATATGTGGCATGGATTTTCTCCCATCTTTGTGTTTTCAAACTGAATAATTTATTTTGAAAAAAAGCTAATATGTTTTTTTTTCTCTCTGGAATAGCAGTAATGATGATGATGTATAATAAAACCAAGAAAAGTTATCATGCTCTATCTTTGTGCCAGGCTCAACAGGAAGGTTTCATATTCATTACTGGACTTAATCTCAAGGTAGAAAAAAATTAATTCTTTCTTGAACTTACATTCTTTGGTTCAGGTTTCCATATCTAACAATTACATATTCTTTGTTAGTCACATCATGACTATAAACCGCTATCAGTTGTTAGAAAAACTTATGAGAGTATGTAAGAGATACAGAAAAATGCTATGTGTAGACTGCTCAGACAGATGGAAGATTATTAGATAAATATGGATACAAGAAAAGTTTGAAGGCAATTTGACATGGAGATACTAAAGAAATAATAATAAACCCTCCAGTCTATTTTGCACCTCTTCTGTCTTTTGTAATCTATTTCTTGTAGCCATAAAATGTTTGTTGTTGTTGTTGTTAGCAGTTCTATTTAAAAGTTTAGAACATCAAAATTTTAGTATTATCTCTAAGGGAATAAAATATTCATCTGCATCCAACTGCTTTTTGTAGATAAACTGCATTAAATTCAGTAATGTAAATCTAAATAAGTAACTGGTGAATCTTTATTAAAAGAGATACATCATGGAATTCTGGCATAAATGCGTTGCTTCATCAGACAGTATTTTTCCTTTTCTGGAGATCATATTAAAATTTTCTCAGGGACAAAGAATCAAAAAAATTTCATTTTCAGAGAAACCCTGAGACATTTGATCTAGAGAATGTAAACCCATGGAAGTGTTGAGATTGGACAATAGCTATTAGGAAGAAGTGAAGAGATTAATGTGCAGAGGGTAGTTCACAGGAGGTTGACATCAGAAAATCCTGGGGAGAATTACATTTCATGGAAGGGAGGAGGTTATTCTGGATTGTAAAAGTTTATTCCCTCATTGTAACAATGGAGACAAGTCGAGAATGACTAATAGTAAAAGCTGTCTGGGCTTCAATTTTATTGAGAAAAGAAGAGGAGAGTTTTTGCAGGTAGGTTATAAAAAGCCATCTTTGAAGGAAGCTCTTTGCTCCTGTGGTAGCAAGGAAGGCCAGATCCCTTGCTGGTGAAGCGTGAAAGACTATAAAACTATCTCTCCATAAGTGGAAACTTCAGAAATATTTTTTTCAGAAATATATCATTTATTCAGAGATGTATAATTTTAAAAACTGGAATAGTTTCAACATAAAAATATTCTAAGAAAAGAAGGATGAAAGAGGGCATCAGAATTTAAAAATGTAGAACACTGCCAAAAAATATTTTCATAGAGCAGGTAACTATTATGAGTACAGGTCTTATCATGAATTGCTTAAAATAGCTTTTTAAAAGTAACAGGCTTTATGAAGAATGGCTACAAATAAAAAAAATCAATCTGGGTATAAGATGGTCAGATAATAGGATATGAAAAAGTGTACCTTGGAAGTATGCAAGAAAAACGTCAAAAAAGTAATCACAGAACAAAGAAAAAAATTAAGAGAATAAAAAGAATATGGTAAACTTGGAGGATAAAAATGAACAAAAGGATCAAAATTAACTGGAAATGAAGATTTTTTTAAAGATGCATAGATAGAAAAAGACACATAAGACATGACATCAAAAAAGAAAGTAAAAATCAAAACAAATTAATAAGAAGAATATTTAAAGATTTTCTTAAAGTTTTTTTTTTTTTTTTTTTTTTTTTTTTTGGTACTGGGGATTGAACTCAGGTGTGCTTAACCACTGAGCCCACATCCCCAGTCCTTTTTAAAAAATTATTTAATTTAGAAACAGGGTCTCCCTAAGTTGCTTAGGGCCTCGTTGAGTTACTGAGGCTGGTTTGAATTTGAGATCCTCCTGCCTTAGCCTCCTGAGTCACTGGGATTATAGGCATGTGCCACCATGCCAAGCAAGTTTTTCTTAAAAGAAAAAAATAAAATAAAATAAAATAAAAGTAAAAGAGAGAAAGAGACTCAGTGTTCAAAGTGAAGTGAAAATATGACCATGAAAGGGCATCTCAGGTGAATACCAATACAGAATATTTAATAGCATAACATCACCAGGTAAATTTGTTGAATTTAAAGGAATAAAAATGAGTCTTTTGGTTAATTATGCAGAACAGAAAATTCACCTTTTAGGGGAAAACTATCATCTACCTTCAGATGACCCTGTAGCAATACTCAATGCCAGAAAATAATGGGGAGATAACTGCATGATTTTCCCCCCACAACTTTACCAGCATTTATTATTGTTTGTATTCTATACAATTTCTTTTCTGAATAGAGTAAGATAAAATCTTAGTGTAGGTTTGATTTGCATTTTCCTGATTACTAGAGATGATGAACATTTTTTAAAATTTTTATTTATTAATTTTTTTGGCCTTTTGTGTGTTTTTTTTTTTTTTTTTTTTTTTTTTTTTTTTTTTTTTTTTTTTTGTACTGTGAATTGAATGCTGGGGTGCTTAAACACTGAGTAACATCTCCAGCTTTTTTATGTTTTATTAGAGACAGGGTCTCCCTGAGTTGCTAAGTGCCTCACTAAGTTGCTAAGACTGGGTTTGAACTCTCCATCCTCCTGCCTCAGCCTCCCAAGTTTCTGGAATTGTAGGTGTGTTTTACCACGCCTGGCTGTGTTTCTTCTTCTTCTTCGTCTTTTCTTTTTTTTAACAACAAAGTGTTTCTATTCAGCCAATGCAAACTTCAGGTAAACAAGCTACAGAAAAAATGTTCTGAATTTTCCACAAGTTGGGAAATATTTTCTCAGTGGCTTCTTCCTTAAGAAAATGATTTGAGAATGAACCTCAGAAAACTAGCAAGTATTTTGCAAGTTATTAGAAAAATACTGGGGACATACATGTATTATACTTAATTTTAGAACAAAGAGTAAAATACTTGCAAAGTTTAGAAAAACAAAAGTGGAAATAAAAGCGGTCTGTGCCCTGACACCATAGAAAAGATATGGCCAATCACCACTTGGAAATGGGTAAAGCAGGCAGGACATATAGTGAACTGCTAATCACCACTTCTGCAGTGTCTCACAGTCAAGAGGATATCCATCAAAGCCGGCATATCATCTAAGTGATGTTTACACTTAATTTATAATATCAAGGTGCATACTAACAAAGGTAATAATACAAATTAAAATTGTTGGACAGAGATGTGAGAAAGAAAACCTTGTATATGTTATAACCATTACAACAGAAAAGCAATAACTATAGTCTCAAGAAATATATTGCAATGCATTTAACAATGTATCATAAAAATGTCTCACATCACTGAAGTATCTGCTTTTATACTAGCTGCATAGCATTGAGTCTATGAATATATATATATTGTTCTTTTAAATGAACCCTTTTTATTGAAACTGTAGATACTTCCAAAATATTAATATTATGAGAAATAATGCTATGAATTTGTAACATATGTTTTTATGTATCTGTGATTTCATATTAAGTTAACTCTCAGTAATAAAATTCTTGGTTCAACTAATTGGGAAATTTTAGAGAAGGCTTTTGCATTATTCCTTTAGAACAATGAATGATAATAATGATTCCTTTTGATCCTTGCCAACAAGTCTTTGATATCTTTACAGAACTTCTAAGCAGAAGGTGTTATCTTTAAACTTACATTAATTCCATTATCCATAAAACAAACTTGAATTCATTATATATTGATTATTTGTATTTATTCTTTTCTCAAAACATTAATTTGTTCCCCTTGTCTATATTCCTTTGAAGTCACATTGTTTTCCTATTGACCTGTGAGTGTTCATAATTCATGAGCCACACTACATTTCAGTCTGTGACAGACCATGCACTACAGTGATCTGATAAGATTATAATGGACCAGCAAAATTCCTATTGCTTGGCGATGCTGAAGCTGCCAGTACCTGGTTACTCACCTGTTTGAGGTGCTGGTATTGTAAACAAACACACTGAGCTGGGGGTTGTACAAAGACATATAGCACATATGATTATATAAATACACATTATTTATAATGATAACAAATGACTGTTATCACATGTATTTACTATACTGTTCTTCTGTCATCTCAGAGGGGATCCTTCTATTATAAAAACAAAGTCCACTATAAAAGTGTGCTGTGTTAAGCCCGCAGAAGCCTCATATACCCTGTGTTTATGTCTCTTGATAATATCAGAAAGGCTCACTGTGTGACTGACTTAGACCATCTAGATTTGTATAAGTAAACCCATGAGGTCCCACAATGACAAAACTGACCTGAGGACACCTCTCAGAATATATCCTTGTTAAATGTCACAAGACTGTATGTTAAGAAAATAATCTTTTGTCACCTTTGTTATAAATACTTCCCCTTTTAAAAATCTTCATGAACTGGGCCTGGTGGCAGGCACCTGTAATCCCCGAAGCTCGGGAGGCTGAAGCAGGAGGATTGCAAGATCTAAGGCCACCTCAGCAATTTCACAAGGCTCTAAGCCATAAGCAATCTAGTGAGACCCTATTCCAAATAAAAAATAAAAATTATAAAACGGGCCTCTGATGTGGTTCAGTGGTTGAGCACAGCTGGGTTCATTCACTGGTACTTAAAAAAAAAAAAAAAAAAAAAAAAAAAAAACTTCTTCTGGCACCTTTAAAACATGGATAATATGTGTTATATTTTTCTTCTTCTCTATAGCTCTGCCTTTGTGTCATAAATAAAATTATTTTCTGATCTCAATTTTGTACAAATTTATTTTAATACCTTTATTCTTCAAATTTTCTTCTCCCCTTTCCAGAAGCCTGAGGAAATATTATTTCTCCAGGTCTTCATAGTAAGAACCTGGTGAGGCTTCTGCAGGTAAAATTCAGGAAATTGTGGGAGCCACTAACACTGAGACCTCCAGAGTTTTTATCTTTCAATTGGTACACAGTGAATCTGAAATTCATCCATTACAGCTTTAGGGTTCCCACTAGTGTTGGCTCCAGATGTTGTCTTCTGTTCCTGGGCTCCCTCCCAGTTAAGCTGTGATCCGCTGTATTTATGGACACTGTATTATGGACACTGTCTGTCTTTCCAGTTTTCAAGACAACTGTTGGTTCAGGATTTCAGTTGTTGTGTCAGGAATTGTTGATGATCAGTTTTCCTCTTTGGAAGGATGGGAGTGGTGATTTCCAAGTTCTTTACATGTTGGACCAGAAACTGGAAAACTGATATTTTTTAATTGCTGAAACTTTATACTTTTTGTAAAAACTGGAACACATTAGGTAAAAAGCTAATAGTTTTCCAATGATTAAGCAGTTATCAACAGCATTTATTAATTATTACCCATTATTGTCTGGTTTTAAATGTCACATTATATAAACTTTTAAATGAGAGGGAGGGGGTTATGAAAAATGGTGAAAGAGACATCATTACCCTATGTACATGCATGATTACTTGAATGGTATGAATCTACATCATGCACAACCATAGAAATTAGATGATGTACCCCATTTGTGTACAATGAATCAAAATGCAATCTGTAAAAAATTTAAAAATAAATAAATAATTTTTAAAAAGATTGAGTTGGGAAGGAGTAATTTGGTATAGATCATTTCTCAGATTTTATTAGAACTGAACAAGCAGAAGCAATACAGTTTCTTGAAAATTATTTGCCTTCTTACTGTATAAGGGGTAAGTAGTAAAAGAAGAAGGGGGAAAATTGTCTATTTTTTGGAGCATCTTATGCAGCCTTTTAAAAATTGAATGCAGTATTCATTAATATCTTTGAAAGTCACTTGAATAGTGTCCAAGTAATATCTCTTTATTATAGTTTATACATCATTTCTCTATCTCCTTTTGCAAGTTCCAAAATATCATTTCTAAGTAAATACACATCAATAATGGGTTGAATGGTATTTTCTCAATTAGGGTACTCTTTATATTGACTGAAAACTAAAGCTCCAATTAGTCTCAAGTCAAAGAAGCAAATTGCCTGCATAAGTTACTGTCACCGAAGCGTTAGTGTATCTCTTTACATGAAAGGCTTTAGAAAAGGAAGTGTTGGCCTTCCAGCAGACTGTCAAAACTTCATTGTCTGTATCTGAAGTGAAAGTTTGATGATATTTGTAAAGCTGTTAGAACTGTAAATGAGTTGTGAGAGTTATTTTTAGTACAAAGAGCCACTGATAGAAAAGATACAAGGGAGAGAAAACAAGGCCTATAAAATACAGTAATATATGTAAGATTGCCACAATTACTCTTTTAAATTGTTGGTTTTGATTTCTCAGTCTTCATTTTTCTAGACTTTAGCATGGTACTAGGAAAAAATTACTTATGTACTTATTCATTCAATCAATAAATATTTCTTACCTATCTAGTGTTGCATCAGGCTCTGGGGATAGATAGTAAAGAGTTCCAATCCCAAACCCTTAAAGGATATATTAGTCAGGGTTATTCTCCAGAGAAACAGAAACAATAGTATTTGTTCAATTATTAATTAATTTACATATTATAAAGATTGGCTTACACAGACATGGAAGATGAGAAATTCTATGACTTGCCCTCTGCAATCTGGATATCCAGGAATGCCAGTGGTTTTATTTAAGTCCAAGTACAAAGGCACAGGAATCAGCAGAACCGCCCATGTCCAAGAGAAAAGAAGATGGATGTCTCAGCTTAAACAGAGAGAAAAAAATCACCATTCTTCTTTTTGTTCTATTTGAGTCCTCAAGAAATTGAATGATGCCCATCCACATAGATAAGGACAACTTTATCACCCTGCCCACTGATAGAAATATTAATATCTTCTAGAACTACAGTCACAGACACATATAGAAATAATATTTCACTATCTGAGCATCTCCTTAACTCAGGTTGAAATATAAAATTAACAATAACAAGCTTTATATGGACTAATGGATGAAGCAAATTAAAAAGAAGTGCAACAAAGGGTGAGAGATTTCATACAGGTGCATTTAACTGCATGAATATAGGTTTGTGTATAAATGTATGCATGACAGTAAGTCTTTGAATCCATGCTCAGGAATGAATTCTATAGCTTTTATCAGGCATCTACATCCTTTACTAGGAAAATGATATTAGCTCAGTTGTACAGGTTTAAATTTAGTACAAATGAAGTAGTGATAAAGTCTGTTTCTGGGATAAAGAAATTTTTCATAGAGAAAGTAATGTTTGAGCTAGTTTTGGAAGTATGGCGGGTATTAACCAAGTGATGAGGGAGACTGGACGAAGTTTACATTTCAGACAGAATATGAAATATTAATTTAATAACTGAGAAAAATCTTGATGTATTGAAGACACACACACACATACACACACACAAAACTATATGGATGGAACATAAGGTTTAAGTTTAGATTTGAAAATCTACCATGGAATTCTGTAAACTTAGAAAGTTGTCTGGGCAAGAGATGCAGATTTGAGAATCCTCTGTATCAGTGGACAGAGACATAGGAACAGTTGAGATTGCTCAGGAATAGGATGAAGAACATGAATGGCAAATGTAACCCAGATGTCAAATCAGTCTGCAGTAATTGGCTGCCAAGATTAAAACTTCAACAGATTTTACTAAAAAATCACAGATATCTAGCTTCCCTTGAAAAGAGATTTTTCCATTTTCAGTCTATACCCTAGCATAGAAACAATTGGCTAGAGCTGAGGAAGGGGTTGCTGCCTTTCCATCAGACAGAGAACTCTTCCCAATTATCACAGTCTCTGCTGTCTTGGCCCCACAAGGCTGGGTTACTTGCCATGTCTTCATATTCATCTGTTTTGAGGTTTCGATTTCTTGCAGAGTATTGAAAACATCTACGCCTGTGACTCTGTTATAGGAAGAGGAGCCAACAAAAGTGACATAAAAGTACCTGGAGACAGGAAGGCTGATTTGGTTGTAGCATCAAATGGTGTAAGTAACGTGATAGGATCAATGTAGAAAAAGAGCAGAATGCTCTTAGAACACTTCCCAGGCCACCTTGCCCTACTTACCAATGGTTTGAATATATTTCAAGTCTGCCTGCTTAGATTTCATTGGGCTGTGCTAGTCAGTTGAATTATATTTAAAATGATTTTTCTTGGAATTGTTGAAATCTATGTAATGCAGTAAAATATATTTATCAATTTCTGGAATTTTGTGCTTTTTATCTTCTTAAACTATTATAGAATTTTAACTAAGGTAGGAAACAATTAGGAAAAGCACTTTTGAAAAATTTATACATTAAAATATTATTTTCTTTAGTTTGCTTGAAGTTTATATTACTCCTTCTCCAGATCCCTACTTTTCTAAATAGGAGCTTTAAGTTATTGAGTTTGTACCCTCCTTCTTTTCTAATGTACATTTGTGCTGTAAAGTTCTAAGTGTGGTTTTCACTTCATCCTACTAATTTTGATATGTTGTATTTTTGTTTTCATTGGGGTGAAAATGTTTAATAATATCTCTTGCAAACTCTTTCCTGACCCACCTGATACTTAGAAATGTGCAATAAAATTTACAAATATTTGGAGGATTCCCACTTTTCAATTATTTATTTCTTGTTGAATTTCAAGTATTCTGAAAACGTATTTGCGGAACCATGTAAGTTAGTTTTTCATCGCTGTGACCTACATATCCAACAAGAGTGGCAGGCGAGTGTTCCCTTAGACCCTCTGAAGACTGGTCCCTGTGATGAAAACTTCCCACTAAGCCTCACCTCTGAAAGGCCCTGTTCCTCTGTTGTATAGTCATTTTCTTCTGACTTTTCTCAAGATTATCTTTGTTTTCATTTTTCTGAGTTAGAAAAAAATGTACCTCCATTTTTGTTTGTTTTGTTTTAAATCTTTTTGGTGTCCTCTGAACTTTCAACATCTGTGGTTTGATGCTTGTACTTCATTTTAGGAAGTTCACATACATTGTTACCTAAAATAACAATCCTTGATTCTCTTTCTTCCTGTCTGGTATCTCAATTATACATGCACTACAGTTTTTGAAAATATCCCATAATTCTTGAAAGCTCTTTTTTTTTTTTCCCCACCTTTTCCATTTTGGTTTGAGAAGTTCCTGTTGGCCTTTCTTCAAGCTCACCAATTCTTTCCTCACCCAGGCTCCATCTACTGATGAGCTTATTGAGAACTTTCTTCAGTTCCTTTTTAATGTCTTTGATTTCCTTTGATTTATTAAATTTTCCATACTTGTGCTTATATTGCTAATTTGTTCTTGCTTATTATCAATTTTTTCAATGTATCTTGGACATAGTATTTATAGATTTTTTAATTATAGTTTTAAATAAAAAAATTCATGCATTACATTTCCAATGTATATGTTTGTTTCTTATGTTTGGCTTATACCTTAAGACTCTGCTTTTATCTTACTCTTGTATGTTCTTTGTAATTTTTCTTAACAGCATTGGCTGTTAGTAACTGAGTTAACTAGACCATTCATATAAGGACATATGTTAATTAATTTGGCTTGTAGGTGGGTTGTGTGTATTGTTCAGTTGTAGGTACTAATGATTTCCAACTTCTATGTCTCTGTTCATGTCTTTATTCTTGCTTTGGAATTCCCCAAATCCTCTTTATCAAAGAGATCCTGTGCCTTATAGCTCTTTCAGCTACAATCCATGGTATGATAATGGAGCCCTATTGGTTTAGTGGTCAGATGTGGGTGAGAAATGTGGGTCAGTGTTTCAGAGAATTTGTTTCTCTGGGATGTGACCTTCACAGGGATTTCTCCATTGGTGTAGCTTTTCTACCTTTAAATGAGATGATGAGCCTAGGGGGACCTGGAGTTGGAGAAATGCCTTCCCCCCGGGTGGGATAACTTCTGTCAGTCTTCCCTGGAAAGCAGACCTCTGTTACACTCAGCATATTTCACATTGGTGATTCTTCCATTTACCCTGTCAGAGTCAAAGAGGGATCTTTCTAAGATCTTCACTCTACGAATGTGATGGATAAAGCTAAAGACCATGAAAGTGCAGGCTCCTCTTAAGTCTGTAGCCCCCAGATATTTCTCATTCTCATGCAGTCAACTCTTAGACCCCAACAATCAGTCAAAAATCACCATTTAATGTAACTTTATGCTGTAAGTGCTCCAGGTAAGCAGATCATGGCTGTGGCTCTGGATTTACCTGTCTCTTCATTTCAGGGTGAAAGTTTGCCCTGCATTCTATTTTCTCTGATGGGTCCAGGAAAAGTCACAGATTTTCAGTTTGTCCAACTTGTTTTGTAAAGAGATGAATCTGTAATAACTTCAAAGTTCTTTGCTGTTGGAGCTGAATCTCTCAAAGTTCATATTTGATTTTGTATCTTACATTGATTTCAATCCCAACCAGATTTAAATGTGGGATATCTCCTGTTGTAAAGCTACCCTCTCATATTCAGGTTATGATAGAACCCAGGGTGAAACAAAGAAAATAAGAAAAATGCCAATTGGACTGGATCCAGTACTCTGGATCTCATTCACTCTTTTGGTGCTCTTCCTTATAGCATGCCCTTTCCCTTGACTTGTTTTGGAAAACCACAGGTTTTACTGTTTCTCAGTGAGATCTGAAAATTCTAATGCTAACCTAAGGAGCACTATTTGGCAATGTTCATATTGACTTACTATTTATTCAACAGCTCATAGTCTTTGTTTACTTTAATTCTATCCTATTCAGTTCTTCTGAAATCTAAAACATAAGAAACTAACAAATGTGACTCAAAATTGCTCTTGAAACATTTGCCATTATTGTATTTGTATTTTCTATTCCAATGCTTTTAGCAGTTCTCTTATGTACATATTTTGAAAATTTTTAAAAGACCATAAAGTTTGAAAATTTTAACTTCAATAAATTCCAGTATTTGAGATATTTCTCTTTGTTTTCCTGTGAACTGTGCTTTTCTCAAAGAATTTTTTTTCTCTAAGAATCTATACATTTGTTATTGACAGTTGTTATGCTACAAGGATAGATCCAGTTGGAACTAGTCTTTTCCATTCATAAGAAAATATTGAGGGGTGGGGAGGGGGGCAGGTGGGAGGGGGGCGGGTGGGGAAAAGATAATAGAATGAGACAAACATTGTTACCCTACGTACATGCATGAATATACAAACGGTGTTAATCTACTTCATGTACAATCAGAAAAATGAAAGTTGTATCCCATTTATGTACCATGAATCAAAAAACAATAAAAAAGAAGCACAGATTTCAAATTAATAATTTGTAATATCACAAATAGTTCAATATTAAATTATTCATGGTAAGATTCTTAAAGTTGTAAAATAAAGACAGTCTTCCCAAAATACTCTTTGCCAACTGACATTCCCTATTTTCCAGAATTTGAAAGGATTTCTAAGAATATTTAAATAAAGATTTAATAAAGAAATAAAATGTTCTTTAAAAATACAATTGTTACTCCATTTACATAAGTTAATGATTACTTGAAAGTTGGAAGTGAAGTTTTTACAAATGGGCAGCATGATCATTTGATGTCATACTTGGATGTGGTTTACCAACACACCCTAATGATTGATTAATTTATAAGGAGAACAGATCTGTATTTGGTACTTATTCTTTGATTAGAGTTGAAAAAAATTGTGAAGTTGCACTGAACCTGTATATTTTTATTGATTATAAAAATTAACCCTAAATATTATGGTTTTATTGCCCTTTATGATTTTAATCAGCTTGCACCTCATTTGTAATCCCAGCATAACTTTGATGCTATTCGTGATGGACTTGTACACTCATAAATTAATGAATTTAATAGGTTGTTTGACTTGTTTTTACTTCTTCATGAATCATATCTTCAACATTTTGAAAGTTACACTTTGAAAATTGTATGAAGCAAAATTGTTCAATAAGCTCCTCTTTGCCTGTTATATGTGGTTTTACCTTTTTCATGTTGAATGTGCTTTTCTTTCTATCTTATGATCTTTTCTATCACTATCTTTCATTTAACTGGGAATAGTTAGGAAAAGTGTAGTTTTATTTTTTGCTCTTTGTTAGATCTGATTTTAGACTCACTTATCATTTTTACCTAACAAATAAGCGAAATGATCTACTTTTCACATCTCTCAGGAAAGGATGGGTTGAAGTTTAGTTCCATTCCACCAGCTGAGCTAAATATTGCAAACACATTATAATAGTATTCTGTTTGCTTGCTTGAAATATTTGGGCCTAAATACTTAATTTTTTTTCTGAATTATACTCTAATTATATAAATTACTAAACATCTGGACATTAATACTCATATCTTATTCAAATAAAGTAATACTGTCTTTAATCAAACTATCTGCCATATTTCTTTCAATTGAACCTAGGACCTTCAAGTTATGGTATTCCTTTGGAAAGTAGATAAGCCAAATGCAAAACAACAACAATAACAATAATAATAATGATAAATGAGAAGAAAATCAACTTTTTAAAATCATTCTTACTATGCTACTTGGAACTTACATTTGAATAACATAACCTTCAGTGGAATGTTAATAACATTTTAATATCCTAACATCATTGAAATTTTTATATTCTGCAAATTACCTTGAATTTGTAGCATTAAAGTGCCTTTTCAAATGTTAAAATTCATGCTTTAACAAAGCTACAATAAAAATGATCCAATTGGATATTTCTTCTTAACCAAAAAGATATTTATAAGAGCTCATTAAGTAGACAAATTCCCAAAATCTGCAGATCTGCTCCTAGTCCCTCCTCCACATTGTCTCACGTTCAAACTATGGCCAGATACCCTAGCAGACCTAATCCACTTAACCCAGAGACTATTGCAAAGTTTTAAATGAAGGACAGAAGTACCTGCTAGTGAAGGGACATCTTTATATGAATGACTGACTTAATAGCCCTGGCTTGTTGTTATTCTGTTTTTATCATTTCAGACACTTAATTTTCTAGACTTTGGGTCTATATTTTGATTATTTTGGTTTTGTTTCTGTTCATGTTTTTAAGCTTTGCATAAACTCTGACATCTAACCTTTAGTCAGGCTGTGTGTTCCTACCTGTAACGGGTATAGTAAGTGGTCAGTCAGTGATATCTATCATTACGCTTTTTTATGTTATGGAGCAAATCAGTTCTTATCTAAAGTGGAATTCATGGCCTTGAACTAAGGCCTGCCATACACACTGCTTTTTGGAGACCAATAGCCTTCCTAACCACTCACTAAATAACTGAGCTTAGGAAATTCTAGTCCATCCTGTATTAGTTTTCTGTCACTATGACAAAATAATTGAGCAAAGCAATTTTAAAGGGGGAAAGGGTTATTTTAGCTAACTGTTTCAGAGGTTTCAATCCATGGTTACCAAACCTATCGCTTTACACTGGCAAAGCTGTGCAACATGACGGAAGTGCAAGGCAGAGGAAACCCATTCACCTCATGGTAACAGGGAAGTCAAACTAAGAGAGTAAGGGGCCAGGTCCCTTCTATCCCCTTTGAGAGCATGTCTCCAAAGACCTAACTTCCTTCCACTAGGCCCCAACTCCCAGAAGTTCTACCACTTCCCAATAGCACCTCAGATTGGTGACCACGCCTTTAGCATATGAACTTTTAGGGAATATTTAATATTCAAACCATAATACACCCAAAATCTGGTCCCTGGGAGAGTTATCCAACTTGTTTGTCTCCTGGAGTGTTCATGTATCAAAGGCAATTTGTCAAAGTATGCTGCAGCATTGTGCTAAATTGGCTTCTCCTCAGTTCAGAGTTCTTATTTTAAGCACACTATCAACGTAAAACAAAGCAAAGAAACAAACCAAAAAACAACTTTTATTTCAGCAATGAATACATTTTATATGAACATGTTTAGAACTGATTCACTATCTTGAAAAACTAACAATTTATTGTAATATTATGGAAAGATGAAAAGAAAGAAAAGATTGCCCAATTGCCATCAATATAAATAATACTTGTTTACTGTTCTTCACCAAGTATTATCTCTTTATGGGAATTATGATACTTGGGTAAATCTAGCACATTCTAATCACTAAATTTAAAAAAATAATAAAATAAAAATACCTTTCATGAACAAAGGAGGAAATATATCAAGCTCATCAAGAACACAAGAACATATAGACTCAGGACTGGATTCCTGGATTACCACTTCCTACCCGTGTGGCCTTGGACAAGTTAAATTTTTTGAGGCAGTGAAAAATATATGGTGCTTGCCTCATATTTCTTGTAGTGCAAAATAAATAGTATAATATATGTAGCATGTATAGTAAGTGGTCTGTCAATGATATCTATCACTTTACTTTTTTATATTATGGAATGAGCCAGTTGTTACCCATCTTTTGTTCACGCAGAAGTTCAGGATGAGCAGAGCAATCTATAGTTGCAAAGGCATTCATCGACTATAATAAATGATACTTCACCCTGAAGGTGACTCCTATGAAGAGAAAATAATAAATATCCTATTTGTTTTCTCCCCAAATAGCAACTTTGTGAAGAAAATATGAAAGGTTTTTTTTTTTTTTTTTTTTTTAATGACAAGCAAATAGAAGTGATAAACTTATTTTTAATCGAGGAATGAGGAGTTCCACAAAAAACTATTTCCTAAATCAAGAAGCTAGTTATCAAGAAAAGTCAATTTGTTTGATCACCTAGGGCTGATACAAGTCCATTATATATTGCATAATGCAGTAATACTGGAACAAACATTTTTGAACAAACATTTTTGAATGCATATCTTGCATATATTACTCATATTCATCTTTGATGCCAGAGTTTAGTTTTGTGAATCTTTATAGCCTAGAGCAATGATCTTGATAATTCCATGTTCCTCGGAAGAAGAAGTAGTTTGGTGTGTTTTGAAGCCCATTCTAGTGAATGAGTCCAGAAGTCTGGTATGGGTATGGTCATTTCAAGGATGGTTCCTGGCTCCTACGAAGGATATGGTCAAAGTAAACAGTTATTTATTCTTCAGGAAAATCCCAAATCTGGGCATGATTGATTTTCAGCACTATTGGTGAGGATTTTCAATTGTAGGAATAAGGTACAGAGCAAAGCTTGAATATTAAGGTGGCAGAGCTCAAAGACAGGTGGGATTCTTTTTCTTTCAGTTTTTTAAATTGTTTGTTCTATTTAGTTATACATTACAGCAGAATGCATTTTGATTCACCGTAAACAAATGGAGTACAACCTTTCATTTCTGTGGTTGTACACAATGTAGAGTCACACCATTAGTGGAATCATATGTGTACATAGGGTAGTGATGTTTGTCTCATTCCGTCATCTTTCCTTTCCCCTACTCTCTCCCCTTCCCTCATTTACCTATACAATCAAACATTCCTCCATTTTTCCTTAGCCCCCACCCCCTTATGTATCAGCATCCACTTATCAGAGAAAACATTAGACCTTTGATTTTTTGGGATTGGTTTATTTCACTTAGCATGATATTCTCTAACTTCATTCATTTACCTGGAAATGCCATAACTTTATTCTTCTTGAAGGCTGAGTAATATTCCATTGTTGTGTTTATATCATTATTTCTTTTTTTTTTTTACTATAAACAAATGGGATACGTGTTGTTTCCGTTTGTACATGGAGTAAAGGCATACCATTTGTGTAATCGTAAATTTATATATGGTAATGTTGTTTGATTCATTCTGTTATTTTTTCCCTTCCCCCAAACACCCAACCCTCTTTTCCCTCTATACAGTCCTCCCTTCCTCCATTCTTGCCCCCATCACTAAGCCTAATCCTAACACTAACATTAACCGCTCCCACCCCCCATTATGTGTCATCATCCGCTTATCAGCAAGATCATTAGTCCTTTAGTTTTTTATCTCACTTAGCATGATATTCTCCAATTTCATCCATTTGCGTGCAAATGCCATAATTTTATCATTCTTTATGGCTGAGTAATATTCCATTGCATATATATACCACAGTTTCTTTATCCATTCATCAATTGAAGGACATCTGGGTTGGTTCCACATATTGGCTATGGTGAATTGATATGCTATAAACATTAATGTGGCTGTATCACTGTAGTATGTTGATTTTAAGTCCTTTGTGTATAAAAAGGAGTGGGATAACAGGGTCAAATGGTGGTTGCATTCCAAGCTTTCTGAGGAATCTCCATACTGCTTTCCAGAGTGGCTGCACTAATTTGCAACCCCACCAGCAATGTATGAGTGTACATTTTTCCCCACATCCTCGCCAACACCTGTTGTTGCTTAGGTTCTTGATAATTGCCATTCTAATTGGGGTGAGATGGAATTTTAGGGTAGTTTTGACTTGCATTTCTCTTATTACTAGAGATGTTGAACATTTTTTCATATATCTGTTGATTGCTTATACATCTTCTTCTGTGAAGTGTCTGTTCATTTCCTTAGCCCATTTGTTGATTGGGTTATTTGTATTCTTGGTGTAGAGTTTTTTGAGTTTTTATATATTCTGGAAATGAGTGCTCTATCTGAAGTATGAGTGGCAAAGATTTTCTCCCACTCTGTAGGCTCTCTCTTCACATTACTGATAGTTTTCTTTGCTGAGAGAAAGCTTTTTACTTTAAATCTATCCCAGTTGTTGATTCTTGCTTTTATTTCTTGTGCTATGGGAGTCCTGTTAAGGAAGTCTGATCCTAAGCCGACATATTGAAGATGTGGACCTACTTTTTCTTCTATAAGATGCAGGGTCTCTGGTCTGATTTCAAGGTCCTTATTCCATTTTGAGTTGTGTTTTGTGCAGGGTGAGAGATAGGGGTTTAATTTCATTCTGTTGCATATGGATTTCCAGTTTTCCCAGCACCATTTGTTGAAGAGGCTATCTTTTCTCCTTTGCATATTTTTGGCACCTTTTTCTACTATGAAAAAATTGTATTTATTTGGGTTTGTGTCCATGTCCTCTATTCTGTACCATTGATCTACCTGTCTATTCTGGTGTCAATACCATGCCATTTTTGTTACTATTCCTTTGTAGTAGAGTTGAAGATCTGGTATTGCGATAACCCCTGCTTCGCTCTTCCTGCTAAGGATTGCTTTAGCTATTCTGGGTTTCTTATTCTTCCAGATGAATTTCATAATTGCTTGCTCTATTTCTGTAAGGTACATCATTGGGATTTTAATTGGATTTGTATTGAATCTGTATAGCACTTTTGGTAGTATGGCCATTTTGACGATATTAATTCTGCCTATCCAAGAACATGGGAGATCTTTCCATCTTCTAAGGTTTTCTTTAATTTCTTTCTTTAGTGTTCTGTAGTTCTCATTGTAGAGGACTTTCACCTCTTTCATGAGATTGATTCCCAAGTATTTTATTTTTTTTGAGGCTATTGTGAATGGGGTAGTTTTCCTAAATTCTCTTTCTGAAGACTCATCACTTATGTATAAAAATGCGTTGGATTTATGAGCATTGATCTTGTAACCTGCTACTTTACTGAATTCACTTATGAGTTCTAAAAGTTTTCTGGTGGAATTTCCAGGTTCCTCTAAATATATAATCATGTCATCAGCGAACAGGGATAGTTTGAGTTCTTCTTTTCCTATTCATATCCCTTTAATTTCTTTGGTTTGTCTAATTGCTCTGCCTAGAGTTTCAAGGACGATGTTGAATAGAAGTGGAGAAAGAGGGCATCCCTGCCTTGTTCCAGTTTTTAGGGGGAATGCTTTCAGTTTTTCACCATTTAGAATGATATTGGCCATGGGCTTAACGTAGATGGCCTTTACAATGTTAAGGAATGTTCCTAATATCCTATTTTTTCAAGTTTTGACCATGAAGGGATGCTGTATTTTATTGAATGCTTTTTCTGCATCTATTGAAATAATCATGGGATTCATAACTTCAAGTCTGTTGATATGGTGAATTACATTTATTGTTTTCTGAATGTTGAAGCAACCTTGCATCCCTGGGATTAAACCCACTTGATCGTGGTGCACTATCTTTTTAATATATTTTTGTATACGATTTGCTAAAGTTTTGTTGAGAATGTTTGCATCGATATTCATTAAGGATATTGGTCTGAAATTTCCTTTCCTTGATGTGTCTCTGTCTGGTTTAGGTATCAGGGTGATATTAGCTTCATAGAATGAGTTTGGGAGAGTTCCCTCCTCTTCTATTTCATGGAATACTTTGAGGAGTATTGGAATGAGCTCTTCTCTAAAGATTTTGTAGAACTCAGCTGAGAACCCATCTGGTGCTGGACTTTTCTTTGTTGGTAGGCTTTTGATGACCTCTTCTATTTCATTGCTTGAAATTGATTTATTTAAGTTTGTATGTCCTCCTCGTTCAGTTTAGGTAATCCATATGTCTCTAGAAACTTGTTGATGTCTTCGAGGTTTTCTGTTTTGTTGGAGTATAGATTTTCAAAATAGCTTCTAATTATGTTTTGTATTTCACTCGTGTCTGTTGTGATATTTCCTTGTTCATTCCGAATTTTAGGAATCTGAGTTTTCTCTCTCTTTCTCTTTGTTAGTGTGGCTAAGGGTTTATCAATTTTGTTTATTTTTTCAAAGAACCAACTCTTAATTTTGTTAATTTTTTTGATTGTTTCTTTTGTTTCAATTTCGTTGATTTCAGCTCTGATTTTACCTATTTCCTATCTTCTACTACTTTTGGTGTTGGTCTGCTCTTCTTTTTCTAGGGCTTTGAGCTGTAGTGTTAAGTCATTTATTTGTTGATTTTTACTTCCTTTTTTTGAATGTGCACCATGAAATAAATCTTCCCCTAAGTATTGCTTTCATAGTTTCCCAGAGATTTTGATATGATGTGTCTTTTTTCTTGTTTATTTCTAAGAATTTTTTAATTTCCCTCCTGATGTCTTCTGTTATCCATTCATCATATAATAGCATATTATTTAATCTCCAAGTATTGGAGAAGTTTCTGTTGTTTATTCTGTTATTTATTTCTAATTTCAACCCATTATGATCTCTATCTTCTTATATTTGCTAACAATAGCTTTGTGGCATAAAATATGGTCCATTTTAGAGAAGGCTCCATGTACTGCTGATAAGAAAGTGTATTCGCTCTTGGTTGGATGGTATATTCTATATATGTCCGTTAAGTCTAAATTGTTGATTGGGTTATTGAGATCTATGGTTTCTTTATTCAATTTTTGTTTGGACGATCTATCCAGCGGTGAAAGGTGTGTTAAAATCACCTAGTATTATTGTGTTGTGGTCTATTTGATTTCTAGAATTGACAAGGATTTGTTTGATGTACATGGATGAGCCAATGTTCAGGACATAGATATGTATGATTGTTATGTCTTGCTGATTTATGCTTCCCTTAAGCAGTATGTAATGTCCTTCTTTATCCCTTCTGAGTAATTTTGGCTTGAAGTCCACATTATCTGAAATGAGAATGGATACTCCAGCTTTTTTGCTGTGTCCATGTGCATGGTATGTTTTTTCCCATCGTTTCACCTTTAGTCTGTGGGTATCTCTTTCTATGAGATGAGTCTCTTGTAGGCAGTATGTTGTTGGATTTTTCTTTTTAATCCAATCTGCCGATCTATATCTTTTGATTGATGAGTTCAGGCCATTAACATTCAGGGTTATTATTGTGATATGATTTGTATTCCCAGTCATTTGACTCATTTTTGTTTTTTGACATGATTTGGTTTCTCCTTTATTTGGCTATTCTTTTAGGCTAGTTCCTCCCATTGCTGATTTGCATAGTTGTTTTTCATCTCTTCCTCATGGAATATTTTGCTGAGAATGTTCTGTAATGCCAGCTTTCTTTTTGTAAATTCCTTTAGCTTTTGTTTATCATGGAAGGATTTTATTTCATCATCAAGTCTGAAGGTAAATTTTGCTGGATTTAAGGTTCTTGGTTGGCATCTGTTTTCTTTCAGGGCTTTGTAAATGTTGTTCCAGGCCCTTCTAGCTTGGGTCTGGATTGAAAAATCTGCTGATATTCTTATTGGTTTCCCCCTGAATGTAATTTGATTCTTTCTCTCGCGCCCT
The DNA here is from genome assembly GCF_902686455.1 of Sciurus vulgaris. NCBI lineage: Eukaryota > Metazoa > Chordata > Mammalia > Rodentia > Sciuridae > Sciurus > Sciurus vulgaris. Next base: position 95,338,550 of record NC_136462.1, read on the forward strand.
TTCAAATTCTGTCTTTATTTTGTGTGTTAGGTATTTTCATAATAATGTGTCTTGGTGTGGGTCTGTTGTAATTTTGTATATTTGGAGTCCTATAAGCCTCTTGTACTTGGTTTTCCATTTCATTCTTCAGATTTGGAAAATTTTCTGATATTATTTCATTGAATAGAGTGTTCATTACATTGGTTTGTTTCTCTAAGCCTTCCTCAATCCCAATAATTCTTAAATTTGGTCTTTTCATGATATCCCATAATTCTTGTAGATTCTGTTCATGATTTCTTACCATCTTCTCTGTTTGGTCAATTTTGTCTTCAAGATTAAATATTTTTTCTTCAATGTCTGAGGTTCTGTCTTCTAGGTGTTCTATCCTATTGGTTATACTTTCTATGGAGTTTTTAACTTGCTTTATTGTTTCCTTCATTTCAAGGATTTCTGTTTGATTGGGTTTTTTTTTTTCAGTATCTCTAACTCTTTATTGAAATGATCTCTTGCTTCCCATATTTGCTCTTTTAACTGTTGATTGGTGCGATCATTTAATGCCTGCATTTGCTCTTTCATCTCCTCGTTTGCTTCCCTTATTGTTTTAATTATGTACATTCTGAACTTCCTTTCTGATATTTCTTCTGCTATGCTGTCATTGGGTTTTATTGATATAGTATCTAGGTTTGTTTGGGACATTTTCTTCCCTTGTTTTCTCATATTGGTCAGATATCAGTGGGACTCTGAATTATTGCAGATTTCCTCTATTGGCTTATAGTGTCCCTGTAGATTTCCAGTATATCACCTCTCTGTGTTCAGTAGCCTAAAGTCTTGGAGAAACTTGATAATGCAGTGCTTCCGAAGGAAGCTACCCCTAGCCTGCTACTGGGTCTAGGGCTGGAGGCTGGTTCTGTGTGGAAATTCTCTCACTGGGCAATCCTGCTCCTAGAAGCTAGCTATAGACAGGGCCTGCCCATGCCTGAGGGAGCCAAGCTTCTCAGGGAAGCCTCTCCCTGTCCTGCCTTGGTCCCAGAACCCTCCTGTGGGCCGGGTCCCGCTGCTGGATTCAGGACTTGGGGTTGGCTCTGTGCAGAAAAGCTTTCACTGGGTGGGCCTGCTCTGAAAACTGGCTGTGGACTGGGCTTGCTGCCACAGTGAGCAGGGCTGCTTGGGGAAGTCTTTCGCTGCCCTGCCCTGGTTCGAGAAACTGCTTGGGGGCCGGGACCCGCTGCTGGGTTCAGGGCTTGGGGTTGGCTCTGTGCAGAAAAGCTCTCACTGGGCGGCCTGCTCCAAGAACCTGGCTGTGGACCCAGCCTGCTGCCGGAGGGAGCCGGGCTGCCTGGGAAAGCCTCTCGCTGCCCTTTCCTGGTCTGAGAAGCCGCCCCCTGTCCGGGCCTGGTGCCCGGACCGAGCTTCACCTGGTGGGAGAGACTCACCCCACTGCTCTGTGTTGGTCCAAGTCTCTCAATACCTCCCCTTCTTGAATCCTGAGTTCTGGAGCAATGGGAGATGCAATCACCCTCTAGTCTGCCATCTTGGGTTCTCCTATACCATAATTTCTTTATCCATTCATCTATTGAAGGGCATCTAGGTTGGTTCCACAATCGGTGAGATTCTTTTGGAGGAGACTTCTAATTTCAGGTAAAATGTCCTTTCTCCATTACTAACCACTCTATTTTTGTTAAGGGACTTGAGGTAATGAACCAAAAAGTGTTTCCAGAATTCCTTGAAAATGCAGGACCATATCTCATTGTCATGGCAAGTGACAGGTAAGTAGAAGTGTTGGTTGAAAGACACCAAGAAAACTTCTTAAGAGGGAAATGTACCCTTTTATTTGATACATTCCTTACTCTGAAAAAAGCATGTGTTTTAGTCAGCTTTTCTGCTGCTGTGACTAAAAGATCTGACCACAATAATTTTAGGGGAGGAAAAGTTTATTTGAGGGCTCATGATTTCAGAGGTCTTAGTCCATAGACAGCAGACTCCATGCCTCAGGACTTGAGGTGAGGTACACATCATGGCAGAACAGTGTGGTGGAGGGAAGTAGCTCATATGATGCTCAGGAAGCAGAGAGAGAGGTATCTACTTGCCGATACAGATATATCCACCAATGTCATGCCCCAATTCCCACCTTCTCTAACTAGACCCAACCACTTCAGTTACCAATCAGTTAATCTCTATTGGGGATTAAGTCACTAATTGGGTTAAGAATTTTACAACCTGATCGTTTCTCCTCTGAACCTTCCTGCATTGTCTCACACATGAGCTCTTGGGGGACACCATAACAGAATTATGATACTAGAGAGAAGAGCCATTTTGCAACCCCAGGGAAACCATGAAGACAGGGACAGAGATTAATAGGGCTTTGATTCTGAAACAATTAAGACCTGAACCAAATTCTGTGACAGCCAAATTCTACACTCATTATCATAAGAAGAAAGTAGAACTATTGTTTTGTCAAAGGTGTTATTTTTTGGTATTTCTATAACTAAAGTAAAAATATTCCTAATATACCACTGAATGAGAGAAAATTATAGGTATACTACATTAATATTTCTTGTTACATGAGAAAATAGTTTCCATGAAAATGAGACAAGTGGAAATCTGAATTTTCTTTTACATTCAGATTAAAACGTAACCTAAATGACACACTCTTTTAATAGTGATCAAAAGTACATAGGGTTATTTTCCTCTATACAAAATTGTTCTAGACTATTATATCTTATTGACATCTACCTTGTAATTTTCATACAACATTTTTTCACACCTATCCATCAACACTTTTATTTCTAACTAATATAATCAGCTATGGGCAGAGAAAGCAACAAGTATGTTGAGACTTTATAGGTTTTATTTTTGCTTTTTGATATTTTCTTGGTACAGCATCTCTTAGATATTTTTATCTTTTTAAAAGTTAATAAATTTTAGTTATTTTATTTTATTTTATTTTATTGGTTCCTCATATTTATACATGAGAGTAGAATACTTTTTGATAAAATTATACAATCATTTGTAATATCTTATTCTAATTAGACCCAATTCTTGTGGGTGGGCAAGATGGTAGGGTTCACTTCAGTATTTTCATATGTGAATACAGGAAAATTATGTTAGATTCAGACTTTAGTTTTTAAAGCAGTTTTAAGTTTATAGAAGTTTGAGCAGGTACTCTAGGAAATTCTCATATATCCCCTGTTTTCCCTACTCATAGTTTCCTCTCTTACTTATAACCTTGCATTGTATAGTACATTTCTTACGACTGATATAAAAATTTTGATACATTTTTAATTACAGATCATTGTTTGCATTTTGTATTGTAGCATTCTCTGGGTTTTGATAAATGCCTAATGTCATGTATCCACTATTACAATGTTATACAGAGTAGTTTCACTGCTCAAAATTGCCCTATGCTCCACCTATGCATTCTTCCCTTCCTCCCCCAAATTTCTAGAAACTACCAATCTTTCCATAGTCTTCAGTTTTGTTTTCCTAATGTCATAGAATTGGAATCACAAAGTATGTACACTTTTTCAGGCTGGTTTCTTTTGCTAAGCAATATATATCTAAGATTCCTTCTTGTCTTTGGTTGACTTCGTAGTTCATTTCCTTTTTTTCCTGAATAATATTCATTGTATGGAATGACCTAAATTTGTCCATTCACCTTTTGAAGAACATCTTGGTTGTTGACAATAGTGAGCAAACACGTTAATACATTAATGTGCCAAACAGTTGTTTTATTTTTATTTTTTATAATTTGTTGTGGGCAAAAAAATTTCAAATCATTGGGGAAAATACCTAGAAGCACAATTGTATGGTAAAACAATATTTAGCTTTGTAAGAAGCAGCCAACTTCCAAAGTGGATGTAACATTTTGCATTCATACAACAATGACTGATAGTTCCTACTGCTCTACATTCTTGTCAGAATTTTGGATTTTAGTCTTTTTAATAGGTATAAAATAGTGTTTCATTGTCTTACTCTGAAATTGCTTAGTGACATACAATATTAAGCATTTTTTATGCTTACCTGTCATCTGTGAATCCTTCTGATGAAGTGTCTGTATAAAACTGTTGCTCATTTAAATTTTTTTTCTTATCTTTGTTTCAGAAATGTTTGTCTATTTTGGACACAACTCTTTTATCATACTTCTGTTTTAAAAATATTTTCTTCCACCCTTTCATTCTCTTAATGATTTTTTTTTTTCACAGAGCAGTTTTAATCTTAGTGGAGCCCAGTTTATCTTCTTTCTTTTACAGTTGGTGCTTTTGTTATGGTGTTTTAACAGTCAAGCCAAACCTAAGATCATTTGTATTTTCTCCCACATTATCTTCTAGAAGTTGTATTCTTCTACATTTTACAGTTAGTTTCAAGGTAAATTTTGAATAATGATTAAGGTCCATGTCTAAATTTTATTTTTAAAATATAATAATAATAATGTGTCTGTAAAAATAAAAAACATTTTAATTAAAAAATTAAATAAAATTTAAAAAATAATATTTAATACCCAGATGTTCCAACTCCCTTTATTGAGAAGACTGCTTTTTCTCTGTTGAACTTCCTTATCTACTTTGTCCAAGATCAAACAGCTTTACTTGTGTGGATGTATTTCTGATCTCTGTATTTTGCTCCATTGATCTATTTATCCATTTCTTTGCCAATACAATACTGTCTTAATTACCTCTGCCTTTTAATTCTTGAAGTCAGATAGTCTTAGCCTTCTCAGTTTATTGTTTTTCTTCTTCTTCTTCAATATAGTGCTGACTATTCTGGGCTCTTTGCTTTTTCGTAGGAACTTTAGAATCAGTTTGTCGTCATCCACAAAATAATTAGTAATTGTCTTGACTGAGATTACATTGAGTCTATAGATCGAGTGTAGAAGAATTATCATCTTAACTATATTGATTCTTTTATCTAGAATATGGAATGTATTCATATCTTCTCAAATATAGTTTGGGTCCTTTCATCAGAGTCTTATTCTTTTACTCATATAGATTTTCCTGATTTTGATTCTAAGTACTTTTTCCTTAAATAAATTTATTCCTAAGAACTTTCCTTTTTTTTCCTTTTAATATAAATGGCATTATGTTCATTTCAGCTTCCCAGTGTAATACATTGCCGTCGTTTTAGTAATTTTTTTTTCTTTCTGCTGTGACCAAAAGACTGACAAGAACAATTAGAGGAGAAAAAGTTTATTTGGGAGCTCACGGTTTCAAAAGTCTCAGTCCACAGATGGACCATTCCTTGGATTCACCTGTGGCAGGATGTCATGGTGGGAGAGTGTGATAGAAGAAAGCAACTGGAAACATGGCACCTGGAAGCAGAGAGAGACTTCACTCACCAGACACAAAATACATATCCCAAAGACACCCCCCAATGACCCACCTCCTCCAGCCACACACTACCTGCCTTCAGTTACCACCCCGTTAATTCCGATCGGGGAATTAATTCACTGGTTCAGTTAAGGTTCTGATAACCCAATCATTTCACCTCTAAACCTTCTTGCATTGTTTCCCACATGAGCTCTTGGAAGTCACCTCACATCCAAACCATAACAGTGTAAATGGAAAAGCTATTGACTTTTGTATATTAAGCATGTATACTGAAATCTTGATACACTTTAATTCTGGTTCCAGGAAATAAGATTATTGTTGATTTTTTTGGTATGTACCACTTAGAGACCATGTCTCCTACAAACAGAAGCTTGTTTCTTTCTTTCTAATTGTATGTCTTTAACTTTCTTTTCTTTTTGCATTAGGTAGGACTTCCAGTACAATGTCTAATAGGGTGATTAGAGAGGACATCTTAGCCTTACTCCTGATCTTAGTGAGAAAAAAAAAAAAAAAATGTTGTCTTGCACCACTAAATTGATGTAAGATGTAGTATTATTATGTGTCTCTTTTATCAAGTTGATGTAACTCCCCCCATTCCTAGTTTTCTGGACATTTTTAGTATGAACACAAGATGGTTTTGTGCAAATGTTTTCATTTTTTATTGTTGTCTGCTTGTTTGTTTTGCATCTACTGATATATTGATGTAATTTTTACTTCTTTAGCCTGTGTGATAAATTACATTAATTGATTTTTGAATACTGAAACAGCCTTGTGTCCCTGGAATAAATCTCACTTGGTCAGGGTGTGAGTTATTTTTATACACAGTTGGATTCAGTTTCCTAATATTTTTGTTGAGGACTTTTGCATTTGTTTTTATGAGAGATATTGGTCTTTAGTAATTTCTCCTTTTGGTTTCATATTGGAGTAATACTGAACTCATAATCTGAGTTAGGATATGATCCCTGCCCTTCTATTTTTAGGAGAGATCGGAAAGAATTGATATAATTTTTTTCCCCTTGGGTGTGTGGTAGAATTCACCAGTGAACCCATCTAAGTCTAAAACTGCATGTTTTGCAATGTTATTAGTTATCAATTCAGCCTTTGTGAAGCCATTCAGATGATCCATTTCCCCTTCTGTGATTTTGGGCATATTGTGTCTTTCAAGGAATTTATAAATCTAGAGGCAAAAAGTCAGGAAGGCTACAATTGAACTGAAAGGAACCATCACCCAAGCGATTCTAATGCATATTTCCAGAGCACTTCCTCCAACCGTGGCTGAGTACACATTCCTCCCATGTTCTCATGAAACATTCACCAAGGCAGACCATGTTCTAGGTCATTACACCTGTGTAAACTTCAAGTATTGATATCACTGGATTAACATTGCTCACATTTTAACTGTTTCCTGTGTGTAGTGCTTCTTTCTTTGTAAAAGTCATTCTCTTTCTTCTGTCCTACTTGAGCATTGCATAAGATTCCATTGTTTGTCCTCCTTTAGTTATTTAAATATAATTCTTTTAAAACTATTGTTAGTGGTTGCCTTAGAGTTTACAGTACACATTTATGACTAATCCAAATCTACTTTAGACAGCACTGTACTATTTCCCAGGTAGTGTAAGTCTTTATGGGAGAGTATTCCTAATTCCTCCCTCCGCCCTTATTGAAGTTCCATTGTTCAGGCAACCTGTCCAAGAGCTGTGTACTCTGCACATATTCAGAAACACTACTTTCTCATCTCCCCTGCTGGAAGAATTAAGTAATTGTTCTTTTATCTTTATCATGAAACCCTGATAGAGCACCTGTAGGTAAACTCACAGAAGTGTGTGTGTTGGGGGAGGGTAAACAATAAGCCCCTGATTTTTAACTCTCAAGCTAATTTTTTTTTATTTTTTGTAGAAGAGATACCTAATAATTTTTTAAAAATATTGCCAATGAATCTCTAAGATCAATTCTAGATTATCTGCATTTTTTTCTTAAGACTAAGTGTTCTCATATTTCGTAAGAATTTACTACAGATTTTATCTTGTAGAATTGTATTTTGTTTCTACATTATTAACCTTTCACCTATATAGGTGGCATTGTGGCAGTTATAGGTATCATTAGTCTGTATCTACAAATCAGTCAAAACTATAGCCATATTTCCCATTATGTTAAATTTTAAAAATTATAAAGGGTTGTATATCCACAGTCAGCTTCCAGCCATTGCTGAATTATAGTTTTTGCTTTCTTACCTGGGTCCAGAAAATTCTCCCTAAAATTTAGGATGCTCCTTATGTATCTATTTATAATTTAAAGAATGATAATTTGCCCCATAACCCAATCTCTCCGAAGAAACTAAGAAAAAGTTGTTTATTTTCAGGTTTTTCATTTTTTTTTTATGTTGTGAGAATAGGAACCATAATTTCCAAGTTATCAAGTGGAAATCAAAAGTGCCCATATCTCAGTTTTCACTACTCAACATTATAGACATATATTTTGATACAATATTTTTACCCTGCATTTATATTATATAAGCAAAATTTGCATTTCCACACCCAAAACTCAATACACTATTTAAAACACAGTATTTTTAAAATATGTGGTATTCAAAAATTGGTAGAACAACAGAATCATGCATCTTTTCAAAATATTCTAAAATACCAATAAGTTATTAGAATTAAGGTTTGTAATTACACAGACTTTATTAAAAATAGCATTGGTATTCTGGTGAACAAAAAGGAACTTGTAAGCATTTTTGCATCCTAACTTTTCAGTAAGTTTGTTATTTGTGTATACTGTTTCCTCTTTTTCGGTGAAGATCAATTAAATCAGTCATGGACTTTTGGTAGATATGCAACGCATTATAATTTCTCTAATTTAAAATAATAATAAAATGACTCTAATTTGTATTTTGTCTGGGTTTTCTTGTTTTGTTTGTTTGTTTGCCTGGTCTGGTTTCCTCTCCGGTGATATTAAGAGAGATTACTGTAATAGTAACTGCTGAGATGCCATTTTGGATAGGTGAAATTATAATAAGATTAGAAATAAAGTATGACAAGTCTACAAGATATGGTAAATATGTAGAAAAAATTAGCAAAACAGCCTTGAGAAAAAAAGTAAATAATCTATATTTGATCTTGCAGGTTTATTGACTCTACTGTTAAAATTCTGTTATCTACTCCCTTTTGCAACAGATAGAAAATACAAAGTATATTGACAATGATAATATTGTTAGTTATTAAGACTATTCTATGAGTAGATACTCTAATAACTTCAATGCAAAAAATTTAAATAAGATGATCCCTTAACATTCATAGACAAAATATAGAAAAAAATAAGCAATGGTATTGGGTCGAGGGAAGGAGAGGAGCTCTTTGGTGTCTTAAGTATTTCATCCATTAAGGACAGTGATTTTCTATCTATCTATCTATCCTGTTTCCTTACTACCTACTGCAGTGCTTGTAACTTAGATAATGAAATATGTCTATTGAATGAATTGGAATCTTATTTTTAAGGAAAAATTTAAGGGATATTTTTGCAAAAATAGAAAATAGACCCCATACAAATTCTTCTAAAATCTGATGCTGGATATGAAACCTGTGGTTAGGTGTTACACATAATTCTCTCTTAATGCAAAAGAAGATGATGAGGTAGGGGCGTAAAAACCAAAGCAGATCTTGAAGTGATGTTCAATGCATATTCCAGAATTATGAAAGAAATGTGGTTCCAGTGACTGGATGACTAAAGCATGCTGAAGTAAAGTGCCCTGAGCTGTGACAACCAAACTCTTGAAGTCTTTGCAGTTTAAGTGATATTCTCTGTCCTTCTTAATTGTTCAAAAGTGCACAAACTATTCTTTTTCTTTTCTCTTTTTCTATCACCCTTTATTTCCTTTATCAGTTGTCTCACCTGCTGTCTTGGTAAATTGGCAACTTTCAAGAGTTCTAGTGAGATACTTTTATCATTGCTTGCTCTTATTCTTAATGTCTTCTGGCATCTGCCATTTTAGATTACACAAGAAGGGAAGAAATCTTTCCCTGAACAGTTTAAAAATCTATCCTAAATGCATTATTGTATATTTTCTTTTACTTTTTCCTCTACTTTTTTTTTTCTGCCACAGCTGTGTATTCTTCCATATGGCACCTTCTCAAGAATGCCTTTAATTTTCCTGTATCTGTCTAACTTAGAGTTCTTGTGGATTTTGCTTTTGTTGTTTTTCTTCTTCTACTTCTGGAATCATGTGTTTGGGGACTCTATTTCTACAATTTCTATCATCAATTCCTTAAAATAATGCATTGCTTCTTGTTACATAAAGAAGATGGAAATAAGAATGTATTATTATTTGACCAAAAGATATAAAAAGGAATCACTTCTGCCTCTTCTAAGTGGTTATGAGATATTCATGACAGAATATCTCTGAGGCATAACCAAGTGATTGAGCCAAGTTTTCTATTAACCTAATCCCCTCTATGTAAAATAGAAAAACATGACCACAGAGAAATTATAATCCAAACTATAGCTTAAAATTTATGTATGATTAAAGTAATCAACCATATATACATTTTAGAAAGACCTGGCTTAAAATAACTGACTAATTTTGAATGGTATATTTCCATGAAGATTATAGAAGTGCTGTGATATTGTCGATTAGGTGAGTGGATGGGGTGTCTATGAAGGATTTTTATGGGGATATTTTCAGCTAACACTACTAACATACTTACCCAACTCCTCCTTTTCCTACCCTCCACCCCCAACACATACACAGAAGAGATGGAGTCATCTATTTTTAACCTTAAGCCTAGTAAGACATTCCCTAACAGGACAACTGAAGGTTTGCTGTGTGTCCCGAGTAGGTGCAAGTTACCCTAAATTAGTGCAGTTCCACATGATGGCATTGAGAACAACAGGCCTATAAGATTATAATGATACTGGAAAATTCTTACTGTCCAGTGATGTCACCACTGTCATGCCTTAGTGTTATGCATTACTCAAGGTTTTGTGGTAATGCTAGTGTAAGCAAACCTAACACACTGCCACTCTTGTAAATTTCTAGCACGCACAACTATGTGCAGCACGTAATGCATATCTATGAAAAAATAACTGTTACTGGTTTCCAAATTACTATACTATACTTTTTATCATTATTTTGAAGTGTCCTTTTGGTATTTTTTTTTTATTGTAAACAAATGGGATACATGTTGTTTCTCTGTTTGTACATGGCGTAGAGGCATTCCATTTGTGTAATCATAAATTTACATAGAGTAATGTTGTTTGATTCATTCTGTTATTTTTTCCCTTCCCCCACCCCTCCCACCCCTCTTTACCCTCTATACAGTAGTTCCTTCCTCCATACTTGCCCCCTTCCCTAACCCTAACTCTAACCCTAACACTAACCCTTCCCTCCCCCCCATTATGTGTCATCCTCCACTTATTAGCGATAGCATTCGTCCTTTGGCTTTTTGAGATTGGCTTATCTCACTTAGCATGATATTCTCCAATTTCATCCATTTGCCTACAAATGCCATAATTTTATCACTCTTTATGGCTGAGTAATATTCCATTGTATATATATATACCACAGTTTCTTTATCCACTCATCAATTGAAGGGCATCTAGGTTGGTTCCACAGTCTGGCTATTGTGAATTGAGCAGCTATGAACATTGATGTGGCTGTATCTCTGTAGTATGCTGATTTTAAGTCCTTTGGGTATAGGCCAAGGAGTGGGATAGCTGGGTCAAATGGAGGGTCCATTCCAAGTTTTCTAAGGAATCTCCACACTGCTTTCCAGAGTGGCTGCACTAATTTGCAGCCCTACCAGCAATGTATGAGTGTACCTTTCTCCCCACATCCTCGCCAACACCTATTGTTGCTCATATTCTTGATAATTGCCATTCTAATTGGGGTGAGATGGAATCTTAGGGTGGTTTTGATTTGCATTTCTCTTATTACTAGAGATGTTGAGCATTTTTCCATATGTTTGTTGATTGCTTGTAGATCTTCTTCTGTGAAGTGTCTATTCATTTCCTTAGCCCATTTGTCGACTGGATTATTTGAATTCTTGGAGTAGAGTTTTTTGAGTTCTTTATAGATTCTGGAGATTAGTGCTCTATCTGAAGTATGATTGGCAAAGATATTCTCCCACTCTGTAGGCTCTTTCTTTGCATTGCTGATAGTTTCCTTTGCTGAGAGAAAGCTTTTTAGTTTGAATCTATCCCAGTGGTTGATTCTAGCTTTTATTTCTTGTGCTATGGGAGTCCTGTTAAGGAAGTCTGATCCTAGACCAACAAGGTGAAGATTTGGACCTACTTTTTCTTCTATAATCTGCAGGGTCTCTGGTCTGATTCCGAGGTCCTTAATCCATTTTGAGTTTAGTTTCGTGCATGGTGAGAGATATGGGTTTAGTTTCATTCTGTTGTATATGGATTTCCAATTCTCCTAGCACCATTTGTTGAAGAAGCTATCTTTTCTCCATTGCATATTTTTGGCGCCTTTGTCTAGTATGAGAAAATTGTATTTATTTGGGTTTGTGTCCATGTCCTCTATTCTGTACCATTGATCTACCTTTCTATTTTGGTACCAATACCATGCCGTTTTTGTTACTATTGCTTTGTAGTAGAGTTGAAGATCTGGTATTGCAATACCCCCTGTTTCACTCTTCCTGATAAGGATTGCTTTAGCTATTCTGGGTTTCTTATTCTTCCAGATGAATTTCATAATTGCTTGCTCTATTTCTGTAAGGTACGTCATTGGGATTTTAATTGGAATTGCATTGAATTTGTATAGCACTTTAGGTAGTATGGCCATTTTGACAATATTAATTCTTCCTATCCAAGAACATGGAAGATCTTTCCATCTTCTAAGGTGTTCTTTAATTTCTTTCTTTAGTGTTGTATAGTTCTCATTGTAGAGGTCTTTCACCTCTTTTGTGAGATTGATTCCCAAGTATTTTATTTTTTTCGAGGCTATTGTGAATGGGGTAGTTTTCCTAATTTCTCTTTCTGAAGATTCATCACTTATGTATAAAAATGCGTTGGATTTATGGGCATTGATCTTGTAACCTGCTACTTTACTGAATTCACTTATGAGTTCTAAGAGTTTTCTGGTGGAATTTCCAGGTTCCTCTAAATATATAATCATGTCATCAGTGAACAGGGATAGTTTGAGTTCTTCTCCTTTTGGTATTTATATATAAAAAAGTTTCCTGTAAAACAGTGTGCCATGCTACATTGGCTGAAGTCTCATACATCTCATTTGCAGTGTCTTGATTGCTTCAAGAGGTCAAATGAAATGATTTATTGATACCATCTACGTTTGTGTAAGGGCACCTTCTGAGGCGTGCATGAAGACGAAACCCTCTGAGGATGCATTTCTCACTACATGTCTCCATTGTTAAGCAACAGGTAAGCATATGTTTCTCCAGCCTAGGAAATCTGCATAAGGAATGTTCTACCCAGCAGCCTTAATGGTAATGTAAAGAAGAATTGCTGATATGCTAAACCTAGAGTTGACAGAGCTAATAACGAGTTAAATGACTGGCTTACTGGGGACTGAAGAAGGAGTAAGTGACCTCCAAAATAGAGTGCACTTGCCCAGGCTGAGGAAATTATAGGTGAGAAAACATCAGCAATGATGTGTGGGAGTGGTAGAGATTGAACTTCAAAGTCTCCATCAAAGTGCCAAGCCAAAAAGGGAGCTGAAAACATGGTCCAGGCTAGAGAGCAGAGAACCAAGTTACAATAATAGTAGACAAAAAATATCAGCTCTTTAACTCTGTTCCCTCTCCTTGTTTCCTGTCACTTTGAGGGGTTTCAAAGCTGTGGCTGCACAGTGGGGCAGACAGTAAGCAAGAAAGGTGAGAATGACCATAGCCCCTTCCCTGGGCTAATTGGATCCAGCCAGAGTACCTGAAAACAAACTTTACCTTCAATCAAGTTGGAAGCTTTGATGATCATATGGGAGTGGACATTTTTAATTAATAAATTAAACTCCTTCTGAAACAAATTGACCTGAACTGTCTATTACCTACAGTGGCCAAAAAAATCTCGATGCAACCTAGGGGGAATGGGAGAAATATATTGTTTGAGACAATTTAAAGAGACTGTAGGAAATAGAAATAAAATTCCTTTTATGTTTAAATTCCGAAAGTTTTGCTTATTCCATTGGGTGTATTGCCTTAAGCAAGTTACTTAAATTCTCAATCCTTCATCCGCAAAACTAAGTTAACCATTAGAACTTCATAATATTGCTATAAAGATGAAAACATTTTTAGAAACTTATAGGAAGAAATATTATTTAAATTATCTAATGCTGTCTGACTCATAATAATAATTAAATACATAGTACCTACTAGGAATTTTATAATTTATTTGGTCTTTCACTTATGGTCAAGATATATTTTATAGTGTTCCTTGGATTTGAATAAAGATATTGCATTCACACTGCTTGACAACAGATTTTCATTGAGTATCTACTTTCCACAAGGTATTAAGTAATTTTTTTCTTTATCTCCTTATTCTCTTAACATCAGAAAAAGCCCATAGGAAACAATTGATATTTACAACATTGTATCTAATGCATTTTGAAGGCTAGAGATATGGGAAATTTATTCAAGTCACAGAGCTAGTGATTATAATAATTTAATAATTATGAATTAATTTGATTCATTATATTATTATTAATAATTCATTTAATAATTAATATTTCTGTTCCCTTTCTCTATGCTACATGACCAGGTCATTTTTTCAGCATCTCAAGTTATTAGTAACCAGTTTTAATGGATGTCTGTCCAAGTACCTAATAACAAAGGACTAAAGAAAGATGCAATTGTTTTCAGAACGATCAGGGAATAAAACAAAATTTTTTGTGTAAAAAATGGTGGAATGATAGAGACATCATTACCCTATGTGCATGTATGAAAAGATGTACCCCATTTGTGTACAATAAGTCAAAATGCAGTCAGTGAAAATAAAAAAAGAATCCTTTGTGCCTATACAAATATCTTCTTTTTAAAGAAATAGTCAAATAAATCAGGCTTTTAAGCCCCTAGCTCATATGTAGTGTGATGAATGACCAAAAAAAGACCAGAGATTTCTTCTCTTAAGGGATTTGATCCCTTCTTAGGAAAAGAACATGAAGCATACCTGGATAAAATCAACTATAATCAAATATAAAAGTGGGAACAAATTAGTGAGTAATAAGGTAGGAAAATCTAAGAGATACGTATCTGAGGCAGAATCTTAGTGAAAAGCACGTGTAGAGGAAGGTGGGTTAGTGGTGGCCTGAGAGAATGAAGGTGTTTTTGAAAGACAGATTAAATAGCAAAATGCACTTACCAAGGAGAGGAATGGAAAGGAATCACATTGATTTTGGATTCAAGTTTGAGATGGTGCTGAGTTGCTTTTTCCCTTCTGAACCTGTTTTATCTAGGAATGCACTATAATTCACTTTTAAAAACAGTCATTCCTTGGAATTCTTGAGATAATCGAATTGAACACTCGACACCATAAGGGAAAATATAAACTTCGATTTAAATAGAACTGTACTTTAGAAGTTGTACAGATATAGTGCCAAATCATGTTTCAACTATAATACAAGTTGAAATTTTTTACTTCATTCAAGAAAAAATGAATATCATGTAAAAAAATTATTTAAAGTTAAAAATTGAATTAGAGTCAAATAATTGGAATATTCAGAATTATGCCCCTCAGATATTTTTCAATTTGCATTTATCTATAACTAAACCTACTTTTAAATAAAAGATTCCACTGAATTTATGCACTTTTGTTTTCTTTGAGTAAAAGCTACAATTTAAAACACATAATAGCATCTGCAAGCCCCATATTTAACATCCTCTACCACATTGTATAGGACCTGCACGTAAATAGGTGTGGGAAATGTTTCTCAAAATTTAAACAAATCCATTAGAATGGGAAAAAATAAAAAGACAAAAGGCAGAGAGGGAAAGAAAAGAAGATATTGTGACTGGTAAGAAAAGCAGAAAGCACACAGCAAAGTCTGCTGAATTGTCAGGCAGTTTTCAATTATCTCAACCCTCAATTATTTTTGATATCCCATTCAATGATGCATTAAAATACTGCAATAAGCATTTTACTTCTTTGTATTTATAATCATGACTCCCTCACAGAGAGACTCACACCTACACATACAATCTTCTTAACACAAAAATCTTGGAAGAGCTATAGTTTAAACCTCTAGTTCTGAACACTGTTTTTCAGCGACTTGAGATATCAGTAGCATCAAAATTTGATATTGAAGAGAGTAAGGGATGTGAATAGAGCTAACCTAGAATCAGGCTTGCCCCTCTAACAAATGCATCCTTTCCTATTCTTATCTCATTGAGGAACAAATCTGTGAAAACAAAATGAACAAACAAATCAATAACAATTCACATGCTAACAAATGGCCAGGCTTGCTGAAACCTGTGGGATTCCTGTACTATTAATCCAAGCTGAACCTGAAAGCAGGCTCTGTCACTTATTAACTATGTGAACCAGGAAAGTATCAAAATTAATAGTAAATCTGTCTCTGAGGATTTTGTTAAAATTTAGCTTCTAACTCAGTAGGTTTGTGGGGTTTTCTGAGATTCTGTATTTCTAAGACACTCCCAGAAGATGTTTATACTCCTGGTCCAAGGACCACACCCCTAGTTGCAAGGCCCTAGAACAAGCCACATCAGATTGTCAAATTTCGTACTCTCTAGAGAAGGTATCTTTACTCCCTCTGTGGTCGCTGTAGAGAAATGAATATGATAATTCAGCTAGAGCTCTGGTATCTGTGGGCAATAGAAGCTCAATGAACACCTCTGATGATGCCAACATCTCTCAAACATCTTCTCATCATCCCTTATGTTTTCCTTGGGGTGAGGTTGCTAAAATCTAAATTTTTCCCCGGAGGGGAAGTTTTTAGAGTCAAAGTAACAATTTCTATAAAATATTCCGAGTAACTATGATGAGGATAGTGAATTCTCTGCTAGTTAATTAATGAAGAAATTCATGCCTGACTCAGGCCCTCACCTTGGGCTATTAGTAAAATGACCTTCAGGCAACCAGCTGTCACATAGACAAAATACCTTATAAGGCCTGACATAATGATACCATATTGTATCACTGCCAAATCTGCATTTCAAAACGCAAAATGCAGCTGTCTGTCAGCCTGTCAGAATTCATTCAGTTCGAACCTAACTGTGTTTTTACGCTTTTCACCACAAATTTTAACAGTGACAAATGGAGGAATGGCTTCTTTAACCTAATGAAACTCTCACCATTTCTGAAAGAGTTCCTCTCTCCTCTTAAATGTTTCCCAAAACAAGATGTACGATGTTGGTGTCACAGAGGATGTCACAGCTCATTTGTCATCTGACCTCACACCTCTGAGCAGACTGGTCCCCAGGATGGAAAGAGAAGATCCTCTAAGGCGGTGAATCCTGACACTTTGAAAGTGTGATTCCTGGCTAACACTACTCCAGGTATTTTCAGCTTCTCCATTTCAAAGTAAATCTTTAACTACTGCATTAATAATCATGAAGGTGTATCTCCCATGAGAAATGAACAGATATGCATTTTGTCATGAGTCTGAATTCATTGGTTCCTCTTTAATATTAATGCCTCTAAATTTGTTTGTTGAGTGTCACTTTAGCATGCCTTTTTTTTTAAACTAAAGAAAGGCTATTAATAATATAATTCATGTATGAAATGTTTAATATTTAACACTATCTCCTATCTGCTCCCAATCTAATATATTAATATAGACACATCATTATGCTAAAGGAAATGCCTCATGATGTTAGAAAATGTTATGGACCCAAAGGAGCAATGTCTAGTTAATTACTAAAGAGTAATCTCCATCTGGTAGATTCTGTCTTCCCTGGCTTATTCTCTGATAGGTCTCCAGATGAGCTCTGAAACAGGCTCCTTAAGCACGCAAAGGTTTCAGAGGTTATTAGGAGTAATTGTGTTGCACAACGGAGGGAATTTTGTTTAGCGTGATGGAAGCAGCGATGTCATTATTAGTTGATTAGTGTGAACAATCTTTGACAATATGTAGCGCCAACTATGACTCCAACTGGTGGCAGCTCATTATTCTGATTGCTATTTGATTTGCAGTATTATCTACCACAAAGTGAGCGACATGGACTAGGGAAGGAAAGCAATAATCGGAGGACGTTTTCCCAAGCATATGCCAATGGGAGACATGAGGTTTCAGTTTTTAGGAAAATGAATCTGCATTAAGCAATTGAGATTTGGGGGTTAAAGTGAGAGGTTAGAATTCTGATGAAATATTGCATAAAACTTACCACCATACATTTTACTTGTAGAATAAATCACAGGATCAGATTTTTGTCAAATTAAGTAAGATATAGGTAAGCCACTGTGGTTTGGCTTATAATATAGTACTTGTTGAAAGACAAGTTTGATAGCAAAACAAGACAGGAGCATAAGAAAAAAGGAATGTCATGAGGGAGAGCAAATGCTGGGAGAGGTTTAGAGATTGAGTACTAGAGGAGTCTGTGAGGACAATAAGGTATCAGGGTTTCGTGGGTGTTTTGTTTGAGCAACCAAAAGGTTGTTTTCAATGAATGACATCACATGATGCATATGATATTAAAATCTCAGATGTAAGTAAGAAATGAGCAAAAATATCTGGAGCCTGCCAAGAAAAATTGCCCCTACAATGTTAAATGGGCAAGGAAGAGTTATTCAAGACTACAGCTGTAGAGGGACGCAACTCAACTGCACTGGCGAGCAGACAGGCCTGCCCAGCCTGAGTCTGGTGTGAAGTGGCCACTGTGGCGTTCCAGATCTGTGAAGTGTACTCACATTATTCTAATAATAGGCATAGGGAGGAAGGATTTTAAGGTGTTTCTAATAATAGTTTAAACAAAAGAACTAGAGGGGAAAAATTTTTTGAAAAATATAGTTCCAGATCAATACTGTCTTTCCTTTACAACTCTTTATTTTTATGCCGCTGTTTTGTTTGTTTGTCTTGTTTGCGTACTTCTTTGTTGCAGACTCTAGATAGCATGGCCTTGTTCTACTGACACTTACAAGATGTTTTTGTGTGGAATTGGAGAAGATGGAGGAAAAAAAACCAAAAACCCAGCTGGGTTCTTTTTCTCTTTCATTTCCTTTTTAACACTATAAAAAATAACAATAGAAATAAAACAGGCATGATTTTCAGTATCTGCAGGAAATTTATCATATGGCTTCATTAGTTTGAATTTCTAAAGGATTGAGGCATACTCGGTTGAGCATTCAGAGTAGAAATAGTGTTTCAGTTTGGCTCTCCAGGATCTCAGGGTCACATCAGTGGAACCCAGCCAAGCCTCTTTTCTCACTGGCCACTTTGGTTTGTCAGTATGAATTCTCTTCAATAATAATAATGTGAAACCCTCCATTCTGTGGGGAAAGGTTATTGTTGTGCTCCTTGGGGGGTCTGCTTCCCTGACTTTTCTTTTTTTTCATAGATCTTTGTTATTCCCTGAGAGTCACACTCACCACCACTTTATTCAACCTTATTGCTTAAATAGAGCATGGAGATTGAAAAAAAAAAAAAAAAAAAGATTTGAAAAATCAACAGACAAGCAAATCAGCAAAAGAATGCTTGGTTTGGGTCCACCACACCATTTACCAGCTGCAATCATTGCAGGACTTTCTTTAGAAGGACTTCAGAAGCAGGGAAAAATCCCTAATGCTTCATAGCTGGGAGTTCAGACAGGCATGGAAGTTAAAATGTACATATTCCAGATAAATAGAGATTGATCGAGGAAGGGAGCTGAGGTAGGATATTCCCACAGTTGAACAACCTTCAGGCTTGTTGAAAGACCAAGAAGCTCAAACACAGAAGCTAGGAACACTCTCCTCTCTTCACTTGGGTCATTGACTTGAATTAGAGGAAATATTACTTCCCTAAACATGTTCTTTCCTTTTGAAAATTCAGAATTGGTTAGAATCCTTATGATTTAATATTTCATTAAACACAGAGATTTGCATAGGTATAAGAAATATTTTCTTTCTTGAGTGCCTTCTTCCCAACATAATACATGTATTAATATCTTTACCACTGTCCTTGTTTTTCAAGTCCTCCTCAGAATGATAGGACCATCATGTTCAAGTTGTGAAGTACAACCTATCAGCATATGATCTCTAGCTGCCAGTTCTAAGCTGTTAAACAATGCATTTAGCTTCTCTCCAGGCACTGGATTCACAGTGATAAAATTGAGCTAATAGTTAGAAGTCATTTGGTCATGAGATCAAAATCCATGTAAGTAGCTGAGCCCAGGTTTTGTCATATAAATATGCTCTATAAATGTAAGCGAAGGCAATATTTGTTACACTGTTATTAGTAGTAGTGATTTTTAGCAGAGTATTAAGTCATTAAGTCATTTTTAATTTTTAAAAATTTTTTCTAATTGGTTATACATGACAGTAGAATGCTTTTTGACACATTATACACAAATGGAGCATAACTTTTCATTCCTCTGGCTATACATGGTGCTGAGTCACACCAGTAGTGTAATTAGACATGTATATAGGGTGATAATGTCTGTCTCATTCTACGGTCCTTCCCATCTCCACTGCCCCAACCCGCCCCCTCACTCCACTTTGCTCCCCATTGCTCCCCTTTCCCAAAGTTCCTTCATTCTTCCCTATCCCCCCACAGCTATGGATCACCATCAGCTTATCAGAGAAAACTTCTGCCTTTGGTTTTTTGTGATTGGCTTATTTCACTTAGCATGATATTCTCTAGTTCCATCCATTTACCTGCAAATGCCACAATTTAATTCTTCTTTAAGGTTGAGTAATATTCCATTGTGTATATGTACACATTTTCTTTATTCATTCATCTGTCGAAAGGCACTTAGGTTGGCATTTCTGATGATATCATTTAGTGTAGATTTCAAAGGATCTGGACAAAATCAAATACAAATTTGATTATTGCCAGAGGTGAATTCTAATGGATTCTGGACCTAATGTGAACAAGGTTTAGAGGAAATGGAGGCAGGGAAAAGCTTGAAGTTGCCTTTCTGGAAAGCACTAATCCATTTTATTGTATGTTCTGAGGGACACAATGATGCCTTGTAGAGACAATTAGAACATAACTCAAAAGTAACTTCCAATAGGTTGTATAAACCTGGGGTTGGAGACCTATGGAGTGACACAGTGGTGAGGTAAAATAAATTTATAAATAAAATGCAGGGTGAGAGATTAATATGAAATCTTAAAAAAGTTTCTAAGTTGTAACATTTTAGTATAATGATTTGCAGAGGAGGCAGGGGAGAGCCACAACTGAGTATGGGGATCTGTTTTCTATTTTGGACCTACTTAGTGGGACATATTTTGAATAGTCAGAATCCATGTAACTTCAAAGATGCCACACAGAGTAAAAGGCTAGTGAATAGTTCTCTCTGGCACTGCAGTCTGATTCTGGTGGTCCTTTTATGAATATATCTGTAGCACACAAAAATTTTTTTGGTGGGCGGAGTTACTAGGAATTGAACTGGGGACACTCAGCCACTAAGCCACATCCCCAGCCCTATCTTGTATTTTCTTTAGAGACAGGGTCTCAATGAGTTGCTTAGCACCTCACTTTTGCTGAGGCTGGCTTTGAATTCCCAACTCTCCCCTCTCAACCTCCCAAGCTGCTGGGATTATAGGCGTACACCATCATGCACAGCACACAAATATTTTTTGGTTTGCTAATATTTACCAAGTAATGCATTTCAAACATGTCTCTGAATTTGAGTCACTCAGGACTTTCTTTAAAATGTAGATTCACATCCAGTGTGTCTGGGAAGGGCCTCAGACTCTGCATTTCAACAAGTTCCTTTCATGTGACAGAGGTGCTGCAATTGTTGGTCACCCTTGTAGCACTCTTGTCTAGGAGGCTGGCTGGCACAGAGCAATTCTCCATGAGCATGTGCCCCGCCAGTGTAAGAATAAAGACACAATTCATGCTCTTTCCAGGGGTGGTTGCTGAAAAGAAACTGAGCATCAATACTAACTTAGAAAGTATTTGGATTCCATGTCCTGATCACATCCGTATGAGAAAGATCTATTTGACTTTATTTATTATATATGTGAAAGTACTGTTGAATTTGCCAACAGGATAAAGCCTGCTGCCTGCTTATCTATGGCCATCTGATAAATTATAAACTGCTTTTCTGGACTTGAGAGGCTGCATAATCTTCTTAACCACACAAGTGAATTCCAGGTAATCTAATGAAGAGATAGACGATAGACAGATGGCATATGTTTTACACTTAAAATCCACGAATCATACAGTCCATTAATTTCAATTCTATTAAAAGAGGTAGAATTCTGTAATAGTTGTGATAGTAAGTATTGCAAATACCAATTTTATATCTCATCAGTACTTATAAAGTTGAGGAAAATAAGATACTGAAGAATATCCTAGGGAAAAAAAGAAAAACAGCTTTAAAAAATGAATAATTATGTATAGAAAACCCTTGATATCTGTGGTTCCAGAGCCATGGATTCAACCAAACACAGGTAAAAGCTATTCAGAAAAAAAATATATTAAAAAATGGCATCTATACTGAACCCAGCCAGACATTTTTCACATTGATTTTCCCTGAGCAATATAATTCAATGACCTACATAGCATTTATATTATATCAAGTGTTATAAGTAATCTAGAGTTGATTTAAAGTGTATGATAAATTGTACATAGATTATATGCCATTACTGTGCCCTCTACATAAGGAACTTGAGCATTCATGAATTCTGTTATTCATAGTGAATGGAAGAGCCAGTCACCTATGGGTTCTGAGGGACAACTGTATGGTCTAACATTTCTATGGGGAAAGCCACCACTCCAGCTGCACTTTCATTTGCCTTCTCATGTGTAGAATAATTTCTTTCTATTCTCGATATCAATTTAGAAACACCTTCCTAATTATATGCTCTTTCTAACATTTCAATCACCTTCCTTGATTCCCTATATTGCTGAACTATGCTGGAGAATCACACACCCTCCAAAGGGTCTTCATAACGCAAGAGATGTTTACTTCATTCACCATATAGATGTCCCCAACATTGTGATGAACAAATTTTGTTCTCTTGGTTCAAGTCCAAACTCACTATATGTGCAAATTTTCTTCCTATTTGAAGAAGATAACTTAATTCCCTTCATTTTCTTTTTTAAATCACTCATTTTTCCTTTTCTATATTTTTCTCACACTGTTTTGTGAGGTTAATCTATATCTCTTATATTTTCTCCCAGACTAATGCCTCCAGCTGCATCTTTGACTTTCTGCTCTCTTATCAATCATGGGATTATAGTTCAGTAATTATCTCCTAGCATTTCTGTGTATGATTTTAGTGCATTCTGTAGACAATAGAGAAGCATCTAGAAACATATCTTTGAACTTCTGCTCTCCTTCCCTTCCTCCCTACCTCACTAGCTTGCACCAGCTCTTCATGGTCCTTACTCTTCAGTATTGTAACAACAGTTATGTCTCTAAGGTCTCTAATAACTTCTCAAGTTCCAAATTTATCCCTCATACTTTTGACTATATCATTTGAACTTTTAACCATTGCTCTAATTTAAAGTACATTTTTCTTTCAGTTTATATGAATTCTTCCTCTATTTATCATGATATATTTTCCTAAGAACTATTTTGGATTCACTTAACCCTTTAAGCTAAGGCATTCCAATAGTCTGGCCTTGAGGTATTTCTCATGTCATTCTCAGCTCTCTCTTTTCTTGATGACATCTATACCCTTTCTTCAAACAAAAATTCCTACCAGAAGAGTCCTAATCTTTACCATATTCCTGAATTTTCCTTATATTTGAGGTTATATTTTTTTCTGGAATTTAACTTTCATAGTCATCATTTTCCAATGAACTTGAAATTCTGTCAACATAGTTTCTAGGCTGGGCACAGTGTTTCATGTCTCTAATCCCAGTGGTTCAGGAGGTTGAGACAGGAGGATTGCAAGCTCAAAGCCAGCCTCATCAATTTAGTGAGTCCCTAAGAAACTTAGCAAGTCCCTGTCTCAAAATAAAAAAAAATAAAATAAAAAGGGCTGGGGATATGGCTCAATGATTAAGCACACCTGGATTCAATTCCTGCTAACAAAAAAATAACAAAAATGTAGCTCCTAAACCATCTTTTACCTCGTAGCATTTGCCTTGTAGAACCTCAAATTTCATCTCAAATAATTGTAGAAGTGATGAATATATTAATATTTTGGTCACTATCTTTGAACATCTTTTCTGTGTTTGGATAAATTGTATATATTATGACCTGTTTTCCCAGAGAACATAAAACCTCATATCCTCATAAAACCTTCCATATGGTCATGTGACCTAAGTTTTAAAAAATCACAGGGAAATCTATGAGACTTGGATGCAAAGGGTAAGGATTTGCAGAGGCAGCTGCATGAATGAAAATAGAAAAGACTGAATCTCTCTCTGCAAGCACTGTTTCCACCTGTTAACGTACCCTGTCTCTGTGCATTGCTTGGACCACTTACCAATCCTGGTCTTTCAAGTACTTTCACCTTTAAATACTTTATCTGTCACTCAGGGATCTTGAACATCTCTAGAAAGTGTGGCCCTTTCTGCCATTATTTCCCTGTTTACCATGCACTTCTCCCTATAAAAATGATGCATACGATAATCACCTTTAATATTTTTGTTATTATTCCAATGATAATTTTTCTCCTAATGTTACAGAAACTGTAAATATAATCAGACATTGTTGATTACTACTGATATTTCCTTGCCTTCTGTGACTCCACATTCTTCTAAGTTCCTTTCTTCTTAAGCCAGCCTCTTAAACCTTGATTCCCTTCATAGTCTTCTCACTACCATTTGAATTAGAGGAGAATCACATTCCTATTTCCAAACTATTTCTGTCCTAGTTCTCTTTTTGAGCCCCTGACCTTAATATCTAATTGCCACCGAAATAATTTCTAGATGATTATATTGTTACTGAAACTTCAATTTGTCTATCATTTCCCACTTTGTTCTTAATTTTTTTCTCTCATTAAATCATGCTGCCAATTACCCTGTTACTCTGCCAAAAAATAAGCATTAACATTTCCTTCTACCTCAACCTGTGTATTTCATAAGCCACCACATTTATTCTCCTTTATCTCTTGATTTATCCATTTCATTCATTCTGACATTACCACAATCATATTTCACATTGGTTTTGGCCCAGATTTCTGTAATAGCCTCCTAAATGGTGTTAAAGTGCTCCTCTACCCATTGTCAACCACCCTTCCTGTGCACCATGTGTTTTTGTAAAGTGTTCATTTGGTCATAGATTTTTCTCTGTTTAAAACTTCTCTGTTTCCCACTGAGTAAAAACAAATTCTAATACAGGACATAAGGCCCTAAATTGCTTGGTTTTCATCTTTACCACACGTCTTCACAGTGTGTGCTCTAGACATCCTGAAAAATTTCTGTGTGGGAACTTGTCCTATGCTCTCTTGTCTTTGAGTTAATACTTTCTCTGCCCACCTCCTCTACATTGTAAGTGTTCATATCTCCTTCGTGGGCACTTTCCCTTTTTCCCTGTAGATAAATTACAAATTGCATGCTCTTCTTATATTCCCCCAAGACTTGTTCTTTCTTCCTTATAGACTTTTGTACACTGTGCTTCTGATTACTCTCTAGTGCCCCATTCATTACTGTGGTATTTGATTTTGCAATTAAATGTCCCACCTCACTCCCTTATTGCTTGACATACTAGAGGCAAACTGTATTGTGGAATGAATGAACATGTGAATAAAAGTTGAATTATTCCAATCCGTGGTTGTCAGGTATATCGTCTTCTTTGGAAACTTCCTAGCAACTTCCGTACTCACTGTGTTATTTGTTATATTATACATTGAATTCATTATTTATGAAGGGTGCCTACCATCACTAATATCACCTTTGCAATGTAAGTCGCCTCCCAAAAGAATGCAATTCCATTGAGCTACTGAGTGGATTTTTGCAAATGGATCTTTTCACAATCTGTATAAGAATTAATGAAACTCCACAGGGGAGGCAAAAGGTCAAGAACTGATCACACATTACTGATCATAGCATATGCTGATGTTTCTCTAGAATTTAAATTTGTAGATGAACACCACCTTCTTGCTACTAACATGCTTTCAAGGATGTGAAAAAAATTTTATAATCACATTTGAGAAGCCAAATACAATGCAATCATTTTAAAAGCCCCCACATGGCAGAATGGAAACAGGATGTATCTGCATTGCTCTTCTATTTGTATAATGCATATCTGTTTAGGTACATAACAGTGGAAATTTGAAATGTCAGTTTTTATTAATGAAAGAGATGGAGTAGCTGACTTGATGAAAGCTGACCTGATATACACTTCAAATATCTGGTTAGGTACACAGAAAAGAATTGATTCTACAAATGTAATCTATTCTGAAGATAGCTGTGGTTTTCCCTAAGGTATTATAGGGGAATATTGAGATTTTGTTTAAAATAATGAGTGCATTATTGAGAATCCAAATCTCTGAACTACATATAATAGCAGACTAGTTAAGCTATATTTTAGAGAACCAGAAAGAAATTGGACATAAAGAGGAGGAAATTACTCTTCTTTGGTATATTGCCCATACCCATTATAAATATTTAACTAAAGACTGTAAAATCAATGCTGACCTTGCTTCATGCCAATGGTTTAAATGCTATATAACAGCTGCTCAAGTGGGGTACTCTTGCAAACATAATTTGAACTGATATGCTTTTTAGCTATAAAGTATTATTTTAATTTGAGAGAAATAAAGGTTCAGATGTCAGAATGAAAAGCAAAAGGAAAAATAATAAAATAGGTTATCTACATCATATTGGACTAGCTATAAATAGCATTTATTATAATTATACATAACATATTTCTGTCTGAAAACTGCTTAAATGCAAATAGTGGAACTCTTTTTCTATTTACCTTAATTCCTAAGGACCAAGGAGTAACTAACAGACATGTGCTCTTTTTAAAACTATATTAACAACATAGAAAAAAGTAATATATTCATAAATGTACATGAGAGGAAACAGGGGTGTCTTTGGTCTATGTCTTATGTCAGTACCACATACTTAACCTGTTGACAGAAGCATCCCATGCTATTCCACAAATGGTCCAGGACTAGTTGGTTGTGAAACTAAACAAGTGTAGACATTTTTAAATATCAAAGAGTTGGGTAAAAATCACATTTTTTCATTTAGTCCATGTAGAGGCCTCGTACCCTAGTGTACTTAATTCAACTCCATATTTAAAACACAGAAATGCAATAGAAGAATGGTAAGTGGATACAGGCTGTAATCCTAGCCATGACTTCCACTGTAAGGCCCAACTTTTGTCTTTATGGCTAAGAGAAAATTGACACTGAGGTGTCCTTTTCCAAACAACGGCAACCAAAAAGAACATATTTTGCTTCTCTTGTGTCAATTCTTATATATTGGTTCGGTTTTTTTTTTTTGTTTTTTTTTTTTTCTTAAATGTATCTACAGAGGGGGATTGATTAATCTTGGCTTTTAGGGACCAAATAATCTCAATTTGTAAACTTCATTATGCTGAAATTCTGGTAAATAAATGTGACTATATAAAAATAAAGCCTTTATTCATAGCATTACATATCAAAGATTTTGCCTGCAGTGCCAGAAAGATATTGATCAAATGAGAACACCACATTCCCAGCGTAAAGATCACACTTTTAAGGCTGGTAATTCCAGTGACGTTTCTGTCATTCTTGTACTTTTAAGCTTCTAAATTCTAGCATACAAGGCAACAAATCACATTTCCAATACTATATCCTAGGGAAATCATTGGATTGCCCTTTCTTCTTAAATCAGAGACTATTGAGCACTTCATTGTGAATGGAAATCATATCTATTGATCTTGTCCTCATTACCTTCTCTAGGAATAGAACCCAGGGCATTTTCTGAAAAAATATTGTTATACGCTTTGGAAGACAGAAGAGTTGCTCTGTGACAGAGGACTTTAACTGTCTTGTATGCAAAGTGTAATGTACACATAAAGTTGGGGACATTCAGTTTTTAGACCATTTTTCAAAGAAGTTCTCAACTCACAAAAATAATTAGCAGCTAGTCTTTGAAAATGTAAAAAGATCCCACCACCTTTGCAATTGCTTGTATAATATGGAGAAGAACATAGTGCCAGACAGGAAAATGTACTTGGTATTTGCTTAGTACTCTATAGGCAATGCCTCTTATTAATGCAACAGTAATATACACTAGATTCTGTTATTTTTGTTTTCTGTGTGTGAAAATGGGGCACAGATAGATTAGATCACTGGCCTGAGGCTATTCAACTTGTAAATGATGGACCCAAATCTCAGGTCTGTATTTTTTCACATAAATATCTAGGTTCTTTCCACCATGCAGTACAGCCAAACTGTGTTCTGATGTGACTACAGCAGGTCACTAAAGTCACTCCACCCTTATATTTAGGCCATTTTCCATTACATTTCCCTTTGGGGTCATTAATAACTAAAAAATACAAACTGCTGCCCATGTGTACTTGCTTAATATGTTGAAGAGGCTTCTAAGTTTTACTTCAAGTGAGAATACTTTTTAAGTTTGACTATCGATTTTCTTTAAAGGCAAACAGTATCATCAGATCATTTGTTCTTTTCCAGAGAGTGAGTCTTTGGGGGAATAAAGTGCTAGCACTATACATAGACCATATCAAAGGGGACACATAAAAGTTGATATTTTCTTTTTACTACTTGAGAAAAGTGCACAGTGGCAATTAAAGTGCCTGGATCTCTGAGCACAAATCTATTTATTGTGGCTGATAATGGGCACAATGAGAAGATGTGCTCTAATCTAAAGGTAAAGAAGGTTTTAATAGTCTTTTAAGTGAAAACAAATAGTAAAAAAAAAAAAAAGAAAGAAAAAAAAGTCATGCAAGAGAGTTTCTCTTTGCAGGTGCTGGGGATGTACAAATCCCATTATTTGTTAATAGGATTTGTGCTGCTGCCTCCCCCTCATCACTTTGAAACTGCTTTCAGCTTTCCACTTGTCTCTCAGAAGCTGGCCTCCTGGGTGGTTGTCAGCAGGACATCCATCTGTTTCATGGCTTCTCTTTAAACCGAGTCAAAAAGATCACATAAAATGGGATTGGATATTTCCAGTCCCTATTAAAGGAATAAGATAAGTACTATATAATTATGATGTACAATTCAACCTTGTTTTATGCGTTACCCACTCTCCTGACAAGTTGCCTGTAAAGTGCTTATTTGTTTAGTTAAAAATTAAGCTTTATTTTTAGGTAACCCACACATTACTGAAGTGAAGCTGGCTGCCTTTGCTGCATCCTCTTTATTTGTGTTACTCAGCATGATCTTGATGGTGGGAAATTGGGGTTAGTGAGGGACTGGACAGAAATGGCTAATAGAGAAAAGGAAATCTGAAAGACATGCTCAGTTAATGTCTGCTTTCACATATATTTGCAAAGGTGACAGTTACTGCATTAAAAAAGTATGGGAGGACAGCAACTAACTTTAGTTAGACAGAACAACCGATAATTTTGAAGGAAGAATTGAGTTTTTCATTACTGTCAGTTTAGCATCCACCTAGTTTTCGGTAGTTCTCAGTTTTGTTTGTGCATTAGAAGTACTGAAGGAATTTTTACAATACTGAGTTCAGGGCTACTTCAGGATCAACGCAACTAGAATCTCTGGGACTGGAACCCAGGCTTCAGTATTTTAAGATTCCCAGATGATTCTAATGAGAATCCAAGACTGAAACCGACTGAGCTATGCCCCAATTATAAGTAACAAAAATATGGATAGTTTCTTAAGTAAATCTTACGAAATCTGGACTTGTGTAGTTCAGTTTCAGAACAATGTTGTTTCAAGAAAAACAGAACAGCTGGAGAGGTAGCTCAGTCTGTAGAGTGTTTGCCTTGCAAGCACAAGGCCTGAGTTCGATCCCCAGCACCACAAAAGAAAAAAAAAAAAAAGAAAAAAAAAAAAACCAGAACAATAGCCATTAAGTAATTCAAAATAAATTTTAGTTGGATCCAGTGACACATGCCTGCCATCCCAGTGACTCTGGAAATTAAGGCAGGAAAACTGCAAGTTCAAGACCAACCTGGGCAAATTAGTGACATCCTGTCTCATAATTATTTAAAAAAAAAAAAAAAAAAAAAAAAAAAAGGACTGCAGATGTAGCTCAGTGGTAGAGTTCCCCTGGGATCAATCCCAGTACCACAAAAGTAAGTAAATAAATAAATGCAATTCAGTGTTATGTATATATCTGAAGGTCATTATGAGAGATTTAAATAGTTTCTTTAAAACATTATTGAAACATACCTTTCCTCCCCAACATATTCCCTCATGCTCCCAACTTTTCAGCAGCATCTCAACCTCTTCCCTTCTAACCTCAGCACTTCTTGCCTTCTATTTCATTTCTGCCTCTTTCATCTTTATTCCTTACTACATCATTTCATTTAATATTTTATTAGGTATATGAATATAACCATCAAAAATTGATCCTTCCTCCTAGGTGGGGAATGTGGTGTAAAATAAATCAGTGGGCAATTCTGTTTTCCTGTGGGTTGGAGTGAAAGACCATTTCATCATGTCCTATTGTTATTGCCAGTATCTCTTCACTTATTCTTGTCCACCTTAATGCCTTTCCCCTCAAGAGAGGCAATTAGCAATTCTGTTCCCTAAGAGAGCCCTTCCTTTTAGAATCCTAGTCCTATTCAGTATCTCCTGCTCTGGGACTTTTAGAAAGGCTTGTAGTAACTCTCAAATGAAACTGGAGATCCCATCCCACTCCCTCTTCAAAATCTTGGGGCTGAGAAAGCAATGGTTTTCTGGCAGCAACATTAGCAGGCAAGTCCCCAACAAATTTACCTGAGCCCTGTGATCCCAGAAAGAAGTTATGGTTAGGAAATTACCCAACACTGTAGTGTTCCAAGAAGCAGGTAACCCAGGGGACCACCTTGTACTCCACTCACATATTCAGAGATGAGGCTTGCCCCACCCTTAGGAGGGGACTCAGTGTCCACAGCCCTCTCACAACTCCCAGTCTTCCTGCCTGTCTAGAAGCTCACACACCTTTGCTTTTCTTTGAGTGATCCTTCTGCATCGATGAACATCTCACGATTGCAGTGGACTGAATATGCTCATCTTCTTAGTTGTCTGTTGGATTTTGTCTCTCACATTCCTCATTCCAATAAGTATCTTTTGTTAAGATATGGAAAGAGTGCTGGGAAAAATGAGTCACTAAGTATACCTTTTTTTGCCTCCATTGAAACAAGAATAAACCCATATTTTTAAAATAAATGTTTTATTTCAGAATAATTTTACCTTCATAGAAGACTTATATAGAGAGAGTTCCTGTATACTTTCTCCCATTGTTAACATAGGACACTCATCAAACCTAAGAAACTGACGTCAATACATTACAATTATCTAAACATCAGCCTGTATTTGGATTCCAACATTTTCTGTGAGAAAGTGCCCACCTTGGTAGCTCACCTCACATAAGGATGATAGCAACAGCTTGACTACACACTCTGAAAGTACCCTCTCTGTCCCTATTTTCCCCACGGTATGGCCAGTTGCAGAGAGCCCTCCACTCCCAATATTGAACCATTTTTTCCACCTTTATTTATTTATTTTCCTTTTTAGTGCTTTCATTTCATTATTTTTGTTCTTTTAAGATATACATGACAGTAGAGTGTATTTTGACATTTTATACATACACAGAGTATAACTTATTCTAATTAGGATCCCACTCTTGGGGTTGTACATAATGTGGAATTATACTGGTCATGTAGTCATATGTGAGCATAGGAAAGTTATGTCCAATTTATTCTACTCTCTATTCTATTCTCATCTTCCCTCCCGTCCCTTCATTCCCCTTTGCCTAATCCAATGAACTTCTATTCTCTCCCCACCTCCATTGTGCGTTAGCATCTGCATATCAGAGAGAACATTCGACCTTTTGTTTTGGGAGATTGACTTATTTCACTTAGATGATAGTCTCCAGTTCCAGTCATTTACCAGCAAATGCCATAATTTCATTCTTCTCTCCCGCTGAGTAGTATTCCATTGTGTGTATGTACCACATTTTCTTTATCCATTCATCTGTTGAAGGGCACCTAAGTTGGTTCCATAGCTTAGTTATTGCGAATTGAGCTGCTATAAACATTAATGTGGCTGCATCACTGTAGTATGCTGATTTTAGGTCCTTTGGGATGTACCAAGGAGTGTGTTCCCAGACTCCTTTGCAGCCAACAAGGATGGGCAAATGTGTCTGAATACCAGTTAGAAAGTCTCCCCATTTCCAAAACCTTATCATAATAAAATGTTTGCAATTCATAATTTATGATTACATTATTATTTCCTCATTTTATTCTCTAAAATTCATTCTTTCTAAAAATTTCAAATTCATATTGATATAAAATTATGAAATTATGGCATATGTTCCTTTGCCTTTTTAAATTTCTTTTGGTAAGAGGGATTGAACCTAGGGTCACTTCATCACTAGCCACATCCTCAGTCCCTTTTATTTTCTTATTTTGAGGGTCTCATTGAGTTGCTTAGGGCTTCACTAAGTTGCTGAAACTGGCTTTGAACTTATAATCCTTCTGCCTCAGTCACCTGAGCCACTGGAATTACAGGTGTACATCACCACACCAGGCTGGATGAACAGCTTTTCTTAATTCTGTCTCAAGCTTAGCTGTGTCATTGCTATAATTAATGTCCTGTCTGTATTCATGCTGGCTGGAGTTTGCTATGCTCCTTGCACCTGAGGGTTGATATATTTCATTGATTATGAACGTGTTTTATATTACTTTTGCACACTTTTTCCTCCATTCATTCTCTGTCTTTTCTGGGATATCAATTAAGTATGAATTATATCATTTATAAATCACAACTTGGATACTTTTTCTATTCTTATGTCATTTTCCTTTTATGTTTCCATTTGTGTAATTCGAGTTCACTGATATGTTCTGCTACATTTGATCAGCTTCTAAGTGCATTCATTGAGTTCTTCATTTCAGAGTCTGAAATTTTTAGTCTGGACTTCTCTATTTTTTTGTTTTGTTTTGTTTTGTTTTGTTTTGTTTTGTTTTTTATAGCCTCCCTTTTTTCCTGCCTATGTTACCCATCTGCTTACATTCTGGACATGTTTTGTACTATATATTTAAATTGACTTAAAGTCCTTTAAAGTCCTACCAAATCCAACATCTAAATCATCACTGAGACTGTTTTCATTAACCTTTCTTTTCTATGAATTAAGAGTCACATTTTTCTGTTTATCTGCATGTCTTTGGAATTTTGATTGTATGTGGAACAGAATGAATGATGCATGGCTGAGCTTCTTGGCTTTGTCCTTAGTTTTTTTTTCTTTCTTTCTTTCTTTTTTTTTTTTTTTTTTTGTTATAGTCCTCACTCTAGCATGCATACTTATTGTCATACATACTCTTTTTGCTAAACTGAATATCTGAATTATTAAAAAAATCTCTGTCTTTTTTAACTGGATTTCACCTCTAATATCTTTCCAGCAGTATGACCCTCTCAAATTTCTTTTATTTTAAGCCCTCCAAAAGTTTCTACTTGCTTTAATTCAGGAAATCCTGCTCTGCAATTTTATAGAAGAGGGCTTAGATAAGGACCTGAGGGAAGTCCCAGTGCAGATTTTAAGAGGGTCTTCCTTTCTAGTAGTTTGTTCTTCAAATTCTGATTTTCTTTTCTGACCCCAATTCCAGTTTCTTCCTCTGTCTGTGCTGTATTTCTTTTGCCAAATGCAACCAGTTCGTGATTGGACTCCACCACTTTGCTCCGTGGCTTGGAAATCACTTCTAGTCAGAAAACAATGTTGAACACAGAGCAGAACTTTAGGCTTCCTTTCTCTCATGAATATCAGGCCTGACCTTTCCAATGCTTAATACCTAAAGAAAGTGGCATCATATATTTAATCCAATTCATATCTGTAAATGGTGTAAGGATAAATCCAAATACTATGATGGCTAAAGTCAGAATTTCCTTTTTTTACACTGTAATACAGCATTAGTTTGCATGTACTGCAATATGATGTTAAAAATTGTTTTATGATCCTTTTATCTAATAAAAGTTATAAAAGTTATTTGTGTCTCTTTTAGTAGTATTCTCTCTTCAAATCCCGATTACCTGAAATGCTGAAAAATATGTGCCATTCTATTATACACAATGATTTATTTTGATATCAATATAGATTTTTTCAAATATGCCTGTTATTGTTGATTTTCTCCATTATTCAAAATTCTATTCTCTTGTGATGAGTTTTCACATTTTTAAAATTTTTTGTATCTTTCTTATCTGAACTTTAAATCACTGAGTATTTCCCTGATCTGAATTCCTTTTGTAATTCATACCATAATGGATTTAAATTTTGTATTGAAATTTGGGTCTTCCTATAACATTTTATTTATATCAACTGTTCTCTTTTTTGCCCTTGCCTTAATCTCAGTATTTTTTTAAGATAAATATATGTCCTGGTTTTTAAAGTCACATCTTTTAAAATTCAATGGAATATATAAATGATAAAAATGGGTATTGTCACCATTTCTAATTTAAATTGTATCCTTGGAGTATGTTTGTTCTGTGAGTTTTATAAATGTTTCCATTTTCTGGAACTAAGTCAGTCTTCATATATTGTATTGTGTTTTGTACTGCATCGCTTTTTCTACTCTAGCTTCATAGGGCCACAATAACAAAATAACATAAACCAGATGACATAAAACAGCAGATTTTTTTAAAATCACAATTCTGGAGGTTAGAAGTCAAGGCAATGATAGGGCCAGGCTCCCTGTGAGACTGAGTAGATCTATTCTTGCTCTTTCCTAGCCTCCTGTTCCTTGGCTTTTTGCTCCTTCATCCCAGTTTTGGCCTCTATTGTCACATGATGATCTCTGCTGGTGGCTTTGTCCATAAACTGTTCTTTAAGAATATAATCACATCCGGTTAAGGGTCCACACTGGTTC
This sequence comes from Sciurus vulgaris, assembly GCF_902686455.1. Lineage (NCBI taxonomy): Eukaryota > Metazoa > Chordata > Mammalia > Rodentia > Sciuridae > Sciurus > Sciurus vulgaris. The sequence goes on from NC_136462.1 coordinate 95,372,850, forward strand.
CAGTTTGACCTCACCTTAGCTAGTTACATCTGCAATGACACTTTCTACCAATAAGTTCACATTCTGCTAGGATTAGGACTTTATCGTATCTTTTGTATGGGAAGCACAATTCAACCCATTATGACTTCTAAATAAGGAGGTATTTATCTATACATGGTTTGATTAAGAGACAGGATAAGTAACATGTGTCCCTGGATTTGATCACTCCTTGGGAATATCTGCCACATGGTTTTAAAAGATAGTCATAAAATAAGCTCACGTTCTTTCATCAATGAGCAAATCTGTATAACATAAGCTAATAAAATAGAGGAAAGCTTATATATTTACATCATGTTGTAACATTTTATTATTCTCCAAACACCTCTTTTAGCAGATTATTTTGTTTAAAATACTAACAACTGATAACTCTGTAGCTTGGTATTGCTGAGATGCTAAGTTTTGGATGTGGTTCATACCTACGAGGGTTCATATTTGAAGCTTGGTTTCCAGTATGGCAATGTAAGAGGGGTGGGGACTTTGAGTTGGAGCAGAGTGGGAGATCACTTAGGATGCTGTCCCTGGAAGGGATTAAGGTAGACTTTGTGGGACCCATGAGTTAGTTCTTACAAGAGCAATATGTTCTATAAGAGCAAGTCTGACCCCTAAATCACTGTTAGGCATCCGTCTGGACTCGTGATCATTTCCTCTTGCATGTGCTCTCAGGAAGATGCTGTCACCACTGGGTGACACAGTCAGGAGGTCCTCAACTGAGCTGACGCATTGTTGTTTGGATTTTAATTCTCCATAACTGTGAGCTAAATAAACTTCTTTTCTTTAGAAGTTATTTAGCCTCAGGTATTTTGTTATAGTGACAGAAAGCTGATTAATTCACAAGGTTTTTTTTTTTTCTTCAAATCTTTGTCTTGAGAGCAAGTTGATGATCATGATTGCTATTAGCCAAATTGCAAGCAACTAGCAGACATTCATCCAGAGCGGGTCGCCTTAATTGACATTGAGGTTTTTTCCTGTATTTTTATCTCTGAATTAATGATATAGAGACAAGACTCTTAAATCCAGAGAGCACTGTTCTCATGATGGTTTCTCTACCTGACCCTATGTGTTAGCAGCACGCATACCAGTTTGCAGTATGTGTTCATAGTTCACATTGTTTAGCAACTTAGATTCTTTCTGAGTTTCACTCTTTTAACTCATGTAGGAGACACAGTGGGTGAAAATGAGTGTCTCTAGATACTGCAAAACGTTCTTATGATTTTTATTACCTTGATGAGAATTTTACAACTAACCAATGTCATTCAAAGTTGGAATATGTGTGTATTTATGAATTCCAATTTTGTACACCTGCAATTACATATAACTATAAATAATTTTAAATTAAAAATAAATTCTATCTCACATGACTAAACATTTACAGGTACATTCAGAGTATGTAAATAAACACAGACTTTTCTGTAGAGAAAATTTCATTAAGTCTAAGGGATTTGACAGGCTAATTCCTCACACTGGTAGCTTCTTATTTAAGAATAATAGGTAATTCATATATTTTTAAAATTTAAGTCACTAATCATATTTCTTTTTATTAGTTTAAAGGAATATATTAATCCTATTACAGTTTTTTTATGTCTTTTTGATCATCTAACTCATTAAATAGATACCAATCTCAAAGCAATACATTAGAGGACACTTACAATATTGATTAATTAACAAAACATTTCAATTCTCTATGGCTGGTAGCAATACTACCACCAGTATTGCTGATTTTTAGTTTCTTTGAAATTTAGAAAATATTCAAGAGTATAAAACTAAAGGAAAAACATTAAACATTTGGTCAGACACACACACACACACACACACACACTCAGTTTGTGAGCTGGCTTTATAATTACTAGCTGGTTGAACTTGAGAGGAAAGAAATTATCTAAACTGAATTTCCTCTTTTGAAAAAAAATTTAATACTATTTTTTAGAGTTGTAGAAAAAAGAAAGCAAAACATATTGATATTGGTATATGTCCAAACTCTTTGGAAACAATAAAACAGTAGAAAAATGTAGAAATTTTTGCTTGTTATATTGAAATGATGATGATAATCAGAATATTCACCTATTAATTTTGTAAACAAATTTTTTGGTTACCTAAACATATACTACTGAAGTAGGTTTAAAGAAGGAGTAAGGATTTTCTGTTTCCTCCATGGAACACCTCTCAAACATCAGGACATAATGCATGAAATGATTATCTCCAAATGCTGGCAAGTATATGTTAACATGCATATTGGGGAAGAAAACCATAACTTGAATGAAAATCAAATGAGCAGTGACTATCCTATTTTGCCACCAGTGTTTCTAATACCACATTCATAGCAACAGGAAATCTCAATCTCTACATCAGACGCAGACAGAAAGAATTCCAAGAAAAATCAATCTTTTTGCTCTGAATATTCAGAAAGTATTAGACCCTAAAAGTAAGAAAGAATGGAGGGAATTTCTTAGATTTTGCTGGTTTTATTCTCTCCTACTTTAGCCTCCATAAAATCCCAACATGGTGGCATCAGTCTCAATTACAACATCAAAATGACCTCAGAGGCAATAGCGCAAGCACCTCAAATTTGAAAGGGTATTTCTTCACTATGGCTATAGCAACTGTGGTCCAATAACCTGCAGGGAAACCACATTGCTTGTTTTTCCTCTCTGTACACCCTTGTTTGTTGGCACTAGAGGCAAACACAGTAGTGGGACGTCCATGAACAAGTGGGAAAAGTAAAGGCTGTTTCATAACCAGTAGACAAAGAAATGGGACCCTGGGTGCTAAAAAATGGCAGGAAAATCATACATGTCAGAGTTTAGGCATGTAGAAATATTCACATAAAGAAATTGAGATAGGTTTTTGCCAATTCATATTCTTTGAAATTTCTGATTTGGTGACTCAGAGGCAATTAAGGTGATCCCCCTCTGATGTCCTGCCTGTGACCCTCCTCTCACAGTCCTTGACAAAACTCAGTTGAAAGCCAGAGTGCAAGGGAGCTATTAATATCTTCCATACTGGTTGGTGCTGAGCTGGGTGAAAATGAGTAGAAAGAAAATCTGAAATTTAAAAGAAAAGTGCCCAGCACACTGGACCATCTTTGTACATTTAAGTCACATCATAAATCTGTATTTTTTTCCATTCAGTAAAATGCTGTGTGTCCTTTGGTTTTACTACACATAGAAGTAACAATTATCTTTCAAGTCCCTGATATCTTTTGTAAAGTTTCCTTTTCTAATTAATTCTAAATACATTCATGTGTATCAAGTATCCAGACGCCTGGCTGATGCTGTAGGTGGGTATGTTTTTGTAAGATCAATCATCCCTTCAATACATGAAGCAAAGGACATTGACTCTTAATATATGACTTTATTTTTCTTCAATTTTGAACTATGAATAGTTTATCTATATTACAAAAGGGACATTGTTTTTCATTTCATGCCATGTCTAGACCAAGAGTGACTTCATTGTTTCTGTAATGATTTTATAATACTGAAATATTACTAAGAATGCACACTTGAAATAATCTCCAATACTGTTTTTATTTTCTTCTTTGCTTGGTAATATTGGTAGAGTATTTTATATTAAAAACTTTAAAACATTTTAAAATGAACACAGGGCAGACTAGAAATCTGTATCCATGGGCTATAAAGAGAACATGATTGATTGTGTTAATTATTTTTCCACAGAAGAAAGGATTCATTTTTACTAAGGACCTTCACAACATTTTCAGAGGTAAGGTAAGGCAGCCTCAGCCTTACTTACCTTTTTCATCCTTATAATCTTATCCATATTCTGTTCAGTATTAAATCCAGTGTCTTGTACACTGATATCCTCTCTACTGTGTAATAGTGAGTCCTAGCAAACAAATGTTCCACTCAATTGTTGCCAGAAATTTTTTTTAATCTCATCCATCTCAATGAGCTGATGTTACAGTGCTAGTCTCAATGAGTGAAGTTACAAATATATATTAAACAATAGAAACAGGTAAGATTCATGGTGTTCTTGTATCTTTGGAAATAATAATTACAGTAATTTCACATTGGTATACAATGCTGATAAAATGAATTTTAGTAAAAAAAAAGCATTTCATACAAATATGTTTCCTTTTTAAAAAAATTTTTAGTAAGAAGGATGACTATTTGAAATTAAGATTCTAAGATAATAAATACTTAATTTTATAAACTTTATAGTATAAATAAATGTAAACTTTATAATATAAATATAAATAAATCCAATAGTGAGTACTTGAGAGGTGCTTTGGAGTAAGACTGTAATCACAAAATACAACAGCACTGAAAATAATGACTGTGTTTTCCAACAGCAGAACTGTTTTCCTTCTACATAACACAATTTCCCATCAAAAACTAAATTTAAGTAAATGACTTGTTTATGTGGTCTTTAACCACTGATTATAAAAGTTCTGAGGGTAACCATGAAATCTATAGTTCATTAACCTTTCATTAGGAAGATTGAACAGATAGGCAACTCTGAAAACTTATATATTATTTAAAAATTCCTAGAAATTTAAGTTGGTCTCATTTGTACAGCAAGGTGCCTATAGTCCCTGGGTTAGAAAAAGTGATCTTGAAGATTTCTTCAAAAAATCATATTAATTATGTGCTCCTGGAAGGGGGCCAAGGAAGAGTGAGGCTGAGAATGGCATTCTAGGAGTCTGGGACACTGACATCACCCAAGTCATGGGACACAGGCAAAGCCACCTACAGGAGGCTCTGGCAAGTATGGCATGAATGCATTTCCACAGCACATGCACATACTTTCTCCATTTTTTTTTACCTCTAATGTCAACAGTGATATATTTGTCAATGAAGGACGCTATTGGAAAAGATCTTCATTAATAGATACACCTCTTGGTTTTGTTTTTAAAGACTATTTTACTTTTAAAGATGAGTCTTAGAACTGATTTATTTTCCCTATTCTCTAGATGAGCAATCTTCACCTAAAAATTCCTTTCAATAAGCACAACAAAAACATGAGCAAGTTATAATGTTGCATCCATTCTTGCTTAGAAAAGCAAAGGATCTATTGATAAAGGGAAGGTAAAAAATGATGATATCTAAACATGCTGGGAAGAATATTATGCAAGGTGATTGAGAGGAGGGGTTCCAGATAGTTAGAACCTAAATTGTTGAACAAGAGAAGGAAGAGACCTTCTAACCATGCACCTCAAGCTGGTGCAGCAACCTCATATGCACCATTTAAATAAGTGACTGAGGCTATCCCAGGGATGGGTTCCTGGGCCTTACCTTCTTGCAGGGACTACTAGTCTTACTTTGAGGCATTCAGAGTTAATTTACCTTATATAAGAATGGAGGCAGAAAACAGTCTTCCAAAGACATTCACATACTAATCCCTGTAACTGTGACTATGATACCTTACAGAGAAAACCAACTGCCATACAGCACTTAATATAAACCATATCCTAATGTTTTAACTAAGCTCCATGTTGTTTGGGTTTACGGAATAATTCCAGAAGTGGAACTTGACTTGGACTATGACTAAGGTAAGAGCAGTTGATGTGCATACATAAACCTATGATAGGAAACCTATCAGATCAAAGGTAACTAAGGTGAACTAGTCATTCATCTTCAAGCAAATAATATATGTAGACGAGCTTTGATGGACCTAGCAAAATAAGTATAAATGTGGGGACTGAAGTATCAGTGAGGGAACATGTAGTGAAAATGAGGCACTACACACATATAGCTCGGACTTCTTTAAGTGAATAGAAATGGGATTTGGAGAATGAAGACTAAGGTAGGGGAAAGTACTTGTGCCTTACCAAGGGTCACCTTATCCTCTGTTATGTTTTAGATGTGAGGTGTCCCCCAAAAGCTCATGTGTAAGACAATGCAAGAATATTCAGAAGTGATATTATTATATTATGAGAGGTATAACCTAATCAGTGGATTAATCCATTGATGTGGTTTAACTGGGTGGTAACTCTAGGCAGGTATGGTGTGGCTGGAAGAAGGAGGTCACTGGGAGTGCGTCTTTGGGTTTATATTTGTCCCTGGTAAGCAAAGCTCTCTCTGATTCCTGGTTGCCACGTCCTTAGTTGCTTTTCTCTGTCAGGCCCTTCCATCATGATGTTCTGCCTCCCCTCCAGTTCACATCTATGGAGTCAGCTCATCCTGGACTCATTCTCTGAAACATGAACCAAAATAAACTCCCTCCTCTGAGTTGTTCTTGTCAGGTCTTCTGATCACAGTGATGCAAGAGCTGACTAAAACATCCACTGGGAGTCTCTGTCCTCTTCAGAGAAATGAGAATAATACTACTCATTTCTTAGATTTGCTGAAAGTATATTTTGATGCTATTTAAATTTAATATTTTATGACATATTTTCACTCTTCAGATTGCCACAGTTGATGCAAAACAAAACAAAACAAAAAAGACACAATGAACCCACAAAGGCGAACCTTAATAATGAATTTATTCTCTAAGAAACAACCAGAATGAGTTTTAATACACTGCTCCAAAACCACAGGGATTGTGCTAACCATGAGAATTTAGTGGCTAACTTAAGGAAATCCACTGTACATCTCATGAGGTGAGATTCTCCTTGGATACTTAGGGATACAGTAATGTCCATCAGAGTTTAAAACCAGGCTCATTCTACTAATTTTACACTCAACATGCATGCAGCAGGAGTGGGGAGAGTGCTGAGAGAGTGCATATTTTGAAGGAACTAAGCCTTATTATCTAATTTTTAAATACCTAACATTCAGAAGAACTATGCAAGGAATTAATCTCTAAAATTAAAAAAACCTTTCCCCATTATTCAAAAGATACCAGAATTTGTTACCTCAGGTAAAAGAGTCCAAATGAGAAAACTTCACTAACAACATTACTGTGAATAAGTATTAAGTTCTCCTAACACTGAAGGCAATCCTATAGTGAAGGGAATTGAGAGAGTTAAAATGATTTCAAGGCTCAAACCGTTGAACTTCTTAGATGAATAATCCTAGGAGATAAAAATGTTCTTTGTTTGCAAGAATAATTGAAGATTTTTTAAAAGAAGAAATAGTAACTGGTTAAAAATTGTTTCTGTCTTTCCAAACATTCTAAAATATATGTTTAAAATTACTGCCATGTGCATTTATTGATTTTTTTCTGAAAACTTTAATGTAGAGACATTACGATATTTAAAAAGATTATTTAGAGAAGCAAAGATATTTCCATGGGATGAATTTAAATCACTATGCAAGAAGTGTTTTAGGTTTGAAAAAGAAATATAGTAATTAGGTCACCTGAGGAAAGAGTGTTTGAAAAATGAATGTCCTTTAAAAAGACATTTGCAATCTTGTTCAAATCTCTATGCATAATGGTTCCAAAAAGGTGATTGTGAGAACATGCAAGGCTGAGATTTACAGTTATTTTCAAATGGTGACTTAGAATATTGAGTGCAGGGCCAGCTCTGTGTGTATGTGCAGCCTGGGAAGTCAAAAAGGGTCTTGTCCTTGGAAGGGCTCAACAGTTGATTTAAAGCTCTCCTGTAGCTGACTTAACATTCATTATATATTTAGAACTAATAGCACTGTATTTTCTTTTTGCTCTATGTCCAACAAATTATTTAGTTGATCCTGATTTTTAAATTTTTGTTTATTTTTAAGGTTTTTTTTTTTTTTTTTTTTTTTTAGTTGTAGATGGACATAATACCTTTATTTTATTTAACTCATTTTATGTGGTGCTGAGGATCGAACCCAGAACCTCACACGTGGGAAGCAAGCACTCTACCACTGAGCCACCACCCCAGTCCCTGATCCTGATTTTTAAAAGAACTATTGTGATCTCCACTGCTCTACCAATACAATCCCTCTTCCATGGAGCTTCTCTGTTTCTTTTTCACAGGAAGAGAACCACCACTACTCACAAAATATTCCTCAAAGGAGCAAACCTATGAAGTTTCTTGAAATAATTAAAGAATTGAAGGAAATTTTTAACTCCCTGCTATTGTTGGAGTAGAAATAATTTGATGGATTCCTGGCATTGTAGATGGAATCCCATGAGATCTTATTTTAAATTGAAAGGTACAATGATGATCACAAAATATTGAAATTCATCACTGAATTCACTTATCCAAGTGCATAACTTTGAAATTTTCTTATGTCCATGCCCTATTATATAATTAGATTTGATCGTGAATTGCCTATACCCATCAGAACCACCAGGAATGTTAATTAACACTGCAGAATGATTAGATTTGTCCTAAAAATTGTTGATTCAGTAGTTTCAGGATGGTGAGAACAGAACTCTATAGTAATTCAAAGTAACTAACCCTAGGTGAAGTCTATCATTTTCTATTTGACTTTTTAAATTTTATATATAATAGCTTTCCATGTATTAATTAGCATTTAAAATTGTTATAACAACATTAGCATATTCCATCATGTGGCAATGTCCATATTTACTACATTTTGATTGTCTATTCTATATCTTGACTATCAAAAGTAATTGATTAAAAGCTATTAAAAATTATAAGATAATCCAGTGAGTAACTGAATTCAAAATAAATATGCAAGAATTAGTATTCTTCATTTATACAATAATTTGTTAGTGAAAAGAATTGAATGAGAAACAATAAAATACAAATTATATAGGAATAAACATTAAAAGATTTTTCAGACAAATGAGAAAACATTCTAAATGTTTCTGTAGATATACAGTACTAGCATAATTAAAAATATTTAAGACATTTTTCAATAAGACTAAATATCTTAAAAATATCAAGCCAGACATTTCACCAAAAAAATGTATACTCATATCATCATATACACCCTGATGTGTTGTGATGAGTAGGTATTTCACTTAAATTATTATTCCCCCAAACTCATAACCACAATCTACTCTCACAAAGAAACATAAAATAAATCTTAATTGAAGGACATTCTACAAGTCTATATTTGAAGAATCAAGCACATCCTGCATGACTTTCCTTGGGAAGCCTCTTGGAATCTTGCTCCTGGATTCCTCTGGACTTAGCCCCCTGTATCTTTTGTCTGTTGGTTTTGCTTTATGTCCTTTTACTATAATAAATCTTAGCCATTAATAGGGCAAAAAAATTGTGAAGGTCATGAAAAGGTAGGAAAGCCTGAAAATTTTGAATTCTGATTTTGAATTCTCTTTTATTCCATCAATTCATTTTTCCTTATGTCAGTGTCATGATGTCTTGATCATTTTAGCTTCATAAAGATTTGAGTTCATTTAGCATGAATCTTTAAATTTTATTTTTAATATTTAAAAATTGTTTTGTCTATCCTAGGTATTTTGTATTTCCACAAAAAATTTGATTAGCTTATTAATTTTTTACAAAAGAAAATCTTGCTGGAAATTTGGTTGGGATTGCAATTAACCCGTAGATCAATTTGGAGAAATAACATGTAAGTATGTTAAAATTATTGATTAGTTGTCATGGCATAACACTCTACTTATTTAGGTCAACTTTAATTTCAATCAACAAAGTTTTATAATTTCTAGTTTGTCATTCGTCTACATCTTCTATGTCATTTTCTCCAATGTATTCTACGGTATTTCAAATTTGTGATGCTGTTCTAAATGATATTGCTCTTATATATATTCAATTTCCCATTGTTTGCTCCTAGTAGATAATAAGGGAATTGATTTTTGTGTATTGGTCTTGATTGTTCAACCTTACCAGATGCATTTACTAATCCTAGTAGCTTCCTCCACCCCCAACACACTACAATTTATAGAATATTCTGCATAGAAATTATGACATCTTGAAATAAACACATTTTATTTTTTCCTATGAAATTTTTTTTCCTCTCTTCCTTTCTGTACTGATTCTTGCAGGAACAATGTTGAACAGAAGTGGTGAGAATGAACACTCTTGGCTTGTTTCTGATCTTATTTGGAAAGATTTAGTGTTCGAATGCTATGATATTAGATGTAGGTTATTGGTGAATGTCTTTTATCAAGTTGAGCATATTTCTTTAAAGAACTGAGAAAGGTCTGAGATTTTATGACATTTGCAAGTTAATAAGTTATCCCACCATAATTTACTGGGTGATGGCAAGATAAGACTCCCCATACCACAAACAAACAAAAAAAAAGATTTTGTATCACAATAGCTATTGCCAGAGTATAATGTTTCCAAGCAATAGTACACGTAGCCCTAATTCCCACAAAGTGATGCAGAGAGGGTCTAATAATACTTGTATGTTCAGTGGGTTGGTACCAAAGAGGAGCTCTGATTTTAGAGAAACCAAATACTTTGTAATGGACAGTAAGCATGCCTGAGTTTTGCTTGAGAGAGAGAGAGAGAGACATTCTCTTTCTTTTATCTGCATGGTATACTCTAGAAGTAGATACTTTTTTCCTAAGACTGGTCTCTAAACATTTCAGAATATAGCCCAAATCAGAACAATCAGTACCTTACTAGTGACAAACACAGTGACAAAATACCCATGGACATTTATCCACAAACTGTTGCCTTCTAATAATATTTTATTGAGTTTTTACCATGAATTACATTGGGCTTTGTCAAATAATTGTTATGTATTATGTTATTATGATCACATAATGTTTTGTGTTCATTCCCCTGATATAAGGTTTTAAATTTATGTTTAGATGTTAAAAAAAAAAATCCTTGTATTCCTTAAAAACCACACTTGGTAAAATGATGGATAATCTTTTGTATATTCATTGATTTAATTTGCTAATATTTTAAATGTTTGCATCTGTATCAATAATGCATAAATTATATTATTTTGTTATCAGTGTCTTTTGGTGGGTCTCATTTTGTTAACAGATTAATTCTTTTTTTTTTTGTTTGTTTGATTCATTCTGTTATTTTTTCCCTTCCCCCCACCCCTCCCACCCCTCTTTACCCTCTATACAGTACTTTCTTCCTCCATACTTGCCCCCCTCCCTAACCCTAACTCTAACCCTAACATTGACCCTTCCCTCCCCCCCTTTATGTGTCATCCTCCACTTATTAGCGATATCATTCGTCCCTTGGCTTTTTGAGATTGGCTTATCTCAGCATGATATTCTCCAATTTCATCCATTTGCCTGCAAATGCCATAATTTTGTCATTCCTTATGTCTGAGTAATATTCCATTGTGTTTATATACCACAGTTTCTTTATCCACTCATCAATTGAAGGGCATCTAGGTTGGTTCCATAGTCTGACTATTGTGAATTGAGCAGCTATGAACATTGATAATGGCTGTATCTCTGTAGTATGCTGATTTTAAGTCCTTTGGGTATAGGCCAAGGAGTGGGATAGCTGGGTCAAATGGAGGGTCCATTCCAAGTTTTCTAAGGAATCTCCACACACTGCTTTCCAGAGTGGCTGCACTAATTTGCAGCCCCACCAGCAATGTATGAGTGTACCTTTCTCCCCACATCCTCGCCAACACCTGTTGCTCGTATTTTTGATAATCGCCATTCTAATTGGGGTGAGATGGAATCTTAGGGTGGTTTTGATTTGCATTTCTCTTATTACTAGAGATGTTGAACATTTTTTCATATGTTTATTGATTGCTTGTACATCTTCTTCTGTGAAGTGTCTGTTCATTTCCTTAGCCCATTTGTCGATTGGATTATTTGTATTGTTGGTGTAGAGTTTTTTGAGTTCTTTATAGATTCTGGAGATTAGTGCTCTATCTGAAGTATGATTGGCAAAGATATTCTCCCACTCTGTAGGCTCTTTCTTCGCATTGCTGATAGTTTCCTTTGCTGAGAGAAAGCTTTTTAGTTTGAATCTATCCCAGTTATTGATTCTTGCTTTTATTTCTTGTGCTATGGGAGTCCTGTTGAGGAAGTCTGGTCCTAGGCCGACATGTTGAAGATCGGGACCTACTTTTTCTTCTATAATCTGCAGAGTCTCTGGTCTGATTCCAAGGTCCTTAATCCATTTTGAGTTGAGTTTTGTGCAGGGTGAGAGATATGGGTTTAGTTTCATTCTGTTGCATATGGATTTCCAATTCTCCCAGCACCATTTGTTGAAGAGGCTATCTTTTCTCCATTGCATATTTTTGGCGCCTTTGTCTAGTATTAGAAAGTTGTATTTATTTGGGTTTGTGTCCGTGTCCTCTATTCTGTACCATTGATCTACCTGTCTATTTTGGTACCAGTACCATGCCGTCTTTGTTACTATTGCTTTGTAATAAAGTTGAAGTTCGGGTATTGCGATACCCCCTGCTTCATTTTTCCTGCGAAGGATTGCTTTAGCTATTCTGGGTTTCTTATTCTTCCAGATGAATTTCATGATTGCTTGCTCTATTTCTGTAAGGTACGTCATTGGGATTTTAATTGGGATTGCATTGAATCTGTATAGCACTTTTGGTAGTATGGCCATTTTGACAATATTAATTCGGCCTATCCAAGAACATGGGAGATCTTTCCATCTTCTAAGGTTTTCTTCGATTTCTTTCTTTAGTGTTCTGTAGTTCTCATTGTAGAGGTCTTTTACCTCTTTTGTGAGATTGATACCCAAGTATTTTATTTTTTTCGATGCTATGGTGAATGGGGTAGTTTTCATAATTTCTCTTTCTGAGGATTCCTCACTTATATATAAAAATGCATTGGATTTATGAGCATTGATCTTGTAACCTGCCACTTTACTGAATTCATTTATGAGTTCTAACAGTTTTCTGGTGGAATTCCCTGGTTCCTCTAAGTATATAATCATATCATCCGCAAATAGGGATAGTTTGAGTTCTTCTTTTCCTATTCATATCCCTTTAATTTCCTTGGTCTGTCTAATTGCTCTGGCTAGAGTCTCAAGAACGATATTGAATAGGAGTGGTGAAAGAGGGCATCCCTGTCTTGTTCCAGTTTTTAGGGGGAATGCTTTCAGTTTTTCACCGTTTAGAATGATATTAGCCATGGGCTTAGCATAGATGGCCTTTACAATGTTAAGGAATGTTCCCACTATCCCTATTTTTTCTAGTGTTTTGAGCATGAAAGGGTGTTGTATTTTATCAAATGCTTTTTCTGCATCTATTGAAATAATCATGTGATTCTTGACTTTAAGTCTATTGATATGGCAAATTACATTTATTGATTTCCGGATGTTGAACCAACCTTGCATCCCTGGGATAAAACCCACTTGATCGTGGTGCACTATCTTTTTAATATATTTTTGTATGCGATTTGCTAAAATTTTGTTGAGAATTTTTGCGTCAATGTTCATTAATGATATCGGTCTGAAATTTTCTTTCCTCGATTTATCTCTGTCTGGCTTGGGTATCAGGGTAATATTGGTTTCATAGAATGAGTTTGGGAGGGTACCCTCCTCTTCTATTTCATGGAATACTTTGAGAAGTATTGGAATGAGCTCTTCTTTAAAGATTTTGTAGAACTCGGCTGAGAACCCATCTGGTCCTGGACTTTTCTTTGTTGGTAGGCTTTTGATGACCTCTTCTACTTCATTACTTGAAATTGTTCTATTTAAATTGTGTATGTCCTCCTCGTTCAATTTAGGCAATTCATATGTCTCTAGAAACCTGTTGATGTCTTCGAAATTTTCTATTTGGTTAGAATATAGATTTTCAAAATAGCTTCTAATTATGTTTTGTATTTCAATCGTGTCTGTTGTGATATTTCCTTGTTCATTCCGAATTTTGGTGATTTGGGTTTTCTCTCGTCTTCTCTTTGTTAGAGTGGCTAAGGGTTTATCAATTTTGTTTATTTTTTCAAAGAACCAACTATTTATTTTGTCAATTTTTTGTATAGTTTCTTTTGTTTCAATTTCGTTGATTTCAGCTCTGAGTTTAACTATTTCCTGTCTTCTACTACTTTTGGTGTTGGTCTGTTCCTCTTTTTCTAGGGCTTTGAGCTGAAGTGTTAGGTTGTTTATTTGTTGATTTTTACTTCTTTTATTGAATGCGCTCCATGAAATAAATTTTCCTCTAAGTACTGCTTTCATAGTGTCCCAAAGATTTTGATATGATGTTTCTTTGTTCTCATTTACCTCTAAGAATTTTTTAATTTCCCTCCTAATATCTTCTGTTATCCATTCATCATGTAATAGCATATTGTTTAATCTCCAGGTGTTGGAGTAGCTTCTGTTTTTTACTTTCATTTATTTCTAACTTCAATCCATTATGATCTGATAGAATACAAGGTAGTGTCTCTATCTTCTTGTATTTGCTTACATTAGCTTTGTGGCATAATATATGGTCTATTTTAGAGAAGGATCCATGTGCTGCTGAGAAGAAAGTGTATTCGCTCTTGGTTGGATGGTATATTCTATAAATGTCCGTTAAGTCTAAATTATTGATTGTGTTATTGAGATCTATGGTTTCTTTGTTCAATTTTTGTTTGGAAGATCTGTCCAGTGGTGAGAGAGGCGTGTTAAAATCACCTAGTATTATTGTGTTATGGTCTATTTGGTTTCTGAAATTGAGAAGGATTTGTTTGACATACATGGATGAGCCACTGTTTGGGGCATAGATGTTTATGATTGTTATGTCTTGCTGATTTATGGTTCCCTTAAGCAGTATGTAATGTCCTTCTTTATCCCTTCTGACTAGTTTTGACTTGAAGTCCACATTATCTGAAATGAGGATGGATATCCCAGCTTTTTTGCTGAGTCCATGTGCATGATATGTTTTCCCCCATACTTTCACCTTTAGTCTGTGGGTATCTCTTTCTACGAGGTGAGTCTCTTGCAGGCAACATATTGTTGGATCTTTCTTTTTGATCCAATCTGCCAGTCTATGTCTTTTGATTGATGAGTTCAGGCCATTAATATTCAGGGTTATTATTGAGATATGATTAGTATTCCCGGTCATTTGGTTCATTTTATTTATTTATTTATTTATTTATTTATTTATTTATTCATTTTGAGACGACTTGGTTCTTCCTTTATTTGACAATTCCTTTAGGATAGTTCCTCCCATTGCTGATTTGTTTCTTTGTTTTTCATCTCTTCCTCGTGGAATATTTTGCTGAGAATGTTCTGTAATGATGGCTTTCTTTTTGTAAATTCTTTTAGCTTTTGTTTATCATGGAAGGATTTTATTTCATCATCAAATTTGAAGGTAAGTTTTGCTGGGTATAAGATTCTTGGTTGGCATCCATTTTCTTTCAGGGCTTGAAAAATGTTGTTCCAGGCCCTTCTAGCTTTTAGGGTCTGGATTGAAAAATCTGCTGATATCCGTATTGGTTTCCCCCTGAATGTAATTTGATTCCTCTCTCTTGCGGCCTTTAAAATTCTGTCTTTATTTTGTATGTTGGGCATTTTCATTATAATGTGCCTTAGTGTGGGTCTGTTGTAATTTTGTATATTTGGAGTCCTATAAGCCTCTTGTACTTGATCTTCCATTTCATTCTTCAGATTTGGGAAATTTTCTGATAGTATTTCATTGAATAGATTGTTCATTCCTTTGGTCTGTTTCTCTAAGCCTTCCTCAATTCCAATAATTCTTAAATTTGGCCTCTTCATGATATCCCATAGTTCTTGGAGATTCTGTTCATGATTTCTTACCATCTTCTCTGTTTGTTCAACTTTGTTTCCAAGGTTAAATATTTTATCTTCAATGTCTGATGTTCTGTCTTCCAGGTGTTCTATTCTATTGGTTATGCTTTCTATGGAGTTCTTAATTTGGTTTATTGTTTCCTTCATGTCAAGGATTTCTGTTTGGTTTTTTTTCAATATCTCTAACTCTTTATTGAAGTGATCTTTTGCTTCCTGTATTTGCTCTTTTAACTGTCGATTGGTGTGATCATTCAGTGTCTGCATTTGCTCTTGCATCTCGTCATTTGCTTCCTTGAGCATTTTAATTATGTACATTCTGAACTCCCTTTCTGTCATTTCTTCTGCCATGCTGTCGTTGGGTTTCATTGATGTAACATCTAGATTTGTTTGCAGCATTTTCTTTCCTTGTTTTCTCATATTGTTCAGGTATCAGTTGACTGCTGTGATATTGCAGATTTCCTCTATTGTCTTATAATATCCCTGAAGATTTCTATTATATCCCCTCTTAGTCTTCAGTAGCCTGAAATCTTGGAGGAAGTTGATAATGCAGTGCTCCACAAGGGAGCTGACTCCCTAGGGGTGGTGGCCTTCAGATGGGGTATATTCCCTGCTATTGGGCAGAGGTACCTTCACTTGCTGATGAATGGTCATCCAGAAGGGAAGTAGGATGTGGGCTGATGCAAGACTAGTTTGGGCCTGTGTCTCTGATTTTACAGTCCTTTTGGGAGAACCTCACCCAACAGGGAGGAGTCACCCGGTGGGGAGGTCTCACTGGTCGGTTTTCCTCCCATAGGTTCCTTTCAATTCACAACTACCGCCTGGGCTGGGCAGCCTTCTTCTGCAATGTTCCCAGGGACCCGGACCTACCTCCTGGGCCTGGAAGCCTCACCCTTCGCAAACGAATCCCCTCGGCTGCCTCTCCTCAGAGAAGCTGCCTGCAGTCCTGGAGCCTTCGCTCTGCCCCTCAGTTTGTCTGTGGGCCCTTCCACCAAGAAGCCATCTAGGACCCTGCTCTGCACTTTTCGCCTGGCTATGCGGCCCCTCCTCTGAGCAGCCACCTGGAGCCCCTTATAATCGCTCTAAGTCCCAGTGACCCGCCACACGCCTTTTCCTCCGGCAGCCACCTGTTGTTCCGTGCGGTCGCTCTAAGACCAAGTGACCCACCACGCACCTCTTTCTCCACCAGGCAGTCACCCAGAGATCTGGTGCGTCACGAGTCCCAAGAACTCACTGTGCACCTTCTTGTCCCGATTGCCTCCCATAGCCCTGGTGCAGTCACTTCGAGCCCAAGCACCCCGCCGTGGCTCCTCCTCCTTCTCCAGACAACCCCCCTGTGTTCAGGAGCGGATGCTCTGGGACCAAACCACTCACCACACTGTTCCACCGGATAGCCGCCCAGAGCCCTGGCGCAGCTGCTCCAATTCCAAGCGACGTGCCAAGCCCGTATTTCTCCTTCTCCTCTGGGCAGCCCCCTGTGTTCAGGGGTGGTCGCTTTCAGTCCAAACAGCTCACCAAGCACCTTCTCCTTTGCGCAGCCTCCCAGAGCCCGGGTCGGTTGCGCCGAGTCCAAGCGCTGTGGTGAACAGCCACCTCTCCAATGCTCCCAGTTGTCTGCGATCACTGCTCCGGCGGGGGGAGGGGCATCTCACCAGCAGCTTTACTTCACATAAGTTCCCTGCTTTCGGGGCTACCGCCCCTTTCGGTCCCCCTGCCCAGTGGGAAACACTCACCCGGCTGCTTTGAGTTGGTCCCAAGTCTCTCAATATTTCCTTTTCTTGAGTCCTGAGTCCACACTGCTCCTCCAGATAGCCGCCCGGAGCCCTGGCGCAGCTGCTCCAATTCCAAGCAACGTGCCGAGCCCGTATTTCTCCTTCTCCTTTGGGCAGCCTCCCAGAGCCCGGGTGGGTTGCGCCGAGTCCAAGCGCTGTGGTGAACAGCCACCTCTCCAATGCTCCCAGCTGTCTGCGATCACTGCTCCGGCTGGGGGAGGGGCGTCTCGCCGGCAGCTCTACTTTGCAAAGATTCCTGCTTTCGGGGCTACCGCCCCGTCTGGGACGCCTGCCCCGTCCGGGACACCTGCCCAGTGGGACACTCTCGCCCGGCTGCTTTGAGTTGGTCCTAAGGCTCTCTATATCTCCTCTTCTTGAGTCCTGAGTCCTCGAGCAACACGAAACGCAGCCACCCTCTAGTCCGCCATCTTGAATCCCTCCAGATTAATTCTTATATCATAAATGTTAGGAATTTTTTCCCCTAAGTTTCTCAATAAGTTTGTGTAGGGTTGCTTCCTCATATTTTTGGAATACTTCATCCATGAAGTCATTTGGGGTAGGGTTTTAATTAATAATAAGTAACACTAACTTTTCTTCAGATAAATCTATCTAGTTTTTCTATTTTTAAAATTATTGTGGGTAACTTTCACCCTTTCAATATCTGTCTACTTCACCTAAATTGTAATATATTTTCATAATATATTTCATAATATTCCCTTCAAAGATGAGGCTATTATGCAGGAATTCCACACCTTTCCTGCATATTATACAAATATTTAATAAGATATTATTTCCTGTGTGATCATATTTCCAAATATGATATAATCTTTGGAAACCCAGTCACTTTGAATGTGGCTTTGAAGCCCTGCTTCGCAAATCTACTAATGGTGGAAGACAAGTGTGGAGATTGATATGAAGTGGTAATGGCCTGTTTGGTGTTACAAAAGTTCAACTGCAGAGAAAGAAATGAGACAGAAATGTGGAAGAAGATGTGCTTGAAGGAATCTGGCAGTTTGAAGAAGCTGTTGGCCACAGCTGTGTGGATGTCAGGTGCACTAAATGGATTTGGCGGAGGCACCAAAATCACCTGCTATGCTTTGTAAGAGTTGTTTCACACACAGTCCTGTGAGGAAGAAAACAACCAACCCCTCTGTAATCAAATAAAAGGAACATTTTGAAACAGAGCATTGAGGGGAATCAACGTTGGTACAGTTGGCTCACTAATACCGCAGGTGCAAGTTCAAGTTCAATCCACAGTACAGAAAAGCAGCAGCAACAACGGATTACAGGCTCCTGGTGTTGGTTCCAACAGTTTATTGCATGATTCAAGAGGCTAAATTGTGACTTTCTAAAGCCAAACAACTACTTCAAATTCATCTTTACCTATCCTTCACCCAGCATAGGATTTGGTAACTATTTTCAACAGTGTTCAAAGAGCTACTGCTGATTTATTTGTCCATGGTAGTCGGAGTAAAATCACCCATAAATTGTAAGGATATTTTTATCACCTGTGAAGTTCTATATGAACACATAGGATTTTTTTTACAAACTATTCCGGTTTCTGTCAGCTATTTAAATGTGAAATATTTTGGAGAAACAGTCCTGTTACTCCTCTATCTTTGCCAAAGTTTAAATTAATAGCATGCCTACTGTTGGACAACACTGCCACATCCCCTTTTGTCTTTTTGGATGGCAGCAGGTACAGTCAGCTCACATCTGTGAAACACCTAGCACAGTGCAGAGAGTAGGTACTTAATAGGAACTTCTCCACTGCAAAGTGCTCACCCACTGTCACTTCTGTCTAGTGACCCAGGCATCTGTCAGAATCCATGATTTTACCCTATCGTGTTGGCACACAGTGTAGGCCCTCATCCCCACCCACCACGTGCCACACAATTTTGCCTACTGTCCTTGTGACTTTATCTCATTGCACATATGGAGGCTGATTTATTTTCAGTTGAAAGTGAACAGAACTAGTAGTGATGATGAGGCCTTTTCATCTATTTAAAAATATTATATAATGTTTCAGATGTCCTATATCAAGTTCATAAATAAGCACTGCATTTTAAACAAGATTGTTTTTGTTGATTATAAAAATTGGATTATAAAGTAAATATTGAAATAAAAAAGTATGTCATCTCCTATAAAAAGGACATCAACTTGCATTTCTGTATGTCCCTTTTTATTACTTTTCCTTGTGCTTTCATCCTAGTAATTACAGTGTAAATATCAACCTCCATTTTTTTCATCTTGCATTTTATCAGGAACATCTGTCTGTGTGGCTAACTTGCTTTTCTGATTATCATTAAGTGTGGTACCCTACTGTTATGGTTTAGATGTGGTGTCTCTCAAAAGCTCACGTGAGTTAACGAGGTTCAGAGGAGAAATGATTGGGTTGTGAGAATTTTAACCCAATCATTGATTACTCCCTTGATAAGTATTAACTGAGTGGTAACTGAATGGTAGGATGTGGCTGGAGGAGGTGGGAACTGGGGGCATATATGGGGGTATATATTTGTATCTGGCAAATGGAGACCTGTCTCTCTGCTTTCTGATCATCATGTGAGCTGATTCCCTCTGCCACACTCTTCTGCCATGAGGCACTGCCCCACCTTGAGTGCAGAGGAATGGAGATGGCCTTCTGTGGATGGAGACTTCTGAAACCATGAGCCCTCAAATAAACTTCTCCTTTAAAATTGTTCTGACTGGGTCTTTTAATCCCAGCAGTGAAAAAGCTAACTAAAACACCTATTTCAGAAAGTACATTTATCATTATTTAATTAGCAATTTAATAAGAATTTAGAATTCTGTATTTTCTGTTACTTATTAGTGCAAATATAAAATAATGATTCACTGAGGAAAAATGTTGAGATAAACATCTACATTGATTGCTTTAAGACTTTAAAATATGGCATAACTAAACATATAATCCATACATGTGTGTTCTAGGTTGCATTCTGCAAAAAGGATGCCCAGTATTTATTTAAAGTATGATTTCAAATAAGTGATGAATGTCACTGCAGCATGCACTCTTCTGTGTGTACTTAATCAATGTTTTAATCACTATTTAGATCACATTTTCTGATTCTAGGGCTTAAACCTAAAGTCACACTGTGTTTTGACTTCCGTATAACATGGTTTGTCATTACACTATTCAATTAATTACTCAGTTCTCTGCAGAGAGAAACAAATGATGGCAGAGTCAATTCTGATTCCCACTATGACCCCTGGGTTACTTTAACCCCAACTGTCCTCTCCTTGCTTGTCTGTGCATCTTGCTACCAAAGGCCATTGTCTTTTCCCTCAGAGTGCTAAATCTGCTCTTTGCTTGAGAAGTGACCAACTGTGAGAAATGGAAAAAAAATGGCTATCCTGGGTCCCAACACTCTTACTTTTTTTCCATTTAACATGGAAGGATTCATGACTAGTTTCCACAAAAAAAATCATATAGACTCTGTAATGCAGTATTGAAACATTCTGGAAATGAGGAAAGCTGATTCCAGAAATGCACTGGGAAAAGGGCATCCACTCATAATAACCATGTTCAAGGAAGAGTGGCAATTGTCAGCTATACCTTTCATATGCTAATCTCCAGCCCCACCTGTTTGCTGGCCTGTGCCAAGCATGTCACCTGCATTCAAACCTGTGTGCCATTTCTCAAGCTAAGCATGCAGCCTGGCTTGTCTCCACTCTTTCCCATGCAGGATTACATGCTATTTTTATTGCAAAACTCAAAGTCTGCAGTACCCTTGAAGCAGTCCCTATTGCCTGAGTTGAAATGTATTATACCTTCCCCCTTGGTTTTCCATCTCATTGTTTCTAACCACATCAGAGTTTATTTTTTTATCCTGCCTTTAGAATGATTTTCTGCTTTCATATCTATTTCCTCTGTTAAATGATGTTTCCTAGATATGGCTTTATTCTCCAAATGCATACAATGGAATTAAGCACATAGAATTTTCTTTAAGAATTGATTGATATTAATGGTAGGAATCACAGTAAACTATTTTTTTCAGGATATATGGAGGCCTTCTTGCCTCATCCTGAATTCTTAGAGTTCTTAGAATAAAGTTAAAATATTTAACTTTTTCTGAATATTTGAGCAAGGGTATTGCATGCTACATTTTGTAGATTATATTTGTATATTATATTCTGCATACAGTTTTCAAGAAATATCATGCCATAATTTGTTTTTTATTAAAACAGTGATGCATTTGTATAGTGCTTTAGTGATTTCAAACCATTTTCACTTGCCTTATAGCATGTGACACTCATAGCAACCTTGCAAGTTATAGTATACTGTACATATCAGACCACTTGATGAGCACTTTGCCTCCATTTTCACAATATTTTTTGCATGATATCCTGTAAGGAAGGTTAAATCATGCTTATCTCAGAGATGAAAAGGTTAGGTTCAGGGATTGCAATGTGAATAATTAGTATATCTACATATATTGAAGGGACTGGACTGCAAAGATTTTTTGATACCAAAACCCATGCCCACAACCATCAGTGTACAACACGTGCCTAAGAACCCAAAATTCTAACTACTCAGATGTTCCTTGTTATGTACTCTGCATTCTTTAGAAAATGAGAACCTTTAGAAATCACTGTTCATGAAGAATATCCCTAGAAACACATTTCTTCCATTCCTAGGAATCATTGTCTCACAAATGGTGCTTCATACCCTGAGTTATCCTGGTAGCAATGTCACGTGTCAATTGTAGGACCTCTTCAAAGTCACAGACATTCCCAAGACAGGGTGTGGGTTATGGTTACACAATTCATGTTTTTGAGAAGACTAACAGATGCTGCTGTTGTCCATGAATAATTACTACTCGTCCATTCTGAAGTTAAGTTTGATTTTAAGAATTTTTACCCTCCATTTTAGAAAATTGCAAGATGCCAGCACAACAAAAGTAGTGAAGCTGTGGTTTTATTACAATAAAATCTAAAAATAAAGCATACTATTTTCAGCTATAAACTAATAAATTTAATAGTCAAAAAAGGTTTTTCCATTAGAAATATTTAAGGGCAAAATATTAGCACATTCACATTGTAATGGAAAGCTAATAAATACACAATTGTTTATGTGAAATCAATTTTGAAATTAATTAATTTACTTGTCATTAATGTGGTTACTATTGTTCTCTACCCTATATAAAATGTGAAATCCAACTTTAGACGTCATTAATCATTACTAAATTGTGAGTGCTTTTATCTCTTTCTATAAATAAAAGACTAAAAAGGAGTATTAATTTTTGAGAGTTCACCAGACATTGTTCCCTATTCCTAAAAATTTGCAGAGCAATTGTGTGTGAAGAGTATATCAGTCAAGGTCTTCATCAAAGCAAAACATAAAATATACTATGAACTTTATATTTTTCCATTAATATTTTCTTTTGTATTCTACATCAAATATTATATAAGCCCCATGAGACAATATTTTCCCTTTATTTACTCATTTATGTACTCTCAATGCACTTATCACCTAGTATTTGATTGCTATTATATGCTAGCAATGGATACAGTGCTGAATATAAAAAAAAGACTTCATTTCTCAGTGGGGGCCATATGAGAGAGTATGTGAAAATACAGTCTCTGTTTCCAGTGAGAAGGCTGACAAATGTGACTAGATGTTTAGAAAGAATGCCCAAAGTAATCCTGGACAAAATGAATATAGAATGCATGTGTGGAGGAGGGGAAGATGAGAATATGTTCAAGTAGGTGATGATCAGAAAATTTCTTCAGAAATAGTGAAGAAGAATAAACCCAAAGTGCAAAGCAGAGCACTAAGAACACTGGTTATACTAGGTGGTCACATCTGGTGGTCATATCTGGTGGGCCATGTTCTCAATTTTAATGGACACCAGTATGGACAGGAGACAAAGACCAAACTCTGACAAAAATGGTTGTCAGGCTGGAAATCTCTGTTAGAACAGTTAGCTTTCTTCTAGTGATCTTCATCTATTTGGGAGCTTTGGGATTCCTCTTTGTACAGTTTATCTTTGACTAATCTACGTAGAAAGATTAGTGGGCACCAATTCTTTTAGTTTATACTTAGCAAGGAAAGTTTTTATTTCTTTATTGATTCTGAAAGATATCTTTGCTGGATTTGGTAATCATGACTGGCAATCATTTTCTTTTAGAATTTTGCATATTTTTATAGCTTGGAATATTCTTTTAGAACTTGGAATATCTATCTTATTTATTCTTCCCCTAAGGAACTGGATTTTGTTTAGATTTTTTGAAATTTTATTAATATTACATCATTTATTTGTGAAATTATTTTGTTTTTCTCTGTCTTATTTTAGTTTAAGTTTTATTTTATTCATAATTGGAAAAATATATGTATCTATGAGGTTCAGTATTATGTTCCCATACATGTAGAAAATTATAGAATAGTGGTTATCACAAATTGAGGGGTGAGTGTAGGAGAGAGGAAATAGGGAAGCACTGTCTTTTTCTTTTGCACTTTATCATTGGGAGGCTTAGATTACTTACCTTTAACCTCCCTTGTTTGTTGCCATACCAATTTTAAGTAATATATTTTTCTAAGTGCTGCTTAAGCCATCACACAAAAATTGTTTAATATTTTCATTTTCATTCAGTTCTAAATATTTCTATTTTTTGTTATTTTCTATGTAAAACTACTATTTATAAGAAGATATTTTAGTTTCTAAAAGTAATATATTCTTTTCTATGCAATTTTAAAAACTACTTTTTAGTTTTATTGAACCTGTTTAATAAAGATAATTTGACATGATGTGGTTCACTGGAAACTTATTGAGGTTTCATTTGGAATCTAATTTGTGGTTATTTAAAAAATGTATTGGTTTGCTTCCAAAATGTAGTTGGAAATGGATAGCTCATATATATGGTCATGTTATATATTATTATTGTTATTATTTACATTTCCATTTTCTGTATATTTTTGTTAACATTTTCACATATAGTAATTAATTCATCTAATTCTTCCTGTGGTTTTACCAGTCCTTATAATTTAAGGCTGTATTGTTAAGCATGTTTTCATTGCTTTTTAATATCACTAAAAAGCCAGGATACTTTTCTTGATCATTTTGCCTTCGCCTCAACAGATTCACATATTAAACTCACCAACCATACTTTCTTTGGGGTACAACTTTGTAATGGCTATGAAGGAGATTTTATGGAGCTTTTAATGGCAAGATGCTATTGGATATTTTTTTGCTTCTTAAATTCAAATGTAGAGAGTATGTATTTTAATTGACCTATTTAATATTTATATCAAGTCAGGAATTGGTTTACAAAATCTCATATCTGTAGTTTTAAAAAAATTATTATTCTTACCTCATGTCCCAAAATTTGAGTAGAAATGGTGAAAACTACAAAGGATTCTCATCCCTTCTCAACATCAAAATAGTTTCTCTCTTCTCTAGCTCTCTTCTTTAGCCCTAAAAGTGTCTTTATGTTGTCTGAGGGCAGGAGAAATATAATTGATAATCAACAAGTCTTATTATATCTTTCATATTTTACATTTGGACTGTGAGTACTTAATTTGATGACTAAGACTTTGAAATCTTTTAGGCCAGCAACCGAATGAAGACTGTTTTTTAGGAGAAATGGAATTTATTTTTAAATGTAGCAGTTAGTTTATACTGAGTTCAACCACTATACTATTATATTAAGATGTCCACCTAATGCACGGTAATATTTAATGTGGTATCACTAAGCATCCATGAAGTCCGTGAAGTCGAAGACTGTTGCTTGTTCTTCTTGTTAACCTCAGCACAGCACACAGCTCAGTGTCCATGTATTATAAGCAGCAATCTATATATACTCAAAGAATTACGTAGTACTGTAGTATCTAACACTTTACCAACAATGCAAAAAATCTGTTTAGAAAATTAATTGTATTATACCTGGGATGTCTTTATCTTTAGGCTAATGAAACAAGTGAAGAAAACCAGCAAGATTTACACATGAAGAGTAGATTGCATGAATCATATCTGTCCTATTCCAACTGTAGCTGACATTACTTGATGTTAACTTCCTGATGTGATGTGGCTTAAATAGCATTAGGATTAATTCTGTGTCCAGTGAAAGACATCTCTTCAAAGTCAGAAGCAAAAGTTCTAAAGGTCTTGCAGGGATTGACACCCGATTCTTTATTGATTGAGGGATCTCTATTCTATATCTTTGCTTCCCTAGCCTAGAAGGAGTTGCCTATCATTTTCTCCATCACATGATCCCTCTGCCACATCTCTACTCTCTTCCACTAAAGAAAAGAACCTATTCTTTTAGGAAAAGTGTATCACCAGAGCAAAGGAACCAACCAGCAACCGTATTATATTCAAATTAATTTAATTCAAGAGGGTTAGAACAAATTCTTTCTAATTTGTTTTAATAGTCCACTTACAATAGAATTAAGGAGAAAGGAATGTTACTCAAACATATACTGAAACAGTGCATTTTTGCTTTACATAAACCATGAGTTTCATCTAGGAAATAGATATGATTTCTGATAAAACACTTCAGTAATTTTTGATAGGTCAAAATGAGATTAAGAAGTTCTGGGAAGCTAAGATAACCATCAGCTGAAAAGAAATCCTGAAATATTTTCACACACACACACACACACACACACACACACACACACACACACACATATTTGAATCTAACATTAATTGTAAAATATTGTAAAACATTATCTCTTCCAGGAAAGAAAATTTTCATTTGTCTTTTTTAAGGAGCCTCTTCTCTCATGAAATGTTTATGAAAACACTTTGACATATGGATATAATCAATTTTTCTGCAAAGATTCATTTTAAATGTACAGGAATTTAAACAAAAATTCTCTTCTAGGAGTATGCAACTACTCTATTAATTCAATTTTAAAGACATTTATATATACAACTACCTGTTTTATGCCTGGAATAATTTTGTGAATTTGAAAGGTCCAAAGATAAACAATCAATTATTGTATTCAAGAAACTTATAAAACGGTAACATCTTTTTTTCTTTTCTTTTTTTAATGAATGGAGTATACTAAGGACTGAGTCCAGAGTCTGTGCATGCTAAGCATAATGTTTTACCACTCAGATATCCCCCACTCTACCCCACCATCAGCTCTTAATACATAATATTTTAACTGGAGGATACTAAGAAGCAGAGAACAATGTTTGTAAGACTGGCAGACATTTTGACCTCTGCCAAAGAGCTGGATGCATTATTATTTTTTTTTTACCTCATTACAGGCAATATTTAAAAAATTTATCTCTTATTTTCATATTCTTTGACCTATTTATTTTTGGGTACCTCACTTCCAACCAGAGAGTAGAAGTCATCAAATTTTTATATTATCCCAATAAGAGAGTGAATTCAAGTACCTGATGTTATTCTTAAAAGATTAATTCAAAATCTCAATTGTTTTCTTCTTTGTTCACTCCAAAACCAAAACACTAGGTGTTAGTTAATGATCCCACTGACTCAGGACCTGGGGTGAGTGGGTAGGGGGAGAGTGAGTGAGAAAGAGGGAGAGAGAGAGACAGAGACAGAGAGAGACAGAGACAGAGACAGAGAGCGAGAGGGAGAGAATTGATTTAACTAGAGCTAAGGAGGGTACCAATATGAGACCAGCTAAGGTATGGTTAAATCTTTACCCTAAAGAATATTTACATTCGTCTGCCATGCTATCAAGGGTTAATACTGTAGCATTCACTACTTACATCCAATAATGATTTTTAAAAAGACAGCTCTTTGTTTAGAAGGGCTCAAAGTGATCTTCTATTCTTCATGATTTTTCACAGTCTCCCAAAGAGGCAGTATATTTTTCAGTGCTGCAAAAACTCGTAACTTAAATTGATGGGTCCTGTCAAATTCAACTTGACAGAATCACTGTGAAAAGAAAGTCTATGTTTACCATAATATTTACAATACACATACTTCGGGTACCACAATTATGAAAACTTAACTATTTCGTTTAAAAGAAAGCCAATTAAATGCACACATACCTACCCAATATTTCATGCCATTAAGCACAGGTGACTCTATATAAAATGTATTCAAGTTCTGCAAGCTTTTGTGGAAATAAATGAAAAAAAGAGTCCTTGAGTAAGTGAAAGTAAATATGAACTATAACGTAAGAAGTCAACGTGGTATATCTTAAAGTTTATTTAAATTTTTTGAAACATTTATTCAGAAGATTTGTGTCCTATATAAGGAAGTTTAATATATATATAATATACATATAACATATAATTTATATAATATGTATGTTAGTATAAATATACATACGTGTGTGTGTGCGTATACACACTCACACATATAGAGTAAAAATTTGAGTCGTTCTAGTACTGTAGCATTTACAACTATATGCTATTATCTGCTGGAAAACTAGCTGTCATTGCAATTAATATTAATATAACAATTCAAGATGATTCAGTGGAATAAATGAAGTATGCTGTTATCAAAATTATTAGATCAAACTATCTTATCATTTCTTTTGCATGATTACACAGTATTTCTTAAGTGCATAGAGCAACATACCCAAACAATCTGTAGTGTACAGTGTTCAGTTCTATTTAACTGAGCATTCAGCATCAAATAATTCAGATTAGTCAAATGTTTATCAAACATCAGAACAGAACTCTATGAAAGACTAAATCATAAAGAATCTCAATTATTTCCAAAGAATATCAACTACGCAACTACACAGACTATGTGCTTTGTCACAAATGTATGTAAATTAGAAACAGATAACAAAATTTCAATTAACTCTGATATATTTGAAATTTTAAAACAAGTGATATTCAAACTAAGACATTGGTCAAAGAAAAATTCATCAAATAGATTAGAAAGCATATGCAACTGAAAAATATTTAAAATAATGTCTAAAAACTAATGAAAAAGTTATTGAATGCTGATATTAGGAAAAAAACTCAAAACTAATAAGTGAAGAATTCATGTTAGTAGTAAAAAAAAATAAAAATAGAATAAACTGACCTGAAGCTATAAAAAAGAAAAAAGAAGTAATTCAGTAGAAAAGAATGTAACAATAGAAAAGATCAAAAACAAACAAAAAATGTGTATGTGGGGACTTGGCTTCTGACCAACAAACAGTTAACTATACACACACACACACACACACACACACACACACACACACACACAGGACCCTCAGGCAGAGCAGGCATAAAACAAAGTAAAAGTTTTCACAACTCTGGAAACAAGTGAAGGAAGCCTACTATCATGATTGGCATGGCTTCCTGACTGGTCAAATTTCCAGGCTGCTGCAGAGGGAGGGGAACCCAGATTGAGTCCAGTAGATTAGCTGATATGAGGAGATAGAACTAAGACTTTAAGGATGACTAGAAGCTAGAGTTCAGAGGATACAGTAGCATTGAAAAGAGAGCTACACTTAGAGAAAATCCTGGAAACCTGCTGAGACTTCCTCTCAAGTATTCAACAGAGTAACAATAGTCCATGCCTGTAATTTATTACCGGAGGCCAGAAAAATAATCAGCCACTTACAATTAAATGTAACAGTGTCTGGTGCACACAGAGCAAAGATAGTACCTGTTCCTACAAGCCAAACTGGATGAACTTGAGATTCATGGGCAGTGGGCAATGCGTAAAGAAGGATTTTGCTTCAGTTGTGAGAAATAATTAGCTCTAGGGTAAGTACTACTACAATCTTCCTTTTAAAAATGCACATCAGGCTCAAAAGAACAAGACTTTCCCCAGGAACAAAGCTCATGAATATTGATAGGAATACAAAAATACCCAGTACCCAACAAGGTAAAATTGGCTATGTTTGACATCCAATCAAAGGTTACTAGGCATGCAAAGGCAGAGATAAGCATAACTCATAATGAGGATAATAATTAGTGAAATCAAAACCAATCCAGAACTGACACAGATGTTAGAATTAGTAGAGAAGGGCATTTAAAAAGTTACTATCATGGCATTCCATGTGTTCAAAATAAAATATAAATAAATATGTATGTAATTGAATTTATACTTAAAAGCTTCCCACAAAGAAAACTCCAAACACAAATGACTTCTTGAGTTCTACAATTTTAAACAAATTATTCATAAACTTGAAGAGGATAGATTAATTTCTCACTCTTATTTGACTATATCATTATTCAGATATCAAATACTAATGAAACACTACAAGAAAACTACAAATCTATATCTCTGTGACCCTAGATGCAAAGTTAAAACAAAATTTAACTGAGCCCAATAATTGATAAATAGGATAATATTTCATGACTAAATAGGTTTATCTTGGGAATGTGTTTGAATTAACATTTAAAATGAGGTAATATATCTCCATTTTAAAAATATTTTAAACATCATCAATAGATACAGAAAAATCATTTGACCAATTAAATATCCATTTTATTCCTGGTTTTAAAAGCTCAGCCAAGAAGAAATTATTAGATCAATAAAGAAGATCAATGTAAAAAATTTCAGGCAATAATATATCTAATCACAATAGAATGGATGCTTGTCCCCTAAGATCTGGCATGAGAATAGGATATTCACCTTAATTTCTCCTAGAACATTGTACTGTAAACTTCTAGGTAAGGTAATAATTCAGGAAAATAAATAAAAGCATCTACATTGGAAACAAAGACATAAAATGGCCTTTATCTGCAAAGAATATTATCCCCTATATGAAAAATTATGATGGACTCTACAAGAACTTATGAGTAAAAATTTGAAGTTTGAAAGATATTAATGCAAATATCAATTGCATTCCTACATTCTAGCAAAGAACAATTAAATAGCAGCTTAAAACTACACACAACAGTACATCATATGACCTCCCTGAAGGGGTTGAGGACAAAGAGAAATTTCAATAAGTAACTTTAGAAGATGTTTTGAATGATATCTATGAGACAAAAGACAAAAAGAATTGCTCAGAATAGGGTACACAATTGGAAAATGTGTTCCTCACAGAGATACGGGACAGAAGTTCTGAAACCAATTTTCATATAGATTAAGCTTGAAATTTACAAGATGAGCTTAGAATATCTCATAATGCCAGAAGATAACAAAATTACAAAATAATCATAGTAAAGGAATAACAATGATGAGGGATGTGAGAGGATAAAGAAGCCAACTGAAATACCTTCCAATGACCAAAACTATAACAATTTGATCAACATAATACAAAATTGGTTTATAATCCAAAACATAAAATATAAATATCCAAAAGTCCTTACTGATATAAATTACTGGTTAAAATAATGATTAAACAAGCAAATGAGGAATAAAAGACAAATCTCTCACATGTAGAAGAATTCCAAGTAATTTATGTGGACACTTCAGCACTCAAAAAGGTGGAGTATATCTCCCATTTTTTTTCAATTTGAACTATGAATAATGACTTTCTTCCAAAAGTACATACAATATGGAAATGGAAGAAAAAGGGTAATTATTAATGGAAACCTGACAAATACTATATCAAGTCAGATAGTTAAGGTTAATGTCAACAGTAATGAGGTATTTTAAACAGCCTGTATTCTTGAAACAATGTGATGAAAATGTCTATTTATCTCCTCCTCCAAAAGATAGTCACAGTCTAATAATTAGAAAAACAACAGATAAATTCCAATTAGAGGGGGAATTCTATAATATTTCCAACCAACATTCCTTCAAACTGTGAAGGTCTTTGAAAAACAGGAAAACCTGAGAAAGTGTCACAAGTACAGGAACCTAATTGAACATGACTACTAAATAGTTCCTAAAATAGAATCCTGGAACAAGAAAAATGCATTCCAGTAAACCTGTGACTGTATGAATAGAGTTTGAAACTTAGTTAATGGTAATGTATAACTGTTGACTCATTAGTTGTGAAAATACTATTACAATAATATAAGATGTTAATAATAGAGGTAACTTTTCTGATGTATATGAAAACCCTCTATATCTTCCCCACAATAACTCTGTAAGACTAAAAATGTTCTAAAGTAAATGTTTATTTAAAAAGGTCAGCAACAATAGCAAAACAGAAAACACAGAAAGCAATTTAAAAGATCACTCAATAGTTAAATATGGGATAATGTCAGGAATAAAATAAATAACTTGAGTTTTACATATAACCCAAATGTTGAAATAAATATCCATGAGTGTGTCCACATTTAAATGATTGAATGAGCAGATAAATGAAGAGAAGTACCAAACATTCCAACATATACTCCAGGAATTGGGGAATAAACCTTTTTCCCCCTAAGTATGTTTTGAACTTGAGAAGAGAATGGAAAAAATTTTCTTTTTCCAGAGAAGAGAATGGAAAAAATTGAATAATTACTGAAGGGAAACCAGGAAGATATCATCTTAACCAACAGAATAAGATTAATATCACAGGTAATAATGTATACTGTTAGCATATATACTTGAAATGACACAATTAAAAGGGCATTTTATTTCTGTAATTTGTTCCTCAAATCCATAACTCCATAATAAGAACCACCATTGAGGGACTTTTTACGAACTACTTTATTACTATTCAAAAATGTCAATGTCTTATTGAGCAAGGAAACACTAAAAAACTGGCAGAGATAAGAGGCAACATGGCATTCTAAATTAGATCCTGTAAAATGGAAATGACATCAGTGGAAACTTATTGAAACCTGAATAAAGTCTGAGGTTTAGTTGACATTATAGCAATGCTAATTTCTGGATCATGACAATGCCTCACAGTTAGGGAAGGTGTTACCATTAGGGGGATATGGAAATGGTTGTACTATATTTTCAATACTTCTGTAAACTTAAAATTATAGTAAAACAAAGTATTCTCCAAAATATGAAATTCTTATGTATGAATATAACAAAAATAGGATTTTCAAGTTAAAAACTATGGAAACTGATTAAAGTGAACAATCTATATAGAGAAGTATACCATGTTCATGGATTAAGAGACTCAATGTTGTTTAGATGTCAAGTCATTCCAATTTGATCTATAGATGCAGAACAATTTTATCCAAACCTCCCAACATGCTTTACTATAGATATTTATAATATAATTATTTTTTAATGAATGGAAAAGAAAACAAAAAGAAATAATATTTAAAATATTTATGAAAAAAGAAGGAAGTTGGACGTTCCAAACTATTCAGTTTCAATGCTTACCAAATCTGTGATAATCATGCAAGATGTGCTGAAAATAAATGCATGAATCAATGCAATAGTGTAGAGAACTCAAAATTAGAATGAAGCAAATGTAGTTGACTGATCTTTACCAAGTGTAGAAAGAAGACTCTAGGAAGAAAGAACAGTCTTGTCAACTAATTATGCTGGGAAAAAAATTAACATTCACTTACAAAACAATGAATCTTGATATTTTCCCAATATCTGATATCAAAATTAACTCAATATGTATTTCAGCCCTAAGTATAAAACATAATATAAATATTTCTTCTAGAGGAAATCAGGAGAAAAATTTGCATGACGTTATGTTCAATTAAGAGTTTTTAGATAGAAGTTTAAAAGCATGACTGATAAAGTATTATATTCAGTAACTGAATGATGACGAAATTTAGATTTGCATGTTTATTAAGGTAAATTAAGTATAACCTTCAGGAACATATGACTTTAAAGGAAAAGAAATGGTAACTAATGTATGCTAGTGGAGATGATTCCAATGCTGCTTCCCAAATGTCTGCATCCAGGCATTGGGAGCAGAATGACAGAAGCCTGGGAAACATGGGCAGATTTTCTTAAGGAGACTCAGGGGTTTGGGGGTCTTCTCAGCACTCAGGTGTCTTTCAGTGTCAGAACAAATATGCATCTAGAGGTTTCTAAGTTAAGAAACAGCAACTTCCAAACAATATTAATTCAAACTGAAGACTTTTTTTTTTTTTTAAACTTGTTCATGGCAGACATTACATTTTCCTCCTTGGTGACAACAATATGTCAACAAGAATGTGACATGTTGAATGTGACTGTATAGGAAATGCACTTGGAAAATATTTTTATGAAGATCATTATCAATTCTGAACATCGTTAATCAAGATTTGGGTGACAAGAGCAGCAAAAAATGCATTAGAAAATAAAATATTTCTTGGGAAAGGTAAAATACGTTTCCAATACATTATTGTAACCTGTTCTTCTTTGCTACAGAATTTCAGTAAAATTACAGCAAAGGACTTTGTTATATTTGTAGAAGCATCAGTAAATTTCACATAATCAAAATATATCTTACTCTTTAAGAAATCATTACTTATGTGAAAATTGTTGTTTCAATTTTTTTTCTTTCTTTTTTTTTTTTTTTTTTTTGGTTTCTCAGTGATTTTGCATGGGTAAAGAGCAAAGCTAAGAGATCAGCTGGGAGAAGGTGACCATTCTAGAAATTTTTAGGAATTAAGGGGCAATGTTTTTTAACACAGGAAGATATGAACTATAGCCAGATGTACAGGCCTATGGTTGTCTATATTAACATCACTCTTCCTAGCCATGAAAAAATAAAATTTTATTTTATCACAGATTTGTGTTTCTTTTTGTATTTTCCTATCTCCTTTTGTCTCTGGGATTTTTTTTTAATTTAATGAATCTACTCTCATTAAAATGTAGACTATTTTTGGAAAAATTCTCATGTTAAATTCTATGTCCTTTCTCAGTGATATGCATGAGTAAAGAAGAACTCTAAAGCTAAATGATGAACTATGTGAAACAGTTCCAGAAATATGACAGGTATCAAGGAAAAGTATCTTCCAACCTGAGGAGATAATGACTGGCACTAGATAAATGTCCTTGAGCTATGTATACTAATATCACTATGTAAATGTCAACCATGAAATTTCATATCTTATTTGGTAAGAAGTTAAAGATTATTCTACTCATTTCCTATCTCTGTATTCCTAGGATAGTCTCTTTGATTTTGTGAAGTATTTTAATTTGTAATACAAATTGTTAAATTATACCATATTTTATCTTTTTGGTACTATTTTACTCTTATTAATTCAATTAAATGATATATAACTTTAGGATACATTTTGTCATAATCATAAAAGTATGGAATAAAATTTGTTCTAATTCAAAAAAATAAAATTAAAAAAATAAAATATTAATAAGTTAGACATTAACAAAATTAAAAACTTAGTCTTAGAAAGATATTTTTAAAGAATAAAAAGACAAACCATTAGACACTAAGAGGATATTTATAAATCCCACATCTGCTAAAGGATTTGTATCCAGAAAATGTAAATAATATTTAAAACATAACAATGAGGAAACAGTCCCCAATAATAATAAATCTGAATCAACTCTTCATCAATGATATGTGAGAAAATAACAAGATGAAAAGATACAAGGATCATTAGTTCCTAGGGAATTGCAAACCAAAAGCGTTCATCTATACCGCTATGTGCCTATTCACATGGATCAAGTAAACTGACAATGATAAGTGGTTGTAAGAGCTACAGAAAAGCAGGGTTCTACAAAGGGAGTTGTGAGGAAATGGTACAGTTTCATGCAATTCAGTGGTGGTGGATACATGACTCTATACAATTATCAAAACCCAGAGAACTACAAAGCACCAAGAGCGACTTCTATTACACACATTTATTTATTTTTTTAAATTTATTTTTATTGTAAACAAATGGGATACATGTTGTTTCTGTTTGTACATGGAGTAACAGCATACCCTT
Organism: Sciurus vulgaris; assembly: GCF_902686455.1. Taxonomy (NCBI): domain Eukaryota; kingdom Metazoa; phylum Chordata; class Mammalia; order Rodentia; family Sciuridae; genus Sciurus; species Sciurus vulgaris. The sequence continues at coordinate 95,407,751 of NC_136462.1, forward strand.
TCCATATTCATAAATTTACATAGAGTAATGATGTTTGATTCATTCCATTATTTTTTTCCTTCCCCCCCAACTCTCCCACCTCTCTTTTCCCTCTATACAGTCTCTCCTTCCTCCATTCTTGTCCCTCTCCCACCCACCACTAAGTGTTATCATACACTTATCAGTGAGATCATTCCTCTTTTGGATTTTTGAGATTGGCTTATCTCACTTAAGATGATATTCTCCAATTTCATCCATTTGCCTGCAAATGCCATAATTTTATTATTCTTTATAGTTGAGTAATATTCCATTGTGTGTATATATATATATATATATATATATATATATATATATATACCACAGTTTCTTTATCCATTCATCAATTGAAGGGCATCTAGGTTGGTTCCATAGTCTGGCTATTGTGAATTGAGCCACTATGAACATTGATGTGGCTGTATCTCTGTAGTGTGCTGATTTTAAGTCCTTTGGATATAGGCCAAGGAGTGGGATACCTGAGTCAAATGGTAGGTCCATTCCAAGTTTTCTAAGGAATCTCCACACTGCTTTCCAGAATGGCTGCACTAATTTGCAGTCCTACCAGCAATGTATGAGTGTACCTTTTTCCCCACATCCTCTCCAACACCTATTGTTGCTTGTGTTCTTGATAATCACCATTCTAATTGGGGTGAGATGGAATCTTAGTGTAGTTTTGATTTACATTTCTCTTATTACTAAAGATGTTGAACATTTTTTCATATATCTGTTGATTGCTTGTACATCTTCTTCTGTGAAGTGTCTGTTCATTTCCTTAGCACATTTGTTGATTGGGTTATTTGTATTCTTGGTGTAGAGTTTTTTGAGTTCTTTATAGATTCTGGAAATCAGTGCTCTATCTGAAGTATGAGAGGCAAAGATATTCTCCCACTCTGTAGCCTCTCTCTTTGCATTGCTGATAGTTTCCTTTGCTGAGAGACAGCTATTTAGTTTGAATCTATCCCAATTATTGATTCTTGCTTTTATTTCTTGTGCTATGGGAGTCCTGTTGAGGAAGTCTGATCCTAAGCCAACAAGGTGAAGATTTGGACCTACTTTTTCTTCTATAAGATGCAGGGTCTCTGGTCTGATTTCAAGGTCCTTGATCCATTGTGAGTTGAGTTTTGTGCAGGGTGAGAGATAGGGGTTTAGTTTCATTCTGTTGCATATGGATTTCCAGTTTTCCCAGCACCATTTGTTGAAGAGACTATCTTTTCTCCATTGCATATTTTTGGCACCTTTGTCTAGTCTTAGAAAATTGTATTTATTTGGGTTTGTGTCTGTGTCCTCTATTCTGTACCATTGATCTACCTGTTTATTTTGGTACAAATATCATGCTGTTTTTGTTACTATTGCTTTGTAGTATAGTTGAAGTTCTGGTATTGCGATACCCCCTGTTTCATTCTTCCTGCTAAGGATTGCTTTAGCTATTCTGGGTTTCTTATTCTTCCAGATGAATTTCATGATAGCTTGCTCTATTTCTGTGAGGTACATCATTGGGATTTTAATTGGAATTGCATTGAATCTGTATAGCACTTTTGGTAGTATGGCCATTTTGACAATATTAATTCTGCCTATCCAAGAACACGGGAGATCTTTCCATCTTCTAAGGTCTTCCTTAATTTCTTTCTTCTGTGTTTTGTAGTTTTCATTGTAGAGATCTTTTACCTCTTTGGGTAGATTGATACCCAAGTATTTTATTTTTTTTGAGGCTATTGCAAATGGAGTTGTTTTCCTCATTTCCCTTTCAGCTGTTTCATTGCTTGCGTATAAAAATGCTGTAGATTTATGCGTGTTGATTTTATAGCCTGCTATTTTGCTGAATTCATTGATGAGGTCTAGAAGTTTTCTGGAGGAGGTTTTTGGATCCTCTAAATATAGAATCATGTCATCCCCAAATAGTGACAGCTTAAGTTCCTCTTTTCCTATTCGTATCCCTTTAATTTCTTTAGTCTGCCTAATTGCTCTGGCTAGAGTTTCGAGGACAATGTTGAATAGAAGTGGTGAAAGAGGACATCCCTGTCTTGTTCCCGTTTTTAAAGGGAATGGTTTCAGTTTTTCTCCATTAAGAATGATGTTGGCCATGGGCTTAGCATAGATAGCCTTTACAATGTTTAGGTATGTTCCTACTATCCCTATTTTTTCTAGTGTTTTCAGCATGAAGGGGTGTTGTATATTGTCAAATGCTTTTTCTAGGTCAATTGAAATAACCATATGATTCTTAATCTTAAGTCTACTGACATGATGGATTACGTTTATTGATTTACAGATGTTAAACCATCCTTGCATTCCAAGAATGAACCCCACTTGATCGTGGTGCACAATTTTCTTAATATGTTTTTGGATACAGTTTGCCAATATTATGTTAAGGATCTTAGCATCTATATTCATCAAATATTGGTCTAAAATTTTCTTTCCTTGATGTGTCTTTTCCTGGTTTGGGTATGAGGGTGATATTAGCTTCATAGAATGAGTTCCGTAGGGTACCCTCCTCTTCTATTTCCTGGAATACTTTTAGAAGTATTGGAATGAGTTCTTCTTTGAAGGTCTTGTAGAACTCAGCTGAGAATCTGTCTGGTCCTGGGCTTTTCTTGGATGGTAGATTTTTAATGGCTTCTTCTATTTCATTGCTTGATATTGATCTGTTTAAATTGTGTATGTCCTCCTGGTTCAGTTTGGGAGGAGCATATGTCTCTAGAAATTTGTCAATGTCTTCGGTACTTTCTATTTTGTTGGAATAGAGATTTTCAAAGTAGCTTCTCATTATGTTCTGTATCTCAGTGGTGTCTGTTTTGATATTTCCTTTTGCATCATGTGTTTTAGTAATTTGAGTCTTCTCTCTCCTTCTCTTTGTTAGTGTGGCTAAGGGTTTTTCTATTTTGTTTATTTTCTCAAAGAACCAACTTTTTGTTATGTCAATTTTTTGAATAGTTTCTTTTGTTTCAATTTCATTGATTTCAGCTCTGATTTTAATTATTTCCTGTCTTCTACTACTTTTGCTATTATTCTGTTCTTCTTTTTCTAGGGCTTTGAGCTGTAATGTTAGGTCATTTAATTGTTGACTTTTCATTCTTTTCTGGAATGCGCTCCATGCAATGAATTTTCCTCTTAGTACCGCTTTCATAGTGTACTACCGCTTACATACATTTATAAAAATAATCCTCCAAGATGTTGGAATAATCCAGGATAGGATACTAACTATTTAAATGTATCTATTCTACAAACATATGAAGTAATCCAACGGAAGGCAGTAGGAAGAAAAAGACAACCTAAGTAAATCTGGAAAACAATGCTTTGTCCAGATGCTATCATAAAAGAAGGAAAACTGAATATAAAATACCTTTCCAGTACTCTTTTAAAAAGTACCCAAATCATGAAAAACTATGAAACTGTCAGAAAGGAAGAGATAGAAAACAAAGTGACAGTCTCCTAGGTTAGGTTGCTGTAACAAAATACTATAGGCTAGGTGACTTACAAACAGAAATTTATTTTTAACACTTCTGGAGACTGGGAGAATGAGATCAGCATGCTAAGTGTGTGAGGTTTCCATGAGGGTTCTCTTTCAGGTTGCAAATGGCCACCATCTTCTTGTATCCTCATATGAAAAAAGATGGAGAGAAAGATTTCAGATCTGTTTTATGAAGGCATTCATCTCAGCAAAGAGGGCTCCATCCTCATGACCTAATTATCCCCCAAAGGCCCTACCTCAAAATGCGGTCACATTGGGGGTTAGAAATTCAGTATATTAATTGTATTGGGGTCACAAACATTCAGTCCATTGCAATGACTAACTTCAATATGTGGTATCTTAGATTGGATTCTGTAACATAAAAACACATTATCAAAAAAAAAAAAAAACTGGCAAATTTTAAATAAAGTATTTAGTTAATACTGTTGTCCAGTTTCTCAGTTGTGAAAAATGCATCATGGTTATATAAAATGCTAACATTTGAAATCTGGATAAAAGGCATGTGGAACTCCAGTCGGGCAGCTTAGAGTCAGTTTGTGAAGATTTCATTTCTTTGTTAATTATTATCTTTAATTACATACTAACAAGACTATTTTTTATCTTGAAAACAAACAAAGGGAACTGGTTTCATATGAAGATAATATGAGTATTGTTTTGCTTCCATCAATTTTTCATTTGTTGATTGACAGATCATAAAGACAGGCAATAGTGAAACAGATCATGACCAAAAAATATAATTGAGAATTTATTCTGTATTCATTTGTGAGAAACCCCCAATCTTTTCAACTGGTGTTGAAGAACATTATTCAATTTCAATAAGAATATTGCCATGAAGAACAATCTCTCACCTTGTCCTTACTGATGTGCTATTTTTCTTTTGGTAGGTAGCCCTTATACATTTCCCAGGAATTCCATCATAATAAGACTGAGATTTTATAGATCTAGTTCAAACACTTTCATTAAACAAAACTAAGGCCAAAAAAGGTGAAGGTCCCAGCTACAGGGTACGGTTTTACCACATTCCAGTGTTCATTCACCCTCTGGTGACTAGGCAGAGGACTGACCATTTAGCTGCCTTTCAGGGTGATGCTCTAGAGAAGAGCCCAAGAGAAGTGAGGCTGGATTCCAGGCTTTGGGGATACATGTACCAAGAGCTGCACTAGGACTGACTTTCTGTGCTGGCAGCTACTCCCCTTGGTGTCTGGAGAGTGAGGTGACACCATTACAGCTAATCTGTATTCAGTGAAGGGATTCTATTTATTATCTATCTAAACTGGGCATCTATTGGTTTTGTGTGCTTAGCACATTCCAATCTCTTCTTTGGGTAGCAGCACTTCTTTCCCTTCTTTGGAGAACTGCTCTTTATCCACACTCTGAGTTTCTGGCAGGGCTGCTAGTCACAGTACTCTGCCCCTCCTGTCTAGGCTTTCATTCAGGACAGAATGCAAAGCACTACACCCCCCTCAATACCCACTTCATGACAGAAAAGTGCTCTTCCCAGGGCTTTTCTGAATCACAGTAGAAATGATGGCACTCTATTTCCCATACATCATGATCTATAAGTACGTGGTACCAATCCCACTGGTAGTCATGGCTCCCCCCATGTAGAGCAAGCCAAGGTGAGGGGCAGAGAGAAGGGATACAGGGAGAAGTGCTGTGATTGCCATAGTTTGAGTTGCCTAAGAAGCAGACCCTTGACAAGAAACCAGTGTAATCAGCTTATTTAGAAAGTGAAAGGAATTGAAAGAGATGCTGTTTGGCCTGAAGTGCTTGTGCTAATATTTGGAGAGCAGTATTTCTCCACTCTGAGGGAAAGCAGATCACAAAAAGAAGGATGTTTAGTAAATATGGAATCAGAACAAGAGGACTCAGCCATTGGGTTCCGATATTCAATATCTACTGCTGGTGAGGCAGGGAATGTTCATCAGTATACTGTGCCTGGTCCCAAGAACCTGAATTGAGTCCAGTCAATTTTATCTGGTCAGCACAGAGTGAGCAGGGCCCATTTCTTTTCTCAAATTGTGTGATGATTCCTGTTTCCTGTGGACCCTACTGGTACTTTTGCACTCACACTCTTCCTCTTTCTTGTTCTCACTCTCTCTCCCTCTAATAGTGCCCAATCATTGGTGGTTACTGTGCATCTATAGTTGGTAAGTGTGTTAGTCAGCTTTGCATTTCTGTGACCAATATACACAATATAAGACCAACCTAGAGGAGGAAAAGTTATTTTGGCTCAAATTTCAGAGGTTCAATCTATGGTCAACTGACTCCATTGCTCTGGGCCCAAGATAAGACCAAAGACCATGGCAAAAGGGTGTATCAAAGGAAAGTAGCTCGGAACTCAGTAACCAGGAAGCAGAGATATCCCTGGTAAACAATCAAGGATAATACAATTCCAAAGGGCATAACTCCAGTGACGTACTTCCTCCAGTGATGCCCTACCTGCCTATAGATACATTCAAATTATTAATCCATCATATGGATTAATCCACTGATGAGGTCACAGCTCTCATAATCTAATAATTTTACCTCTGAACTTTCCTACATTGTGTCTCACATGAGCTTTTGGGGAACACTTCATATCCAAACCATAAAAGCAAGTATCCCAACCTTATGACTCAGTTTCTACTACAATTGATGGAATTGTTACACAAGAAACTATCATAGCATTTAGTAGGTGTTTAAATATTAATTAATTAAATATTAATTAGTTAAGTTTTGAAAAAATTTTCTTATGTGTCCACAGTACTCCTTATCACTTTTCTGCAACATTTACTCTGTTTTTACTTTTTATTATGCTGGGTTTCCTTTACTTTTCACTTTTTTCTGAAAGGTATTTTGTTCTTCTTCCTGTTCTGCATTCTTTATTCCCTGTTTAAACAACATATATTGTAAAGAGTAAACATTTTAGATCCTAAAGAAGCTCAGGTTTGAAAAAGTACCGTTTTACCAACAGTTACTTAAATCAAGACAAGTAGCTTAAGTACTCAGTCTTTCTTCATCTCTAAGTTGGAGCTAACATTTTGCAAAATCTATCTTACACTTCAAATAGATTCATAAATGTGGAACCCCCTATGAACTGGCAATTGCTATAAAGAACAGTGTTTTAGAAGTGAGGAAAGGTCATGTGTGGTATTACAGGTCGGGTCAAAGAGGCAATAAAGCAGGGTTTGGATGCCCTATCTCAGGAATGGGATAGATCCCAAAATAAATTGGGGAAAAAAGTGTATTCTGCACAACAAAAGGGGTTTATAATCACTGAGGTTTTAAATGGATCTGCTAAAGTGTTTTTGGAAAACCACTGACTAAGTAGTTTATCAGTCCTCATGTTCAACCTGTACACACGTTTCATGCTCAGCAGTATCTCAGCAAATGCTGTAGTTAATTACTCGCTAATTATAACATCATTGAATGGCTATAGAGAGGAAACCATATAATTATGGAGCAAAAAGCTCTGAGCAATTACAAGGCTGAGCATATTGGTTGATTACAATAAATTCCCAGCTCATTGTTGATATTTGTCACCTGCTTAATGTTCCTAATCTCCTGATGCATGTGATAAACCATGTGCAACATAGGAACCAGGCCTTTGGAGAGGAATCCCAAATTAAAGGAGAGATAGTAAAACATATGCAATTTTCTGATGAACTGGATGGTATGTTTGCTTGTATTTGTCTATCCAACACAGAGACCACCAACCACTCTGGTGGTCTTTGCCCTCTTGGGCCTTCTAGTCCAGGAGGAGAGGTCATCATGTATGTATGATATAGTGCATTACCATTGGCAGAGATCAACATGGAATGTTACAGGAGCCCAGCAGAATCAGTGACTTAACCAAACCCTGAAGAATATTCCAGAAAGTATTCACAGAGAAAGTGCTATTGAGGTCCAGTTTTGAATTATGCATTATCAAGTGTAAAGGGAAGAAAGTGAGACTTTGAAAATAACAGATTTTTCAGAAGGGATGTTAGTGAATCATCAAAACATGTGCAGAAAACCCTACTTGTACTGTATCCCCCCCAGATGAAATGGTTTGATGTTCTATACCACACCCAGTTTCCTCAAACACTTTGTTTCTGAAAAAAAAAAAAAAAAATGTTACCATCTTACCTCATAGTTTCTTTTGGCAAATCCTATAATTGACTTATCCTTGGAGCAACAAAGGAGCCTTGCATTATCCTGGAAAATGCTATAATTATAATTAGATAATTGTAGAAAGGTTACTGTATATTTTCATATTGCTCTCAAGGCAGCATTGTTCTTGGTCCCCTTTCTGTCTTAATGCTACAACTTGTGAAAGTGCCTCAGGTACTTCACAAAACTCTAATCATTTTCTTAGAGAGAGGTTGTAAATATTTCCAAACATCAGATTGACATTTTTGGTATATGATATATGGATTTCTCTATTTTGTTTTTTTTTTTTTTTTTCAGATCCTGTAGGCCAAAATCAAAAATGCAGCTACTATGTAATTAATATTTACCTTTAGTGCCTAAGATTGGCTTGTGATCATTTCACTGAGGAAATTGAAAATTAGTAATTGAGTGTATTACATAGCTCAGAGCCATGTGAGCAGAATTTTTATAGAGAAGTATGTTTTTCATCCCAGAAAAAATATTGAACACATGAGAAAGAAAAGTGGCAGTCAATTTTCTCTGAGACACTATGACAACAGTTATGTACTGTGCTTTGCACATAGTGACATTTAATAAGTATGTGTTGACTGACTTAGAAATTTGAGATTTGAGACATGACCTTGACAGAATTTTGTCTGAGCTTGCAAGGGATTAGACTGGGGACCAGAAAGGTAAAACATTGTCTTAGAACACTTCACAGTCAAGGAATTTTTTTGGAAGATGGTCCGTTTTATCACAGCTTCTATACGTGAAGATCCAGTGCTCCATTAGACTGCCCCATGCAGTTCTCATGGGCAGTGAAGCTCCATGGGAGGAGGGAGTATCCCCTGAGCCTTGCAAAATGCTGAATTATTCAGATGCTTTGAAGAAGTCAAGTTTCCTTAAGTGACTTTCTATTATTTTAGGAAAATCTCTTGTGAATATTTACAGCAATATATCACAAAATTAGAAGTGTGAAGAATTCAACATTGTTTTATCATGGTCGAGACCTGTTGAACATCCTCTGTGTCCAAGTTTTTTCTAGCACAGTGTCTTGAAGACTATAGGCATTACTCACAACATTCGTTTTTAAAATTTGAATTTCATATATTTAGCCTTCCATTTTTACCAGTGAGATTTAAATTATGACCATTACACACAGACACATACACATTGTTATGATTATGATATAGTTGTCAATAATACACATTAATGTATCATTATATTTTAAAAATTGGTAAGCAGTGTCCTGCCTATTAGATAATTACCAGACAGAACCTAGTATCACACACTGAAAATACATGATAAATAACTGAATGTTTTCTCCATTAAGTCAGGATTCAGCTTTCCATTCACAAAATGAGAATGGAGATATTTATTCAGCCCTACAGCAAAGTGCAAAGGACATCATGACTCTGAAATAACTTTGTGGACTGTGAAGTTGCACGGGTAAGGAATTGTCATTATTGTGAAAGGTCTTTAGTGAGTGAAGAAGAGGTATGTGTGCAGCTGCCTCATACTTGAGTCCCTCAAAATAGCTAAAAGAACGCTCATCTTTTAAGTGGAAATAAGGCATGCTGAAAGTCAAAAGTGATAAGCCATTTGTCACTTTACTCAGCATGGTGCAAACTCCAGGCTCGCCTGGCACATGCAGAGCCTCCAGCTGAGCCCTCTACATCATCTTTCCAAAGAATATTGCACTAAAACATTATGCAATTTAATCACTGAAGCCTTGGGCTCAAGGTCATTGAGTAAGTTTGTCTCTTTCCAAACTGATAAAAAAAGGGGTTGGATAAATATGAAAATAAATTGGTAATACAGATCCTCTTCATGAGTATGGTCATGAGTGCTTACTGTCACTGGAACTCTAATCCAGCAGTGGAAATCCCATCCTTCCACTTGTTGAATTAACTACATATCATTGTAACATATTATCATATCCTGAGGTTATTATGTCTCTAGTTAGTAGAATATCCTAGGGGAAAGGACATTTGAAGAAAATGACTCTATGATCAAGAAAGGAAGACTTTTGAATTCAGAGGTAGTGTTGATCCTCATGGTTTAGTCCTAAAACTACTTCATCAAGGGTGTGGATGATGTTTAGAACACAAATTAGGGTAGTAGAGACCTGAACAATCATCCCATGCAAGTTCATGTCCTGATCATGTAGTACATACTGTCACTTCAAGGCATTTCATTCTAACACTCAGGGATATTTTGAGGAAATTTACTTTTCCTTCAGTTCTAGAACTCATAACCTCTCAAGAAGGAGTCGCAAGAACACTGAACTTCAAACTCTGTTTATATAATTACTAAAATGAAAGATGAATTTTGAGGGAAACAAAGCCAGAAAATAATTTTCCAATTTAGAAAAGGAAAGAATGAAAAGATTAGAGGTAGAATCTGGTATCAAAAAACAGAGGAGACTGGCTTTGCTTGAAGAAGGGACTCTCTTGGCTGTACTTAAGAAAGCTGTATCTAGTCACCTATCAAATTATCTTAGCAACTAACAAAGGAAACAAGGAGTCTGAATGCATTCAAGTCATAATTGGTCAGTCTAGCCAGCCTGGCCTTTGCATTAACAAAATTCAAATTGTCAATTGGTTTGTCACGTATAAATATGTAGGCTTATATCCAGTCCCAAGAGAATAATACCTGCTCCTTAACATAAGAACTCAGGCAGTTGGGCATGGTGGCTCACTTCTGTAATCCTAGAGGCTGGGGACACTGAGGCAGAAGGATTACCAGTTCAAAGCCAGCTGCAGCAACTTAGTGAGGCCCTAAGCAACACAGAAAGACCTTGTCTCTAAATTAGATAAAATAAAATGGGGAGGGAATTTGCTGGGGATATGGCTCAGTGGTTAAGCACCACTGGATTTAATCCCTGATACCAAAAAATAAATTAATTAATTAAAAATAAAGGACTGAGATTTGAAGAAGTATGAGACAGAGGAGACAGAGGTGTGTGGTATGTACACATGTGCTTGTTGAGGAGAACAGGATGAACAAAGAATGGCCATGACCTTCATGAGTTTGGATCTAAAAGATGAGTGTGCCAAGTTGCCAACACATATATTACATGAAGCAGATTTTTCCTCTTGTTCCAGAAGTTACAAACAGGCACTGTGGTCCTTCAGGAAAGAAAGATTAGATAATGTCGTGATACAGAGTGTGGTGGAAAGGAGGTAAAGGAGAAGAATATTTCGGGGAAAATGGGATTTGAAGAGGAAATAAAGGACAATATTTAGGGGGAAATGGAATTTGAAGAGAACAAAATAGTCCACATGGGAATTATTGCAACTCTTCAGATGAGATTGGATTAAAGGATTGTGTTCCACAAACACCTTTGACAGTTTAGGGTGACTGACCATTCTGGTTAAGCCAGGACTGTAGGTATTCTCAGGAAGCAGGACTTTTAGTGTGAAAACCAGGAAGGTTTTTTGGGACAAACCAAATCGTCCTCCTTCTTCACCCAAACACCATGTGGTCTGGGGGGACCCAGTTGATTTCCTCTCCTGAATGTTTCTTTAAAGCGTCTACACTTCTCTTTGAACACTTTTCACATTTCTGTCCAATCGTTTTAATTTCTTGCCTGGATTACCCCAACAGCCTCCCATTCGTCTTCCTCCCAACTGATAGTGATCTTTCTAAAACACAAGTCTGCTCATATCACTCTCCTGCTGAAAATTCTTCAATCATTCTTCATTACCTTTGAGATAAAATCTCATTACCTTCATCACTTAATTTTCAAGTTTTAGTGTCTATCATAATCCTGTGGAAGGAGGATTTATTTAAAAGACAAAATGCTTATCCATTTCCACGTTTATTTATCCAAAAAAAAAAAAAAATGGCTGAGGATCTACTAGCTGTCACACACTGTTCTAGGAACTGGAATTTCAACAGTGAGCAAACGGACAACGTTTCTATCGTAGTAGAATAAGTACCCTTGTGGGGTAGGGGCAAGTGATAAGCATGTTCATACCCAATCAGGAAGTGAGAGGCTATTAGGCTTTCAAAGAAAACAAGGGCAAGTAAGAGGATATTAGATTCATACAATTTTAGCTAGTATGTCCAGGAAAGACTTCTCTGAGTGATGCTTGGGCATGAAACAAGGGTTTGAGAGTATTTGGAGGGAGGATGCTAAGAAGACACATATATAAGTCTTGAGTTGGGAGAGTGTCTGAGGTCCTCAGAAAAGGAGACCTGTGTGGTGGAATCGGGTAAGCTTGGAAAGAGTGACAGGAAGTGAGAGCAGAGGCCAAGTCCCGAGCCAGCACATCTGGAGACTGTAGGCCATTTTAAGGACTTTTGATTTCATCTAATGAGATGGTCAGCCACTTAGAGTTTTGAGCAGAGGGATGACATGATTAGCATCTTAAAAAGACCTCTCAGGCAGCTGTTGAACCAAAAGACTTTTAGATTGAAGGGAATCATAGAGACCACATCGGAAGTTACAGCAGGCAGAAAAACAAAACTGGCTGGACTATGGTGGTGTCAGAGGGTTAAGCACTGGCCTTGCTCCAGGCTGTCTCTACTCAATGCCTCCCTCTAGCAGCCAGACCTCACCACTTGCATGACAAGCTCACAGCCCGTGTTGTTTTGCTCTGCCGCTAATTCCTTTCTTCCCTTCACATGTCCTGCCTTGGCCTGGATGGCTTGCCTTTTTAAAAGTCTTGTAGACAAGCACCCTTTTCAGGAAGTCATCACAGGTCTGTTTGGTTTGGTGCTTAGAGCTACACAGTATCTGTACCTAATTTACACACGGGTATGTAATGGCCTGTTTACATGTGTATATTCTCCTCCCTTGCTCACACTCATCAATTTTTCTCTCTCACACACACCAGATGTGAACTTTGAGGAAAGTAATTGGCACAGTAAATACAAATACATTTGAGATAGTAAATGAAGGAGGGAGTTTACACATCAAATTGAAAAGACCAGATATTAGGCACTATTTGGAGCTTTATCCTGAAAAGCCATTATGAATATGTTGATATCTGATCAATGGACTCATTCATTTGTTCAGCATGTTGCTTAGGACCTACCATATACAAATTTGCTAGGTGTTGGAGAGAGAACAATAATAATACACAATCAACACTGTGTGTTAGTGTAGTTATAAACATGGATCATTTGTGACCGAAAGAGTGAATTATTAAAAACACCTAAAGCTATCAGGTGTGGAGACACACATGATGAAATGATCCCAGGTGATACATTAAAGAAAGTTCTTGCTCCTACAACTATGTTTTGATGACATAAACAGAGTAAAGAATTTCAAATTTTAAAACATTTGCTATTTATTCCCGAGGATGTACAGAAAAATAATTTTGAAGAAACAATGGAAATGCATAGTTAATTATGAGTGACATCAAATCAAATCCAATCTAGATCAGATAAACTGCAGGTCTACAACAGAATCAGCAATGTGTCCTGTATAGTTCCACAGAATAGAGCACAGCTAACAAAAGTACAGAATAATTTTTCTTTGTGGATAGACACTATAAAGACCTAAAAACTACTTATAGGCCAGGTGGCTCAGGGAAAATACCAATTTCTTGTGAAAAAAAATATAAGAATGATGAAAAAATAAATGAGTGACCCTGAATAAGCCATGCTCCCCAGTGTAAGCTGAACCAACCAGAGGGACTTGACCTTTTTTTTACTTTTTAAAATATGAATCATTGGTTTTTATTACAACTCAGAATTATATATTCTCACACATACACATAACGGGGACTTGACCTTTCTGTTCTCACTGTGACCAGGTTTTGCAGAGGACTATATCCTTCCACTACTCATGTTGTCAAAGAGCTCGAATAGATGGCTTAATTACTGACATCCAGAAATGCCATGGACAACTATTCTAGTGGGGATATTTAAACTGTTCTGCTACATATTGAAGAAAGAAATCTTCTGCAGGATTAAGATCTGCTTGGTTTAAAAAACATCACAGCAATCATGCATGCTGTGAAAACCATAACGGCAGACTGCTCCTGTCTATTGCTGCTAAGATGATAATTAATTGGGAGCCAGAAGGTGATTGCAGTTTCTCAAAATTGATTATTGAAGGACTAAAAATTCAGAGCAGTGTGTTGGTTCAGAGCCCAGTCTTCAGTCAGATAAACCTAGGTTCCAATAATAGAACTTCGTGTTTTTATTAAAATATCATGAAATCTTAAAAGCATTAGTCTTTTTTCAGTAATGACCTTTAATAGCATTACACACCCTATCATAATTGATCAACATTGTTTTTGCATGTAACTGTCAAAATATCTTTAAAAGCTAATAGCCTTTTGTTAGCCCTAGTTCTCATTCATTTTCAAAGTATCATATTATAACGTTTTATGCTGATTTTATTCATTAAATATAGAAATGATGATAATACATTTTTCTAATCTTTTTTTCTCTCTTCATTTATTCTGTTCTTGCAGTGATTCATCCAAATACAAACAAAATATCTAAAAGAAATAATCGTGATCAAAGAACTAAAACACTAATTAAATTAAGGTGTCTCACATTTAGGAAATGATTATTAGAGAAATTTCAAAAGTCTATGTCTTCCTTTCTTATTTACCTTATGACAAAATTCATCACCATTCATCAACCAAACATAAGTTACAGATGTTATATTAAACCTACTGCTGGAAACTAACCTGCAGCTGAATTTTTGGACTGGTACTCATGGGAAGATAATCTGTCATGAATTTCATTTTTCATTTTGCCCAGATATTCTTCCTGACATGTAATTGGGTTGAGTTCAGATTATCAGCCAACAGCAATTATTTTGAGAGCATGTGATTTTTTGTTATTATAGTTTTGAACCAATTGCGTAAGAATATGAGAAAATTGTGTCATAATGGAAGAACATTTATGCAGTCTGTAATAACTATAAATAGCATTGTTAAAGCTATTTCATGGTCTTAGGGGCTTGTCACACAGCAGTGGGCACTGTGCCTACATTATCATTTTTAGTGAATTTTAATTACTTAAAATTTAAAAGTTATTTATGATAACTCTTAATTTTGTATATTTTGTAACTTATTTAAAATATCTGAATTTCAATAACTTCCTATGAAAAAGGCACATGGTATTTTTGTGGGAATTAAATGAGGCAAAATACAGAAGTAGAGTACCTGTATAGAATACATAAATGTAAAATCATTTCAAACCTTGCATTAAGTACTGATCCTTATAAAACTGGAAAAAAAAGAAAAATAATAATGTGCTATTCATAATGGCCTGCTTTAAAACCGTGTGGCTTCTTTTCCAATGAAGAAAAATGCCAAAACCAGCAGCGGTGGATAAAAATGGAGGGAATCATAGGGCTGGACTTAGATGTTAGGTACAGACTTTCAGAAGCTGTGATCATTTAGGAACTGGGTTTGAATTTTATTAAGTGATAAAACCCAAGGACAGCGCCAGCATGTGAGCTTCAGGAGAAGAAAAAGTATTTAATACCAAACGGTTTCGGAAGTTAGAATATAACACATTGCTACACAGCTACAAAGCACAGACAGCTTTCTGCTGTTACAAGGGCAGGCTTGATCTCAGAGGAGAGGTATTTGCAGACAGTGGTAAAGGAATAAACCCATTGAAATAATGAGTGACTCAGAGATTAATGTGTCATTTACGCTTAAGCTGTTCTTTCTCAAGTTGCCACCTTCACAGAAAACACAGTCTTGACCCTCTCTCATTCTTTAACTCTTCTCCGTTACAAAATTCTCTGTGTCCATGACTTTTTCTCTCATTTGTTCCTTAAGGTAACTCCCTCCCGCTGCCTCCCTCTGACTTATCCCAGGGCACTCAATGACTCTGTCATTGCTGAATCTGAGGGATAACTGTCCACCAATAGCATGGCATTTCATGCTATTGATCGACCTTCCCTTGAAATTCTCCTCCATGGATCTGTCTTTCCTCCAGTTTTCCTCTCATCTTTCTTCCTCTGATCCTCTCCTGCCTGGGACACCTCAAGATCTCTTTGCCTTGATGACAACATTGTTACTGGTTTGCCCAAAGTAGTGTAACTTTTCATTCCTACATACTTCTCTGCCCCATGCTGACCTTCAACGCTGTAATTCAGGAAAGACCATAGGAGTCTCTTTAACACAGACGTTGTTAAACTATATTCTCAGACCTCTGGGTACTTCATGAAATGCTGAGGAAAGGGAGAGGGAGACAAAACAATCAGGTTCCTTGATCCTTATCCCTTTCAACCAAGCATGTACACATCTATCTGTGGTTTGAAATAAGACTTCATTTCTAAAGGAAAAAGTTTTGCTATTTAGTATATCTAAATCACTCTTCTATATCTAATCCATTTTCCATGCTACCAGTATCATGCTAATGTGCAGATTTTATCATAGTATTTCTCTGATAAATAGCCTTGGTATTGGTTAGGACTTATTCAGGGAACCGAAACAGTAAGTGATAAAGAAGAAGAGATTTATTATAAGGATTAGAACTTACACTGTTATGGAAGTCTGTGAAATCGTCTATGGACAATGTTCCTTATGCATTGCATGTGAGCTGAAGTCACTGTGGGACAGAACAATTGTGGTCTGGAAGAAAAAATGGAGGGAAAGGGAGGAAAAGTGGAGCCTATAAGGACCTTAAAACACAAAGACAAACTGAAATGTACATTTGTCTCTCATTTCTGTCAACTCTGACAGCACATGTGACCTGCAGAAGAAGATCCTTTGTCAGGATCTGCACACATTCTAGCTTAGGACTCTGAAAAGCCGAAGGTGATTAGATGGGAAGTGGAGAGTCAGCAATCTGCCTGTTGCCTCGCTCTAGCAAGGTGTCAGCAGCAACGGATCAAGTGACTGTCGTGGTTCCCACTGCTGACTGTAGTACTATAATGATTTACTTCATTTCTGCCCTTCTCATCTTACACAGATTTCTCTTGGGGCCAACCCTAATCTCAAACCACATAGGGAAGTGAATTCTGGAAAATATAGTTGCAGCTTCGCTAAATTAACACTGCACCAAACTGTCACACCTCTCAATGTGCACATAGAGAATTCAGAAAAAATATATATATATGTGTATATATATACATATATTTATTTATATATGTTATATAAAACGTGTGTGTGTGTGTGTGTGTGTGTGTGTGTGTGTGTGTGTGTATCATACCTCTGAGCTACCATAGAACACATTTTATAATCCAGTCTAAATTTGCTTTGCTTCCTTGTACCACTCTCTTGGCACCCTCCTATGTTACAGACAGAACACAGAATAGGTTTCTGATTCTAAGATTTACTTGGCTTTTCCATTTTTAAAATACATTTGTTCACAGTTTCTCATCTAGAAAATTCTTGTTTTCTTCAACTACTCATCCCTTACTTGTTAAGTTAAATTTAGTTCTCTAAAAATCTTTCCTTCACACTGCCTTATAGGTAGACTAAGATGCTTTTCCAATATGAATCTCTCCACTATGGTAGTTATTACCAAAGTTGCATTTGCCAATATTAATTGTTGGAAATTTCTCGATTATTTGTTCACTTTATTCATTATACCTTAATTGCTTTGAGAAGAGGGAGAATGATCTTGTACATTTGTGAATATGAAATACTTCAAAGAATGGCAGGGTTGTCATAAATATTTAAGAAATATTTTTAACTTAACAAGTAAAACAAGTGAGTAAATAAATGCTTAAATACATTAAAAGGAAAGAAGACTGAAAGAGAGCCACTGCCACAGAGCAGTAATAGTACAGAACTGGAAGATGACACTACTGTGAAAAGCAAGGTTTTCCACTCTAAGAGTTTTCTTTCATTTGCTATCAATGAGCAATCCAGGTTCCATGTCCAAGATCCACGTTTTTATTTAAAGCAGTCCATTTTTAGCCATTCCTATCAGGAAACTTCTTGACTGTCCCAACTGTGTGAGTATCCCTAGACATTGTCCATAGAGATTGAAAAGGCCAGTCTCCATATGGCCCAATTAAACATGTGGCTTCCTATCTTAAATTACAGCCCACCTAAACATTGCAGACTCTCATTAGATGACACATAAATGCACGCTGTTGAGTCTGCCTACAAGACTCCCCGCAGTGTTCCAACCTGGATCTTCAGCATTGCCACACTCAGCTCCCTTGAGGGTATATCATGCTTCAGCTGAGCTGCTCTATGGGTCGACACTGAGCTCATCTTCATCTTTCCACATCTGTGCCTTCTTTCGCTGCTATCCTGGTGGACTCCTTATAACCACCTCTCCATTTCCAAGGCATCTCCTCTCCCATCTTAAGGATACCTTCTTCACAAATCCTCGGTTATCTTCCCCCAGGGTGGGTGTGCTGAATCCTTGTGGTACTTTATTAATATTGATTTGTTTTTTGCATTTTTTCACAATTTTCCTTTGGCTTTTGTATTACTATCATCCTTCCCTTCCTAAACTATACCACTGGACGATAAGAATTTTAAACTCAGCATTGTATCCTTTGGAATCAAAATATGCTTGTTGATTTCAACTGCATATTTTCGAATGGGGAGATATCCCTTTTTAAAATATCAGAAACAGCAGCTTCCAAGAGAGGGAACTAGCAGTAGACCACGAATTTAGTGGGCAAAGCCAGAGGGAACTTTATTTATGAAGTCTGCAATGGCTCCAGAAGTTGCATTTTTAACAAGAAACTCAAGTGCTTCTGATGCAGGTGGTCTGAGTGCCACACTTTGAGAACTGCCAAAGAGAACAACTGCTGAAGGGGGCAAGGGCAGGTGGTAGCCAGTGCGTACAACAAACAATTATCCATAATTTAAAACTTAACTAGTTCTGGCTTCTGCTACAGAAAACTGGTCCAAGTACCAAAGTAGTTAGCTGTCAATAATAAAAATCTCATGATTGAAAGAGTTTAGCAAAGGGGAATTATGTTGGACAATAATTATGCACAACTTGAGAACTATACAGGGCACTATTTTAAGAAAAAAATTGCAAAAATCTTTTTCTAAAAAAATTTCTTTTTTGGGAAAAATAAAGTTTTACTGAACATATTGTGCTAGCTTTAGGAATGGGACTCAGAAGTTAACATAGATGCTGCATGAGAAGCTTACTTAGAAGCGGTCAATAAACATCAAATAAAGCAATATCACACTGTAGCTGAAGTATTATACGTGAGAGGAAGAGTTAACTATATAGGAAATAATGTTTATAATTATTAGTTACTTGCAAAGAAAGTATCTAATTTTACATAGGAATTGTCTTTTGATTTTGCTCTGATTTTATGCCATTTAAAATGTTTATTTGAAAATATTTATATTTATGCTATACAATATACTATAAGTATATCTCAACTTTTCTCAGGCCCATGAAAGAAAAGCATACTAATATTAGTGGTTCTAATTTTGCTCCTACTTTCCCATTTGCAGAGAACTCCAGTCTCACTGCAAGGATCTCTCCACTGTTTCTGGAAGAATCCAGGGACTGTCACTTATGTGTAGAAATAGATCCTTTTTATTATGCACAGATGCTGAGTTGCTTGGCATTATTACCTTGATGTTTGCCAGGTTCCTATCATCTATTGTCAGTCACTGCTGGGTGTCTCCGTGTCCACCAGATGCTGTAATCTCGCTCCACAGCTCAGCCATCAGCACCACCACAATACTAAGCCTCTGTGGTGTTCTCTTTAAAAACTGGGCAGGCTAATTGTCTTCTTTCGTTCATACCACATCAGAGTGAACTCAAGCTTAAGATCAAAGTTTTACAAAACTTTCCTTTTAGCTTACACTCTAATATCGTGGAATTTAGATAGGAACCCCAAGGTAACTGGGCCAAGAAATTAGCATGAATCATACACATAACCACCACCCTCCCTAAGACTTAATCCCCCAAAGTGTAAGTTGCTCCCAGAGCTTCTTATTTCTTATGCAAAGGAACTTCTCTGTCTTCCATTACTATCTATGTCTAATTTCATTTATATTCCAACAAAGATCACTATTACTTAAGAAAAAGATACATTTTGGAGTTTAAATTAAGAAATCTATTTTTATAGGGCAAACATAATTGAAAGGGATGGAGGAACACATGCTTTAAAGTATAAAATATATGTATCATACCTATGAGAAATAGTTTTTTTTAATCATAAGTGCTTAATCCAGAGAATACCAATCACCTGACCCATACTTATCTAAATTATGTAGACAGTGACAGGAGTCAAATAATTTCTATAAAAGATAAAGATTAAAAATTGGTGAAAATTTGGATTGGCCTGAACCAGTACTGCATTTATAATGTCTAAAACTAATTAGTTGGTAATAATTAAATGATAAAAGTAATGATCACTGATATTAAATGTTTATTACTTAGGGCCTTACATGACTTTGACTCATTCCTCACAAAACACTATAAGGGTAACAGTTTTGCAATAGTGCGCATCTCCCAGGGTAACAATCACACTGTAATCTTCATAGTCTTTGAGCCAGCATGATGTTTACAGTGCATTTTCACTTGAGAACACTGAGGCACAGAATGATGAAGTAATGGGAGAGTGAGGGGCTTGTCAGTGACAAAGCCAGGATCACATGCAGGCTCACAGAACCCAAAGCCTGCCCTGTGCTACCCTCCCTCTGACATCAGGTTTTACTTCATGACTCCTATGTTTGGCTCTTGTGGAAAAATTAAAAGATTTGGCAATAGGAGGCCACCATTTTTGTGCTGCTTCTCTCTGAGCCAGCTCACACTACACACTAACCATTTCAGAACAGCCCTCCAGGGAGCCCGTCAGCAACACACTTGCCTGGCTGGTTTTCCTATGGTAAAGCTGAAAGGAAAGTGGAAAGTAGCCCTGTGGCAGATCTCCAACCCCATAATTAGTTCAGAGGGCTTCCGTGCATGTTGTCTCCACTGGCCTTGTGTGAGTTTGTGAAACTAGAGCTAGGTTTTCAAACCACGACCTTCAAAATAACAGAGATTCTCAGAAGAGTATGTGTCACTATATAAGACAGAGTTCTACTTCACGGTAGTGGGTTGTACAAGGTTCTGTTCCCAGGCCTTGGATTACACAAACATAATCTGAATACTAGCTTCACCACTTAGTAGCTGTGTGATTTAAGATAATTAATTCTGAACTGTTAACTTGAGTTTTTATTATTCAGTGTGTTTAATAAAATAAATAGTATGTCCACCATATTAACACTCTGAATGAATAAACAATTAAATAAACCTTGTAAAGTGCTAAACTAGAACTGCTTTTTATTATTATTTTTGTATTAACTCTAAAATTTCATGTATGTTTTTGATGCTTTAATTGGCAAAAGAAAAGTGCTGATATTACTTACTTAAGGTTAACTATATGCTGATGATTTTGCCCATGGAACTTCTAATCAGGCCACCATGTGACAATGGTTGGGGATCTGCTTTAACTACACTTTTCTTTGATTTGTTGGTGCTAATGGTAAAGATCATCTGGTAGTTGACAGATCCCAGTCAATGACTTTATTCTTTTTAAGACTGATTTAATTTCATTACCTAAATGGGAGGAACTACTGATTGAAATTTTACCTTTTTTTTTAATTGATAAAGCATTTGCTAAAGGTAGATGTTACCAAAAATGAAACTTTGGTGTCCATCATTTTCCTATAATATTCATCTCTTTGGATTATAAAATTTGGATTTTTAACTGCTACAGTACTACATGGTTGAATAAATTATGGAGTGCATCACAGGAAGTTCACTATATCTATGCTCATTTGAACAAGATCACATCTACAGTCAACCTTACCATCAAGAAAGGAAGACATATAAGATAGATTAAGTTACAGTCTCAATAAAGAATCCCTCCCTTCACTAGATGATAGTCCCTCTGGCTTCCCAAAGGTAAGCAATGAGGTGGAAGCTGGCTTTGGCTGTTCCTTTGAGCACGTAATGATTTCCTGAAGTTAGCTTAAAGGGATTTCAAGACTGTACCCTTAAATATACAAAGATTTCCTAAAGTTGAACTCAAAGAAGTGTTTCTCATGAGAACTGGATGTAAAATCAAACTCCAAATGTCTCATTAATGCCACAGCATGGACCAGCTGTTTCCAGAGGATTTCTTGAGTGTGTTAGAATCAAACAGTATTGTGAAGCAGGCATTGAATAAGAAGCCAAATTCCAGGGAAACATCAGACTGAAGTTTGATTATTCCATAACTGAAGAACTCATCAAGAGATCTATAAATGCACAATTCAGAAAATAGATTATATTTAGCTGAAATAATTTCAACAAAATATTTTCATTTTTACTTAATTTCTGAAAACCTGGCATCTGTGAGAGTCTTCTGTAAATGTTGTTATTAGTGCTGCTATAAAAATACAAAAATATCTAAGTATGTTCTTATGTATTGAAAGCATCAGAAATGAATATTTTGGGGAGAAAAAGCATACTTACAAATATAGTTTATGATACTATGGGGGAATAATAAATATTTATATATTACAATAAAAATTAGTTACTTTAAATGTTAAAAATGTAACTAGAGAAGAAAAAAATCTAATATTTTCTAATATAAAAGTCATAGAGATTTTTTATATGTATTATTAAATTAAGTAATAGTTTTTTTTAGTTTGTTATTGGCAAATGGATAGACAGATTACCAGAACAGAATTGAAACTCTAGAAATAGTACAGAGTACATATGGGAAGTTAGTATGTGATATAGGATTCAATCCCATCCAGTAAGGATTTTTCAGAAGTAACATTTGGATAACTTCAATAGTCTGAAAAACAAATGAATATAGCTATATCTGTATCTCATTCCTTATACCCATATAAATTCTAGGTGAAGAGTAGATTTTAATTTTAAAAAATACAAACCATAATATTGTTAGCAAAACACACACACACACAAACACACACACACACGCATATATATATGTATTTTATGTTCTTGAGTTAAATAAGGTTTTCTATGGAAGATTTAAATATCAAAAACAAAATGACAGCAGTTGACATCCATAATTATGAAAAAAACTTTAAGTTTATGTACAATAAAACACCAGGTTCATGAATAAAGACAAACTAAGAATGAAGAATCTACTGAACCATTTATTTCATTTGCATATATTTTATTTATGTGTCATATATATGACCAAAGTCTAATTATTAATATAAAAATCTATTTTAAATGACCAAAACTAAGGAAATAATTGTCAAAAGAAATAAATAACACTATCCAGGACCTGAATGACAAGCAATTGACACAAAATTAAAGAAATGCAAATGTGAATATTTTTAATAGCATTTTCTACCAATTAAATTAGTAAATGCCAGGTAATATTAACAGCTCTCATACTGTAATTTGCACAATCGCTTTGGAAGGCATTTTGATTATTTATCTGTCTCTCTGTCTCCTATCTGTATGTTTAAACAGCATAAAGACTAATAATAGCACAGAATGCACAAGAGAATATAGGCATTTCAATAAGAGTACCTTTCAGCCCATATTATTTCTGTTCTTGACTATGGTTTATACTCCCACAATGGTACAAAAATGTAAACAGAAGATTGATTGCACTATACTCTTTATAATTATATAAACTAAAAAATGATTAAGTTTTAATTAATAGTGTTACATAAATGAATAGTCTTCCAGGTGACAGTGCACTCTATCACTCTTATGAAGAATGAGGTAACAAACATTTGAGTGGTTTGCAGGTTTTTTCCAACTGTAAAATCCCCCATTGTGTTTAATAAGTACCTTAAGAAACATACTCTGATACTATGCAAACATTCTGCTTCTACTTAAAGGAGATAAGGTCATTAACTAGAATATAGCATTTCCCTACAGTTCTTGTTGTCTTGAGCCTAACAGCATACAATCCAAATACTCTTTTCTAAAGATAATTATGTTAGTCTGTTCTTCCCTATCCTTTTCAGGGTGATAATGTTAGTGATCTGAAATATAGTTAGACTAATTTGTTATGGTTGATATTCCATTTGGGGTTCCAGAAATGTTGTGAACTTGTGTTTGTCTAGCTATTTTATTTTGTTCATTTGGGAGTGACACTTTTACCAGCTTTCTACTGTTCCCAAGTGAAAACTAGAAGTTCTGATCTGCAATGCTTTTCAAGTTCTTTTAAATATAAAGAAAACATAAATAACTAATACTCGAAAATCCCCAGCTCATACATATACATAAATGAAAGCATATCTAATGCAATTTTTAAACTAAATTTTAGGGAAGAAAAAAAATTCTAAGCATATTACATGGATACCCTCAGTTCCCTATGGTGAGATCTGGATTTGTATTGGATTTAAGAGATACTCAGTCACATTTCAGATGCCACTCTCTGCTGCCTTTGTCCCCTTTGGGCTCTCAATGATTCCCTCAACAAAGTTGTGCCTCCATCAGCCTTGGTAATTATCCAAGCTTCCTTGAGTTAAATAAAGAAAATGGTAATTGAATGATCGTGGCTCTACTTTGGCCTTCGGTGAACTTGGTTTTCTTTGTAGGTGTCTTTATCATTCATTCTACATCTGCATTCCACTTCTTAACTGTTGTGAAGCTCTAGGCAAGAATTTCTAAGATGTTTGGAGAATCAAAGCAAGTGATTCTAAATCGGGCTGCACTGAGTTCATTTTAACTGTAATTTACAGATGTGTTCAGATTTTCAAAATGTATAGCAGCATATTTATAAGGACAGATCTTCTTTGTATTTAGGTTTAGCTGTCACTCATAAAACACACATGGTACTGTACTATCAATAGAACGATTTGAAACACCTGACAACTGTTGAACAAACACAGTAATTCATTAAAACCTTGGGGAAGTTTTCTCTTCAGCAGTATGAATAGCTTTGCTTTTACTCCTGGACAGAATGCTAATGCAGACAGCCTGTGATCAAAGTGTACTGGGAAATGTGCTTTTAGGACAAGGAGTCACCCCACACTAGTGTTTCTGTTTGATTCTTTTGTTCGGTAAGAATGACACTTGCAGCGGAAGCGCACACGAGGAGGGGGTACTCACAATTCTGAACAAGGAAATCAGGCAAGGCTGAGATGTTTTCTGATATCTTGATAAATCTAAAGGTTTTTCTTTGTAGCACAACCTTTGCTATAATATCCTTTCTCTACTGTGGGCAGATTGACTGGCTGGACAGCTACAGCCTCTCTTTCTAGCTGGCAAGAATGTTCCTAGAAGTTGACAAGCAGCCCACACAATATGGCTTGTGCTCTTATTATTCAAGACAGCCTGAAAATGCATTGCTTGCTCTGGTAGTCATTGTTGCCGCTGTTGCTAATGAGGGACTTTTTTTTCTTTCTTTCTTTCTTTCATTTTTTTTTTTTTTTTTGCTAACCAAGTGAGACTCCTGTCCCATGACAAATCACAAATGTACAAATTTAGTTGTCTTTTCAGGTATGCATCTAGAGAGATAATCCTATCCAAACTGCTTGCCTGTAACAATCTCAATTACAAATGACTCCTTTGGGGTGTATGCATGTGTGTGTGTATACCATTCCTGCTAGCCTTTGCACTCTGACATTATTTCTAAATGCTTTGTAGAGACATGTAACTCTCATTTAGCCCTACAGAAAATGAAAAAAAAAAAAAATCAAATTAAAAATCAACTCTTTCCTCATATCTCAAACTTATTTTTATTTCACTTATAACATGGAATTCATGTGAAAATACATTTAATATAACACATCATATTTTCAAAGGATAGTTGATAAAATGAGAGTTAATCATAATAAGATATAGCAGGTTAAAAAAAATGTGGTATGATTTCAGTTTAGTAAAACCATATATACTTCTATTTGTGTTTCAAATCTTAACAATGGGAACCAAAGACAGTCCAGAAATAAACCCAAAGGTGTGATCAATTATATTACACAATGGATATGAGATACTTTAACAAAGCAAAAATGCTCTTTTAAAGAAAATGGTAAGGTATCAGTTGAACTTCCACATGCAAAAAGTTAAATTAAAAAACTTGAAGAATCTTTGATCTTATGCCAGATAAAAAGTAACAAAAACGTATCACAGACTGGGAAATCTAAAACTATAAAACTTATGGAAGCAAACATAGAAGAAAATTATTATAACCTTGGCTTGGTTAGAGATTTCTTAGATATAACTCAAAGAGTTCAAATTATGCAGGATTGATAAATTGGCTTCATTAAAATCAAAAGTTTTAGTTTGGAAAGATATTGTTTAAAAATGAAAAGGCAGGTCATAGTTTGGGACAAATATTGCAAAAACAATATACAAAGATCTCTCAAAAATCAATATAAAGAAAGCAAATAATCCAATCAGATAGAAATCGGATTTTAACAGATGCTTCACTAAGGAAGACATATGCAGATAACAGAGAAGCAAATGAAAACATGCTGTCATTATTTGCTACAGCAAAAAAATAAAAAAAATAAAAAAACTGTACTAAAATACCACTACATATCTATTGAAAGGGTTCAACTCTAAAGAAAAAAAAAATAACTAAGTATACAAAATGCTGGAAAAGATGCAGAGCAACTGGATCTCATGTGTTTACTGATGGGAACTGAAAATGTTAGACACTCTGGAAAAATGTCTGGTAATATCTTATAAAGTTAAACAGACACTTACCTGCCATGTGTTCAGCAGCAATCGTATTCTAAGTATTAACCCAATGGAAACGAAGATATAGTTTCACAAAAACTTATATGGGAATGTTCTTACAAGCTGTGTTGGTCGCTGCCAAAAATGAGAAACGTGGCAATGTCTATCAACTGGTGAACAGATTAACACATCATGATACATCCATACAATGAAATTCCACCAGCAATAAAAAGAAAAAGCTATTGATTCTCACAGAAACTTGGATTCCTTCCAAAAGCATTATGCTAAATTAAATAAGCCAGACCCAAAAGGCTGCACAGGTATGCTTGTTTATATGGCACTCTGGAGAAAGTCAAGCTAGATGGAAAATAATTAGGTGAGTGGTTGCCAGGGGCTGGAAGGAAGGGGATGAAATTGCCCCTAAAAGAACTCAAGGAAACTTTTAGAAGTTATTAAAACATTTCATATCTTCAAAGTAGTGGTGGTTCTGTGATTTATGAACCTGGCAAAATTCATAGCACAGTACATCTCAAAAGTATGTGAAAATTAGATAAATAGACAAAAAAAGTCATTACTAATTTCAAGGTGATGCAGTTTTCTTCTATTTGCTGTTTTATATGTTCTAATTTTTTAAAATACTTAAATATTTAAGTACTGGAAAAGTATCTTTTTGTCAATATTGTAAAACAATTTGTGGGTAGAATTTGAAGTCAGCTTCACAGTGCTGGCTGCTGGCCCCAGACACCTTCCATCAAAGAAAGAGCAAGTGGAAGCTTTTCTTTGGTTGAGTACAGCAACTATATTTATTTATTTTTCTGGTCTGTCTTTCATTGTTTAATTTTAATTTTTTAACATTTGTTCTTCTTAGATACTCATGACAGGAGAGTATATTTTGACATATACATAAAAAGAGTATAACTTATTCTAATTTGGATTCCATTCTGTGGTTGTACATGATATGTAGTTTCACTGGTCACGTATTCATATGTGAACATAGGAAAGTTATATCAGATTCATTCTACTGTCTTTCCTTTTCCTATCCTCCCTCCCTTCCCTTCATCCCCCTTTGTCTAATCTACTGAACTTCTATTATCTGCCCCCTTGTGTATTAGCATCAGCACATCAAAGAGAACATTTGATCTTTGGGTTTTTGAGATTAGTTTATTTCTCTTAGCATGATAGTCTCCAGATCCATCCATTTGCCATTAAAAGACATGTAGTCATTCTTTTTTATGACTGAGTAATATTTCATTGTGTATATATACCACATTTTCTTCATTCCACTCATCTGTTGAAGGACACCTAGAACCAAGTTCTATAGCTTAGCTATTCTGTTTTTGAGCTGCTATAAACACCAATGTGGTTGCATCACTATAGTATGCTGATTCAAAGGAACTAAACAGGCACTTCACAGAAGAAGAAATACAAACAATAAATAAATATACGAAAAAATGGTCAACATCTCTAGCAATTAGAGAAATGCATATCAAAACTACACTGAGATTCCATCTCACTACAGTCAGATCAATTATCAAGACTACAAGTAACAACAAACGTTGGCAAGGATGTGAGAGAAAGGGTACATTCATACATTACTGGTGAAACTACAAATCATTGCAACCACTCTGGAAAGTAGTATGGAGATTCCCCAGAAAATTTGGAATGGAACCACCAGTTGACCTGGTTATCCCACTCCTTGGTATATAACCAAAGGACTTAAAATCAGGAACCATATTTAAAGCAACTTAATAGGGATACCAGAATGTAGAAAGGAGGAACTGTCCAAAGCTAGTCTTTAACTCAGTATGTATATAAACCATGAGTAATCTCTTATTCAAAACTTTCCCTCAAAATTAATAGCTGCATTTCCTTGTAATGCTTAGAAGATAAGAAGTTAAACAATTTAGTAATTCAATATTTAGAATAAGAAAACAAGAATTCTGCTCTATCAAGACGTTGAAGTTCCCTGAGAATAGAAAATTCTCTCCAGAGAAGTGGCCTTTGGCAATCATTAAAGGGTCATTCACTATTTGAGGTCATCAGAGTACAGTTCTGGGTTCCCAAACTCCCTTATGTAGAGAGATCAATCAAACAACAGTAATGGTGAGATCAATGTGGTGTCACAAAACAGGCAGCGTGAACGATGGGACAGTCAGGAGAATGCCCCTGTCTGAAAGCATCCACACAGAAATTTGTAAACACTTTAACCTTAAACAAAATACTTCTTGCTGAATAGGCCACTGGAGGCCTGTTTAGTTCATGAATTTGTGCATCATGAGCAAAAGCATGAGGATTCTGCAGTTTTACTTTTTATGGAACATGCTCAGAAATAGACTGCATTCTCCAAATGAAGGGCTTTTATTTTAAAGTAATTTTAAACTTTATCAAATTTATACAAATCATTAAGAAATGAAATATTAAGTAAAAATGTTTTCCAACTGCACCCCCAACACACTCAGCTTTGTTCCCAAGAGCCAGATACTTTGAAGTGTCCTAGGTATTTACTTGCATATTGATAAATAATGCATTAGTACTCTAATAATGATTTATTGATTTTGACTATTAGCTATTACTGATAACCTATCAATTTTTCCTTTTCCTACTGCCAACCTATCTCTTCCATCAGTACTACTTGTTCTCCATAGCATATTCACAGTGGCCAGCCTGGGACTATTCTTTTTAGCTCTTTTGAGTCACCCCATGCCTTCTAATATCTTGTGTCTTTCTTAATTTATTTTCCCATTTTATTGAGTTATGTCGTCTCCAGTAGCTTCTTGTGCTAGAATATGTGAAAAACAAGTACTTGAATTCTCACATACTTGAAAAAGTCTTAACATTTGACTCAAATTTTAATATAGGAATTCTAGAAAGAAATTATTTTTCCTAGGAATTTTCTACTCTTTATGAGGGATTGCTTTACTATTTTCTAAAATTCAGATTTCTCTTGAGAATCACTTTTTCTTTCCTCTTTTGAAACTTAAAATCTTTATCTTTGGAGTTCTGGAAGTTCATAAAGAATTCCCTTGGTGCGGGCATTCATTTTGTTGTTGTTTGTTTGTTGTTTTATTTCCCCATTCACTATACCAAACATTCACGGGGCCACATCAATGTGAAAAATTATGATGTTTAAAAATATATTCTTAATAATTTTCTTTCCATGTTTTATATTCTCTGAGGAGTTACCATTAGACCGAATTTATGGACAGTGTATTGTAATTGTTTCTCTCACTTTTATGACTGCCCTTAGGTGTAGGAGAAAGTTTTTCAGCTTAATCATCCCCTCCTACTAATTTTTGTTTAACAGTATCAGTATGCTTTCTATGAGTTGTATTTAGTTGTTTGTTTTTCTTCATTAACATAAATTCTCATTTTAAATTGTTCTTATTTTTTAGGTGATCTCTCTCTCTCTCTCTCTCTCTCTCTCTCTCTCTCACACACACAGATTTAAATGAAATTATAGTCACAAAAACTTCCAAATTTATTTTAAAACAACCTTAATTTATGGTCCGAAAATTCAAGAAAACTGAATTAAGATGAATACAAAAAGACTCACAAATAAATACAATAACCAGACATTCAAAATTCAAAGATAAAATTAAAATATATAAAATAACCAGAGAAAAGAAAATCATCATACACAAGTGAAGAACAAGATTAACACCTGACTTCATATTAGAAGATGCTAAGGCCACAAAGCAAGGAACTAAACATACTAAAAGAGAAAATCTTGCCCAAGAAACTTATATCCAGAACTTTTCAAAGTGAAAGCTATGAAGAGACACTACCAGTTAAAAGCAGGCGTAGAAATTCATGATTATCAGATTGGCCTCATATGAAATACTAAAGGCAGATATTACAACTATAGAAAAATTACAGCAGGTAATAACTCAATGTATAAATAAAGTTGTTCACTTTCTTCTGAAGATTACATAGAGCAATATTCATAACATACAAATCAGGGCTGTATCATCTCTAGATGTAACAGATGACAATAGAAGCAGAAAAGAAGGAAGAGGAAAAAAAAAGGAGATCTCTTGCAGCAAAGTTGCCATATTTAACTATAATCACATCAGTGTTATTTTGAAGTAGAGTGCAACAAGTGAAGATAGCTCAGTCTCTAGAACAACACTTAATTATGATGCACTAATTGAAATTAATAATAATAATAATAATAGAAGAGAGACCAGTAGAATAGGGATTGGAGGAGGGAGGAAGGAAGGGAAAGGAGAGTACAGGGGAATGAGTTAGATCAAATTATGTTACATACATAAACGAATATGGCACAATGAATCCCACTATTATGTATAATTATAATGCACCACTAGAAAATTTTTATTGGCACAGTAAAGACTGAAAAGAAAGGACTACAATGATGTATTAAAATATTTATTGAGCACAAATGAAGACAATGAAGTGGAAAAAGAAACCAAAAAGTAACATGGGATATATACAAAAGTGTAACAAAAATAATAATTGTAAATCTAAATGTGAAGGGACTACAGATTTCAAACAATAAAAGATAGCTAGGCAGATATGAATTATTTTTAAGAAAATCAAATATATGTTTTTGCCACAAACTATTAATCTATACATAAATGTAAAGACACAAATATGTAGGAAATAAAAAGGACAGATAAACAAAAGGTAGAAGATGAAGAGATTAACAGTAAGGGTTCTAGATCACTCATGTTGATATCAGACAAAGCATACCTTTAGACAAAGATGTTACCAGACACAAAGAGAAACATTTTGTAATGGTAATGGTAGAATGATTCATTTATCAACAAGATATAACAATTCTATATGTATACACACCTGACAGCATTATTCCAAAATACCTGTATCAAAATTGATAGTATTAAAAGAGAAATAAAAATTTGAAAAATTATAACAATTATTATAATAGGATTCCACTCTCAATAATTAATGAGACATTTAGACAGAAAATCATTGATGATACAGAGACTGTGACCAACACTCTGAACCAGTTTGACATAGTTTATAGCATACTACTTTCAACAAAGAGAATATGGATTATACTCAATGGTGGCTCACATAAGTCATAAACCTCAAATATACAAAAGAGTAAAATCTTACAATGCAATAAAATTAAATGAGAGATAAATAAATGTGGGTAATCCCCAAGTATTTGGATATTAAGTAACACATTTCTATATAATAGAAGAAATATTTCATCCATTGAGAGTATCAACACTATTATGATGGAAATTCTTCCAACATTATAAGGTAATCCATATCAAAATACTATTAGGCTCTTATTGTCTAGATATTGACACCCTTATCTGAAAATGTATTTGCAAATTCAAAGGACAGAAAATAACTAAAATAACTCTGAAACAGAAGAACAAAGTTGTAGGGGTTGCATTACCCATTACCTAGTAACCAAAACAGAGTAGTATTGGTAAAATAACCGGGAATAGTACCACAAACCATAAACAAACAGAATGGTCAATTGACTTTTGACAAACATTCCAAAGAAACTCAGTGAGGAAAATAATATTTTTAAACAATATTCTGGGACATTTGAGTCTTCACATGCAAACATATGAATACAGACAATTATCCCACACTAATTCAAATACTGACTCAAAATGAAGTACAGAACTAAAAGATCTAAAATTACAAATTTTCTGAAAGACTAATAAGACAGAAATTCCATGGCAGTGACCTAAATAATTCTGAAATATCACAATCTACAAAAAGAAAAGGAATGAATAAATTGGACTTCATCAAAATTTAAATTTTATTGAAAGTCCTGAGTGACTCCAATTCAGAGAAATGTTCGAAATGCTTTGCCTGGTAAATATTAGCAGATTAAAAAAAAAAAAAAAACATTTGTGTGCCAGGCACAGTAGTGCATGTCTATAATCCCAGTGGCTTGGGAGGCTGAAGCAGGAAGTTCAAGAGTTCAAAGCCAGCCTCAGCAAAAATGAGGCACTAAGCAACTCAGTGAGACCTTGTCTCTAAATAAAATATAAAATAGGACTAGAGAAGCAGCTCAGTGATATACTGTCCCTGAGTTCAACCCCTGGTACCCCCATCCAGCAAAAATTAAAATTTGAAAGCTTCAAAGCTATACCCATAACAAAATGAGAAAATGTATTTCAATCCTACATCCAAAAATGAACTTTTATCCAAATTGTGCATAGAACACTTACAACTTAATAAGAAAACAAAAAAAATTTAAAGATTTAAATATATGAACAG
Source organism: Sciurus vulgaris (assembly GCF_902686455.1). Lineage (NCBI taxonomy): Eukaryota > Metazoa > Chordata > Mammalia > Rodentia > Sciuridae > Sciurus > Sciurus vulgaris. Next base: position 95,440,092 of record NC_136462.1, read on the forward strand.
ACATTCCACCAAATGATTGATATATATATATATAAAACAAAATTGTGTGAAAAAATTTTCGTTGTTAGTCTTTAATTAATTATATGTTAAAATTCCAATGAATATCATTATTCTCCCACATGACTGAAGTTATAACAAAAAAGACAGAAAATAAGAATTCTTGGTGAAAACGTGTGCAATTTTGCTCTTGTGCTACTGATGTGAACATAAATGATAAATTTGCTTTAGAAAATACTTTGATAAATTTATGACTCAGAAACTTTACTCTCATACACCTACCCAAGAGAAATGCAAATGTATATCCTCAGACCTGTGTACAAATGCTTGCAGCAAAATTATTATTAATAATCAAACACAGGAAATAATTTAAATTTCCATTAACTGGTGAAAAGGTAAACAAAATGTGGTCTATTGCTGCAATGTGTATTATTCATGATACGAAGCAACCAACTACTCATATGTGCTACAACATTGATGAACCTTAATAATCTACTTTGTCTCGTGCCCCAGATGTGAGACACTATAAAAACTTAAACTGAGCAACAAATATACCACTTATGGTAACTTTGAAATAATTATTATGTTTATAGAGCTCTATTCTTTTTGGGAAACAGATTAGGTGAATGATTAGAGTATTTGAAAAAATAAATATTTCATATATATATATGAAAACATATATAAATAATGTGCATGTTCTAGATCATGATTTTTAACCTATTTTGGTGCACTTGTCAATTACCTTGAAATATTCACAATTGAAATATTTGGATTTAACAGATTAAAAACATGATAACTAAAAGAACACAGATGCAATAATCTACATGTTGTAGGATTCCTTTTATCCCAAAGCTCCATAAAAGGCAAAGCTGTTGAGACAAGAAAGCTCATCCATTTGCCTGAGACTGATGGTGGAAACAGAGATTCAAATGAGCACAAGGAAACATTTTGGGGTAATGGAAATGTTCAGGAAATTGGATTACAATGACATTAACATCATTTGAAAATATTTAATTGAACTATGACAATGTGTATAGTATATAATTTATATACCCCCCAAAATTATAAAAAGAAAAATAATATTATTATATGTCAGCATTAGTTTTCAAATTTTATAATTTCAAATAAAAGGAAAAATAGATTTCTAACATTATTAAAAGAAAACAAAGCTACATTTTGCTTTTTTTGTAGCTTTTAATAGCTTTGTTTAATGCTAACTCATGAAGGTACTCAGATTTTAGTGGAATTCCTAGCAGTAGGTCTACTAGATAGGTCTACCAACTGCTCCTGTCCTACATTTATTTATTCCTTATTCCTGCCTTTTCCAGTATGTCTCGCTGAGCACTGAATTAGGGTCTCAAAGCTATCAATTCTACAGATAGAATTTCACAAAGTGTGTTCTATGAAATGTTAGTGAATGTTATTACCCCTCTTCACAATCTCCAAATATTTGAAGGACCAATGAGTTTGGGTACCAGTGGGCTAAAAATAAATAGGTTTCATTACCACAAAGCCTCTCAGAATTCTTAGGATGTTATTGTAATTTTGTTTTGCTTTTACAAAACATATAGTATTACATGACCCCATGCAGTCAATCAGAGACCCACCAATGCCAACTCCAATGATCAATTTCAGAGCCCAAGTATATTAGAGAGTCACTGTACATAGCCTGCAAATAAGAATAGAGAGGGAAAGAGAAAGAGAGAGGATACACTGAAGATGTCATCCCAGAAGATTTCAATGGTCAGATCTTGAAATGGAAAACATATTTTTTGTCTGGATTTCCCTAGTCAAAACTCAAAAACATGATCACCTATAACTGCAAGGGAGTATGAAAATGTAGTCAAACACCAGACACATGAAAAAGAGGGAAAGGTATGATAGACATCTAGCCAGCATCTTTTTTTTTTAACCACTTTAAAAAAGTCTTTAATAGTTTCTCCTAAAGCTATACATGTAAAGACTCTCTGGCCCAACAATTCCAATTTTAAGTATATACTCAAAAGAAATGACTATATATGTTCACTATGCAAAAGAATGGTCACAGCAGCATTATAGATATCTTCCCAAATTGGAAAACACCAATGTGATGCAATACTAGACAGGATAAACAAAATGGATTATGTTTTGAAATAATGAGATAGTATACAAAATTAAACTATTGTCATAAAAAAAAACAATCACGAACGATGAAAGAAATCTAACATAAAAGTCTAATATTTGTGATTGCACTTAAATAAACATTTCAAAAAAGAAAACTCAACTTGAGTTAAAATATTTGATGACCTTGAGGAAGACAGGGCAATGATTTGACATGACCAGTGGGATTCTACATCATGTACAACCAGAAGAATAAGAAATTAAACTCCATCTATATGTGACTTATGAGAGCATTCTACTGTCATGTGTAACTAATTAGAACAAATTTTAAAAAGAGAAAAAAAAGTAAAAGATATGAATCTAGACCCTGCAATTCAAAAGTCTTGAACCAACCACTGTGCTATCTGGCTTTGTGACTAACCAGAAAAAAATAAGTTATTTGTCCAATTGATGGAACCTGCATTTATCAAACATAACACACATATGAAAGTATGGAACTCATATGTGTATACATCAATGAATTATCTGAAAGGAACCAGTAGCCACAGAAATAAAACAGTACCAACTCTCCAGCAGCCACCCTTATGTACCCTCTCAAGTTATGGCCAGTATCTCTTTTTAAATGAGGGACTCACACCTGATGCTTTGGTTTGCACAGTCTGCAGACTTTCATGTGACGGGTGGAATATGACTAAGGAGACACACCTCTTGTATGGATATAATGTATCTGACATAATTTCTTCAAATTCCCACATCTACTGTTCATATATGAGATCTTTATCCTCTACTATGTTTTAAAAAATATTTTGCCAAAACTGTGATATAAAATGATCCTGTGAGGAGAAAAAAAAATTTAAAGCACTTAGAGAAAAATTTTCTCTAAATAGGCAATATGTTTGTTACCTACTTTTTCTTTAAGTTATTCCTTTATTAACATGACTAAGGTTTATGGCATATTTTATAGTTCTCACATAACTTTTACAAGCAAAATTCCATTCAATCTTCATACTTTCCCACAAGGTTTATATTATTATACATATATTACAAATAAATCGGAGATATTGAGAGTTAATACACATTTCATTGATGCTGAGAAGCTATATGATACACTAGGGATGGTTTCATAAAAGATTTTGGTACAGTTTTTAATTGGGTAAGTTTGGGAAATGCTACATCTCAGTTGCTCAGTGACAATTTTGAGAACCCAAGTTTGGAATATAATCTGCACCAAAAGAAAAAATATACTTAAAGTAAGTTCATCATCTAATATCTTCAAATTCATTGAGTACTTCTTTCTGGTCTCTATATTAACTACCAAAATTAGAGATAGATTTAAAAATCAACTTGTTATTTCCTGTATAAAGATTTAAATCTAATTTGAGTATTAGGACTTGCTTGGGTAAGATCAAATAGCTTAAGGAGACACTTGCATTAATGCTAAATGAGTGACAGTAAGTACTGCAAGTGGGGATTTGAAGTTATGTCCAGGTTGGAGTAATCAGGAAAGGTTCCCAGAGGCTCTGTAGTTGAGCGGAGATGAGGAAATCCTTTAGGAGATGAGGAAGAGAAAGAAAAAGTAAGGTAATAAGGGCTGGAGTCATGCATGGACCTAAGGAAATCCAAATAGTAGTATGTGGATGTGCTCTACTAAGCAAGACTTCCAGTAGGGAAATTAAAGAAGATAACGTTAGAGAAGAAACAGATGGTGGAGGTCCCTGAAAATCAAGAAAAAAAAAGTATTTAGACTTCATATTGTCAGTGGGAGTCAACTATTTTAGTACAATTCCACACCCCAAAATTACTCTGTTTGTATCCTCTCACTTGAAATAAGCTCTCTGATCGCTATAATTTAGAACAGAAACTGACAGGCAACACGTGATCTGTACTCAATAAATGCTGTCCATCTGACTGATGTCCATTTAAGGTTTCTAGGCAGACCAATTCCCTAGACAATATAGATTAATTTATAAGGATAATTTATTATGAGGACAGAGTGGATCTATTTATTAAGAGACTAGGCAAAGCAGGTCAGCTCAGAAGTTGACCCAATAATTCATTCATGAACACAGGTGGTAGCAACTGACCAAAGGAATTTCATTTTGTGGTGGGGGTGAAGGTTTTAAATAGAAGGCAGGAATAACTGATATAAAAGTAGTTAAGAATTCAAGGACAAACAAAAGTGCATCCAGAATGGCAAATGAAAGATTCTGAATATCTATTTCTCCATGGAAGCAACAAGCACACTGACAAAAATGATCAAAATTCACCTTTTCACAACCATGAAAATTAATCAAATACTTAAAATTCAAGGAGAATTTACTCAAGAACAATGCTAAATCTTGGTAGGAACAGAGAGTTTTATGATCAGTGGGATTCTACATCATTTACAACACTTCTACATCATGTACAACAGCATTCTTCTTGATTGGACCAGACTCAGAGTGTTCTCAGTGAGAATAAAGTCTTATGGCTAGTGGTAAGTCAAAAATATCCAGGAGTAATTGTGTAAAGTGTCAGCCTACCCAAGGTGGCAAAACAAGCTGGAGCAGAGAAGACTATTTAAAAAAAATTAAAAATTAAAAAAAGAAAATATTCATATTGAGGTATCCAAGGGTAACTTTGAAATTTTGAAATACTTTGAAATAGTCCTTGAAATCTAGGAAGGCCATGTGCATATGCTCAGGAAATACCTGAAATGGTACTAAAATCTTACCTGTGGTCGATCTTGAGCTTTTGTGCAGGGAGAAGGTGATCAGAAGGCTGAGTTGTGAATGACTAGAGCATCAAAGGCATGCCTCATCACCAATGCAGAGCCCCTACACAATGGTGACAAATATGTTGGTTCACAGAATTTAAAGGAAATAACTGCCCAATCATTAAACTGACCACAGTAAATGAGTGCTATGGTCAGTTCCATGGATGCACATGACAAAGAATGCAGATGTCACAGAATTCATCCATAAGAGTTACTAAATAAATAGATAATGACAATTAAAAAGTTTGAGAAGGGGGAGGACTAATAACCAGAGTGGCCACACTATATGATGTAAAATGTCCAGTATTCAACAAAAACAAAACAAAATCAAGATCAGTAAGAAGCAGGAAAGTATGGCCCATATACAGGGGAAAATGCAATCAACATATATAATTTAGCCCTGGAGCAGCTATTATGGTTTGGTTATGAGGTGTCCCCCAAATCTCCTGTTATTATTATATTCAGAGGGGAAATGATGAGATTATGAGAGCTGTAACCTACAGTCCATCCTAGTTTTAATGGCCTGCCTGGGTGGTAGCTGCAGCCAGGTGGGGTTTGGCTAGAGTAGGTGGGTCACTGGGGTATGCCCTGGAAGGGGGCATCTTCCCTGCAGCTCCTTCCCCCTCTCTCTGCTTCCTAAGCCCACAGGAGCTGAGCAGGTTGCTTCCACTGAGCCCTTCCCCATAATGTGCTGCCTTACTGTGGGCCCAGAGCAATGAACTGGCTCTCTATGGACTGAGACCTCTGAAAAAGTGAGCCCCAAATAAACTTTTCCTTCTCTAAGTTGTTCTTTTGAGTTATTTTGGGTGCAGTGACACAAAAGCCCATATTTTGAACTTAATTTTAAAAGATTTGAAGTTAGATATTACAAATATATTTAAAGAACTAAAGGAAATTATGACTAAATAATTTTAAATACTCTGAGAATAATATATTACTATATATCAGTAAAGAAGAAGAAATTACATAAACAAAAAAAAATAAAGTCTGGAGTTAGAAATTACTAGAGGAATGAAAAATTCACCTGCAAGTTTCAAAGAAATTTGGGGCTGATGGAATAACAACTCCATGTACATGAGGACAGGTCAAATGAGGATCTACTCTGAGGAACAGCAGGGGAAAGAATAAAAAAAAAAAGAAAAAGAAAACTGACCCACAGACACCTGTGGCACACTATCAATCTTAGCTACAATGAAATATCTAGAAAGACAGGACAAAGAGGAAAAACTTAACACTTAAAGAAGAAATGACCAACGCCTTCCCAAATTTGATGAAAACTCTTAATCAGCACATCCAAAAAGACCAAAAAACACCAAGGACGAAAAGATGGAAAAAACTGTAGCAAGATATATAAGAGTAAATCTGATAAAAGACAAAGACAGTATTCATAAAATAGAAATACAGAGAAACTTATTATGTGCAAGGATCCTCAAAACTAATGGTTGACTTCTCATGAAAACTCATGGATGTCAAGCAAAGGGATACCATATTCAAAGACTAGAGAACAAAACATTTTAACTGGTAACCCTGCATCCAGTAAAACCAAACTTCAAAAATGAAAGAGAAATTAGACATTTACAGATAATCAAAAACTGAAAGGAATCATTAGTGGCAGACTTTCTCTACAAAAAATAGAATGAAGAAGAAAAAGAAGAAAGGAAGAAAGAGAGAAAAAAAAAATCCTTTCTAGTAACATGAAAATACACTAGTCACTTGCATCCATGTGAAAATGTGAAGTTAAAAAACACCAGGAAAGGGAACCATATAGGTAAGAATAAAAGAGATGATAAATATATTTTTGTTTATATTCTTCCCTTCTAAGTTCATGAAGCAATAATTATAATGCCGTGTTGGTAAGGTTATAATGTAGGAAGATGCAATTCTATTGCAACAACAACATAAATGAAGAGCTATAATGGACATAGATTTCATATATACTATTGATATTGTTAAGATTAGTCCAAAATAGATTATTTTTAAGTTAATGTTGTCATACCCAGAATAAACACTAAGAAAAATAATTACACACATACACACATGCATGCAAACACACAAACACAGGGAAAAAAAATAGAAAATGCCTATTCAGCACAAAAGAAATAGCAATCGAGGAGTAGAGAAAAAATTCAAAAGACATAGAAATGGAACTATAAAATGTCAGACATAAACCCTACTGTATCTGCAATTATATAAGTCAAGTGGTTTATGTTTCAAAGGCAGATATTATCAGAGTTGAGTTTTTAAAGGCATTATTCAACACCATGTTATATACAAAAGTTACACTTTTGATTCAAAGTTTACTTTGAAAGTAAAAGCATGAGAAAAGATACATCATGCAAACAATCCCAAATCAGAGCTGGAGTGGCGATGTAAATAGAATAAAAAATCAGGAAAGAAGAGGCTACATGAATATCAGAAAAAAGCAAACTTTTGGACAAATCTTGGTAATAATGATAAGAGTGGACAATCACAGAGCATTCTGTTCTTTCAAAGAGTATATGATATATTCTATAGAAGCAAGCACATATTAGGCTTAAAGCCTCAGTGAATCCTAAAGAATGGAAATCATAAAATTTTATTTTCTGATCATAGTGGAATGAAATTAGATATGGATAATTGAAAGAAATTTAGGACTTCACGATTTGTGCACATTAAATAATCATAATAAATAACCAATGTGTCAAGCAGGAAACAAAAGGGAAATAAAATACTGTGGGATGAATATAAAGAAAAACACAGCACACCAAGACTTATAGATTGCAACTTAAATAGTGATCAGAGAGGAAGTTGTAAATAATATGTTAATTAAGAAGAAAGATCTTAGGTCAATAACTTGAACTTTCACATTAAAGAACTTAAATGAGAAAACTCAACCAAGAGCAAGCAAAAATAAGAAAGTTAAAAATACTAGAATTGAAATTCATAAAATATAGAATAAGAATCAATAAAGATATATAAAATTTGACTCCATAGACTAATGATGTTTATGAACTTTAAATAAATTGAAAAAGAGAAAAGAAAATTCAAAGTAACAAAATCTAGAATGAAATAACAAACATCATAACCAACCTTAGAAACAATTATTATAAATGGACTATGAGCAATCACATACCAGCAAATTAGACATCTTAGATGAAATGAATAAGTTCCTACAAAACTACAAACTAGAAACACTAGCTCAATAAGAAATAAAACACCCAAAATGGACCTACAACAAAAGTTGAGTTAATTATAAAACTTCACACAAAGTTCAGGGCCAGGTAACTAAACTGGTCTATTTTACTGAATTTTTTTAAGAAAGAAACTAAAACTATTGTTTGCAAACTCAAAGAAAATAGATGAGGAAGGAAAATGTCACACAAGTCAAAGACATGGCAACTGAAGAAACTACAGAACATTATCTCTTATGAGAAAAGAGGCAAAAATCCCTGAATAAAATATTAGGAAATCATATAAAAGTCTTATTCTCTGTGAGCAAGTGTGATTTATCCCTGTGATGCATAATGTTTAACATCCAAATATAATGTAATAAACTATACTAATAGAATATTAATGACAAAAGGACAAAAAACACCTGGTTGTCTCAACAGTCATAGAGAGAACATTCGATAAAACTCAACGTCCTTTTGTAATAAAAGCACTTGGGAAACTAGAATGGAAAGAAACCTCGTCAACCTAATGAAGGGCATCTGTGAATACCTGACATCAGGCATGTACTTCCTGGTGGAAAGCCATGAGCTGTCCACCTAGGATCAAGAACAAACACGTCCACTCCAGGCACTTATTCTAGAGAAAGCTCCATCAAGACTATCAGGCAAGAAAATAAAGGGATCCCATTGAAAAGAGGAAAGAGAGAGGTAAATTTTTTTTTATTCAGAAAAGACAGATTGCAGGATGCATGCTCAATCTACAAAAACCAATGGCTATATACTAGCAATAAACTCCAAAAATAAAATTAAGAATGTAATTTAATTTTCATTGAAAATGATAAAATACTCAAGAATAAGTTTAACAAAAGAATGGCAAGATTTTTACAATGAAAACCCTGAAATACTGATAAAAGTAATTAAGAATGATCTACATAGATGCATCCCATGTTCATGTATTAGAATATTTAATAGTCTTAGCATGGCTATATTCTGCAAATCAATCTACATATTAAATGCAATCTCTGTTATGAATTCAGTGGAATTTTCTGACAAAGTGAACAAGTTGATAATAAAATTGATATGGAAATACAAGTGTCCCAGAATAGGAAAGAGAATCTTGAAAATGAAGAAAAACTTGGAGGGCTTATATTTCCCAATTTCAAAACCTTTTGTACAGCTGTGGTAATCAAGATTATGTGGCACTAACACAACGATAAACAAAGAGACCTTTGGAACAGATTCAAAGGCTAAATATTCACCTTTACATTTATGGTTGATTGATGTTTGACAAAGGTACTAAGACAATTTAATGGGGAAAGAATATTATTTTCAATAATCGGTCCTAATACCATTGGATATCTAAATACAAAAGAATGAAATTAGAGCCCCTACCTCAAACCACATACCTAAATACAAGAGATAAAACTATTAAGTTCTCAGAAGCATTAATTAATTAATTAATTAATTAATTTGGAGGGTATCAGGTATTGAACTCAGGGGTGCTGAGCCACATGCCCAGTCCTATTTTGCATTTTATTTATAGAAAGGGTCTCACTGAGTTGCTTGGCACCTCCCTAGGTTGCTAAGGCTGGCTTCAAACTCATGATCCCCCTGCCTTAGCCTCCAGAGCCACTGAGACTACAGGCGTGGGCCAAAGCACCTGGCAAGAAGCATTAATTTAAATCTTTGTTTCCTTGTCTTAGGCAATGGTATCCTATAAGTGACATCCAAAGCACAAAGACATAAAAGAAAGATAAATGGGATCTCAGAAAAATTAAAACATTTGGTGCTTTAAATGGCAGAAAAATATTTATAAATTGTATATCTGATAAAGAATTTATAACCAGAATATATAGTGAGCTTTTACAATAAATACTATGTAAAGAACTCAACAATAAACAGGCAGATATGCCAATTATAGAAACTGACCAAGGATTTGAAATGTTTTTTCAAAGAATGAGTACAAGTGGTCCTTACACACATGAAAAGATGTTCAGTATATTTAGTCATTAGGGAAATATACATGAAATCACAATAAGAGACTCCTCCTATGATATAGAAAAGGCTTAACTTCAGCAGCAGCCCAAATCCCACTTTCATAATCTTTCTCTTTCTTCCTAATTGAGTCCTTCATTCAGTATAAAAATAAACCAATGGAAGAATAATGATTTGGATAATTACAGAAGACACCATTTTCATTACTTCTACCATAATGATGCTCCCTGGATTTGTGCAACACCTTAGTACTTGCTCACTATTGTAAAATCAGAACAACTAGAAAAACTTTATGGATAGTGACATCAAACTCTGGTGACCTGATATACATATCTCCTCTGGAGGAGTAAATGTGCCAAGTAAAGTTGCCAGTTCCAACATCTGAATTGTTTTAAAGACATTAAATTAAAGTTCATTGGTTTCCCTTTGCCAAATTGCCACCGTTCTCTTGATATTTTGGCCACAGAACTAATGGTTAGATTATAACTTTATTTAGACAAGTGTCTTTCTACACAGATAGGTATGAACTGACCATTGGGTTACTTGTGAAGATGGTTGAGTTCATGAGTTTGATTCTGCTACTTTGCAATCATGAATTTTTTTTTTTTACAATTCATCGTGTAAACCAATTCCTATCTTACGGCTGCTTATAGATGAAATATCAGGTGGAGAAGAGTTTGATTAGAGTACCCTGCAATATTAATGTAACAGCCATAATGATGTCAGTGAGATTCATCAATAGAGCTTGCTGAGAAGACCATGTTTATCTCTTCTGAACCCAATCACACGTGAGGGAATTCTGCTGGGAGAATTTGGCCCATTTCATTTAATTGAATTCCTGGTGATATGTGACATAACTTACCTGAAAAACTATAAAGTTCATATCTCACTATTTTTTCCCTCCAAGTTATAGCGTTTTTACTTTTTTAACATATCTTTAACTTTCATTGGGAATTCTGGGATTCCTTAAGATTTACAGAAGGCATGTAAAATAAGTTTTAAATATATGCAAAATGAATTGGGGTGGTAGGAAGAATTATAGTACACCAAAACATCCTAAAGACTTGCATTTGATAAGGAATTAGGGCTAAAGATTCTGGGAAGTTAAATGCTTTTAGAAATAGACATATGAATATTCATATGTTATGGCTATGATACATCAGTGGTTCTAAATCCTCCAGACATAAGTGTATTAATATAATTCATTAATAAATCTTTGCAGGAACTTGAGCTTTATCATTGAAAAATTGCCTCCGCTCTACACCTGTCACGAGTGCATTATATTTCAACACCAGCTAGTTAATTTTTGTTTATTTTGTTTTTTAAGATGCTTTATGTGACAAGATGGCTGGTGAACTTTTGTGATTTGGAGATTATCAAAATTCCAGATGTCAGTTCTATCCTTATCAATCTATTGGCCTAGGGTAAATTATCAATCTGTTAGATTTCAGTGACCTCAGCTTTAAAACAGAGTAGAGTGCATTTTTAGTTTAAATAAAATAATGATCATTTTATAGTTTCAGTGAAGTAAAGTGTGGAAGCACCAAGCACAGTGACTCACACATGATGGGGCTTAATAGAAATTAATTAAAAAGGAGTTTCATACATTCTTCTAACAGTATTTACAAAAGGTCAACTATAGGTGATGGGATAGTCAATAACTATGAGTTGATTTTTCACTAAATGATGTATTGTTGATTATTCCTGAAGGTTTTCTGAAGGACTATGTTTAATGTGTTAATAGAAGTATCTTACATCAACAGATATAAAGCCCAGGAAGAGCCGAGGATCCACTAAAATATTTTGGCCTCCAAACCTCTTCTTAATACTAGGAATCTGGGTTTTCCTACCCATTTCCCACATTGTAGAATGGCACTACTGGGTGATAAAGACCTCTAAAATTTGACCTCACAGAATAAAGTCCAGACTCTACCCCTTGCTAACTCTCCCATCGTGGGTATTTACTGTGTGGCAGTGGTATTAACAGAGCTATCTCTTCGGGTTTCTTTGAGGATTAAATGCATTAATTCATGCCAAGCCCAATACACTGTAAGCACTTAATACTTGCTGTTTTTGTTATTGCACAAATTTTCTTAGACCTCTTCTTCATTTTGCTATGAAAACAGAGTAAAACATTAAGAAGCATGATTTAACTTCCTAAAAGCTATTTTAGTGTGACATAATTTTTTGCTGTTGGTGAAGGCTTTAAACATGATTCTAGCTGTAAACTGTAGGAGGCACTTCTATTTTGCCTTTTTGAAAGTAATAGTTTCTTTCTTTTTTTTTTTTTTTTTTTTGTAATTCACAAAGATTCCCAGACCTCTTCAAAAAATTCCTCACATTTTTAATCAGAAACAGGGTGGGTGGAGAGCATGAATCTTGAACAGGTTAAGAGACAACTATGTAAAGAACAAAGTCTCTGACAATGGGAACAAAACACTGTAATAGACAACCAGAGTGTCTTCTTTCATTTTTTGACCTTTAATTGAAAGATTGAAGATAAGTAGTTCCTGTGAGAAAGCAAAAGGCTGATTCACTTACCCTGAAGCTTAAAGTAAAAAAGCTTCCTGGAAGCCTTACTATATATTATGAATCATCCTCTTGTTGCCCTAAGAAGTTCTCAGCTAAGTGAAAAGCTAGCAATGGATTGATGGTGCTGTGACAGGCACCAGAGCTGGAGGAGGAGGTGAAAGGCCTCTAGATAATACATCTGGGCTTCCCTCCGGCGTTTTATATAAAGCTGATGTTTTTGACCTAAGACCAGCCTGTCTCTTGGCATCAGGAATGACTGGTCTTTAAAACTCCCCACTATTTTAGAATCAACCAATCTGTAGGGGAAAGTTTTGAAAAGCCAAGTGTTTTTTTATAGTCAATTTAAATATTTCCTTTGGAATTATCCTGAGGGAGCATCCAAAGATAAGTCCTAAAGAACTGGTAGTCCTTGTTAAGGGAATCATTGAAAGTTCCATGATAATAAGACTCTGAATGAGAAACTGTTGAAATGAGAAATAGTTGGATTCAAGCCACTATTTGGCATGTCATTTTAACAACTCACAAAATCACATAGTATTTTTTTTATCACTTTTCTTCCAAGCAAATCAAACTCATATGTCTCTGTGTACTTACTTACTGTAATTCAGCTATAATTATTACTAATCCGTTATAGACTTTAAATCTTTCACCAAAAAGCCCATCCACATGTGGGGTGGTTAACAGTCCCTTCCCTACACAATTAAGGCACACTATGTTCCCTCCCTCAAATTTCCATTCAATAATATGAACTTGTAAAATATGAGGCGCATTATACAAAGAGACATAAAGATCAAAGAATGCAACCTGTCAATTGAAAAAAATCACAGATTTACAAAAGTTGTATAATAATTTTTTAAATTAGTATCAGATGAGGTTACCAAAAAAATCAATAAGGTCTACATAGAGACAGTTAAATTAGTATGCAGAGGGTCAGAATGCTTCCTGGATCCTGGATAGTATGAGACAAAGACAGACAGAGAGAAGATAGAGGGAGAATTCCAGGCCTGTGGAACTCCAGGAATACAGGATACTGTACAGGGGAAGTCAAGTGCAATGTGGTTTGTGGAGGAATGAGCAGCCATTGTGTCCTGAAGGCAGGGTTCCAGAACTGCAGTAGGCAATAATGTTAGAAAAAAATGATTGGGGGCTGATGGTGTTTTATTTATTATTTATCAAGCTCTTTACCATTTATTAAGCCATGGAAGAGAGGTCACCTGTCATAATAAAAATTACCTGGCTTATGTTATTATACTTAGAGTCACATGATGCACCTGATGTGGAAGAGCGTAGTCTCAACACTCACTGTTCACTGATCCCCATTAATTTCATGAGCATAAACAAGTTCCTTGCTCTCTCTGAACCTCATTCATCTCATTTCTAAGATGAAAATCATGCCTAGTTTGAAGGATAATGTAAAGTGTGCAGGTAATACCTATAAAATATCTACAATTGTGTTGGCAGTATTTAGGCATATAGAAAAACTAATTAGTAGTCATAATAAGAATTCACACTAAGTTTCCTATTTTATAGGACTGTATTAGGGTATGAGTTTGCTTGTGGGGTCTTGTTTGTTTGTTTGTTTGTTTGTTTGTTTGTTTTGGTATAACTATCAGGTTTACCAGAATTTAATCTGGAAGACAGGGAATTACTGATATTATGTGTAACTATATCCCCAGTGACTAGAGCACTGCCTGAGTGTAACACTTGATCACTCAGTTTGTTAAATCAATCAACAGACAATAATAACACTTGATTTATTATTATGAGTACTCGTCACTATCAAAATAAAATTGTAGGGAAACTAATCTGGTAGTTCTATGTAGGAAGGAAGATGAGAAAAAAAAAAAAAAAAAAAAAAAAAAAAAACCCTTACCAGAACATCCTCACATAAGCTAGATGATAAGTAATGTGCAATTGTGAGAATACATAAGAGATATTTAGGAGACATTATGGAGGGAGGAAATGCCAGAATTCAGTAACTGATCAGGCTGTCTCACTGCAAATTCATGAGTCCATGATGTTTAAAGTTTTGAGCTTTAGCACTTAGAAGGATATTGATCTTAATTCATCAAAATGAGAAGATCACAAAAAAGAATTGATTGTAAAGGGAGGTAATTCAGTTTTAGATATTAGATATGCATTGGTACATTGATCATGTGTTTTCTGTGAAGAGCAGCACAGGAAGGGCTTCACATATAATCACTTAAAAAATCATTCTCAGTCATTATTTGGTAATGTAATGATTATCTACTTTTTACACAAAAGAGGAGACTAAGTTACATAGCAACTACATAGCATACCTATACCATGTATATGGGCTATTGGGCTTCTCCCCTAGGCTGTCTCAACTCCAGAGATTCTAACTGCATGGTTGGAGGTTGAGGACATCTATTGGGACATCTGGGAGCACAAGGAATATAAATCATCCAAAAACTCAAGTGAAATGTTTCTCATTTCATCATTATAATAGGCCTATCATGTGTCCTGAATGATTTTTATTTTTAAGAAATCTCCAAAGTGTTTCTGGAAATGGTTACCCCATAATCCCTTGCCAAATAATTTCATATTTATTTGCTTCATTATAAATGTTTATTTAATTATGAGAAAGGTTTGGCAGAAAGAGGATTCAGTTAACCCCTGGGGTGGACGTGGCAAGGGCCCCAGTGGAGAAAGGGACAGAAAAAGGATCCTATATAATGTTGACCTCTCCCCAAGCTGAAACCATCTACACTCACCTGATGATTTACCATCAGCTTTGCAAGTTCTTATTTTCCACATGAATTTCCACAGAAACTATTAGAAATATAATCATCTCAATTCTCAGTGGTCAATTTTCAATTTTAAAATATAAATGGTGAAAGCAGTTTTTTAGGTTGTACTCATTTGATTCATGAGATGAACTTTAACGAATGTCCTTGAGCATCTCCTTTCTGCCTCCCATTTATTCAAACAAGCAACACATTATGATTCTTGTGAAGTTTATAACTTTAGCAACATTTCTAATTCATCAAGACCTTTCTCTTTGCTGACATTTTAGCTATCATATTATATCCTAACAAATGCCTAATTGTAAATCAAATTCACTTTTAGAAGACAGTTAGATACCTGATTGCATCATGAGGTTCAGGCCAGCATGTCACCTAACAAGTTGATGGAAAGGTCATTCTGGGAGTCTGATGACCCAAGATAGAGTTTATAGTTGACTTTACTAGACAGGAAGTATCTCTGTGTGCCATAGTTTATGGTTAAACTGAAGTAGTATGAGAAAAGAAAAGAAAGAAATTTGGTTTTGCAATCACTTTTAATGAGTGAATATTAAATGTAAAACAAACTATGGGACCAAGGACCTAGAATACATCTTAAGTCAATGGCTCAATTAGGAAACTAATCACTGTTACCAAGTTTAATAATCTGAAATAGGAGTTTATTGACAATTCAAAAGTTGCTTTTATATAGTTTCATGGAATTCTGCCTTTCTGTATCTCTTATGATGCTCTTAGTTCCTAGAAGGGGAATCAAGGGCATTCATCTTCACTCTGTGTCCTTCACAGTCTTCAGCACAGATCCAAGCTCCTGACATTCCTTTTTGAGTGTTTATTAAATCAAATTGAAGTTGAGATTCTGAAATCATTTAAATCAGGGAACAGAGAAGCTATGTTTAAAACATGCCCTGTGATATGGGCTCATCATATGAGGCCTCTTGTTATTTAAAAATACTTGGCTCTGGTGAGCAATGTTGAAGTAATTTGGTGGATGTACAGTATTCCCATGTTTCCTAATTCAGAAGGACCTGCACATTGTTGGCACAGAGGCAGATGTCAGCATGTAGCACAAGTGTGGGGCAGGGCACATACACATGGAGAACTCTGGTGGGGAGTCAGGATTCATTTCTCAGGGGTCATCTTTACCATTTGCCTTTGGTTGGAACTTCAAAATGCAGCAAAATAGACCTTCATCTGGAGTGTGCTAAAAAGCTTCTTTTTCTAGAAACGTTTTAATTACTGTAATAATTACAGCAGGAGGTTCTTCAAATAGTGTCAAGGATACAGGTCATACAGGAAGACCCTTTATAGTAATGAACTTCTTGACCCCAGATAATACTAGATCCCTTTATGCATTTGAATCTCTTACTTGACTGCCATCCTGAAAATTTCCTCCTTCAACCAGCTCACTACTTCCACTAGTATCAAAAGTGCAGTGACTGTCTGAGTCTAGAATCTATGTTGGCTGGAGGCATAAGGGGGTTCTAGAATAGATTGCTCTCTAGCAGTCTCAGTTATTGGAGGGAGGTATATTCTTGGGATTAATTTGGTTTATACTACAATGGATGCATCTGATGAGTGAGAATCTTTTAAACTTTTTCTAGCCTAGTGAAATTTCTGGAAAATGGAAATGGAAATAAAGAGACTTTCTAAGTAAAAGCAATTTTTGTTGTTGTTGCTGTTGTTGTTGTTGTTGTTATTAAGGAGCCATGCTACTAAGCAGAACTGACATTCCAAATGGGTGGTGGCGATAATAGCCAATGAAATAAAAAAATATAAAAATCTCTGCTTGAACTGCATTAATTCAGAATGTATTATAGTATGAAAGCAGACTGGAGATAAGTCTCAGAAGGGGCTTACCACTCTAAAATGTGGCAAAACAGTACAAGATGTTATTATAGATGGGGCCTACTGATTTAGGTTCTTCTTCAGTTGTCTCAAACAAAAACATGAGCTAACAATAAAACTTGAAATAAAAATAATGAGTGATATTGACTTAATCAATAAAATGTTAGAATATCCCCCTGGTAATAATAACTTGATATTTTTGCTTATGTTAATATTCATGTAAGTACTAGTTATTTTAAAAGGAATATCACAGAAAAAGGGTTTGCATCAGCAACTTGAAAATGAGGTACTTGGTTCCAATCTACATTAAAAAAAAAGATTGGTTTGTATTAAACATTTAATATGTGCCAGCACTGTACCTATATTATCAAATTTAATTATCACAACAAATACAGCAATTGAGGACTTCCTTATTATGTTTTACAGACTGAGATACCATTTTCTAAAAAGTTAAAAGCAGCTTGTACAAGGCCAAATGGATCAGACTGTGGCTTAGAAAGCCTCAAGCCAGATCTGCCTACTGATTCATATGCTTTTAACCCACACTGTTTTACTGATGTACTTACTGTTCCTCTATTTCCATGTACAAGCTGTAACACAGCAGCATGAGACAGTAAAAAAAATCATTAAACAAAGAATTTCTGTATAATGTATGTACTCAAATGTGGCCTGACTATGCATTGGTCAGACTTTTTAAAATTGCTGTTCTGATTAAATAGGAGAAATTTGTTCACATATGTGTGGCAGGGCATGAAACACTGAAATCAGAAGGATATTGGTATAGTAAATTGAAGGGTGACTTTGTTAAAGTGGGCAGTGCAAGAAGGAAGGGTCACTTTTAGGGGGCATGAAAATAAGAAGCAAAGTTTCAATTTTACAACATCAGCCTTCCTAAGACCCTTATTACCACTTTGGTTCATTCCTTAGCCTGATGCACTAAAAACATAGGGGACTATATTCCAAAAGAAGTTACAGAAAAATCCTAAAATTTTCTTATTATTTCAGAATCCAAAACATTTTTTAGTACTTTCTTTACAAAAGTCAAACAGAAGAGGTTACTCTATTTTATTATGTTTTTATTTAACTATTATTTTATTTTGTTCATTGCTCAAGTTAGAAACTTGCTTTGATGATAAAAGAAATAAATCAAAGTGTGTTTCTTTAAAATAGTGTAAGTTCAGACAGTCACTTATTCAGACTCATTCCTTCCAATAATGATGAAGAAAATAAACTTCTATATTGCTTCTATGTTGTCTGGCTCTAAATTTCTTTGGTGTAGCTCACCACTGTTGAACCACATGTTAAAAGCCCATTCTCTCTTTTTCAGAGACCACGGACTGTCAATAATTCATGGATTAAAGCATACCCATAGACTTTATTTGGATCAATTATTCATGGATTAAAGTCTAACCATAGACTGATTGAATAGACTGTAGGATATCAATAATCTAAAAAGCATATATTAATGCATTAAATGAAAATTCAATCTTAGCCTAGAATAATTTTTACACTTTTTAAAAAAAATTTAAGACCTGCTTATAGTTGGGGAAAAGATGACTCATTCTTCTCCCTCATTTCTTTCTCATTCCTTTAAAAAAGTGAAAACTAACAAGGGGAGTGGGGACTGATGGGAACAATAGCTGGGACTTATTCATCACTGGTCAATGAAGGAGAGAGAGAAGAGTACATGAAGACCTGTGTCCATCCTTGAGAAAATTCAGGGTTAGATGGTATGTAATCCTTAATTCTTAGTGTTAGCCATTTATCAAGCTGAATAATGAGTACCTAAAAACCTAAACCTGGAACACTGTAGGAAAATGAGAGCCAACACAGTGGAAAGGGACATTGTGATACCAAATATGCAAAGAGAAGTGACCCAGGGCCATTCCTTTATCAAATGTGTATTTGTGACTAGATGCCCATCAACTAGGTAAGAAATACTGAATAAAGACAGAGGAAACAAGGATAAAGCAGGAGCTGTACTTTAGTGGAATTGAAATCTAGCTGAGGGAATAAAATGTGTAAAACCATAACTAAATTAAGTGATTAGTCATCCCTCAGTGTTCAGGAGAGGTTGGCTCCAAAATCCCCACAGATAGCAGGTATCTGCAGACAGTTAAGTCCCTGGTGTAAAATGGCCTAGTATTTGCCTGATATATACACATCCTCCCACATATTTTAATTCATCTCTAGATTCCTTACCATACCTAATATAATTTGAATGTACGTTAACAGTTGTTAGACTATATTGTTCAGGGAATAATGGAAAGAAAAAGTATTTGTACATGTTCAGTACAGATGCATTTCTTCCCAAGATTTGTTTGGAAATATGTGTTTGGTTGGTTGAATCTCCAGATATGGAACCCATGGAGACAGAGGGCTGAACATGTCTATTATGGACGAAATTGTGCCTTAAAAAATTCATAACACTGAAGTCGTAACTTCAAAGCTTCAAAACTTCAACTGTACTTGTTAACAGGACTTCTAAGAGATAATCGAGGTAAAATAAGATCATAAATGCAGGCCCCTAATTCAATAGACTTGTGGCTTTCTAAGAAGAGGTGCTTTCTGCACAGGCACCAAGGAAAGGCCATATGAGCACACAGAGAGAAGATGGCTGCTTATATACCACTAGGAGCTGAAATGACCAGCATCTTCATCTTGGACTTCCTACTCTCCAGATGTATGAGAAATATACTACTGTTGACAAGCTACTCAGTCTGTTCTATTTTTTTATGGCAGTCCAAGCAGGCTATTTACACTATATGAATCAGAAAATAATATTCGACTCAAGTAAATGCTATAGATAATTCAAAAAGAACCATTGCTGGGGCAGTTAGAAAAGCCCTTATTGAGAAAGTATATCTTGAGCATTTATGTTTCAAGAGGCAAGGAAAAGATGTGGATAAATATAAGTTGAGTAGTAAGCACACAAGAACAGAGAACTGAACTGACCATGGGTGCTCTGAGCATAGTTAACTGAGAGGAAGTTTAGCAAAGAGGAAACAAGGGAGAGTCATAGGAATACATTTGACTTCTGAGTTGCATGAAAATAAATTCTCATCATTTAGGTCATTCAGCCTGTGATACTTTGCTATGGCAGTTAAGTGCCTGCTATGGCCCAAATATTCGTGTCTCTCTCAAAATCCATATGTTGAAATCCTTACATGAACATGATGGTAATAGGAGGTGAGGCCTTTCAGAGGTGAATCCGTTATGGCAATGGAGCCTGTGAATGGAACCATGCCCTTATTAACAAGAAAAGTGCCTCCTCTCCCTCTGTGAAGACAAGTCCAGAAGGCACGACGTACAAATCAGAAAGCAGCCCTCACCAGGCACCAAATACGCTACAGCCTTGATCTTGGAAATCCTAGCCTTCAAAACTGTGAGAAAGAAATTTCTGTTGTTTATAAACTACCCACTTTATGGTGTTTTGCTTCAAAGCTGAACAGGCTAAGACAGTGTAAGGCAGTATTCGTTCACTATTCTCCTCCCAACAGCTAGAAGACTTTCCTTGTGTTGTCTCCCTGGTAAGACTCCACTCAATATTCAGGACTTAGCCTGATTGCGTCTGAGACCTTCTCCCCTCCTTTTCTCCTCTAAATTCTTCTACTCCCCTTGAATAGCATGTATCGCATCATGCCATCTTGTAAAATGGCTTCGATCTAATTTGGAGATTAAATTTAAGATTTTTCTTTTAGGTCTGGAGCTATAACAATTCCAGAATTGGGCCAAGGTACTTGCCTGGATTTTGTGTTTCTATTAAGTGGAATCACCTGATAATAACCTATTCTTTTTGTTTCAGATTTTTTTCTTCTTTTTCCTAGTTGATGTTGAAGTTGAATATAATTCTGGGTATTCGTCTGCTGATCTGTTAATGCTAGATAAGAGATAGAAATCAAAGTAGCAAGGTGTTTTCACAAAATTTAAATGCTAAAATTCTCCTGACTCAAGTTTCACAAGAGAATGGGGAATAAATTCCCAGGACAAAGAAAAAGCACTTTATGGTGATTGAATTAATTAAGTCTCTATTGATGATACATCTCTACTCACTTCAAACCAATATCTTTTTTTTTTTTTTAAATGTAATATCTAATTTATGGCAAGGTTTGGCACATTCTTTCTGCCAAGTGCCAGATAGTATATATTTCCAGCTTTATTGGGGGACATGTCTCTGCTTCAGGCACTCAAATTGCCATTGTAGCACAAAAACAAACATAGGAAATATGTACGAAGTGTGCCAATAAAACTCCATTTACAAAACCAAATGGCAGGGAGGAGTTAGTCTGCAAGTCAGGTTTGCTAACTTGTAATAGAGAAAATTGGGAGAAAATGTGAATGGAATTTCCTTTTGCTTGAAAGAGGGCTTTAAAAACCAGCCCAGGAAATTTAGATTATCTATAGCCAAATGAAATCTTAGCCATATACTAAATATTAACCTATAGGTACTTGAAATTGTCAATGGGAATTTCATAGAATATTTCCAGGAAAGAAGAGTGAGATGTCGTAAACTTAAGTCTTGAAGTATTTCTATTAATGAAAGTCCAGGAAGAGTAATAAAAAAACTAAATAAAGGTAAGTGTGATGAGAGCAATATGCTAATGGAGAAATTCCTTCTTAATCATGGGTCTTTCACCAAGGAACTCTTCTCTACTTTTTTTTTTTCTCTCCCTGTCGTCCATGACTCCAAATGATGGACACTGAACTCTAATCCTTTACATGGCTTCTTCCCACCTACACAGTATACAATTGTACTTTCATCTCCAACCACAGACCCTACACTTCCCAAAATGTTTATCCATGCAGATGTCTTGTTGAGTTCCAACCCACCCCTCTTGCTCTCTACTACATTTGTTCCAGGTTATAATGTTCCAGGCCAAGAATATCAAGTTCCAAGCCACCTCAAAGTAGAGTGGACATACAAAGATGTCTGGGTAATGTCATAAACCCTGAAGAGGCTGAAGGGGCTGGACAAGCTTCGTAAACCTGCTACATTGCCTTCTGCTCAGTTATCTCTCTTCTTCTTCCATTCTGGGGACAGAGTGAGAAGCCTTGAGCAGCAGCCACCATCTTGCAGCAATAGGAATGAAAAATACCTGCTGAAGTTGGCAGAGCAGGAAGCAGAGATGAATCTGGGTCTGAATGACACCTGGAGCAGCGGCACCTGTCCTACACTGCCTGCTTAACTCTGGACTCCTTATTACGTAAAAAAAAAAAAAAAAAAAAATAGAAGCCAGTGGTAATTGGACTCTGACTATTCATGCCTATATTCCAAATTGATGAGTAGAAAATCCATACTGCAGTAAACATGTGAGACACAGCTGTATTAGTTTTCTGTGCTTGCCATGGCTATAAAGTTAGGGGCTTAAAATAGCACAAGCTTGTTATTTTGCAGTTCTGTAGGTGAGAAGTGTGACACAGGTCTCACAGGCTAAAGTCAAGGAGTCAGAAGGACTACATTCCCCCTGGAGGAGAGCTTTTGGCTTCCTCCTTGGATCATGACCCTTCCTTCATTTCGGAACCATTCTTCTGAGCTATATACCTGACTCCAGAGAGAAAAGATTCTCTGCTTTTATGGACTCATGGAATTTGACTGGGCCAGGTTGTTCTTCCACTAACCAAGTCCTTAATTTAATCATTGAATGTGTACAGTTCCTTTTGCCATGTGAAGTCACACATTTACAGGTTCTTGAGATTAATATGTTACATCTTTGGATGGCCATTTTTTCTGCCTACCACCACTACATAAAGAAAACCATGTATGTTGTGAACTTTGTTTCCTGGTGTAGCTCAAATTTCTTCTACAGTGTCTTGCAAATAGTGGAAGGACACTGAAAAAGAGCAGCTACTCTACCAGATATAGAAAGTATTATACCAATTTTGTGTACTTTATACTAACGTAGGACTACTATATCAGCAATAATCTACCTTTCCAGGGTGGATAATGAGCCTGAACTTGCCTTAAATTGGGAAAGTTAAAAGTTGAATTAAGTAGAAATAATGAAAAATTTCTATTATTCACACATGGGTTGCTACAATTTTTCAGCAGGACAGATTATAAAGGTAGAAAATTTTATAGAACAAATGAGTGCTTCTCAGGAAAAGTAGTTTTAGAAATCAGAACATAAAATTTTATACAAAAACTTATGTAACCATATATATTTAAAAATCTTTTAATATTTATAATGGAGTTTTCACATTTATCATCCCACATAATTCTGCATTTCATCCAGCATTAATGCAAACATTCAAACAGCATTTTTTATAACTTTCTTCTATTTGATCTTCTAGATCTGGAAAACGACAAAGTCCCTTTTACAGAGATTTCTTTTGGTCTCTATGTCCTGCCGTACCCCTGTCAGGAGTTATGCATGGGCTTTTATGATTTAGTGTTTAGGTTACCTAGTTTACTTGA
Organism: Sciurus vulgaris; assembly: GCF_902686455.1. NCBI lineage: Eukaryota > Metazoa > Chordata > Mammalia > Rodentia > Sciuridae > Sciurus > Sciurus vulgaris. The sequence goes on from NC_136462.1 coordinate 95,463,645, forward strand.
TCCTAAACTATCTCTCCCACAGCATATACCACATGCTTCATATAGGAAAAACTTTAAGAATATGGAACTGTGTGAGTATTCTAGATTTGAAATTGATACCCTCACTTAAGGGAAGCCCATGAAGTGGTCATCCTCCCTTTGGTTTAGCACTTTCCATAGCATTTAATGCTGTTTTGTGAAGTTCTTCATCCTACTTTCAGATTGTTTGGTAAAAGCCCCTTCCTGTTTTTATTTAACTTCCTATTTTTGCCTATAAACTCCATGCATTAAATTTCAAATATATTCAAATAGTTCTATCTCTTCTAAATAATATTTTGTCTCAGTTAAGCATCCATTTCTCCAACTCTTCTTCACTGAAACTGAAAAGTCAACATCTTTCTAACATAGTCCAGTAATGATACATTGAGAATACATTGCTTTTGTTAACTCAAGTGTTCCCAGGACAATGCAGTGTACAAGGGAGCAGGTGGGCTTAGACTTATTTTTTATATTATCTGTGATTTTTGTGGGTTCTGTGGCTTGCTTGTCATATTTTCTTCCATACATTTTCATGTGACCTACTCTAAAATATGATCTTTTTCACACTGATATTTTAAAATTTATATTTTAAATAATTTTCCTTACTTTACATATGATACTTGTTCATTTTTGAAAATGAAAACAAACAGAAAAAATACTTTGATCCTATTACTCAAAGAATCATTAACCACTTGAACCTCAGTGTGAAAATCATGTTTTCTGTTTTAGTAACAGTAAATTAAATAATTTGGGTCATTCTTTCCACCGAAGAAGGCAAGGATGAATATGTGAGACATAGATAGGTAGATAGGTAGATGAAGACATAGAGATGTATGTATTCACATAAGATGAATATTTTACTGGGTCCATATCCAAGAGCAGATAGAAATTCAGAGTTTAACCAGCACAGAGGTGGCTTATTTTGCTGGTGGTGTTTGACATGCTGAGGATCTGTCAAAAATTTATAATTACATCCTAAGACAGGGAAAAAACTTTGATGTCCAGGGTTCAAAAAACAGGGATGTTCTGGTAAACCCAACACTTTGGACCAAAGGACTGCTCCCTAGAGAAAGTATGAACTGGAAATGGAACTAAATTGAATCTCACCTAGATCATAAAAACAACAAAACAAACCAAGTAAAAATATCTTTCAAGTATTTACAATTCGTGGGAATTCATTAAAGTAATCTCAGATTGTGAGTGTCCCCAGATACTTAGCAGGAGGAATCATAAGTCTTTTCCAAAGGAACATAGCATTATACTAATCTTCAAATTATTCCTACAAATAAATATTAAAATATAACGTGTTGTGCAATCAAGATGACTAAGGCTACTATCTGCATGAATGAAAATTGAAAGAAGGAACAAACACAACTAAGTCTCTCAATGTTGGAATCATAACTCACATATTTTACTATAATAAATAAGCTGAGAATATTGAAAAATAATTAGGAAGAATGCAAAAGAGGTTAGATTTAAAGAAAAGAAATTTTAGAAAAACACCAGATACAGAATTAAGTATCCAATGAGTTAATTTAACAAGTTTTCTCTAAAAATTATAAAAGACAAAAAAAAATTAATGGAATATAAAACTATCAAATCCAACAATAGGTAAAAATTATAACACATCACAACAAAGTGTACTATATAATAAGTGTACCCTATTACCAGTATATCATCTTCAAGGTTCATTTAACATTTGAAAATCAATGTCATTCAACCCCCTAAAAAAAAAGAGAAAACTGTATGATTCTTTCACTTCAGGCAGAAAATCCACAGGATGCATTTTGATATCTGCTTATTCTAAAAATTGTCTACAAACTAGAAATATAAGCAAATTTCCTGAAACAGAAAATGATCTACCAAAAAAGCTTACATCTAACACAAGGTAGAATAGCCCTATTCTTCCTAGTCTCTCCTTCTTACAACTAAAAATCCTGGACCGATAGCACTAAACAAGCACATGAAAGTGGGAAGAAGGCTGTAAACTCTCTAGGGACTTTAGGATTTGAGGCAGAGCATGGAAATGCATTCTCTTGCCTCGTTGAACCCATATATACCAGTAGGGTTTTGCATATGCCTCTAACCCAAAACCAGCAACAGGCACAGCCCCCAAAGTGAAAGTCAAAGAAAAATCTGTCCCCCACCAACTGAAGGACCAGAAAAACAATGTGGCCTAACAACAAAATACCTTTTTGGTACCAGCCCTTCTACTCCAGTCAAACACCAACACAAAAATTCAAAATATCTCAGCTCCCTGAAAGAATTGTGTTGAGCAGGTAGCTGATCTTCCAGACAACCCCATCCATCCCCCACAGATCAGTCAGGGACACTTAGATTCTCCCAACTGACATGCATGGGAGCTGATCTTCCATTTACCCATTGGCCAAAGGGGACAGCACTCTAATTACCTGTTAGTGAGTCCCACCTGGAGGTAGCAAGGAGGCAGTCAGGTTTCACCTAAAAGATGTCAATGAGGCAGAAGAGGAACTGAGTCTGCAAGAAGTCCACGTGAATCAGCAGTCCACTTTTGTTAGGGTGGTGTAGGCAGGGACCACCTGAACCAGAACAGACATGCTCAACCACCCAGGGAGTACACCTCGACACAGAGACTACCTACTACCGAAAGATTAAATAGCACCCAAAGTCTCATAATATAATGTCCAAAATATCTAAAATACAATAAAAACTAATTCACCTTAAGAATGGGAAAAGCAAAACTTAAATGGAAAAAGAGAATTAACAGATGCCATCACTAAGGTAAATCACCTGCTAAAATTATCTATAGAGGTTTTTAAAGCATCAATAATAAAAATACAACAAGTAATTACAAATCATCTTAAAACCAAATCCAAAATATCAGCAAATAATAACAGAAGTTATAAAAAGGAACCCAACAAATATTATTAAACCAAAAAACATAAAAGTGAAATTAAAAACTGCTGTATGAGTTCAATGATAAAATGGTGACAGCAAAGGATAGAATCAGTGAGTTGGATGACAGATGGACAGAATTTACCCAATGTCAACAAAAGTGAAGAAATTGGCTAAAAAAAGAACAGCTTCAGGAAACCGTGGGACAATAACAAGAAAGCTAACGTTGGTTTCATTAGAATCTTATGGGAGTAAAAAGGGGGACTGAAAAAAATATTCAAGGAATTTTAGCTGAAAAGCTACCAAATGTGGTGAAAAATGCCAGTCTGTAGATTCAAGAAGCTTAGTAAGCCAAGAGTCGAGTAAAGTTCAAGAGTCAATGCTGTCAAGAATGTGCAGACACTGGGGTCACTCATGTACTGATGGGGCACTATGAAATGGTACTCTGGAAAGCAGTTGTACAGTTTCTAAAAAACTAAATGTGCTCATTTTATGACTCAGTAATGGTACTGTTGAACATTTATTCAAGAGAAATGCAAACAGTATATATAGAAAACTGTGCATGGATATTCATAGCAGTTTTTTTCATAATAGCCCAAATCTAAAAACAATAATTTGACCTTCAATGGATGAATGATTAAATAATATGTGAGAGACATTCATATCAGGAAATAAAAAGGAATAAACTGCATGATACAATAACAGATGAATCTCAAAGTTAACATAAAAAAATTCCAAAGTTCAGGACACATTTTATAGGATCCATCCATATATATCATTAAAATAACAAAGTTATAAGGATAGAGAATAAACTAAGTGTTTTCTAGGCCTCCAGGGAATGGAAGGTGGTGAGGAGGGAGTTAGTGCTCAATAAAATGGGTAGCATAAGGTATGATTGTGTCTGAACAAGTCTTCAGTTTTTTGACAGTGATAGTGATCACATGAATAGGCATGTGTAATACAAATTCATAACACAAAACACACACATATGCAAAGGAGTGCATATAAAACTATGAAAATCTGAATAAGGTAAATGGATTGTACCAATGTCAACTCATAAATTGTGATAATGTACTATAATTTTTTAAGATCTATTCGTCAGAGCCAACTGGCTGAAAATATGGAATGTTGTATTAATTCTTACCATTGCATGCATCCCTACAATCAACACAAAATGAAATTACAAAACTGCATAAAAGTATAAAAATTATAAATGAAAAAACTATTTCTATTTGCAGATCACATGAATGTTTACATAAACATATCCAGAAGAATCAATACACTGTTGCAATTGGTTACTAATACAGCAAAATTGCAGCATAGAAGTCAATATTCAAGAAGAAAATTTCTCCGTATCAGCAACAATAAGAAAAAAAATTAAATATGTGTGCAAACATAAACATCAAATGCTTTTAAAAAAGTATAATGCAAAATATGCAAGAATTATACAAAGAAAACTGCATAAGACTGCTCAAAATTAAGAAGCTTAGTCCAAATTTTCAGAATTGGGAAATGCATGTAATTAGGACTTGAATAATACTATAAAACAACCAGACCTAATGAAGTAAACAATCTAACTTTATACCTTGTGGAACTAGAGGATTAAAAAACCCTAAGTTAGCAGAGGAAATGAAGTTATAAATATCAGATCAGAAATAGATGAAACAGAATAAATCAACAATAGAAAAGATTAATGAAATTGAGAGTTGAGTTTTTAAAAACATTTAATTGGCAAACCTTCAGCTAGATTAAGAAAAAAAGAGAGAACTCAAAAAATTTAAGAAATGTAAATGAAAGAAGAGTCATTAAAATTGATACCACAGAAATACAAAGAATCTTGAAACTACTGTGAACAATTATATGCCTACAAATTGCATAATTGAAACAATGAATAAATTCCTAGATGCATACAACCCACTATAGAGTGAACCATGAAGGAGAACGTCTGAAGAGATAAAAAATGATTAGGGAGACTGGGTCAGTAATTTTATAATCACCATCCAAGAAAAGGTCAGAGCCCAATGGCTTCACTGTTTAAGTCTGCCAAACATTTAAAGAATACTCCAAATTCATTTTACAGGGCTATCACAAAGTTCATCACAAAGCTTATAATAAAGTCAGACAAGGACACCACATGAAGGCCATCATTTCCAATGAACATGAATGCACAAATCCTGAAAAAAAAACTTACAAACTAATCTGAACAGTACAATAAAAGAATCATTTACCTGATTGAGATTTACCTCTATGAAGCAAGGATGGTTCATTTATTGATATGCAAATCAATAAATGTACACTACATTATCAGAATGAAAGATAAAGATCATATCATCTCAACTAATACAGAAAAACCATTTCACAAAATTCAATGTCCTTTCATAATAAAAATTCTCATACATAAAAGAAATGTACTTCAAGACAATTAAGGCAATATATGACAAACCCACAGTTAATAGTATACTTAACAGTGAAAAACTGAAAACTTTTTCTCTAAAATCAAGATGAAATAAAGGATGTTCATTTTTATCACTTCTATTTTGTGGAGACTAAAAGTTCTAGTCAGAGCAATAAGGCAAGAAAAATAAATAAAAACGTCTAAACCGAGAAGGAATAAAATCAATTCTGTTTGCAAATAATATGTCCTCTTATATAGAGAAAAGACTTCACCAAAATTCATTAGAATAAATAAACAAATCAGTAAAGTTGCAGAATAAAAGTCAACATGCAAAATTCTTTAATGTTTCTATATACTACAATGAAGTATTTGAATAAGAAAAAAGTAATTACAGAATACATTACATTAATGACAAAAATTCTTAGAAATAACTTAATCAAGTAGGTAAAAACTATGAAACATTGGTAAAAGGAATTAAAGACAAAGTTAGTGGAAAGATGTTCAATGTGAGTAGATTGCAAGAATTATTACTGTTAAAATGTTCATATTTCAAATCAATCTACATATTAAATATAATCGCTATCAAAATTCCAATGTTATTTTCATAGGAATAGAAAAATATCCTAAAATTCATAAGAAAGCACAAAATATTTTGAATAACTGAAGAAATCTTGAGGAAAAATAGCATAGTAATATTTCAAAATATACTCCAAAACTATTTTAATGAAGACAGCATGATACTGACACAAAAATAGAAAAACCAATGGAAACCTGCAGAAAGCCCTGGAATAAATTCATGCATTTGCAGCCAACTGATCATCAACAAAGGTACCAAAAACACACAATAGAGAAAGAACAGTCCCTTCAATAGTGTTGGGAAAACAAAATATCCACTTTCAGAATAATATTGGATCCTTATTTCATGCTATATATAAAAATCAACCTAAAATGGACAAAAGAAGTAAACAAAATGCCTAAGAAATCACTTGAAGTAAACCAAGGGGAAAAAATCTTTTGCCATTGATCTGTGCAATGATTTTTTTTAGATATGACCCAAAAAGCACAGGCATCAAAAGAAAAATAGACATATGCCACAGTATCAAACTAAAATTCTCTGCACAGCAAAAAGGAGGGGAAAATGGAGCAAAAAGACAACCCACAGGTGAGAGAAAATATCTTAAAGCCATACATCTGGTAATTTATTAATATTCAAAATATATAAAATTTCAAATAACTCAATAAAGAACAGGGAGAGGTTTCAAGATGGCGGACTAGAGGGTGGCTGCATTTCATGTTGCTCCAGGACTCAGGATTCAAAAGAGGAGATATTGAGAGACTTGGGACCAACTCAAAGCAGCCGGGTGAGTCTCTCCCATAGGGGAGGCGTCCCGGATAGGGCGGTAGTCCCGGAACGCAGGGAACTTTGTGAAGTAGAGCTACCAGAGCTGTTTGGACTCAGAGTGACCACTCCTGACACCGGGACCTGCCTGGAGGAGGAGGCGGAGCAGTGTGGCGAGGTGCTTGGACTCAGAGCAGCTGCACCAGAGATACAGGTGGTTGCCAGAGGAGGAGCTGCGTGGCAAGCTGTTTGGACTCAAAGAGACTATTCCTGAACACCAGGGGGGCTGCCTGGAGGAGGAGGAGGAGGAGGTGGCAGGTCACATGGACTCGCAGTGACTGCACTGGAGCTCCAGGCGGCTGTTCAGAGGAGGAAGCGAGTGGTGAGTTGTTTGGACTCAAAGTGACCGCTCCTGAACACTGGGGGGCTGCTTGAGGAGGAGCATGGTGGGTCACTTGGTCTCAAGTGGTGCACCAGAGCTCCGGGCAGCTGCCTGGAGGAGGCGTGCAGTGGGTCACGTGGACTCAGAGCGGCTCAGGGCAACTCAGAGTGACTGCTCCTGAACACCCAGGGGGCTACCTGGAGGAGGAGGAGGAGGAACTCGGAGTGATTGCCCAGGGCTATGGGCGGTTGGCGGGAGGAGGAGGCACACAGTGAGTTGCTTGGACTCCTGGTGACCACACCGGAACACCGGGTGGCTGTCTGGAGGAAGAGGTGAGTGGCAGGTCTCTGGGACTCGGAGCAATCGTACAGGGCTCCAGGTGGCTGCTCAGAGGAGGGGCCACATAGCCAGGCGATTAGGTGCAGAGCAGGGTCCCAGGACCTAGGAGGCTTCTTGGTGGAAGAGCTGCACAGAGACACGCTTGGGGCGGAGAGAAGGTTCCAGGACTGCAGGCAGATTCTCCGAGGAGAGGCAGCCTAAGGAGACGCATCTGCGAAGGATGAGGCTCCCAGGCCCTGGAGGTAGGTCTGGGCCCCTGGGAATGTTGCAGAGGAAGGCAGCCCAGCCCAGGCAGTAGTTGTAGGTTGAGGGGAACCTCTAGAAGGGGAACTGACCAGTGAGACCTCCCCACTGGGTGAGTCTTCCCTGCCCGGTGAGGTTTTCCCACAAGGAGAGTAAAACCAGAGACACAGGCCCAAACAGGCCTTGCCTCAGCCCGCAACCTAGTTCCCCTTTGGATGACCATTGGTCAACAAGTGGAGGCACCTCTGCCCACAAGCAGGGAATATACTCCACCTGAAGGCCACCACCCCTAGAGAGGCAGCTTCCTTGTGGAGGACTGCATTATTTACTTCCTCCAAGACTTCAGGCTACTGAAGGCTAAGAGGGGATATACTAGAAATCTTCAAGGCCATTATAAGTCAATAGAGGAAATTTACAATATCTCAGCGATCCACTGATACCAGAACAATGTGAGAAAACAAGGGAAGAAAAAGTCCCAAACAAACCTAGATACTGTATCAATAAAACCCAGTCATCCTCATTTCAGATAATGTGGACCTCAAGCCAAAGTTAGTCAGAAGGGATAAAGAAGGACATTTCATACTGCTTAAAGGAAGCATAAATCAGCAAGATATAACAATCATAAACATCTATGCCCCAAACAGTGGCTCATCCATGTATGTCAAACAAATCCTTCTCAATTTCAGAAACCAAATAGACCATAACACAATAATACTAGGTGATTTTAACACACCTCTCTCACCACTGGACAGATCTTCCAAACAAAAATTGAACAAAGAAACCATAGATCTCAATAACACAATCAATAATTTAGACTTAACAGACAGTTATAGAGTATACCATCCAATCAAGAGTGAATACACTTTCTTCTCAGCAGCACATGGATCCTTCTCTAAAATAGACCATATATTATGCCACAAAGCTAATGTTAGCAAATACAAGAAGATAGAGACACTACCTTGTGTTCTATCAGATCATAATGGATTGAAGTTAGAAATAAATGAAAGTAAAAAACAGAAGCTACTCCAACACCTGGAGATTAAACAAAATGCTATTATATGATGAATGGATAACAGAAGATATTAGGAAAGAAATTTAAAAATTCTTAGAGGTAAATGAGAACAAAGAAACGTCATATCAAAATCTCTAGGACACGATGAAAGCAGTACTTCGAGGAAAATTTATTTCATGGAGCGCATTTAATAAAAGAAGTAAAATTCAACAAATAAACGATCTAACACTATGGCTCAAAGCCCTAGAAAAAGAAGAACAGACCAGCACCAAAAGTAGTAGAAGACAGGAAATAGTTAAACTCAGACTTGAAATCAATGAAATTGAAACAAAAGAATCAATACAAAAAATTGACAAAATAAATAGTTGGTTCTTCGAAAAAATAAACAAAATTGATAAACCTTTAGCCACACTAACAAAGAGAAGACGAGAGAAAACCCAAATCACTAAAATTCAGAATGAACAAGGAAATACCACAACAGACACGATTGAAATCCAAAACATAATTAGAAGCTATTTTTAAAATCTATACTCCAACAAAATAGAAATTTCAAAGACATCAATAAATTTCTAGAGACATATGAATTGCATAAACTGAATGAGGAGGACATACACAATTTAAATAGACCAATTTCAAGTAATGAAATAGAAGAAGTCATCAAAAGCCTACCAACAAAGAAAAGTCCAGGACCAGATGGGTTCTCAGCCAAGTTGTACAAAACCTTTAAAGAAGAGCTCATTCCAATACTCCTCAAAGTATTCCATAAAATAGAAGAGGAGGAAACCCTCCCAAACTCATTCTATGAAGCCAATATCACACTGATACCTAAACCAGACAGAGACACATCGAGGAAAGAAAATTTCAGACCAATATCCTTAATGAACATCGACCCAAAAATTCTCAACAAAATTTTAGCAAATCGCATACAAAAACATATAAAAAGATAGTGCACCATGATCAAGTGGGTTTCATCCCAGGGATGCAAGGTTGGTTCAACATCAGGAAATCAATAAGTGACATTCACCTTATCAATAGACTTAAAGTCAAGAATCACATGATTATTTCAATAGATGCAGAAAAAGCATTTGATAAAATACAGCACCCCTTCATGCTCAAAACACTAGAAAAAATAGGGATAGTGGGAACATGCCTTAACATTGTAAAGGCCATCTATGCTAAGCCCATGGCTAATATCATTCTAAATGGTGAAAAATTGAGAGCATTCCCTCTAAAAACTGGAACAGGGCAAGGATGCCCTCTTCCACCACTTCTATTCAATATTGTCCTTGAAACTCTAGCCAGAGCAATTAGACAGACCAAAGAAATTAAAGGGAAATGAATAGGAAAAGAAGAACTCAAACTATCCCTATTTGCTGATGATATGATTATGTACTTAGAGGAACCAGGAAATTCCACCAGAAAACTCTTAGAACTCATAAGTGAATTCAGTAAAATAGCAGGATATAAGATCAACGTACATAAATCTAATGCATTTTTATACACGAGTGATGAATCTTTGGAAAGAATAATTAGGAAAACTATCCCATTTACAATAGCCTCAAGAAAAATAAAATACTTGGGAATCAATCTCAGAAAAGAGGTGAAAGTCCTCTACAATGAGAACTACAGAACACTAAAGAAAGAAATTAAAGAAAATCTTAGAAGATGGAAAGATCTCCCATGTTCTTGGATAGACAGAAGTAATTTTGTCAAAATGGCCATACTACCAAAAGTGCTATACAGATTCAATGCAATTCCAGTTAAAATCCCAATGATGTACCTTACAGAAATAGAGCAAGCAATTATGAAATTCACCTGGAAGAATAAGAAACCCAGAATTGCTAAAGCAATCCTTAGCAGGAAGAGTGAAGCAGGGAGTATCGCAAAACCAGATCTTCAACTCTACTACAAAGCAATAGTAACAAAAACGGCATGGTATTGGTACCAAAATAGACAGGTAGATCAATGGTACAGAATAGAGGACACAGAAACAAACCCAAATGAATACAATTTTCTCATACTAGACAAAGGGGCCAAAAATATACAATGGAGAAAAGATAGCCTCTTTAACAAATGGTGCTGGGAGAATTGGAAATCCATGTGCAACAGAATGAAACTAAACCCATATCTCTCACCATGCACAAAACTAAACTCAAAATGGATTAAGGACCTCTGAATCAGACCAGAGACCCTTCACATTACAGAAGAAAAAGTAGGTCCAGATCTTCAACATGTTGGCTTAGGACCAGACTTCCTCAATAGGACTCCCATAGCACAAGAAATAAAATCAAGAATCAACAACTGGGATAGATTCAAACTAAAAAGCTTTCTCTCAGCAAAGGAAACTATCAGCAATGCGAAGAAAGAGCTACAGAGTGGGAGAAAATCTTTGCCAATCATACTTCAGATAGAGCACTAATCTCCAGAATCTATAAAGAACTCAACAAACTCTACACCAAGAATACAAATAATCCAATCGACAAATGGGCTAAGGAAATGAATAGACACTTCACAGAAGAATATCTACAAGCAATCAACAAACATATGGAAAAATGTTCAACATCTCTAGTAATCAGAGAAATGCAAGTCAAAACTACCCTAAGATTCCATCTCACCCCAATTAGAAATGCGATTATCAAGAACACAAGCAACAACAGGTGTTGGCGAGGATGTGGGGAAAAACGTACACTCATACATTGCTGGTGGGGCTGCAAATTAATGCAGCCACTCTGGAAAGCAGTGTGGAGATTCCTCAGAAAGCTTGGAATGGAACCACCATTTGAGCCAGCTATCCCACTCCTTGGCCTATACCCAAAGGACTTAAAATCAGGATACTAGAGAGATACAGCCACATCAATGTTCATAGCTGCTCAATTCACAATAGCCAGAATGTGGAACCAACCTAGATGTCCTTCAATTGATGAATGGATAAAGAAACTGTGGTATATATGTACAATGGAATATTACTCAGCCATAAAGAATGATAAAATTATGGCATTTGCAGCAAATGGATGAAACTGGAGAATATCATGCTAAGTGAGATAAGCCAATCTCAAAAAACCAAAGGTCAAATGATATAGCTAATATGTGTTTGAGGACACATAATGGGGGGAGGGAGGGGTTAGTGTTAGGGTTAGAGTTAGGGTTAGGGAGGGGCCAAGAATGGAGGAGGGAAGGACTCTATAGAGGGAAAAGAGGGGTGGGGGGGTGGGGGAAAGGGAAATAATAACAGAATGAATCAAACAACATTACTGTATGTAAATTTATGATTACACAAATGGTATGCCTTTATGCCATGTACAAACAGAGAAACAACATGTATCCCATTTGTTTACAATAAAAAATAAAATAAAATAAAGAACAAAAAAACTGATTTAAAAATGGGCAAAGGGCCTAAATACTCATTTTTTTCAGTGATGAAATACAAGCGGCAAACAGAATTGTAAAAAAAGTACTGAAATTACTGATCCTCAGGGAACTATAAATCTAAACTGCAATGAGATATCACCTTACTCAAGTAGGAATGGCTATTATTAAAACAAGCTAAAATATAACAAGTGTTAGTAAGGATGCACAGAAAAGTTTTACATACTATTGTTGGGAATATAAATTAGCACAGCCATGGTGGAAAACAGTAGAGAAATTTCTCAAAAAGAATTAAAAGTATAACTATCATATGATCCTGCAACCTCACACACTAGTATATACACAAGGGATATGAAATCTGTTTTTTGAAGTAATAAATGCACACCCATATTCATTTTGCATTATTCATAGTAGCCAAGACAGGAAATCAACCTAAAATGCTTATGAATGAATGAGAGGATAAAGAAAATGTGATATGTATGCAACCAGGGGAAAATTATTCATTAAGAAAGAAGAAAATCTTGTCATTTTTGACATGTATAAACCTAAAGAACATTATCTCAAGTGTAATAAGCCAGGCATAGAAAGGAAAACACTACATCATCTTATATATGAAATCTCAAAATATTGGGCTATGGTTGACTCAGTGGTAGAGTGCTTGCTTAGCACATGTGAGGCACTGAGTTCTATCCTCAGTACCATAAATAAATGAATGAATAAATAAATAAATAAAGGCATTGTGTCCATCTACAACTAAAAACTATACATGTTATATATAATATATTTATTATATATTAAAGAAATCCCAAAATGTTGAAATTAAAGAAATAAAGATTGGTGGTTGCCAGGGATTGGGAGGCAAGAAGGAAATGGGAAGATCTTGGTCCAAAATTGCATGAGATCAAATATACAACATGGTACATATAATTAGTAATTCATTGTTACATACTTGAAGTTTGCTAAGAGAATAGATCTGAAATGTTCTTGTACAAACACATAATAATTATATGAGGTGATGGATATGTTAATTCACTTAATGGTGATAATTATTTCAAAATGTACACATAAATCAACACCAGATTGCATACCATAAATATATATAATATTTAATGTGTTAATTACATATCTATAAACCTGAAAATTTTATAAAGGCTTTTTCCCCTCCAAAGATGATTACAATTTTCCTGGGTGGGTAGAAAGCTCCCTGGCAGAACACCATGGTCTAGGGGCCCGATTTCAAGCTTCCTTACTGCTACACTTCTTCAGATTTTTTCTTGCTCCAAGAATGTAAAACTTACTCATTTGGGGAAGTCTTTACTCCAGGATGCAGCACCTCTGGAGTCTCATCTGAAAGTCCAGGGTGTTTATGAAGGCTCCTCCATATTTAAAATGCTTTAATTCAAACTGTCTCCATAGTGAAACATGGATGCCTAAAACTCTGCACTGCTTTTCAACCTTCTGGATATTGTCTTTATTGTGTCTTTTGTTTGTTTATTCTACACACACAACTGAAGCTCTGAGCAAAGGCTATACAGATTTTTTATCTCTTTCACTGTATTGCACTTATGTCTAGGATTTGACCTGTGGAATTCTAGAGGAAATTCTCGAAGACATAATCTCTCTGTCTTCTTAGCCAATGAATTCTGTCAATCTCTTTCCCTCAGCAACACAGTTTTGAAAATGCTCTCAGAAAAAAATATCTGGGATGAATATGGAGTTCACCTGTTGAGCTTCTCTTCTACAATAGATCATAGACCTGAAGGTGCAGCAGCTCTGGTTGTTCTCTGAGGTCTTCCATTAGTTTTTGTTTGACTGGCTTTGGTGGTACACACCTGTAATTCCAGAGCTTGGAGAGCTAAGGCTAAGGCAGTAGGATAGCAAGTTCAAAGACAGCCTCAGCAAGGTGGCAAGACCTTGTCTCAAAAGAAAAAAAAATTAAAAAGGTCTGGGGATATGGCTCAGTAGTAAAGCACCCTTGAGTTCAACCCCAGTACCAAAAAAAAAAAAAAAAAAAGTTTTCCGTTTATATATTTACCTGTGTTTCCAGCTTTTATGCCCCTCCCTTTCTATCTTCCTTGCCCCCTCAGTTGGAAAATCAATGTTACAAATTATTCTGTAGTAGCTAAAACTTGAAGTCCATTTATTTTCTTCACATTAGGGGTATAAACTTTAGGGGTAAAGAAATCTTATACTTCTGTAATTCTCCACTAATTTCTCAGGTAACAGTTTCTGCTCAGACAGATTTTGTTGTTGCTGCTTTATTGGAAATTGAATAAAGGGAAGAAAAACTGCAGAGAACAGTTGTGAGTGAATCTCTGTATGGTAGTCAGAGAATCTCCGTTACATCTAATACCCGAACAGTGAAGGTTAATCAAGGATCTCCTCTTGGTTGCAGGGTCTGTGGAATCATCATCTTTCAGTGGGTTGTGATTACTGATGTTTCTCTGTACACCTCTAATAGGGCAGTGTGGGCCATCAATCATGATTCCTTTCAGCATGACTTTTGTGAATTCATAAATAGAAATGCAGGTTCACTTTGCCTGAAATGCTTCAGAAAATTTTATTCATAACCAGTGAAGAAACTGAAAATCAGAAAAGAGAGAAAAAGAGAATTGAGCTGTCTTTCATTGAGTCTCCACTGCAAATCATTATGCAGGTTTCTTATGCATAATATCATTTTAATTCCCACAGCAATCTGAGGAATAGATGATTAATAATTTTTCAGATAGATTAAATTTTTATTGCAGTTTCTTAGGTAATCATGAAAGGGTCCTGGAACTTGAATGCATCTTTGTTTCAGCATAGTTTGGATACAACAATGAGTAGTGCATAGTGACCCTAGAATAAGGCACTCAGAAACTTTTGCATATCAAATCAGAAGGGAATAAAAACAAAATGTATAAGAATACCAAATCTGATCACAACTAAATTTAAGAGACTCTTCAAGATGCATAGTAATTAATAAAGAACTGAATGCCAATGTGTACTTTGAAATAACTGTCTCCTAAAAGTACAAGCATTATTCAAATGTATACCCAACTGCTACATGTAGAACTTGGAGATTTCTTAGACAAAGATTCCATACATCTCGGAAACAAAAATCTGTGCTCTCCAATATTTTCCTGTATTTTATTCCATTTAAAGGGAAATTGTTCCCATTTCACCTAGAACAGGGCTGTGAATTGGAGCAGATACTTTCATTAAAACAACAAAAATTAAAACTTACCAAAATTATAGGCAGTCCAAAATTATGCTCACAGAGGTCAACTAGTCAAAGGATTTATTGCATCATGTTTTCTAGAATTTGGCCTTTGTACAAAACCATAACCAATATGAAAATGGCAATATTTTTTACAGTGCATAAAAATGATTTTGTTAATTTCAGGTAATGAAATCAGTAGGGGTTGTATTCTTTGATTATAAAATTTCATAAGGACATTTGAATTTCCCACATGTGCTTTAGCTACAAAACTAGATCTTGATTAGGTGAGCATTTGTTGGAATTTGGAGAGAGCACATGGGATGAGTAGAAAAATTCTGGTCATGAATGCTGATCTGCTCCTCACTGTGCTGCCTCCTCACAGTGATGGAAGAACAGACTTCTCCACAGTAACCTGGACAGAAGTGAGCCTGTACTTTCACCAGGTTGAGCAGGGGACCTTGACTTTTAGTAGAGAAAGCTTGACTTGGCAATCCCTTTTCTTCTTCTAAGGCTTAAGAATCTTTTCCTAAGACAAAAAGCTCCACATTCTAAATTTGTTGACATTGAACTCCTTTTCCAGAGCTGACTATACTTGCAAAGGTCCAAGGTGATCACAGCTATTCCAAATAAGTGCCAAGCAAGTGTAATTTAGCAAAACATACCTAAGATTTATAGTGCCTTGTTCAGAGAAGTTCAAGTCATCTAACATATTACCTCATTTATCAAAACACATTCTATTAGGAAAAAACATTTTCTGAGGGAGAAAACAAATTCAAAAACATTCATTTGTCCAAACATATTAAGTGTTTATGTAAATTATAACCTACTGCATTTTCTATAATTTATCCTTTAAATATCAACAGTCATTAGTGGTACATCAAGGAGTAAAATGCGAGTAAGATTCTAGTCCCACATTTACTATTTTCGGATAAGTGGGTTTTTTTTCTCTTCTATTTCATATTTCAGTCTAACATTTCTTTTGTGGAGTCAATATTATTTTTAAATTGCCATGAGTTATAGATACATCATACTTTTAGCCTTTCTCACTAGTACTTTGTTTTTGGTTTTTTTGTTTGTTTTTTTAAGATTAGCTCTTTTTGAAAGCTCATGCATTTACAGGGGAGAGAAAAACAAGCAGGACTGGGTGGAGAGAAGCTGATCTGCAAAGCGTTCTCAGTAGAGGCTCCACACTTTCTTCAGGATTCTCTAGAACTGGAAAGGCCTGTCTAGGTTTCCCCTATTTGGGGCAAAAAGGATGGTCTTATTACCCTTGCATTATCAGTCACTAGAGAAGGGCTGCCCCAGGAAAGTGATACAACCTTGAGTCAGGCTGTTCTTTTTGACCAAGGGCAAGTCCCAGGGATCCATCTGAGACTCTCAGTTGGCAACAATCCCAAAGCTGAGCAATGAGTACTTTTAGCCTGGGTAGAACTCCTCTGCCAGTAACGTCTGCTTTTCTCCTTACGTCAGGCTCTGTTTCTGAAGGATCCCATTTGAGAGGTTCCTGTTTTAAAACAGGCAGGACTCCTAAATGTTTGACTTGAATCTCATGAGCACTACAGTGAAGCAGGGTAATGCAGAGTAAAGCCGACAGTGCTAGAGGTGAAAGAGCTGGTTAACATGGTGTCCATTTCTCACCAAGTGCAGAGACTGGAACAGAACTCCTAATCCTCTGAGTTTACATGTTAAACAAAGAATAATGATGATTTATCTCAGGTTATCATATAGATGAAGCAAGTTAACGAATGAGCTTAAAGAGTTTCTTTCATTGTGAGATGCTTACACATATTAAACACATGTACTTCAGATAGAGCACTTATCTCCAAAATTTATAAAGAACTTACAAAACTTTACACCAAAAATACAAAGAACCCAATCAATAAATGGGCTAAGGAACTGGACAGACACTTTACAGAAGAAGACATAAGGGTGATTAATAAATATATGAAAAAGTGTTCAACATTTCTGGTAATTAGAGAAATGCAAATTAAGACAACTCTAAGATTTCATCTTTCTCCAACCAGAATGGCTATTATCAAGAACACAAAAAATAATAGATGTTGGGGTGGATGTGGGGAAAAAGGCACACTTTTACATTGCTGGTGGAGTTGAAAATTGGTGCACCCACTCTGGAAAGCAGTGTGGAGAATCCTCAGAAAACTTGGAATGGACCCACCTTTTGACCCAGTTATCCCACTCCTCGGTTAATACCCAAAGGAATTAAAATTAGCATACTACAAGTAACTCAGCCACATCAATGTTGATAGCAACTCAATTCACAATAGCTAGATTTTAGAATCAACCTACATGCCCTTCAAAAGATGAATGGATAAAGAAACTTTGGTATATATTCACAATGGAATATTATTCAGTCATAAAGAGGAATAATATTATGGCATTTGCAGATAAATGGGTAGAACTGGAGAATATCATGCTAAGTGAAATAAGCCAAGCCCAAAAAACCAAAGACCAAATATTTTCCTTGATAAGTGGATGATGATATATAATGGGGGTGGGGGGGTTGGGATGAGAGAAGACTGGAGGAACTTTAGATTACATAGAGTGGAATGGGGGGGGGTATGACAAATGGTGGAATGAGACAGACATCATTACCCTACGTACATGTATGATTACACAAGTAGTATGAATCTACATCATGCACAACCATGGAAATGAAATGATGTACCCCATTTGTGTATAATGAATCAAAATGCAGTCTGTAAAAAATAAAAATTAAAAATAAAATTAAAAAACATAAAAAGGCATTACAACAAATTCTACCCAATAAGTTTTAAAATAACTGCATTTGATAAATATCTGTTGTGATTTCTATTTCCAGCCTGCAAAATACAGAAATATAAAGAGTTCTAACATATTTGTGAAAATTTTAGAAATAGAAGGTGCTTTAAGAACTAAAATAAGATAAATAATATTTAAATCTTAACAACTTAATTTTAAAGTTGACCTTTAAATAAATCAGATAGTAATTTCTAATACCTAAAGATCCTCATTTGATAAGTGGCAAAAATAATACTAACTTATTTATAGATGATCAAATTTCTCTACCACATAAGCAGTGTTCAATTATAAATCATTCTTCCATCAAATATTTATTGAGCACCTCCTCTGTGCTGACCATTTTTCTAGGTGTCTCTAGCTATTTTAGTTTTGCTATCATTGTTATTGTCTTGATTTTAAAACAATGTGAATCCAGAGAGGGAAAAGAAAAAATTTTAAATCTACTTACTTACTTTCTCATGTACCTTAAACTTTGGGGCTTTAGTTGGTTATTTTCTGCAAGAGGTTCTTAGATTGGGGCCAGTGGTGTCATAGTTTGCAATGATGATAGCATATGGCAGAGATGCTGCTGTCTCATGACAGTCAAGAAGCAAAGAGAGGGCAAGAGGAAGGAAGGAGCCAGAAGTCGATACCCCTTCCAAAGACACACTCCCAAAGATCTAACTTCCTTCTACCAGGCCTCAGCTCCTAAAGGTTCTTCCACTTTCCAGTAGTGCCATGGGATAGAGACTAAAGACTTAACATGTGGGTCTTTGAGGGGACCTTCCAGATCCAAACTATAATGATCAATTGTTATGATGCAATAACTGGTCCCACACTGGCCTTCCTGCCATAAACAACAGAAAATTAGTCAAAAGTATACTAGACAACTTCATTGGCCTACAACAATAGATAGTCTTTTTAGATTTACCTACAGGGTTTTGATCGCTGAGAAAAAGAAAATAGGTAAGGTGAATACAACGAGGATCCTAGTGTTCTACATGGAGATTATTCTTGTCTGTCAAAGAAAGGCAAGGAACCCAAAGACAACATGACATCACATTGAGATGAAGAGAAAGATTACAGTAGGGGAAGAGAGACCAAGATTGTTGGAAGTTACAGAGCAAAGTCTAAGAGGAGAGAGGACCAGGACAGAATAGCTCCAGATATCTTAAAGCAGTCTTCTTGAGTCTCTCTCAGACAGTAAGTCTAAGTACACATGATGAGAATCTACAGTAGAGACTTTACTTCAAATTTTGGATTTTGATATTGAGCAGGCAATGTGTGGTATTTCTGGATGCTGTCAGCAATAGTGGCCAGCAGCTCTCAGTCAGCCACACCATTGGAAGGGTAAACAACCAGTACTCTCTTGTGTTCTGTGCTACTAAGCTATGATGTTCTTTAGGTTATATGTATTAACTGCTTTTTTGACTTAGGGTATTTTCAAAACATGTTTGTGTCAGGCCACAACCCCATGATAAGTTAAAGAGTATCTGTGTTCCTTAAGAGAATATTAAGAAATCAAATCCAAATATTAAACAAGATGCTATACCATGAGCAAGTGGGATTCATCCCAGGAAGGCAAAGCTGCATGAATATTAAAATATAAAACATTGTAAGTTAATACATTGACAAGATAATGGGAAATACTATATGATAATCTATTAGGTTACAAAAGACTTTTGACAAATGCCAATACACAACTACAATAAAAACTATCAGTAAACTAATAGAAAGCCACTTTGTTGAAGACCACCAATGGAAAACATTGAGCCAACAGGTAATGCTGAGGTTCTGACCACTTTCTCCCTAACACTAGGAACAACCAGTAGTTTCCTTATCTACCACTTCCATTCAGCACAGAACCGGAGGACCTTGCCAATAAGTAAGGGGGAAAATATCGAAATGGTAGAAGTAAACAATATAGAGACTGCACAGTTACATATGTAGAGAATTAAATAATTCACAAAAATCTACTAGAAATAATGAATAGTTGAGTATTGAGATTCAAAATTACCATAATTACCATATCAAAATCAGTTATATTTCTACATACTAATAAGAAACAATTGGTAGAAAAAAATTGTAAAGCATTGTCCTTAAAAAATGAAAAAAAAAAAACCCACAAGTATATAGGAATAAATATTACTATATGCAAGATACATGGCATCTATAAAATTTTGGTCCAAGAAATTAAGAACTAAATTCACAATATCCAGACTGTGGAACCAACCTAGATGCCCTTCAATTGATGAGTGGATAAAGAAACTGTGGTATATATATACAATGGAATATTACTCAGCCATAAAGAATGATAAAATTATGGCATTTGCAGGCAAATAGATGAAATTGGAGAATATCATGCTAAGTGAGATAAGCCAATCTCAAAAAGCCAAAGGACGAATGATATCGCTAATAAGTGGAGGATGACACATAATGGGGGGGAGGGAAGGGTTAGTGTTAGGGTTAGAGTTAGGGTTAGGGAGGGGGGCAAGTATGGAGGAAGGAAGTACTGTATAGAGGGTAAAGAGGGGTGGGAGGGATGGGGGAAGGGAAAAAATAACAGAATGAATCAAACAACATTACTCTATGTAAATTTATGATTACACAAATGGAATGCCTCTACACCATGTACAAACAGAGAAACAACATGTATCCCATTTGTTTACAATAAAAATTAATTAATTAATTAATTAATTAATTAATGAAGAGACACATCATATTTGTAGATGGGAAATTTTTAAATTGCTAACAGTCAATTGGTCCAAAACTGATCAATAGATTCAACATAACACAGTTCAAAAACTCAATATTTTGTTTAAAACCTTAAATAGAAACACAAAGGGCTAAAAGAGACAAAATAACTTCTAAAAATTATGAGTCAATTTATATTATTTTTAATATATACCATAAAGCGACAATAATCAAGACAATTATAGTGTTAGCAAAAGGAAGACTTACATAAGTCTATTAAGTAGAACAGAGCTGAAAATAGGTCCATGAATATAGGATTAGTTAATTTTAACACTGACTCCAAGGGGAATCAATGAGGAAAGGATAGTGTTTTCCAAAGAATGCTGGAAATCTCATGTGTCATTTACTTTGGGTTTGCTTCCATTGCTTACTTTGATAGGTAACACACATAGCTAATGTTTTACCCTTTATTCATTTTAACAGAAATGTTTGAGGATATAAATTTATCCTTAAAAAGTTATACTGATTCAGCCATATTCCATAGTTATAAGTGGTTTTTACAATATTATATTTTTTTAGGATTCCTTTATTTGTTCTTTTTAGATATACATGACAGTAGAGTATATTTTGACATACTATACATACATGGAGTATAAATTATTCTACTTAGGATCCCATTCTTGCAGTTGTACATAATGTGGAGTTACTCTGGTTGTGTATTCATATATGAGCATAGGAAAGTTATATTTAAAAACAATCACTAAACTGCAAGTCAAGTTACTTTTTGCAGTTGTCATATAACCATAGTAAATAACTCCAGTCAAACCAAAATTGCCTTTGAGTTTTAACCTCTTTACTGCTAAACTATATGTAAAATACTCCAAGTAATATTGGTTATGATAGAGTAGTAATAATAAGTCATACAATAAATGAAAAACTTACACCTTAGATTTATATGTAGAAAGTATTTACCAAAGTCGTCTCTGAAAATATAACACCATCCATGTTTAATTTGAACAAAGGGGTAATCTCCTAAATAGTCCCAGATTCACAAGATGATAATAGAAGAGAGATGTTATGGTTTGGATATGAGGTGTCCCCCAAAAGCTCATGTGTGAGACAAAGCAAGAAGGTTTGAAGCAGAAATGATTTGGTCATACCCTTAACCTAATCAACAAATTAATCCCTGTTGGGATTAACTGAGTGTTAATTGGAGGCATGTGGGGTGTGGCTGGAGAACATGGTTCATTGGGGACATGGTTGTGAGGTACATATTTTGTTTCTGGAGGGCAGAGTATTTCTCTCTCTCTCTGCTCTCTAATCATCATAAGAGGCGCTTCCCTTTGCCACACTCTTGCACCATGATGTCCTGCCTCACCTCTAACCCAGAGGAATGGAGCCTGTTTATGAATTGAGACCTCTGAAATCATGAGCCCTTAAATAAACTTTTCCTCCTCTATCATTATGCTGGTCCTCTATAATTGTGTTGGTCGGGTCTTTCAGTCACAGTGGTGAAAAAACTGACTAAAACAAGAGATAATAAAGATTCATTTTGATGAATTAAAAAATGAAGTCAAGTATTCTTGGTGTGATACTTAAGGTCCAAATAGATTATGTAAAGATTAAATTAAGCTTTAATAAATCCCTTCGATTTTAAATCTAAGGTAGACAGGAAGATGGGCCTGTGGAGAAAAGAAGGCCTTCCTATCATTTAACTGTCTAGATCAGCTGGCAACAAGAACCTCAGCTGAATGGGAAGGTGAGCACAGCCACACAAGTGAAGGAGGGAAAAGCGTTACTGTCAGGTGAACTTCGCCTCATGAGGTCCAGGCATTCTCTCCAGCAAAAACTAGTTGGGAAGTGATAACTCTAGATTCACCATCTAACAACTGAATTATTCTTAAAATCATAGAGTTTATCTCCTTTTGTTCTGAGTGTTAGAACTTGTTAAGCCCTCCATGTCAGGAATTTATGTTTTCCTAGTTCTGAGCTGATCCTCTTCAGCTTTTGATAGCATTCCTTCTGGCTTTCTATTTCTGATGACAATCTAGTTTGTTATTTTATGAGGATGATTCACATATTTTAAATAGACTTTATATTTAGAGCAATTTTAGGCTCATAGCAAAATTGAGCAGCAGCTACATAGATTTCTCCTATACTTCCCACCCACCCATAGGTTTCTTCATTATCAATATTCCCAAATAGAATGATACAAAAATGATAATTAATGAACTCACACTGGGATACAATTATCACTCATAATTATAGTTTACACTAGGGTCAACTCTTGATGTTGCATATTCCATGGGTTTGAGGAAATGTATAGTGACATGTATTCACCATTAGAGTATCACACAGAATGAATTCATTGTTCTAAAAATCTACTATGCTCTGACTTTTCATCCCTCCTTCCCCACCATCCCTGACAAGCACTGATCTTTTCATTATTTCCACAGTTCTGCTCTTTGAAGAATATCAGATAATTGGACTTAGACTATATAGCTTATCCAGATTGGCTTCTTCTTTCACTTAGTAATGTACAACTAAATTTCTTCATGTGTTTGCATGACTTTATAGCTCATCTTTTTAGCACTAGACAATATTCATTGTCTGAAGGTAACACACTTTATCCATTCACTTACTAAAGAACATCTTAGTTTCTTTCAACTTTTTGGCAAGTATGAGTGAACCTTTGTATGGACATGTTTTAAACTCCTGTGGGTAAAAACCAAAAAGTATGATTGATGGATCTTACATAAGAATATGCTTAGTTTTATAAGAAACCACCAACTTATCTTCTACAATGGCTGAACCATTTTGCATTCCTCCTGGTAATGAGTAGGCATTCCTGTTGCTCCACATTCTTGTCTTTGGTATTGTTAGTGCTTCAAATTGTAACCATTTTAATGGTTATGTAGCAAATTTGATTTTTCTCTTAATTTGTATTTCCCTTATGATGTATCACATTTTTTTCTTATGCTTATTTTGAATACAAATATATTTCATATATGTGTTTTTGTATATTTTCTTGATAAAGTATCTTTTAAAGTCTTTGACCATTTTTAATCAGTTTCTTATGTTTTATTGTTGAGTTTTAGGAGTCCTTCCCAAATTCGTTATAAATCACTTAAGTATATGTCTATTGCAAATATTTTCTCCTAATCTGTAACTTGTCCTTTCATTATCTTGAAGTACTTTTAACAGGGAAGAAAATTTAATTTTAAGGCAGTCCAACTTCTCTATTCTTTCTTTCATGGATTATGTCTTCAGTGTTGCAATTAGAAACATCATGACCAAGTCCAAAGTCAGCTAGATTTTCTCCTAGAGATTTTGTAATTTTATCTTTGGGATTTGATTACATTTTGAGTTGGTTTTTGTAATGGATATAAAACCTGTTCCTGTTTCTAGTTCTTTTTTTTTTTTTTTTTTTTGCTTCTATTTTGGTGTATGAATGTTCAGTTGTTACAGAACCATTGGTTGTAAAGGCTATATTTTCTTCATTATAGTCTTTTCTCCTTTGTCAAAAATTACTTGACTATATTGATCGGGAGTCACTCCTGGCTCTACATTCTCTTCCACTGAGTATCTATTCTTTCACCAATATTACACTGTCTAGATTACTATCACCTTATACAGTAAATGTTGAAGTTAGGTAGTGTCAGTGTTTGACTTTGTTGTTCTTCAGCATTGGCTTGGGTCTGTTACCTCTCCAAATAAACTAGAATCAGCTTGTCAATATCCACAATAAACACAAACTAAGTTGCTGAGATTTTGATTGTGATTGCATGAATCAAAATGGGAAAAACTGACAGCTCAATAACACTGAGTCTTTCTGCCCATGAACATAGAATTTATCATTTATTTAGTATTTGGTTTCTTTCATCAGTCCTTTGTACTTTTCCCCATATATACATGTACACATTTTGCTAGATGTATACTTAAGTATCTCATGTTTTTTAGTTTTAATGTAAATAGTTGTTATGATGTAGATGAAATGCCCCCCTCCAGAAGTTTATATGTTGGGTAGTGAAGAAATGCTTAGAGGTGAAATTATTAGATTATGAAAACTGCAACTTAATCAGCAGATTAATTGATTTGTTGGGTTAATAATTTGAATGGATTATTGGATGCTAACTTTTAACAGATAGGGCATGGTTAGAAAAGGTAGGTCACTGGGGGCCTGGTTTTAGACTACACCTTTTTCCTGGCTCTTCTGTCTTTCTCTCCCTCCCTCCTCTTCCTGGCTGAAGTGAGATGAGCAGCTTTCCTCCACCATGGTGTTCTGCCTCACATTAGGCCTAGAGCAATGGAATAGGCTGACTTTGGACTGAGATGCCTGAAACCATGTACCTAAATTAAACTTTTGCTCCTCTTGTTCTTGTCAGGTATTTTGGAACAGCAACAAAAAGCTGATGGACATAATAGTATTGTGGTTTTCATTCCTGACATTGAATAGGACAAATAGGACAGTGACTTACTTGTTTGCTATTAACCATGTACTCTGTGATACTGCTTTAATTTTTTACTAATTCCAGGAAGGTTTTGGTCTATTCTTTTGGTTCTTCTACATAGACAATTGTATCATCTGTGAACAAAGAAAGTGTAATTTAATTTTTCCTTCTAGGACTATGTACCATTTTTCCTCTTTGTCATTATTGCCTTAGCTAGGACTGATTTTTTTTTTTAATACTTATTTTGAACAGAGCTAAGCTTGTTTTTAGATTTTCTTTGAGTTGGTTCAAAAAGTTTTGAAGGACTGGAATTATAGCTCAGTGGTAGAGCATTTGCCTAGTATGTATGAGGCACTGTTTGTTTCTTGGCACCATGTACAAATAAATAAATAATGGTTCATCTACGACTAATAAAAATATTTTTTAAAAAGTTTTGGGGCAAGATTTTTTCCCCATTTATATAAAATAAGCTTTCAATTGACTGAAAAAGTCTTAACAAAATTCAGAAACTCATGTAAATATTAAGTTTAGCTAAACATACTACTGTCTCTCTCAGGGAGTTATCTAAGTTGGAGCCTAATCATGGGCAGCACCAAGTTGTGCAGCACCAACTTTTGTGCAGCACCCTGATGGTCAGACCAAAGTCAAGCTCCACAGGGTTTCACAGCATTTTCATAGTACCAAAGCTCACCACAGAGCCCCATCTGGTAGCTCTGGCTCTAACAAACTACAGAATATCCAAGAATTTTTCCTGAAACTAGGACAAGTCATCAGTGGGTCTGGGCAAATAATATCTGAACAAGAGTATCTACAGTTAATAATTTGCAAATTTCCGTTACTATCTATTCTTTCTTCTTTTCCCTCCTTTGCCTTAAAATATTTTTATTTAAAATATTTCGTAATTTTATTGTTAAAATCACAGTATCAAAATTGTATTATATGCATTTTAATAATTATAATACAGAA
Organism: Sciurus vulgaris; assembly: GCF_902686455.1. Lineage (NCBI taxonomy): Eukaryota > Metazoa > Chordata > Mammalia > Rodentia > Sciuridae > Sciurus > Sciurus vulgaris. The sequence goes on from NC_136462.1 coordinate 95,489,704, forward strand.
TATATTCCAAAAGTATATCAAAATGGGTATTAGAAAAATTTTGAGCAAAAGTCAGAAGAATAGTATTATCAGATCCTATATTCAACAATTGTCAACATGTGTCCAATTTTTCTATTTTCTTTTCACTCTCCCTCTACACATGCAAACACAAATTCACACACACACACACACACACACACACCATTTCTAAGTAAAGTGCAGATATCTGAAATGTTAACAAGTACCTACAAAAATGAGACTATCTTTCTGCATTGGAACATTCTAATATAAAACATAACAGAATTATAATCATTCTATTATGACCTCTTATTCAGTTTATGTTCCAGCTTCTACAATATACCCCATTCTTCTTCAATGTAATCTGAACAAGGATCAGCATTACATTTATGTGTTTAACCTTGACTCTTTTTCTTTGCATCTTTTTATTGAAGTGTCATATATGTGTTTCTGGGGCTTTTTACTTGAACAAAACCCACATGTTCATTTCTCTCATTTTTTGTTGTTGTTGAAATGAGATGCACATAGAGCAAACATGCTCCTCTGAAGACTCGTCTAGCTGCCCCCAACAGAACCACACATTGCCTAAACATTATCATTCAGTTAGAAGCATTTTAAATTTTTCTTGAGAATTTTTTTCTTTGACCCATGAATTATTTAGAAATGTCTTGTTTAATTTCACTGGTTTATTTTTCTTTTATACATGGCTACCTGAAGAAAAATTTAAATTATATATGACTTTATTTAAATTATTATGTCAAATTAAATATGAGGATTACAGTATATTTTTATTGGACAGTACTGTTCTATTTTCCTGTTAACTTTTAGAATATCTCATTTATCATTAATAAGAAAGATGTATTTGGCTCATGTCAAGTTAAAGATTATTGCTTGTATTCTTAGTTTTCTGAATATTTTTGTTTAAAATATTACTGTACTTTGCCAAATTACTTTTCTGCATCTTTTAAAACAGCCATAGTTTCCACCTGCTATCTAATATACTGATGAATCATACTGGAAAAAAGTAATGCTTCTTGCTTGCTTTAATGGATTTCATTAATTAATAGTCTTTAATTAATAGTGAAATTGAAAATTAAAAGAGAATAAGAATTATGAGTACTTTCAGAAAACTAAACTTGACACCAGTGTGGAACCACTGTAGCCAAGGCTGGAGGGTATCTGCTATTTGTTCAAAGGGGGATCCTTAACTAGGAAGAGGACTAGAAAACATCCAGCAAACAATACAACCCAGAAGGCAAAACTGGAAACACGGATGTTTCTGTGGTTTTGTGGGCTAATCCAAATTAACATGGGTTAAAGATGCAGTGGGAGGTGACAAAAGACAAAATAAGATCTAAACTTGATCATCCTTTCTCATGAAACCAAACCTCTAACCCAAAGGTTTTCCTATGTTGCCTTAACATTATCATTCGGTTCAAAATCCAGAGGATTGTTTCATTAAGAAAACCAATGTGATCCTACAGTATGTACAATCAGAAAAATGAGAAATTATACTCCATTTATGTATGATTTATCAAAATGCATAAATGCATTCTACTGGCATGTATAACTAATTAGAACAAATTTTTAAAATTTAAAAAAAAAAATCTGCAACATAACAACTCTACCTTCTTCATCCTGAGTCACATTCACCCACTTCTGTAGACACACATCCCCCAAAGAAAACTTCATTTCATCTTTCAGAAAAATGGTTTATAATAGAGAAATAACTGGCACATTCTTATTACTTGACTATCATAGTACGGGATATCAATTATCAGAAATAGCCTTTTTTTACAAAATGTTGCTGACAAAAATATAAAGCAAAAATTTTGAAATGTTTATTGATTTTATATTTTAATATTATTTTACAGACTAAAGCTTCCTGTGACTTTTAGGCAGAGAAAAAAATCACATTTGGCAATTGAAGCTATTTTCCAATTTCTTACAAATAGTCCACAATTATATTACTTCCCTATAACAATCTAATTCTCATTGATATTTTACTAAGCTCTCTCCAAAACTGAGATGTTAATCAAGACATGGATGGGAAAATGATGTAAATCTTCATGTTCAACACCATGAATATCTGGTTTATTCCTGCATAATGACTTAAAAGATCTTACCCACAGGCTTTAGACTAGAATTAGTGTAATCATCCATTTTCAGGTCTAATACAAAGCACCCAGTCTTCATTCAACATTAATGTTAGAGGTATAAAAAGAAGCATTTAAAGTCAGCAATGGGATTCATAAGCTTAATAAATAAATTCTCTACTCATTTCTACTTCTGTAGTTGTGATGGAGTTCCAGTTTATCCATTTATTTTCCTAAACCTAATAATTAGTTTGAGTTTTGATATATTAGATGGTGATTCATAAGTACTCCTCCAATATATTCTATTCTCTTTTTCTTTTCAAATTTCTGGCTGATTTTCTGCTTATCCATTTTCAAGACTGATGTCTCATGCATTTGAAATTATACAAAAAATAAGTGAGAAGAGGAAAACAAGACCACAAATATTGTACATTAAGGTTTCATCATATCTATCAATTTCTTGAGAGAACTAAATGATTACTCTGACATCAAAACAAAATGAAAACTGTCATGACTTTCCTTATCATTAATTTTTATTATGTATAATGAAAATAAATGATTTTTCAATCACTATTTGCAATAGAATATAATTGTACTCACAGAATATAATATATCTAGAAATATGGCACTTTGTGATTGACTACTTCCACATTAATATGCAAATAAAAATTTCTTGATACACATTTGTAGTGTCTTTATAAATTTTGGAGCTATTATTTAATGCATGAAACTGAGTTAGAAATTATGATGTTATGTGGGCTATACTGCATTATTGAAATTACAAGTGCTAAAATTAAATAGAAATGAAAATACACAATTCTTCACACATACAAAAATCCCCTTTTTAGCTAAAATTACTGACCTCCAGTGAATATTGCTATGTCACTTACCATGCTTAGAATCTAAACACATAGGCATGCCAGAGAAAATATGGCAAAACGTTTAAATTACAGCTTGAAACCAAGAAAAAATTTATCTAGAGGCAAAGCAGTTTGCCAGTGATTTAGAAGAGAACATCTAGGACATGTAGGAGAATTGTCCAAGCTAAGGGTCTGCAGTATGTGATTTAATTCTGGATATCTCAAAATATACCTCTATTGTACAAAAATAAGTAGGAAAACTCCACCTACCATAAAAGCAGCAAGGAAGTTTTTCATTCTTCTTTGCCATAGGCAGAAATAAATTAAATAGCAAGGAAACTGAACCCAAGTCCTAGACACAATGCACATGAAGGTCAAAGCACAATGAGTGTGGTGTTGACTTACCAGGCAAACATTGACCATAAAAATATTTTGCAGTGAATAAAACATATCAGATCTGTAAGAGACAAATAAAAAGCCATCTTCATAAAATCACTTCTATAACTTGGGTACTCCCACGGAAAAAAAATAAGTATCAATGAGGATTAATTCATGAACAGAAATCACAAACCATCACTTTGAAACACTAGAAAGTTCTAAGCAGAACTACTGTATTGTTCTAAAAATATTTTTAAATAATAAAAATGGAATAGAAACCATCAGGAAGAACAGAACAATGTGAGATAAAGTGATTCCCTCTGCACTTTGATTCAGAGAAAAGGGCTTTAACTAGAATGCTCAGAGAGACTAATATGTATCCCAAGCACTTGGGATCAGTTTCTGAATCTAGCTTGGAAAATGGTATGGGAATGAAGAAAAATGGACCTTCTGATCAGAAGGTAGAGGGCAGACAAAATGTTACTTCATCTTAATACATGCTTTCAGCATCTTTCAAGGCCAAGAATGCATGAGTGATTACTTTGGTCCAGATGAGGACCAGGTGAAAGAGAGACCATCCCTGGAGGATGAAGCATATTGAGAACTGGGAAGCAGGACATAGCCAGGCACTTAGGAAAGAGGAGGCAAAAATCTGTAGTCAGGACACTTCCTTCCTAATCTAGGAAAAGCAGGTAAGAGTTCCCCAGGAGAAAAGGGAAAATATGTGAAGACCCACTAAAAAACCTACAAGAGGAATATTTAGCTTTATGCCTGCCCTTGCCTATACTCCTGTAGGCTTATCTATATGGATTCTATAGTTTCTAGGTGTGACTAGTTTCAGACAGAGGAAGAGACTTCAGGTTATTAGAGGGTGGGTGAAGGGACTTGACTTATTTATTCCCTCTGCTCCTTGACATCTGGGCTGCAGATCAACAGTGACTGTATTGCTCCACTTAAGGTAGAAGCTATTGATGGGTGACCTGGATTTTTACTTTACACAGAATCTTTCACCTTTCCTTTGAAAACACTCCTTTCATGAAATTGTTGGCAATGGCCTCCTTTGATCTCTTTCCTGCCCACTTTGACTACATAAACCTTGTCCATTTTGTCAGACATTTCCTCATCCTGGGCAGTTCCTCCTAACCCAATGTCTCTCAATTCCGAAGCCTCAGAAACAGAGTAAGAAAACAACCTAGAAAGGACCAGAGAGAGAAAAGACATAAACTGCACCTTCCCAACTCAACCTCAGACTCATGCACCTGAACCAAACAAGGAATGGAGAAAAGTTTCAGCATTAAAACTGAGTTTGGAGTTTTGACTATACTGGACCTTTGTACCTCTAGGTAACTACATGACTCTTTTCAACGAAGGGCTGCCAGAAATGTCATAGACTTTAAAAGTTTTCCTATTACTTGGAAAGAGTAAATTTCCAGAGTATTAAAAGGAAAAGGGAAATATAGAATTGTTTCATGATTTAATCCCACAATTCATGCTTGTCTAATTTGCCTGTTACATATAAACCCAAATATAGATTCAAAGGCTTTACACCCAAATCTTGACATTAATGGTTCCTGAAGAGATGGATGGTAACTAAAGGTAGTTCAATATGCTACCTTCATCAATTTAAATATTTTATCAAAGAGATACATAAGCAGCAATGTTAACCTGTTTTAAAAATTGTGGATGGTTGGTTAATGGGTTTTCACAATATTTTTCTTGATTCTTTGTCGTCTCTATTTTTAAAGTGGGCCTCAAAGTATTATTTATAGTCTTCACAAATCCTACATTTTTTAACCTACAAAGATAAACTGATATATACTGTCAACCTGAAAAAGAGCCCTACTATTGGTAATCTCTTAACTTACAATCTACTTTGAAACTTCAAGGGTCCTCACAAAAGCAGAAACTCAAAACTCTACTGCAATGCTATAAATGCTAATGGGGATCTAAATGACAGTGTTAGCTACAGCTCATTTTGCAGTTATAATTAGGGGCAGTCAGACATGGGCCTGTAACTCAAGAACTTAATGGGAATCCCTGAAGCAGAACTATTGAACTGACAAGTACATCTGTAAGACCTAGACATAACACACCCCCAACAAAGATCTTTCACTGAAATGACTTCCTACGTGTAGAAATTGACACTTGTCTGTTTTATAGCTCATGTTTAGAAAGACTTTTTTTTTAACTTCACAAACCATTCCAAACCGTCAGTCAATACTAAATTGCTGTTTTCAATTTCATTGAAAGCTACATGAAAACATTTTTGGCCTTTGACAAGAGTTCTAATGCTTTAAAAATGATCAGTGTGCACAGTACTTTGGTGAAACCTAAATTAAACTAGACCATAAACTGGTCACTTCAAGCTACATTTCAAAACTTAGGGGGAAAAAAAAATCCAACATCTCACATCCCACATCCCTAAAAGAAACCTAGAAAAGTAATGTTTCCTGAAATCTACTGATGAGACACCAGAATAGAAATTGTACTTTATAACAAAGAATGAAACTTTCTAAAAATCATCTTTGCACAACTTTATTCCAAATCTGTCTCATAACATGGTACCTACTCTCTAAACTCATTTTCATCTCTACTAGAGTTTCAACCCTCCAACACCCTCTATCTCTACCCCATTCCTCTTCCTCCTCCAATCCCCCACTGCCCACCTCTGTTTGGTTCTTCATAGAGGATCCTCCATTATTTCTACTCCAATTGAATGTACACCCGTCTAGTCATTATATAGTTGTTCAAACCCAGCATCTTGATCAGACTAATAAATTCTTGGTGACTTGGTAGACCACAAAATGAATTTTCCTTCAGAGAAATTTAGGAGAAAAGGAGACCCAATTAAATATTAATTGCAAATAAATGTTTACAAGAGTGTCTCAAAAAGTAATTTGGACATATGTATACTAAAACATATATCTATACTATTGATCTGAAATTAAAATTTGACTGGTATTCTATATTTTATCTGCAGACCTTAAAATGAGGCTCTTTAAATATGGCATGTGTTCTTCTGACACAAATCAACAAGGAGAGCTAATTTCTACAGTTCTTTACCTGAGGTTAAAAGTTGTAGGACTACTCCCAATTCATGCATGACCCCAGGATGGTGTGGGTTACCGTCCTCCATTTTCCACTGCCGTTTCTCTATGTGTTTGATCACTGTGGCAAGGCGCTGATCCATTTTGGACAAATGTTCTCACTTGTTATGGTCTTACCTATCAACAAAGGGCTGTTTAACAGAAAAGTGTGAGAAATCCTATTCAGATCATTCCAACAGAGAAAGGAGGTGATGTTCTAATTGTTTTTGCAGCCAAAATCTGTATTACAAACTCCAAGGTTTCCCTAGATGCTAAGAGAGAAAAGCAAAGATGGGGGAATTCAGCATCTAAGAAACTTTGAGACTGAGGGTGGTTCAGAGCACTCTCAGTTTCAATTCCTGTAGTGAAGTAAATGTATGATCCAATTTTCCTCCTTAATCTTTCTTTTCAAAAGGAAAAAAAAAAAATCTCCTTTGGTTTACTTAATAACTAAGGATTTTAAAGCAATTGACCTAAAGCTCTCTGCTTTAGTGGCTTTGGTGCTAATATGCTCAGGCCAAATTATTTAAGATGTAAAGAGATAGACTGAGGACAATTTTGTTGTTGTTACATGTTATTACTGTTTTCACAGGCCATGTGCACTGTTAATTAAAATGGTAAAATCACTTTTGGGGACCAAAAGCACAGCACATTTAATTTGAGAAGTTGTATATACAAATGTTGAGTGAAATCAGGGTATGCTTTGACTTTTGGGCTAAAGATTGATTAGTTAAAGGATGCGTTTTAAGGAAAGAAAGAGGCAATGGACTCAGGCCCACAGAATTCATCAGTCTTACAGCATGCCCCATTACTCAGAACCTTTGGTTTGACAGACCAGGGGAATATACTGTGGAAAGCACACTATGGCACCAGTTGATAGACAGCCCTGTGAGTTTGGGTTGCTATTTTACAGGATACAGTATATGTTTTAAAACTGGAGCCAAAATACAGTTTTATCTTCTTCATATGGGCCCACATGCCAAAAGAAAGGAGGACCGTTCTTTCTTTTACACCTACTAACCAAGTTCAAGATCTCTATTTCATGACCCTATGACCTTGAACTCAGTGGATTTAGACATCTTGAATCCTATGGGAGAAATGTTTTTAATAACAAATATCACCATAGTTCAAGTGATTTGAATGCTACTACAATTTTCATAATTGTTCATGATTTCCAGGGGCAATTGTATTGGTGCTAGATAGTGGACATAAGGGGCACTGTTTGGATTCAGGAAATTCACAGTATTCATTTGTGTAGTAGGCACAACAAACCGGAACTGCAGCAACCCAACAAGTCACTAAGAACACAGATCCTACAGGAATGAAATTCTGTGTCACCTGATAGGTAAGAAACACCAATCAATAAGCTGGCAGATATTTTGAGCATAATGGAATAAGTGTGAAAATAGTGCCTTTTGCTTGTCCATAACAATTTACATCTCCAACATGTGGGGAAGCCATGATTTATGTGATTTTTTTTCCCATCACGTAAAGATGATGACTTTTTTAGATGGAAGTAAGATTAAACTGATATTATCCACTGTGACAAGGTGGTTGATACATGATTCAAGGATGAGTAGGTGCTGAGGGAACAGGCGAGATGTGTGCTGGTTGATCACCCTCTGTCTTTCTACTCTTCTTAAACCTTTTAGTGCTAGATACCAGTTTAAAAACCTCGGGAGACACTCAACTTTTTAAATATTAAGTTCTATGTACTATTTTACACATATAAAAAGACACATTATTTATATGTTTTGAAGCATAATTTCAAAATTAGCTCCCATCAATCTTCTATCCAAAAAAGAACTATAATATTACCAAATTCTTTTTGGTGGTTGTTTTTAAGTTGAGGTTTTTTTAAATGTTTTTTGTTGACTTTGGGGTAATTCATATTTTTATTTATTTTCATTTTTAACTGATACATAAATTTATACATGTTTACAGAATACCATGTGATAACTTTATCAATAAACAAGTGTTGAACTTGTCATATTTAAGTCAGGTTAAACATATCTCTCTTCAAATATTTATTTCGTTACCAAAATTCTCATCGTTATACATTTCATTCCTTTTCCTCTGGTTATTTAATTTCTATAAACACTTGTTTTCTCATATAGAAAAATAAAATCATCTAACCATCTTCAAGTCCCATTAGTTCAGTCCTCAAATAAATGCAGAATCTGTCCCTGTCATACTACCTCCACCACCACAGCCTACATTCCCAGGACCCTGTCACCACGCTCTCCTATTCAAACTTCATAACGGATCTCACAGATTTTTCTTGTGTTTCCTTCACTCCTTCTGACCACAAAAGCCAAAGCTATTTAAATTTTTTAAAATCCCAATTGCTCACTGTAGTTCAAAAGGTGGCACAAGATCTTGTGCTTGGCTCACTCTCTAACTGCAACCCTTCCCACTTTCCCTCCGTCCATCCTACTTCAGCCATGCTGAACTTCTCTCCATTTCTCAAAATTCTTTGCTAACTCTAACTTTTTTACTGACTACTTCAATTGGAATGCTCTCTCACACATATCAGCAAAGCCCATTCCCACATTTACTTCAGATTTTAGTCTTTTCAAAAGTCTTTTTATGGAGAACCTTCCCAGATGACCCTATCTTAACAGTCACTCATCTCACTGCAGTATCATTTTTTTCTATTCTTTTTCTCTAGGTGCAGACTACAGACATATCATATCCATGTTCACTGACCATTATTCTCCTCCATACTCTAAAATGCACAGACAAGAACTTTGCCTAAGCTATTCACTACTATATTTCCACCTGTAGAATAGTGATCAGCCCTTAGCATGGCTGAAGCCCCCAGACCTTTACTGAAAGCAGTCTTTTGGGTTTGTTCCCAATATGCTAATGTTACCATTATCCAATATACTATGTTGTGATCATGCAAAGTGTTGGGCGAACTTGATCACAAATGATGAAATTAATATGAGATGAAAGTTCAACTTTTATGACAATGATGCAAACTCCATAAAAACAAAAGATACATAAATACAGCCCACAATTTGGGCAACACTTGTTTAATTCACAAATTAATATATCTGCAAAATGTATGATCTAGGCAAACATTTTTATTATTGAATTTTATATTAATACACCAAATGATGACATCAGAAAGTATATTGAATGAAAGAAAATTGACAATTATCAATATCAAAATTAAAGAATCCATGAGATAACTAACCCCTAAGTAATTAATAAAATATCAGAAGAAGAGATTTTAAAATAAAGGACAAGATTTCAAAATAAAATAAGAGGATTCTTGATATTGTTCATGCATTATTAGATTAAAAATACTAGACCTTTATAAGAAGAGTATTGAGGAATTGAAGACAAACTGGGAAGAAATATACTACTTTGGTTTATTTGAAGATATAGGTTTACAATCAGATTTACACTCCCTCTAAAGAAAGCTTGGCTCTGGAGGGGAGCCAGATAAACATGTCTAAAATGATTGAAGGTATTATAAGGACAGACTTTATAAAAGGATTCTTTAGAAAAGGTCAATAAAAAAATAGTTCCTACAAGAACCAATTCTGCATAGTTAAAGATAATTAGAAATGTTTGATCTATTTTTTAATGCCTTTGAGGGCATTCAAGTGCTATTGCAAAGCAAACCTTTTACATCAGTGTAAGATTTCTCCTATTTTTGAAGTCTCTATAGTGTAAGAGAGTGGTGATTCCAGCTACAATCATCAGCATTTATTTGATCTCTGCCAACCCTAGCAAGAGAAAACAAATACATAAGAAAGATAAAAACTAAAAAGCATAGGGAACAGAAAAAGAAGCAGGTTGTGAATTAAGAGGCAGTAGCACAACCTAGCAAGTTTCTTTGAGATTTCTAAATTAATTTTTTGCATGCCTTCAAATAGGAAGATTCTACCATCTTTGTTTAATAAGACAGTACTCAGTCACTTTAACTAATTATAACCAAAGAACAGTGGTTGTATGTGAAGTGTACAACATAATTAACTACTTAAGCTAACCAAAAAGTTGCATAAATGCAACTGCAACATTTTTTTAAAATGTAAAGTTGGTGCACTTTTTATTTTCCTTGTAGCATTTTTAATAATGCCATTGATCAGTACCAGCCTACTTGTCAGTGAATCTTCATGAATTGTCAGCAAACAATGGAGCATAGCAGATACAGAGGAGTCATTCATGTATCAAGTAAGCAATAGAGTGGTGATTTTTTTTCCCATGTATTTCTTTCCCCATTTCATCAGAGTCCATAAAAATTATCAGGAAATCACAGATAGTCTGTCAAGAAAATTCTGAAAAACTTTGTAATATGTTACAATGAAAGGTGCATATATGGAATCCATTATGGAATCCATTCCTAAGAGACCTTCATTGATGTATTTCTGATGAATCTGATGAATTTTGTATAGTGAAAATCAGTATAAAATTATTTTTATTCAAAATTCATGTAGGAGTCACTCAGTAATAGATTTTTATTATATATTGTTTAAACTTCAGGAAAACAGGAAGATCTGAGTTGAATTATTCATTTTGTTGGGAGATTGTGTTTTGTTTGCAAGAAGCATTTAATGTTTAATAGTTAATTTTTCCCATCTCTTATAATCTCAAACATTTTAATAATTTTCATCAGAAAAAATATAACAAAAATAGAGAGGAATATTCTTAAGATTAGAAGATAAGGAGAATTAGTATGTTCAAATACAGAATGTTTCTGTAATTCAGAACATTTATTTCCACATATTAATCTTATTGCTGTAGAGAGTTGGGTATCATCATGAATTGACTCTTTGACCTCAAGACTAACTCATGAACCAGGTTCAGTGGAACATGCCTATAATCCCAGCAGCTCAGGAGTCTAAGGCAGGAGAATCACAAGTTCAAAGCCAGCTTCAGCAATCTAGGAAGGCTCCCAGCAATGTAGTGAGATCCTCTCTCTAAGTAAAATATTAAAGGTGCTGGAGATGTTGCTCAGTGGTTAAGCACCCAGGGGTTCCATCCCAGGTACCAAAAAATAAAAAATAAAAATAAAAAAAAAAGACTAACTCACATGGAATAAATTTTTTGTGTTTGGCCTATTTCTAGCTTAAGAAATTCATTCATATTTTTGTATGTATGCAAGTTTAGTTTCTTTTTATTACTGAATAATCTTATGTGAATATGCCATGATTTGTTATGTAATCTATTATTAGACTTGATTTTTTCTAGTTTTTGACTATTATGAATATGGCTTGAATGCTTTCTGTGGTCAGATGCTTAATTTCTCTTGAATATGTAACTGGGAATAGAACTCCTGAGTCACAACAAATATTATAGCATGATAGAAATGCTCTACATCTTGACTGGGGTTTTGGTTAGAGAATTATATAAAACTTTTAAAGCTCATCTAAGTGTATACTGAAGACCTGAACATTTCACTGCATGTAATCATACCTTTAAGCAAAAACCTACTTGGAATGTATTTCTCATTATTTTATACACTTAATAGTTTATTGTAATACCAAAATTCAAGCACAAGTTATCAATCTCATTTATAGAGTATTTTATGTTATTTAAAGAGTTTTTATGTGCATTATTATAATCTTGAATTTTAATAGCACTTTTATTTGCTCTCTAGAGAAAATATTAGCACTAATTTGTAGAAAAGGAGACAGAGAACACCCAGAGACTAAATATTCTGAGCAAGTCACTCAGGGCCATTGGTCCAGTGGAGTCAGCAGTCACCAATATTTCAAGGATATGAATAGTTATACAAAAGGATTTCCAATTATAAGCTAATGTACTGCTGCTTTGCACTGGATGCAACGGTGGGAGAAGTAGACCTTTAAAGATATCCTAAGTACACTTATAGTTAACAACTGTGATTTCTCTTGTTTGCTTATTGAGGTTGTACTAGAAAAGAAGATGATTTACATTTGCATGCCTAATGTTGGTTCCATCCTATGAGATTTTAGGAGGCTGAGATAGAACTGGCAAAACTCATTGGCTTTACTAACTGAAGAGATGAATAGTATTCAAGTAATAAAGCTTGTTAATGAGCAGTGCAAGCAGCTCTTACTGATTTAATATCTTTAAGAATTGGTTGTATTACTATATGGCTATCATTTTTATGTCATATGAATCTGAGAATAGCCTTTCTTTGTATAACTCTTTCACTTTTCTATACCTTTCTCTCCGACCATCTAGATTGCAAAACAAGTGGTAATGAGGAAGACTTTATCGTCCACACCTTGACCCAAGGTCATAATTATGGTTTATTACCTTCATATGTATAGTGGGCTTTATAGGAAACATTTGAGACAATGAGAGCTCACCTCTTTTTCTACCCTCTGGTAAGACATAACTAGTTCAGAAGCATTTATCTAAAACTAAATGTCTTTTTCCTCCCTAGCAATGATCAATCCTTCCCTGCTTCCATATGTTTATATAAATGAGGGACCAAAGACAAAGCAGATTCTGAACACAAAAGGAACTGGTTGGGTGGAAACTGGAAAATTGGAGACACATAGCTCACCAACTTGGTATGGCAGGAGCTACTTAGCCTCAGTTAGTTATTTTCATACAGATATTGGAGTATAGTATTCCAGGATATCTCTATTTTTTAAGAGATTTAAAATCCAAATTTTTGCATAAAAAAATCTCAAAATTCTTGGATGTTGCAAACTTAGTTTTTTTTTGAAGCTTTAAATAAATTTTAAACATTTATTGTTTCTCTTATCTTTGTGATTACCTTGAAATACCTCATGCCCCACAAATATTTGAAAACCATCAGGCTGATTTTGAGTTTTCAAGACACAGTGGAAGTGTGCTAGTTTTCTCAGTGATGTGGCAAATAGGATACATCTTGGGGGAAAGCTCCTGACACGCCCACCATAAAACACTAACATTTGGGAACATTCCCTAGCAACTCAACACCTTTCGGAATAAAAAAGTCCATCAGAAAGTCTTATTTGGTACAAGACCAGTATCTTGTAACCTTCAATCCAATCATGGCATAACTTCCTACTAATCTCTTCTCCCAACATTAGAGTCAAACTCTTTTCTATTGATTCTCCATCTCTTATAATGTTTACTCAAATTAGAAGACAAAACAGGAAAATCCCAAGCTCATCTTTACATTATTACTGTTACACTAATAACTCTAAATTCTAAATTCCCCTATTTTGTATATATCTTTTTACTTACTTTCTTTTGGAATTAGATAGCTGAATCTGTCATTCTTAATTCTTCTCATTCAACTAGTTCATTGCATTTTGGACAATGTTTTTAAAGTGCACCTTGACTGTCCTTGATCACTATTAGTAGTTGATTAGTTCTTAGTTGTAATTACTCTCTCTTGTTTTACATAGACCTGCATTGGTTCCTTATCTAAATCCTACTTAACTGTCTGAGCTAAGTAGGCATTTTCTCCATAAACCAATAATAGAAAGTGAGAGCAGCTAATAAATATATACAAACCAATGACCTCAAATAAAATGTTAGGAACCTACTCAATCCTGTAATTTAGAGGAATGGTCTCAGCACACACTCTATACACTTGCCAAAATGTCAACTTTTTGTCTAGAGCAACTATTTGCTGTTCATAAAGTCAAGATGACTGAAGTGCTCAACATAGTTGCCATGTTAATCTTAGTCATACATTTTCTCCATTTTCACAACTACTTTCATCTATTCAGTCTCACCTCTGGGTACCCAAGGCCCTTTGTCCTTTCACTCCTATGTTGTTCCATAGTATCTATGTTTTTAAAAAAATTTCTCTTCTTTCCATCAAAGTTTGCCTTTATAATGATGAATTCCCTCAGTTCCTTTACTACATGTTCTCTTTCTTTTCTCTCAAATATGCAATATTCTGTCACTTTCCCTTGCTCTAGGTTGACAGTTTCAAATACATAGTAAATATGTTAATATACATACCCTAGGACTTTGTATCAAAATAAAGATAGGTAGATCAGAAATTAGTAGCACTGTTTACCAAAAAAATGGGTTAGAATGTTCACAGCAGCATTTTTAGTAATAACCCCCAATTTTAAAATATGCAAATGTCAAACATAGCATAATAATTGTAGCATATCCATACAAAATATCATAGTACTGAAAATAATAGATCACTAAACACATGCAGCAATATAAATGATTAGTATATATGTTACATTGAGCAAAAGCAGTCAGAAATATGAGCATATAATATATGATTCCATTAAATAAAAAACTGAATAGGCAAAACTAAATATGTTATTGGAAGTTAAGAGATTTTAATTATTGAATGAGAATATTAGTAGATCTGTTAGAACGCTGGTAATATTCTGTTTCTTGATCTGAGTCTCTATAAACAAGTATGCTTAGTTTGTAAAAAAAAAAATGTTAAAGGTTATAAGTGAATATTTAAAAAGATATAATCAAATGTATTACAATTAATTATGAAATTTTAGAAGATATTGAAGGACAGATAAATACATGGAGTCATATTTCATGTTCAAAGATCAAAGCATTATCAAAAAATTATCAATTTTTCCTAAATTTACCAATAACATGGATAAAATTTTGATACACTTTAAAAAATTAACCTTATGTGAAATTTTAAAATTTATATTGATGGGGCCAATTATGGGCAAAAAATATCTAAAGAGAAAATGATATGGGTCATGATCTAACTGCAAATTTTAAGTCAGTGTTAGGTTATTAATTCGTAATAGACAAATAATCAAAGAAACATAATAGAGGTCCCAGAAATAGACTCACATGTTTAAGGAAATTTGATATAAAAGAGAATAATTATTGGCAAATAATTGGAAATTGCAGACTTCTTGATAGGAGAATTGGTTATACTTGCAGGAAAAAAAAATAAATTGCTACCTCAAGCCATACAAATAAGATCAATTACTGGTGACTGAAATAATCATGGACAGAGAAACTCTAAAGCTTTTTGTAAATCATTACATCTTTAAGGCTGTAGGGTAGAAAATGATTTCTTTGAAAGGACTACAAAATGAAAAGTATGCTAAAATTCAGTCATATTAAAATTAAAGATGCTTTTCACCAAAGCAAATCACAGTCAGTATAAAGAAATAAATCACATGTCAGGAGAAAATTTTTAGAAAGCATGTAATTAATGAGGGATCAGTAAGAAGAATATGCCAGGAAACTTAAGCAAGACTGTAATGCAAAAGGAAACATTTATAGGAAAAAAAAGGATCCAAAAGAAAGAACTGTATACCATGCACTCTAGAAAAGCAGAAATGTGAATGACAAAAAAATATAAAAATGCTGTGTAATATCTTTAGACTTTAGGCAAATATATATTAAAGTCACAATGATGCCCCAAATACTGGCAAAAACAAATCTGGGTGGGAATGTGGCCTGGTGCAGACTTACAACGATATGAACTTTCATATACTGTCAATAATGATGCACAGGACCATTTTCTACTTAGAAAATAATTTGGAATTTCATAGAAAATATGAAGATAAGCCTAACCTTGATTTAACAATTCAATACCTATGATTTTTCTTCAAAAAGTATGTTTATGTGCTACAGAATACAGGTAAAAGAATGTTCCTATCAGCATTGTTCATACTAGCTAACACTGGAAAGAACCCAAAAGCTCTTCAAAAATAAGATAGGTAAATGGTAAATTGTCGTACACTCACACAATGACAAAGAATGTGGCAATCAAAGAGAATCACTGACAGAAGCATTGTAATCCTGGATGTTTCCCTATAGTATAATTAGGTTTAAAAAAAAAAAAAAAACTTAAAGTCACAAAGAAGTGTGTCCTATTATATTAATTTATACAAAGTGAAATAAACATACAAAGTTTTAAGTATGTCTCAGAACATAACATGTGGTAAACCTATGGGGAAAAAAATTGAAAGATGGAGAGGGAAGGGCCACAGGAAGCTTCTTACATAGCAGTCATTTTATTTCTTGTCTTTCTTATTCTGATGATTAATAAAAAGGTATTCACTTTATTATTATATTTTAATTACTCTATAATATTACACTTTATGCTTACTTTTATATCTTTGATTTTTCACTAAATAAAAACAAATATGGACACCTAACAATTTTAAAAAGTTTCTAGAGAGATTCCCACTGGAAGAAAATAATAATTTGGCAATCTTCTAGGAATAATCTAAAAGTGACATAAGAAATTCTTTAAAATTGCACATTCCATTAACTATGTAACAAGAGCCCAGATGAAAAAAAAAAAAAGAAAACTCATAACATAATAGAGGAAAAAGTGCCACATGCATCAAAGACCAAGTGAGACCTTCTCCAGAGGATAAGGGAAGCACATGTGGAAGCTATTGATGACAGTTATATCAGCAAGCTGTTTTCTCACAGATAAAAGGCACAAAGTCATGCACCTAGAGATCTTGCTTTGTAAGAGAAGAAATAGTATATGTGGACTGGGATCTGAAAATTTCCTCAGTGAGTCTAGATTCTGAGAAGTGCAGGCAACAGAACTGAGTAAATGATAGATTCACTTTGTTTTCATTAATGAGTCTGCCTCAGTGACTTCAGAAGAGAAGGAATCCACTCCATTCAGGAATATCTCAGGACTGTCTGTGTCATGAGGTGGCAAGAAGGAAAGGCCATGTGATGTCACACACAAAACCCTGAAAAACAAGGGACATTTCAGCAAGCCACACTTCCTTTGAACAAACACCTAGGAAAGAGCTGGTAAGGGAGGAAAACAAAGCTCATCTATTACTTAAATGACTCATCAAAAACAGAAACAGATAATTCTGCAAAACTAGGCTATAGGAAAAACAAAGAAAACCTAGAAGATGAAAATAGTGATCAAATTTCACCATGGATTTAAAAAAAAAAAAATCATCTGAGGTCCTAGGGTAGTCTGACCATCAGACCAGGGTGACTGGTTTCCAAGAGGTACTGTTCCTAGAAGGGTGAACCTGGCAGTTGCAGATTTCAAGAGCCAGGTCTCAGAAATTGGCACAGCTACATTCCCATCCCATTTAGTTGCTCTAAAACAAGCAGAGAGCTGAACCAGTTTCAAAGTGAAGGATAACAATCCCCACCACTCAATTTCGTTAAGGAGTGGCAAACTTTGCAACCATCTTTAACCCACTGAAAAGCAAGAATGTAATTCAAGAAGATAATACTGAAAACAAAAGAAAATCTGAATAACATACTGAAAGTGCACCCTGTGTTCCAGGAAAAGCTGAACATAAATAATCACCATCAAAACATAAGCTTATCATTTTCATGGACTCCAAATTATACAAATAGCTAACACTTATTGAGTACTTACCATATGCCAGACATAAGGTTGCCAGATTTAGCAAATAAAAATGCCCCATGCAATAGTTAGGACACACTTATACTGAAAAATTACTTGTTTTTCTTAAGTTCAAAATTTAACTAGCATCTTTTATTTTATCTGGCAATCCTTCTAAGCAGTATTTAAGAAATCTACTAGAGGTGGAACTCCAGCCAACCAAAAGAAAATTATAAAACTAGAGTAAAACATCTGGCAGTAAGCACTGAGTTCATTTAATAGAATGGCAAGCTAAAACAAATATGATGATTAGTTTATTAAAACAGGATGCAAACATATGTCCTGCCTCTGTAGAAACATATAACTGACAAACATTTGGAGGTGGGGAAGAGGGTAAAAAAGATGAATAGCAGTTTAAGGTGCAAAATTCTTCACTTTTAATACCAAGAAATCAGACTTTTTAAGTGAGAATTCACTACTCAAATAATAGAGCTGCAATTATATTTAATAGTATGATGTGGACATTGAGAAAAATCACAATTGAATAAAGTCTGATATTGTAGCAAAATAAAGAAGAGAAAAGGAATTATGCTAATTTTGTCAGTACCTGTAATTGGCATATCAGTCAGAGTTCCAGCAGGAAAGAGACAACATACTAAAAATAAGGAAGTGTGAGGTAGGCTTACTTTCAAAGGAACAACTTACAATGTGTAGGCTTAAGGAAATCACAAGGAGTAGAACAGGAGCAAGGGTTTCTATCCCTACATCAGAAAGAATGAGGGGAGCAGCCTTCCTAGAATCTAGTAATGCAGATCCAGTGTAATTGGTTCTAATAAGGACAGTGATGGTTCTTGTTGGAGGACACACATGGCTCTTCTGCCTCAAGGTTCCTTTCTCTTTTTGCTATATTGAACATATGCTGAGCCCAATCACTAGCCAGAGGTCATGGGAATTTACTCAGATGGTCAAAAAGAGTCAGACTTGTAGATCAAAGAAATGGGCTAGAAAAATGGAAAGTGCTTCAAGAGCAGCAGACACCATATGTGTTGTATAGAGAATTAACATAATACTATCTGAAGAGGGATTGCTCAAGGGATTATACAGTGGTATAGATAGAAAAGTAAACCCTATGGCAAAAAATGAATGCATCCCAAAAAATCAACATCAAAAAGCAAAGAATAACCCACATCAAATAACTTTACATGCTGTTAAAACAGAAAGCAGATCATATGATAATTTGAGATAACGTAAACATATAAGTCATATCAATAAATGTAAATGGTTTATATTCACTTATTAAAAGAAGTCACTCACATTGGCTTATAAAGAGTAATACTATATTTGTAAGATATAATATAAAGCAAAATGAGTTGGAAAAGTAAATACCAGGGTTTGCAAATAAAGGTCAGTAAAATGAAAACAAATAAAAAGAAAAGTGATCATGGTCATTATATTGGATGAAGATAAATTTTCCTAAAAGGCACAAAATGAATGATAGAAAGGGACTTTTAACCCTTTAGGGGTTAACTCTACAATGAATATATAGTGGATATGAATATTAAATAGCATAACATCAATAATCATAAAGCAAAAATAATAGGGGTTAAATAATGCAAAAGAAATAATGCAAAAGAAATAAATCAGCAAAAGACTTTAATTTTTTTCATCTCATTTTGACAAATCAAATGAATTAAAAAAAAAAACACCTTAAGGAGAAGCATGATCAAAATGGCATAATCACAAGTATTATGAGTTGGATATGAGGTATCTCCCTAAAGGCTTATGTGTGACACAATGCAAGAGTGTTCAAAGGAGAAATATTTGGGTGCTGAGAGGAGTAACCTAATCTGTGGATTAATCCCCTGATGTGGATTAAATGGGTGGTAACTGTAGGCAGGTAGGAGTAGGGCTGGAGGAGGTAGGTCACTGGGGACATGCCTTTAGTATTTATATTTTGTTCCTGGTGAGCAGAGCTCTCTCTGATTCCTGGTTCCATATCCTGAGCTGCTTTCCTCCTCCACACCCTTCTGCCATGATGTGCTCCCTCACCTCAGGCCCACAGAAATGTAGTTACCATCTATGGAATGAGACCTCTGAAATCACAAGCATCAAGTAAACTTTTCCTCCTCTAAAATTGTTCTTCCTCAGTTTATACCCAAAGGACTTAAAATCAACACACAACACACTACAGTGACACAGCCACATCAATGTTTATAGCAGCTCAGTTCACAATAACTAAACTATGGAACCAACCTAGATGCCCTTCAACAGATGAATGGATAAAGAAAATGTGATATATATATATATATACATATATAGATATATATATACACACACAATGGAATATTACTCAACTTTAAAGAAGAATGAAATTCTGGCAGTTGCTGGTTAATGGATAGAGTTAGAGAATATCATGCTATGTGAAATAAGCCAAAGCCAAAAAACAAAGACCGAATGTTTTCTCTAATATGCAGATCCTAATTCACAATAACATTGGAGTGGGATAGAGAAGAATAGAGTTACTTTATATTAGGTAGAAGGGAGTGAAGGGGGGGGAAGGAGTATGGGGGAAGGAATGATAATAGAGTGAAACAGACTTTGTTATCTCATGTACATGTATGACTACATTACTGATGTGATCCTGCAATATGTATAATCAGAAAAACGAGAGATAACACTCCATTTATGTATGATCTATCAAAAAGTATAAATGCATTCTACTGTCATGTAGAACTAAAAAGAACAAATAAAATAAAAAATTAAAACTTAAAAAAAATAAATAAAATTATTCTTGTCAAACCTTTGGTCACAGCAAAGCAAAAACTGACTAACACAATAACATATAATATATCTCTGTATTAAATTGGTTGGGAAGTACTCATGATATCATTATTTTCTGAGTTGGCATATTGCTGATATTTTTTATTCTTAAATCTTTGATCAAATTTATCAGCAAAATTATCTATTCTATTCTAGATCTATCAAAACCTACTCAAAGAATTAGAAAATCAAAAGTAACAACCATAAAAACAAAAAATTGTCAAGGAGCTTATCCCAAAAAACATCATGGTAAGAGACCTGTAAAAAATCTTCAGCATCTATCAACACCAGGCAGTTAAGGCTGTTTAAACTTTTATAAAGTTCAGAAAGAGACCATTTCTGAATTATTTGTATGAAGTAATTAAACAACCCAATCCTAACAACAGCAACAGTACCAACTATTGTAAGAAAAAAAATGATGTAGCTTATCTCACTATGGCAATGAATGACAAATCTGAAGTAAAATGTTAACAGAAACCAGCAACACATTAAAATGAGCATAAGAACAAGCAAAAAATTTTCCCTACATATGAAACAATGGCAAAAAAATTTAAATTTTTTAAAAGAAATCTACCTATATAATTAAATATATTAATGTTCAAAAAGGAAAAACAGTAATTCCCACAGATGATTTGACAGATTGATAATGTTCATCATTCTTTATTTTTAGATATTTCAATTGATAAGGATGACCTTATATGAAATAGGATGATATTATGATACAAGGGGAGATGCCTGTTTTTGCTACTATTATTTAGTTCTTTTTTTTTTTTTTTTTGGTGTTGCCATTAAAATTATAAATCAGGGAAAGAAGGAGAATGTGAGAGTACCACTATTTTCAAACCATAATGTATTATATCATAAAAATACAAAGAACTAAAAATGCAAAAATCAATAATGAAGAGAAAAATTCTACAAGAATACCAACTTGATACCGAGAAATCTGAAACATTCATAATTAAAACAGCAAGTTTAGAAGATATAATAAATGTCCATTTCCAATAGAAAAAAATGTTAAAATATATAAGAATAAATGTACCAAGAGGTATATAAGATCTATTTGAATAAGACTTGAAAATTCTCCTGACACAAAGTGAGATCAATGGGAATCATAAAAGGTTTATTTTTAGTGGGAAGGGCCAACATTGTAAAAGTAAAAAGTTTACATAAGATAGTATTTAAACATAACATGATCACAATTAAAATACCAACAGTTTATACAAACTAATGCCAAGACCCTACAGGAAATTTTAAAAGCAAGAATAATCAAAGAATATAATAAAAGGGAAGAATATGGAGAAGTAACTAGGTCTAGGAGATATTAAAACATATAATTTTAAAACAATAGAACTAATGATTTTTTCATATAAAATAAAGATAAAACAATGGAAAGAATGTGCAAGTGTAGAAATGAATTCAAACAGACTGAAATTTAGGATGTGGTATAACGTACATAGACATCTAAGTTAGAAGGGAAAGATGGATTATTTACTGAACTGTGTTAAGGAAAAATATTGGAAAATGATAGTTTCCTCCAAACTAAGTTCCAAATAAGCATGCATTTACATATGGATAAATGAACGAACAAACAAACAGACACTTAGTGGTATTTCCAGAAACCACAAGAAAATTACTACAAAACTTCAAGTGGGAAAGTACTTCCTAAGTACAATTCAAAATTTAGAATCTTGTCAAGAAAAGTTTGATAATTTCAAAATATCTTGTATAAGCAAAGTCATAAGGACAGTGACAAACTAGGAAAACTATTTTCAAATCTAATCAAAAATGTTAGTTTTATAAAAGACAGAAATACTATAGAAAAGTAAGGTAAAAGCTCTAAAACAAAGGAGAACACAAGAGAAAATGGAAAGAAGATCCAAAAATTTCTAAACTTTAAAACTATATTTGGTCTTACTCAGAATAAGAGAAAGTTAAACTAATTTACGATATTACTTTTTACCATTTAGACTTATAAAGATGAAAATGCTTGATACCGTACAGCATTAGAGAATGTATAGTGAAAGAAGCACCCTTATATATTGCTCTTAAAAACCACCATCTATCATGGTAGCTTATAAAATTAAAAACACGTCCCTCTTTAAAGCATTTCATAAGAAGACACCCTTAATATCTATTCAAACAATCATAAAATCATATATGCTGTAGGTTATACATTGAGTCCTTGTAAGTAAGACTTGGAGATGATCTAAACTTTTATCAACAGAGGACGGACTAGTGGAAAGATATATATTCTGTTTGACCTTAGTGGAGAATCAGGGAGATCTTTCTGTGATAACACAGAATAATCTATAAGACATTTTACATGAGAAAGGAAACTCCACTTATTAAAACTCATATTACAATGTATGTAGGTATTCAATTGTAAATGCACAAAAGAGTTTCATAGAAATAGTTAAAGGACAGAAAAGTGGTTGCCAATAATAGAACTATTAGGTGGAGGTCCGAGGGGCACTGATGAGTGATTTTTAAATACCTTTATATAATATTTGGATTTCATACCATGTATATATACTACCCATTCAAAAAAATCAAATACACGCAATTTAAACAAATAAAATTAAAAAGTGAATGAGAGCAATTCTTAATCCAAATAATAAGGAATTAATGTAAATATTTCAAATATATTATAGGAAGATTTATAATCCTAAAATTACTATCATGCTTCTACTTGCCCATTCTACTGATAGAGTTCAAGAAAAATTCTGGTTTACAATTCTCTATTCAACCTCTACACCTTAAGAGCATCTGGAAATTCAACATGTTCTGACTTTATTGAAGCATTTAAAAATTAACAATATTTTGTCTTCTGTGTTACTTCCATTAAAATAAAAATGCATAAAGAAAAGTATCATAGTTGATTACATTAAAATTTCCATGAAAATAGCGAATTGGATTTTCAGAATTTTATTCAGGATCAGGACTCTGGATGGGAACCAAGTACCCACCAGAAGATGCATCTGGCGATCTCAGCCATAGTCCCACTGGAATGCTTGGAGACTCCTTTATGGATGTTTACCTCTGACACAAAGCAGTCTTAAGTCAGGATAGATTTATGTGCACTGGCAGAGGCAAGTAACAAATGGAACGTGTTCTCACCGTCTGTCTGGCCTGAGTCTGTGTGATTAAATCCTGACTTTGATGAATCCCAGACCTTTGGGGAAGAGAAAATGAAGTCAGAGGCAGTTGGTTAATAAGAAATTACTGAATCAGCCAGTTCTAAGATGTAGCAAAAGGAGCAGCATTTGGTAAGTACAGAGAACTAAACAAAGGAAAAAAAAATACAGAAAATAAAGGTAATACTTTTTCAAAAATCATAGTCCATCTTCCTCTTTTGCTTATAATATTTTAGATATTATAAATAAGTAAATAATCATTCAAGTTGGATATTTAAGTTCAAAGAAGATATAATTAAGTTATTTAGGGACAAAAGATGTAATCTAATGCTATTCTGTGCAAACCAAGTTACATGGTCACCCAAAATATAGTACTAATTTGAAGTATTTACGAGAGTTTGTTTATGTGCCTGCCTCTTCATTAGTCTCTGCATTCCTTGAAAAGAAAAAAATTGTTATCCTTTTTCCTCATTGCCTCACCTCATATATGGTAATATTGAATGTTTTTAATATTCAGTATTTTTTTAAGAAAAGGGGCAATGAAAGAATGTATTTATAGGTGAATGGACAAATATCAGGAGCATCCAATATTATTAATGTGATTCCCTAGTATATTTTCAAATTATGTCATGTAAAATTGATATAATATACTAATTTTATTTTATACACAATAAAAAGTTATGTTTATATGTGTATATTAACAAATTTTCTATTAGCCTGAAATTTGAACCATTCAGATCTTGAAACTGCACTAGCATAAAGTACTATTTAGCATAGTCATCTTTTGAAATACATGGAGGATTTGTTTCAGGAACCTCAGGGATAGCAAAATCCTTGAGTGCTCAAATCCCCCAAATAAAGTGTCATAGTATTTGCATGTAACCTACACACATTCTCCTGCATGTTTTAAGTCATGTCTAGGTTATATAAAATGCTAACACAATGCAAATGCTGTTTATGTAGTTTTTATATCGTACTGCCTAAGGAATAATGATAAGAAAAAAAGTCTGTACTTCTTCCGTACAGATGTAATTTTCCCCCAAATAATTTTGATCTACCGTTAGTTGAATCCTTGTATGAGGAACATACCAACTATACTTTTAAGTATTCTCAGTGACTTAGCTATGAGTGCTGATAATCTTTAGAAAGGATGGTACACTAAGCTTTATAGAACTCAGTAAAATATCTATTAAGGAAAATGCTTCAGAATTTAAGTATTGTGATAAAATTAGCTGAAAAATTATGTAGGTCAACATCTAATAAGAATATTCCAAACTCTAGCAACCCATTCTTATAGTTTCTTAATAAACATACTTAAAAATATGTAATTGTTACAGAATTAATAGCCATTGTTTAGAACATTCATTTTAGTTTCAAGCACTATAGATTGAAAATGAGGCTAGATGTATATTGACAAGGAGGATAATGCCTACTTTAAACTATTACTTGGTTACCATCTTCAACTGAAATTGTAAAACATCAATCAGATAAAGACAGCATGAAAACAGGACCCAAATGTCTTCAGTGAAATATTTAAGAACCTAAGCAACAACACATATAAACTACACATTAAGTGTATTCCAGGAATTCAGTGATGATGTAATATTAAGACCCATTAGAAGTGACATCAGTAAAATGATGGAGTAAGGACATCAGAGAATTGTCTACTACACAAAAGTAATGAGAATATGAGGGGAAAAACTGTTGATATAAACATGTTCTGAACTGTAGAAGTTAATACCAATGGTTTAAAGAAAGCTTGGGAGCATTTATTCAAGAAAAACAGCTGAATATCACAAGAAAGTTTGTGGCATTTTAACCTGCCCTATTCCCAGCTCCCCCATCTCCTTAGCTGTTTGATAGCCCTAAAAACCAATAGGCTGAAACTGCAGTGAAAGTAACAGCATAACAGCCACTAGAGGGGGTAGAAAAAGTAGAGCTGCTTCAAAATCCCATTCCCAGAAATGTTCCATTATTTTGTCTCATGGTTCCCTGACAATATCTCTCTTACAAGAACTTAACCTGATATAGAGTTTGCATAATTTAAACTGTTTTTTCTTTGGAGTAGAGAAGGCATTTTTAGAAAAATAATTAAGAGACAAATATTGAATATCAAACTACCTATGATGATGGTGGTATCAGTTGGAGAACACAACAGGCTTACCAAAATGTTTAAAGGAATCAGGGAGGAGGGTGAGATGTCCATTGGCAATTTGCAGAACACTGCCAAGTTCATGGGAACCTAAAATGCAATGGAGTTGGGGCTTTATGCATTCTCAGTGTTGTGTATGTGCTCAGGAAATACATGAAAAAGCCCTGTACTCTCATTCCTGGCTTATCTCAAGGCTCTG
This sequence comes from Sciurus vulgaris, assembly GCF_902686455.1. NCBI lineage: Eukaryota > Metazoa > Chordata > Mammalia > Rodentia > Sciuridae > Sciurus > Sciurus vulgaris. The sequence continues at coordinate 95,515,665 of NC_136462.1, forward strand.
CACAGCCAGGAAGGCTAAGATGGAGTTGTAAACTCCCTGAATGTTAAAGGCCTTCACTTACAAGCACACACAACCACCTGACAAAAAAAATGGGACAATCATTGATTCCAAACATTTAAGAAATCTCTACACAATTATCAGCTGACTACTAAGCTAAATGATGAGAGATTTCATATTACAAAGACCCATAAGAAAAGAACGCAATATTTACAGAATCAATCCATGTTACTAAAGCAATATACTACAGTGAAGATTAAAGGCCAAAACTCCAGGTAGCATGAAAAGAAGCAAGAAGAAAGTATGGGCCATAAACAGAAAAGAAGGAAAGAAGGAAAGAAAGGAAGGGAGGAAGGAAGGAAGGAAGGAAGGAAGGAAGGAAGGGAGAGAAAGAAGAAAAGAAAGAAAACAAGAAAGAGAGAAAAAAAAGAAAAATCAAAGAAACTCTCAGAAAAAGCCTAGAGACTTTGAAATAGGCTTTAAAGATATATTTGAAAAGTTGAAGGGAACCATATCTAAAGAACTAAAGGAACGTATGAGAATAATATCTCATCCTCAATAGAGAACACTGACAAAAAATAGGAAGTATAAAATAATTTCTACAAGATAAGAAATAATAAAAATAGAAAATCCTGGACTTGCAAAGTATACTCACAAAACTGGAAAATTCCCTGGAGGAGCTCAATGTACTTGAAAATATAGAAGAAAAAACTCATTTGCATGGAAGGTAACTTGATTAAGCTTTGAGGGAACAAAAAAAAAGAGAAGGAGGAGGAGGAGGAGAAGAAGAAGAAGAAGAAGAGGAGGAGGAGGAGGAGGAGGAGGAGGAACAAAAGAGACAAACTTATCCTCAGAGCCTCACAGGGCATCATCAAACACACTAGTACACACACAATGGGAATTCCAAAAGGAAAAGAGAGAAAGAGGATAAATAAATATTGAAAAAGTAATGACTGATGATTCGTAAAATTTGATGGAAGTATTATTCTTTACATTTAAAAGATTCAATGATCTCCAAGCGTGACAAACTAAAAGAAATCCTAACCTAAACATTTCATGACCAATCTTTTTAAATCAAAAGAAATGAGAAATCTGAAAACAGCTAAAGAAAAGTGATTCATCCTAAATGATACTAACAGCTCAGTGATCCTAAATACAGCTGAGTTCTCATTGGAATTCACGGGATCAAGAGGCAGTAGTGAGATACATTCAAGGTGCTGAAAGAAAAAGATGGTCAATCAAGAATTCTACATCAGGTAAACCACCCTTTCAAAGCAAAAGGAATATTAAAACATTTCAAGAAAAACTGATATTTCATTGTTAATATATCTGCCTTTCAAGAAATGCTAAAGGATTCTTTAGGCTGAAAAGAAGGTCATTAGGCATTAAGAATAAGAGAAAGAAATCAAGAAATTGTATTGGTACATAGATACAAGTAATTGTATCGGTAAATAGAAAAAAAAAGAGTAGAAATGTAGTTTTTGTTTGTAGCTCTTTCTGCTATCTGATTTAAAAGATGACTGTATAAAGCAATCATTATAAATCTGTGCTGTAAGCATACAATGGATAAGATTTAATTCAATAAGACAGTAACATCCAGAATGGAGTTCATGAGAGCAAAGTTTGTACAAGATTAAATTTCAGTTCGTAGTAATCTGAACTAAATGGTTATATGTTAAAATGCTTAGGATAAAAATTGTTATTGGAGATAAAGAAGATATGACAATGGGATAAATCCATCAAGAAAAATGTAATGATTTTTATAAATAAATGTGCACCTAATAATAGAGTACCAAATGTATGAAGCACAAACAAATGAATCAAAGGAAGAAGTAGACAAAACAATCCCAATGGTTGGAGAATTCAATGTTTCACTTTCAATAATGGCTAGAACTACTAGAAGATCAAAAAAGGAAATGGGTGCATAACCAACATTATAAATCAACCAGATCAAACAGACTTGCTTAGAATACTTGATGTAACAAGACCAGAACAGACAGAACCAGAAAAAGAGAAGAGAAAGAGAGGGAGGGAAAAGAAAAAAAAATTAAAAATTAGAAGTCGCAAAGTCAACTAAGTCCAGAATAAGGAAGAAAGAAATAATAAAGTTTTGAATGGAAACAACTGAAACAGATAATATGAAAGCATTAGGGAAAATACATAAAACTAAAAGTTCTTTGATATTCTGAACAGGAATTATGAAGTTGTAACAATACTGATCAAAAGATAAAGAGAAGCAATTTCAAATTACTAAAATCAGAAATAAAAGTGGACATTACTACTAACCTTAGAAATATTACAAAGGAATATTATGAACATTTGCATGTCAATAAATTATATAACAAAAATGAAATGAATACTTTCCAAAAAATATACAAACTGATTAAAAAAATAGAAAATATGCATAGACCTATAAAGGTACAGAGATTTAAATAATAATTAAAACAATTCCCACACAGAAAAATCTCAAAACCAATGGCCATTGGTGAATTCTACCAGATATTTAAAGAATTAATACCAATTCCTCAAGGTCTTATTAAAATTAGTCCTAGGAACACTTTCCAATTCATTCTAAAAACCCAGCAATGTATTAATACCATATGTAGTACACTTTTTATTTCAAAAGTTATTAAAATGTTATAGCAATCAACAGTGTTATCAGTCTACAAGTTAATATGTAGATCAGTAATAGCTTAATATTCTAATATCAGTAATATCCTAATACCAATTAATATCCTAATACTAAATCCATAGATAGCAAACCAAAAGAAAACTATAGATCAATATCCTTTATAAATACAATGCAAAAATACTAAATAAAATATCAGAATTCCAAATGCAATAGTATGATACAAAGATTGTAAAACAATTATCTCAGGACAGCGAGTTTGATTCAACATACAAAAATCAATTAATATAATGCATCATTAAGAGAATAAAGGAAAAAAATCACATGATCATCTCAATAAATATTAAAATATGCATATAGATATATATATGCAAATCAAAGATGTAGAAAAAGCATTACACAAAATCACATACCCTTCTATGATAAAATGCTAAAGAAACAAGGAATAAAGAAAATTTCCTCCACCAGATAATAGCATCTATGAAAAACACTACTAATATGTGTAGTGGTGAAAGATTGAAGTTATTTCCTCTTATTAGGAGAAGAGAAGGATGTCCACTGTTACTAGAGTTAGTTGACCTTGTACTGAAGATCCTAGACAAGACAATTAGGAAAGAAAAAAGTATTAAAAGGCAACCAGATTGGAAAAGATGGTGTGATCTGTTCATTGGAATTGCCTAAGAAATTTCCTAGAAAATTAGAGATAATGAGTAAGTTCAGCAAAATTATTAGATAAAAGATAAGCAAACATCAATTGTATTTCTATATACTTGAATTACCAATCTAAAAATAAAACTAAGGAAAAAAATTCACTTACAATAGAATTAAGAAGAATAAAACAGGAATGAGTGTTAAATTTATATAATACTCACTGATGAAAACATCACTGGAAGAAATTAAAGGTATAAATAAATCAAAAGAGATCCTGTGTGAAATCAGAAAGGCAATACTGTTAACATGACAATATTCACTAAACTGATTTACACAGTCAACATCTCTAGCAGAATTCCAGTTTATTTCTTTATAGAAACTGATGAGCTGATTTAATGTTCATGTGAAATTACAAGGCACTCACAACAGAGAGAACAATCTTGAAAATGAGGACCCACATTTTTTGTTTCAAAAGTTACTAAAAAGCTGTAGTCATCAAGCCTTTATGGTACTGGTCTAAAGATTAATATGTACATCAAAGAAATAGAATTGACAGTTCAGAAAAGATGTGATATATTATGGTAACTTGGTTATTGACTAGACCCTATTGTTTCAATGTATAAACAATAGTCCTGAAAAAAATGTTGATAACAGGATATACACATGCTAAATAATTACCTCATTCCAAACACAAAATTTATTAAATTAACCTAAATCTAAACATAAGAGTTAAAATTACAAATTTTAAAATTTGTAATTTATTAAATTTAACCTAAATCTAAACATAAGAGTTAAAATTACAAAAATTTTAGGAAGAAACACAATGTTAAGAATTTGTGGCTTTGAATTAAGCAATTATTTTTTAGCTATAAAACAAAAGCACAGGCAACTAAAGACATAAATTAACAGATTCTATCTCCTCAAAATTAAAACCTTTTATGCTTCAAAAGATGCTGTCAGAAAAATAGAAAAGTAAGTTATAGAATGAGAGATATTCGTGCAAATCATGTATCTGATCCAGGATTTACGTATAGAATTATACCAAAGATTCTTACAACCCCATAATAAATCACAAATAACCCAATTTAAAAAAAATGTTCAAAGGATTTGAATAGCCATATCTCCAAATAAGATAAATAAATTGCTATTAAACATATGAAAAGATTCATAACATCCTTAATCCTCGGGGAAATGCAAATCAAAATCACAATGTGATGCCACTTCACATCCACTAGAATGACTATAATCAAAAGACAAGAAATAACAAGTATTGACAAAAACAAAACGACATTAGAAGTCTCATTCATTTCTGACAGGAATGTAACATGATCCTGCAGTCACTTTGGAAAACAAGTTTGTAGTCCCTCAAATATTAAAACACAGAATTATCATATGACCTGCAATTCCATTCCTGGAAAAACAAAAACTTATATCTGTACAAAATCTTACACTTGAATGCTTATGGAAGCAATATTCATAATAGCTAACTGGTAAAAATATCCAAATAAACTCCAAATAAAATATGGCATGTCCATAGTTGGAATATTATTCAGCAATTAAAAGAAATAAAGTACTGATATAATTAACTATATGAATATACCTTGAAAACAATGTATTTAGGGAAGGAAGCTATTCACCAAAACCCATTATATGAATGACTCCATTTATATAAAACACCTGAACAGGCAAATAAATTCTTAGAGATAGAAATTATATTAATGGTGATGAGGGTTCAGAGATAGAGGCTGTCAGAGAGTGGTTGCAAACAGGTGTGTGTTTTTTAAGGTAATAAAAATGTTTTTGAACTCACCATGGTTAGACTTCATGATAAATATAGTAAAAATTACTCAATCGTATATTTAAAAGGCTAAATTTTATATTATGTATTTGTATCTGATAAAAGGTATTAATGTGATTCACTAAAAATGGAAAGAAAAATATAAATTATCATAATTTTGGACAAAATTCAATACATTTCATAATTTTAAAAATTAGTAGTAAACTCATAATGAGGTTTGATTAGATTGATAAACAGTATCCATAAAAAATATATAGCAAATAAGAAAAAAATGACATCCAGAGCCCACTAAAACTTCTATACACAAATTCTGACACTTAATAAAATATCACCTACGTTCTAATTTTTAGGAATATATAATGTACATATAATCACATGTCATACATTGGGGTTGGGAGCTTTGGGACATATAAACAAACTTCAGGTAATCCATGAGCTAGCTTTTCACAATTGGGCTTTAAAATAATCCTGATAATATATTAAGTGAAATCAATTATGCGGTAATAAATTAACCAAAGGATTCATATCAATAATGTGAATTTTTTATCTTAAAATTACAATTGAAAATAAGAATGTAGTGTACTAGGGTTTAGAAACAAATGAAATACAGCTGATGAAAGCATTAGTGGTCTGTAAATATTCTATTGAATATTTTGTAAATATTTACAAATTCAGACCACTTATAGATCAAAGCACAAAGACAGACGGGTATGACCAATGAAGAAAGGAGGGCGCGAACCTCATGAGCCACAGTACAAAGATCTGAAATGCCTGTAAAAGGAATTTCAAACGGAGAGCAAATAAAGTTTAAAGACAATGGAAACATAGTAGCCAAAACTTTTCCAAAATTGAACTTAGGCAAAACAGAACAAAACCCCTGAAAACAAAATATAGAGAAGAAAATCTCATAAGCAGTTAGAAAAAAACAGACACATCTCCTTTAAAGAGCAACAATATACTTAAAACTTACTTTACAAAAAAAAAAAAAAAAAAAAAAATGGTGGAAGTCAGAAAATACGAAAAGATCTGTTTAAAATACTGGGGCGGGGGGAAAACAACTTTCAAAATAGAAAGTTGTTGTGCAATGAGAATATTCTTCAAAAAATGAAGGCACCATGAAGATGTTTTTAGGGAAAAGATAAACCTTGGAAGAATTTATCACCTGCTGAAACTTAGTGGAAGACGCAAAGACACAATGTAACTTTTCTTCTTGCTGGAGAGAGTCCGTGCCCTTTGGAAGTTTAAAAGAAAAAAAAAAAAAAGGAGAAGGAAGAGGAGGAGGAGAAAAAGAAAGAAAGGAATTAAAAAGGGAATGCAGAACATGTGAACTGGTATATATGGGGTTAAATAAATATGTTGACTGTATTACACAATAACAACAAGGTAGGATTATAAATTGGTGTAGAATTAGAATATATGCCCCAAAGCAGAAAGGTCACGTGAGATATAAACAGACTTACGTACTCTAAGCTTCTTGTTTTGTCAGCAAAGTTGTAAGTGCTCCCATTACTTAGGCTTTAATAAGTCAAGGGTGCAATCTCTGAAAGAATAATAAAAGCATGGGTAAGTACAAGATCAACTGACATGAAATACAGAATTTTAGAAATAATATATTAATACTAAAAGAAGGCAAAAGAAAAAAAAAACAAGAAAAGATGGAGTAAAAAGAAATAGTAGGATGTTTCAGTCAGTTATTTCACTGCTGTGACTACGGGAACTGCAAGAACTATGTTAGAGGAAGAAAAGTTTATTTGAGGGATCAGGGTTGCAGAGGTCTTAGTCCATAGAAAGCCAGCTTCATTCATAGGGGCGGGAGTGAGGCAGAACATCATGATGGAAGAGCGTAGTGAAAGGAAGCAGCTCACATGATGATCAAAAAGGAGCGAGGGGCTCTACTCGCAGGATACAAATACACACCTGGAAGCCACCCCCCCTTCAGTTACTCCTCAATTAATCCCATCACGTGATTACTCACTAATTGGGTTGAGGTCCTTGAAATCCAATCATTTCTTTTCTGAATCTTCTTACATTGTCTCACAAGCTCACAAGTGAGCTTTTGGGGGACATCTCACATCCAAACCATAACATATGATAAATTTAAATCCAAATATATTTGTAATCATATATAAATGGACTTAATGCTCAAATTAAATCTAAGAACACAGAGTAGTTGAAAATAAAATAATGGAAATATATTTGGTAGAAATTCAAGTCAAATGAAATCTAGTACAACTGTTTAATGTTAGAAAAAAGACGTCAAGGAAAAATTTTTATTAGGTATAAAAAGGATGTTTCTAAACACTAAAGGATTACTTTATCAGAAATATATTCTTTTATAATTTAAATTTATTTTTAACATATACTAAATACATGAAACCTTGTGATGTTTAGATACATGTATACATTGTGTATGTTTAAGTCAGGACTATCTTCTCAAACTTTTATTATTTTTTTAATGGTGAAAACATCCAAATTCCTTTTTCTAGTCTTTGCATATATATAGTATATTATCTATATTCACCCTGTTGTACAATAGTACACTAACCTCATTATTGTATTGTTGTACAATAGTACACTATACCCATCTGATCATAACTTATTATCCACTGTTCAATCTTTCCTCACCACCCTGCCCCCCAGGAGCCCCTGCACTCTCCCCAGCCTGGAGTGGCTACCACTCTAGTCTCAGTTTTTATGAGATTAATTTATTTTTATATTTCATATATGAGTGAGATCACACAGTCCTTGTCTTTCTGTGTCTGGCCTATTTAATTTAACTCGATGATCTAATGAGCTTCAGTTCACTGTCACAAATGACAGGATTTAGTTCTTTGTATGGCTGAATAGTATTCCATGTGTACATGTAGCACATTTTCTTTACCCAGTCATCAGCTGATGGAAATTGATTGTCTAATATGAACAGTGCTGCAATATATTAACATTGGAGTGCAGATGTCTCTTTGACATACTGATTTTATTTCCTTTGGATTAATATCTAGTAGTGGGATTCCTGGATCAGATAGTAATATTCCTTTTAGTTTTTTTGATGAATCTCCATACTGTTTCCCATACTTACTGTACTAATTTCCATCCCCACCACTAGAACACAGGGTTCCATTTTCTTCACACCATTGATAGCATTAGATATCTTTTGTCTTTTTGATAATACCTATTGTTACTGGAGTGAAGTGATATCTCATTTTTATTTTGATTTGCATTTCCCTGATGATTACTGATGTTGAGCCATTTTTCATATCCGTTTGCCATTTGCATGTTATTTTTTGAGAAATTTTATTTAGCTTTATTGTTCACTTGTTAATCAGGTTATTTGTTTGATTAATCTTTTATGTTGAATTTCTTGAGTTCCTTGCATAGTCTGAATGTTATCCCTTGACAGATGTGTAATTTGCAAATATTTTCTCCAATTCTATGCTTTTTGATTGTTTCCTTTGCTGTGCAGAAACTTCAGTTTGATGTAATCTCGATTGCTTTTGTTTTTGACTCTTATGTTTTAAGGTTCTTCGAAAATAATCCTGGCCCTATCCAATGAAGCATTTGTCCTATCGAGTTGATTTTTGTAATTCACGAGAGATAGAGGTTTAGCTTTCATCTCTGCATGTGGCTATTCAATTTCCCTAGCCCCATTTATGAAAACAAAGTGTTTTTTCACTGGGTTGCTGAGGCTGGTTTTGAACTCACGATCCTCCTGCCTCAGACTCCCTAGTGTCTGGGTTACAGGATTGCACCGCAGTGCCCAGCTACCAGGGAGTTTTTTACCTTACACTATTTTCTTCTTATCCATTAAGATATCTTCCTTTTGGTTTGAAGAATTCCCTTTAGCGTTCCTTTTAGGACAGGTCTGGTGGAGATATATTCTCTCAGCATTTGTTTGTACAGAAAGGTCTTTATCTTTCCTTCATTTCTAAGGGATGGCATTGCTAGGTAGAGGATTATCGGTTAGCAGTGCTTTTCCATTAGTACTGTGAAAATCACATGCCAGTCTCTCCTTGCCTATAAAGTTTCTGTTGAGAAGTCTGCGATCAGGTGAATTGGAACACAGCTGTATGTTGGGTTTTTTTGTTTATTTTTTTTCTCATAATGCCTTGAACATCTTCTATTTATTGTTAACATGTGAGGGCTTTATTATAATATGTCTTGGGATAGACATGGTTAACTTGAATTTGGTGAACTTTAATCTTCCTTCACCTGGATATATATTTTTCTCTACTTTGAATAAGCTTTCTACTCCTTGCCACTTTTAATTCCCCTATGAATCCCAATAACCCAAATATTTATTATTTTAATGCTGTCCCATTTTCCCATAAACTTTCTTTGTCCCCTTTTAATTTTTTCTTTTATCTCCTCAAACTGTGTATTTTCAAATGGCCTGTCTTTGAACTCACTAATTCGTACTTCTATTTGATCTATTCTACTATTGATACCTTTAATCATGCTTTTAATTTTGCTTAATGTATTCTTCAGAACTTCTTTGTTTTGTTTTTTTTTTTCTTTTTAAGTGTTTCTATTAAGTTTCTGTTAGAATATTAAATTATTCTCTGTGTATTCTCTGGAAATTCATTGCATTTCTTTAGAACAGGTGTTTTAAGTTCTCCATCTAAAATATCACCCATGGTGATTACTATATGGTTGGTTTCTGGCACCTTATTTTGACTATCGGGTTAAATCATGGTTTCCTGAAAGTTCTTGATGCTTCTTGGTGGGTGTTGTCATTTGCATATTGAAGGACTTCATATTTATTCTAGTCTTGATAATCTAGCTGTTAGTGTCTATCTTTACAAAAGAACTAAACAGGCTTCTTATCTTCTCTGTACCTGTAGTCACCTTAACTATTTCAGCACTAGATGGTGTGTTAATTACAACTTTGTTTCAAGTCTGCTGTTGGTGTGTTGTTGTTAATTTAGTAGTAGAGAACAATTCAAACCAATTTTGTACCAAATCTGCAGTTGTGTTATTTATCATAAACAGTGAGAGTACCTAGAAAGTGTGCTCCATCCCCACAAGCCTTTCGCTGGGGCTAGGGTAGGCCTAGATTCCTTATCCACAGTCACTTGCTTGGCGTCAGTCACTGCCCATCAAGAGATGACTCAGACTGGCAGAATCACCTTGGAGGGATCAGCCTTGTGCTCCTAAGCCATAAGTTGGAACCCACTTCTCCTTTCTTTCCCTAAGCAGAAAATTACTATCTCCATGATGTGATGCTTGGGATTGAGGAAAGAATGGGATGGCCAGTCCTATGACAACTAATGCTATTCATATCCAGAATGTGTACCCCATTCCGACTTGTGCAATACTAGAGTAAGACCTTCAAGGCTAATGATGCAATTGATTCCCCACACATAATAAGAAGTTATGTCCCAAGACCCTGCAAACAGACTAAGCTAGGTTCCACTTGAGTTTCATGGACACAGGGACATATGAAGTCTCAGGGTTCATCCAGCCCCACACATGAGCTGGTGGTAGGTGACTCCTAGAGGATATTTCTCAACCTTTATCTTATATTATCTTCCAGAGAGATAATCCGTAGGTAACCAGTAGCCTAATGACAGTAATTTAGAAAGAAATAAGGTGCTCCAAAATCTTAGGGAAAGATTTTGACACTTGTTAGTAATAAAACAGAAAACAAAAAAGAAATTATAAATCATTAGAAAATACTAATGACACAATATCAACTGAACTGAAACAGATTATTTTCACATGTGCACAGAGTGTTTACCAAATGTAACCATATACTTAACATTAAAAAAATAATTCTTGGTTTTTCCAAGATGGCGGACTAGAGGGTGGCTGCATTTCACGTTGCTCCAGGACTCAGGATTCAAAAGAGGAGATATTGAGAGACTTGGGACCAACTCAAAGCAGCCGGGTGAGTCTCTCCTGTTGGGGAGGCGTCCCGGATGGGGCGGTAGTCCCGGAACGCAGGGAACGTTGTGAAGTAGAGCTGCCCGGCGAGACACCCCTCCCCCCAATGGAGCAGTGAACTCGGACAACTGGGAGCATCGTAGAGGAGGCCGCTCAGCACAGCGCTTGGACTCGGAGCAACCAATGGGGCTCCGGGCGACTGCCCAGAGGAGGAGCTGTGAGGAGAGCTGTTTGGACTCAGAGCAACCACTCCTGAGCGCCGGGGCCTGCTCGGAGGAGTAGGAGGAGGAGGAGGTGGAGGAGCACAGCGGGTTGCTTGGGACTTGAGTGACTACATTAGAGCTCCAGGAGGCTGCTCAGAGGAGGAGGCAAGTGGTGAGTTGTTTGGATTCAAATCAACCGCTCCTGAACACTGGGGGGCTGCCTGGAGGGGAAGCGTGGCGGATCACTTGGTCTCCAGCAGCCGCACCAGAGCTCCAGGGAGCTGCCCAGAGGAGGCGTGCAGCGGGTCTCTTGGACTCACGGCGACTCAGTGTGACTGCTCTTGAATACCCAGGGGCCTTCCTGGAGGAGAAGGAGGAACAGGGCGGGTCACTTGGACTCAGAGTGACTGCCCAGGGCTACAGGTGGTTGGCAGGAGGAGGAGGCACGGAGTGAGTTGCTTGGCCTCCTAGTGACCGCTCCGGAACACCGGGCAGCTGTCCAGAGGAAGAGGCGTGCGGCGGGTCACTGGGTCTCAGAGGGACGGTATGGGGCTCCAGGTGGCTGCTCAGAGGAGGGGCCACATAGCCAGGCGATTAGGTGCAGAGCAGGGGCCCACCTAGGAGGCTTCCTGGTGGAAGAGCCCCACAGAAACATGCTTAGGGGCGGAGAGAAGGTTCCAGGACTGCGGGCAGATTCTCTGAGGAGGGGCAGCCTAAGGAGACTCGTCTGTGAAGGGTGAGGCTCCCAGGCCATGGAGGTAGGTCTGGGTCCCTGGGAATGTTGCAGAGAAAGGCAGCCCAGCCCAGGTGGTAGTTGTAGATTAAGGGGAACCTCTAGGAGGGGAACTGACCAGCGGGACCTCCCCACCAGGTGAGTCTTCCCTGCCTGGTGAGGTTTTCCCACAAGGATGGTAAAACCAGAGACACAGGCCCAAACAGGCCTTGCCTCAGCCCGCAGCCTAGTTCCCCTTTGGATGACCATTGGTCAACAAGTGGAGGCACCTCTGCCCACTAACAGGGAATATACCCCACCTGAAGGCCACCACCCTTAGAGAGGCAGCTTCCTTGTGGAGCACCACACTATCAACTTCCTCCAAGACTTCAGCCTACTGAAAACTAAGAGGGGATATACTAGAAATATTCAGGGACATTATAAGTCAATAGAGGAAATCTGCAATATCTCAGCGATCCACTGATACCAGAACAATGTGAGAAAACAAGGGAAGAAAATGCCCCAAACAAATCTAGATGTTACATCAATAAAACCCAATGACAGCATGGCAGAAGAAATGACAGAACAGGAGTTCAGAATGTACATAATTAAAATGATCAGGGAAGCAAACAATGAGATGAAAGAGCAAATGCAGGCACTGAATGATGAGATGAAAGAACAAATGCAGGCATTGAATGAAAGAGCAAATCGCACTAATCAACAGTTAAAAGAGCAAATACAGGAAGCAAAAGATCATTTCAATAAAGAGTTAGACATATTGAAAAAAAACAAACAGAAATCCTTGAAATGAAGAAAACAATAAACCAAATTAAGAACTCCATAGAAAGCATATCCAATAGGATAGAACACCTGGAAGACAGAACCTCAGACATTGAAGACAAAATATTTAACCTTGAAAACAAAGTTGAACAGAGAAGATGGTAAGAAATCATGAACAGAATGTACAAGAACTATGGGATATCATGAAAAGGCCAAATTTAAGAATTATTGGGATTGAGGAAGGCTTAGAGAAACAAACCAAAGGAATGAACAATCTATTCAATGAAATAATATCAGAAAATTTCCCAAATCTGAAGAATGAAATGGAAAATCAAGTTCAAGAGGCTTATAGGACGCCAAATATACAAAATTACAACAGACCCACACCAAGGCACATTATAATAAAAATACCTAAAATACAAAATAAAGACAGAATTTTAAAGGCTGTGAGAAAAAAGAACCAAATTACATTCAGGGGGAAACCAATACGGATATCAGCAGATTTCTCAATCCAGACCCTAAAAGCTAGAAGGGTCTGGAACAACATTTTTCAAGCCCTGAAAGAAAATGGATGCCAACCAAGAATCTTATATCCAGCAAAATTTGTCAAATTTGACAATGAAATAAAATCCTTCCATGATAAACAAAAGCTAAAAGAATTTACAAAAAGAGAGCCACCATTACAGAACATTCTCAGCAAAACATTCCATGAGGAAGAGATGAAAAACAAAGAAGCAAATCAGCAAAGGGAGAAATTATCCTGAAGTAATGGTCAAATAAAGGAGGAACAGAGTCGTGTCAAATAAATAAATAAATAAATAAAATAAAATAAAATAAATGAACCAAATGACCAGGAATACAAATCATATCTCAATAATAACACTGAATGTTAATGACCCGAATTCATCAATCAAAAGGCATAGACTGGCAGATTGGATTAAAAAGAAAGATCCAACAATATGTTGCCTGCAGGAGACTCACCTCATAGAAAAAGATACCCATAGACTAAAGGTGAAAGGATGGAGAAAAACATACCATGCACATGGACTCAGCAAAAAAGCTGGAGTATCCATCCTCATTTCAGATAATGTGGACTTCAAGCCAAAGTTAGTCAGAAGGGATAAAGAAGGACATTTCATACTGCTTAAGGGAAGCATAAATCAGCAAGATATAACAATCATAAACATCTATGCCCCAAACGGTGGCTCATCCATGTATGTCAAACAAATCCTTCTCAATTTCAGAAACCAAATAGACCATAACACAATAATACTAGGTGATTTTAACACGCCTCTCTCACCACTGGACAGATCTTCCACACAAAAATTGAATAAAGGAACCATAGATCTCAATAACACAATGAATAATTTAGACTTAGCAGACATTTATAGAGTATACCATCCAACCAAGAGCGAATACACTTTCTTCTCAGCAGCACATGGATCCCTCTCTAAAATAGTCCATATATTATGCCACAAAGCTAATGTTAGCAAATACAAGAAGATGGAGACACTGCCTTGTATTCTATCAGATCAAAATGGATTGAAGTTAGAAATAAATGAAAGAGTGAAAAACAGAAACTACTCCAACATCTGGAGACTAAACAATATGCTCTTATATGATGAATAGATAACAGAAGATATTAGGAAGAAAATTAAAAAATTCTTAGAGGTAAATGAGAACAAAGAAACATCATATCAAAATCTCTGGGACACTATGAAAGCAGTATTGAGAGGAAAATTTATTTCATGGAGCGCATTTAATAAAAGAACTAAAACTCAACAAATAAAGGACCTAACACTAAGGCTCAAAGTGCTAGAAAAAGAACAGACCAGCACTAAAAGTAGTAGAAGACAGGAAATAGTTAAACTCAGAGCTGAAAACAACGAAATTGAAACAAAAGAAACAATACAAAAAATTGACAAAATAATAGTTGGTTCTTCAAAAAAATAAACAAAATTGATAAAGCTTTAGCCACACTAACAAAGAGAAGACAAGAGAAAACCCAAATCACAAAAATTCGGAATGAACAAGGAAATATCACAACAGACATGATTGAAATACAAAACATAATTAGAAGCTATTTTGAAAATCTATACTCCAACAAAATAGAAAATTTTGAAGACATCAACAGGTTTCTAGAGACATATGAATTGCCTAAACTGAACGAGGAGGACATACACAATTTAAATAGACCAATTTCAAGTAATGAAATAGAAGAAGTCATCAAAAGCCTACCAACAAAGAAAAGTCCGGGACCAGACGGGTTCTCAGCCAAGTTGTACAAAACCTTTAAAGAAGAGCTCATTCCAATACTTCTCAAAGTATTCCATAAAATAGAAGAGGAGGAAACCCTCCCAAACTCATTCTATGAAGCCAATATCACACTGATACCTAAACCAGACAGAGACACATCGAGGAAAGAAAATTTCAGACCAATATTCTTAATGAACATTGACGCAAAAATCCTCAACAAAATTTTAGCAAATCGCATACAAAAACATATTAAAAAGATAGTGCACCATGATCAAGTGGGTTTTATCCCAGGGATGCAAGGTTGGTTCAACATCAGGAAATCAATAAACGTAATTCACCATATTAATAGACTTAAAGTCAAGAATCACATGATTATTTCAATAGATGCAGAAAAAGCATTTGATAAAATACAGCACCCCTTCATGCTCAAAACACTAGAAAAAATAGGGATAGTGGGAACATTCCTTAACATTGTAAAGGCCATCTATGCTAAGCCCATGGCCAATATCATTCTAAATGGTGAAAAACTGAAAGCATTCCCCCTAAAAACTGGAACAAGGCAGGGATGCCCTCTTTCACCGCTTCTATTCAATATTGTCCTTGAAACTCTAGCCAGAGCAATTAGACAGACCAATGAAATTAAAGGGATACGAATTGCAAAAGAAGAACTCAAACTATCCCTGTTCGCTGTTGATATGATTATATACTTAGAGGAACCAGGAAATTCCACCAGAAAACTCTTAGAACTCATAAGTGAATTGAGTAAAGTAGTGGGATATAAGATCAATACACATAAATCTAATGCATTTTTATACATAAGTGATGAATCTTCAGAAAGAGAAATTAGGAAAACTACCCCATTCACAATAGCCTCAAAAAAAAATAAAATATTGGGAATCAATCTCACAAAAGAAGTGAAAGACCTCTACAATGAGAACTACAGAACACTAAAGAAAGAAATTAAAGAAAACTTTAGAAGATGGAAAGATCTCCCATGTTGTTGGATAGGAAGAATTAATATTGTCAAAATGGCCTTACTACCTAAAGTGCTATACAGATTCAATGCAATTCCAATTAAAATCCCAATGGCATACCTTACAGAAATAGAGCAAGCATTTATGAAATTCATCTGGAAGAATAAGAAACCCATTATAGCTAAAGCAGTCCTTAGCAGGAAGAGTGAAACAGGGAGTATCACAATACCAGATCTTCAACTCTACTACAAAGCAATAGTAACAAAAACGGCATGGTATTGGTACCAAAATAGAAAGGTAGATCAATGGTGCAGATAGAGGACATGGACACAAACCCAAATGAATACAATTTTCTCATACTAGATAAAGGGGCCAAAAATATGCAATGGAGAAAAGATAGCCTCTTCAACAAATGGTGCTGGGAAAATTGGAAATCCATATGCAACAGAATGAAAATAAACCCATATCTCTCACCATGCACAAAACTAAACTCAAAATGGATTAAGGACTTCGGAATCAGACCAGATACCCTGCAGATTATAGAAGAAAAAGTAGGTCCAGATCTTCAACATGTCAACTTAGGACCAGACTTCCTCAACAGGACTCCCATAGCACAAGAAATGAAAGCAAGAATCAACAACTGGGATAGATTCAAACTAAAAAGCTTTCTCTCAGCAAAGGAAAATATCAGCAATGCGAAGAAAGAGCCTACAGAGTGGGAGAAAATCTTTGCCAATCATACTTCAGATAGAGCACTAATCTCCAGAATCTATAAAGAACTCAAAAAACTCTACACCAAGAATACAAATAATCCAATCGACAAATGGACTAAGGGAATGAATAGACACTTCACAGAAGAAGATCTACAAGCAATCAACAAACATATGGAAAAATGTTCAACATCTCTAGTAATAAGAGAAATGCAAATCTAAACCACCCTAAGATTCCATCTCACTCCAATTAGAATGGCGATTATCAAGAATACAAGCAACAACATGTGTTGGCGAGGATGTGGGGAGAAAGGTACACTCATACATTGCTGGTGGGGCTGCAAATTAGTGCAGCCACTCTGGAAAGCAGTATGGAGATTCCTTAGAAAACTTGGAATGGACCCACCATTTGACCCAGCTATCCCACTCCTTGGCCTATACCCAAAGGACTTAAAATCAGGATACTAGAGAGATACAGCCACATCAATCTTCATAGCTCCTCAATTCACCATAGCCAGATTGTGGAACCAACCTAGATGTCCTTCAATTGATGAATGGATAAAGAAACTGTGGTATATATATACAATGGAATATTATTCAGCCATAAAGAATGATAAAATTATGGCATTTGCAGGCAAGTGGATGAAACTGGAGAATATCATGCTAAGTGAGATAAGCCAATCTCAAAAAACCAAAGGACGAATGATATTGCTAATAAGTGGATGATGATGACACATAATGGGGGGTGGGAGGGGTTAGTGTTAGTGTTAGGGTTAGAGTTAGGGTGAAGGAGGGGGGCAAGAATGAAGCTAGGAAGGACTGTATAGAGGGAAAAGAGGGGTGGGAGGGGTGGGGGGAAGGGGAATAAAACAGAATGAATCAAACAACATTACCCTATGTAAATTTATGATTACACAAATGGTATGCCTTTATGCCATGTACAAACAGAGAAACAACATGTATCCCATTTGTTTACAATAAAAAAATAAATTTAAAAAAATATTTCTTGGGTATTCATCAATATACTTATATATAACACAGTGGTAAAGTAAATAACACAAAGAGCAAAAGAAAATATTTATTTTGAATGATAATTGAATTTTACAGAAAAAACTGGAAATACTTAGCTAAATTTGTGCTTAGAAATTTAGAGGCTAAAGTGTATATAAAACAAATAAGGACCAAAATTAATAAAATTACACATTTCAAAAATTTGTGAACACTGGAAAATGTAATTCAACAAAAACTGATAAATGAATATAAGAAAATATCATGTTTTTAATAAAACAAAAACAAAATGTATAATTGAGGAAATAAATGATAGTATTAGGACAGTAAAAAAAAACAACATGAGTGATAAGCTCCCAATAAGGCTAATGATGAAAAAAGAAATCACAGATATAAGCATCAAGAATGAAAATCAGAAGATTACTGCAGGTCCTAAAGACATTAAAAAGATAAAGACAATCTCCAATGAAATTTAGCTAAAAAGTGACAAATTTCTTTTACAACATCATATATCAAAACTGAACTGAAGAACTGCACAAGAAAAAATTAAAACCTGAACTGCCTATTTTACTAAAGAAATTAACAGTGTACTTAAAATTTTTCTACAATAAAGCATAAGGCCCAGATGGTTGCCTTTTTAAGTTCAAAGTTTTAAAATTAAGTAACAGCCATCAAAAAGGTCAGTGTACATGCTCTGTACAGAGAGAAAGAGAACACTTTCCAATTCATTTCATGTGTTCAACACAAACTTGATGTCAAAAAATGACAAAAACAAAAGAAGTGAAAATGTAAGACTAATTTATGGTTAACACAAATCTACCTCAAATAATATTAAACTAAATTTTCTAATTTATATAAAATATGAATAATTTGAGTTGTTTTGTGAGTAAAATAGTTTGATTCCACATTGAAAAAATAATAATAATTGCAATTCACCATGTTGCCACAAAAAAATATGAAGTCATTTCAACATATGCCATAAAGATTTTCTTCAATTTTAGCATCTGTGATAGAAATTCAGCAAAGTATGGAAAAAGTAAGCTTATTCATTCTGACTAAGAGATCCTGCAAACAATATCATCCCTAATGTTAAATACTGAATTTTATTCCACTGAGATAGTGAACAAAGCAAGGATAACTTGTTCTCATCATTTCTATTTAATATTATACTGGAGGAAAGAGCAAGTAAGGAAAGGTAAGTAGAAAAAGTTATAGGTTGGCATGTGGAGTAGCCTTGATCCCAACTTTGAGTCTAGTGCTGACTTCAGCTAATCCCAACCTAGCCTAGCAGAACTATAGCCTACTTGAACACCCATGAGAAGGGGAAAAAAAAAATGCTTGTTGTGGCAAACTGCTGAGTTTTGGATTGTTTTTATATGGCATTATTTCAACTGAAACATGAACAATACAACTTTTGAAGATTTAATGGACCCAGGAGTAATTCTTAATTTGAATCTGTAAATTCATGAGGCCTATGAGAAAATGAGCTAGAGATCATGAAAGGGCTGAAAAGTCAAATAATACTGGACACTTAACGTAAAATTACCATATTTCAAGTGAATTACTTTTTCTATTGCAAGAAATTGTTTTATAATTTCTTTACAATGTTTTGGTGCATTGACACAATTATATATGTGATAGTGAGGGCAATTTTCCTTCAGTAGAGCACAGCAACCCCACTTTTTCCCCCTAGTGAATGAGAAATTTGTTTGCAGGACTTGTATATTTTTTCCCAGTACATGTCTGAGTCTTTTCTTGTCTGTGATAATCAAGGATGGAGCTTGTAAGCAAGTGCATGAAAAGCCTGAGAACACAAATGAGAATTAGAATCTGTGCTCTTCTTTGGAAAAGTTTTGGACATCACAATATAATGTACTCTCAGTAGGTACACGCATGTTTATGATTTTGCCATGATCTAATTTCATGATTTTCCTCATTATGTTTCTTTCCACGTGTAGTCCAAGGTGTGACATGCAGTTTCTTTCAGCTGGGAGATCCCTAGGATCATAGTCACCAGAATTGCTGTGCAGATATATTTTTATTACCCACTCCTCTCAGTGCTGCCAGTGGCAAATGATGTAGTAAATCCATTCTAGGCTTTCACACAAAAGTCCCTTAGCATTTTGCAAGGCCAAAACACAGATGGGCACTATTTTTAATTTAAAAGCACAGTCAGATGTTGAAATGAAAAAGATTTGTTCCTCTAAAAGGATAAAATATGTAACCATATTCTTTTAAAAACCTACTTATTATTTTTTCTTTATGCCAACATATGATGACATGTTTTATTTTAAAATATTGTCTTAATTATGATTGTCTATAGTTTTGTCTTATGCACATTAATAGACAGTAAAATGCTATCTTGTTACAAAATTGTGGGCAGCACCACATACACCTATTATAGAATTTTCTGATAAGATGTCAGTTGAAGAAAGAAAAATATAATCTTCTATTGCTAATATCTGGGTCACATGCTTCAAGGATCTGTACAAATGAAAAACCCATTTATACTATTCAAAACATATAAGTATAGGAATGTTTTCCACATTTTTAAACATCAAAAATCCTGCAAATCAAAGTTTATCACTTGTAATTTCAAATAATTCAAATATTCACTCATCCAATCATAGTCCCCAATCAATGTATCCTTTGTAAACTTTTGGCTCTCTGTTTTCTTAAAAAAAAAAAAACAAACCCAACCCCAATCAGACATTAGTATGACATAAATCTTCTGTCAAATTAATTTTTTTTTTATTTTAGGGTATTTATAGATTCATGTGCAGTTGTAAAAAATACAGAAGGACTCATGCATACTTTAGTCGAGTTTCCTCTAAAAATAATCTTGCAAAACCATAATATGCTATCACAACCAGGATCCTGATATGATATAGTCAGGACACAGAACAAGGAAGGTCCCTCCTCTTGCCTTTTCATAGCCACACCCAAGTTCATTCTACACCTAGCCCTCCCTTAGCCTCTGGAAAACATCTATGTGTCTCTATGTCTATTATTTTGCCTCTTAAAAAGTATAGATAGATGGATAGATAGATAAATAGGCAGATAGATATATGGACCATAAAATACATAATTCTTTGGGATTGGCTCTTTTTTCATTCAACATGATTCTCTGGAAATTAAATTGTTGAACACATCGGTAGTTTGTACTTCTTTTTCTACAAAATGGTGTTTCATAGTATGAATGTACCAGAGTTTATATATAGATTACAAAACTGAAAGTCATCTGGGTTTCTTACAGTTTTCTTACACATAAAAACTGTTGAAAATATTCTGTACAGGTTTTGTGTGTGTGTGTGTGTGTGTGTGTATGTCTGGATGTGTAAACATAAGTCTTTTATTTCCCCAGGACATATGTCATGCCTATTCTTAGCTGTTTAGATTTCCATATATCAGTTTGATACATACGAACTTACATTTTGTAAGTAAAAATTAATCAGTAAAGTATCGAAAATTATTAACAATTTCATATGACGCAACCAAAAATGTTTCATATCAACTTATCCAATTCAAAAGACACACCCAGGAATGCTCACACAGAACTGAGATTACTTACTGGTATTGTATTCAAGAAGCAAAAAAAAAAAAAAAATGTGGAAAATCAACATCCTTACATAGAAACTTTTGATTAAAAAAACATGGCATGATTTTTATTTATGTCATATTTTTTAATTTACCTTTATAACATTTATATGTAATGCAACTTCTAGGTAATTATGCTTCTGTTGTTGTCAATGTTTCTTTTCATTTCTAGTAGTGCTTGATGTTTTAAATTCTTCTTTGTCTACTATTGTCAGTAAAGTTACACCAGGTTCTATAGTTTTAAAATTAATTTTGATATTTGTCCTTAGAGTATTTGATCACTTCACACCTAAGTACTCATATATTTGAGTTTCAAACATCTTTTCATTGACTATTTGTATCATTACTTTTACCATTTTTTTTTTAGATTTGTTAACTATTTTCTGTTCTTTATTAATTAGTATTAGTAATTTAGTTTTATTATCCTATTAGTGTACATCATTTTGTTATTGTTTTACCATTTATCCTAGTGATTCCAACATACACTTTAGTC
The DNA here is from genome assembly GCF_902686455.1 of Sciurus vulgaris. Lineage (NCBI taxonomy): Eukaryota > Metazoa > Chordata > Mammalia > Rodentia > Sciuridae > Sciurus > Sciurus vulgaris. The sequence goes on from NC_136462.1 coordinate 95,537,353, forward strand.
ATATTAAAATCTAATATGCATTATTACTTTTAATACTTTCTGGACAATGCAAGACTCTTAGGCACATATGTGTTATCATTTTAATTTATTCTCTGTCAATATATAAAGTGTGTAAGATATTTTATTATTATTTTTAAATCAATGGCCATTTAAATGTACCCTCACGCCTACTCTTTTGCTAGTCTTCAGTCTTTCTGCTTTACATTTCCATTTAGGTTCACTTCCTTTTTTTCTGAGAACTCCTTGTGGTATCTCTTTATAGATGTGCCATTGTCAAAGAGTACATTCACTTTTTGCTCTTTGAAGAAAGTCTTTACTTTCATTTGTTTTTGAGAGGTATGTTGCTACTCTGGAATTCTAAATTTGAAAATTATTTTCTTTTAGTACCTTAAATATATTGTAGCTGTTCAGAAGTCAGTTGTCAGTTTTATTTTTCTTACTTTAAAGATGATATGCCATTCTCTGGGAGTGCTTTTAACATATTCTCTTCATCTTTGATCTTAGCAATGTTATAGTGCTTTTGGATGTGGCTCCTGGTTATTATTCCATTAAAGTGTGCCAAATCTTGACTCCATTATGTAATGTGTTGTGGAAAATGCTCAGCCATTATCACATCAAATATTGCTTCTTCCTTATTCCTCTCTTCTGGTCCTTTTGAGATTTTAATTACATATTTATGTTAGCTTTTTCACCCTTTCTGTAATGCTTATTGTGCTTATAATATGTACCTAAAATCCTTCTTATTTTACCACATTTCAATTTAGATATTTTTCAAATATATCTTCATGTGCATTATTTTCCTTTACAGAAATGCTTAATCTGATGTTAACCATATTCATTCTGTATTGAAATTCACTTACATTTTTGTAGTTTTAGAATTTCTATTTGATAATTTCTTTGCAGTTTAGAGATATGTGTCAAAATTATTTTTTCCTCAATTCCTTAAATAATTAACCTTAAAATCTGTGTCTCATGATTCCAATATCAGAATCTCCCAAGGCCTTCCCTATATCATACAGGACATAGCACAGGCAATGTAGAACTTTCTAGTAAGTCTTATGCAAGAATCTTAGGTATGGATACTACTCAAAGCTCAGGCCAATAAAGATACAAACACTGCTGTTTCCAAAAGGTTCTATGGAATGACAAAATGCCAGTGGAAAAAAAGCAAGAGAGGCTGATCTGGAGAACTTCTGAGGGTCTATGATCAAGACTTGACTTTCTACAGGAAAATTGTTTAACTTTCTGATTCTGCTTTCTTGTCTCCAAAACTGACTATGATGAACACTGAATAAGATTTTAAATGCAAAGATCTTAGTGCAGTACCTAGTGAGTACTCAGTAAATATTTATTATTGATCAGGAACAGATCATTGAACACAGTAAATATGTGATTTGAAAAGCAATGTGATTCCATCAGATGCTCCTCTGTTCCCTTGACTCTTCATATACTGCTGTCAGTGCTATGAGCAATGCTAAAATCTTCTGCAGAATCAGCTTCACGATTCTGTAGGCATCACCAAGATGTAAGATGTTTCTGACAAGAACAGGAAGGTCCAGTGCAGATCCTATTTCTCCAGACTTTTTCCCCACATAGGAGTGTATCCTCTGTCTGGACCTTCAAAGCACAATAATTGGAGTCACCATATCTCCCACATCCCCAAACTGGATTTTCACTTGAGGGAGAAAGAGCAGGTAAAGGAGGGATTATCAGGGACACTTTTTTGACATTGATGCTCCTATTCTGATTCTTATTATTGTTAAATTTTGAAGTTTATATCATTAGTCAAATTTGCAATGATATAAATAGCAAAATATACAGAAAATCTCTTGGGAAAGGAAGAAGAAATATAGTACTTTATATTCTTTATATGATGACATCCTCAAAGCAACAGAAAATGGGTATTTTCATTCTGCTTTAAAGATATGGAAAGACAAGTTGAGAAATAAGATAACATCCAAAGAACATAGATAATAAATACTGTATAATGATTCAGCACAGGCTAATTCTTTTTAAAGTAACCTTAAGGTCTGGAATTGTGGCTCAGTGTTTGAGCACTTGCCTGCATGTTTGGGGCACTGAGTTAGATTCTCAGCACCGCATATAAATAAGTAAAAAATAAATAAATAAAGGTCCATTGACAACTAAAAATATTTTTTCAAAATAAATCAAAAATAAAGTAACCTTAAAAATGCACATATAGAAATCATTCACCACAGAAAATATAGAACTTCAAAGTAAGTAAAACAAGAGAAAATGAAATTATCACTCAGGACAGCATGTAGAGATTAACATTTTAACATATTAATAGATAGTTGTTGACATTTATTACATATGTATGTTTTAATGAAAATATACTCTAAGCAAACTTTAAAAAATTTTTTTTTCATTTAATATTATGAACTAACATATGTCAGCAAATGTATTTTAAAATATCCTTTTAAATATTACATTGTATTCTATTGTTTGGATGTACCAACATCCCATTTTCCTTTACTAAAAAATAGTATTTTGATAAGCATCCTTGTAGCCAAATAGTTGACACAATTTCACTTCTGTCCCAGTAACTTTTTCCATGAAAATATGTGAAAACATAAAGCAAAGGTATAGAAAACTTTAAAATGTTTTAAATTCTTGGAACCAATTGTCTTCCATATTGTATCAGTTTCATATTAACATTTATTCTTTTATTATATCAATATTATCCTATACATATCAATATATTATCTTCCTATATTCATACTATATAAATTTTTATCAGTTCATGAAAGTTTTTTCCCAAATCCAAGAAATTCTAAGACAGGAATTATTTTAAAATAATCCTTAATTATTTTATTATAAAATATATAGATATATACTTTAGTTGGATTTCCAGTATAAAAAATAATATTTTTAAATATGCGTCCTCACCAGTTACATTTCTTCCCCAATAAATTACTTACATTCTTTGCAAATTTTCTATTTAGTTGATTCTCATTTTTCCAACTAATTCATGAGTTATTTATATTTTAAATGCATTTATTTATTACTTCTAATTAATTTTAATTTTATAATTAAGAACAAAAAGAAGGGTTCAAAGAATCAATCCTTTTCCTGCATGATGTTTATACTTAATGTCATGCCTTTAGAATCCTTCCTTATTTTCAGGTTACATAGTTATACTTGTGCTTTTTTTCTCAGTTTTCCAGGTTTAAAACTTTCATTCATGTTGGACATATTGCTTCATAAGATGTGAAATGAAAAGACAATCCCAAATCTAACACATAGTTAGCTGGCTGTCATATTTTAAATAATCCACCCATTTGCCATTGCCGTATTAGTTTAATCATATTCTTAATTCTTAGTTATTTAAGTTTGTATGTCTCTTTTAATTATCGCAGCTTTATACTGGGTGGCGCTGAACAGACTAGTCCTTGACAACCTGAGATGAGCTGATAGAGTGCTACTTGTTACCTTAGCTGGACCAGAAGAAACTCTTCTCACTGTGGTGCCTCAAGACTGATGAAAGGAACCCATGCCCCTTTCCTTTTGTCTTCCACATCAGGCTTATCTAAAGTGGTGGAGCACCATTATCTTCCACTTAGGAATAGGAACGCTCCTTCTCTTTTACCCACCAGGTTAAGGAAGATCAGCAACAGCAGCCTTAATATATATTTTATTTGCACATTAGCAAAGCTTTTCATTTTTTAATTCTATGTGATATATCCTCCAAATTGAGGAAATAAACCTCTGAAAGCAGAAAGTTAATCAAATATTTAGCCAATATATCAACATTATATATTTACCAGTAACATTTCCTAAGAACTTACTACTAAATATTATTAATCAAATAGTCAAATAGTATTTTCTCAGAGAAAAATTTCCAGACAAATTGATAAAGGTAATCCTTCAAGTAATTTCTCACTATGTGTAAGAGTTTTCCTACAGTGGATAATTTCTCAAGGTCAGGACATCTATCTGTCTTGCACTGGTAACCATCTCCAGTACCCCACATTAACTCAGGTAGTGCAAAGGACACACAAGAGACATTTCCATCAATTGTAGTTTAAAATTTGATTATTTCTTTGTTTTCCTGAAAACTTATTTTAATCAAGTTCGCCTAAAAACAGTTATGTAATTTTAATTGGCAATATTATTAATTTATAAATTTGTTTGGGAAAAATCAAAATCTTTACGATCTTGAATCTTCCCATCTGGGAACATGAGTATGACTTCCCATTAACTGAGGTCTCATTTAATGTATGCAAAAAGAAGTTTTGTTCTTCTCATGTGGATTGTTCACATTTGTTGTTGCATTTATTCTTAAATAGCTTATACTTTGCTCTGCTTTTGTAAATTAGGTTTTGTCTGCTTATTATGTAACTATGTTTTTATCATTAAGATACAGAAATAATTTTAATATATTTATATGGTGACTGCCCATTTAACTGAATTCTCATTTTAGTATTAACTTTTACACAGATTTTCTCATTTTCCAGAAAGATGATAATATAATCTATAAATGATATTAATTTTCATATGTCTAACTAGTACAGTAGCTAAATCCTTAGGAAATGTTACTGGTAAATATACTAATATATTGGCTAAACATTTGTTGAATTAATTAATAAATGATTGAGTACATGTTAAGTTATATTCCAGAAAGACTAATAAAATTGATATAAACTAAGAGAAACATTTTGTCATTTTGCTATACTTGTTTTATTCCTTTCTTTTGCTTCGCTCTAGGTACAAAACTTAGTAACTGGTGCAAAAGCTACTGGAGGGACAATAAAGTAACTTAAAGTAAATTTTCCACATAGGATGCCAAATACTTGAAGAAAATATCATGCCCATCCTAATAGTAAAAACGTGCCAGATAATGTACAAAACCAAAGTTGAGTTAATCCATTAGCGCTGAAAGTACACACTTAACACATAATCTGGATTTCTAAAAGTAAGACAAGTATTCCTGGTAGAGGTAGAACACAAAAATGTACCTTTGACAGAGCATACGAAAAAGCAGCTGCCATAAATCAAGTAGGAAGAAAACATGTAAAATTTTAATAAATGCTTAAGTTCAATTATGGCCTCATATGACAATTTTAAGTATCTGAAAGTCAAAGACATACAGTTTACACCAATTCAACAAGTTTTTCCCAAAGGCTTCCCCATCAGGTGCTCATAAATATATTTATTACAACATGTAGCAGTTTATCAAAAATTATAAGATGTATATACTTATAAAAATAAAAAATCAAGAATAAATGAAACTATAATGAATTGATAAAATAGTGGGGCAGATCTAATATTTTCCAAATATAAAAACTACATCAAAATAAGTATTATGGTATGTGATTTAGTGAAAGGACTGAATAATATGAATAATCAGTGAATTTTAAATATTATAAACTATAAAAGTAATCAAATGGATTCACTAGGAATAAAATTATGATATCTAAACTGAAAAATTCCTTTGATCAGAGGATTAGAAGCAGTAAAGAAAAAGAATAATTGCATTTAAAGTGGTTTAATAGAAACCACTCCAATAGAAATGAAAAGAAGAAAACTAATAGCAGCAACAAGAAAATATTCGAAATCTGTGAGACAAAATTTAACATAATGATACACTGTAATTAAAGTCCAAGACAGAGGAGATGGAGGGGAATCTCAAGAGAGAACGCTCAAGAACGTTTCCAAAATTAATGTGACAACAATCCACAGATCCAAGAAATATAGAGAACCTCCAGCAGAAAAACTAAACAAATTAAAATACAGGCATGTAATAAACACTAAGATCCAAAACTAAACAGATTATTTTTAAGGCAACCACAAGAAAAACTTCACAACAGAAGAGCAAAATTGAAACTATGCCTGGCTCATCTTAAGAACTCTGGACAAAGGAGCAGCTTCCTAGTTACATATTCTTCCTACATTAGAGGGAGTTTGTATGTTGCCAATTAACATAAAATCACAAATATCAGTGCAAATAACAGCACAAGAGCAATTGCAACTGCCAATACACACAACCCTGGTAACAACTTCTAAATCCATTGGAATTAGCTTAGAACTTGTAACCTGCTGGTAATCAAGAAACACTTGATTCTCAACAGAAGAAAATGTTAACCATAGACTGGGAGAAAATGTTTGCAAATGACATATCAAATAAAGGACTGCTATCCAAAGTGTAAAAAAAAAAAAAAAATCCTATTTTTTTCAATTTATTTTAATCAACAAGGAAAATGGTATGTATTTGTAGGGTACAATGTGATGTTTGATATAATGGCTAAATCAAGCTATTTAACAAATACATTACCTCATATACTAATCCTCTGTATTTTTGGAAAACTTTAAAAACTACTCTAAGGGGAAGAAGTTTTAAAGGTGCCCTCTTGTTGTTAACTAGTCATTATGGTGTACAATAGATCTCATGAGCATATTCCTCCTAACTGAGATTTTGCATCAACATCTCTCCCTTTGATCAACATCTCTCCAGTCCCCGCCCCACCTGCCAGTCTCTGGTGACCACCATTATTCTATGAGCTTGACTTTTTACACTCCACAAATTGTGTGGTATTTGTTTTCCTGTGCTTGGGTGTTTCTTTCATAATACTCTACAGGTTCATCTGTGTTCATCACAATAACAGTATTTCCTTCGTTTTGGGGGTTCAATAATGTTCTGTTATTTATATACCATGTTTTATTTATTTACTCATACATTTATGGATATTTAACTTTATATCATATTTTGGAAATTTTGAATGCTACAAGGAACTTGGAAGTGCAGATTGTCCTTCCACAATAGTAATTACGTTTCCTTTGAACATAGAAAGGAGCTCAATGGAACATGTTTTTAATTTTTTGAAATCTCTCTACACTTTTTCATAATCGCTGTACTAATTTACATTCCTCCTAACAGCATACAATTCCCTCCTTCACATCCTAACATTTTCTTTCTTCCTTATTTTTCCTTCATTTGTTCCTTTCTTCCATTTCTACTTTTATTTTTTGATAATTCAAACAGATGTAAGGTGATACTTCATTGTGGTTTAAATTTTTGTTTCCTTGATAATTTGATGTTGAACATTTTTTTCAAATATCTATGACAATTTTTATGTCTTTTGCAAAATGTCTATTTAGGATATTGTCCATTTTTTAATTAATTTTTTTATTTTTTTACTATTGAGCTGTTTGAGTTCCTAACACAGTATATTAAACCCTTATCAGATGCAGGGTTTGCAACAATGTTCTTCTGTTATATGGGCTATCTCTTCACTCTCTTGATTGTTTCCTTTGCTGTGTAGAAGCTTTTCAGTTGGCTATAACCTCATTTGTCTATTTTACTTGTTCTCTTTGCTGTTGTGTCAAACCTAAAAATCTTTGCCCAAAGCAATTCATCAAACACTCCCTCTATATTTTTTTCTAGCAGTTATATAGGTTCAAGTCTTATCTTTAAGTCCAAAGTTAATTTTTGTATGTGGTATGAGCAAAGGGTCTAATTTCCTTCTTATGCATGTGACTATCAGTTTTCTCAGCACTATTTATTGAGGAGATTGTCCTTTTCCTAGTGTGTGGCATCTTTGTTGGAAGTCAATTGACTATAAATGTATAGATTTCTCAGCTCTCTATTCTGTTCTATTAGTCTACAGGTCTGTTTATATGGCAAAAATATTTAATAGTTAAACTCAAGTGTAAAAAAACTAACATCCCAACTAAAAAAACAAAAGAGCAAAAAACCTTAACAGATAACTAACCATATATACATATGGTTTGAGATATATTTTATATATATATATATACACATATATATGTATAGTTAGTAAATAATCATATGAAAAGTTGTTCCAAATCACATGTCATTGGGAGAACTCAAATTAAAACAGCAATTATATATCACTACATGACTTTCAGAGCAGCCAAAATCCAGAACATTGACACCACCAAATGTTGACAATAATATGGAGCAATGGGGGGAAACTCTCATTCATTGCTGGTGGAAATGAAAAATGGTACAGTCACTTAGGAAAACACTTTAGTGATTTCTCATAAAACTAAACATACTTGTTTAATTCAACGCAGCAATCATGCTCACTAGTATTTTCCCAAAGGACTTTGAAACTTATGTTCTTGCAAAAACCCACACATAGATGTTTATAGCAGCTTTGTTCATAATTGTTGAAACTTGGAAGCAATAAAAATATCCTTCAGTAGATAAATGGACAAGTAAACTGTGGCACCTCCAGATAATGTGGCACCTCCAGATAATGGAATATTATTCAGAGGTGGAAAGATATAAACCATCACACCATGAACACAAATAGAGGAACTTAAATGTTTGCTGTTAGTGAAAGAAGCCAATCTAAAAGGGCAAAAGTATGGAGACAGTAAACAGATCAGCATTCATCACAGGTTATAGTGGAAGGAGAGATGAATAGAGAGAACACAGAAGATGTTTAGGGCAAGGAAACCATTCTGTAAGATACAACTAGGGTAGATGTATGTCATCATGCATTTGTCCAAACCCACAAAATATGTGATGCAATTATGGGTTCATCAGCTGTAACAAATGTAACATACTTGGGGATGTGGTAATGGGAGAGGCTATGCACGTATGGGGAAATGGGTATATGGAGAAATCTGTAACTTCTGCTCATTTTGTTCTGAACCTAAAACTGCTCTAAAAACAATTTTTAAAAAATCACACAGATTCTACCTCAGTACCTCTGAAGTGGAATCCTAAAACCAATATTTTAACAGGTATTCCTGAGACTTCTAATATATCTGATCTGTGCATTACATTTAAAGAAGCAACTAAGTGTTACTCTAATGAATTATCATGTAATAGGCATATTTTTCTGATTTGGTGATATTTCTGACCTGAATGAATGATTTATACCATTACCAGTTTCAGTAAGATTCAATTGGTAGAAGACATGGGACAGCTAGTGTGTGGCCAAAAGACATGAATATTCTGGGGTCTAGAAGAAAATCTCATTAAACCATACCTATAAACTGAGGTTACACTACTACAGTATGTAACTGTTAGTATGTGATTATTAGATTCACGGCAAAAATCCAAGGAAAAGATTAAGGAAAAGATTCTTCCTTAAGTTGTTAGAACATAAGAGCCATCATTTCCAGATGGCTGCCTTCATACATCTTCTCAAATCATATTTCATTGACCTCTTCACATCTGTCAGGTTGACCCTGGTTATTACATTTTACCAGCTCTAAACAAAGTTAGAGATTAAGAATTTAGCACAAAATCTATATATCAAGCCACCCGATCTAGGATGGTAATAGAGATGAGAATAAATGCAATGAAATACGTGATGGATTACCAGTCTTCTTTGTATGTCATTTTCCAATCACATTCATTATAATAGAATTTATCATTGATTTAATTTAAAATATTTCCTATCTTTGCAGCTACATAATCCACAGTCAGCTAAATAACAAATACACAAGAGAACTCTGAGCATAATTTTCTTTGTTTTGAAGGACAGTATGCAGGTTTTGGGTAACACATACTTAAATAATATAGCATTATCTGTCCTAGGAGAATCTTCCTTGTAGCTGTTTTTTATTTTGCATGAGAAAATTTGCAAGCTGAATGCTACATTAACATATTCATTTAATAAGGCCATGAGCTGGCATGTAAAGCACTGTCTTCCCCTTCCCTTTCAAATATTTAAATAGAAAATTTTTTCTATTCAACAACTTTCAGGTTTTCTGGCAAATGACATCATGTAGCAATTTGAGGGTAGACTTGGTGCAGGAATAATACTGCTTTGTCATCTTACCTATCCTCGGCATTGGCAAACCAAGTTCTGCAGCTGAAAATACTGAATGTCTCTGAGTCCTTTTTTTTCCAGGAAAGAAAATAGCAGAGGCATTATGATGATTTGGAGCTACAAAGCAAATAATGAGCAACCATCCTATAGAGTCCTGTTCTGCACCAATTGACTTTCGGTAGCAACCCTTTCATAAAAGTTCTATTTACTTTTGCTTTAATTTACAATTATTGAAATTTTCATAAGAATTTTGCAGCAACACTAGGCATCACATCATGCTAGAGAGGAATTATAAGTTTACTGCAGCTGGAACTGACAGCCAACTCATAAAAATGAATGACATTATATATCATAACATCTCATAGGGCGTTCAGAATGTTAATAGCTTACTTCATCTTTCTTCAGCATAATGAGGCAGATAGTATAATAATATTCAACAAAAAATGAAGATTAAGAAAATCTGAACTGAGAAAAGTAACGTTTAACAGGATTCAGACAATATTCAGATCTTAAAAATTTCAATTAAAACACTATTAACAAGCTTTTTATCACAAAAGCAAAGCTTCGTTAACCAAGACCAATCACTATTTTGAAGAAAGTTGGCAGACTTAGTTCTTCAGCCTCTATTTCTAAAAAGTTTAAATTTCTAACTCAGGTCAGTACTGAAGAATTCATTGGATCAAATGGAAATACAGCAGGTTATTGAGCTAAAATGATTGTAAAGATATCTTTTGGACACATAACAAAAGTGATACACATCTCTGTGAAAATCATCCTTTTATCAAGAACAAATCTGCTAGCCTTGGACTTCTACATTTTAAAAATTTTGCACTTTATATTTGGTTTAAGATTATTCAAAATATAGTGAAGGGCATAGGAATTTAAATATCTTTATATTGTAAAAGTACATAAATAAGTTTATATGTATATGATATTCATTTATGTATTTATATATTTTACATTCAGAATGCAAAAAGCAATAACCATAAAGAATAAATGAAACAAAGTCAAATATTCACAGTAGCATATAAAACTTGAATGGTTACTCATCTTTGCAAAAGTGTACTACTATTTTACAACAAAATTGGGGCACTGAGGTGGTTAACAGTGGTTAGAGACAAGATGTGTATGCCTAATACACAAACAATGCCAATAAGATAATGAGCAAGAGAATGATAAGGTGTCATATTTGAGTCTTGCCATGCCTCTGTGTAATTTACTAATGCTGTCAACAGACAACAAAATAATAGAAAATAAAAATATCTTAGTCCAAATTTTTAAATAACTAAAGATTTGTTGTGGTCTAATTAAATTTCCTTCTAACCTTTCAAGATGTTTGAACATTGCCAATACCCTTTAATGAGCACTATATGATCATTAGTGATTTAAGATTTCAAGCAATTTATGTTTAGTTACATTATATAAATTGCTTTTTGTCTTTAATATGGATGACATTTCTTTTCTCTTCATGTGAATGCTGAGATACGTTTTAGCTAAGTAAATATTTGTTTGTTTCTTGATTTATGCTAATTACACACAAATTGTTTTCATATATTACCTAATTGTCAGAAATCTTCACATTACACTTGCATTTTATTCAGTGCTTCAATTAATATGGATGCTTATGGGTAATTAAAAATTTTATGATGGTACCATTGCACACTTGCTTAAAAATAGATTTAATGATTTGTTGAATTATTTGACTTTATCACATTATGTTAATGTTTTCTTAGAAAATCTCTCTATACCCATCCATTGTATTTAATATTTGCTCCATTAACAAATTATAAATTCTTTTGTGTGTAACTTCTAAGTAAAAATAATAATTACTTCCATTTTCTTTCATTTTCGTGATTACCCTAGTTTTGTTTACTGTGTTTAAGTCAGCTTTTTCACTGCTCTGACTAAAAAACCTGAAAAAAAATAATCTTAGAGGAGGAAAAGTTTTTTTAATTGTTAAGTTTTGGGGATACCAGGGATTGAACTCAGGGGCACTCAGTCATTGAGCCACATCCCCAGCCTTATTTTACATTTTATTTAGGGATAGAGTCTCACTGAGTTGCTTAGCACCTCGCTTTTGCTGACGCTGTCTTTGAACTCAAGATCCTCCTACATCAATCTTCCCAGCTGCTGGGATTACAAGTGTGGGCCACTGCCCCAGGCAGGTAAAGTATATTTAGGGGCTCAAGGTTTTAGAGGTCTCAGTCTACAGACAGCTTGCCCCATTCCCTTTGACTGAGGTAAGCAGCTCATCTGAAGATGAGGAAGCAGAGACTCCCCTCACCAGATACAAAATATATATACCAAAGGCAGTCCCCAGCAACCAGCCTCCTCCAGCCACATCCTACCTCAGTTAATCCCATCAGGGGATTAATTCACTAATTGGGTCAAGATTCTCCTAACCCAATCATTTCTCCTCTAAACATTCTTGTACTGTCTCATTTAAGTTTTTGGTGGACACAGCACATCCAAACCATAACAAGTAACACTATATTTTGGATTCTAATCATGCATAATCAGAGTTTATCCTTTCTTCTTAGAGATAGGAGCCTCTAAACTTTAAGTTTTATGTAACAGTTGCAATTATTAGCTCTTGTCAAATAGTATATCTTTGGGATGAGGCAAATAGGGGTCACATTCACAAGGCCAAAGAAAAAGTTTCCAAATAATTAAAATATAAAGGAGGGACTTCTGGTCCTAACATTTTCTTGTTTTGATTCAGTTTGTTTCTTGATAGCATTTTGGTTTTGATTTTTTTTTTTTTTTTTTTTTTTTTTGGTGACTCCTATGTAAGTAATTTAATTTAATATTTCTGCATATTCACTCATCTCTAAATAAAATGAATAAATCCTTCTTGTTTTACTTCTCAAGTTAGAATGCTTTTTCTTTTTCTTTTTTCTTTCTAGGTAAATTGGAGTACAGTTTTGAAAAGTTGCTAAATTTCAATAGTAAAATAACCATCAGAAATGATGTGAATCAAATCAAGGAGAGGAAATACTAAGAAGAAAGGGTAATACAATCATATGAGCAAAACAGTCCCAGAACGATGAGTTAAATTCCCAGTGTGACCTGGAAAAATAAGCAATGCCCAGGCTACAGCATTGGTTTTAAAGTCATACTAACAGAGATGTGAAGTGCATTTGCAATCTGTCTTTGGACACATTAACTCTTACCTTTCTGTTTCAGTTCTGTTTTGGTTTGGTTGTTTTCCTTAAACATATGAAGATAATAAAAACTGCTTCTGAATGTTGGTATCAGAAGTAAAATCATGGAGGCAAAGGGATCAGTACATTACCCAGTAAATAATGAGAATTTTAAATAGTCAACTATTTTATTTTCACTAGTCTCTATTAATTTGAGATTTAAAGACAATATATCATGAAATAAAGAGAACTTACTATAGCACTATAAGAAAAAGAAAAAAAATGGTCATTTTGTTTCAGAATAGTTTAGTGAAGTTTTCGTCCATAAATTAGAAACAGACATTTATGTAAAATTCAAACTCCTCACCTAAGAAATAGCACAAATGACCCTTGTAAAAAATGTTCTTCTCTGGAAGACAATTCTTTGAAGATGATGAATATAAAACTGTCTAGTTGTGCAAATCTAGATGTGCAGATTTCTGATGAAACTATAGAATTAATCTAATAATATAACATCATAAATCACTACAAATGTACACAGAGTAGTTTCTGAAAGTTAAATTGGCATTCTTGTCTGAGTTGTGAAAATTATGTATTATAATTTCAGGTTATGTCAAGTAGTGAACCCTTCAGTAGATTAGGGGAAGGAAAGACATAAATCTTTCTGACTAATGGTTTAAATAAAGTATAATATGATTTAATTTTAATCTCATTCATCCTAACTCTAGTCAATTTCTGATTAGCTGCAAGTGAAGATGAATAAGGCAAACAATTCAAGTAGTTTAGGAACTGATGTTTCAAGTGATGTTATATCAGTCTGAGAGCCTCTAACCTTCTGCTCACTAAACAGAAAGGGACTGGCTATTTATTGGAAATTGTGGGCTATCTTTGATGGTGTTCCATAAGCATATCTGTAAATAATGACAAGGTAGACTTATCACTTGGATAAATGAGTCATAGTAAGTGTTATGAAAAGAAAATAGCTTGGCTAGTTGTGAAATCAAAGAAGAAAAAAATTGGATAAAAGATTTCATGGATATATAATCTAGATAAAATTATATCCAGCAGTACTCTAGTGATCATTGGTCTATTTAATAATAATACTTTATTTGTACTGTTGAGAAAAGGAGTAGGAAAATATATGCAAAGCAAATGCTGAATAAATGGTAGATATTATCATAGATTGATGATCATGCCTTTTTCTGGGGATATAACCCAGAACTTTGTGCATGCTAGGCAAGAATTCTACTACTGAGCTACATCCCAGTTCCAATTTGCCCATTTTTGAGAGTACTTACAATTCTTTTCTCCTGGGGAGGGTACACAGGATATTTATTTTAACTAGATTTCACATATGTAAAAATGAATGGAAGGAGAACAGAATGTAATCTAGAACCAGGTTGATAGTTGAAAGAGTAGGAAACTCTCCAGCACATTTCTATTTTCAGTAGGTAGCCATCCAAGAATGGGAGAAACCAAGTCTTAAGAACTGTCTCCTCTAAAATTAAAGTATCAAATGAACAAAGTTAAATATGAATAAAGTTATAAGCTTTTACCAGCTTATAATCACAAAAATGAGGTTGTATTACTTGTTAGTCCTGAAATTACAATGACTCAAGAGCACATATCTCTACATAGTGTTTTTAGTGTTGCTGATTAGTTCATTATCTTACTTCCCGAATTATTTTCTGGATTCCCCAGAATAGGCTTATATGTTGCACATATTGATTATGATGTTGCTTGAAACTCAACCATCCATTTGGCTGGCTGCACTGTGGACACCTCCATAATTTCTAAACCACTCACATATGAGGTAGAACATCTTGGGTTACTTTTGTTCCATATGTAGGGACACTTTCCTTAATTCTCAAAGTGTTAACTGTTGACAATGCTGCAACATTTAAACAAGTTTAATCAAAGTTCAAGAACAAAATAAAGAACATAAGTAAAACACAGATAACAAAGTGCTACTAGGTATCACAGGTCTACAACCATGGAGACTTAGACGCAGATTCATTTTTAGGGATTTTTGGTAGGATGTACCTGCCTAGTGCTGTCCTGAACCAGGGTGTGAACTGCTTTTGCACAACAGTTCACGGAGCAATCACCACGATGGCTGAAGAGAAAAAGAGGTCTCCTCACGACCAGACACCTAGATTTTCATTCTCACCTTCCCTTTTTGGCCTCTCTCCCAAGAATGATTTATAGTGGACAATGCCCAAACTCTCAGAAGACTCCTATTCCCATTTCCTAGGGTGTGTTTTCTTTATGGGTATTCATCAAAGAGTCCCACAGCATACAATTGCATAATTAGAGGATCTTCCCTATGTCTGAGTATTTGGTCATACCCAGAACACCCTCTCACTGGAAAAGATAAAACACAAACTTTTCCTCTAAGATGAAGTGATATTTTTCGTGGATGGTGAAATCTAAATCTTTCCATGACAAAAGGAACCACTGGCTGACCTCAAAGCAGAATATCTGTATCCAAGGAATCCCATGCACATTCAGCAACCAGAACATTTGGCTCCTTAGTCTTAATAGTTCTATCCACTGGTCATATCAAGATTAATTTCTCATTTTAATCACTGATATTTAGAAGAAAAAAATTCTCTTTCTTCTGTATTCCAAAGAGATATTGCAATCAGTATCTTTAAATAACTTACATTATCCAGTCACGGTGGTGCACGCCTGTAATTTCAGCACACCTGTAATTCCAGGATCACAAGTTCAAAGCCAGCCTCAGCAATTTAGTGAGCCCTGTGCAACTTAGTGAGACCCTTCTAGAATTAAATACAATGAAATGAAATGAAATGAAATGAAATGAAATGAAATGAAATGAAATGAAAAAAAAAAGGGCTAGGGATGTAGCTGAGGGGTAAAAAGTCCCTGGGTTCAATCTCCAGTACCTAAATAAAGACATGAATAAAAAAACTTACATGAAACTGTTTGACACTTTCTCTGTGAGGCCAAGAAAAATCTGTTAACAATATTATTATTTTTTGAATTATAATTCCCATTTTATCTATTTTTGGTTTATATTTTTTTTAAAAATTAAAGTTTTATTTTTCCAGCTTTATTAAAGTATAATTAATAAATAATTATATATATTTACAGTATACAATGTGATGTCTTGAAATATGTAAAACTGCTAAATAGGGACTAGGGTTGTGGCTCAGTGATAGAGCGTTTGCCTAGCACATGTGAGACACTGGGTTCAATCCCCAGCACCACATAAAAAATAAATAAGTAAAATAAAGTTTTTAAAAAGTGATTTTAAAAAAACTGTTAAATAATTGCCACAACAAGCTAAATAACGTATTACCTCACAATATTAACTCTTGGGAGTAGGATTGGTGAGAACACACTCTATTCTCTTCATATATTTCAGATCTAAGATACTATAGACACCATGCTGCACTTTCATTCTCTAGAACTTAGTTATTCTGCATAATTGAAACTACTCTTACATCAGTATTGCTGGAGTCCCTGAAATCACCATTCTACTCTCTGCATCTCTAAGTGTGACTCTCTTAGATGCCACATGAAAGAGATTGTCATTCTGTGCCTGATCTACATCTCTCAACATAATGTTCTCCAAGTTCATCCATCTGCCACAGGTGGGTAGTGATCAGATGAACCAAAGGGATAATGCTGTATGTACCCTGAATAGTCCCATTTATAAGTTGAAAGGGCAAAGTTCTGGAGCAGTTATTGAAACGTTGAGACTAAAATGCTGCATGGAGATTGCCATCCTCAAAGGCTGTGACCAACTCTTGAGGACACTCAGCCTGTGACCACACCAAATAGAGAAATCCTTTAAAATGGAAGACATCCAGCCCTACAACATCACTGGGTCATTCTTGACCCAAAGATGCAAGTTTCTGTCCACAAAGTCAGGTGCTATCTATTCCTTAATTTACACTCTTCAATAAGGACAAAGAAACCACTAATCTCATATTTCACCTTGTTCACATACTCTACTGCTTCCTTTTGACCCACTCAGGATGTGGTTTAAAGTAGAAGCAGCTATAGAATTGTATATGGTCTACTTGATATCAGTGTTGTCCTTGTTAACATACAACAGACTCAAACATGTAGAAGTTTCTCCACCACATTTCTGAAAACAGAAATAGGATACAAGAGGGTATCCTCTGTATCCTCTGACTGAGTAGTAACTAAGAAGTAACTACCAAATAAGAAGACAAAATTTTATCTTTTACTTGTTATGATTTCTTCAGTGTTAACTTCAACACAGCCTATGTCAAACATTGCAAATCTGTTAGACTACTTGTAATTCAAGTCCTATATTAACACCTGGCAAAATAATAAAACTGGGGACTCCCAAACTAGAGTGGGAGAACTACAATAGAACAGAATGTGTCACTGCTAATTTCCTATGCACAGTTATCTCCTGTGCATATCCCAAAGAGAATGAATACAAACACACACACACACACAACTTCGAATTATTTTGTGAAAAATATTCTAACATTCCATCTTTATTTTGTAAATATAACAATGCACTTTGCACACATCATGTGTTCTGATTTACACATTTTATTTCTAATGGTTCTGTACTATTTTATCGTAGAAATGTCTATGCTTGGAAAGTGTGTGTATGTGTGTGTGTGCGTGTGTGTGTGTGTGTTTGTGTGCATGCCAACATGTGAACGTAAGTCTGCTAGGCAGCTGTAGTCATTAGGATCCTCCATTGGTCAGTTCCATGAGACAAAGAGGCAAAATAAGAATATCTTTAAGAGATAGATTACATTTCCTTCACATTAAGTTCATGCTGACATGGCAACCTAGTTCACAGAACCATCAGAAATAGGATACCATGATGGTTAATCTGGATTGTCAACTTGATTGACTGAGAAGTGCTTAGAATTAAGAGACTTCTGAAAGTGTGTATGAGAGTGTTTCTGGAGATAACCACCATGTGGGATAGCAAACAGGGGGAGACTGCTCTGAAGGTGGGCAGCACTGTCTGATAAACTGGAAGCCCAGGTGAAACAAGATGAAACGTACTGTCTTGTTCCTGGTCCCTTCCTGGCTCTTTCTCTGCTTCCCTGCTGCCATGAGCTGAGCAACTTTCCTCTGCCCAAGTCTTTCACCATGAAGTTCTGCTTCATCTTGGGCCCAAAGAAAAGGAGCTGGCCAGCCATGAACCCACACCTCTGAAACCAACCGTACGACAACAAAACCTTTTATTTTCCAAGTTGTTTGTGTCAGGTGTTTTGGTCACAGCAATGAAAAGATGACTAACATAGTTGCCTACAAACTCAACTATGAAAAAGGGAAACCAAAATATTAAGGATAACTAGACATCTCTGATGAGAACAAAAACATTTGATATAACTCAAAAGCTGTCTGTCATGAAAACTGACTCATTTGCATTATTTGGAGGAGTCTGCTACATTAATTGTTAACACAGCATCAAGCTGTTCAATGCTCACCTACTCTCAAACCTGCAAATTAGGCTTAACATTCTATAGTTGGAAGATAAAAGCATGTGGACCAACGAAGGAAATTACAGAAGGAAAATCATAACCAATAATCATTACCAGCAAGAAGACAGGCAAAGGGAAAAAGAAGAAAAGAGAGTAGAGAAGAGGACCATATAATGGATATAGAATACAATCATGTATGGAGAACATGGAAATAAGTGTGATTTATAATTTTTTTGTTTTATTTAATAATAACAACAACAACAAAGATGAAGAAATGAAAGCCAATGGAGCATACAGGAATAAGCTGGTTTCTACTACATGCAACTAAGGCTCAGTCATGCTGGAGACTGAAAGATGTAGAATGCCCCTTATTATTGTACACCCCAGAAGGGAAAAAGCTGTATATAGCATTTAATTTAGTGGTTTTGATACCGCTCTTTACCGGTGACGAGTCCTGCTTCCTCAGGTGTTGAAGTATAACGCCGGAGAAGCACGCCGAGGCAAATGTAGAGTGGAAAATGCAGCTTTATTAAAGAAAAGTAAAAGCAGACTTCTCCCGGGTGGAAGAAGGGGACCCAAAGGCAGAATCCGTGGGATGAGCAAATCCTGTCCTTTTTATGGGTTTTATTCTCCCATTCTCTCCCCTTATCTCTTTCCTTCCTGCCTACAGGTTAGGCCTGGTTTTGCAGGTGAGAAGCGGATGGGGCAGGGGAGGGCCAAAGTGACTCAGGCAGGTAAGGGCCCAGGGGGCATTAATCAGCATCTCCTTGCCTGCAGTCTCTGACAAGGGCAGGTAAATTTGGTTATCAATGGGTTCTGCAGGTCCTTGACATTCCATTCTCCCACAGCAGTCTCCAACTTCCAGAGGCAGATGGTTTTATGGCCTCCATTTTCTCGATCTGACCCGATTCCCTATTTCTACACTAACTGCCTGTCCCCAATTCTGGCTTCAGTTTGATTTTATTTACCTGTTGAGGGTTATACCTTAGGGCATTAGGTTATGGTATTTCTTGCTCACCAAGAAGAATGCCCAGAAAAATGCCCTGAGGCAGAGAGGTGTTAAGATAGAACCTTCTGTGGAATATATGGAAATGGTCATCTGAGGGTGCAGATGGCTTGAAGGCTGCCTTGGAGATGGGAGGGGAGAATGCAAAACATCAGTTACACACAATGAGCAAGGCACACAAGATCTCTGCTATTATGGATCTAATAATGTGGGAGAATCAATGCACACAAACAAGTAAACAAATACACGGATAAAGTGACTATTTCTAGGAGAGAGAAAAAAAAAAAAAGGCTATAATACAGAATGTGAAAATGAATGGCTTGAGGACAGGCTGGGCAAGAAAAGGAGGACAGAGATGGGCCCAAGTCAGGTTCAGTTATGGAAGTAAGTGTCTCTGAAGGGAAAGAATTTTAAGTAAATTCTGCAAAAATCTGAGAACATTCCAAACACAGCAAAATACAAGAACACTGACTCTGAGGTAGGAACAATCATGACAATCATAACACAATGAAGGATAGAGAGTGATAGTGAAGCCAGAATTGGGGACAGGCAGTTAATGTAGAAATAGGGGATCGGGTCAAATCAAGGAAATGGAGGCCATGAGAGAAATCTGCTTCTGGAAGTTGGAGACTGCCCCTGGGAGAATGGAATGTCAAGGATCTCTGGAGCCCATTGATTACCAAATTTACCTGCCCTTATCAAGGACTGCAGGCAAGGAGCTGCTAATTAATGCCCCCTGGGCCCTTGCCTGGCTGAATCACTTTCGCCCTCTCCCTGCCCCATTTGCTTCTCACTTTTTACATCTCACTTGCAAAACCAGTCCTAGGCAGGAAGGAGAGATAAGGGGGAAAAAAACCGGAGAACAAGAGACCATGACCTATAAAAGACTAGGGCGTGCTCACTTCTTGGGATTCTAGAACATCAGCTATGGCCCCCTTCTCCCTACCAGGAGAAGTTTGTATTATTACTACTTTTAAATAAAACCTGCTTAATATGCTTGCCTTGGCGTAATTCTCTGATGTTATACTTCAACACCTGAGGAAGCAGAACTCATCACAGGTAAACGCGGTGTCAATAGGGTGGAGTAAGGAGAGGGCAGAGAGTGATAGGAGATGAGATTGGAGGTGGGGTGAGATTACTTGAATACTATAGTGCAGGGTAGATCATTTAGATTGTATTCTAATGCATTGGGAATCCATAGATTTTAAACATAAAAATAGCACGATATTATTTATTTCTTTATAGAGAATGATTTTTATGGGGGCAAGAACTGAGGGAGTTATCACAGTAAGTAATTGAGAAATAAAATGATGTTTACTGAGATCAGGTTACCAGTGGAGGTGGAAAGAAGCAAGCAGATCAGGATATACTATGGATCTTTGTTTTTGTTCCCTTGTTTGTTGGTAGACTGCAACATGGATAATAAACTACATTATACTTTTGATCCCTTAAAGGCTGATAAATATAGGGCAGGGAAATGGGATATTCAAAGTTCAGGAAATTTGTTTCTTGATTTAGGACTATTTAGCTGCATGATTTTAGGTTCCTCCCATGGTTGTTTTACATTGATTTTTTCATTTCCAAAATGCTAATCAATAATAGGATCTGTATGACAGAGTTGTTAAAGTTAAAAATTATAGAGATAAAAGAGTCTTGAAAATTTCAATGTGGTATGTAAATTTAAGGTAGTATTAGGGAGGCCCTAAGTTGCTTTATAAGAATTCTATGCTGTTACTTGCTGCTCTTTGATAACCTTTTATTTATGATAATTAATGTGATTAGTGTGCTAATTTTCTACAGTTGCACCCTGGGGCAATCGTGCAACAGTTGTAATTTTAAAAATTGGGCAAATAAGTAAATGTCAACCTGTAATAAAATCCAAATGAGTCCTTGATGAATGTTGATGGTGACTGGTAATTTACCTGATAAAATATTTTAACTGCCCAGTTACCTTGGATAAGCTGATTTTTCAAAGTAATTGCCATGATCTGCATAGTGAAGTATCATCAGAGAGGATTTTAGCACATTGTGGTAATTTTTAGGTTGCTGATTTAAATATCATATTAATGAAATAGTAATATTTTAATTCAAATTGTTAAGTTCAAAAAGAGATGCATGGCATTCTATACTACACTACACTGTCCTATAATAGCAATGTACTATTGGACAGCATTGTGGCTCTTGCTAGCTCCTGAAAGATTAACCTGGCTGTGCACTACAGTGGAGTTGTGAGTACTTGGTATGGTATAAATATCTGCTCATTGTTTCATTTTTGTTTTTGATATCAGAGATGGAACCCAAGGGCACTTAACCACTGAGCCACATCCCCAGGCCTTTTTATTTTTAACTTTGAAACAGGGTCTCACTAGGTTGCTTACGGCCTCAAGTTACTGAGGCTGGCTTCAAACCTGTCTTCCTCTTGCCTCAGCCTGCTGAGCTGATGGGCTTATAGGCATGCACCACAGTGCCTGGTTTCTTGCCTATTTTTAACTGTCATTGATAAAACATCATTCTTCCTGATAAAGTTAAGGTCTCATAGGAGTGAAAACTAAAAAGCCATTGAATACACTACCTGGAACCTGACCGTCTTAAGTCTAAGTTGTATTTAAGAAGTCATCTCTACCTTTCTGTCTTCTGAGAATCTTAGGTTATGATTTCATTAGACCTACAAGCAAACAATGGCATGTTATTCTAAAATTTATTATGATATTATTCATTGCTCACCTTATTTTTACTTCTTACTAACTTTGTGTTTTGTTGCTTTGCTTTGCTTTTTAAAGCACAAGTCTCATAGATATTATCAGTTTGAGAAAACCAAAAGAAAAAAAAAAGGGCTAAAGATCTTGACTTGAGAATAAATTAGAGATAGTTGAAGTCATTGCTTGGAACAAGCCTATATGTGAGGCTGGGACAAATTTAAAGGGACAGAGGTAGTCTTGGAAGAAAGCATATTATTTTTCAGGATAATTAGAATTAACTCCTGAAGATGTTGTTCTTTGATATATGACCAAAACCTATAGCCAACAATTAGTTTTGATTTTGTAAACTTGGGTTAGGAAAATTATAATTTTCTAAAGCCCTAAAAGTTTTTGCTTCTAGTTCTTTCTCAGATTTCTTAATCAGAAC
Organism: Sciurus vulgaris; assembly: GCF_902686455.1. Lineage (NCBI taxonomy): Eukaryota > Metazoa > Chordata > Mammalia > Rodentia > Sciuridae > Sciurus > Sciurus vulgaris. The sequence goes on from NC_136462.1 coordinate 95,559,854, forward strand.
GCTGTCCCATTTATTAGTCATATATGTTTTTAGATGCTACAGTTTCTGCCAGTGTGTTTCAATTAATATTTTCAGTGCTTCATAAATTAAAGATGTAAAATATTAGCAGAACATGAAATAAATTTATGTTAATTTAAAAGTAAAAAAGTAGGAAAAGATCTGTTCAAATACTTCATTCAAGAAGATATATAAAAGGCCAATAGGCATATGAAAAGATAATCAGCATTATTTTTTCATTAAATAATTATAAATCAAAATCACATTAAGATGTCAGAATACTTACACTAAATTGGCTAAAATTTAAAGAGTAAAGAAAACTGAAAATTCCAAGTGCTAAAGAGGATATAGAGCAATGGAAGTCTCATACTTTGTTGATGGGGATCAAAATAATATAATCACTTTGGGAAACAGTTTGTTAGTTGTCTATTATGTTAAAACTACTCTTCCATACAACTTAGAAATTCCTCTCATATTAGTAGCATTTTTATTCATAGTTCATAAACCTGAAAAACATAAGCCTAAAAAGCAATGCAAATGTACATCATCCACCTTGTAATTTAAAAAGTTTGGCACATACATATAATAGATTCATATTAGAAATCATAAAAGATGCAAACTTCAAATCTGTGCAAGAACATGAAATAGTATCACAAATGACACCAAAGGTTAAGTACTATTCTTTGTAAAGGCAGAACTATAGAGACAAATCAGATAAGGGACTGCCAGGTCATATAGGTGTGGCTGGGGACCTAGAACAGAGAAACTTGAGGGAACTTATGAGGGAGGTGAAAATATTTTCTACCTTTCTTGCAGTGACAATTATTGGATTTTTCAAGAATCATCAAACTATATCTAAACAGTGAATTGTAATAAATGTCAATTACACTTCAATAAATGTGATTTAAGATTTTATTTTAGCATAGTATGAATAATTTTATGGCAATAATTTGAAAACTAGAATAAGCAGACAAATTCTGGGAAAATATTGCTAAAGCAGATAGTGGAAAACTAGACAATATGAGCAATATGACATACTAATGAAATTAAATATTTATATATTTAAATTTTGGAATACTCCCTGCCAGAATTTGCCTATCAATTCTTCTAATGATTTAAGAATGGAATAATAGTTCTAGTCCAACTCTTAGATAATGGAAACTGTGAAACCCTTTCCAACACATTTTATGAAGCCAACATTATCTGACAGAATCTGACAGGGCAACACATGAAAGAGAAACAAAATCCAGTCTCATTATAAAAATCGATGTAAAAATCTTATGCAAATATTTCCAAAACAAATCTAGTAACATATTTAAAGAGTCTAATAAAGACTAACAGATTTGTGTTTATTCCAGAAATGCAAGGATGTTTTAACATCAAAAAGCAATGAGCCAACTTTGACTTGGATTTTAGTAACTGTACTTTGATTAGAAGATGCCCTTGTTTTAAAGAAATGAAACTGATTCACTGAGGGGTAGAATATGAAGCTGCTCCCCAGCCCTTTATGCTGCAGCCATTTCTCAGCCTCTCATCTTAAAACCTAGTTTGTCAGTCTGTGAACATCCTAGCTAGCTATTGGTTCTTCAGTCAGTCTGCAAGTCTCCTCCTCAGTTATTGGTCCCTTGTTAGCCCGCAGAATTCCAATATTTAGGAGAAGCTTCTGTGCCATTCTTTCTCTTTTCCTTTCTTTCTAGCCCGGAGCAGATGCTCTGGTTGTCCACCTAATAAAAATCTCTGGTGTGAGTTCCCGTGTCCGGAGTGACTTTCTGGGTGCTGTTGCTGGACCACGACTCAGACCCAGCACCCAGAGTGCCTGCCCCCTGGGATTTAAGGGTCTGAGCTGCCTTGGGACCCGAGCTGAGCTGCATTTTTCTTACAAGGGATAAAGGGGAAAATTTGGTAAATTTCTCTTTAATAATTAAGAAAAGAGAGGGAGTGGGAGTCATAAAGCAAATGAGCAAAACATAAACAATTTTAGCCAATTTAGCATATGAACAGTGGCATCCTGTTGTGAATCTGGACATTTCATGAAAAATGTAGAGTGGTTTCTTGTACTTTTCTTGAACTTTTCCTGTTAGTTTTCAATGTTATTCCTCTCTCCTGTCTAAATTTGTAAAACAAAACAAAACAAAACAAACAAACAAAAAAAACCTAAAAATCTATCAAAATAATTCACTCCTGAATGGAAAAAAAAAAAAAAATCATCTGACTTTTTAAAAACCTATGAGGAATGGCACTTATTAGAATTCAGGGAAAATTCATGAAAAAACCTCAGCAAGCTGTAACTAGAGGGCAGCTTTTTAATTTGATAAACATCATCATTAAAAAAATGAGAAAAACTGTAGAAAAAAAAAAAAAAAAAAAAAGAAAGAAAGAGAAAAAACCCATAATGGTGAAATGTAAAAAAAATTTCGTACGAGACAAAAATGGTGGTAGATTCTTTGCTCTCAACCCTTCTATTCCATTTCATAGCCAGTGTAATAAGGCAAAGAATAAGAGTAAAGATTTGAAAGGGCAAAATGCCATTCAATTTTCAGGCCCTATATGTGTGTTTAGGAAATGCCTAAGATAGTTTTCTACTTAATCTACTTAATTATTAAAATTAATAGCACAGTTTAATGTGACTTCATTAACAAAGCCAATAAAAAAATTGTATTTCATTATGCAACACATAGCAGATTAAAATATAAAAATAACACAATTGAGAATAGCATCAAATACTTTTTTTGCATTTTTTTTAGTTGTAGATGGACATAATACCTAAATTTTTTTTTTTTTTTTTTTTTTTTTTAATGTGGTGCTGAGGATCAAACTCAGTGCCTCACATGTGCTAGGTAAGCACTCGACCGCTGAGCTACAGCCCCAGATTCATCAAATATTTTTAAATAAATCTAATCAAATCTATATAAAATTTTTACCTAACAAAATACCATTATTGAGTAAAATCTAAATAAATGGAAAGATGTCATGGATTCATAGATTGGAATTCCAAATTTGTAAAGGTGTTTGTCTCCTAAATTAATCTATTGATTACAATAGCAATTGTAGTTCCAGGCTTCTTTACATTCAAACATTTGTACAGAATCTAAAATGTACATGAAAATACAAAAAAGCTAAGGTTATATATGTTTAAAAAGAACAAAATATTTAATTACCAGATATCAAAGCCTATATAAACTATAATAATGAAGAAAGTAAAATCTTATTGCATAGTTAGATAGACTAATAGAACAGAATCATGAAAACAAAAACCTGATTGATGACAAAGAGGGGCATGGCCATATAAGAGAGATGATCTTTAAAATAGAAATTTATCAACTGTGCATCAGTAAGGAAAAAAGAAATCCAGACCCTTACTTGACATGACCATTCACAAAAATAACTTCATTCATGTAGATCTGAATGAGAAAAATAAAGCAATATTTTAAGGTTTAAAAAGACTCACCAGGGCTTTGGCAGGCAAATATGGCTTAAACAGGATATTAAAAAATTAAAAAATTTGAACTACATTAAAATTAAGTATTGCAGTCTCTAAAAGGGAAACAGTAAGCATTTAGATGCAAGTCAAACAACTAGAGATTAATTGAAACTTACATCATTGATGAATGGCATATATTCAAAATTTATGCAAATTCTAACAATAAAAAGCAAGACAACCAACCCAACAGGAAAACAGGTAAGAATTTGTAGAGTTTATATAATAAAAAAGATTATACACATATCCATTAACAATTTGAAAAGGTGTTCAACCTCAGTAGTTATTCCCCAAGTACATGGCCATTAAACCCAACATGTGAAGTCACTATGTCCATGTCCACCAGAATACCTAAACATTTCCTTTTTTTTTTTTTTTTTTTTTTTTTTGAGTTTGTAGTGTTGATGTGGTCTTGGAGCAACTGAATATCTCTTACAATACTTTTAGGATACAACTGGGATATCACTTGGGAAACTGTTTTCACGTTATGTACTATGTTTTAAATTGCTACTGTATGACCCAGAAATTTCAATCCTAAGCTCATATTGAACAGGCTTCCTTGAGGCTTAACACTTTGTCCACTTTAGCTATTAGACCATGAGCAATTGATGCTCACTTATTAGTTCTACCCTGTTAAGTATTTATGTACTCCTTAATTTCACTTCTGCTTTGCCCACTTGATCTTCTATCAACTGAGAAAAGAATGCATTGCTTTCCTTTAAACAAGGTATATTTACTGAAAATTTTACTTAATTGTCCAAGCCTGATATTTAATTAGTAAATATTTATGACAATTATTTTTGTATGTTATAATACATATGTAATACAAATAATACAAAGCATCTAACTTTGTCCACTTAATATTTTTAACAACAAATGACTTGGTTAATATGAATACTGTTTTGTTTTTTTTTTAACTTTCCAATTGCATGCATTACTTTGCCCAAAGCTTCATTTCCAACCCTTTTGAGTTAATTTTTATTAGGTTTGTTTCTTATATACAGTAAATCATTGAATTTTTTTACTAGATATACTCCTGGAAGATATCACCATTCTTCTATGTTCTAACTGTAGAAAACATAATGAAGAATCTGTTTATAGAGATGTAGCTCAGGTTAAAAAAGTAATAATAATAAAAACAATAATAATAATAATAATGAGAGATGCAGAAGAACAAAACCAGTTAGCTGTAGGAAGCCAAAAAGGGACAAGAGGAAGGTCAGTGGTACCAGAACCATGTGGGTGCAAAAGCTGTGAGGAAAGGCCACCCAGCAGGGTCCAATTATGGAGATAGGTAGCAACTGGCAGAAGCTCAACACCAAAGTAGGAGGATACAGGAAAGAAATGCCTGGGCCCCCTTCTCTCCACCTAACCTGAATCCTGCAGGAGCCTCCCATTAGGTGAACTCCATTCTGCTGGAGTTCAGCCTACAGAGAAATCTGGATGACATCTATGAGCACAGAGCAAGTTAGGCAAGGGAAAAGTAAATCCAGGAAGCAAACAAAATTAACAGAACAGTACTCCCACTCAGCATCCATTCTTGCCTTTTGCTTAGATTTAAAAAAACAAAATTATATCTACAGAACATGGAGACCACAGGCCTAGGATAATTTAAACTGTGGCAGGGTGTCAGCAATTCAGTCATACTCCCAGCTGGAATCTAGATTTGCATGTTACCCACAGTCGTACTCTTCTGAAAGATAGCGAGGAGAGTGGGAGGAAAGAAATATTCACTTAACATAAATGTGTTAATTGCCCGTTACTGTTTCTGCTTTTGGTCATGAGGCCAAATTTGATCATAACTTCCTTTTCCGATCATCCATTCCAAGCTCAAACTGCACTTCCCCAAGCTTTGGCAGAACAGGAGTTTTTGTCTCATGAGATGACCCAAATCTTCCTTTCATAGGATTGGTGAACCCGTGGTCCTGAATTTGGGAGCCACAGCTCTTCATTGATAGTGTTTGTGGGACATACAAATGTTAAAAGACTCCAGAATAGAGCTGGGAATGTAGCTCCTTGGTAGAGGGCTTGCCTATCAAGGGTGAAGCCCTGGGTTCAATCCTCAGCACCAGAAAAACAAAAACAAAAGCAAAACAAAACAAACAAACAAACAAAAATTGAGGAGTGAATCTCTGGATACTGACCAGTCCTTCTCACCCAATTTCCCCTTGTCATTCAGAATTAATCACCCCAGCCAGTACAGTAAAATAGCTGTATTTCTTGGCAGAAGTATCCCTTCCTTGGAAAGCAGAAGGGCCACAGCCACCAAGTAGAAGGTTTAGGGGAAGAGAAACAAAATTCTGTAAATAATGAGATAGCTTCCTCTCAATGTTCTTCTTGGTTACTGAACTTGTAATAGTCTGGCTTTGGGAAATATGACACTATATGGCTTTGGTTGATAGTTAAATGTATTAGTCCAGCACTACAATTTTAAACAATATTGTATCCCAGGTGGCACTGAAAGTGAGCTTTCAAGCCATTCCATCATTCTATGAGGCTTACTGCTGATGGAACATGTGAGGAAACCTGAATTTCAGTGGCATAAATCTAATATGACAGTTATTTTACTGTAAAATGAGTTCTTGGTCAAAGACAATGTACTCTGGGATATTATGGCAGTGAAAAAAGCATTCTATATGGTAATGCTTGTAGGAGCACTGAGGGCAGGGAACCCATTTCCAGAAGGTGTATCCATTTCTATGTAGACAGATCATTGCTTATCACACAAAGTAAAGAATTTTACATTAGTCACCCTTCCACCAAGTGACTTGCTTGTATCCCTAAGGGATGATGCCCTATCAGGAGCTCAGCACTGGCCTCTGGTATTGGCAGGTTGGACCTTCAGTGATAACAACCAGGTCAGACTTGCTAAAGGGTAGTTCATAATACCTTGTTCAGGGTATTATGGGCTTATGCATATTTACAATACATACTTCTATAATTTTTTTGCATGATCCCATTAAATAAGAACTAGGACATCCACAGAAAAGGTCAAATATAAATCCACTTGATTATTGAGCACTTCCTCACTTTAGAGGATTCCTCTGATAAATATGAAAGTAAGTTGGGAGAGAATTGGTGAATAAGCAGGAGCAGATTCTAGAAGTCTGAGTCATCTACTTATTGGATATACTTGTGATTTTCATTTTGTATTGAACTGCTAATGTGCATGCACAACTTAAAAGATTTTAACTTGGAGTCAGGTGTGGTGGCACACACTTGCAATCCCAGTGACTCCAGAGGCTGAGTCAGAAAGTTTGCAAGTCCAAGGTCAGCCCCAGCAACTTAACAAAAAAATGCCTCAAAATTTAAATTATTTTTTAAAGGGCCTGGAGATGTAGATTTGCTCAGCATTAAAGCACCCTTGGGTTAAAGACCCTCACCCCACCAAAAAAAAAAAAAAAAAAAAAAAAAAGTTGATAATTTGGACAATACCCTGTTCCCAGTTGGTGATGAGAGCATTAAAGCACAGAGTTACCTGGTGTCCCATTGCCAGGTATTTCATCTCTCCCTGGGCCCAGTAGCAAGACAGAATTCTCAAATAGGATAAAAGTAATTTGACTCAAGTGGGTGTGGTTTTGCTCCAAAATCAGTAGGTAGGTGAACTGTGACTGTCTCTCAGGGACTAGCTAGAAGCTTTGAACAGCATCACACTCAGCCACAGATAATTCATGTACACTTAGACATGCTGAGTCATAATGACCCAGCATCAGGGTCCTACAGCAGAGGCTGAACCTGCTGCAAAGAGCTCTTGCTCTGCTCCCCTTCAAAATCTGTTAGACTTATGAGTTAAGCCTGTAAATGGGTTAGGAGGTACACAAACATGATAATGATGCTTCTAAATGCTAAAGGGTATCTCTGTTCTTTCTGCACAGCAGGCAGTCTAGGGGCAGCAACTTGTCATTCTCTGTAGGAAGAATATATACCCCATTCGTAATAGCTACTGTATCAATTAAGAAAGGGGAATATGCTTCTATGATCCACTGCAGAGGTAAAGGGACTATTTACCTCAATGTGATCAGGATTTAGGAACTCAAAAAAGGGTACTATAATACTTAGATACTAGAAACTGGAAAACTGTCATTGTCCATAGACCTAAAGGGACAAGAGGTATAAATTACACTGAAATCCAAAAGAGATGGTGCTGGACAAAAGCGATCTTGTAGAAACAAACTATAATCACTCAGAATCAGGAAGGGAATCAGAAAGTTAAGCCAGGACATCTTTCTCTCCTCCTGCCCTCTGACCTCCTGCCACTGCCTTGCAATAGCCCACCTGAATTAGAAGGTGACTGAAAGGAGACCCTAAAAGATACAGACTTAGGAGTTTACCTCTGAATACAGCAGTAAACATTAGGGAAGGGATCTGGGTAAAATTAACAAAATTACTAACACATTTTTTTCTTGTGTAAGTATTTTTTGTTTTGTCTATGTATTTTTTGTCAATGTCATTTCATTGACACATAATAACTGGATTTTGTCATCTTATGCAATGATTTATTTGAATATTTCCTTTTTTGCATGTTTTTGTAATATCTTTCTGTGTATAAATATGTTTTTACTGGTTTTCTAACAGATTATGCATGTATATATATATATACTTATATGAGGAACTTGTCAAAAATTCTGATTTTAAAATGGACAAATGATCTGAATAGACATTTCTCAAAAAGAAGACATACAAATGTCCTAGAACATGAAATTAAAAGGTCAATATTGATAGTTAGCAGGAAAGTGCAAATCAAACCCACAATGAATTATCACTTCACCCCAGTTAGAATGGCTCTTATCAAAAAGTCAAGGAATAAAAAATGCTGGTAAGGATGTAGACAAAGAGGAACTCTGATATGCTGTTGATGGTAATGTAAATTAATACAGCCATTATAGAAAACAATATGGAAGACTGTTTAAAAGTAGAACTACTACCTGGTCCAACAATCCCAGTCCTGGGTATGTATCCAAAGGAAATAAAATAGGTCAAAGATATCTGCACTTCCATGTTCACTGCAGTACTAGTCCCAACAGAGAAGAAATGGAAGCAGTCTAAGTCTCTAAGAACTAATGAATAGATAAAGAAAATGTGGTAAATATAAAAATAAAACACTATTTAGACATGAAAGAAAATGAAATCATGCTGCTTGTTACAATGTGGGTGAACTGCAGGACACCATTTTAAGTGAAATACGCCAAGCACAAAAAGACAAGTACTACATGATTTCTCTCATATGTGGAATTTTATTTTATTTATTTTTATTTTTGTTTTGGGGTACTGGGGATTAAACTCAGGGGCACTCGAATACTGAGCCACATCCCCAGCCCTATTTTGTATTTTATTTAGGGACAGGGTCTCACTGAATTGCTTCATGCCTTGCTTTTGCTGAGGCTGGTTTTGCACTCAAAATCCTCTTGCCTCAGCCTCCTGAGCCACTGGGATTACAGGCATGTACCACTATACCTGACCCATATGTGGAATTTTTTAAATTGCATTTCATAGAAGGAAAGGGGAGCAGAAAGAAGTCAAATACAAGGCTTCAAAATACAGTTAAATAAAAAGAATTTTTTTCTGGTGTTTACAGGCTAGTATGATAACTGTTTTCTATGACAATTCATGATTTTTAAAAAATAACTAGAGAAGTCTGAAGGTTTCACCCACATAGAAGTGATTAATGTTTGAAGGAATGGAAATGCTAAGTACTTGGATTTGATCACTACATAGCATACACATGTATTGAATTATACTATATCCCACAAGTATGCACATATTTTATGTGTCAATCAAAAATTTTAAGCCTAAGAGTTAATGGACTTTTAGGCCAATACAAAGTATAATGACAACCATTGGTGCATTCGTGTGTATGTGTGTGTGTGTGTGTGTGTGTGTGTGTGTTGCATGATAGTGCATTCATGAAATAAGTACTCTTCAGGGCCTTGGAAAGGTAGTGGCAGGGATAGACTGCTCAGTGGTATGTGGGCACCTACCCTGCCCTTACATATTTGTCATGAATATTGACTCGAGGATTAATGATTTTTCTCAAAGAAAGATTATGGATTTCTAGTGACACCAGAATATCAGGTAAGGTGCTGCTGAAAGTTCACTGCTTATTAAAATATCAAGATGATAACCTATGGATGATCTGATTGCTACAGTGATTTCCTCCATTGGTTGGGGAAAGAAATGCTTTTCTCTGTGAATTAGAGTCCTTATTCTAAATCAGTAGTTCACATATTTCTGGAACTTAAGACAAAACTACAACCAAACAGAATCTTAAGAATCTTAAGTCCTTATTCTAAACCAAACATTTCAATTCACCCAATTAAAATGCAGATCTTCTATAACACCTATTCATAATCTCTTTTAGTCTATGATTTCTCCATTACATTCAATTCTTACCCTTCAGCTGTTGACTTACAATGAAAACCATTTTTAGATTATAGAATTAGTTGTTGAAAACGTTCTCCCAACTCTACAGACATAAAATCCATATTTCATTGCTTATTCATCTGGACCAGTGGTCAAATAAAAGAGAATGTTCCACTGCCTCTCTTACTTCCTTGTTCACTAGTCAAGGAAGAATTAGAAAACAAGAGGATTGAAGCAAAATTGTAGGTAGTTGCAAAATATTACACATGAGCTTCTTCTTGAAAAGGTAGTCTAATGTCCCACAGGAAGACTCTATCCTTAGGCGTTTTTATTTTTATTTATTTTTTTATTTTTTGTTTTTTTATTTTTTTTTGAAACCATAGCTACTCTAACCTTTCTAGTTACCAGAGGGAGAATTTTCATTATTTACATTGTTATGTTGTTCACCTTGGAAAGGTAAAGTCAGAGCTTTGTAATAACACCTAAGATAATGGCCTCACTGTAATTTGTGGGCTCATGTAGGATAGAGTGTTTTGTAGTTTAAAATTTCTTAAAACACTGGGCCACAGCTAGAGAATGTTTGATGTAAAGATTACAAACCAGATTCTATGAGAAAGCAACTAAAGATCTTTGGCTTGAAAGAAAGAAGACTTAAAGGTGACATCAAAGCTCACTTCAAATATGTGAAAGCTTACCAGGAATGACCAGGGAGACAAATTTTTTTGTGGCCATAATGGGAAGAGAAAGGAAAGATGGATGCAAATTTTAGGATTGCAGATTTAAAGGGCTATTAGGAAATAATAAAAACTCTCAGACACAGATAGCTCTTGAAAAGCTAGGGATAGAAATAAAAGTGTTGTTTTGGGGAATATAAAGGAAATCTAGGTGTTGAATGGAACGTTGGACTAGTTAAGCTCTGTTGAGATTTTTTATTCTGATGTTCCAGCTGTATAAAATTGTACAAGGTCATGGTACATTTTTCCTGTCATTTAAGCTACTAAGAATAAAGGGAATGCATGATAAATATGGTATAGTGATGATTACTAGATTTGGAGCTAGAAACTCAGGGCTTGAATTTCAGTTGTAGTTTTGTCTCTAGCAACTTGGAATTTTAAAAAAATTAACTTATCTGAGTCTTAGTTTTTATTAAAAATAATAATTATACTACCTACTTCACATGTTATTCAAGTTAAATTAAGTAGACATACTGAAGACAACAAGCACAAATGACTAATATGTGTAAAATGGTACTATAAACAAACTCAAAGATGAGAAAAATGCAATTACAGCCTAAAATTTTGCTAGGTTTTTATAAGACATAAAGACTTAAATGTAATTCAGTTTAGAAAATGCTATAATAAAGGTAAATTTAAAAGTGTTTTATAAACAAATAAATTTAGGAAAGTTAGGTTAGCTTGAAATATAAATTACAGAAAGAAAAAAATATAGAAAGAGATGCCATCAACCTTGCAAGACAAAGAATTTAGGCAATATGCAAACACTATAACTGGAAATAGCATGAGCAAATGTATAGGGGTAAATAAAACTCTGCCCTAAGCCCTCTCCCTGTAAAAAAAAATAAAATAAAATAAAAATGCACACTCTACCTGATGGACAAGAAGTAGTAAAATATGAGTATTTTATACATTTGAAAATATTTTGTATGGTCCATGGCAGCTAGCAGGTATGCTAAACAGGTGTTTTTGAACACAGAGTACTTGATTTCTGGTTTTGGTCATTACAAAATAATGGGCTTTGGACTTATTCTTCAGCAGTAAAAAACTATAAAATTAGAAGACATGGTGCCATGGTTTTAAAGTATGTACAGCAAACAGCATAGAGTTGTGATTCTTGAAGTGAACTCCACATTAAAGTTGGATGTCTTTATAGGATAACTTCCAAAACTACAGTCAAGGAAAGAGGATACTGGATTAAGCTGAGTCACTAGAATTTATAAGGAAGTTCCCATAGAGGAATGAGCTGTGATGAGGAGATAAAAGAAAAAAACAAACAAACAAACAAACAAACAAACAAAAAACATGTATAGGGGTTTTCTTGAATATTTGACTGGATACTAAATAAGGCATGTAATTAAGATTTCACAATGCCAGAAGGAAAAGAGTTACTGAGGGGCAGTGAGCTGAATGGAGACCCCAAACATTACACAACATTGGGAGGCATTAAAATTTCAACTACCAAAGTGAAGAGACTCACTGATTGTTTACAAGACTCACTGGTTGTCTACAGGTACTTTTTTGTGGGGGGGATACCAGGGATTGAACTCAGGGACACTCAACCATTGAGCCACATCCCCAGCCCTATTTTGTATTTTATTTAGAGATGGGATCTCACTGAGTTAACACCTTGCTGTTACTGAGTCTGGCTTTGATTCTCCTGCCTCAGTCTCCCAAGCCTCTGGGATTACAGGTATACACCACCATGCCTGGCTGTCTACAGGTATTAAATTGAGAACTCAAAAAGACATTGCTTTCAAAGAAAGGCTCATCTAGCCCTATCAGAAGAAATACTCTAGAATCATCCTTAAAATGCTCAAAACAAAGCATCAACTGTATCAAGCTGATCTGACAGTAAAATTCCCCACAGTTTTACAAAAGATGGACATCCCAAATTAAATAACAGTATATGGAAAATGTCAAGCAAACAATAAAAACAGTTGTTAAGTACGCAAAAATATTAAAAAAAGAAAACTGACACAATCAGGAGTACAAAAAAGTAATAAAAATAGACCTACAGAAAATTAAGATGTTAAAAGCAGAAAAGCACACAAGGTATTAAAATATAAAAGATTAAAGGAAAAGGAGGAAAATTGTGAAGAGATAAACTACTTAAATAAGTTGTGCATTATTCCAAGTATGAACGACTGTAAGTGTTGTTGAGCCTAGTATCAATAAAGATGGTAGTGTCTTTATTCTTAACAACCAAAAACTGAAAAGAACCAAAATGCCTAAAAATAGAAGAGTTGACAAAAATGTGATAAAGCAAAGAACTGACAATTACTCATTAGTATAGCAATGAAAAACAATGAAATACTAATACATGCAATGACATGGAGGAATCTCGAAAATATGCCGAGCAAAAGAGAAGGACACAAAAAAATATGTATTGGATGATCACATTCATATAAAGTGTCAGAATGAGTAACACCAATTTATACAGAGAAAAAACAGAACAATGACTGAAGGTAATGAAAATTGATTGAAATGTGATCTGAGAAATTTCTGGGGTGATGTAAATATTCTCTATTTTGATTGCAGTGTGAATTACTGGGGTATGTGCTTTTCTCAAAAGTCATAAAACAATGACTTAAATTAAAAAGTCATTAAATAATGACTTAAATTCAAAAGTCATTAAACTGACTTAAATTTGTACATTTAACTGTCAATAAAGCATATCATAGTTAGAAAGAAGGAAAATAATATCTAAAATCCTGGGAAAGTAATACTCTGCACATTAATTTCAAAACCCAACAATTTCTGATATTCCTTTTACTCTACTAAAATGATTTTCACTTGAATTGTCTAGGTTTTCCTGTATAATTGTTTGTTGGTCCTAAGAACCAAGAGTAGAAATTTCAATAAATTAATGGACAAAGAGTAGGCAATAAATAAATTATCACCAGATTAGTAATTGTGACATGAATAATAGCACCCAGAGACGTCCATAACATAATTCGGAGAATATCTGAATGTGATAAAAGGGACTTTATAAGCTGAAATTAAGGTTATGAACCTTAAGAGACAGAGTTTATCCTTAATGAACCAGGGTGACTCAATCTAATCACATGGACCCTTAAAAGCAGAGAACTTGCAGCAGTTGAAGAAAGCAAAGTGAGACATGGCAGGATAGATTGGGAAGAGTCCATGTAAGCAGGACTTGAGATGCCATTTCTGATTTTGAGATGTGGGGCTCACATAAGGAAGGTTAGAAATAGGCCCCTAGGCATGAAAGGCAGCCTCTAGCTAACACCAACAGGAAAACAACATCCTACAACCTGTGCAAGATTCTGGGAATGGCAACTTCCAACTCCAAGTAACTAGATGAACTTGGCATATTCTTCCCCATAACCTTTGAGGAGATCCCTATGGACTGACAGTTAATTTGGACCTTGTGAGATTGGCAAGAGGAGCCAGCTGCACCCACTCAATCTTCTGACCAACAGAACTGTGAGGTAATAATTTATGTTGCTTAAGCCATTAAGTTTGTTGTAATTTGTTATGGTGGCAATAGAAAACTAATGCAGTATTTCAGATGAGAATGAAATATGAAGGGGCTTTGATTTTCCGGGAGGTTAGAAAACATCTCATAAATCTTGTGAAATTTGTCTTGGGGAAGATAAAATTGATAACATCTTTTACATTTAAATTTAATTTGTATCAGATTCTGCTACCTCCCTCCTGTTAGACCATCCCTCTACTGTTTGTTTTCCTAGAGTTTCTCACTGATTTATTAAAATTCTCTCTAGTTATGAACTTTGTTCTTAGTGCAACCTTGAGTACGTGAGTATGCTTGCCATCTTCACTTTGTTTATATGTAGAAAATTGTCTTAACAATTTAAAAATTCTCCATTTGATTGTTCTGCTGATACAGGAAAAAAATGATGGGAAATATAAATGTTTTATTTGGAAGCCTAAACCAAATCTTCAGATCTGGCCTTGAGGATGGTCAATCTCATCTGTTTTACACACTGGCATCAGTGACAAATTCCTTCCTTGTCCCCTTGCATGTGCTCTCCCTATCTTCCCTGAAAATCATTACATGAAGTGAGAACATATCTTTCCATTTTTTATCCTTACCATTTCCAAGAGAGTTTTTAAAAACCCTTACCCCTGCTACTTCATCAGAAACAATGCCCCAAGTACAATGTGTTTTCTTGCCTGGGAAGGGTACTATTTTATCCTTCACGAGAAGAAAACAATTAGAAACAAAACTACATAGATTCTTACTCATGTAATTCCCAGGAGGGTGACTTTGCACCATGACTAGAGAGAAACCTATGTCCATATGTGTGTGTGTGTGTGTGTGTGTGTGTGTGTGTGTGTGTGTGTGTGTGTGTATGTGTTTACTCAGCCACTCAAGAGATCTCAATAGATGAGGAAATACATATCTAACTGGAAAAGGAATCATTCTATGGGTCATTATCCCAGAGATGCTTAACCTAAATAAGAAATCTTAAAGCCTTTAATGGAAAAAATTTTCTCTTGCAGACATCAAATGATAACTTGTTTACATTAAAATCCATGATTACAACAAGCCCCAATGAATAAATCTGGCTATTTTTTATCAGAAACAAAAAAAGGATAATAATTGTAGTAGGATACCTAAATTTACTGACTTTAATTAAATGTGTTTGTTCTAAACTGATGTAATTGAAACACAATGCATACAAAAGATTCACTGTATATTCAGAACCAACTTGCCTGTCCACATAAGAATATTCATATTATACTGCAGATAAAGCTCATATAGAGAAAATTATAAAATATATGTAATATTATTTTTTAATTTCAAGTTAAACATTAAAAATAAACTGTTTATGACAAAGTATAAGAAAACTTTCTTTCCCTTGATTCTCTTTCAAAAAAACCAAAAAATATATTGATATTTTAGCAATATGAATTTCTGCAATTGCATACATGATCATTACAATTTAACTCAAGATGGAGGTTTACATTAGAAAACACAGTGTTTCTAATAACCCTTTTGGTTACTTCTTTCCTAAGTAACCAGTGAATTCCTTCTTTTTGCTGTGCTTGAAGTAGTAAACTATTTCTAACCATAACTGAGCCAACTCAATGAAAAACTCTATCATTGAGGCCTATGTAATACTTTGGAGATTATAGCAATAAAAGATACACATGGAAGCATTCCCAAAAACATGTTTTTGAGGTTCCTAACATCTACCATCTGGTGGATTAGCTACATTTAGTATCAAGTTGAGGAGTGGGAAGCAGACAACTAGAAAATAGAAATGGTATTTATTAAAAATTCACACTGTAGACTAGACAAATTATGAACTTTCAAAACAGGATATTTATTTTATTTATGTATTCATTTTATTTATTTGTTTATTTTTTGATAGTGGGGATTGTACCCAGGGTTGCTTTACCACTGAACTACAACCCAACCCTTTTTTATTTTTTATATTTATTTATTTTTTGAGACAGTCTCACTAAGTTGCTGAGGGTCATGCTAAATTGCTGAGGCTGGCCTTGAACTTGAATTCCTCCTGCCTCCATTTCTCTAGTCACTGGAATTAGAGGTGTGGGCCGCTACATCTGACTCCCAGTACATGGTATTTATTTACATAAGAAGCTTATAAATTAAAAATTATTCTGCCAGTCATGGTAGCATGAACCCGTAATCCCAGCACCTCAGGAGGCTGAGGCAGTAGGATTGCAAGTTCAAGGCCAGTTCCACAACTTAGCAAGGCCCTATCTCAAATAAAATTTTTAAAAATTGAATTAAGTTTAAAAGATCTGGGCATGTCACCTGGTTGAGCATCCCTGGGTTCAATGCCCAAGACCTCAAAAAAAAAAAAAAAAAAAAAGTTCTTTACAGAGTTTTACAAAGAAGGAAATTGAGATGCAGAAATGCAGACAAATTAACTCATCCAGAGTCACACAAGCAGGATTTCATTCCTTATCTGTCTACTGGTTATGCCCATTAGCTGCCTCTCTGAAAGAGAACAAACTAGAAAGGACAAAGTAAAAGAAACAGTGAAGCCACAAATCCCTCTAACATCTGTAATGCAACCAGGGAACATAGACATATTCTGGAACTACCACCACCAGAACGGTGCCTTTTCTCAATATTCCCTACCATTTTTTTGTAGTAAACTGCAGGGAAACAGAAAGCCCTCAGCTGCCTATTAAACCCACCTAAGTGGATACAAATGTAAAATTTCTAGGTCTTGTGCAGGCCCTGGCCCAGGGTGAAGAAAGTAGTCTCTGCCACAAGTGACAATTTTTATTAATTTAATAAAAGGGTACCTAAAATGGAAACAAAACACCAACAGAAACTCAGCAATCAAGAAAACAATGATGCAATATTTTGTTGTATCAGAATTAATGCAAAAAATAATGAAGAAAAATATGACAACATTTTAAATACAGAGTCAACATTACTCATTTTTCCTTTGACTTCAGACTTGATAAGGTGCTATTAGTGCTATTGGCAAGATCCTATTAAAAACTGAGTGCTACAGATGATAAGTAGAAATACTGAGCCAAAGTATACATGCATTTTTAATTAGATAATGTTCATAATTAATAACTCTAAGATGTACGTTTTTCACATTTTAACATATTTGAATTTAGGAAGTATCTAATCAAGGATCCTTTATTCCAATCACTGTTAGTGAGTTAGTAGTCCTTATAAGGTGTTATTGTTCATGCAGGTAAATTGGGTTGTAATTCCTGGTAGTATGACTGCACAAAGCCTGCTTATTTTTCTGCCAATCAGCTATTTGTTATTTATTGGTTTTTGTCTGAAACCTTCCATGGCACATTCTTGTAAGATCAAGACAGCACTAGAATCAAATCTTGCAGAATGACCTGGAAGAAAATCCTGGTGGCAGTATTGAAGCAGCTTTATAAGAAATGATGGATCACCAGAGCTTATGATGGTAGGTGGAATAATATTGAATGGGGAGAAAACATGAAACAATAAAGGCTATGAGACAAAAAGCAATTTGAATTGCTGGATTATTAATGCCAAGGGATATTAGGGATGTTCTTTTAAATGTGTGTGTAGTAATGCTGCATAATTTTTAAATCTATGCCTAATTAAGTTTAAAGAATATAAATTAAACTTTAATATAAGAAAATGATAAAGAACTGACAGTATTATATTCCTTTTGTTGGACCATGACATAATTGTAGAAGTAATGACATTTTAAATTCAATAAAATATGATATTTCTCAAATTTGCTGCAAATATTTTCTATTAGTACTATACAGATGTCTTCTTCCAATCTATTTTGTATCATCAACTTTGATAGTGATAACCCTCATGATCACAAACTTTTTTCTTAATATGTTAAAAATCTATTTTTCCCTTAAGGACATTTTTTATTGCATAGGCAAGTCTTCCACATTCTCTGTTATCAATTTTCTCCTATATTTTATTTTATACATTAATAGTGTTATTTTTGTTTTAAATATAAATATACAATTAATTATGATTTTTAATGTAAGCCTCTAAATTGCTCATTTTAATGATATAATTAAAAAAGCTTGAAGTTTTAAAATATGTCAGTGTTTTTGATATAGTATCTTTTTCCATATTAAAATTTTTCTTCTCTTTACTTTTTCTTTGTGCTTGCCAAAAACTTATATTATTGAATTTTCCAAATGTCATATTTTAAAAATATTTATATGTAGCCCTATTTTTGTTTTTCATTTATACTTGTCAATTCTACCTGTTTCTACCTATTCTGCTATTTCATCTGCCCACTAGTTTTCAATTGGATATGTAATTCCAAGGGGAATGTAGTTATGTAGGTTAAGAAGCAAAGATATTCAAGCAATTATAAACAAGACAATATGTGACAAATGACCATGAATCTTAAATAACTATAATCAGCACTGAAATTGATAACCCAAATTGTAACAAAAGACAATAAAGAGCTCAGAAATACAGAAGAATTCCCTAAAATGAGGAAGGAATTGGGAATAGATGACTGGGGCAAACATGTCCTTAGGAAAAGAAAAGCATGTCTAAAAATAACCATGTGAAACCAGATGGCCATTCAAATAAACAGGCACAGAAGATCCCAGAGAACATTCCCCCCCCCAAATGGAGTGGATCAAAGCATGAACCAAAATGAAGAACTAAGTAGAGACACTTTATAAAAGGATAAGGGATGAGCAATAAATTCTATATATACAAATCAAAACAGATTAAACTGCTGCCTAGTAAAGGGTTATAAAAGCTATTCTCGTGGTCCCAACTAGTGCAGTAAAGTAATAAAAATAAATTAAATTTATATAGATTGCAAAGAAAAGGTAAATGCTTTTTCACAAATGATATGGCTACATACAAAGATTCAAATGTATCTGCAAAAAATTAGAATTAAAAGTCAAGTTAGTAAAGTGGATAGATTTGTGATGAATGTACAGAAAGCAAAATCAATTGCATACCTTTATATGTGCAACTGAAAAATGAAATTCTGTCATTTAAAATACAAAAATTATATGCCAAGATATGACATTGATAAAAGATGTGTAGGAGCTCTACAATGAAACTACAAAACAGTACTGAGAAAAATTTACCAATATATGTGGAGAAATATTCCATACTCATATATCAGAAGATTGAAAGTTATTAAAATGTCTATCTCCTATAAATGGATCTATGGATTCAATGCAGTGTGTGTGTTTATACACAAAATCTGTCATATTTATATGCCATTTGTTTGACAATGTAGAGATGCATCAAAAACAGGAAGAAAAAGAAGAGGGAATGAGTGTACCCTTAAGTTGTATATCCTAGGTGCTGCTCTTGCTTCACCCTAGTCTTGGGCCTCATGAAAAACTCTTCATTATTTGATAGGAAAATTAAGTTAAGACTCTAATGACATACCACTGTACACATACTATCAGTTTGTCTAATACTTAAAAGACATACTAATATTAATTATTAATGAGTTAGGGACCAATGAAAATTCTGATGTATAGCTGGAAGAAAAAAATATGTGAAGTTATCCATTTCTTATTTACACTATAAGTTATATGTATAGCAGACAGCATATTTATTTGATTAAAAAATATATAGGATGATTTTTTAAAACACATTGAATACTATTCTATAATGAAAATTAACAAATTAGAGCTATGTGCCACAACATGGTTCAATCACACATGAATAATGTTAAACAAGGAAACAAAGTATATGTTAATTTTAGGGGATATCATAACAAATCAAAAATAGTGATTTAAATTATTTTAAAAGTGATTTAAAACAATAGAAATTTATTTTCTCACAGCCAAAGAAGTCAAAAGTCCAGCATAGTTTCACTGACCTAAAATTAAGGTAGCCAGAAGGCTGTACTCTTCCTGGCACTGTGTTCCTTGACCCCTTACTCCATTTTCAAAGCCAGCAGCTTAGTATTGTAACTGAATGTAATGTTTTCTCCTCTTGGTAAGTGCAAAGCCAATGAACACAACCGGAGTATGAAAGACTGGAGAAAGGTTTATTACTTGCAATAAGGAAGGAGAGCACTGTAATTATTTGAAGAGCAATTCTCTCCTCCAACTAAGCAAGCAAGGGATTTTACTGGGGAACCTATACATTTTCATCTAGGAAAGCACCTATGGGAGCAGGCACAATCCTGAGCATGCTCAGTTTAAGGTTATAAATTCCATATTTAAAAAAAAGGAAAATGTGTATGCTCAATTGAGAGTCATAAATCATATATTCAAAAAGAAAAATGGTAGACAGATTCTTTGCAAATTTCTCCAAAGTGTCTTAGCTGAAACAAAAGAAAGATCACCTTCGATAGCACTTAAGAGCCTCCCAAAGGGGCAGCAGCTCTCCCTTCTGAGTACAAGAACTTACCCCTAGGGGGGCCTGCCTCACTTCTTCATACCTCTCTGCCTCCATCACATTGTCTTCCGCCTTCTGTATGTAGGTCAAATATCCCTCTGCCACATTTATAGGGACACTTGTGATGGTATTTAAGACTCACCAGACAACCCAGGATGATCTCTTCATCTTAAAATCCTTAACTTAAATACCTCTGCAAACCTTCCAAATAAGGTAGTCTTTACAAGTACCCAGGATACACATGGGCATTTCTTTGGGAGCCCTAAATTACCCACCACTGAATGGATATACAAATTTTAAAACATCAGGAAAAGTAAACTCAAATAGAGGGTATCTTTCAAAACAAATTAAAGAGTAGTGATCTATTTTTCAGAAAATATTTTTTTAAGTGGCATTTGCTGAGGTATTTGTTTTGTGATTATTCCTATGCTGTATAAATTTTGTTATTTTTTGGCCTTACACATACATATGTATATATATGTGTGAATTATACATAGATATAGCTAAATTTAAGACAAAATTATACTGGCTCTTATTACTTATTGTTTTTCTTAATTAAAGTACAATCTTTTAGGAAATAAGTCAAATTAATAAACGTAGCCCTTTTTACTTAAAGAAGCAGATACAGTATTCTCTTACAAAACTGTGGCGGGCAAGACCCAGGGCCCAGGGTTATGCCACATGCATCTAAGATGGCGACTGGCAGAGAGCCAAAGGGCATGCTGAATGCGCCTTGAGAAAAACAGGAAGCGTTTACCATTGGCTGTATGATAATTAGTTCAGCCACCTAGTGCGGGGCTTGAGCTCGTGATCGCTTGACCTTTAATAGGATTGGATGGACATATCTGGTTATAATTGCTTATGCATGAGACTGCTTATATATTGAAGGTGTTATCCGAATAAAGCGGAAGCTGCTTCATGAACTTCTGAAGAGTATTTGTCATTTGTCCCACTGGTCAGCGGCAAGCGGCACAAAACTGTTTCTTTTATATGTTTCTCTCTCCGCGCGCGCGCGCGCACACACACACACACACACACACACACATATGTATTATATATATCTACCTTCTAGCTATATGTATATCTGTTAATCTATCTAAGCTTTTGGAGTTTTAAATTTGAAATGCCTATAACCATTTTAGAGTTTTTTATTATAACTACACAGTTGTTTCTCTTAAATTTGAAAAATACCAAAAAAAAAATCACTAGAAATCATTTTTACCAAATTTTAACATTGATAATTTTCAGCAATTTTAGAGATTTGTTTTTTCTTTGCAGTTTTTAGTATTACCCAAATTTCTAAAATACTAAGCATTCAGTAGTTTTATAAAAGAAATAAGATCATTAGTATAAAAATCATTTAACTGAAATCTACAAAGAAATTACAATCATAAAAAGGAGTAACTGCTTATAGAGCCACTTATTTAGTATATCCCTATATTATGTATTATGCTGTATTGTATTTGTTTTTTAATCATCATTTTTTAAGAGAGGCATATAAAACAGAATGTTATACCTGTTTCAATATGAGGAAATAGGTGCTTTGTCAGTGTAAGTGGCATGGCCAACAAACATGGAGTGTGATACCCAAGTCTGTTGTCTTCCTAACGGGGGAAATTCCTATATACTCCAATGCCATCCATAATGATTCAGGTTCAGTTATGACTGAAACAGATGGGAGTGTCAGTATTTCAAGAGTGCAGACTCTCAGTGAACTCAGCATGAACTATGTAAATGTCAATATTTATGTTCTTCCCAGATATTCCCTTCCTTCCTCATCCTCCATTACTTAGTCCATTTGTTAAAACACACACAATACACACAAACATGGCTAGTTCTTTAAGAGTTGAAGTCCCAGCTTATTCATATTTCCAGAATCTGCACAGGATCTAGTACTAAAAGTCACACTCAGAATGTTTATTAGGAGTGAATTAGTGATTAAATTTTAGGTTAAACTTCTGACCATCAATTCAACTGTCATGCTTCCAAGCAAGAACAGGGACCCTTTTGAAGCTATGCAGGTGTCACTTATGAAGAAGCTTTGCAAACAAAACCAGAGCTTGGGAAGTAGGCAGTAATGTTCTCTTCCCTCCTTCCCATAAGAAAAAAATAAATGCATCACAGGATATAGCTGTCATGCCCTGAAGTCAAAGATTGCTGCCATAAGAGCTCTCAGTGCTCTGGTATTCCCTCAGTGCTGCTAAATGAAACAGAAAGACAGAATGATTATCAAATGGGATCAAATAGGAGTCTGACCACATTCTCTCATTCAAGGTTTTGCATCTGAGATAGCACAAAGGAAAGCAATCACATAAAGGAAAGGTAATCACATGCCTAATGTGCAAATCAATAACATGCTGGTCTAATGCTTCACTTCATGAGATTAACATTATATAAATGTAAGCAAGAACAAATAATCAGGAGGCAAAATCGTCTCTTATCAGAGAAAGTTCATAATTAGTTTGTATTTTCACAACATTCCAAATAGTTCTGATTAATTAAGCCAATATGCTTTCCACACAGCAACAGCTACAATACCCAGATTTTGTGGAGGGAAACATAAATACAATGAACTCAAATTTAACATCCCTAATTGCACCAATGTAAGTAACAAGTCAGGGAAAGAGTATATAGCCTTTCCCCTAGACATTCCCTAAAATAGTATTTTACTAAATTTTGCTAACAGCATTCAGAGAAAGTCTAAAGAAAAGACCACAGTAATGATGAAAATTTATAAAAATGCAAATCAGAGGTCATTAAAACCATAGTGTGAAATTATTTTTCACAATTAAATGCTTTTGAGTTCATTTCCTCTTCTCATTGGTGGATTTTTCTTTAGTTTTTTTCATTTTATAGATAAATTTTTGCAATTTTTTTGAAAAGATTTTAGAAAAATTTTGCTCACTTAAATGCCATAGAATCAATAACATGAAGACAATTTTAAGATGCAATATTCTTCGGGATTCATAATCAAATCCTTTGAATTGTCTCCTCTCTTTCTCTCTCTTATTTGAACTGGGAATTGAATCCAGGGTCACTTCACCACTGAACTACATCCCCAGCTCTTTTTATTTTGAGACAGAGTCACTAAATCACTGAGGATCTCCCTAAATTGCTAAGGCTGACCTCCAACTTCAAATACACCTGCCTCAACCTCCCAAGTCACTGGAATTACAGGTGTGCACCATTATGCCTTGACTTTTACTCCTTATTGAACTAAAACTATTAACTTCTATTTGTGTCCCAATTAAAATAAAGAAATGCCAACTTTTCTCATCTTATTTTTCTTTTGCACTTAATACAGTACTAAATAACTTGTTCACCTTCACATATATAACTGCTTAATACTCTCCAAAAACAACTATTCAATTCTGAAAAATTCTGATAAATAGGGAAATGATATAGATTTGCCTTCCTTTCCTCCAG
This sequence comes from Sciurus vulgaris, assembly GCF_902686455.1. Lineage (NCBI taxonomy): Eukaryota > Metazoa > Chordata > Mammalia > Rodentia > Sciuridae > Sciurus > Sciurus vulgaris. Next base: position 95,583,681 of record NC_136462.1, read on the forward strand.
TATACAGCAAAGAGAAAAAGTTCCAATTGATGAACTGTGGAAATAAATATGGTTTGTTCTTGAAGACAGACACCTAAGGTCAATATGTGAATTTTAGATTGGGTAACAGCTTGACAAGAGAAAAGAAAATAACTTTTCTGACATTACACTTGCAATGTCAGAAAAAAAATTAAGTCATTATGTTCCAACCTCAAAGTATCAAGTGTGGTACTGTAGTTAATGCGATAGATGTAAGTTTTAGGGAGAACAAAGAGATCAACATCCAGACCCGGCTGCACTTCTTCCAGGTGTTTCCTCTGTGTCTTAATCAAACTAGGCTCCAGGATATTTGGGAATATGGCTAGAACTTTAATCTGCCTTATTGTTGCCTTTCATCTGCTTCCTTGTTGCCTTGGGAACTGGATTGATTTACTGATTGATTTTAATTTGTAAGAATTTCAAGAAGATCTTTTAGTGCCAGACCAAGTTACCAATTTACAAGGTGCTGAAAATACTTTGTGAAGATGTGACCTTTCCACCAAGTTTCTAAAGAACTTAATTGGCCTTTAAAATAATAGGTTTGATTTAGAGGCCTGGTGCCAGGTTACAAAGTGCTGTCTAGCTCAGATGTGTTCCTTTCAAGCTTAATGAACGTCTTTGTTCCACTTCCAAACCTTGAAAGTATTTGAAGGAGAACAATATTTCCACCCAGAAAGGGAAGTTCAATACATTTACTCATAACTCCTAATTGAATAGCCAACATAAAAGTCAAAATTTAGCCTATATGTCTCTAATAATTCATATGTTTCGGGGAGTTTTAGGTTTGCTTGACTTCGTACCCAGGGGCACTTATATGAAATGTGCTGCCAGAACCTTCATGATTGATTTGGTCTCACTGCTGATACTCACAAAATCTTGATTTCCCTTGACTTCCACTCAGCAAGCTGGTAAAGGAATGTAATTGTGACAATATTATAGCACTTTTCTCTGAGGAGCTCAAAGTATTTTCCAATCATCTCCTCATTAATCCTCACAGCAATCGTATGAAGTTAGCCAGCACAGACATTAGGGATTAAATTTTTCCATGGATAGGTAATTTGTAGAGAGTTGTATAGACTGTCAATGGAAAATCAGGAAGAAAGTTAGGCTTGCCATTTCTTGGATAACCATATAATTTATTCTCCAAATTAGGAAATTTGTGCAGTGAAAGGGGTACTATTAACAATTATGCCAGAATACCTGTCCGAACCTGAGCTACAGCCACCCTACTTATATCACGCTGACAGAATAGTAGCAAAGCCATGATGTCTAGATGGAAGTTAATGGCCTAAGACAAGAGACTGAACCTATTTAGAGAATACCTGTCTGAGAAGAAGTGGTGTACCAATGAACTTGTTTCTAAAAATTCCATAGTTTTCTGCATTTGTTTTAGTCTTTTGCTATGTGACTTTTCAAAAATAAAATTATACCTCGCATAATTTAATGTCAAGAATTTTTAACTATACATATTGGAATTTTTCCCAATTTACTGAAAAAGGTTCATAAACTTTAAATTGTCACATTATTTTAAAAGATATGGATATACCACAATCAATATAACCATAACACAGTTATTGTTGATCATTTTCTACATTTCTGAATAGTACAGAAATAAGACTCTGAGCAGACCTTTTTAAGAATATCTCTAATAATCTTAGAATATATCTCTTTGAATGCCTTCAGATATATTTTAGATCTTTATTTACAGTTCCTTCTAATTCTATATACTTTATGCTTTAAGTTTATATTTAGGGATTTATTCTTTAGTAATAAGGTATCTGGGTACTTAGTGGACCTCAAATGTCGAGTTCTGTGTCACTGCTTGCTTTAGTCTGGTCAGGCTGCCATCACAAAATACCATAGACTAGGTAGCCTCAGCAATAGAAATTTAGTTTCTTAGATTTGTGGAAGCCAGAAAGTCAAAGATCAAAGTCCATGAGGATTTGGTTTCTGGTGAGGGGTCTCTTATAGATAGTAAGCTTCTCACTGCCCTTACATGGCAGCAAAGGAGAGAAGGAGCTTTCGGGTATCTGTCTAATTCAGGAACCAACCCCATTATGGGAGTTCCACTGTTGACCTCACCTAAACCTCATCAACCCCTCAAGGTGCCACATCCAAATACCATCACAATCACACTGGGGGTCAGGGCTTCAATATATGAATTTTAGTGAAACACAAGTCAGTCCACAAACATTGCGGCAGATGTCATTACTTCATTCTGTCTTCTAGCTAGAATCTCTGGGACCCTGGAATTTTCCTTTGCTTCACGGATACCCTCTTTCTGGATATCAGAATACAGTGCTTTTGCATCAATATCCTCCTCATGGAAACAAAAAGATAAAGGATCAAGGATTTATGTTTGTGGGTGAGTTATCCACTGAGGGGAAATGTGAAAAGTAGAAAAATAATTTCCTTAACTGATATATGTGTTATGTGTCAGTGTTAATGATAAACTATCAGTAATCTACAATATAAAGTCATTCCAAAAATAATATAAGAGCTTCCATGTTTTTGAGACCACAAAAGATGATGCCACTTCACCACTCAAAGAAAACATTTGTTTTTGTTTTCTCTAATATTCAAGTCATCACACGATAATCGGTTATAGATTCCTAAATTCACATGATTAAAATATGGAAATTTTTGGTGTCATTTTGACTTAAAAGGAAATTCTGCTTCCAGGTCAAATATGTTGACTGACTCTCAGTCACCAACAATTACTTTTTATTTAAGATCAATATCATCTACATGTAGAAACTATATATGTAGCATATATAAACACACAAAAATCTTTTATATGTAGAAATCAAGGAATGCGACCTATATGCAAGTCATCATGGATACAAAGAAGAATAAGATAATATGATAGATGAGAGAGAAGCATATAATCCAATAATTCAAAAACTACACATAAATCGAAGTAAAAGAAGCCCTAATTGATAACCAACAGGCAATACTGTATTACAGTTGAGAAAAGAAATCTCACATTCAGCACAGAGCTGATATGGTGGAAGTGCACAATGATAGAGGGTTTCACAGTTAACTCTAATTAGAGAAAAAGGCGAGGACAAAAGGCACAAGAGAATGATTATAGTTGAGCATTTGTAATGCATATCATTGTTTTCAGCTTTCCTCCTGTAGTGAGTTTTACACCATTGTAAGGTTTTAGGTGTTTGGAGGAAGGATAAATAGTGTGATTGAGTTTGGATTTCCAGTGATTTTTGTTTTGTTTTTGTGGTGTTGGGGATTGAACCCAGGGCCTTGTGCATGCGAGCAAGCCCTCTATCAACTGAGCTATATCCCCAGCTCTCCAGTGATATCTCTAATACTCCAGTGAAGGCATAACAGAAGTGCTTTGTGCATTCATTTTCTTCATTTATGCTTTCTAATAAGGTTAGCCCAGTTAAAAATCAAAACCTGTGAGTATATGTAACTAGAGTAAGTTATATTTCTACGCATTTCTGAAAACCGTGTTTAGTTTTGTTATTGAATCTTATTGAGAAAGGGCATTTTCTCATTTGTAGAAGTATTACATTTTATTCATCAATAAGATTTTAAATTTTCTTCTATATAATTTTATTTTCTAATTATGTTTATCATTAGGTATTTTTTTTCTAGTTACTGTTTTTAGAAAGGGAAACTACTGATGTTAATATATTAATTTCATCACCATCCAGCTTTCTAAATTCACCTATGGATTTGTTGTTGATTGTCATAGATCTTTTAACAAAACAAAATAATTTACAAATAATGTCAATCTTACTGTTTTTCCACAATGGCTATTTTATCACTTTCTTTTGTGTAATTATCCTTAGATTCCATTGTGTTAAATAATACATAATAATTACAATACACAAAAACAATGGTTAGAATTTCCATGTTTATTGTTTGTCTTGAACTTAAGGAAATTCTCTTTTTTAGACATTATTCTAGATTTTGGTTTAAATTTCATCTATTTTATTATGCAAACATTCTATTCAGATCATTTATTTGGTAATGTGAATTGAAGTTTCTGAAGATAATCACTAGTTTTCCTTGACCTATTGATATGGTGAACTGTAATAAAGTATTGCCTGATAGTCATCAATCATTGCTTATTGTTAGGAAACACTAATTGATTATGAAGTATGATTTTAATGTAATTGTGACTTTTATTGAAAAGCATTTTTTATAATATCTGCATTAATATTTGCTAGAGCTGAATTTTATTCTGTGTGTTTGTCAAAGAAATGGAGGGTGAGAAAACAGAACCCATGCTTTCAACTTCTATCAGAATATCAATACAATATTCATTCATAAATATAAATGGAAACATCCTCATTTTCTATGTTTGTAGACATGAAGGCCTGTGGATGTCATGTGTCTGTGCAATGTGTACTGCTGATGGATGTGCTTGGTTATTAGTAGTCAAAACCAGATATTGACATAAAAATACAATGTTTCTATGATTTCTCATTTCAAAGAAATTTTAATTTCCTTCTGGCTTAGAGACAGATCATATT